>NW_026262723.1:1834358-4234358 GCF_021869535.1 Mytilus californianus
TCGACCATCATTTTCAAGCTAAAGGGTAAAAACGCAAACAATAGACACTAATAAACTTTTGACACAGAGATATGTCTCGCCTGTAGACAGACAGTGACAATCTGATGGCCAGCAACATTGCTAATTTATTTAGTCACTGGACCATAAACTAGTAGGCAGGGACTCGAAATGGTCAACAAGCTGAGATGCAACTTGATAGAAAATATCGTTGTCCATTGAAACTAATTGAAAGTCACTGGATCATGACCTCAGGGTGCAGAGAGTCGAAGTAGTGGTCTAATTGATATGATCTGATAGTAATGCAACTTTATAGAAAATATCATTGATCTTTCATTTACAGTTCACATCAAACTGAATTTGGCAGAAAACTATTGCAGTTTGTAAAGGGCATTGAAAATTGCTAATCAATTCAAAGTCGCTGGACCCTGATCCAGGGGATCCTCAAAATAGTCGTCAAAGTTATACTTGTATGTACTGATCGTAATTATACTTCATACAAAATATTACAAGAAGTTCATATCAAACCAACTTTAGCAAAGACTTAACATTGCAAATTGCTAAATAATTCCAAGTCACTTGACCATGACCTAAGGGGTCCTCAAAATAGTCGTCAAAGTGATATGTACTAATAGTAAAGCAACTTCATACAAAATATCATTGATCTATCACAAGTAGTTCTTATCAAACTAACTTATACAGAACATTTAACAATTGTTGACGCCATCGTCACCGGTAAAGGATTGATTATTTGACTGTTGGTTAATTAACGTACAGTGGCAAATATTTCATGCATGTTCAGGACGAGAACAAATTAATAAAAATAGGTAGTTCATGTAAGAGACGCCGTCCGGGACAAAGGTCTGGGAAATTTAGAATTCCACTGGAAAATGAGAGTAAACTTGATATAGGGAAAGAAATTTTGTCTTGCAACAGGCCCTCAAAGAATTCTTAACGTGCAGATAGCATGACACTCTCTCTACACGAGGTATCGGATTTAAGGTCCCCTTTCTGACCGGACGTGGTTGCGTACTTGATACATCCCGCACAGCCAAACGGGCGCCAAACTCAGGCAAGAGTTTTACTATCAGTCGGAAGAAGACCTGCAGTAACCATACTTTCGTCGCAGTCTTGACAAAAGTAGTCAGTAAAGGGCAATTACTTCAATAAAAAATTGACTAACGATTTCAGCCATGTACACTTATTTATAGATCTTGTCTTGTTGATACTTTTTTTCCTTCAAAAAGCTTGTCTAGTATTTTAATTTTCAAGATAAAAGCCAAAAATTAAACAAAAAAATAAGGGTAAAATTCGTCATTTATGAGCATAAACTCCTACAGGGAGTCGTCTGACAGTTTTGTTGTTAAAGACAAAATGTTGATTTCATTCTTCTTTACACTTTTGTCCATGTCAATATTTCTCTTTTTATAATGGTTTTCAAGATAAATTAAAAAAGTTGCATTTTACACCTATGTTCTATTGTTAGCCATGTCGGCCATGTTGCTTGTCAGGTGGCATCATTGGACACTCTTTATAAAACTAGATACTCCAAAGAAGATTGTGGCCAAGTATGTTTAATTGGTATAGTAGTTTCAGAGGAGATGATGTTTTTAAAGCTAACGGACGACGACAGACGACGACGACGACAGAGGCCAAGTGATGGCAAAAGGACCAAAACCCGCAGTATTAAATATTCTGACAAAAATCAGGGCATTCAAGTAGTATAACAAGCTGTGAGAAAAAGAAAATTTTGAACTTTAATTAATCAAGGATTTGTATAGTACAAATCCTTGTTTTAATTATGGAGTTATCGAATAAATAAATAAATATTACTTTCCGTTATGAATTGACCTTTTGGCATATGGGATGATACAATTAAGTATGGGATAATTTTTATTGACTTGCAAGTTGGAACGTTTACTGTCTATTTGGAATAGTGAAATATATCGATACAAAAGGCTATCCTTCTTCATCAGAAAGATTATCAGGCGCGTAGCTACGTTTACGTCAAAACGCCCGGGCGTACACATAAATTTTAGAGAAAAAATATTTAATCTAAATAAAATAAAAGATCTGGTTAAATGCCTTTTAATTCTTTCCTCTATGACTTGTAATTGAAGAAAGAAGTGACGAAATTTACTTTTAATCAAATGGTATCATATTATTTATACATTTGTTCATTTTCTGTCAAAGTGTGAATATCGAGCCTGTGACCTTTATGTCGCAAAAGCGACACATACCGATCTTAGATTCCGTCGGCGTCGTCAACACTTAGGTTTGGTGTGTGCATGGTTGAAGTTTGTTCAAGCATTTAATAACTTTGTCAAACCTTCATGGAATGTAATGAAATTTGGACAGAAGCTTTCTAATGACCAAAAGATAGTATCCAGAGCATAATAAAAATATATTTTTTCCGTATTTGACTGATAAAAGGACTTATTTTTGCAGTTAATAAGTAGATACAGTAAGATAGTCTTAGGTTAAAGTTTGTTAAACATCAATTACTTTGTCAAACCTTCATCGAATTTTAAGACAATTTGGCAGAAGCTTTTTTATGATTAAGAGATAATGTCTGAAGCAAAATTTGAAAGATCATTTTTTTTTTATTTTTCTGTATTTAACTGACAGACGGATTATTTTATATTTATTTTTTTTGCAATTAACAGACTGGATTAAATTTTTGTGACATGTTAAATCTTTATACCTTCATAGATTGTTATGACACTTGGATATCAGCTAATTGATCAATTTCATAAAAAGCATCGGAATAAAAAGTTTGTTTTTTTCTTAAATTCCGCTTTTACACTGACAGCAGCAATCCCAGGCGAGACACATGCCTTACACATTTTTATGTTACACCTGACCATCTATAAACATTAATCAGTTCCTGTGTCCATAAACAAAATTTGTGCATAAAAATTGGAGAAAATAAGATGAAGTTAAAATAATTAATATATGACAACATTGAAATGGAAACTCTTTGCTTTTTGGGATTTTTGTCGATTGCTTGTGTTTAATCCCACATCTCCCTTTAAACATATTATAAAGTGACTGGTTTGGACATTTTTCTCTGAAACCTATGACCATTAGATTCCAAATGAACACAATAACTGATAAATTAACAAATTAGACTCTAAAGTATGTTACTATTGATGAGTTTTTTATGACAAATTTATTTAAAATAATATTTCTTTCTCAATAACGAGTGAGCTTCCTGGTGCTTCACCTCCAACGAACCTCTTACCAGGAAGTCCTCTGACCTAAACCTGCTGGTGGCACTCACGCCCCTCGCCAAGGTTCGGGCGTACACTTAAAAATGGCCAAGCTACGCCACTGATTATGCATTTCTTTTATTAGTGTCAAATCGAATCAAATACAAGTATATGGTGAATATATTTTCATAGTTTTTTCACACTCATGCAGTTTTATGTTAGGAACTTATATATATTGACTTTAAAATGTTTATTTGTTATGCATTTCTTTGATTTGTACTTTTGTTTTGTTTTGTTCTTCATATTCTGTCACGTAATTTATATATATTACACATATATACCAGCATTTAAATTGTGTACGTCAGACGCGCGTTTCGTCAATAAATTTAAAGACTCATCAGTGACACTGGAAGAAAAATGTTAAAAAGGCCAAATAAAGGACGAAATTGAAAAGCATTGATGACTTAAATTCTAAAAGGTTTTGACAAATATATATAATGTAAACTGTTTAATGGGGTGAAAATCCTTACTTTTTGAAAAATATAAAGGTTTGTAAACATTTCATAAGTCATGAGCCTTTGTTCAGTGGTTGTTATTTGTTGGCATGGTTGGTGTGGTTCGTAAGTGTTTCTAGTTTCTCGTTTTTTATATAGATTAGACCTTTGGTTTTCCTGTTTTAATTGTTTTAAACTAGTCATTTTGGGGCCCTTTATAGCTTGCTGTTCGGTGTTAGCCTATGTTCCGTGATGAAGGCCGTATTTTGACCTATTATTGTTTACTTTTTTTTACACATTCATTGTGACTTGGATGGAGAGTTGTCTCATTGGCACTCATACCACATCTTCTTATTTATATTTATTTATAAGGATGATCATCAATGATCATATCAATGATAATTTATATCAACACAAGAGTGCGGACTAACTGACTGGTGATACCCTCAGGGAGAAAACCACCACTAGTAGGGCATATGTGACCTCATGTTACACGATTAAATGTGTCCTGTTGTTTTTTAACAAATACTAAAAATCTCGAAGAATTATACAATCATAAGTACACATTAGCAAAAATCAATGTTTAGATTAATTCAACTTTCTTTTAAACAATATTATTTCTTTTATATACCAACTAAATACGCAAGCATTTGTCACTTTAGAACAAATAACATATCTTCAATACATTAGGGAGCTACCATTTGATTTTTATGGGGGGGGGGGGGGGGGGGGGGGGGGCTAGGATGAAAAATTGTGTCCTGCCTTTTTATTTTTCCCTCTATTCGGTCCTGCCTTTTTATTTTTCACTCTATTCGGTCCTGCCTTTTTTTTTAGTTTATCCTGACTTTTTTTTTTACATAAATTGTCATCCTGCCTTTTTTTTTTGCAAATAATCTCATCCTGCCTTTTTTTTTTACACTAAACTCCTGTCCTGCCTATTTTTTTCAAATTTCATCCAAGCCCCCCCCCCATAAAAATCGAATGGTAGCTCCATTAAAGAATACAGGTTTTTTTTTCAGAAACAAAAATAGTAAAACACGAAGTCACCAACAGCGTTCCATACACGATCAATACTGTTGTGATCATTTGTACAAAAACACACATTAGGCACTAACACACACCCTATAACAAAATGAGAAACCTGACAGTTTAATCCGTGTGATTTTATATGGAACTCTGTCCAATAGCTGAAAGTATTATATGTTTATATGTGTGTGCCTACATGAGTGTGTCTGTTCATTACATGTGCAGAGTGTGCAGAGTACATGTACTGGGAGTAAAATGTAAAACGGTGTTTAACCAATAGTTACGTGTAATCAAGGATTACATTTACTGTTTGAATCATTGTCGTAATACTATTGACAAGAATAATAGTGTATGCAAAACGTTCGAATTTATACTTACAATCAACAAAATGAATCAATTTTTGCAAAAATATATAGGACGTCAATAGATCAGGTAATCCAAAGAACGATAATTTTACATGTGAATGATCTTCAGAAATGAAGGCGGGAAATTTTAAATATTCAAAGGCAAATGAACTTTTTTTTATTTTAGCTAAAATGTAAAATATAGAGCCAAGCATAACATTCTAAATGATTTAATCAGAAATGTGATTAATGATTACCGAGTTTTCAAAACAAGGCAGATCGATTCCTGAAAATGAAGCTACATAGTTAAGTAGGTTCTTTAAGGACGTATACTGACTATTACATGGTTTTACACTAGTAATTTTTGGGGCCCTTTATAGCTTGCTGTTCGGTGTGAGCCAAGGCTCCGTGTTGAAGACCGTACTTTGATCTATAATGGTTTACTTTTATAAATTTTGACTTGGATAGAGAGTTGTCTCATTGGCACTCATACCACATCTTCTTATATCTATAACATGCGTATTTCTAATAATTAAACGTCCTTGGTTTCTCGAGTTTCTTGATCAAGAATTAAAATCGTCAACATTAATCATTTAATGGTGTGGATGTTGATAAAAACGTAATGGATTGCTATTTACTTAGTCAGGGGCGGATACAGCCATTTTTGAAAGGGGGTTCCAACCCAGGATAAAAGGGGAGGTCCAACCATATGTCCCAATTCAAAAGAATTGATCGTCAAAAGGGTGGTTCCAACCTCCAAAATCCTCCCCCTGGATCCGCCTCTGTTGAGTTAATGAATATAATAGATTAATTTTAGATGCTGTATAAAAAGTAGTATGTTGAAAGAGGTAAATTTATCCTTGGCAGGGGCGGTTCCAGCCATTTTTAAATAGGGGGTTCCGAACCCGGGATAAAAGGGGGAGGGGGTTCTAACTATAAGTCCCAATTCAAATGCATTGATCGTCAAAAAAGGGGGGTTCCAACCCGCGGAACCCCCTCCCCTTTCCCCCTTGATCCGCCACTGCTGAGACATAATATGTTATATATTTATTAGAATAAATTCCCAGATTTGTCGAAAGGAAATCATACGCGTACGGGTAATACAATGTTCATGAAAATCCTAAATTATCTAACACACAACAGAATTTGGTCTCTGGTGAAGAATCGTCTCATTGGCAATCATACCACATCTTCTTATTGTTAGTTAAATAACCAACCATTATCATTGTAACAATGAAAGGAGGGCTTCATAAAATTAGAAAAAAAACACGTTTACTTGGAGGGGGGGGGGGGGGGGGTAGAAATGTCGAGAATACGAGTTACTTGACACGACAAATTTCAAGAATTACAAGAAAAGTCTTCAAATAAATGCTATACTTAAATTATCGATTAACATTTATTGGTTTTCTGACCCTGTATAATTTTGATTACTTTTGAATAAACATGAAAATTTAAATAACATTGTCTAAAAGCTGGGGCGTGTTTTATTGGTCTCTTCTGTACCTCTCCAGAATGACTTCTGGTGAAGAGTCCAAAAAAATGAATCTGGACCTCTTCTGGAGATATTCTGTAGAAGAAGCAATAGAACAAAAATTCAATTTGCCGTTGAATATAGCAGATTTTTTTTTATGTTGGTTGACAATCACATAAATGAAGTTTAAGATGATTTATTAGAAAATTAAAATACGTAACTTCAGTCGGTAGACATGACTGTAATAGTGTACTCTTTTGGCATTGATGTACTTATACAAAAAGGTGTAAAAACAAAGAAAATTAGTTGAAAGAAACCGCCGTGTTCGTCATATTTTTTCTTTATGCTTTTCTAACTCAATTTGGGTAAACAAATCCGGCTTAAAGCTCCGACCATTTAATTTTCAGGAATAATCTTAAACTGTACAAAAAATTGTCAATGTTTGTCTGGTATATGCTCGAAAAGGACATCTTGTCTATCAAACATTTTTTAAGTAACCAAACTGGATTATTTTTATATATAAAAGATATCGCAGAGTTTTCAAACTCGTTGTTCCCTGATGGTCCTTGAGGAAAATCTGCTGGTCCTAACGATTATTTCAAATGCAAAATTTCGATGGTCAAAACCTTCAGACCACCACAAGGTATACAAAGTCACGGCGTTTCTGATACTGTTTATGGCTAAATCCGTTGGTTGTGTACTGATTGATACTTTAGTCAGGGAGATCAAGATTTATTTCAGTGTTAATTGTAATTATAGCTTTGAACGAACTTTCATTTACTGCAAATACTCTTATATCGGTGCTTTGTGTCTATTGTCTAAATGTTAGTTGTTTTTTGTGTCTCGTACCGATCTTTTGTGTTAATCTAATTGCAACTGATTTTTACAGTTTGTTCTTATGTTGAACTGTTACACCACTGTCCCAGTTTAGGGGAGGGTTGAGCGCTCACAAACATGTTTAACACTGCCATATTCTTTATGTGCCTGTCCTAAGTCAGGAGCCAGTAGTTCAGTGGTTGTCTGTCGACTCATATTTGATTTTTTGTAAATATTTTTGTTACATATAATTAGGTCGTTAGTTTTTTTGTTTGAATTGTTTCATTGGCAATCATACTACATCTCCTTATTTTTATTATATAATACCTGACTTTTAAACTCGTGTTTTCCTGAACATGCATGAAATATTTGTCACTGGACGTTAAAAATAAGCAACCAACAATCAATCAATTTAAACTTGTGTTAAATAAGGGTATAAACATTTGAAATATTTTTTTTTTGGTGGGGTGGGGGACAAGAGGATATGATGACCAGGTAAGAGCTGAAAAAGTAGGCATGATTAGCGGCAGATTAAAATGAATAATAAATCCGCAAAAATTCCCCCTGCATCCGCCCTCTCTCCATAATATCAAATAGTCGTCCCCTTACTGTTATTGTCCGTGTAGTTCTTATATTTATCCAGCTTACTGTCGCTACAGGGATGTCCTACTAAGGCTGCCATACCATAAAAACGTTTATCACACAGCTCACATTCTATTATATCTACATTCATATATTTATTAATGTCATTTAGACTAAGCGACGCCATGTTTGTTATGTGCCTCTGCCGTCTAAACTACCTATTTAAAAGGAAGAGGGAGAAGAGAGCCAGAAGATCTTCCCAATGCAAAAAAAAACAGAAATGGACTTCTTCTGGCTCACTACCGAAGAAAAAAAAAACACGCCCTTGGGTGTCAATTGAAACTCTTTTGGAAGACTTTGACAATCAAAGTGCTGGATAGTACCTGTGGAAAGTTAGCAACGGTAGATGTGTATTATTTCACTTTATGAATTTAATCACAACTTTGATGTTTGTTACTAAATCGTTGTGTCATCAGCAATCCTAAAAAATCGTTTTTCTATGTTAATCATGTAAAATTTTGAAATTCTCCATGCAACCTTACTGTAGATTTTATAATTCTTTACCCAGAAAATTCTGTTACATTCTTTATGTGCCCATCTCATGTCAGGGGCCTGTGATTAAGTACTTTTTATTGGCTCATGTCCTTCGTATTTATTTTTTGTCAATTGTATTGTTATTGATTAAATAACAATACAATTAAGCCGTAAGTTTTCTTGTTTGAATTGTTTCACGTTTCCCTTTTAAAGCCGACTATATGGTATGGGTTTTTTCTCATTGTTGAAAACCGTATGGTGATCTATAATTGCTAATATAATTTCCTCTTTTGAACACTTATGGACAGTTGCTTCATTGGAAATAAATTCCACATCTCCTATTTTTAGACAAGACAGCAAACTTAAAACCAATACAACCGAATGAAGGTTAATTTATATGAAAAAGTAAAATCACAAAATTACTGAGCCCCGAGGAAAATAAAAAAAAAAACAACAGAAAGTCCCTAATCAAATGGCAAAAACCAAAAGCTCAAACACATCAAACGAAAGGATTTAATCAACAACGGCAATATGTAGACAGGAAGTAAAAGTTAATGTTCACTAGATTCGTAGAGGTATGAATTACCCTGATATATATTTAAAGTTCTGCTGTTAAATTCAGCTTTGACATTTTGATTTTTTTTGGTTTTCAGCCATTCATTTTATAAAGTCATTCCGACTTTGTGTTAAATTGACACATTGTTAATGATAGTTCAATCTGAAAGAATCATCGGCGTTTTGCATTTGCGCCGATCTGCATTTCATTTACACCGATTTTTTTACAGGTAAATTACAGGTGAAAGTTATTTTTCATTTATCATCATAGACCTCTTCCGTTAGCTATGGCATGGTATTGGTTGCAAAAATTTGATATTTTTCATTTAAATGCAATATTTCATATTTAATTGGTATATTTCTTCATTTAAATGAAATATTTTTTTATTTGAATGGTATATTTTTTCATTTAGATGCAATATTTTTTATTCAAATGGTATAATTTTTCATTCAAATGGTAAAATTTTTCATTCAAATGGTATAATTTTCATTCAAATGCAATTGTTTTTATTCAATTGGTATAAAATGTCATTTGAATGCAATATTTTTTATTCAATTGGTTTAGAAGTTTTTTTTTATTTATATGCAATAATTGCATTATGGGAAATTCTTTGTCGTCATAAGGTCAAATTTGCAACAACGTTTGTGATTGGTCGGTAATAATTATTGTTTAGATTTCTCTCCTTTCTTTCTAAACTTGAGTGACCAAGAATTAAAAAACGCGTCAGAATATCGCCCCTCTAACTAAATCTAACGTTTGTGCGAGTCCTGCACTGGCTGTTAAAATCTTGTGGTCATAACTAGTGTTTCTATTGCAAAATTTCGATGGTCAAAACGTTCGGTCCACTTTTCAAAAACCGTTTCATTGTATATGTATGCAAGTATATCGGTTTTTTTAAATAGATTAGACACCGTTGGTTTTCCCGTTTGAATGGTTTTACACTACTAATTTTTTGGGGACTCTTTATAGCTTGCTGTTCGGTTTGAGCCAAGGCTCCGTGTTGAAGACCGTACGTTGACCTTTAATGGTTTACATTTACAAATTATGACTTGGATGGAGAGTTGTCTCATCGGCACTCATACCACATCTTTTGATATCTATATACAACGTAAACCAGACGTTTCTCTTACTGTTTTCTTTTTTCAATAAATCCCTTGCCGCGCGTTGTGTACTGATTGATAACTCAGTCTGGGATAACAAGATTTATTTCAGTACCAGTTGTAATTAGGTTTGAGCAAACTTCCAGTAATTGCAAATACTCTTATGTCGGTGCTTTGTGTCTATTGTCTTAATATTAGTTTTTTTGTGTGTCTCGTACAGATCTTTTGAGTTAATTTGCTGATTTGTGCAGGTTGTTATTTTATTGTACTGTTACACCACTGTCCCAGCTTCGGGATGGGTTGCTCACAAACATGTTGTTGTACTGTTATACCGCTGTCCCAGATTAGGGGGCGGATTGGGATCCCGCTAACATGTTTAACCCCGCCACATTCTGTATGTATGTGCTTGTCCCAATTTAGGAGCCTGTAATTCAGTGGTTGCCGTTTGTTGCTTTGTTATACATATTTGTGTTTCGTTCATTTTTTTGTACATTAATTCGGCCGTTAGTTTTCTCGATTGTTTTACATTTTTGATTTCGAGGCCTTTTATAGCTGACTATACGGTGTAGGCTTTGCTTATTGTCGAAGGCCGTACGGTGACTTATAGCTGTTGATTTCTGTGTCATTTGATCTCTTGTGGAGAGTTGTCTCATTTGCAATCATACCACATCTTCGTTTTTATATCCACCCTGCCATATTCTTTATTTGCCTGTCCCAGGGATGGAGCCTGTAGTTTAGTGGTTGTCGTTGGTTCCTGTCTCGACTCATATTTGATATTTTGTAAATTGTTTTGTTATGTATAATTAGGCTGTTAGTTTTTTCGTTTGAATTGTTCACACTTTTCATGTCGGGCCTTTTATAGACGATTTTACAGTATCAGGTTTTTGTCATTGTTGAAGGCCTTACGATTGTCTACAAAAAGCATGTCTACATGACGGCAAAAAGCTCTACAGAGCTTATGTTTGTAGTATTTCATGTAACCCGACTTAAAATAAATTTTTCTTATCTTATCTTATCTTATCTTATCTATAATTGCTTACATTCACTTCATATTTGAACTCCGGTGGATAGTTGCCTTATTAGCAATCATATTCCATCTCTTCATTTTTATAGTATATACGTGACTTCTAAACTCGTGTTTTCCTGAACAAGCATGAAATAATTTTCACTGGGCGTTAAAATTAGCAACAAACAATCAATCAATTTAAACTTGTGTTAAATAAGAGGAAAACCATTTGATATTTATTTATTTGTTGGGTGTGGGGGACAGAAGGATTTCATATATGAATATGGTTGCCTGGTAAGAGCTGAAAAATAGGCATGATTAGCGACAGATTGAAATGAATAATAATGCCCTCTCTTCCCTTTCCCATCCTTCATCTATAAACTTAAACTGACCACCACGGAATAGCCCAATAGTGTTGAAAGTAGCGTTAAACACAATCAATCAAAATCCCTTCCCTAGAATATCAAATAATCGTCCCTTAACTGTTATTGTCCGTGTAGTTCTTATATTTATCCAGCTTATCGTCCTACAGGGATGTCCTACTAAGGCTGTCATACCATAAAACCGTTTATAAAACAGCTCACATTCTAATATATCTGCATTCATAAATTTATTAATTTCATTCAGACTAAACGACGCCATGTTTGTTATGTGCCTCTGCCGTCAACCTATCAAAAAAAAGAAGAGGTGGAAGAGAGCCAGAAGATCTTCCTAATGCAAAAAAACAGAAATGGACTTCTTCTGGCTCACTTCCGAAGAACAAAAAAAAAAAACGCGCCCCATTGATATGTTTTAAAAACGCCTTGCCCCTACTCTTTTTTCCAAAAAAAATGGAATTATTAAATATATAAACATATATATAATCATCAAAATTTAAATGCTATTGTATTTGTAAAAGATCTACTTTATTACATGACCTGGGACTAAAGACATCTATCTATAAGTCCTAGCATACATTAATTATTATAATATGAATATGTTTCTTGTTTTAACAACCACATATGATGCTATGCAGGAGTCACCATTTATCAGGACATGAATTGGGTTTACATAGAGAGGATAAGGGACGACATCAGAAAATCAATGAAGGATAAAAAACTTAATTGAAATAGTTTGGGGGGGGGGTCAAAATTGCTGCAAGTTTTGTTTAATTAACATCGATTTTATATATATCCTTATTGGTCAATCAATTTTTCCCTAATTAAGTTAAGAGAGGGGGGGTAGGGGGTCAGTGAAAAAAACTATATGAATTAAGTTTTTTTTATCCTACATTGAACTTTTGATGTCGTCCCTAATGTGCAAAAAAATAGATAAGGGGCGGGACCAAACCTATAGATAACATAATAAAGAAATGATGAAACATACAGAATACGTTGATTGACTTTTGGTTGCCTTATGTCCAGTGGCAAATATGTCACGCATGTTTAGGACAAATATAATAGAGATCAAAGGATAAAGAATAGAGTGAAATGGTAAAAACTAAAAGATATAGAATTATAGAAACGATCTTTGATCTGAAACCCCTACCCTCACACACACACCATAACCATTACTGCCAATACTCGCATATATACATCTCTATACAAATATCTAAATTTGAACCTACTCCCCCCTCCCCCTCTTAGACACCGAGGTTTTGGATCCGCCCCTGTTAAATGTGTCTAATTATATACATTTTGTACGGGTCTAGATAATAGCTAAACGTACAATCATATAATTTGTTGGATACCTAATTATATTATATAATGTGTCACAAAATAAACTTGTATACCCCCTTCCCAATGCAGTATTGAAAAGTAAATCATTTAAAAGTCCTGAAAATAAAATATGTTTTGAAATATGCCCTGTATACTTATTTATGCAAAGACATACAGTAATTATTGAACTACTGTGGGGCTTGAAAAAAAATCTATTTAAGGGATTCGGAGACGAGAACAGTAAAAAAAAAGCTCAGCAACGAATCTTAAATGTAGAATGATTTTAGCAGAAGACATGAGAGCACATATTATAGATAGTATTAAATATGAAGTTCACGCCTCATATATAGTGAAGTCCTATGTCATAGGACTATTTTTGTAACATGGGTTAGTAACTGGTTCCAATTTATCCTGAATTGTCTTTATTAAAGAATTATAGTTCCGGAGTATAACAGCTTATGTCTCTACTTGTGGGTTTTTGGTTCTGCTGTCGTAATTAGGTGATTTTTTTCTACATGTAGTAAAAAAGAGGGGGCTTAGTCCAAAGAATTGTAACGTCCTGGATGCTTTTTATTCTTTTTTCATGTGTGCCTTCCTGCAACGTCTCTGAGGATCAAGAAAAGTAAAAAATGATATAGCACTAAAGAACGTCATGATTACATGTATCTGGATTTAGAAGGGGGAGGGGGGCTAGCTATGTATTTTTTTTTATTTCAATGTGTAGACTGTAGGAGAGTTTCTTCAGAAAAGGTTTTCATTGGAGGTGTTTTTGCCATGCACGCAGGCATCTGTTTCTATCCATGAACAAGTTGTGTGTCAAATTAATTATTATTACTTGTCACTCGCAGTTTTTGCTCGTCCTGGCCATTATTGGCATTAACAGCCAGTGCACGAACTCGCACGAACGCCAAATTTAGTTAGAGGGGCGATATTCTGACGCGTTTTTTTAATTCTTGCTCACTCAAGTTTAGAAAGAAAGGGGAGAAATCCAAACAATTACCGACCAATCACAAACGTTGTTGCAAATTTGACCTTATGACATCAAAGAATTTCCCATAATGCAATTATTGATATAAATAAAAAAACTACTATACCAATTGAATAAAAAATATTGCATTCAAATGACATTTTATACCAATTGAATAAAAAATATTGCATTTGAACGAAAATTATACCATTTGAATGAAAAATTATACCATTTGAATGAAAAATTATACCATCTGAATAAAAAATATTGCATTTAAATGAAAAAATATACCATTCAAATAAAAAAATATTTCATTTAAATGAAGACATATACCAATTAAATAAGAAATATTGCATTTAAATGCAGACATATACCAATTAAATAAGAAATATTGCATTTAAATGAAAAATATCAAATTTTTGCAACCAATACCATGCCATAGTTAGCCAGTTGTGTTATGAAAGGATTTAGGACGTTATTCGAAATAATAAGAAATTAAAATCAAGGAGATATTAGTTAAACACACAAATATATTTCTAGTTTATTAAGATAGTGAAAAGTAAAATGGAATATAAATTTCAAATAATTCGTTGATATAAGAAGAAAATACATGAGTAAAATAGATCAAGATTCGTAAGAATAACGAACTTTATTTTAGATGCAAGATAATCAGTAATAGTACAAAGTCAAGAACCTCATTAAATAAGTTATTTGGCACGCGTAAAGAAGGTTATTAGGTTGCCGGACAGATGTATGTCGAATTGCTATTACATCCAAGGTTATAACCATATTCTCAGAATCATGAATATTCAGTAATACATTAAGGCACACGATAATGTTATTAACAACCAATCAAACAGCTGAGATACGAAGATTGATGTATACAAGATAATAATTAAAATTTAACAAATGTTAATTATCTTTTATTATACAGATCAGAAAATGAAATTCAACTAAAAAATTATTCTAACTAATTTAAGAATTAATAATCCAGATGCTTTTCTAAAACAAATAAATGCATTTTGCATATTATGAAGTAATAAATGTTTTGGCAGCAAATTCCATCGTTTGCAAAAGAAGCTCAATTTCGGCTGGGGAACAAGATTGTCGGGTATTCAATAGTGACTATAAAAGCAAATATAAGTCTACTGCCCGTACTATCCTTGTTCCTACCAGCAAATTGAGTTGTCTTATTTATTTCATTAAAAAGGTAAGTTATATACTGTTACTTAAACTTATTTAAAAAAAGAAATTAATTGCTATATAATTCAATAAATATAAATATAAATATATATATTCAGATATAACATTTTAGTCATTGCGTTTCATGAGGTTATTCACTCATGTATAACGAATAGACTTTTTTTTTTTTTTATTCCCTTACATCTGGAGTACATAAAACACAGATCTCCATATGACTCATTGTCGCGAGTTGGAGTACATCCAGAGACAGATCTCCAATATTTCGCAGGTGGACTTCAGTTCCACAGAAGAGGATCGGCACCGTTTGATTGATAAAATTTATTATGATTGTGCATGCATTTTATATTTTTATGTATGTGTATGTATTTATGTTTCATTTATTGCAAGAAAATTTAAATAGATAAAAATTACCTTACACAAAATAAATAGGATATTAATAGTGTCAAAACAAAAATGTTATAAACAAAAAATTGAAATCAGGAGATTTCAAACCTAACAAGGGGGTAATGTTATGAAAGGATTTAGGACGTTATTCGAAATAATAAGAAATTAAAATCAAGGAGATATTAGTTAAACACACAAATATATTTCTAGTTTATTAAGATAGTGAAAAGTAAAATGGAATATAAATTTCAAATAATTCGTTGATATAAGAAGAAAATACATGAGTAAAATAGATCAAGATTCGTAAGAATAACGAACTTTATTTTAGATGCAAGATAATCAGTAATAGTACAAAGTCAAGAACCTCATTAAATAAGTTATTTGGCACGCGTAAAGAAGGTTATTAGGTTGCCGGACAGATGTATGTCGAATTGCTATTACATCCAAGGTTATAACCATATTCTCAGAATCATGAATATTCAGTAATACATTAAGGCACACGATAATGTTATTAACAACCAATCAAACAGCTGAGATACGAAGATTGATGTATACAAGATAATAATTAAAATTTAACAAATGTTAATTATCTTTTATTTTACAGATCAGAAAATGAAATTCAACTAAAAAATTATTCTAACTAATTTAAGAATTAATAATCCAGATGCTTTTCTAAAACAAATAAATGCATTTTGCATATTATGAAGTAATAAATGTTTTGGCAGCAAATTCCATCGTTTGCAAAAGAAGCTCAATTTCGGCTGGGGAACAAGATTGTCGGGTATTCAATAGTGACTATAAAAGCAAATATAAGTCTACTGCCCGTACTATCCTTGTTCCTACCAGCAAATTGAGTTGTCTTATTTATTTCATTAAAAAGGTAAGTTATATACTGTTACTTAAACTTATTTAAAAAAAGAAATTAATTGCTATATAATTCAATAAATATAAATATAAATATATATATTCAGATATAACATTTTAGTCATTGCGTTTCATGAGGTTATTCACTCATGTATAACGAATAGACTGAACGTAGTTTACAAAGTAATTCAAGCAATATTTGAAATAGAAATACATATGTTATTGTCAACTGATAATGTTATTTATTGTTAATCTGTATGATTTATGCACTGATATTTTATGATCAAAAAGAAAAGAAAAGAATAATTAAACTATCCTTGTTCCTACCAGCAAATTGAGTTGTCTTATTTATTTCATTAAAAAGGGTCGGAAGGCGCGAGTCCCACTCTCGCTGCCAAGCCAGTCCATAACAACGACATGTAGTCCCCAGATAGCCAGACATCTTTCGATCTACAAGAACCGTAGGAGAACTTGGCAAACGAGTCAAAGAAAATTACCATCATGTTTATCAATATAGAAATCCTAAAGCACAATCATAGTCCCACCTTAACAAGTGTTCCCCCTGTGAAGTATTCAACAAAAAGGACCATAAAAACCTTCACAACAGTTGTACAAATGTTATGAATTGTCAATCAATTGGGATAGCCATTTACCAATGTCACTTAATTTGTCTTTATACTCTGTGCTCAGCCCATGAAAACGACAACAATCTATTCTACATTGTGGAAAAAGCATCCATAATTGTGATATGCACTGCTTGTTCAAAGTCAACATGCATAACCTCGGCCTCAAAGGAAAGTTGTTTTTGATGGCAGAGATCGCAAATTATTTTCCGCATCACTTCATAACACTGTTCATCTTTCGCTGGTAAGAAGGCGTAAATTAGAGGTACTTAGTTTCCATTTTTACATCCGTGTAAAGTATATAACTGATAAAAGTATTTCGGACAGCACTTAAAAGTTCCATCTATAAATGTTGCAGACATAACATTGCAAAGACATTCAAGATTGAGGTGTGTAGAAAAAATAAGTATACCTTTCTCGCGATCATTTGTACTGACCTTCCGATAAGTATGGCCAGTATTTACTCACCTATGTTACACTGTAAATACAATTAGGAGCAAATATAAAATCGGCGCAAATGAAAAAATAAAATCGGCGCAAATGAAAGAATGAAAATTTAAAAAATCGGCGCAAATATCTTACGCCCAGAATCATACTGATCCAGAAACAAAGTGTGAGGTTTACATATTGTAAATTCTGAAATTGAATGTCAAGGTCAGTATGATGCTTTTGCGAACACAGTTTTGTCACTCTAAGTGCTACAGTACAAAAGTTATGCACCAAACACAAACCAAACACTGTTTAAAAATCATAGGGGTCAAATGTTAAAGATCAGAATGATCTGACATTGGTATATGAGACACCCTAAGCCCATAATACAACCGAATAACGTGTTCGGTTAACCAAAATTTTAAGGAACACATTCAAGATATGACCCAGACACGAATTGGACAAGGTTTTACTATCATAGGTATCAAACGACAAAGTCAAGGTTAGAGTGATCCGAC
Source organism: Mytilus californianus (assembly GCF_021869535.1). NCBI lineage: Eukaryota > Metazoa > Mollusca > Bivalvia > Mytilida > Mytilidae > Mytilus > Mytilus californianus. The sequence goes on from NW_026262723.1 coordinate 1,852,182, forward strand.
TTTGGGATATGACAAATCCAAAAGACCATGATCACTGAGGTTAATATGATATCCGTAACTGCAGTTACGTATATCCAAAGATGGCGGACGATGTTTCTGGTCAAAATTTCTTTTGTCAATTTTTAATAATTATGTATTATTCTTCGTTATTTCGTGTTTTTTTTAACGTATTAATAGGTTTGAAACTGAGAAACAAAGTATGTTTTCATAGTTCAACCACTTAATCAGCCTTCAAAAAAACGCGATGATATGGGTATTAACTGTAAAGACTGATATCTGTAACTGTAATAAACGTTTAGAAAAGGATATCCGTAACTGTTGAGTTTCCTTGTTTCTCTTCGTTCATTATCCTCGAATAAATATATCAGACGAACATTTTGTCGGAAATAAAACTGTCATAAATTCTTCAAAAGATTAGAAATTATCGGAAACGGAGAAATGTATGCCAACAATATTAGAAAGATATTAGAAAAATAATATGAGGAAGGCGCTACCTTAAATGTCAGCTAACCAAGCCAATATGTCCCTACATATGGTTTTGTCTAAAAGTGAAAAAAGGCTTGTTGTGTGATATTTTCAAGTGACACTAGACTATCTGTCTGTAATCTGTTAGCGAATTCCTGCCAATCAAGGCACACCTCCATTCACATAGAGGAAAATGTCAATACACAATAATATACGATACGACGGTCATCACTTAAATATATTAAAATATTAGAATATAAAAATTCCACCACCTGAAAGATTAACAAGAGTGCACACGCTGAAATGTCTCGCCTTCTTTACTAACCATTGATAATATGTTGATAGTCCTAAATGAAAGCTTTACTACAACTATTACATAAACTTAACATGATCCAAGAAAATGAAGTCAAGGTCATATAAACCAAACGAGAAATACATGTACACCTTACAATCATTCAATACACTAAATATAGTTGACCTATTGCTTATAGTTTCTAAGAAACAGACTTAACCAAGAAAACTAATCATTGACCAATGAATCGTGAAAATGAGGTCAAGGTCAGATGAACCATGCCTGCCAATCAAGTCCGATCTTCAAAAAAAAAAAAAAAAAAAAAAAATCATTAGTATAAACTTTATAATAAACATGTCAAATTTAATGAACAAATAGATGTGTCACTATGGTACAAATGACTGTGAGAGAGAGAGTGATTTTTTTTTTATTCCCTTACATCTGGAGTACATAAAACACAGATCTCCATATGACTCATTGTCGCGAGTTGGAGTACATCCAGAGACAGATCTCCAATATTTCGCAGGTGGACTTCAGTTCCACAGAAAAGGATCGGCACCGATTGATTGATAAAATTTATTATGATTGTGCATGCATTTTATATTTTTATGTATGTGTATGTATTTATGTTTCATTTATTGCCTGAAAATTTAAATAGATAAAAATTACCTTACACAAAATAAATAGGATATTAATAGTGTCAAAACAAAAATGTTATAAAAAAAAATTCAAATCAGGAGATTTCAAACCTAACAAGGGGGTAATGTTATGAAAGGATTTAGGACGTTATTCGAAATAATTAGAAATTAAAATCAAGGAGATATTAGTTAAACAAACAAATATATTTCTAGTTTTTTAAGATAGTGAAAAGTAAAATGGAATATAAATTTCAAATAATTCGTTGATATAAGAAGAAAATACATGAGTAAAATAGATCAAGATTCTTAAGAATAACGAACTTTATCTGGGATGCAAGAATATCAATAATAGTACAAAGTCAAGAACCTCATTAAACAAATTATTTAGCACGCGTCATAGGTTGCCGGACAAATGTATGGCGAATTGCTATTACATCCAAGGTTATAACCATATTCACAGAAGTGTTGATAAGCTTCATCATCATGAATATTCAGTAATACATTAAGGCACAGAAGAATGTTCTTAATAACCAATCAAAAAGCTGAGATACGAAGATTAATATATACAAAATAATAATTAAAATTTAACAAATGTTAATCATCTTTTATTATAAAGATCAGAAAATGAAATTCAACTAGAATATTATTCTAACTAATTTAAGAATTAATAATCCGGATGCTTTTCTAAAACAAATAAATGTATTTTGCATATTATGAAGCAACGAGTATTTTGGCACCAAATTACATTATTTGCAGAGAGGCTCAGTTTTGAACGGGGGAAAATGATGTTAGGTATTCAACGGGACATATAAAAGAAAAATAATTAGGTTCCCGTCAACATCATTTTCCTGCCAGCAGAACTGAGTTCTTGTTATTTATTCTTTTAAAAAGGTAAGCTAGTTTTGTTTATTTAAAAATTAGATATACGTATTTAAGATTAAATAATAAGGTAAGAAATAATTCATTATTAATAAGAAAGAAAATATTTTATTATTAAAATTCAATAAATATGATTTATCAATTTAATTCTTAATTTTGTAGCTAAAGAAATATTAAATATTTATAATTCAATTGTATTCGGATATAATATTATAGTAAATAATTTCATGTGGTTATTCACTCCACATAAAATAAATAGGATGATCATAATTAAGTCAAAAGTAGGTGTTTCATGCGTAATGCAACAATATGGTGGAGGACCCGGGCATATTGTTGTGACGGGACTTAGTGTCCTCCGTCTCAACAACTCTCCAGCCTGTTCATTGACAGTTACCACTAAGGATGATATATATATTCCATTTTACTTTTCACTATCTTAAAAAACTAGAAATATATTTGTTTGTTTAACTAATATCTCCTTGATTTTAATTTCTAATTATTTCGAATAACGTCCTAAATCCTTTCATAACACATGAACAGCTTACAATCCCTCCATACAACAAATATAGCTGACCTATTGCTTATAGTTTAAGAAAAACAGACCGAAACACATAAACTTAACACTGAGCAATGAACCGTGAAAATGAGGTCAAGGTCAATTAAAACCTGCAAGACTGACATGTACATCATAGAATATTTCCATACACCAAATATAGTTGACTTATTGCATATAGTATAAGAAAAACAGACCAAAACACAAAAACTTAACTATAACCACTGAACCATGAAAATGAGGTCAAAGTCAGATGACACCTGCCAGTTGGACATGTACACCTTACAATCATTCCATACACCAAATATTAGTAGACCTAATGCATATAGTATCTGAGATATGGACATGACCACCAAAACTTAACCTTGTTCACTGATCCATGAAATGAGGTCGAGGTCAAGTGAAAACTGTCTGACGGGCATGAGGACCTTGCAAGGTACGCACATACCAAATATAGTTATCTTATTACTCATAATAAGAGAGAAATTAACATTACAAGAAATCACAACTTTTTGTTCAGGGAGTCACTGAACCATGAAAATGAGGTCAAGGACAATGGACATGTGACAGACGGAAACTTCGTAACATAAGGCATCTATATACAAAGTATGAAGCATCCAGGTCTTCCACCTTCTAAAATATAAAGCTTTTAAGAAGTTAGCTAACGCCGCCGTAGCCGCCGCCGGATCACTATCCCTATGTCGAGCTTTCTGCGACAAAAGTCGCAGGCTCGACAATAAACTACGAGTACAAATAAAACAATAAAATCTTTCGATAGTAATAAATTTAGATGTTCTTTCAATGCAAAATCAAATGATTCCGAGACCATGTGTGCCCATTATGCCAATGCAAGCTACGGTAACCTATATATAGTCCAAGATTACTCTGACGTCCAACGGCTGTTTTACCAGACAAGTCTCACGGCCCCAGCTTGTCTGGCGAAACAGCCGTTGGACGTCAGAGTAATATAGGACTACCTATATATTACCTATTAGCATTTAGAAGCTAGATTTTCTACTGCGTATTCAGCAATCTAGATTAACTAGTAAAGCATAGCGCTTGATGTACAAATTATATAGCAACTGTCTACACAGGGGTTCTAAAATATTACTGGTTTCCTCAAAAACAGTTCTGTGTACATCAATGTCCACATAACAGAACGGGTTGATAATTAATTGGAGAAGATCAGCTGGAAGGGATATTGTATTTTTAGCTAGATTCAAACTTCCATTGTTTAAAATTTTTGACATTAGTGGTTTTCTTGTTTCTTCCAATTTTTCACATAACGGGATAAAGTGTTCCACTGTTTCATTCGCTTTACTACATAGTTAACAAATTGAATTGTACTGATATGTTTTTTTGAAAATGAGGCTTTGTGGATTTGTACAGGAATATTTCTGATGTCTTTTAAATTTGCACGGACCGAAATTCAAGAACTTTAGTTTACCTTTCTAAGCCGTTAGCAAATGCCAATACATTTGCATATCAATACCATTGACTTAACATTGGTTGTTTATCTTAAACTGATCTATGAATCACAAACCAATGCATGTAAAATATACAAACGTAAATAGACCATAACTGAGGGGACAGGGCCAACGAATCTCCATGGAAATGATAGACCTAATCACAAACTAATACATTTGTTGACGACGCCGCCGCCGACAACATACATTTGTCTCGCTTTTTGGCTCCGTCAAGGCGAGACAAAAACCACATTTCTCACCCTAAAATAACCTTTTCCTCAAATAATATAAATGAAGATTTTTAATATGTTTTATATTTAGTGCAAGTATATTTTCTAATTTGTACTGGAAAAACCTTGCAATTAGTTGCAGGTTGAGCGATTTTAGAGCTAAAATGACTACGTTTATACATGTAGTAATGGTCGTACGATAATAGAAGGCAATGATGGAATATAACAATTCTGGGCCCGTATGCATAAAGCTACTTAAGTTAAGATTTGTTCCGAACGGACAGATTTTTCTACATGTCCTACGATAAATTAGTACTCCGATTGGATATCTTAACGTTAGTAATTTTATGCATACGCGTTCAAAAATCTTAAGGGAGAATCCTGCTTCAGATATAATTTTAATGGATATAGGAAGATGTGATATGAGTGCCAATGAGACAACACTCCATCCAAGTTACAATTTATCAAAGTAAACCATTATAGGTCAAGGTACGGCCTTCAACACGGAGCATTGGATCACACCGAACAGCAAGCTATAAAGGGCCCAAAAAATTAATAGTGTAAAACCATTCAAACGGAAAAACCAACGGTCTAATCTATATAAAAACGAGAAACGAGAAACACGTATGAACTACATAAACAGACGACAACTACTGTAATCAGATTCCTGACTTAGGATTAAGTTTGTTTAACAAGAGTGCACACGCTGAAATGTCTCGCCTGTTTTACTTATCATTGATTTCATGTTGAAAGTCTGCAATATGAAGATTTTACTATAAGTATCACATGAACTTAACACAATCAATGTTCTATAAAAATGAGGTCACGTTCTGATGAACCATGCTAGAAAGGCAGATCCAGGATTTTTGAAAGCCGGGGGGGGGGGGGGGGGGGGGGGGCGTAGAATAGAATTTTACGCCATGCGTAGCGAGGCGAAAAATTTCTGTGACCTTTTATTGGCTAAAAAACATAAAATAAGTGTTAAATGCACTAATTTAACGGTTCCTGACGTGGAGCATGTAAATTTTAAAGTCAAAGTGTAAGGATTGGACATTTTTGATGCCGTATTCTCCCAATTAATTGTCAAGTATTAAATGATTGGATGAATCCAAAGCTATGTACCATTATATTTAATGTAGGATTTGTCAGTAAAAAAAAAATGTACATGGAAAAATTCTCCCTTGTCACTGTAAATTTGTAACATAAGGCATCTATATACAAAGTATTGAGCATCCATGTATTCTACCTTGAAATACTAAGCTTTAAATTCAAGAGTCGCCGGATCACCATCCCTAAGTCTTGTTTTTTTTTTGCGACAGAAGTCGCAGGGGAGACAAAAAATTGCAACGGTGACTGACGTTTGTTGTATGATAAGTTAGCATAACCTCACAAATTTCTTGTTGTAAACAAGATATACGGACATTCAATGAAATTTACAATACGACCAAAACGAAGAAAGACAAAAAGCATTTTTTATCCAAATATAAAAAAGAAGATGTGGTATGATTGCCAATGAGACAACTCTCCACAAGTGACCAAATGACACAGAAATTAAACAACTATAGGTCACCGTACGGCCTTCAACAATGAACAAAGCCCATACCATGTAGTCAGCTATAAAAGGCCCCGAAATCAAAAATGTAAAACAATTCAAACGAGAAAAAACTAACGGCCTAATTTATGTACAAAAAAATGAACGAAAAACAAATATGTAACACATCAACAAACAACAACCACTGAATTACAGGCTCCTGACTTGGGGACAGGCACATACATACAGAATGTGGCGGGGTTCAAGATGTTAGCGGTATCCCAACCCTCCCCCTAAACTGGGACAGTGGTTGTAACCAGTGCAACATAAGAACGAACTATAAAAATCAGTTGAAAAAGGCTCAACTCATCAGATGGATACAAACAGAAATACTACACAAAGTGGACGTTTGCCGGGTTGTATGGTATGGTTGAAATGTTTCACCCAACAAGGGAAGTGAGTTGTTCCAAGTCAACCAAGGCTACGAAGGAGTCTGAAATGACAATGAAGTTGTGAATGATGGTCGAGAAATGGAGGACCTAAAGGCAACACCCAGCAAACAGGTTGCAATTTTTTTTCTAATAGCTAAAAAGTGGGCAAGATTTTTTTTTTCAATCCAGGTACGGCCAGAATTTTTTTATGGCAAAAATCAGGGCCAGATTTTATTTTCTCTTAAATATCTCACCCCCCCCCCCCCCCCCCTTTCCCCCCCGAAAAAGAAATGGTCCGTACCTTAGACATTTAGTCTGTAATAGTTATACACCGAGGGATAGGTGTGTCTGGATAAGAAACCCCGTCGGCCGGAGGCCGGAGGGGTTTCTTATCCAGACACGCCGTATCCCGAGGTGTATAACTAACTTACACCCCATTCTAAACCCTATATTTGTTAACATTGATTATTAAACGAAAAAAAAAAACGATAGCATATTTATTGACAATATCAAACCATGATTTATAAGAATATTTTTTTATTACATGAAACCCACTAGTAACCTTTCTTTGGTTATCTTCGTTCAAACTTTGACACATGAGTATATTTTACAAATGTCAAAGTTGTTTTGCATATTCCCGTTAAATCCATGTACTAATATAGATCAGCAGGTCAAGGTTGAGTGTTACGTGTATTCTTATTACCAAACAAACAATACATCATGCTCCTGGTATACAGTTGTCAATATGGACGGGTATAAGACGGACGACATTTTGTGGCAGCGTTGGATTTGGTAGAAGAGACTAAAGATAAAGGCAATATTATAACCCAAAGTACTTACCTGTATTAGTTTAATAAAGGTAATCATAGCTGATATTGAATTTATATCTTACGATTTTATCAACCCCCCCCCCCCCCCTCTTCTCTCGAGTGTCTGCATTAGAAACCCGACTACCAGACACGCTAAACATACAATATTTAATATTGAGGAACTACCTTCGAGGGGGGGGGGGGGGGGGCAATCAGGGGTTGATCCAGCCGGGGGTTCCCAACTCAAGAGAAAAAGGGGGGGGGGTCCAACCATTCAAATGCATTGATCTTTTAAATAAAAGTCGGGTCCAACCCGCGGAACCCCCAACCCCGGATCGGCCACCGGGTAACCGGGGGGGGGGGGGGGGGGGGGGGGGGGGGGGGGGGTACGGGAGTTAGAATCCCCATTTTTTGTAAAGATTAATGCTTTAGAATAGAGACATACTTCAAGCAAAATTAAGAGTATTTAAAGGATTATTTTTGTATTCCATATAGATGCTTATTGGAATCTCCTAAAATGTGTTTTTTTTAATATCATGAAACAATTTGTAGTGAACACTATTAGTAATTCTTATGTTCATGCTATTTAAAAAATAATCAATTTCTATTGTTACGAATAACAATGGACTTTGTTTGCGGGATGTAGAAGCAGGGGTTTCCAGAAACCCCGCTCGTCACACCCTGTGGTCAAAATCCTATTGTTATTCGTAACAATAGATCTTTTTCAATTTACACTTGTTTCAGAAATAGAAACTATGAAGTATAACAATAGAACTGGGGTGTAATGTGACTGATGTGAGTGATTTTAATGTAAGTATTACCTTCTGTTGGGTGGAATTGTGAAATAGGAGTCAATACGTCCGTGTTCCTTCCTTTGTCGCTTTGAAGGCGTCATGCTGGTCATCCTCAGCCTAAGCAATGTGTTACTGTAATTTGAATTTCAAAATGACTGAGTGACGTTTTTTCGACGTACTGGTCAACTCCACGGTAGCGAATTACTTTGACATAATCAATCATATATTACACGTAAATACGAGCAAATAATAATCTTTATAAGTAACTAATTGTCGCATAAAATATACGGGAAATGGCAAAATTACTGCACTTTTCTTGTATCCCTGGTACTTTCGACTGGAGAACCGTCGTACACAAGCATCGCACAAGTTGGCACTCCGAGGCGGGGTGGGGAGCAAGAAGGTAAACTGTGGTTTATTTTTATCAATAGTACCGCTTAAGTCGAGCGCTAGGGGCCGTCTTGACCTTGTCGTAGGGTATGAATGATTCGTTCATTGTTGAAGACCCTACATCAACTGTCAAGATGAAGAACAGGAATAAAAGCCCTGTTCATTGATAATTTTCTATGTTTTCTATGTACTGTGTGCGATTTTGTCCCATGTACATTTACTCCATATCCTTTCATTTTCTATTGATTCTAGAGTTTGTCTCTAGTGCTGTGTGGAGGCAGTAGAACGTTTCTCCGTGCTTGAGGTGTGTGCTCTTATAATATTTACAGTTATGGTGTGCTTGTTCATGTGAGAATTTCTCATATTAATACACCGTCAAAATTTCATGTTTGTTAAATTTCATCAAAATACTGGTCTGGTCATCTGTTTTGTATATTGCCCTTTCATACTATTTTAAACTGCTAGGTTTTGTTACATATATTTCGATGTGCCCCGTGCTGTCTATCATTTGTTTTTAGTTTTATATGTATTGTCTATCATTTGTTGTTTCGAAATTATTGGTCTTTTGTTGGGCAATGTATGACAAATATATGTTGAGAAACCTCGCCCGTAATTATAAATTATGTAATTCATTGACCGCTCCCGACATGTGTAACTTCAAGGCATATTTTAGCGGCGATCGATGTCTTTCAAAATTACTGCACTTTTCTTGTATCCCTGGTGCTTTCGACTGGAGAACCGTCGTACACAAGCATCGCACAAGTTGGCACTCCGAGGCGGGGTGGGGAGCAAGAAGGTAAACTGTGGTTTATTTTTATCAATAGTACCGCTTAAGTCGACGCTAGGGGGCCGTCCTTGACCTTGTCGTAGGGTATGAATGATTCGTTCATTGTTTGAAGACCCTACATCAACTGTCAAGATGAAGAACAGGAATAAAAGCCCTGTTCATTGATAATTTTCTATGTTTTCTATGTACTGTGTGCGATTTTGTCCCATGTACATTTACTCCATATCCTTTCATTTTCTATTGATTCTAGAGTTTGTCTCTAGTGCTGTGTGGAGGCAGTAGAACGTTTCTCCGTGCTTGAGGTGTGTGCTCTTATAATATTTACAGTTATGGTGTGCTTGTTCATGTGAGAATTTCTCATATTAATACACCGTCAAAATTTCATGTTTGGTTAAATTTCATCAAAATACTGGTCTGGTCATCTGTTTTGTATATTGCCCTTTCATACTATTTTAAACTGCTAGGTTTTGTTACATATATTTCGATGTGCCCCGTGCTGTCTATCATTTGTTTTTTAATTTTATATGTATTGTCTATCATTTGTTGTTTCGAAATTATTGTCTTTTGTTGGGCAATGTTTGACAAATATATGTTGAGAAACCTCGCCCGTATTTATAAATTATGTAATTCATTGACCGCTCCCGACATGTGTAACTTCAAGGCATATTTTAGCGGCGATCGATGTCTTTCAAAATTACTGCACTTTTCTTGTATCCCTGGTGCTTTCGACTGGAGAACCGTCGTACACAAGCATCGCACAAGTTGGCACTCCGAGGCGGGTGGGGAGCAAGAAGGTAAACTGTGGTTTATTTTTATCAATAGTACCGCTTAAGTCGACGCTAGGGGCCGTCTTGACCTTGTCGTAGGGTATGAATGATTCGTTCATTGTTGAAGACCCTACATCAACTGTCAAGATGAAGAACAGGAATAAAAGCCCTGTTCATTGATAATATTCTATGTTTTCTATGTATTGTGTGCGATTTTGTCCCATGTACATTTACTCCATATCCTTTCATTTTCTAAAGTTAACGAAGTCTAGTCTGATTAATCATTTTACAGTCTTAATTAAATAATATAAAGTGCAAGTAAAAGGGGCGCGTACGCCCCCTCTTGATCTGCCACTGCCCATGTACAACTTACAATCATTCTATATACCAATGTAGTGGTCTTATTGCTGATAGTACATGAGAAATAGACTAAACCACAAAATCTTAACGTTTACCAATGAACTTATAAATGAGGTCAAGGTTATATAAACCCTGCCAGAATGACATGTACACAATCATTCCATACACCAAATATAGTTGACATATTGCTTAACGTATCTGATAAACTGACACAATTACGAAAACTTTGACCAATGAAACATGAAAATGAGATCAAAGTCAGATAAACCCTGACAGACAGACATGTAAACCCTACAATCGTTCCATAAAATATAGTTGACCTATTGCCTATAATCTCTGAGAAATAGACAAAAGCGCAAAACTAAAATTGTCCAATGAAACATGAAAATGAGGTCAAGGTTGGACATTTACACCGTACAATCATTAAATACACCAAATATAGAAGACCTCCGAGATATGGACTTGACCACGAAAACTGAACCTTGTTCACTGATCCATAAAATGAGGTCGAGGTGAAAAGAACACTATCGGACAGGCATGAGAACCTTGTAAGGTACATATCAAATATAGTTATATATTGTGGTGCTATAGAAACAAGCTCTCATTTTTTATTAACGTGTCCTTACTATACTAACATACGCCAAGTGCTACTGAATTCTCTTGCTGATTTTCCGCAGCGTATTGATGTAAATATTTTGCTTTTTGGGTCAGATTGTTTAACTGATGAAGAAAATTGTACTATTTTTGTATTGGTACAAAAATACATATTGAAAAGTAAAAGATTCACACCATTATATGAAAGCATCATTTATATGTTTTCCTTGCATTTCATTTAGCTCATTTCAATCACTTGTTTTTTGTTTTTTGTTTTTTTTTTTCTCCCTTTTTTCTCAAACTATATAATCAATCTTATTTTGTATTTACTATTCTTAATATATTCCAATTGACAGAGCATGCTCCAAGTATTCATTATATTGTATGTCAACATTCTTTTTGGAGACAGATTAAAATAAGCAATGTTGTTTGTTTCTGAATCCCATTGTTTATACTGTATTATATTATATAGCATGATTTGACTTATCGAATAAAATATTGTTTAAACCAAATATAGTTATCCTATTACTCATATGAAGACAGAAATTAGCATTTCAAAAAATTTGAACTTTTTTTTTTCAAGTAGTCACTGAATCATGAAAATGACAGACGGAAACTTCATAATATTAGGCATCTATATAGAAATTATTAACCATCCGTGTATTCTACCATCTGAAATATTACGCTTTTAAGTAATTAGTTAACGCCGCCGAATCACTATCTCTATGTCTCACTTTCTGGGACAGAAGTAGCAGGCGAGACAAAAATTCACTTCTCATCAGTATTGCTGTTTTTTTATAAATTATATATACTATATGTAATCCAAAACTTTTCGAACTTCTACTTTTGTACGATCTTCCGAGTTTTTTAAGTAGCATGATTAGGCACATATTTGAATTCGACATGACGTTGCGTTTAAAAGTCAAAATGAAAGGAAGAAGACGTAGCAACCTAGTGACAATAACCAAAATACAAAGTTCTAGAATCAAAATACAAAGTTCAAGATCCAAAATACAAAGTTCTGGAACCAAAATACAAAGTTCTAGAATCAAAATACAAAATTCTAGAACCAAAATACAAAGTTCTAGAACCAAAATACAAAGTTCTAGAATCAAAATACAAAGTTCTAGAATCAAAATATACACACACGAATATGTGATCATGTTAACTTTAGTAAAAATCGAACTGCTTAAATACGATCCTATTGTGAATTAAATTCAGAAGATGTCTTATTTCCCGTCTCTTTTCAATGTCGTCTGCCATTTAACAAACTCTTAGTCTTTTTAACTTTTTTTCTAGTGTGTGATTCCATATGTCTCCTCATGTCTCTTCCATCAATAAACCGTTTACCACACTCATCACACATATGAGGTTTTTCACCCGTATGGATTTTCATGTGTCTATTCAAATGTTGTGATTGCCCGAATCGCTTCCCACATTCCGAACACATGTACGGTTTTTCACCAGTATGTGTTCTCATATGTGCCTTCATACTATCAATAAAAGTAAACTCCTTCCCACAGATATAGCATGTGTGTTTCTCTCCTGTATGTATTCGTCTGTGCCTTTTTAAGCCTTTTATTCCAGCAAAGTGTTTGTTGCATACATCGCATTCAAACAGGTCTTTGGTCGAATGTATTCTTGCATGATTTTGTAAGTGTGTCCACTTCTTAAATGTTTTGTTACATATAACACACTTAAACGGTCTGTCACTAGAATGCGTTATCAAGTGTGCCGTTAAAGAACTTTTTGTTTTGAATCCTCTTCCACATGCATCGCACTGATACGGTCTATCTTCAGAATGTACTAAATAGTGTGACTGTAATGCTTTTTCTCCCATAAAACCTTTGCCACACTCCTTGCACTTAAAAGGTTTCTCTCCTGAATGCTTGATCATATGTGTCTGCAAACTGCTCTCCTCCCAAAACTCTTTCCCACAATCCTTACACTTGAAAGGTTTTAAACTAGCAAATATTTTCAAGTGTGTCTGTATTTTTTCCTTTTCATTTTGACCTTCACCTTTAACATCAGTTGTGTGGGTGTAGCCATTAGCTGTTCCCGTATGTTTCTGTGAAGTTTGATATGAATCATCTGACTTATCTATTTCATTGTTACATTTAAAAGATTCGCCATTTGTAATAAGCGTTTGTGTTTTCTCATGTTCGTTCACGTGTGAATTACCAGCTTCATCACATTTAGATGAGTTTTTCTCCTTAGATATTAGAACAGCCTTATTCTCTTCGGAACGCATGTTACTCGAGACACTTTGGAGTTTTTCTGTATGTGTTTTCATAACATGTCGTGTTAAGTCAAATTTCTCAATAAATCCTTTCCCACACATATTACACACGTATGGTCTTTCACCAGTATGTATTTTCATATGTCGTGACACATGTGGTTTATGTCTAAACCTTTTACCACAGACTTCGCATTCGAACGGTTTTTCGCCAGTATGTGTTCTCACGTGAACCTTTAAATTTGAATTAGAAATAAACTCATTGCCACACGTATAACATTTATAAAGTTTTTCACTAGTGTGTATTTCTATGTGCGCTTGTAACTCAATATTTTGTGGAAAGCCATTACCACACACATCACATTTAAATTCTTTATCGTTCTTGTGTGTTTTCTGGTGTGCATACATATTTCCTTTTTGGCTAAATGCTTCATCACAAAAATTACATTTGTGAAGTATAATTGCAATGTCAATAGTAGGTTTACTCTTACGTATTTCTTGAGTTTTATCAGAAGTGTTTATTTTGAGTAAGTTATGTGTTTTCATATGCTTTATCATTATTTTACCATACCTAAAGCATTTACCACAATCATCACACTTATACGGTTTTTCACACACATTACTGTTTTCCTTTATAATAGTGTGTTTTATTATGTGTCGCTTTAAGTCTGCTCTCTCAATATATCGTTTTCCACACTCTTTACACACATACGGTCTATCATTAGTGTGTATTTTTATATGTCTTAACAAATGTGAACTTTGGTTAAACCGTCTTTCGCATACTATACATCTAAACGGCTTTTCGCCCGTATGAATTCTCTTGTGAGAATTTAAAGATTGCTTTGTATTTAAACCTTGACCACACACGTCACATTTATAAGGTCTCTCACCAGTGTGTATTCTTGTGTGTACCTTTAAAGCTTTGATCGTGTAAAAAACTTTTTCACATAGGTCGCATTTATATTTTCCAACAGTATGAGTTTTAATATGTTTACGTAAAAGATAGCTTAGACTAAAATTTACACCACACAAACCACAAGAGAACTGGTTTACTTCACCATGTTCACTGTTTTGAGAAATCTCCATTACCATGAAATACTACGTTTCTCCTCTGTAAATAAAGAAAAGTAAATAAAGAAAAATTTAATATCCAAACATACCATTTAATACGTCTTTGCAACCCATGTACATATATGTATCAGGGTTGTTAAGTTTTCATGAAGCAAATAATGAGATTTGGAAAAAAATGTAAAGATCAAAGAGAAATACAAAAGATCAAAGGAAAATGCCGCCAAAAAAGAAGGAACATGCTCGAGTTATTGCGTGAGACTTAACAGCACTGATGTAGACCGAATTCACAGTTGAAATCATTTGAAAACAAAATTGCTTATGGAACGACCATTAAACTTTGATGGGGGACGGGGTTATATATTTTTAATAAAAAATATTTGATTCCCAATTATTAAGAAATAAATATTTTGATCAGGGAGGAAGATAAAATAGATTTTCTGATTAATAAATTTTGTCATTAAATTTAATTTTTAAGTTCCTTAAAAAATTGACGTTCTTTGAGCGACAAAATAAAAATTTCATGCTCCTGTTGAACGGGAAAATAAAATCCCCTCTGAAGGTTAAATGGTCGTTCCCTTATGATAGTGTACTAGGCAATAAATTCTTTAAAAACATGAAGGTAAACAAACAACTTGCTACATGCACATGCGCTGTTTAAATCAGTGGCGGTCCAGTTAGGAGGGGGATCCGGCGGCTGGAACCCACTTTTCTTGAATATCAATGCTTAAGATCGATGGGCAGGCGCGTAGCTACGTTAACGTCAAAACGCCCGGGCGTACACATAAATTTTAGAGAAAAAATATTTAATCTAAATAAAATAAAAGATCTGGTTAAATGCCTTTTAATTCTTTCCTCTATGACTTGTAATTGAAGAAAGAAGTGACGAAATTTACTTTTAATCAAATGGTATCATATTATTTATACATTTGTTCATTTTCTGTCAAAGTGTGAATATCGAGCATGTGACCTTTATGTCGCAAAAGCGACACATACCGATCTTAGATTCCGTCGGCGTCGTCAACACTTAGGTTTGGTGTGTGCATGGTTGAAGTTTGTTCAAGCATTTAATAACTTTGTCAAACCTTCATGGAATGTAATGAAATTTGGACAGAAGCTTTCTAATGACCAAAAGATAGTATCCAGAGCATAATAAAAATATATTTTTTCCGTATTTGACTGATAAAAGGACTTATTTTTGCAGTTAATAAGTAGATACAGTAAGATAGTCTTAGGTTAAAGTTTGTTAAACATCAATTACTTTGTCAAACCTTCATCGAATTTTAAGACAATTTGGCAGAAGCTTTTTTATGATTAAGAGATAATGTCTGAAGCAAAATTTGAAAGATCATTTTTTTTTTATTTTTCTGTATTTAACTGACAGACGGATTATTTTATATTTATTTTTTTTGCAATTAACAGACTGGATTAAATTTTTGTGACATGTTAAATCTTTATACCTTCATAGATTGTTATGACACTTGGATATCAGCTAATTGTTCAATTTCATAAAAAGCATCGGAATAAAAAGTTTGTTTTTTTCTTAAATTCCGCTTTTACACTGACAGCAGCAATCCCAGGCGAGACACATGCCTTACACATTTTTATGTTACACCTGACCATCTATAAACATTAATCAGTTCCTGTGTCCATAAACAAAATTTGTGCATAAAAATTGGAGAAAATAAGATGAAGTTAAAATAATTAATATATGACAACATTGAAATGGAAACTCTTTGCTTTTTGGGATTTTTGTCGATTGCTTGTGTTTAATCCCACATCTCCCTTTAAACATATTATAAAGTGACTGGTTTGGACATTTTTCTCTGAAACCTATGACCATTAGATTCCAAATGAACACAATAACTGATAAATTAACAAATTAGACTCTAAAGTATGTTACTATTGATGAGTTTTTTATGACAAATTTATTTAAAATAATATTTCTTTCTCAATAACGAGTGAGCTTCCTGGTGCTTCACCTCCAACGAACCTCCTACCAGGAAGTCCTCTGACCTAAACCTGCTGGTGGCACTCACGCCCCTCGCCAAGGTTCGGGCGTACACTTAAAAATGGCCAAGCTACGCCACTGATGGGGACATATGGTTGGAACCCTTCCCCCCTTTTATCCTCTTTATCCTGGGTTGGAACCCCCTTTTAAAAATGGCTGGATGCATATCTTCATCAAGGGACACTCTACATTACATGAGACTAGAACATCATTCATGACTAAAATTTATTAACCAGTATTGCTGACCATTTTTTTCTGTTTACATTAATTTTTCTATCTTTATAATGTTTGCCCATAACACAAAAAAAGTGTAAAAAAAAATCGTCATTTAAGGGCAATAACTCCTATAAGAATACAACTGACAAATTCATCTCCATGTTAGATGACCAACACATTTGCAGATTTTTATAGTTTTCAAGATAATAGGCAAAAACGGAAAAAAAATTGGTGAAAAATCGTCATTTATGATGATAACTCCTACATCTGTATGTTGTATAAGGAGTCAACTGATCATTTTTGTTTTTGAAATTTCTATCTATTTGTAATAGTTTTCGAAATTATAGACAAAAATGAAAATAAATTGGTAAAAATCTTCATCGAAGGACTAGAACTCCTATAGAATGTGATCTGACGAGTTTCGCAATTGACTTATTTATAGATCTGGACCATGAACTAGTGGACAGTGTCGAAATGGTCAACAAACTGAGATGCAACTTTATAGAAAATATCGTTGTCTATCGTAATTTTTTCCTATCAAACTAATTGAAAGTCACTGGATCATGACCTAATGGTGCAGAGATTCGAAGTAGTGGTCCAATTGATATGTGCTAATAGTAAAGCAACTTCATACCAAGTATCATTGATCTATCACAAGTAGTTCTTATCAAATTAACTTAAGCAGATCATTTAACAATTGTTGACGCCATCGTCGCCGGAAAATGATTGAGTGTTTGATTGTTGGTTACTTAACGTACAGTGGCAAATATTTCATGCATGTTCAGGACGAGAACAAATTAACAAAAACAGGTAGTTCCTGTAACAGAGGCCGTCCGGGACAAAGGTCTGGGAAATTCAGACTGCCACTGGAAAATGAGAGTAAACTGGATATAGGGAAAAAAATCGTCAGTAAAGGGCAATTAATTACTTCAATAAAAAATTGACTGAAGATTTCAGCCATGTACACTTATTTATAGATCTTGTCTTGTTGATATTTTTTTTCCTTCAAAAGTTTGTCTATCATTATTTTATCTTAGGGAGTCGTCTGACAGTTTTGTTGTTAAAAGACAAAATGCTGATTTCATTATTTTTTACACTTTTGTCCCCGTCAAATTTTCGCTATCTATAATGGTTTTCAAGATAAAAGACAAAAGTTGCATTTCACACCTATGTTCTATGTTTAGCCATGTCAGACATGTTGATTGTCAGGTGGCATCATTGGGCACTCTTTTTAAAACTAGATACTCCAATGATGATTGTGGTCAAGTATGTTTAATTGGTACAGTAGTTTCAGAGGAGATGATCTTTTAAAGCCAACGGGCGACGACAGAGGCCAAGTGATGGCAAAAGGGCCAAAACCAGTATTAAATATTGACCAAAAAAAATCAGGCCATTCAAGTATTAAAAGATGTGAGAAAAAGAAAATTTTGAACGTTAATTCGAGGCTTTGTATAAATTGTTCTAGGAACTTACATATATTGACTTTAATATGTTTATTTGTAATGCATTTCTTTACTTGTATTTTTGTTTTGTTTTGTTTTGTTCTTAATATTCTGTCATGTAATTCATATATATTGCACATGAACGCATCATATGTACCAGGATTAACATTGTGTACGCCAGACGCGCGTTTCGTCAATAAAAAGACTCATCAGTGACACTTAAATAAAAAAAAGTTAAGAAGGCCAAATAAAGAACGAAATTGAAAAGCATTGAGGACCCAAATTCCAAAAGGTTTTGACAAATACATCTAATGTAATCTATTCATTGGGGTGAAAATCCTTACTATTTGAAAAATTTAAAGGTTTGTAAACATTTGTTTATAATCATGATCATATCAATGATAATTCACATCAACACAGAAGTGCGGACTAATTAGCTGGTGATACCCTCAGGGAGAAAACCACCCTTAGTAGTGCATATTTGACCTCATGCTACACGATTAAATGTGTCCAGTTGGTTTTTTTTAAATCAAATTTATACTGAAAATCTCGAAGAATTATATAATCATATTAAGTACACATTAGCTTAATCAATGTTTAGATTAATTCACCTTTCTTTTAAACAATCTTTATTTTTGTTATATCCCCACTAGATACGCAGGCATTTGTTACTTAAGGAACGACCATTTAACTTCAAAAAGGGGGGGTGGGGGTTATGGTTTTTTCCTAAAAAAATTATTCTGATCCTCAATTTGATGAAAAAAATATTGTGGTCAAGTAGATGTCAAAAAAAAAATATTCTGAATCGAGATTTTCCCCATACCTTATAGTGTTAAATTTTGAAAAAAAATAATTTGATTGATAGCGTAGAAAAACTATAAAAAAAAATCTGACTCGAACAAAAAATCAGAACACTCCCCCACCCCACTCCCTTGAAGTTAAATGGTTGCTCCCTAAAGAAAAAATAACATATCTTTAATACATTAAAGAATATAGGCTTTTTCAGAGACAAGTACCTGTGGCTAAATAGTAAAATACGAAGTCACCAACAGCGTTCCATACATGATCAATACAGTTGTGATCATTTATACAAAAACACACATTAGGCACTATATATATATATAACACCCACCCTGGCAGTTTAATCCGTGGGATGCCATATTGAACTCTGTCCAATAGCTGAAATTAATATATGTTGATATATGTGTGTGCCTATATGAGTGTGTCGATCTGTTCAATACCTGTGCCGAGTACATGTGCTGGGAGTAAAATGTAAAACGGTGTTTAAACAATAATTACATGTAATCAAGGATTACTGTTTGAATCGTTGTCGTAATTGTATTGACAAGAATAATCGCGTGCAAATTATATAAGTGTTTGCAGAACGTTCGTATTTATACTTACAATCAACAAAATGAATCAATTTTTACAAAAATATTTAGGACGTCAACAGATCAGCCATCACGAACGATAATTTTACAGGTGAATGATCTTCAGAAATGAAGGCGGGAAATTTTAAATATCTAAAGGCAAATGAACTATTTTATTTCTGCATAAATATAAAAAGCCATAATCATTCTAAATGATTCAATCAGAAATATGAGTAATGATGACCCAGCTTTCAAAACTAGGCGGATTCCTGCAAATAAAGCTAGGTTTCTTCAAGGACGTATACTGACTAACATGCGTATTTCTAATGTACATGTAATAATAAGGCAGTGTCTGCGCGACCCCGCATGCGGGGACGAGTAGCCAAATTGGCATTCGTAGGCTACGTGTACCTGCTTCCGGATTTATAATTGCATGTCATCGGATCAGGAATAAAACGTAAAACAAACGCGTAAATTAGATTCTTGCAATTAGTGGATAAGTTGATTACCCGCAGAGATGAGAAACGTCCTTGGTTTGTGTTTAAATATTTGTCCTTTAAAGGGGCATTACTGATTAGCTACGAGATATAGAAAGAAATAAAATATATTTTTTTTGTTCAATCAATAATGAAAGTAAAATAGTGGAATAATAGCTGCTAGTTTGGTTCAGTTTTGTCAAAATAAACAAAGAAATATCGCTAATGAATTATTCACTTGCAATTGAATAATTCGACTTTATTAAACCACATATCCAAAATGAGCAATGAAATAGATGATATTAGAAATGTTCAGCAGAAACACTCACAAATAATAAGTAAGCAAGAAAATCATCATCATGACATTGAAGTTAGAGTGAGGAATCTTGAAAGATCAAACAGACAATTGGAAGGTGAAAATTTTGAGTTGAAAGAAAAATTTCTTGAATTACAATCTCATTTCATGAAGTATAACTTAATTTTTGGTGGTATACGAAATCGAGATGGTTATGAGGAAAATATACAGAAGAAGTATTGAGGTCTTTTCTTTCGGAAGAAATGGAAATTCCTAATGTTGGAGATATACAATTCAAAAATGTACACAGACTTGCAGTTGGTGAGCTGTCTGATGGCAAGGAACGAAGTTTTATAGCCCGTTTTACTAGATTCAGTGATCATGAGCGTGGTAACAGAGCAGCTGTGAGCAAACTAAAGAACAAACCACAATGTTCTGTATACCAGCAATACCAGCGTGAAATAAATGACAGGCGTAAAAAACTCATCCCGAAGATGAAGGAATTCAAAAGGCAAAGACGACACGCAAAGCTAGCGGACGATAAACTTCTTCTAGATGGTGAAGTATACAACTGAAGCCCATCGTGAACCCCCGCCTACAATTCCAGATCAACCGTTACCTAATAATGGTGGAGATTAGGACAACTCATCAGACATTGATTACGGTCATTTAAATGACAATCATAATACTTTGAAAATAACTTTTCTAAATGTATGTGGTATCAAATCAAAACTTTTAAATCCAGATTTTGATGTATTGATTAAAAATTATGATATTCTGATATTTGTTGAAACTAAAATTGATAAGTTTGACGAGTAAAAATTACCAGATGGTTACAGCTATTTTGCAAAAAATAGAAAAAAAATGAGAAAAAATCAGGGGGTATAGTCGTAGTATTTAAAAAATCGCTTTCTGACTGCCTGAAATTTTTGAAGTCAGACTCAGAATTTGTTCAGTGGGTGGAATTTTCATTGAATTGTACTAAAACTTTGCAGAGTGATACATTTTTATTTGGATGTATTTAGAAGAAGAACTTTTACTTTTTTCTCGTGATAAAAATAATACTGCTCTTGTTGGTGATTTTAACTCAAGAACAGGAAATATGAGTGATATTGTTGAAATAGACGGGAATCTGTTTGATATGTTAGATATTGTTAATGCATCTGAAATTATCAATGAAAATACATTGTTTGTAAATAACTTTTTAAAAACGGTATTCCTCTTGAAAGGTATAATGAGGACAAAATTCGTGTAAATAATTATGGCAGAAGATTAATAGAGTTATGCAAACGATGTTCATTATGTTTTGCAAATGGTAGATTATCAGGATAAATTTATTGGAAAAACACTTGTAAAGACGCAAGTCTTGTTGATTACCGTACTACGGAAGCCTTTAAGGGCCATGCTAATTTACTTTTTACAATTTGATATAACAAATTATCAATTTGATTTAACAAATTATTAATTTGATATAACAAATTATCTATTTGATATAACAGATTATCAATTTGATATAACAGATTATAATTATTTGATATAACAATTTATGAATTTGATATAACAAGAAAGAAAATTTGATATGTCAAATTACTTATGCATGGATTGGGGTTATCCCCCTTCTTTATTTGACATAAAGGATATATAAGTGAAACGCTTAAACTGTATAAAGATATAGACCTAAATGTTTTTTGCATTGCTCATGATCTGAAATCCTTATTCTATTTATACAACGTTATTAATGTGCTCAGATTATACTCGTTTGGTCTTTTTTAACAGAAATTTGAAAGTCCTAAATCATTCAAAATCTCACGCATGTTTCTTTATTTTTAAATAAAAAAATCCAAATCAAAAATATATGTTGTTAAGACAAATGCAGTGATGAATTGAAGGATGTTTAATAAATACAGTCATGTTCCTATTGAAATTATCAAAGCAACATGCCAGGTTTTTTTAAGAAGGAAAAGCATTTTTTTATCCTTGCATGTTCCTATGTTCCTAAAAACACCAACGTAATCTATGTATTACTGGTAAATTATTAAGCCAGGGATTTCGTTACCACAAATTACTTAAAACCTTTACTAAATTCTTCCACAGATATAAAGATTTGGTTTTGAAGTTTGGTTGTACCTGTAGAAAACTTATTTCAAACGGGATTGCACATCCTCATTTTTACGGCAATATTGTTAACCGTGCCCGGAAATTTAGAAACGATCCTGGTAAACTTATCGATCCTTTAAATAAACGTATTCTTAAAGGTTACCAATTCAACACTGTAATTAGATCATTAAATATTGTTTTTATTGGTTTTAATATTGATTTTGTTATCAGTAAATTAAAAGCAAACTAAATATTATTGTTATATACATATACACATTCATGGATCTACAATCTGTCGATACATGTATCTTGGCATTGCACAAGGTCATGTTTTTCTCTGACTGTTTATGACGTCTTTACACTAAATCCATTGGATGTTGGATGTGTACGGATTGATAATTTAGTCGTAGATGCATGATTTTTTTTATTAGTTGTTAGTGGCTTTGAACTAGCTGCCAGTAACTACTCTCAGATCTGTACTTAGTGTCTTTTTGTTGTTTGGATGTACAACTACCCGGCCACGTCCACTTGTGTTTGTAGTATTTGTATTTTATCCATCTGATGAGTTAAGCCTCTTTCAACTGATTTTTATAGTTCGTTCTTATATTGTACTGTTACACCACTTTCCCAGGTTATGGGGAGGGTTGGGCTCCCGCTAACATGTTTAACCCCGCCACATTTTGTATGTATGTGCCTGTCCCCAGTCAGGAGCCTGTAATTCAGTGGTTGTCGTTTGTTTATGTGTTACATATTTGTTTTTCGTTCATTTTTTGTACATAAATTAGGCCGTTAGTTTTCTCGTTTGAATTGTTTTACATTGTCATTTCGGGGCCTTTTATAGCTGACTGTGCGGTATGGGCTTTGCTCATTGTTGAAGGCCGTACGGTGACCTATAGTTGTTAATTTCTGTGTCATTTGGTCTCTTGTGGAGAGTTGTCTCATTGGCAATCATACAACATCTTCTTTTTTTATATATACCAACATCTCAATAGAACTCTTCGTTTCGCTTTGACTTGAAAATATGCAATATAAATTGATAAAAAAGTTCCCCCTTTTCCCTTTTATATTTATTCGTTCTAAGGCACCAGGTCCCATGTGCGAAATTGAGAAACTAGTCCCGAAAACTGTCTCAAATAAAGGGGAAAGGAGAGGAGGGTTGGTTATAGAAACATTAAACCTGTAAATTAAGTTTTGAAAATGCATTAGATATTTGTCACTGGACGTCAGATAAACAATCAGTTAATACATGAAATGCGCCAGTTCGGGTTATGCAACTTTTTATTAATCATTATTAAAATCATACTATGTGTAGAGAAATTCACAATTTGTTATATCAAATTAATAATTTGTTATATCAAATAAATAATTTGTTATATCAAGTTAATAGTTTGTTATATCAAATTAATAATTTGTTATATCAAATTGATAATCTGTTATATGAAATCAATAATTTGTTATATCAAAATTGAAAATTTGTTATATTAAATTGATAATTTGTTATATCAAATTCATAATTTGTTATATCAAATTGTAAAAAGTGAATTAACATGGCCCTAAAAGGCTTCCGTAGATTATCTTATTCTTGTGTTTTATTTTATGTTTGACTTAGCTTTTGAATTTGAAATATTTGCCTTTAATCCTACACTATCTAATGTTCATAATCAGATTCATTTTTCTTTATGCATTACAAACAAATATTACACTGATCCACAAAATAAGAAAAACAACACTTACGTTCGATGGAATACAAACAAAGCACACGAGTTTACACAGGTACTCAGTGATGACACAGATGCATTGAATTTAATCAAACACACCCTCGAAAATTTTCACATTGAATCCGTTACACCACTACAGGTTAATGACCTTATAAGTGAACTCGGAAATGTACTTTTAGATACGGCTTCAACTGCGTTTGGACCAGCTGTTAAACAACCTCAAAGATCAACTCAAAACAAATCATGGTTTAAAAAAGACTGTAAGATTATGCGTGATGAGTTCCACAGAGAGCAAGAAGGAAATACAAAAAAAATTAAAGACTGCTGATAACAAAACACTGATGAATATGAAGGCTAAAGAATACCGACAATTATAAAAAAAATACCATGAAACAAGCTTCGAGCGTTATCAAAAACAAACACAAAATCATTTTGGAATACACTTCACAAATTTTCAAATAAAAGAAAAGATAACCCACAGGTGGAGATTGACACTTTTTTGAATATTTTAAAAATTTAAATGCAAGTGAAGATAATGAGGGAGATATTAGTTTGAATATTGATAGCATTTGTGAAAATCCTGATGAGTTATTAAATGGAAAAATAACCGAGTTAGAAATATCTGAAGCAAAAAGGGAGCTTAAAAATAACAAAGCTCCAGTACAGATAAAATTTTAAATGAATATTTGAAATATTCAACTCCATTGTTAATTTCTATATATTGTCAGCTTTTTAATTTAGTGTTAGATACTGGTATTATTCCAGAAAGCTGGACCAGTGGAATTATAATACCTGTTTTTAAAAACAAGGATAACCCGTCTGACCCTGATAATTTCAGGGCAATCACTCTTATCAGTTGCCTTTGGAAATTATTTACGTCTGTTATAAATTCTAGATTTTTGCTAACGAATTGAGTCTCATTTCCGAAAACCAAGCTGGTTTTAGGAAAGGATATTCAACAGTTGACAACATTTTTGTATTGCATACTCTAATTGAGTTATATTTCTCGGTTGGCAAGAAGCTTTATTGCACTTTCGTCGACTTTAGGAAGGCGTTCGACACCGTCTGGCGATCGGGGCTATGGACAGAATTACAAAATTGTGAGATTAAAGGTAAATGTTTTAAGGTTATCTTTAACATGTACCATGACATTAAATCTTGCGTTCAGTATAATGGTGACCAGTCTGAATTTTTCCCTTTTCTTACTGGTGTAAGACAAGGGGAAAATTTATCACCTTTTCTTTTTTCTATATTTCTAAATGGTCTGGAAAGTTATTTCAGCCAGTTAGACGGAGAACCTCTTAATATTAATAAAGAGAAGCTCGAAAGTGAGTTGCACATTTTTTTTAAATTATTTGTTATTTTATATGCAGATGGCACTGTCATTCTGTCTGAAAGTATGGTAGGTATGCAAAGAGCTCTAGACATTTTCCAATCATATTGTGATATATGGAAATTGCAGGTTAATTTTAATAAAAATAAAGTTATGATTTTTTGTAAAAGGAAATCAAAACAGAATTTTAATTTTACTTTGCAAGATTGTAACCTTGAAATTGTTGATACATATTCATACCTAGGTGTTAATTTTCAAAAATAATGGAACGTTTATTAACACAAGGAAAAAACTTGTAGAGCAAGCACAAAAGGCGTTATATTGCATTTACAAACTATTTCGTAATGAGTCAATACCTTTAGATATACAATTAGAAATGTTTGATTCTATGATTGAACCAATTTTATTGTACTGTGACCTATAATGGTTTACTTTTATAAATTTTGACTTGGATGGAGAGTTGTCTCATTGGCACTCATACCACATCTTCTTATATCTATATAGTACAATTGAGAAACAGATATTTACCACAATGTTATAGAAATAATCCAAACATTGTAAAAACGGAAGGTCTTTTGTCACTTTACAATACTGAATTATATCAGAAATTGTCAGTGTTCATCAGAAAACTGTCTTCTCTTCTTTAAATTTTATTTGTATTAATATAGTAAATTGAAGTCCAAAGTGTGAAGTTGTGCTGTCATATTTATTTGTATTTAATCACATGTTCATTTTTGTCATATTTAATGTATATATGTTATCCACTATAATGACCTCTTGTAACACATTGTATATGTGTCCGAGTGTTTTCCTAATAAATCTTGAATCTTGAATTAAATCCATATTCATGTGAACTTCAATTGAAACCCTTAGCTAGAGATGGGTTACGCATGAACTATATGAAATATATGACACCTGAAATAATTTATTATATTTCAGGTGCAACAGTAGAAGTAGTAAAAGATGAATCCTGAGTTCCAAATGGATGTATAATATGAAATGCATATATTTCTATACATATGGAATTTGATCAAATTACTTGTTTCTTTAATTTATATATACACCGTCAAGCTTTATTTGTAGTCGTTTTAGATATTTTAAAATTTAGATTTCTTTTTTTGCATTTTACTAGAAAATTATTTTCACACTCGAGTTTTTAAATAGCTTTTTTCAAATTCAGTATAATTTTATTCTTTTAAAATGTGCATTCATTTAATTTCTAATTTTATCATGTTTTCTTTACAGGGACTGTACAATTTTATTCCTTTAGTGTCCACTCTCAATTTTATCTAATTTGCAATGTTTATTGTGAATGTTTAACTAATAAATACAAATTAAAAAATATTATTTGCCATTCTCTTCACTGAATTCACAAAAATCCGCAATTAAATTACCGATAATTTCCGTGTATATTTCACGTTTTATTCCCGACCCGATGACATTTAATTATAAAACCGGATGCGGGTACGCGTAGCCTACGAATGCCAATTTGACTACTCGTCCCCGCATGCGTGGTCGCGCAGAAACTGCCTAATTATAACGTGAGGGTACCCAAATTGCAGTGGCGGAACCATAAGATTTCATAAGGGGGGCCCACTGACTGCATAAGAGGGGCCCGCTCCAGTCATGCTTCAGTGATTCCCAATATAATCAACCAAATTTTTCCCACAAAAGGGGGGGGGGGCACCCTGCCCCCTCCCTAAATCCAACTCTGAATTGCACCTATTTTGGGAGTATTTTCACCTACGTTTTTTTATGATCCAGACAAAAGTTTCCATTCTGTGTTAATTTTGTACACGTATTCTTATTTACTATATAGTTACGCCAATTTAATCTTGAATCCATATTGAATCATAGAAAAATAGGTTTGAACCGACCTCCAAACGATCCATGATTCTGTAATGAGGAGTACCCAAATTGCATCCATGCTTAAATTCACATCCTTAAAATTAGGATAACAGATGTTTTGTTTTATTTCTTTAAATATTTAGAACAATTTGACATTAGTCCATGCTTACTATTCATATTTCAAGAAATGGATGCTTGTAACATATTTTTGTTGCTCATTTTTTGAAGACGACTTTTTGTGAACGTCGAATTGCGACGTTTCCGTAGATTTTACTTTTTCCAGTGAATGCTTCATCTGTTGATATATACTGTTGACGTTTTGTGTATATTTAAATATATTTACCTGTGTCAAAAGACGTGTATATAATGTCAGATCATAAAAATATAAATTGTTTAGTCTCAAAGAAAACTTGTAAGATTTCCGCAGCATTTTTTGTTGAAAAGTTGCAATTTGGGTACTCGATGCAATTTGGGTACTGTGACGTTACGTCCTTGGTTTCTCGAGTTTCTTGATGAAGAATTAGAATTGTCAAAATTGAATTATTTAATGGTGTAGATGTTGATAAACACGTAATGGATTACTATTTACTTAGTCAGGGGCGGATACAGCCATTTTAAAAAGGGGGTTCCAACCCAGGATAAAAAGGGGGGTCCAACCATATGTCCCAATTCAAAAGCATTGATCGTCAAAAAGGGGGGTTCCAACCCCAGGAACCCTCCTCCGTGGATCCGCCACTGCTTAGTTAATAAATATAATAGATTAATTGAAGATGCTGCAGAAAAAGTAGTATGTTGAAAGAGGTAAATTTGTCCTGGGACATAATATATTATATATATGTTAGTTTAAAATCCCAGATTTGACGAAAAGAAATTATAGGGGTAATACAATAAACCTGAAAATCTAAAATTATCAAACACACACAAGAATTTGGTCTCTGGTGAAGAATTGTCTCATTGGCAATCATGCCACATCTTCTTACTGTTATTTAAATAACCACCCATAATCATTGTAACAAGGTAATGAAGGCGTAATAAAATAAACAAACAAACAAAAACCGCTTACTGAAGGGTAAGAAATGCCGAGAATACGAGTAACTTGACATGACAAATTTCAAGAATTACAAGAAAAAACTTTAAATAAATGCTATATTTAAATTATCGAATTACATGTATTGGCTAGTTGAAAAGTTTGCTGACCCTCAATAATTTTGATTACTTTTGAATAAACATGAAAATTTTAATAACATTGGTTAAAAGCCATGTGTCAATTGAAACTGTTTTGGAAGACTTTAACAATCAAAGTGCTGGATAGTACCTGTGGAAAGTTTGCAACGGTAGATGTGTATTATTTCACTTTATGAATTTAATCACAACTTTGATGTTTGTTACTAAATCGTTGTGTCATCAGCAATCATAAAAAATCGTTTTCTATGTTAATCATGTAAAATGTTGAAATTCTCCATGCTACCTTACTGTAGATTTTGTAATGATTTTATAATTCAGTACTCATAAAGCTCCGTTACATTCTTTATGTGCCCATCCCATGTCAGGGGCCTGTGATTAAGTACATTTTATTGGCTCATGTCCTTCGTATTCATTTTTTGTCAATTGTATTTTTATTGATTAGATAATAATACAAATAAGCCGTTAGTTTTCTTGTTTGAATTGTTTCACATTTCCGGGCCTTTTATAACCAACCATATGGAATCGATTTTTTAAACACCGTATGATGACCTATAATTGCTTATACATGTATATCATGCTAGATAAACCAAAACTTTTAGGAACAAAAGATATGACTCAGACACGAATTGGACAAAGTTTCACTATCATAGGTATCAAACGACAAAGTCAATGTCAAAGTGATCTGACTTTGAGATATGACATTTATAAAGACCACGATGCAAATGCCTACCGAGTTTGATAAACCAAAACTTTAAAGTACAAACTTTATGAACCGGGGTTATGTTTTTTTTCTAAGTCAGAAACTTTTAAATTTATTTAGTTTTTCGAAGAGATCAATCTGATTATTTTTTCAAAATTTAACACTATAAGGTACGGGGGAATTTCATTCAGAATATTTTTTTTTTGTCATCTGCTTGACCAGAATTTTTTTTTTCATCAAATTGGGGATCAGAATATTTTTTTATAAAATAACCATAACACCGCCCCATTCCCCTCCCCCCCCTTTTTTTTGGCCCTGGAAGTTAAATGGTCGTTCCCTTACGTAACGAATAATAAAACGTTGCAAATCTTATAGATTTTGTAATATCTGAAAGAAAATACGAAACTTTACTTCAAAAAGAATTTTAGTTTTGTTAAACAAGTGTGCACACGCTGAAATGTCTCGCCTATTTTACTCTTCATTGATTTCATGTTGAAAGTCTGCAAAATGAAGGTTTTACTACAAGTAATACACAAACTTAACATGAGGTCACGGACTGATGAACCATACCAGACAGACATTTACACCTTACAAACATTCCATACACCAAATATATTCGTCCTCTTATCGCTACATTGTAAGAGTACCCGAGAAACAGATCAAACCACAACACTTTTACATTGACCAATGGACCAAGAAAAAAAGGGTCAATGTTCATATGAACCTGTCAGACCGTATACCTTACAATCATTCCATACACCAAATATAGTTGACATATTGCTTATAGTAACCGATAAATTGACCCAATTACGAAAACTTAACATTGACCAATGAACCATAAAAATGAGGCCAAGGTCACACGAACCCTGCTAATAAGACATGTTCACATCGTTCCATACACCAAATGTAATTGACCTGTTGCTTTTAATATCTGAGAAATAGACTAAAGCTCAAAAACTAAACATTGTCCAATGAACAATGAAAATGAAGCCAAGGTCAGACGACATCTGCCAGTTGGATATGTACACCGTACAATCATAACATACACCAAATATAGTAGACCTATTGTTTATTGCTATAAGTATACGAGATATGGACTTGAGCACGTGTGCATAACCTTGTTCCCTGAACTATGAAATGAGATCGAGGTCACGTGAAAACTGTCGGACAGACCATGGGCATATGACAAGAGGCACATACATGTACCATCTGAAATATTAGGGGTTTACGTTATTAGTTTACACCGCCGCCGGAACAATATTCCAATGTATCGCCTACGTGACAGAAGAAGCAGACGAGACAAAAATGCACTTCTGATCAGTAATATTTTTTTAATAATTACTATAAATATTCCAAAAAATTTCGAACCATCTTTAGACTATTTCAATTAGCATGATTCGGCACATGTTTGAATTCGACATGACGCTGTGTTTAAAAGTCAAAACGAAAGGACGAAGACGTAGCAACCTAACAACAAAGGGTCTAGATTTGGAGTCCTTCATTACGGTATTCTTTTTATATCATTTTTCTCGATTTTCGATTCTCTATATGTTTGGTCTATTTTTCTCTATGCTTTATATTTTAACACCCCGTTATTCTCTTATTTTGTGTGTGTTCATTTTCCTATATTCTTCATATGTTTTGTCCTCTATTCTCTATTCTGTTGACCCCCATCCAGACACTCGTGACAATATCAATGTCCTGTCAACCTCTGAAACTGAAAATGCAATTCATGACCTGCATTGAAAAAGAAAATGTTAGGTCAGAACGCGTCCGAAATTTTTTTCGGTTCAATTTTAGTATTTAGAGTTATTTTATTTACTATAACATATACATGTACCACTGAATTTCCTATAAATATTTACTGTAGTGTTTGTTAAATATATAAAATATTTATCATTTATGAAATATCTTTATAAAGCAATACTCTCACAGGCACTGCCATCTTAATGTTTTATTCACACTACTTTTTATAAATAAAAGTCATAAACCCCATTTAAACTGTAATTAGAAATCAATAAAAGGTAATGTGCTCCTATACACAGGAGAAAGATAAATAGAAGAAGTTAGTGTATGTTTTTCTCTCAGTCACTGCAGTACTAGAGCATAGGCATTTGATTTAAAGCTTTTACATTTAAGCTATAACTCTACCAGAAGTATTCTCCTCAACAGAAATGTAGATTTATTAAAATATTCAAATTGTTTTCAAATGATTTTTATAGGATAATTAGTATTTGTAAATGGCAAATATTTTAATCAGGACATACAGAATTGTATTTCAAGCTTGAGTGGCTTCAACTTTCTGGAGTATAATAAACGAGACAATTCTCGAATTGTTACTTTTCATTCAAATGTAATGTTTTGATAGCTGTCATCGGCAGGATAAAGCAAGCTATAGGTTTTCACTTTTCGATTGTTTACCTTTTCAAAGGAAAAACGGCAATAAAACCGAACGTATATTTGACTTCGAAGTACCAGAAACAATACCGGTCAGTTATACGGATGAAAACAAGTCATTTTCTGGAATCCTGGGTTGTTTGAATACCCGGTGGGTATTTAAATAAACTGTTATCTCAGAGATATGTCTCGCTTTTTTGTAATTTCGATAATACAAATGTTGAAATTAAAATAGCAACACTTTAACGTGTAAGTTTTGCAAATATTCAAAGTCAATGAACCATGACTGAAGGTACATGGCTTAACCATCTCAATGGAAATGAGATGTGCCAATGCTGATACAACTGCATACCAAATACTATTGACTTATCATAAGCAGTTTCCTTTAAACAAACCTAAACACAAACTAATACATGTAAACTTAGAAAAATCTCAAAGTCAATAAACCATGACTGAGGGGGCGGGGTAAAATAATATCCATGGTAATGAGATGTGCCAATGCTAATACAACTGCATACCAAATATCATTGACCTACTACTAGTGATTCACCATAAACCGACCTAATCACAAACTAATACGTGAAAACTAAGCAAAAGTTTCAAAGTCAATAGACCATCACTGAGGGGGCGGGCCAAATAATCTCCATGGCAATGAGATCTGCCAATGCTTATACAACTGTATATCACAATATTGAGAAATTAATTCAGAAGACATTTTCCCGCCTCTTTTCGATATAGTATGCCATTTCATAAACCCTTAGTCTCTATTAAACTTCAAGTACATTTAACTTTTTTGCTAGTATGTATTTTCTTATGTCTCCTCATGTCTGTGCCATTAAAAAACCGTTTACCACACTCATCACACATATGAGGTTTTTCACCCGTATGGATTTTCATGTGTCTACTCAAATGTGGTCGTCGACCGAATCGCTTCCCACATTCAGAACACGTGTATGGTTTTTCACCAGTATGTGTTCTTATATGTGCCTTCATATTTTCGAAATTAAAGTCATTCCCACAAATAATGCACGTACTTTTTTTTCCTGTATGTATTCGTCTGTGCCTTTTTAAGCATTTTATTTCTGCAAAGCGTTTGTCGCATACATCGCATTCAAACTGGTCTTTGGTCGAATGTATTCTTGCATGGTTTTCTAAGTGCGACAATCTTAAATGTTTTGTTACATATAACACACTAAAAAGGTCTGTGACTAGAATGTGTTATCAAGTGTGCATTTAAAGAACTTTTTGTTATGAATCCTTTACCACATTCATCCCACTTAAACGATCTATCGCCAGAATGTACTACATAGTGTGACTTTAATTGTTCATCTTGCATAAAACCTTTACCACATTCCTTGCATTTATAAGGTTTCTCTCCTAAATGTTTGATCATATGTGACTGCAAACTGCTATCCTGCCAAATCTCTTTCCCACAATCCTTACACTAGTACTTGAAAGGTTTTAAACAAGTATACATTTTCATGACAGCCTGTATCTGTTCCGTTTCACTTTGCCCTTCATCTTTGACATCAGTGTTGTGCATGTAACCATTAGTTGTCTCATATGTGTCTTTGACGTTTGGCATGAATCGTCTAACTTATTTATTTCATTGTTACATTTAAAAGATTCGCCATTTGCAATAAGCTTTTGTGTTTTTGAATGTTCTTTCACGTGTGAACTACAAACTCCATCACATTAAGAAGAGTTTTCGTCATTAGCTTTTATAACATAATCATTTTTATTCTCTTCGAAACACATGTTGCTCGTGGCACTCTGGAGTTTTTCCGTATGTGTTTTCATATCATGTCGTTTTAAGTCAGATTTCTCAATAAACCCTTTCCCACACTTATTACACACGTATGGTCTATCACCAGTATGTATTTTCATATGTCGTGACAAGTGTGGACCACGATTAAACCTTCTACCACAGACTTTGCATTTTAACGGTTTTTCGCTAGTATGTGTTCTCATGTGAATCTTTAAATATGAAGTAGAAATAAACTCGTTGCCACACGTATGACATTTATAAAGTTTTTCCCCATTGTGTATTTCTACGTGCGCTTGATACTCAATATTCTGATAAAAGCCATCACCACATACATCACATTTAAGTTCTTTCTGGTGTGCATACAGATCTCCTTTTTTGCTAAATTCTTTATCACAAAAATTACATTTGTGGAGTATCATTACTATGTCCAGTGTAGGTTTACTCCTTCTTATTTCTTCGCTTTTATCAGATGTGCTACTTTTAAGTAAGTTATGTATTTCCATGTGCTTTTTCATACAATTATCAAATCTAAAGCATTTACCACACTCCTCACACTGATACGGTTTTTCACACACATTACTTTTTTGCTTTGTGTGTTTTATCATGTGTCGTGTTAAGTCTGTTCTCTCAATATATCCTTTTCCACACTCATTACACACGTACGGTCTATCATTAGTGTGTAATTTTAAGTGTCTTAACAATTGAGAACTATTTTTAAACCGTCTTTCGCATACTATACATCTAAACGGCTTTTCACCCGTATGAATTCTCGTGTGAGATTTTAAAGATTCCTTTGAATTTAAACCTTTTCCACAGACGTCACATTTATAAGGTTTCTCACCCGTGTGTGTTCTTGTGTGTACCTTAAAAGCTTTAATCGCGTGAAAAGCTTTATCACATAGGTCGCATTTGTATTTTCCAACAGTATGAGTTTTAATATGTTTACGTAAAAGACAGCTGAGACTAAAATTCACACCACGTAAACCAAAAGAGAACTGGTTTACTTCACTGTTTTGAGCAATCTCCATTACCATGAAATACTAAGTTTCTCCTCTGAAAATAAATCAAGTAAATATATGATAATTTGATATCCAGTGTTATCGCTATTTTACGAAATTTTCTTTTGATCTTACTGACTGATAATTTCCTTTATCATATA
This sequence comes from Mytilus californianus, assembly GCF_021869535.1. NCBI lineage: Eukaryota > Metazoa > Mollusca > Bivalvia > Mytilida > Mytilidae > Mytilus > Mytilus californianus. Next base: position 1,886,487 of record NW_026262723.1, read on the forward strand.
CTTGTATAAAATATTACTAAAATTTTACAGTTCAATATCATTTAAAAATATTAAAAGGCTATGAAAGGATTACTAGGTTTATTGATCAGATTCCTAAGAATTTCCTCAGCGGGCTGATAAAGGAACCTTTATTGACTGCTTCCGGAATGATATCACATGCCTTTCCGTTAATTTCCGTGACGTTTATCACATGCAACGTCGTGCATTTCCGGAAATTTGTTCGAAAACGACAACACAGTGCGGAAAGTGATTTAAGACTTTTCACAAAATGGTTGAGCAGCAAATTTCAAACTAAGAACATGATAATTGTTGTGACAAGATAAATAAAATGCTTGTAATATCAATAAAAACAATTAAAGTTAAGAAATTTATATTTGGTTGTCTGTAAATTATTATCTGAAAATTCATGGAAAGACAAAATTTTAATTAATAGTTCTTGTCTTTATTTCTTCTGTTGAAGTATAAATTATGATAAAAAGATAATTACATGTCATTTATCATATCAGACCCTTTATCGGCCCTCGTTCATGATATCAGCCCTCGAGCCTGCGGCTCTGATATGAAAAATGCCATGTAATAATCTATACTTCTCAGCACAGCAGAGTGATATGAAAAATTATCGCTAGAAACTAAGGGCGAACGTACCGTTGTCAATGAAATTAACAACGTCGTCATATGTAAATTCTAATGCAATTATTTTGTACCATTTGAACTGATTGGATGACAATAAGCGTAAAATTCTCTATCTCCCTGTCTGTAACTAAGGAAGCCGACATTTTGAATTCCGGAATGTATAGACGTATTTACACTTGTATGCAAATTTGTCCGCCATTACGTAAAATCACACAGGTTCCCGTAAATTTGACATCATAATTCAAAACATTTGACGTCACAAATAAAAAGTGATTGTTGCTTGACGTCAAAAGGTGATTCGGAGTAGATTTAAGGTCATTCGGAGTCAAAATACAGCTAAATACCAAAAGTGTAAATACGTTTATTGACATGTAATTTCTCCAATAATAAGCAAAAAACTCACATTTTGCACCCAGAGTTCATCTTTTTTTTCCAATTTTATTACATTCTGAAGCGGACAAGAAGCCAGAAAACGCCTGGTGTTACGTTTGATGCCGGAAGCATACTTATGACGTCACCTAGTTTAGGCGCCAATGAAGATAACATCATTTCACGGGATTTTCGTTTAATGAAAATTTACACTATAATAATGACTAAAATTGAATAATTTGTTTATTTTGCATTAGAATAGAGATAACTGTATTGTATTTGAAGCTTTGCGGACGTCCATCGGTAGTTTTACTGTCGCAAATAACCGTTTACCTGTCTCCACTACGCGTCGCCAGGTAAACTAAATTTGCGACAGTAAAACTACCCATGGACGTCCGCAAAGCTTCAAATACAATACAGTTATAATATCTAAAATAGTGATAAACAGATTATCATTGGTCACCTCAACTCGATTGCTTTCTCACTTTCGCCGTACCGGCTCAAGCGAGAAAAATCAATCTCGTTGAGATGACCAACAATAATCTGTAAAAACATACCATTGTTATGATGATATTGTAATTACTTTAATTATGTGCCTTGGCCTAATTTGTTTTGTGTTGTCTTATAAGATACCTAATCGGGGTGTTTACTATTTATAGTTGATTACAAAATAACATTTAGAGATCACTGGAACAATCATAGATACTGATGGAAATCAATGATTAGAACTTTCTATTTGACTTGGAAAATAATTCCAGAATGATCAGTATCTACGATGCGTAATTTAAACTTCTACAATATTATAGAAGTTTCCCTTCTACAGTGTTCTAGAAGTTTCCGTGACACTTTTTTATATTTACGAACGACATCTTACTAGTTTGTGAACTTATTGGATATATTAACATTTGGAATCTGCAACAGTTAGGAGAATTCCGGATAAAGAAAAAACAAAGAATCGGACATAGAGTGGGTGGCGCATATTCGCCGTGGACACATTTTCGCCGTTTTTGCAATTTTTCTGTCAATTTCGTGTGCCTTTACCAAATACTTGCCTAAATAGATGCTAAACGCTGTTTGTAATGTTCGAACGGTTGATATTCCTCTTTACCCCATTTCCAATGTTATTCGCACAAATACGCAGGTGTTTTTGAACGATTTTGGCAATTATGTAAGATTTAAATGGCACGCATGCGCAGTCATAAAGTAAATATTTGTTAGAAAAATCGTATAGGAATGATCTCTCAAGCTAATTCATGTAATTGCAAACAATTGTTTTTATAATATACAAGGATAATGAGGATGGTCATATCATACATTGCGGCGAAAATGTGTCCCCCATGGTACAAGAACAACTTGATTTCCTCTCGAGTTTGCGTTCATTTTTAAAACATTTAACCAATGTTTTGAAGAGAATTCCTTTATCAAACATTTTTTTCATATAGTAAACTTTCTGAAACCTACATAAAAAGTTTCAAATATTCGAATGTAGGTCGGATGCAGTTGGAAATGAACGAATTTTGCTGCGAATATGCGTCACCCACTCTATATTTTAACAGTTAAGTAGATATTTCAATTTATATGATATTTCTTGTTAACCCTCTTGCTGCCGGTAGTTTTTCAAGGTTGCATTTCGTGTGCCAGAAATTACGACAGCTTGACGTCTGTGACCTCACATGCCCAACAATGACGTCATTCGATATATGACGTCACGCCATAATGACCATTACATTTGGTACCCACTGAAGAAAAATATTACACTGTTTAACCTTCGGTTTTTAATTGAAAGACATACAGCAATGATGAGAAGATTGCATAAATTAAAACATGGACATATGTGTCCCTCCGGCAGCAAGAGGGTTAAATTGTATGATAAATCTTGTTGAAATTTGTTATTTATTTTCGTCTTTTGTTGGCTATAATTTAAAGGTGATTTCTAACCGTAAAAGAAATTAGGGCTCGTCCAGGATAACGTTAATATCAGATTAAAGTTTTTTTTTAAATTCAGTATTTTATTTAATTAGAATTAGCCAACAAAATTTACCAAAATGGCATTTGATGCTAGTAAATTTTTAAAAACGCCAGACCTGGAAGGGTTTGATAACTTAAAGTAAGAGGAATTAGTGCTGCTTGCTAAACATCTAAATATTGATTTCAGATTATCAATGAGAAAACAAATTATAAAAAAGTTGATAATAGAGAAATTAGTTGACCAGAAATTTTAGGTGAAGAGCATCTTGAACTTAAGGTCGAAAATGATGATGCTATCAAATTAAAACAGCTTGAACTCGAACATGAATTTTAATTAAAACAATTGGCAAAGGAAAAAAGAGGAAAGACAGGCAGAACTTAATTGAAATGAAGGAAAGGTTCGAGATGGAGAAAATAAAAGAAAAAGAAGATGAACTAAAATTAAAACAGGCAAGACTTGAAATGAGGGAAAGGTTAGAGATGAAGAAAATAAAAGAAAGAGAAGAGGAACTTAAATTAAAACAGGCAGAACTTGAAATGAGGGAAAGGTTAGAAATGGAAAAAATAAAAGAAAGAGAAGATGAACTTAAATTAAAACAGGCAGAACTTGAAATGAAGGAAAGGTTAGAGATGAAGAAAATAAAAGAAAGAGAAGATGAACTTAAATTAAAACAGGCAGAACTTGAAATGAAGGAAAGGTTAGAGATGAAGAAAATAAAAGAAAGAGAAGATGAACTTAAATTAAAACAGGCAGAACTTGAAATGAGGGAAAGGTTAGAGATGAAGGAAATAAAAGAAAGAGAAGATGAACTTAAATTAAAACAGGCAGATCTTGAAATGAGGGAAAGGTTAGAGATGAAGGAAATAAAAGAAAGAGAAGATGAACTTAAATTAAAACAGGCAGAACTTGAAATGAGGGAAAGGTTAGAGATGGAGAAAATAAAAGAAAGAGAAGATGAACTTAAATTAAAACAGGCAGAACTTGAAATGAGGGAAAGGGTAGAGATGGAAATGAAGTAGTCAACAAAGTAGAGAGCAACGTAGAGTCAAAATCAGAACATTTCGAGGCAGCAAAAAATATACGTTTGGTTCCCAGATTTTCTGAAAAAAATTTAAAAAAAACAGTTGATAAAGATTTTCCAGTTTAAAACAAAATGCTCAAAATTTGAAATGACCAAAGCCTTATTGGACTACATGTTCAAGGCTGCAAAGTGTTTTTGTGTGAGCAAGGCCGCTGAAATTTACTCAACACTTTCATTAGAAAAAAGTTCTGATTATGACAGATAAGCTTATTATGTGGATATGTTGATGCTTGGAATAATCAATTTGTTGGAAAGTATTGTAATTTGTCTAAACATGTGAAACTGTATTACCATGATTTATTTGTAAATGACCGGAAGACTAAAATATTCAATTACTCAAAATGTTTAAATTATAGAATGTATAAGGCTCATTTTACAGTTCCATAATAACTGACTCCTCTTTTAGGGAGTCAAATGACGATATCACCAATTTGATTTATAAATAGGTCTTATCTTACTGATTATTTTTGCTTTTTAAACTTTTTATCTTTCAATAGTAGTTTTCAAAATTGTAGACACAAACGAATAAAAAATGGTAAAAATCGTCATTTAAGGAGGAAAAGACGATAACTCCTATAACGAGTCAACTGACGATTTCCGCGATTGACTAATTTGTAGCTCTTGTCTTATTGACTTTTTTTGCTCTTAAGTGAGTAAATTTTATGTTTTATTTTAAAAAGCCATGTCGGCCATTTTGGTTGTCCGGCGGGATCATTTAACACTTCTTTTAAACTGGATACCCAGATGAAGATTAAGGCCACGTGTGGTTGAATTAGTCTAGTAGTTTCACAGAACAAACACCGACTCAGTAGTAATTGGTTTTTTTTTCAAATTGGAGTTTGCCAATTTTCGCCGTTTATATGTAAGTACGTGATTTCAGATTACTTCTGGAAATAGACAGTGGTAAGATATTTTAGATCGACAATCGAATAATGAGGGGTAGGAGGGGGTCCGATCCCGAAATCCCGTAGTCCCGAATTAGAAAACACGAAATCCCTCCAAAAGGGCCTACCATTCCTCAATAATGTCAAAATTGGATTACGGAATGTTCTTTCAAATTTTAAGGTAAAAGAAACATGGATAAAAAGTAATCCATGCAGGTTTCATATTATCTATAATTTGTTTATCTGTAAAGAGAACGATTCGAATAAATTTGGGGGAAACGGGGAAATGAATACTCATACAGGTCTGCTCCCGTCGTGCGGTGCCCCAGTACTTGATTTGTAAGTCATATTTATAGTTTTTGGATTAGTTCCAATGAAAATATATTCAAAACTGGAACTCTTAACACCTATTGTGATCACAAATAACATCCATTAGTTTACTAGAATTATTCCTTCCTCACCTTCAGTACCGCTTTCCTTTTTCTGCAAGAGTCTGTTTTTAACTATAGATCCATGATGATTACCGGTAACTAGGTTAATGTTGAGTTATATCCGGGTAGAATAATTTAAAAGGAACGGTGTTAAGTTATAGAAATTAAGGTTGAGACAGAAAAAAAAATGGCTATATTTCGTATTTAATTACCATAAACGAATACACACAAAAAAAAAATCAGTGTCGAAATTTCAGTGAGGCAATTGCTGATACCTGACACCTGATAGTTTAATCTGTGGGGTGCCATATGGAACTCTTTCCAATAATTGAAAGTATTGTGTGTTTTTATATGTGTTTATACAAGTGTGTGTGTTCAATACAAGTGCAGGTACATGTGCTGGTGTAAAATGTAAAACAGTGTTTGAACAACAATTACGTGTAATCGGCGTGGACTTCTGTATTATTATTATCGTGGTGAAATTATATTGACAAAAATAATAGGGTGCAAACTAAAATTAGTGTTTGAAAAACGTTTATATTTATACTTACAATCAACAAAAATATTTAGGACGTGAACAGGTCAGGATTCTCCAAATAAAGATAACTTTACAGGTGAATGATCTTCTGTGGACTTTAAAAGTTTAATGAAGGTTCATAATTTAGGATTTTATGCATCTTATATATACTTGTTTTACTTATATTTCAGTAATGAGCTTCGAGATATTTGTAATCTTTTAAATTAAAGACAAATTTTCACAATCGGGCGATTGTGGTAGGTGCAATTACATGTGGATCTTTTTTGTGCATAAGCGTAAATTCCGCAAAAAAAAAATCCACAGAAAGATAAAATATTGATCCTTTTAAAGCATGAAATTGCATCTCTGCCCCTGGTGATAGTGAAAAAATTCCAAAGATGGGCAATAATTTCACCAACAAGAGAGAGTCGAGTACACCTTTTTATGATCAGGCGTGTTTGAGTTGACTATTCTGTCTTAAAAACGTACAAAGCAAAAATATTTGATACATCATCTCGTTTTAGATTCTATTATTTTTATATATTTAGGCTACATGTTGATATTATAACATTGAGAATTCACAGTACTAAAAAATGAAATCTATGGGTCAAGTGAAATACCTTTCTAATGAGTCATACAACATGTAACAACACAGTAGGTGTGGTTGAATAACAATTTTTTACTAAAAGTACTTGACGACAGGCTTTACAAGTGGATCTTAAAAATGCATAACTCCAAAAGAACTCCATTGTGTGTGTGTGTGTGTTATTTATGGTTATTAGTCGTCAATCTATGAAAATGTTTAGTCTGCCCTTCCACGAAATATTTAATTAGAATTTTTTAAATTTTCTTCTTCCAGTCTTAATTCAATCTTCCATTAGTTATTATAAAGCATACTATAACTACAGTTTTAGTAATAATCTTAAGCCTACTAGAAATTTCGTACGATCCATAATCCTCCTATAGTACACATCTGGATATTCTTATTTCTACAGTAGTATAAACATTTTCGGGTCCCAGCGGAGCATTTCGATTACCGTAACACTGCTAAATAACGCGCTAGATTGCTCTTTTATTGGAAATCTGATTTGTACTCGGTTTTAACTTGTATAAATAGGAATTCAATTTTCAACTAGTAGATATTGTACAAGGAGGATTCTTATCTATCTAAAATATCTATCTTGGGTCTTACTAAATTCCATTTGTAGTGTACTTGACCATATACATGATATACAAACTGGCTACCGTATAGAACATATACATGATATACCAACTGGCTACCGTATAGAACATATACATGATACACCAACTGTATCGTATAGAACATATACATGATTTACTAACTGGCTACCGTATAGAACATATACATGATACACCAACTTGCTATCGTATAGAACATATACATGATATACAAACTGGTTGTCGTATAGAACATATACATGATATTCCAACTGGCTATCGTATAGAACATATACATGATACACCAACTGGCTATAGTATAGAACATATACATGATATACTAACTGGCTACCGTATAGAACATATAGTTACATGATATACTAAGTGGCTACCGTATAGAGCATATACATTATATACTAACTGGCTACCGTATAGAACATATACATGATATGCTTATGCTTGATAAACCAACTGGCTACCGTATAGAACATATACATTATATACTAACTGGCTACCGTATAGAACATATACATGATATGCTTAATATGCTTGATATACTAACTGGCTACCGTATAGAACATATACATGATATACCAACTGGCTACCGTATAGAACATATACATGATATACCAACTGGTTACCGTATAGAACATATACATGATATACTAACTGGCTACCGTATAGAACATATACATGATATACCAACTGGCTACCGTATAGAACATATACATGATATACCAACTGGTTACCGTATAGAAACCAACAATGTGACTGATGTTTAAAGCTGATGTTATAAATCTGAAAATTAGATTCACGAAGAAAGCAGAGAAAGAGAAGGAACAAAAGTGCTCCTAAATTTGTTTCAGACCACGGCCATTTAAAAAAATTATTGAATATTCACTTCAATCACAGTATTGTGCAGCTTCAAGTACCCCAGGGTCTTCGGTGGTGGAGTGGTCTTAGTAGTCGAACTACTGTATTACTAACCTGTCAACACTGAGGTTGTGAGTTCGAATTCCGCAAGTCTCAGGTGCGCTCGACTTCAATCTTAACTTGCCAAGATTGTCCGTTTTCCTACCGAAGGTCGGTGGTTCTTTCTAGACACTCCGGCTTCCTCCACCAATTAAAACTGACTGCCACGAAAAACGACAACAGTGCTGAAAACGGCGTTAAAAACCCACCAGTCAATCAATCAATCAATCAAAGCGTACGTTAAGTTAAATACAACATAGATGAATGTATAACAAATTTATAACCACATAATAAACGTCTGAAGATGGTAGATTGTTACACATTTGAGTTTTTATTTTTATTTTAATTGTACATTTCAACAAAAACCGAAGTTCAATCGGAAATAAAATCTGAGTATTGACTTTTTCACTTAATTAAATTAATGGTTATCTACTGTGAGGGTTTTTAATGGGTGTTTTACTTTTTCTACATTTGTACATACGGATGCCAAATGTGGAGCATGATTTGCTTACCCTTCCAAAACACCCGAGATAACCCCCTGTTTTTGGTGGGGTTCGTGTTGCTCAGTCTTTAATTTTTTATGTTGTGGTTTGTGTATTGTTGTTTGTCTTGGCCTTTTATTTTCTTTTTAGCAATGGCGTTGTCAGTTTATATGTTGACTGTTTGAATATCCCTTTAGTGTCTGTCGTCTCTCTTTGTCTATTTATACAATATAAGGTCAATGTCAGAAAAATATAATCTTTTTTGTATGAGGCTGAAAAACTGGGGAAGGGCGAGGTTTTAACTAACCCTTCCTCAGTTTTGTGCCGAATACAAAAAAGTTTATATTTTTCTGTCATTGACCTAATATTACCGTTTTTATACTGCAAATTAAATTAATACATTGATAGCTATTTAAATTGTAACACAAATTTCAAACTTATTTTCATCCCTTAATGAACTCACGAATTTTGAAAAAGTGATCCATGATGAAATTGACATTGCACAAAATAAAGCTTTGTTACTATATTTAGGAAATATACAAAACTAGTTGCAGTATAAATAGAATTAAGTAGGATGTTTGTGATCACGAAAATTTTGTTTAACCGCCACCATATTAACATTATGCCTATACAAAACTAGGCTGCCTGCATGCTTGACCATGTGTGACAGTCTGTGTCAGTGAAAAACTGTGTCTAATTTGGCCATAGGTACTTGTGGACAGGACAATTTTTTTTAGCTCTCCCCTTTTTTTTTCTCCATAATCCGTAATTTTTGGTTTTTTTATTACTTTCAATTATTTTTGCGTTTTTCTGTATTACATGTATATGAACATAAATATACTAGAAATTCCAAGTGTTTACTATCAACAGCGGTCACTGATATATTCATATAATACAGAAATACGCGAAAATAATTAAATAAAAAAATAAAAAAAATACGGATTTTGGAAAAAAGGGGGAGGGCTAAATAAATTGTCCTTTCCACAAGTATCTATAAATTTGGCAAGCTTTTTGAAATTTAGTAACAAATATCCGATATTGCTAAAAAGGATATTATATCCCCGATCGGTACTGATATACATTGCAGTTCAGAAACTGGCTCTGAATATTTTGACCTAATATATCATATTATGGAAAGGGGGGTTTGTGCCGAGTAAAACTTGTTTCTCTAATTCTTACCAGATTTATACTTTCCCGACCGGTTGATATTTTGTTTTCATAATCAACATGTGCTTCGTTTGATATTAGTTCTATATTTGTCAAAATTCAATTATGACGTCAAATTGTCTTGCTGTCCTGCTGTGTCGCCTTGAAAATGTTTTTAACTTATTTCTGTAGCATTCTATATTGACATGTATCAGAATTCACTTTAGTCCACATTGATAACTAAGTACAAATAGGAGTCCTTATATATAGGTATATATGTACTGTATATAATATATATATTGTATGTAGTCAATTATCATTGAAGCAAATTTGTTTACTTAAACATTAAATATTTCAAGCAAAACAAAAATTTGATTACCAGATGAATTTGCCAAAGGTTATGAGGAATAGCCCTTTTTACATGTATCTTGATATCTTATCAGAAATAATTGTTCAAGTGAATATTAGAGCATTTGCATTATTCACGTATTTGCTGGCGTATCCGTATCGACGTATCGTATAACACGTATACGAGGAAAGGATAAATTAAGTCAAGTTGTTCCCGATGAAGATATTTTACAAAGCATTTAGTTTTAATTCAGATCGGGGCTAAATCATTATTTTATACAAATCTTCCCGATACGTATACGTCGATCCGTTCACGTATCCTGATACGTGAATATTGCAAATGCTCTAGTTATAAGTTGTCATTTTGTTGCCATAATAATAGAGGTCGGACAATTTAAAACGTATCCAAAGTATCAGATACGTTGACGTATACGCATCTGGAGGAATTTGCTCAAATAGTTACCGGCAGTATTACTCAATGTATCATTTTTAAAGAATAACGGGGATCAAACTGTGTGGCACTGATTCATTTTTATTTGTTTATTTCTGAATGCCTCACTTCAACTTAATATACATATAACTTTTTTATATTTAGCATTGAAACAACAAAAGGGTACATAATCCCCAAGTCTATGTTGCATATCAAAGATCTTTATTTCATGGGGACCTAAAACAATTAAAACCATTTCTTTTCTAAATTGGCGATGATGTTGTTTTACGAAAAAAAGGGGTCTACCACTGAAGGGTAGTACGACATATGACATTGATCCCCTTTATTCTTCAAAAATAGTACACCGAGGAATATATTCAGGATTACTCGTAGACATTCTTAACGTTTTTTTCTTTTTGGCTAGTTGATCTATTATAAATCATGATAAGTTTATCTATACTGATTGTGTACTATGTACATATATATGGATATCTATTTTTGACTGTTTGTTTGTTATCTATTATATCAACCACACGTGCATTATAATACATTAGATATAGGTTCTTTCTCTACATATCACTTTAAGAACTTAAATTGTTCTCATTATGTTTTTTTTTATCTCATTGTTTGTATTGTATAGTCAATGTGAAAATTATTGATGTTGTAATGTTTAAGCCCTTTGGGGCCCATAATTGGAAATAGAAATCTTCTTCTTCTATTGGATTGAGATGGATATTATTGTATATTCCCCTAGATGCGTATACGTCAACGTATCAGATACTTTGGATACGTTTTAAATTGACAGACCTCTATATAACAAAGAGCTCTGGACCAATGGAATTGTAGGATTCGAGGTCTCTAAACTGTAAAGAATGAATGCAAATCGTGTTCTTAGTAAAGGATTGTACTATAATTGTTTATACCTACTAACAGTTAGAGCTCCAAAAGTAGGCGTGCATAACTACAATGGGCGTGTCTAAAAACCTATCATCTGTAGTTACCGCCTTTGGGTGATTAACTATAAGTTTTTTTTCACAGTTAGTTATAAGTTACTACGACCCAACATCATTTATCAACTTGAAGGGATTAAATTTTTTGATTGAAATTGATTTAAATATAATAGTTAAAAAACAAAAAAGCAAAATAAGTTGCATTGAATTTTACTGGTGCAGTAAAAATTGGTATCGTTAAAGTTACAATTTGAATATTAATAAGTTCAAAATTAAGATAAAGAATAAACATAATCAATGCAATGCGAAAGGAAAGAAAGAATAAAGACCATTAAACGAAGCATAACTTAAATTTTAAAGCCAGACCATTACAAAACTTCAGATTACTGGATCCGCAGTTTTTAAGATTATAGTACATATATGGGGGTTAAATCAACCTTTGAGTTTCATATAAAGACATTTAAAAATTTGACCTTACTTATTAATGAAAACGTTTTTCTCGGAATCAAATATTGGCTGTGGAATAAATTTTAGTTGTAAGTAAAATTTAGAATTTATTGATTTGAACTGTAAATAAACGTAAAAGATACTTCATAACTGCATGATATAATACATGATTTACATTCATACTAACAATTAGGAAACTTAAACAGTTCCTACCATTTCATCGTACTCGTTGTGTCATCTAATGCCTAAAACACAGCCATAAACTTTCCCATATTAGAGGTCGGTCAATTTAAAACGTATCTAATCATATCAGTTGCGTTTACGTATACGTATCTGGGGACATACTAAAATAATATGTCGTACTATTCTTGTGTAGGAGCTGCGCTAATGAGTGACAGTGTGTAACACATATGAATGTTTAAGTTTAATGATCGCGCGTTTAGAAAATAACAGAATCGAGTTCACCTTATTTTGAGCCACACTGAATGTGGAAGAAGTTTTAGGTTTCTGACACCTTTTATTTGTTGTAATGTGTATGTTCTTATGATTATCAGTATGTTGCCCTAAGACCTGGAGCGAAAACGTAAACAGTTGAGCTGCATGGAATGGAACACCCATTGACATGAGAGGGTGTGAGGGTGTGGATGGGGTTTACAGAATTGAGAATATTGGGCAAAGAATATAAAGAAAAGAGAAAATTGGACCAAAAAATAAAAATAGAGAATAATGTTCTGCTAAAATATAAAGAATAGAGTATAATGGGCAAAAAATATAAAGAATGGAGAAAAATAGCTCAAAAAAATAAAGAATACAGAAATGAAGGACCCAACATCCGGACCCTCATATAAAAGCCCGTTTACTTTGCAGTATTGATAATTGTATACCCATGGCCAGTCATGCTTTGGATGTCTTTTTCTGTGCTGTATTTTGGGATTTTTTTTTACTGTCTTCGTGTCATTACCCCCATATCAGTTCTTATAAAAATAAGAAGATGAAGTATGGTTGCCAATAAGACAACTCTCCACCATAGACCAAATGACATTGAAGTTAACAACTATAGGTAACTGTTCGGCCTTCAACAATGAGCAAAACCCATACCGCATTTTGTTCACAAGCCTATGTCAGTCAGTGATAGAACCCCCCTTTTAGCAAAACGCAAGCATTGACAAGAAGAAAAATTTGTTAAATGTTTATGGTTCCCATCAAATAAAGATTGTTGACACGCAACATAGACTTTTAACTCGGGGTCAATTAAATGTTGTTTTTGGTTTATTTCGAGATTATATACGTCAACGTAATCTGATTTGAGTGGATACGTTTTAAAATGACTGACCTCTATTTTTGAACTTTGAAAATGTTCCTTGCAGGAAAACTAGATCGAAATGATATCATATCAACTTCATCTTTATAATTCCATCATGTTTTCTCCTGGGCAGAAATAAAATGTAACGTTACAGGCGTTAAATGGAACATTATTTTATTTCAAGTCCCATCATGTCTCAACGTAAATTTATGTCATCAGTTTTTCCCGATGGGAATTTTAATGAACCTGAAAATATTTTAAAATTTAGTTCGAATAGTTCATGTTATATGAAAATAATTTTAAAACCATTTAGAGAGAAATATGAAGTATAGATTTGATATGTATCTTATATTTGATGGAATGTTGTTGATTTTATCAATTTTTTGCGCTGTTTCAGTTAGCACCCACGTACTACTGACCAGAGTATAAAATCCGCGCAACACGAAATTAAGTCAGAACTTCTTGTGTCAAAATGTCGCATCTTTTGAAAGCCGTATTCTTGGTCAACTTGTTTTTTCATCTGACAATTGCTCATTCGATTTACGACAATACAAATGACAAGTTGGCTGATATTCTAAGAGTTGTTGGTGATGGTAAAAGTGAATCTGAAACGGAAGAGCCAGAAGAGCCAGAAGAGCTAGCCCTCCGATCGGAACTTTCTCCTCCACAAATAGTAAGTTTCTTTTAACGTTTAGAAATACTATTTACTGTTTGTTAGCTAGGCAAAACAAAAAGATGTTTTTTTGCCTTATGTCATGATATTGAGACCTCTAGCAATTTGTGACTGTTTCCTACCAAATGTGCAAATCCAACTGTCACGTGTTCATTTTGATGCATACACATATGGTATGTACAAGGTAGACATATTAATCTTATTTTGGCCTGATTGAACATCGTAGTAAAAGATTGTTAACATACATGTACCATGCCATTGCATTGGTGTTTAAAATCGAGTATGTGTTGTCGATCAGAGTCGATGTTAGAGCTTGAAGTCCAGTTAGGTTGTCCTGTTAGATCCGAGGTAATATTCGGGTTACCCAGACGACATTTTTATGCTATTTCGACACTGATTGACAGACATAAGGGTCGATCCACGTGAAATCATTCTCAACAGATGAACTCTTCATTACTCGCAGACAGATGACCTCTAGAAACGTTTGGTTTATTTGTGTCGAAGGGTTCCTGTCTCATTGTTGAAGTTTACCCAAAATTTACCGGCAAATGAGTCATGGTCCTCTTTAAAGTGTTGTAAACAAAATATTTATCCTAAATGTCGACAATGTATACTCAACAAATAAAGTTAAGGGCCAGTTTTATTTGAAATAATGCTATAACATTTTTACCAAAGACTACTGTCAAAATTTTTGCGCATTAAAATACGATACATGACAACAATTTTATGATCCACTTAAAAGGGCATTATGTTTTTCGGTCTGTGCGTCCGTCCGTCCGTCCGTTCGTTCGTCTGTCCCGCTTCAGGTTAAAGTTTTTGGTCAAGGTAGTGTAGTTTTTGATGAAGTCGAAGTCCAATCAACTTGAAAGTTAGTACACATGTTCCCTATGATATGATCTTTCTAATTGTAATGCCAAATCATAGTTTTGACCCCAATTTCACGGTCCACTGAACATAGAAAATGATAATGCGAGTGGGACATCCGTGTACTATGGACACATTCTTGTTCTTCAATGATATGTCAACACTACTAGTATCTCAATTCTTAAATTTCAGTTTTCAAGTTTTAAAAAATAATATTTTCCAACACATCCTTAATTCTGACATTTTGACTACCACTGCAAGGAGATTTTGTAGAATATAAAGATGAAATAGCACTTTATACATTTTTTTCGTCCAAAGCGCCTTCATCAGGAGCGCATACATTTGAAAACCTAGGATGTACAATTAACTGAACTCAATAAACGAACAAAATGGACTCAGTACAAATAATCAAATTCGTCTAAGGTCATACTTGCGTAATGGAGCTGGAACCTTAGTTTCTTAATAATAAGTCAATTTATCAACGAAGAATTTAAGAAAAGTATTATATAAATCAAGTCATATATGTCAGTGATGATAACCTCGGGGACTAAATAGTCCACCAGCAGTGGTATAAAAAAAATAACAGAATAATTATAGTTTTTTTTAAATTGGAAAAAAAACGATTTTTGAAAATTAGACAGTCATGTTTTAAATTTGCACATTGTGGGATTGCAATTTTGTGTTTAAACAAGAACAGAAAATTATTTATAAAAGGCCATGGTTAGCGGTGAAGCAACAAGTACAAATTTGCAAGTCCCGCTGGTGGATCGATCCCACAACCTCTCGCGCTAGAGGAAAGCACGGTACCACGTGATAAACGATGTCGTCTGGTGTCATTTAAGTTTTTATTGAACTAGAACACACCTGCGACATTGCGGGTCCGTGACTGTATTAAGGTACCTACGCCTTATTTTAGCCAGGATTTTTAGTATTCGTATTGTCATGTGATAAGGTGCACAGTTTTCTCTGCTTTCATAATATTTCTGTTTGAACCCATTCTGGTTTATTTATTACAGTTCTCATCTGTATATAAAACTATTAAAATTTTAGCACCCCTTCACACTATGTAAACATCCTTGTAAATCTATACTATTAAATGAGAAGACATCATTTTGTGTGTCGCTTCTCTTCCTTCCACAATAAATTAATCATCGTGCCGCTGTCATCCTCGCTTATGATTATTTAGTTTGGGTTATTTTGGGAGGAAAACGAAAATATTGGATATTGTTTCCGTCATCGGACGGACTTTTAAGTCATAGTCAACACTTCCGTTTAGGACTGTTTAAAGTTACACACAATTTTCATAAGTCTAGTTCTTGGGGACAGGACAATTATTTTCGCGTTTATTCTGTATACTATGATCATACATATACTATAAATAAAGTGTATTTGCTATTTACTATCAATTCCAAGTTTACTATCTGATATATTATATAGAGAGTCTCAGATATATATCAGTGACCGCCGTGGATAGTAAACTTGGAATTGATAGAAAATAGCAAATACTCTTTATCTATAGTATATGTATGTTCATAGTATACAGAAAAACGCGAAAATAATCGCAATTAACAGAAGACAAAAAATAACGTACTTTGGAAAAAAGGGGGAGGGCTAAAAAAATTGTCCTGTCCCCAAGTACCTATGACTTTTGATACCTTACCTGAAATTCTCCAGTCATAAAATGTTTTACAAAAATTCATCCTACAACAGTTTACATACTTTCAACCACAATCTAAATGCCCGCGATTTCGCGGGTGTGTTCTAGTATTTGTTAAGTGTTAAACCTATATCCCAAGTGGAAGTGCTCCGATATATAACGGAGGATCATGCATGTACAGAACAGAACTACAACTGGAAACTACATGTGACATATACTGTTGGTATCGGTATCCGATTCGACCCGGTAATATTAAGGTGGTATGGGAGTATAAAATAAAAATGATAGAATTTGTTCATACTTTGACAAAAAGGAGTATATATTGTGATATGTTCAAAAATATAATAAAATGATAGGTCACCGAGCATTTTCTCAAGCTACAGGTTGTGACAAAATGACACATTTTGTATGGATTATACAGGAAAAAACATCATTATGTGTTTAGAAGCTAAACTAAATTATAGAATTGTAAAATAAAATACGAGAAGATAGCTTTTAGAAAATGCTTTGAGAATATCAAAAGAAAACATAGGGTCACCGTACGTTTTTTCCAGCTAAAATATAAAATAGCAAAATTTCATGTAGGTTCCTTCAGAAAATGCACTATTTCAGAGTAACCTCCCCTTAAAATGCAAATTTAAAAACATTAACAATCAATCAAAAATAATCTACACTTGTAAAAATATTAATATTTTTAAGTTAAATAAACATCTTATAAATTTGTTCTTTTAACTGAAAATTCACATTAGTTATCTGCATTCCTGCATCAAATTTTGCTAACTTGATTGAAAATCTGGACCTTAGGTTCTCTGTTATTTAAATACTACCTTAATTATGTGGAAAACATAAAGTCAGGGAATGCTAAAATTTTTAATCAACACCAATGTCCTAAAAAAGTTATATACAAAGTTGAATTCTTGATGTTGGACTTCCTTATCTTAGTAGTATCAGAGATATATAATATTAGTAGTATCAGAGACATATTGTATTATATGTCTCTGGTAGTATAGATACTACTACGCCCCCCTCCCCTTCTACTTCCTCCGCATTGGTTGTACCGGTAACCGTGTGACATGATGCAGAACGGCTTTTGAAATCATTTTTCTTTTTATTTAAGGAAAGAATCTATGATAGTGAAACAACTGATAAACGCCGACTGGTACATAATGGAGCTGCTGTTATAAAGCGAGGTAGTGGTCTTACCGAGGAACAAAAGCAAGAATATGTAGATGCACACAATAACTATCGTTCCGCCGTTGATCCACCATCTGTGAACATGAGAAAAATGGTGAGTTATCTTTCTTTATCGTATAGCTTAATTTATGAGGGTTTTGTTGTGGTTTACATAAAAGAAGTAATGAAATGGAGAAAAATAGGCAAAAAATAAACAAACTGAGAATATTGGAGAGTTGAAAAAGAAAAAAATAACTGTGGAAAAAGAAATAAAACATAGGAGCAATGTCTTGAAACGTTAAGGAATATAGAATTCAAGACCTCAATCCAAATCCGCTTTTATGCATAACAATTCAAAACTATGACAAAATGGTGGTCATGATAGGAACACAGTGCGAACCCTTTTCTTGACTAGGGCTTCGGAGGGTAGGAATACAAAGAAAAGTAAAATCTGACTGTTTTTATAATTTCTTGCAAATATTTAGGGAGCTTATCCCAAAATGACGATATAAAGCCCTAAATCCTAGGTTCCGAAGATTCAATTCCCGTTCTATTTTAGTCATAATTTTCAATGTGTAGCTGAAAAATTCGAATTTTCGCTTAATAAACGATCAGACCTTAGTCTTTTGCCAAAAAAAAATTTGTTACTAAAGATTATAAAGCAATCTAACAAAATGAATATCTGAATCTTCTATTAAAAAATAACATGGATAAATAAAATAAAAAAGAGGTGTTTTTGATCACCTGCTTTTTTTCGAAACTCCACAACAGGATATAAGATGTGTTTACCTTATTTTATCTGGATTTATACTTTTTCAATATCAATTTTCTGTCGTCCAGTTATATTATTTTCAAAACGTGCTTTGTTGTCTCTTTCTTTTTCAATTGTATTTGATACTTGGTATAGGTATTTTCTGTAATCATTTGCTTGTTTTATCTAAGTGTTTGGGGTTTTATTTTTTGTTCCCTTTTTTATTAGTTTATAAAATTGAGAATGGAAATGGGGAATGTTTCAAATAGACAAACAACAACCCAACCAAAGAGCATGAAACAGCACAAGGCCACCAATGGGTCTTCAACACAACGAGAAAATCCCGCAACCGGAGGCGGGCTTCAGCTGGCCCCTAAACAAAAATGTATTGTTTTTGGTTTTCATATGTGTGTCTTTTGTTTTCTGAATTTCTGCTGTATCCTCTTTTCATTTCAAATATCAAATATATGGTGTATGAACTCATTGCATATATATTTTAGAAATGGGATGATGGTTTAGCGGCTATTGCCCAGAGCTGGGCCGAACAGTGTAAATGGTCACACAATGGTGGTCGCTCGAACATCGATGAATTTAATTACGTTGGCGAAAACAAATACATCAATACAGGTATGTAATCTTCTATCAAAATTTGAAGCCATCAAAACTTTTTTTTATTAACACTAAACAAGAAAAAAAAGAATAAGAGATGAATTTGTCAAAATGAAAATTAAAACTTTCATGTTTTATGCCTACTTTATAAGGTACTCTCAAATCCTAAAATGTGAAAGCCAAGGATGTATGAATACTTGAATAAGTGAAGAGCTATATGGCTAAAAGGGACTTAAAAAGAGTAGTCACACTTTGCCTGAGGGGTTGGAATCTTAGTTTCTTAATAATATCTTTATTTGCCAACGGATTATTTATGAAAAACATGCTAGTTCCATGGCACTGACTACTCAGCTGATTATGCCCTCGGGACTAACATGGTAACGACCAGTAAATGAAAATAACAGCGAGTGACTTTTTAAATTTCGTGCATACGATGCGCCTTTTTTTGTGTATAAATTTACCTTCATCAGGAATGCTCCAACACAAAACAAGTGTAAGCAAAAGGTGACATCATAAGATGATAGTAGGACAGAAAGTCAGCAGACAAAAAGTCACGGACAAGAAGTCACAGGACATAAAGTCACGAACAAGAAGTCACAGGACATAAAGTCACGGACAAGAAGTTACAGGACAAAAAGTCACGATTCAGTTTTGGGATTATTTTTCTGTGAATAAAAACACACTTATTTTTAAAAACTTTTTTGTATTTTTCTTGAAATGTAAACGAAATGTATTCTAAAACAATCAATAATGGTAAAATAATTGTTAAGAAAATAATTTGTCAAAGTGGCTTGTTACTTATAAATGGATTCATGGTGTCAAGAAATATATTCTTTGCATGCTTAAAATTTGATAAATCTTCATTTATCAAGGCTTATGAACAATTCCCTAAACAGTAAAATGTATCGATGTAATAAAAAGAAATTATTTCAAAAACTTTCTCATATATATTCAAACAATCATAAACTAATCATTTGTGAATTTTTGTCCTGTGACATTTTGTCCTGTGACTTATTGTCCTGAGTCGATTTGTCCTATCAATTTTGTTACCTAATCATATAATGAGCCATCTGACAAAAAGGGACCAAAATAAAATTGCCTAATTCATCTAAGGTCGACTTTGTCTGAGGGAGTTGAAAACTTATTTTCTTAAGAATAGCTTGACGGAGAATTTTCGAAAAACATGTCAGTACCGGGGCATTGAGACGGGGGGAAAGGAGTGACATTAAGGAAATTTGGTGTTGATAGAAAATCTAAGATAGTTATGGTAAGTTCACGTTAAAGATATATAGGAAATATTTGTCAGTGGACGCAACAATCAATTAAGTTATTTTTCTTTTGCATACAGCTAATAATTATATGATAGCAAGATCAGTGGAATATTGGAATCTGGAGAAAGACAAATACGACTACGATACTCAAAGTTGTAGTGGTGGAATATGCACACACTATACACAGGTACATTGTAATTATAAGTTAAATCAATGGAATATGCACACACACTATAGATCACTATACACTGGTAAATATTAATCAAATTAATGGAACAAGCACACACACTATACACAGGTAATTATAGATTAAATCAATGGAATATGCACACACTATATACACAGTTAATTATAAATTATATCAATGGAATGTACACACACTATACACAGTTAATTATAAATTAAATCGAGGAATATGCGTCCATAATACACAGTTAATCATAAATTAAATTAAATCAATAGAATATGCACACACTATACACAGGTACATTGTAATTATAAGTTAAATCATTGGAATATGCACACACTATACACAGTTAATTATAAATTAAATCGAGGAATATGCGTCCATAATACACAGTTAATTATCAATTAAATCAATAGAATATGCACCCACTATACACAGTTAATTATAAATTAAATCGAGGAAGATGCGTCCATAATACACAGTTCATTATCAATTAAATCAATAGAATATGCACCCACTATACACAGTTAATTATAAATTAAATGAACGCAATCAATGGAATATGCACCCACTATACACAGTTAATTATAAATGAAATCAATGGAATATGCACACACTATATATACACAGTTAATTATAAATTAAACGAATGGAATAAAGTTTCTCAATTCTGTAATAATTAAGAATTTTCTTTTAAAGTTCATGACAAACAATAACTATTTCACAGTCAAAAGATACACATTTAATTCATCATTTGTTACTTATAAAAACGAAAGAAAAAATTTCCCACAATATTACTTTTTAGGAATAAAAGAAGTGGATTTGTTTCTAAAAATATGTAGCAGATCTCACAAAATAGCAAATAAAGTGTTCGTCGATTAAATTGTATTCAAACTTTTTAATAGCCTTTAAAAGAGAGATCCAGTAATATTTTTGACCATACATATTTCATTTTCTATATCACATAACCCAGAATCGCATCTTGTTTAGCGCCCCTAATAGACATTTACAGAAAGTCTCGGTACCGACTGTTGACACCGACTCCGACAGGTAAAATGAAGGGGGTCGACTCAAAATTTAAAAAAAAAGTACTAAATAATTAGCTTTTCAAGGTAAAATTTGCAAATAACAAGATTTTACACAACGATTTATTTAATCAAATAAGGTTTGTCATCTGTTTACAAATCCTGCACAAGTCTCCACAATTTGTCTGAGTTTTTGTCTTGGGTGCCTCCACAAAGTACCCATCACAAGTCTCCACAATTTGTCTGAGTTTTTGTCTTGGGTGCCTCCACAAAGTACCCATCACTTTATAATTTTGTAGGTCACCCATGGCATGTTCGATAAGAATTCTATATTCTGCAATGGTTCTATTAAATTTTCGACTCTTGCGTTTCTGGTGATCAGGTTTTCTGTTGATTTGCTGTCGTGAAAATGGCGTAATTACGGGATGCCGATTTGGATAAATTTTATTCTGGAAAATTAGCGGTGCATCGGCTCCAATCTGTCTCATCATCCTATACTGCTGCGCATCATTTTGGTGGCCTAAAAATCCTCTTTCGACATAGCAAATGCTTCCCTCGTTGTCAACTATCACTTGCGTATGTATGGCGTGGTAGTGACGATGACCGGAAAAAATAAAGTTCTTGCAGCTCAATTTGTGGCCTATATATCTCTACAGAAATGCCGTCGATTGCACCGACGACAGTAGGGAGTTTAGGCCAAATACCCCGTTTTCCTCTCCATCCGTTCACAGCAGGCCACTGCACGAACGACTCCAAGGCTCTTTGAAATATTGGAATGCAGGCATTAATTCATTTCCGTTATTTTAATAAAATTTTCCAGAAAAGGGGACCAGGTCCCTCTGGGCTCCCCTTAATTCTAATCCACATCTGTTGACTCTAACCAATCTTGGCAGAAATTTTCCTGGGTTGCCTTTTTCCTTTTTCAGAATGGCCGCCCCAGCTTTCAATTTGTTGGCACATATTTTCAAGCAATATGGTCAGCACTGATTATATGTTCCCGCTTCTCCCACACCACTTGTTAACTTAGGGAGCTATCTTTTAGTTGTTTATTTTATTTTTTTTTGGGGGGGGGGGGAGGGGGCTTAGAAGAAAACATTCGTCCTACATTTTATTTTCAACAAATATCAAGTCTGACGTTTTTTCTTACTTGTTGTTCCCTTTATTTTCGTATCTGTAAAACTATGGCATTACAGTTGCAGGAAAAAAATCATTCAAAATAACGTATTTGGCTTCATAGACATGTGTATGCGCTTGACGACATATCCGATTGAAATGTGCTGTTACGAAATCTCTGGATTCAAATTTTGATTCTTATTGTCGGTGGAGCGATGGTATGCTCCGTTTATGGACTCCTAATGAATCAAGTGCGCCGCTAAATTAGCTTTTGAGACGACCCCTGTAAGTTTTGCTGTCAGAGTCGGAGTCAACAGTCGGAACCGAGACTTTCCGTAAATCTCTATTAGGAACACAACTAGACTGAATATCGCAACATTGCTTTACTATGATAAAGTCTAATCGGTCCCAGTCCCGTCTGTTTTCATGCCCCCACCGTAGGCGACGGGGCATTATTTTTTTCCCTTGACCTTTCCGTCTTTCCGTCCGTCCCATTTTCGTAGTAAAGCTTATCGTCCTGAACATGCATAAAATATTTGCAACTGGACGTTAAGCAACCAACAGTCAACCAATCTTCTTTTATTATTAGTTATTTTTTGTATAGCTTGTTCGGGCATAGACTGGTACCCGGCCCGGGGAGTGGTATATCAAAGTTAAAGGTTACTCAGAATAATCCTTTTCATATTTCAACATACTAGGATATGATTCATTGTAAGATAAGTTTATGCATTTTTTTACTGTTTAACCTTTTTTAACGATTTTATTTGTAGTTGGTGTGGGCCGACTCTGAATACGTAGGATGTGGTATTCACTATTGTAATTCTTTTAGCGGACTTTCTGGCTGGAGCGGACATTACTATGTTTGTAACTATGGAGAAGGGTAGGTATCTGTCAAACTTAGAAACAATGGTAACATTGTCTGAAGCCCCGACTTTATCGAAGCGACATACTCACTGTTTCGCAATTTAAATGTGTGTTAATAGACTTTTTTCATATTAACGACTTTTGACTCCTGATTATATAATTTTTCAATATGTTTGTTACTCTGTGGTAGTCGGACAAGTAAGAGCAAATAATAGACGTAAATTCAAGTGTACCATCGGCGCAAATTGGGGGAAATAACTGTTTAATGTTTTCTAATCATGCGACAAAATCATCGGAAAAGAGTCAAAAATCAGGAATCCACCAGATCCAGACCCTCATAAAATAGTCATACAAGAAGACATAGGGCAAACCAATTGAAAACAATGCTGTATGATGACCGATTATGAGGGTATGGATCGGGTATCCTTCATTTCTGTATTCTATAATTGTTTTCGCTCATTATTCTTTATCTTTAAAAATAATGGCTATTCTGTATTTACTTGATAATAGTATTCTGGACATTGTTCTTTTCTGAAATCAGTATATTTTTTACCCAATTCTTTAATTTTTGCAGTTATTCTTTATATTTTAGCATCCCATTTATGTCTATTCTTTATTTTTTTGCCCATTATTCTCTATTCTTTATTTTTTTTGCCCATTATTCTCTATTCTGTAAACTCCATCCACACCATCGATTATAAAAAGTAACTTAAAACAATCTTTAAACACTTGAAATCATGGCATCTAATGCATTAACATTGGTCTATGCACATGAAATTCTATTAATTTTAAATTTACACTCAATTGAAATTATGAATTTCAATTTCACATTTATGTTTTGTTTGTTTGTGAATTTGTGCATTATCTGTTTATTTACTTTTTCTCCTACAGGGGAAATTACGCCGGTGTCAAGCCTTATAAGAAACTGGAAACCTGTGCCGCCTGTCCAAATGGTTATGCAACATGTGAAAACAACCTGTGTGTGAAAGATTAGATCCACGACAGAATGGTTTAGAAATTTTATATTGAATAAATAGATATCTTGCATTGAAAAATTGTTTGCATATTGAAAAATTGTTTGCATATTGAAAATTTGTACTCAATAGAATACTATTTTGGTGAAGAAACAGTGGGTTGGAGCATTTTTGTCTAGTTACAAAATTATCAAACACTCAAAAGTTTCCAGGTCGGACATTTTTTTCTAGTTTCACACACACACGTGCGTGAACTTTGCAAGGCATGAAACAGTAAATGTTCATTGCCATGTCCTCAAAACTCCTGGTTCTCATCAAGGAAAATAGATTAGACAATTGTACAACGAATGCCATATAAGCACAAGAGAAATAGAAATTTAAATTCATTATCGATGCAAACAATGTCAACATTTTGTTTTTCTCGTTTGAATTGTTTTACATCTATCATGTTGGGGCCTTTTATAGCTGACTATGCGATATGGGTTTTGCTTATCGTTGAAGGCCGTACGGTGACCTATAGTTGTTAATTTCTGTGTCATTTGGTCTCTTGTGGAGAGTTGTCTCACTGGCAATCATACCACATCTTCTTATTTTTACATTTCACATATGGTGACTTGCCATGGGCAGCAACACGTCGGATGCGGCTAGAGGAACCGAAACTGCTAACTTTACTGGGATTTTGAATGGGGTTGGCCATGTTAGTCTGTTCTCCTCTGTCTTGTACATGTAGTTTTTAATTGCCCCTTAGTATCTTCCTTCACTTTCACCCCTAAACAATCAAAAAACATTCCGACAATACACTTTTCGTCACGAATTTCGCGTACTATGTAGTTTATGTTCAAATGAATCAAATTAGCAATGCTTTGCCGTGACAGTATATCGTTGGCAGTCTTTTAATAACATTACAATTAAGGTCAAGTTACAGTAATCGGGCTATGTCACAGATTTTGGTAACATTTTGCATACACCTTTAGCTCGTTGCTCTATAACTGAAATCGAAAAAATAATGGATTTATCGGCATCTCTTTTATTATTATGAAATATTACTGATCGAATTCTTTCAAAATAGGGAAACATTTGTATAGAAAGCACATGTAATCGGCGAAAAAATTCCTCAAATTTGTCTTAAAATCATCAAATCTCCAATTTCAAATACATAGATTTTCTCACACTATATGTTGTTGATACATGAATTTCCGTTTTAATGATTTGAAATGATGATAATAGGGTCACCGACTTCGTTTTTACGGCATACATCATTCAAAGTGGCGGTCTAGCTGGAAAATACCACAAAACGTCGAAATAAGCGTAACGTCATCGCGTTGTAGGCCGTAAAACGTCGATTTTTTTACGTTTTTTACTACCAACTAAGTAACAGAATGCTTTTAAAATCGATCATAAACGAAGTCGGTGACCATATGATTATCTTATATCATTCAAAGGTAAATTTATATTTCCACAACATATAGTCTTTTTAAGAAAAATCTATGTATTTGAAATTGGAGGTATTAAAATAACTGGCATGACATCAATTCAAAAGAGAAAAAAGAACATGCTAAAATATCAAAAACAGAAAAACGACCAACGACAACAACTGACTTGTAGGCTACCGAATTGGGACAGTCACTCAAAGCATGTGGCGTTCAGGTTTTATCGCTATTTGTTAAAACAAGGATCGCCGTGCCATAGCTGCAGCAATAGGCCGTAGACTCCATTAGCTTGCAAAGTAAGCTATATATACTAAGCAAAGTTATTTGAAGCATGCAGTAATAAGATACTCCGACAGTATATAGTAACTAAAGCCTTGAATAATTGAAATATGTGCCGTTTGTCATAGTTTTCAGTTGTACTAAACGCGTTAACTGTTGAGGTCGGATCGTGATAATAATATCGTATATATAAAGGAACTATAAACACTTTTTAAAGTGTATAATTTTACCAACTATATCCGTGAACTGCTTTTTTCCCCTTTAAACTGTCGGGGGACTATTTTTATTTTTCTTATTTAGTAGCACTGAATTTTGTGTTAATGGCAGATGCACATGCAAATGTGGGTGTGCTTTTTGTAGTATGTGGGTTTGATTCCCACCCAGGGTAATTACAAAAAATACTGGTACCAAGGATTTGTATAGTACTATATGTATTACTATACAAATCCTTGCTGGTACCAATCATAATTCATTACGCATGTCATGTTTTCTGTATCCCAAATTGCAAGTTTTAATTAGCTAGTTACATTATATATTACATTTTGTTAGTTAGTTTTAATTAAATTATTTGGGTTTGATGTATAAATACATTTACAAGTTAACAACTTACCTAACCACATATACATGGAGTCTAGTTAGGTACAAGTACACATTCCCCATTTCCATTCTCAATTTTAATTTTACTTTTATACTTTGCCGAAGTGCTGTTTATATCTTGCGTTTTTTTCTATTATCATTTTTTCTATTATCATTTTTTCTATTATCATTTTTTTCTATTATCATTTTTTCTATTATCATTTTTTTAAGAAAACACAGTTACCACCTTATCATAAAACCTTTCAAAAATATTCACTCAAATGAAAAGAACCACAAATAAATTGCATTTTATCAAAACTTGCTATTTTCAGTACCGATCAGTTGCGATCGTGATCAACTGTTCGCAATCCAATTTGGCGGAATACGTTCAGACTACCTGACCTAAAGTTGTATGACTGAATAAAACAATAAGGTTAATATAAACGATACACCAACCTTACAACACAAGTTGTCTGAATAACTGGTTGATTATATTGACATCAAAATACATAGAAACAGAGGATTCACCAATCAAAATCAATAGGGCAATACAAAGGAGTAGGGCCACGAAGGGTTAAAAACGGCCCTGTCTCAAAAATTGACGAAATTACTGCAGAAGGATCACTTATTAATGTAGTTCATAAAATGATAACCATTAGACTTGTAACTGTGTTTATATAATTTTCCAGGGCGTCAGAAAAGACCAAGGTACAATGGTATTTTAGCCATTTGCGCGTAACTTTAAAATTGTTTTCATTAACGTTCTAGTAACTTTATAATCATTTTACCACAAGAATTTTTTTACAAAATATTTCTTGAATCTCGTCCATATATCTTGTTTTTTTTTAACTCTAATAACAGAAACTTTCTAATATTAACGTTCAAGCTGCAAAAAGCGCTTCAATTAAATTTTGTATAAGTGGCCCGAATACTCGTTTTCTGTATTGATATTCACGAAATAGAAATTGCAGAGACTATGTAAACAAACATAATTCTATAGCATAGATTAAATTAAAAGTCATAAAGGATTGTAAAAAATAAGCAATGAATGTCTTCTATTGGGCACAAAGTATTAAGATTTAAAACTGTAAAATATCTTGGCGAGCGAAGTACAGTCGTAAAAAAGTATGAGGATAGTTGATCACACCACATCATCTTATTTGTATATGGAAGGAAAACCGTGATTCACTTTAACACAGAAAAGTTTATTTTCTAGTAAAGAAGTAAAACATGAAAACACAGATAAAGATAAACATTGTGTATAGACAGTACATAACATTATATGTACTTCAATAATCATAGAACACATCATAATTGTACAAAAGTCATCAGACACCATAACCACACGTGCACTCATAAAAATCATTCTCATTCCGGAGGATTACAGGTGTCAGACCACCAATTACTCCCTCCAATTTAGAACGTATGTAAAAGTAGGCCTACTCGGATAAAAAAATAGTGCATTTGATGGCATTGTTTACTTAAACTAACCAACAAAAATGCAGAATTGAAACTGTTGGTGAAAGAGAAATATATAAAGATCATTTTGAGCTAAAATTTTCTTGTCTATGAATTGGCATTAAACATTGATGATTAATGCGCTCCATAGTATACTAATTTAAGATTTCTAGAAAACCAGGGGATATTTTTAGTGGTACCTCAGTTCGGGGGGTCTTTTCTTTCTTATAAGATTTTAAAGGTATGTTGAAAATTGGCATGTAGAAAGGTGATACCTGTACAATTCAGGATATACCTGGTTTCTATGAAGTTAAACTTAAGGTAAAATATTAGGAAGCTGTAAAAATTGCAAAGTTTGGTTGAACAGATAGGGATTTTTAATTGGTGGTCTTACACTTTTAAAGCGAAAAGCGGTGAAACAACCCCAAAATCAGAAAACAATTGATTTTTTTGTCTTAACTGATCATTTGGAATGATAGTAGCCACATTTTAATCTTTTTTTGGCAAAAAGTCACATATTGCAAATTTCGAGCCTTAAACCTGAATTTGTGCTATTTTCAATTCCCTCCCTGATTATATGCTTTCATATAAAAAAAAATGTTCTAAATTGTTATGAATTCACAGTAAGTTGTTTCTGTGGTATTAAACATTAAAACATAGGTTGTTTACCACCCAAAAAAACTTGTCGTCATGAAGATTTAATGAATTTATTTGATTTTTACCCCTTTAATATCATTGCGTCATACCATATATTTGACAGATAATATAGCCTAATGTAAACAGTGCATAAGCTCTCCTCAATCCCATTTATTGTCTCAAATGAAAGTTTTCTACCTTAAATTTTATTGACTGATAGTAAATAAAAACAATTTAATGACCATAACTGCACTTTTGATCGATTAATAGTCCCATTACCGAAACCTGGTGAAAAAAAGGGGGTCATTATTTCTTGACTCTTCAAAACCTTGGAGTTTTTACTAAACTCATTGTAAAAATAGTGGAAAGTCTTTAAAGCAGTAGAACAAACAAGAAAAAATCAACCAAACCTGATCTTGATATTGAAAGTTTATGTTCCTGTAGTCCAAAATGAAATTTTCAAGTATTTTCTATTAAAGTCATACATTACAGTCAGTTTAAATTGAGCTGTGAATATTGTAATTTAAGTCGCATTATGCTCAGATAGGATTTTGTTTACTACAAATTGACCAAGGATTAAGAATAAAGCAAATCAAAAGATTTCTGATCAACTTTTTTTGCTCTTTAGGTGTCAGACCACCAATTACTCCCTCCAATTTAGAACGTATGTAAAAGTAGGCCTACTCGGACAAAAAATTGTGCATTTGATGTCATTGTTTACTTAAACTAACCAACAAAAATGCAGAAATGAAACTTTTGGTGAAAGAGAAATATATTAAGACCATTTTGATTCAATATTTACTTGTCTTTGAATTGGCATTAAACATTGATGATTAATGCGCTCCATAGTATACTAATTTAAGATTTCCAGAAAACCAGGGGTTATTTTTAGTGGTACCTCAGTTCGGGAGGTTTCTTCTTTCTTATAAGATTTTAAAGGTATGTTGAAAATTGGCATGTAGAAAGGTGATACCTGTACGATTCAGGATATACCTGGTTTCTATGAAGTTAAACTTAAGGTAAAATATTTAGAAAGCTGTGAAAATTGCAAAATTTGGTTGAACAGATAGGGATTTTTAATTGGTGGTCAGACACCTACATGCTTACTCTCAAAGCAACATTCAGAATTAAACACTTGAATGAACAATAGTTTCTTATAATACTGCCATTTATACGCCACTGACCACATTACATAGTACTGCTATCTCTAACTGTACCTAAAGCGCATGAACCATGTAGTCATCTGTAAAATTTGAAATATAATTCTTTCAAATGGTTCAATGAATCCTTTCTTATATTTTCCCGGAACTTTTTTGCTAGATAAAGTAATAGTTTAAAGGCAGTGGCTATTTTGCCGGCGCCGCCAAAATCAAAAATATGCTATTTTGCCAATTTTCGGTAAGCGGAAGCCAGCATGCCAGTAAAAAGAATTGTGTTTACAGATATGCAATTCAAAACTGACTATTATTTCAAAACTAAATTTAATTTAAACATTTTTGATTTTGAAGCTATGTGATTGATTTTTTTAGACTGTATAACGTTTTTATCAATTCGATATGCTATGAGATTTTTGTCTTTCATTTTTTTACAGCATAGATTAGTTTAAAAATCTGAGATTTTATTCTCATGCATACATGTAGCATTAGACTGATTTTAGAAGTAATTTCAACTACATGTTTTGATATGATTTCATTGCTACAAATGGATGCTCAATAGTTTTTATTTGTATTCCTTTTTACAAATTCTTATTTTCACTTGGACTCATAAATGTTTTTAAACGATTTTATCTCAAATATTGTGACATTTATCTTATTCAACTATATGTCGAATAATAATTTTATTCTTTTATGTTGACAATGCACATTTTCGTAGTGTTTTTCACAAGTAAATATTAAAATTCACTCTTTACAAAGAACCAGCAAAATAACAAATTCACTGTATTGCCGGCGCCGACAAAATAGTCATTGCTATCGAAATATGCTATTTTGCTTGTTTTAATTAAGATATTTTATTCAAAGACGACAAAATAGCATATTTTCTATTTTGCTGACGGCAGCAAAATAGCCACTGCCTAGTTTTAAAAACTCAAAAATTTGACAGAATACTCTTTCTCATTTGTCCATTGTAGACGATTTCATTTAGCGATTAAGCTATATTCAATTAAATCTATCCGACTTTTGCATGTTTTTTTCAATTACGTTTTCAAAGAACAAATACTTTTATTATTTTATGATTTGTGTTCTCGTTAAACATGTTAAAGGGGCATTAGCTACGAGATATAAACAAACAAGTTTTTTTTTTTGTTCAATCATTAATGAAAGTGAAATAGTGAAATAATAATTCGCTTTTAGCAGCCAGTCTGGTTCAGTTCTGTCAAAATAAGCGAAGAAACATCGCTTATGAATTATTCAATTGCAAGTTAATAATTCGACCTCATTAAATCTATATTCATGTGAAGTTCAATTGAACCCCTTAGCTAGAGATGCGCTACGCATGAACTATGCGTGTTCAGGTATTAAAAGTAAAAGAATTGGAAGTGAAACAAGGGTAAACCATTTGGTTGACTGATTCGATCTACAAAAACTCATTCTTATACAGGTAAAAACGATTATTAACATATTAATTTAACCCATAATTTCAAATGAAACAGACCTAGAAAAATCCAATTGCACGAGTTTGCTATCTATCTTTATCTTTGTTTATGTTTAAATCGGGTAAGATGACCGTCGGCAGTCTTCAGAAGGTCGCCTCGATGGTTAATTAGATGGCGTCTAGACTAAAATACACACGAAATGCTGAAACAGGCTATCGAGTCTATGCATCGTAAATTGTTTATTTTACACTTATTTTTTAATTTGAATATACGTTTTAGTATATTATAAGTCGAATATGAGAAATCGGTAAACATGAATTAGATAGCTAATGCCCCTTTAAGTTTTAAACTGAAATTTTTTTATAAGGTTTTCACAATTGTCAATTTATTCTTAATTAGCTTTTATGTTGTAATCTTAAATAGTCTTGCTCTTGGTTAAAGTGTTCCGGTATTCCACATACAACTATCATTCTTATCTCGAAAAAAGTTCGAGTATACTTTCTTATTATTTTTATTATCATTTGGTCAAATTTAACAGATTCATGCCTCAATCCGTATAAAAACAAGATGTGCTATTATTGCAAAGAAGACAACTTTCAACCAGATACCGAATGACGTGCCCATATGGATGTATTTTAAAACTAATAGATATCCATGAATATCAGTTTTTTTTATTTGGCGTTGATTGTAACGATATAAGTGTATGTAAGCTGCGTCCATTCAAGTAATCATTATTTATAACTATAATTAATATACAAGATCAATTATTTCCGTCTATATATAAAAAAGAGATGTGGTATGATTGCCAATGAGACAACTCTCCACAATGTTTGTTTTCTTTAAAGTGAAATGAAATGTGAACTATTTCTCATGGATATGTTATATTAACCGGTAAACATGTTTTAGGTAAGAGTTTTCAAAAATATTTGCTTAGTTGCAAAAAGTACGATATAAACAAATAGGTTTCAAAAAGATGAGCAAGAGGAGTACTGAGATAAACGTCAATGTGATAGCTACATTTGTTGTACCTAACAATGATTAAATTAATATTCTATTCTTCAACTGCACTCTGCTCACTGTCACTTTCGTCCATGGCATGTGGGATAAATGTTGCATCTTCAAGAGAAGCTCCTCACTTCTGGACTCCATGTGTGATGTCCAGATTACGGGTTGTATACCCTAGATACCAGAGTCTAGAGGCAATGTGCGCAAATTAACATATTCTCGTCCGGAATATGCATCTAACTTGCCGCTGGACGTTAAACAGTCATCCATCATCATGAGACAAACAACTCATGTAGTAAAATGGGTTGTTTCTTTAATATTCAATATTCTTTTTTTTTTCTTTTTCCCCAAAAAGTGAATTAATAGATGAGTAAATATCTTAATAAAGAAGCACATGACCAATAAAATAATACAACACCATGAACATATAGTGGCGAAAAAAAAAAAGCAAAAAAAATAAAAACAGGTAACTACAGATTGAACACGAACCTCGGGCCATCACAAGAAACGAAAAAATCAGAAATATAAAGATATCTCATAGATAATTTATTCATATTAGGCAGCCATTTTTGTTTGTTGTAACATAGTCTCACTCAAATTTAAAAAGAGACCACCAAAAAGAGGCCAAGTAAACAATTGCTCCTTGTATGCATTCTGACCAATTATGCACGCTATCACGCGTGAATATCAGATATTTATTTGAAGTTACCCAAGCTATATGATTGTGTCGGATAGTTTTGTTTCATCGTTATTTCAGTTTTCATTGAAAACAAATATTTGTTCTGGATGAATGTCACGGACAGTATACACCATGCCCTCTCACGGCGTCGTAATTTTTATTTTAATTAAAGAAATATTTAAAAGCTTAGTTAACCACTGTGCAATATGATACCAAAATTCTCGTGGTTTCTTCTGTCCTACGATTTTTTATGTATGTTATTGTTCATAGTTCTGTATTTTATTTACACCATCCGTAGTAATTATTTAAAATGTTAACTTGGCATGCCATACATGATAGAAAATGCAGACGTGAAAGAAAGCACTTCATCAAAGCGCCAACATGAGATTACATTCCGCGGAGGTTACATTTCGACGATTTCGTCTTTAAAAAACAAAATACGTGTTTCTAAGAGAAAATTTGAATTAGTTTTTTTATGTTGACACCCATATCGATCTCTTGGATATAGAATTTTACGTAAAAAACTACGTACGGCTCTAATTTAAAACTGTCACATTTTTGTTTGCATAGCACAGACCGGGGTAATTATTACAAAATAACGTGGGAATGATCTTTAAAATAATTTGCAAATTCGTAATTTTTATATCCACCAATTTAATTGTCTTGTTTTCTAATTAATACAGTTATGAGGATGAATCTATTCGTGTCTAAAAACCTTGCCGTAACGGCGGTTAACGAAGCTAAAAACAAAGACTTGTTATTCCATTTTCTTCTTTTTTGTTTGTTGTAAATTAGAAAATAATAAATAATAGAATTTATTCTATATATAGCAATTGTACAAGTTCTTGGAACAGTTATTTTCCGTCACAGAATCCATCGTACTTCGGAAATAGCGGCGTTGAATCGGGATTTGCTTGTTACTACAGTGTTCAGTAATGTTAGCAAAAGTTAAATTTTCGATGTGGCCACAGGCCTCGACCACGCTAAATATTGTTGCAAACTGAGTCAAAGTGTCAAAGTTTTTTTAACAATCAACATAAAAGTAAAATTACTTTGGTCGAGGCCTGTGGCCAATGCGAAATATAACCAGGAAATGTGAATTTCTTTAAGAATTTGGACATTTTGAGCGTTCCGGTTTTATTCCGGGTATTACGTCACATTAATGACGTCACAAAAATATGATTTTATACTATAATAACAAATATCGATATACGTAGATATGTTTTAGCTATAAAGGATCCACCTTATTTCTCTTTTATTTTTTGTCACCTCACAGGACCAATATCGGCACTTCGTGGCCATACAGTACTCCTTTGAGAAAATCGATTATAATCTCATTATGATGTAGATCTAATGTAACAAATCTTTGCTTAGAATTGTCTAGCAGTTTCATATAAGAAATGAACGATTGTGTGTATGAAATATACGAATGAACCAACCATTCATCTTCTGTGGGGATTTTTTTTTCTTCTTCTCGGGATGAGCATTTGTATTTTTTTCAATAACAAAGAGGATTTGCTTTTCAGCATATGATTTACTAGTTTTTAGAATTAAGAATCAATTGTTTTACTTCCCTTATTCATAATTTTCAATAAATTAAGAACCAGATAATATACTTTATAAAAACCCACATTTAATTTTTTTTTTATGAACCTAATACAATAAGAGAATAAATGAATACTATCAATAGGGCGTGAATTATTTTTCATTTAAAGCGGAAGAGGGTACAAGTAGGGCGCGTCAATAGTGATCAGATTTTTTCCTGAAGGAGGGGGGCATCAAAACCAAAAATAACTTGACAGAACATGCCCATATTTGCCTCAATACAAAGTAGTTTATAAATAGCCATTGTGACTATCCGTTACAACGATGGTATACATGTTCTTCCTTTCATAAGACAACTCTGTATGTGACGTAAGACAACTCTGTATGTGACGTAAGACAACTCTGTATGTGACGTTTTTTTTGGTTGATTATACGCCATAATTTTGAGTGTCAATTCCACGATTGATAATTTGATGTTGTGAGCTTGGCGCAAATTGCTTATACGCCTCATTTTATGGCACCAATTCCACGATTGATTGTTTGATGCTGTGCGCTCGGCGCAAATCTTAATTTTTTGGGCATTTAACTGCTTTTTAAAGAGTTTCATGGTTTGACCAGTAAAATACGTTCTCGAACCGTGTAGATAAGTGTGCAGTTATTACATGCTATCATTGTAGAAATGTGCAATTCTTTCCGAGCTCATTCAAACGCTTCTTGGTCATGGGGTACTTGTTAAGGCACATTGCTGTTTGGAAAAACTATTTCGAAGCTTTCAAATACAATTTCTTATCACTTAAAAAAATTCAGGTATAGAAACAATAACATGATCGTTAAGTGTGTTAGATTCTGTTCTCAGTTTCTCTTAGTGATTTTGTGCATTACAAATTAGAATACATAAAAGATCTTGTTCCATGGGAAGTCATGTGAACGTAAAGAGATACTGTGAGAAAATCTATCAAAAAAATCCTAAATGCTTTGTAAGGGGAATTCAAAAGAATATTAAATTTGATGCGAACAATGGCATTATACGGTTAAGATTGTGGGATTTTTTCATTAAATTATGACAAGGGATTATGGAGGATCTGTCAAATAAAGAAATACCAAACCCCATGTTGATGTTAAGGGAAACCTCAAGAATGATTCGAATATAATACCAAAACTGAAGTTTCACGATATCATCATTGTAATCACGTGTTTAAGAGGAGTTGTGGATTCAATACAGGTACCAAAAATGTGTACTCTAGTGTGCAGAAATTACCAAGTCCATGTCATACAAAAAAAAATCCAGATAAAGAAATGAAAAGAACATTTATATGATTAAGATTCTGTTAAATGTTCTAATTTTGTTCGCTAATTCAGGAGTAGTTGTGGATACCAAAATGGGACACAAAAAAAAAACAAACGGACGGTTGGACAGACATCACTTTAAACTAGTACCACAGCTTTCATTATTTTACACAATTGAGTACTACAAGCAAACGTTTATATAAAGAAATCTAAAATCTAAGTATTGGTAACTCTTTCTTGCCGACTTGTTTCTTTATTATTATGAGGCTGACTTCATACAGGAACTTCTTAGGAAGAAAGATAAGAAGTTTGCAATATCCTTTAACTCTACGTTCCGCTATATAGATGATGTTCTCTCACTAAATAATACAAAATTTGGTGACTATGTTGAACGAATCTATCCTATCGAACTAGAGAAAAAGGATACTACAGATACAGTTAAGTCTGCCTCATATCTTGACTTACATCTAGAAATTGACAATGAGGGTCAGTTGAAAACAAAACTTTACGACAAAAGAGATGATTTCAGCTTCCCAATTGTGAACTTTCCATTTCTATGTAGCAACATTCCAGCAGCGCCTGCATACAGAGTATATATCTCCCAATTGATACGATATTCCCGGGCTTGTGTTTCCTATCATGCTTTCCTTGATAGAGGATTGTTGCTCACAAGGAAGCTATTAAACCAAGAGTTCCAAATGATGAAGTTGAAGTCATCCCTTCGTAAATTTTACGGACACCATCACGAGTTGGTTGACCGTTATGGAATAACCGTTTCACAGATGATATCGGATATGTTCCGTATGTCGTAACTACAATACCCTCCCTTTTCACGAATGTGACTTACCGAATTAGACTATTTACCGGATTTGTAATAACATAAGCAACACGACGGGTGCCACATGTGGAGCAGGATCTGCTTACCCTTCCGGAGCACCTGAGATCACCCCCAGTTTTTGGTGGGGTTCGTGTTGCTTAGTCTTTGGTTTTCTATGTTGTGTCATCTGTACTATTATTTGTCTGTTTGTCTTTTTATTTTTGGCCATGGCGTTGTCAGTTTGTTTTCGATCTATGAGTTTGACTGTTCCATTGGTATCTTTCGTCCCTCTTTTAGTTCGTTTAGTTTCCTGCATAGATAACATATGTAGGAATAACTATTCTCAAATATACATTGATATAAAAACTGACAAAGGAAGAAGGAGGGAGAGTATACCTTTACTTAAAACATCGTGTGCATGTTCTTTGAAGTCATATTTTGAATACTGTAACATCTGTAACTATCTAAATTGCTTCAAATCGCACAAGATCGCCAGATACTCATAAAATTTGAAATATTTTTCTTATATTTAATGCAGCCTACATCAAAGTAAATCAAGGTATTCATTTTTGTTTAATAATGATGACAATAATCAACAAAAAGAATCCGCACAGATCATAAAACTACATTAACCACCAGCACCCAAATCCTCCTAAAAACAGACATACAGACAAAGCAAAATAGCAATTCATTGCCCCTATGCCCTGACTTGGTATAGGCACATAATGTGGTGATTTTAAACACATCCCTCTTTTACATATACATATATCTAGACTATGTGCTGTACATCATGTAAATCTGAAACACACGTTTATTTACTTCAACCACATACGAGGATTCAAGAAGGTGCTCCGGGGTTTATCACCCCATTTTTTTTTCGAATTTTTGTTGTGTGAACGTTTCATGGTATTTAATGGGTTTGATCCCTTCTTTTCAAAATGACTGGTTTCGCGTGTGAACAGGGAAATAATAAAACGAATCATAATTAAGAAAGCAGGCTCGAAATGTGCTCGCTATTACTGTAACAGAAAGCAACGTAAGGCAACTAAATATATATGTTAGATATTGTGGCTCATGGAAAAACCCAACAGAAACAACATTCTAAGCACGTTTTTGTTATTGTATTGGGTGTACAATCATGTTTAAAGAAAACATACATGTATAAAGGAGGAAGTTTTATACTTTTCATCTAAATTTAGGAGTATAAAGATATACTTGATAAGAGGAAATTAATCCGTGTATTGTTTTATTCTAAATATACTCAATTTTTTTTTTTGTCGTTAAGAGTGTGATTTATTTTTCATCGTCATTTGATGCATTTGCAATGATATTAAAGGAAGTGAAATTGGCGATATCAAGTAACAGTTTTTGTGACTGATTTCCGTACTTCTGGAATTCATATTGCACAAACTTAAAAATTTGAAGATGCACACAAAATGTGGACTGTGTATTATGTTTTCTGTCTTAATTACACTAGACGGTAAAGTATTTCTTAAGATAATCGTTTTGAACATTTTGCAAACGGTTGCTATAGGTCTACTTACTTTAAACGATTTGTATTTGTTATTTCCTTTGGATCAATAGGTTGTATTCATGAGGAAAAAAATAAATATAGATCAGCAGCTATAACAACTAAGATTTAAGGACTTTATTGGTAATGATTCTTGGCTATTCCCTTTAAACATTAGACAATA
Organism: Mytilus californianus; assembly: GCF_021869535.1. Lineage (NCBI taxonomy): Eukaryota > Metazoa > Mollusca > Bivalvia > Mytilida > Mytilidae > Mytilus > Mytilus californianus. The sequence goes on from NW_026262723.1 coordinate 1,924,788, forward strand.
TATTTTCTGTTTTCTCATTGGCTAAAAACATATGGAATCAGTTTAGCCACGGCCATTGATTGACGACCTAAATTATCCCATTGACTGGGACAGATTAGGTTAACGTTACTCTGTAACGACCACTGCTCACGACGTACTTATTATAGACATTTAAGCTGTGGGGTCACCAAAGGTTCTCAACGCTTAAATAAAATAATTCGAAAAACTAATCAGGAATAACCTTTATGTTTTGATTTATAATGAATACTTAAATGTTCTTTACTTGTGTTTTTGTTATGTTTTGATTATCAGTTTTTATGATATCGCTCGTACTTTCAGAAAAAAAAATTCAAAGCGATTTATCAAATGCGGTTGTCGAATTATGTCATCTTTTTAACATTTATCTGGTCTGAAATTTTATTTTAGAACGAATACAATACATGATCAACTTTCAAAATTTGTGCAAATGCAAAACATATAGACAAAATATACTTCTGTCAGGACTGTCTTTTTCGTACTTGCAAGTTATTGCACAGTAAAAAAGGTATTTAGATCAAGCTATGTGAAATTTGCATTTACGTTATTGTATAGGTAAAATGTTTAATTTGGTGTATATAGGAAACTTGAACTGTTCTGCTAACTACTATACTTGTGAAAAACCCTTGGCTAAAGAAACGTATTCAACTTATTTTTTTTTAAATAGACCCAATTTACATAGTAATGGACGACTTCGTACATGTACATTTCAGAGGCGGATTTAGGAGGGGCAGGGGGCCCGGGCCCTCCTTTTCTGGGAAAAATTTGACTGATTATATTGGGAATCACTGAAGCATGACCGGAGCGGGCCCCCTCTTAGGCAGTCAGTGGGCCCCAACTTTTGAAAATTTCTGGATCCGCCACTGCATTTTATGATTGCAAATAAGATATGTATATAATATACTGTGCACTGTAGTTCGCATATAATCATTTTTTCTTTTGTTGATGGATTTGCCGTCTTTCTGGGAGTGATTATATGTTATTGACTCCTTAAGCTTACTCACAAATAATTTAAAACTAAGTCTTGCATTATAAAAATGTCCAAACAAACCTTGATATTGCTTGCCAAATGTAACTGACAAGGCTATTTACTAAAACGTATTATAGTTCGGGAGCAACCATTTAACTTCAAGGGAGGGGATGTGGGTTTTTTCTGAGTCCAAAAATATATTTAGTTTTTCGACACTACCAATCAAATTTTTTTTCTTCATATTCAAAACTATTAGGCATTGGGGAAATATGCATTCAGAATATATTTTTTTTGTCATCATTCTGCTTGACCAGAATATTTTTTTTTCATCAAATTGGGGATCAGAATATTTGTTAAGAAAAAACCCTAACCCCCCAACTTTTTTTTAAGTTAAATGGTCGTTTCCTTAAATTACAAATGTTAATATTGGGTCAAAGTTCTTTACTATTAAATCCATCTTTCAGTTAGAATATCTTAGATCAGATAAGAAGTATTTATATAAAATTAAACATACATTTTCTTTAATGTAGACTTTTTTCTCGGGGATTGACTCATTGTGAATGGTTTTTGAGGTAAACACTAAAGTTTGTCAGGAGAATCAGTCGTATTTTGTTGGTTTTATTTCGTTTTGTATAAAACTGATTCTGAAAAATATGCAAACATCACTGTCCCAGGTTAGGTTGAGCGCCTACAAATATGTTTAACCCCACCACGTTCTTTATGTGCCTATCCACGTAGTTCAGTGGTTGTCGTTGGCTCATGTCTGTCACATTTGTTTTTCGTTAAATGTTTTGTTATAGATTAAGCCATTGGTTTTCAATTGAATTGTTTCACATTGTTCATGTCGGTGACTTTTGTAGCCGACAATACGGTTGGGTTTTTCTCATTGTTGAAGGTTGTACGATTGCCTATAATTGCTAACATCTACTTTATTTGAACTTTGGTGGATAGTTGTCTGATTAGCAATCATACCACATCTTCTTATTTTTATATAAAACTAAGTTGTAACGTACACCGATCAATTGTGACTTAAGTTACATTGGTGTATTTATTTTTGGTTGCTTTACGTCTAGTGTCAAATTTGTCAGGCATGTTTAGGACTATATTAAATATATTGCAGATAGTTTCGTAATAAAAACGGCTTTAGATCTGTTATACGACATGATACATAAAAAGATAAAAGGTATGAAAATTAAAAAAAGACCACAACAACAAAGACTATCGAGTACTGTCCATAAATAATAGAAATAGACGTTTAATCAACAACGAACCACATAAAACCCGGACAGCCGGACGTTTGGCTAAAAATTTAGTGGTGCTAATCTAGTCCGGTTGTCCTATACGTCAATGAGACACAACAAAAAACGACAAAAAATTAAAAAAAGAGGTAACATTCGTTCTTCAACAAAAGAATACATCACAAGAATATAAATTTTGTTAGTAAAAGTCAAAATTCGTGAGAAGTTGTGTAGGACTTGAATGGCCAAGGCAAACTGACAAATAATTGAATGAATCGATTTATGGTATTAAAAAAAAACAACAAAAAAAAACAACAAAATTAATATCGGGAACTCTTCACAAACAAAATCCACATGTATGCATTGAATAAATAGAAGTTCACTCTTAAATCATCACAACGTAGAAGTATTTATTCTCTTAATCAATAAGATATTTTGTGAATTAACCTCATCAACTTAAAGTTTTTTACAATGAATAATGTATTTTTTATTATTTAATAATATCAGCTCTGAACATTTTTATTCTTAAAAAGAAAACTGTTGTAGGTGATGGTATAAAAAAATATTTAAAACAAATTCATTTTTAAAGTTTTGTGAAAAGAAAGTTTTGTGACACCTACAGTTTACAGGTAAAATGAAGGGGTCGTCTCAAAACTAAAAATCATTCATGAATAGTATTACTTTTACACTTTCGATTTACACTATTTTGACAAAAGAACATATTTCAAACAAATATGAACTATATCTCTCTTTTGTATAGCATTCTTATTACATGTAGTTATACGACATTTTACGTTGAATTTATTAAACCTTCAAGTAAATAATTACTGCCATCAATTCACATAATCTGCCTTTTTTTCTTCTTAAATTTCATGATTATGTGAGTATTTAGATAAGCGAGTCTGTCAACGCAGATTGTTCCACATGCCAATTGCGATAAATTCGCTTTTGTAATGCTATTTATGAAATTTGCTGAAGGAACATTGTAACAGGACTACCGATCTTCACGTCACTTGTTGTACACATTTGATTTTGGGAGGGGTAAAAGCCTATTTCTTTAAAGGTCAAAGGAAAAGGCCACATCGATAATTTAGTTACGAGAGACTACTCCGCTTTAAAATACCATGTTAAAATTGAGATGTTTCCTTAATGAACTGGAAACATTAACGGAACCATTTTTTTTCTGCGCCACATGCGCATTTTTACAATTAATGTCTCTTCAGCGATGCGTATGGTATTTATATCCCAACAGAGCTTGTTGTCATTGCAGAGTCTTTTTGACAGCGCCGAACTGATTGACCGTTATAGGTTGTCCGTGTCCCGAAAGACGTGAACATACCTTTTCCCCTGTAGCAGATTCCTTTTCCTTTCCTTTCCCTGTTCCTGGAAAATGACCTTCGTGTGTCTTGCAAGAAGCGAGAACTGCTTACCCTTCCCCTTTTCAGGACATAGCTTTGGTTTTCTACTCTTTTCTATTTTTTCCATGCATAAAGGTTTTAAATTTCGTCTCTGACCATACATAGGGGAGATTTAAGATCCCAATTATACTAGTGAAACCCCGCCGCATGTTTTATGCGCCTGAAACAATTCCTAAACAAGTTGGTCATTGCAATTGGTAAGTTTTTGTCACAATAGAATATTTAGTTTACAATTTGATATTTTGACATCATGCTTCGCTGTCATATTTATTTCCTTTTTATTCGATCAAAGATAGTAACTTTGTTTCCTTTTTTTTTTTTTTTGAGGGGGGGGGGGGGGTGGTGGGATGGAGATTGGGGTCTTTAACCAAAATGCAGACTATGCGGTAACTAAATGTCTGTTTTATATGTTGCATTGTGTGATTTTTTTTCCTACTGCAGAAGTCATAAAAAATAGCAATAAAACGGAAAAAAAAGCTTACGATTTAAATCTGAATCTGAATCAGAAGAGACACCAAGGGCCTTTAAAAATCTTTGTATCTATTTTGTTATGAGTACCATTGAGACATTGGAAGCCAAAATTAACAGACATTGTAGAAACATGTACCGCCCTAGTCAACAGATATAAAACATTGATTAATTAAACATCTACTACAAAAATACAGGTATTTTTTTTTTTTTTTTTTCATTTTTCAACTCGACGTCTAAAAGAAATGAAACATTGAAGTCCTTCTTTTTCTTCATAGTCAATTCACAAATAAATTTAGTTTTGATAAACAAATACCTAATAAACAAAATAAGGTACGGTACACAACAATTGCTTATATACACGTCATGTTGGATAGTGGTCTCATTGGCAATCAAAATAATCATATGCGATCAATAATATTTTTTTCAATTTTATTTTTGAGACGACCCCTCATATCTCACCTGTCGTAGTCGTTCTCAACTGTAGGTGTAGACAATTGTTGAAAAGGTCTAGTAAGGGATTATCCTATTGTTTAGGCCTACTTACGGTTCAAAACAAAGGGTTTCTATGAATGAGTTACAACTGCCCCGAAGCACATTTATGAGATTGAAAGGATTTATCACACAGTGATTGAAACTGACTAAAAGTGGAATTGTGAAACAAACAAAAAAAATTAAAATAAGTTGAAGATTACTTGTGCAGTAAAATTGGTACCTTTAGTATTATTATGAATAAATATAAATTACTAAAAAATTAAACAATATCAAAGCAATGCAAATAAAGAAAAGTTTTGAAATAAAAAATAACCTAAATCTGTAGCTTTCCAAAACTCTGATTACTGGACCAGCGGTTGGGAAGAATAGTTATTTCCAATATTCCGATAAAATAAAATAAAACAGGTATATATAAAACTTTTTAAATCATTTTATTTGAACATTCCCCTGACATAATGAACTAGTATTTGATTTAAAAGCCGGACCAAAATATTGTCTGTGAAATAAAATAAGTTGTAACTCAAATGTATTTATTGATTTAAACTGCAGATAAAAAAAAATAAAGATAATTCCTCTCTAAATTATTACATGATTTACATTCATACCCACAATCAGGAAACATATACAATTCCTATCTTTTCTTCGTACTGTTGTGTCACCTAATGTCTATAACGCATTTTTTAATATTTCCCAAATTACAAGAAAGTCCTGACATAACTAAAACTAATCCATAAATGAAATGCCTAAAAAGGAAGTCATGCATTAATTGTAAACATTGTACTGACAATAAAACTAATTTTTGAATACAACCAATCAAGAGATCATTTGAGCCTTGAGCACTTTACAATATTCTAAGTTTGTACTCGACTCGACTTTGCCTAGTGAGATTATTGCCGATGGTTTCAACAAAAACTATGGTATATTTTACGAAACACCACAAACTATCCACCAGATATGAAATATCTATAACCTATCTTCCCATAAAATGCAATTTTGGACAATATACGTGGGAGCATACAATACACCCTATATGTACAAATGTATCACTCAGACTTCCTAAAACGAAACCTGAATATCGGATCTACTTTTGAAAGGAAAATGCGTATAAAACACTTGTAAGACCTATAACAGAAATAATGAATACGCAAGTCCGATATGAGATCCATACAATAAAACAGAGATTGACCGACTAGAGATGTTCAAAGACGAGCAGCACGATATGTGATGAACAAACAGCATAATCACTCGATTGTCAGCAAGATGCTAAATCACCTAAAATGGAGATCTCTTGAACAAAAACGAAAAGATGCAAGACTCAACATGCTTTTCAAAATTGTATATGAGAAAGTTGCAGTGACAAAGGAAGGTCGTCTGGTGCCACCTTAACGTTTGTCAAAAAACATGCATGACAGAAGCTTCCAAATTCCAGCAGCATCAAGTGATTACCGAAAATATTTTTTTCTTTCCACGAACCATCAAAGATTGGAACACTCTCCCACCTGGGGTTGTATCAACACTGTCAGTCGAACTTTTAAAGCCTCGGTGACAAAGCTGAACTAATTCAAACAATATTGGGGAGGGGGAGAGGTCCTTATGCGCACCGAAGTCATGGCAAACATTCAGTTTGTTGATTGTGGCCATTATCCAGTAGAAGTAGAAGACTCAAAGTCTCCATTCATGATTAAACTTAAAGCGTGAGAAAAAAAGTTTCCTTCTCCTGTGACTGTGTTAGATAAATATGTGTCATTATTAATGACAAGATTTGTTGAAGGCAGTGAATCTTAGTAAGTTTGTCAAAGAAAGTTCAGAATTAGCAGATTGTGAATTTGAATTTGATTTTTTTGTTTTGTTAACTTTTGAAAGCTTCTGTGAAGTTGGAGACTGCTGCTGAATAGAAATGTTATTGGGAATTTCACCTGCATTTGTCTGTGAGCTACAAGAATAACCATGATTACCAACGACAGGATAATCAACGTCATTATCACTGTTACTTGATATGGGGAATTCTGTGTCAGATGTAGTCATGGTCAACCATAGCACCGGATTTTACTACCTTTCGTCCTCTGCATATGACCTACGTTTGTCCCGATAATTATTGCTTGCAGACGGGTTTCTGTGTACCCATTGCTGGACGGAACTTTTACACAATTCATGTGGCCATTCATTATTATATTATGACTTTTAAAGGAAGTACCAGCAACTATTTTGGAATTTTTTTTTCACTGTCACTGATAATGGAAAGATGAAGCATACGATAAACATCACGGAAGATAGGTTAAAGGTTACGTGGTCGTCCAAACTGCGGTTATTTCCGTGGTACAATAAAATTAAAATAAACTACACAAGTTATTAAAATTTGTTTATTCTTGTTTTTATAAACAAATAAAAATTCAAGTCGTATTTGTTCCGTTATGTCCCGTTTGTCCAAGTGCGCGATTTAAACGATAACCTGGCAGCTATTAAAATAAAATAATCGTACGGGATTTAACGAGAGTGACGAAACTTTTCAGATGGGTCATATTGAGAGAGATGTCGTTCTTTATTCCGATTCGATGCTTCTACCATGAGTACCAGCTAAAGCTGGCATATCAACCCCATTTAAAGGACTTTCACCTTCGGCCGTTTGCCTTGGCGAATTTTATCTTATATTGTTCCTTAACTAAATTAATGCTCTTCCGACTTATACTGTCAATTTTAAATTTTAGATTTTTTTAATTTCACCTTTGTACATTCTTAAGTTATGTGTAATTAGGCATACAATTATTTTTAATTACCTCTTATTGAAAGTTGTGAATTTAAAAAAAAATGTCTTTTTGTAATGTATAATAATTATGTTAATTTCAAATATATAGGAGTATACAATGTACGTGTACTTTGTGTATTATACTTTGATTCCAAATATCGTTATGTTTAAGAAATTGAAAATATTGCAGCACTTCGCTTTTACACTATATCACAATCTTCGTACAGCGCTCGTTTCATTTCCGTATACTCAGTACACTACAATACAATGACCTCTGCCATACGTTGTTTTTAAGCCCCGCCTCTTTATATTAAGTGTAGTGATACGAAGTAAGTACGGAACGGATTTGAGCTCTGCGCCGGAGATTGACTACATCATAGCCATTCATTATAAATAAATTTCTTTCTAAAATAAGGCTCAAAGAGCTTTTTATATTATATTTATTAACAATAACAACGTACACACATTTTGGCGTATGAATACACAACGTCAGAGTGGGCGTGTCGCTATAAAAATTGACAACATTGAAAATAAAGGTAATACTTTTAACCAATCAGAAGACAGTAAATACACCAAATTAAATTATTTTTCAATATCTATGCCTCTTTCTAAATTATAACATCGATTTTATCAGCTATCTAAGCCAGACTTCAAATTTATTTTGAAACTACATATTCTAGAGGTGGCGTGAATCAAATGTGGATACTAAAAAAATCAAAACAAATCTTTTATAGTTCATACAATGTAAATCGTACTTTGTATAAAATCATTCTATTTCAAACCAAAATTTCAATGACACTGACATTATTAAGATGCTTGAAGGTTTTATAGACATATGTAAGAGGACGTGTTTTTCAACAAACAATCGGCATTCCATTTGGAACCATCTGTGCCCCTCTTTTTGCGGACTTGTTCCTTTCTTCATATGATGCTGACATCATATAGGAACTTCTTACGAAGAAAGAAAAGAAGTATCCTTTAACTTCACTTTCCGCTATATAGATGATGTTCTCATGCTGTATAATTTAATTGTGAACTTTCTATTTCTGTGTTACAACATTACAGCAGCACCTGCATACGAAGTACAATTTATATCTTCCAGTTGATACGACATTCCAGGGCATGCATTTCTCAAAAGAATATTCTTATAAGAAATACATGCTCTGGATCGAGAAATAAATTATACTCTATATGCAGGCGCTGCTGGAACTTTGTTACACAGAAACTGAACGTTTACAATTGGAAAGCTGAAATCATCTCTTTTGTCGTGATTTACTTGATCGAGGGTTGCTGCTTACAAGGAAGCTATTAGACCAAGAGTTTCAATTGGTGAAGTCATCCCTTCGTAAATCTTAATGACGCTATCAAGAGTTGGTTGATTATTATATAATATCCGTTTTGCAGATGACAACGAATATGTTCCAATGGTTGGAACCACAATCCCGTCCCCTTTTCCCCGAATGTGACATAGCGAATTCGACTTATCACCAGGTTTGTACTAACATGAGCAACACAACGGGTGCTACTTGTGGAGCAGATCTGCTTGCCTTTAAAGAACACCTGAAACTACCCCCCAGTTTTTGGTGGTTCGTGCTGCTCAGTCTTTAGTTTTCTATGTTGTGTTTTATGTACTGATTTTTATTTATTGGTATTTTTTCTTTTTAGACATGGTATTGTCCGAATATTTTCAACTTCTGGGTTTGAATGTTTGAACATATATCTATATAAATTATGATTAAATAATAATGTTAAATATAAAATTTCAAAACTTAAGACAATGCTTGTAAAACGTTTTTGCATTCACGATCCAATACCACATATTTCATGATCCGATCGCAATGCGCTTGACTACCATACGTTCATCTTTAACGATCCGTTTTCTTAATATACCGAATGCCAACAGTGAAAATGCTTTATATTCTTTGCATGTTTCAAGGATGCATTGATGTTATACCAGATTATTGACCTTTTTTTCAGTTTTACCGATTTACTGTAATATTTGCATGACTGGGAATATCGTCAACAACCATATAAAGTTGAACTGCAAAACAGATAATCTCCAATTCAAGGTTCTGTTTATAGACTATCTTGGAAGAGAGTATGCTTTTTGTTTCGTTTCAATCCCGAAATCAATATGCAAGGCGCACAATACTAATGATGAAATTCATCAAAACTTGTTGACGAATGAAACTCAATTAATAATTCCTCGGACCAACGAAAATGAAAATAATGTATGGACTTGTCGTCATGGCATCAACTATGAAGAGGCTACTTTTGAAGTTCAATCAGGTCATACAAAAGGTAAACTTATTCCCAGTATGTGGTAAAAATAGGCTAAAAATAGGCTAAAAATAATCTTAAGTAATACAACGAATTTAAAGTCTTATATTTTTAACGGTTAATTGTCACGTGAGAAGGAATATTTGATGAAGGCGGCTATGACTATGTACACAAAGTCAGATTTTAGAACTCAACCTTTATGTCCCTCGGCAGTAAACTTTTCAAGAAGAATTATCTAATTTCTTGTAATCTAAACTACATTACAAAAATTGCCCTTGCATTTTGCCCAGGCAAGTGTGTCTAAATTGTCTTCATATCATGAGCTATGTATAGCACTGAATAGTATATTTATTTATAGCAGTTAAAACTATGGTTTTCACATTAATTTTTTATTTTGACCTCATGAAAAACACAACATGTATGACGTTGATTGATTGATTGATTGATTGTTTGTTGCTTAACGTCCATTGGCTAATTGTTCATAGATATAAGAAGATGTGGTATGAGTGCCAATGATACAACCCTCATCCAAGTCACAATTTGTAAAAGTAAACCAGTATAGGTCAAAGTACGGTCTTCAACACGGAGCTTTGGCTCACACCGAACAGCAAGCTATAAAGGGCCCCAAAAATTACTAGTGTTACTCAATCAAAAGACATATTAACACAAGTGAACATACACTGAACGAATAAATTTGCACACAATGTAAATACAAAATCAATAAAATAATGCATGTTCAGGACGATGTATGGAATTGAATATACAGTGTGACTTTCAAAACATAAATCATTAATTGACGTAAAATGGGTTGCAGATAAATAACTTTGCTGTGCTTTTCTACCTCAGGAATAGATTACCTTAGCTTTATCTGGCAAAACATTTGGGAATTTTTGGTTCTCAATTCTCTTCAACTTCGTACTTTATTTGGCCTTTTTAACTTTTTTTATTCGAGCGTCACTAATGAGTCTTTCGTAGACGAAACGCGCGTCTGGCGCAAATACGAAATTTCAATCATGGTATCTATGATGAGTTTATTTGTACCAATATTGTTGTATCATAACATAAATCCTGAGTCATAGATGGAAAAAGTATCCATGTATTTGTATTCAAATAGTTCAAATATTCTTTATGGATTTAGCACATGATAAATAGCGTAATCCAAGTGTACGACCATACGTGATATATACAACTTTACAAATAGTGTTCAACAATGCATAAATGTAAGTTCTTACCCATATCATAGAGTAACAAAGTGACAAAAGCCTAAGAAATCATTTTCCTCAAACCATTTAATCACTTGCCAATATTTTCAATCCAAATCCCTTTATCAAAATGATTTCAGATACATCCGTGAAAAGAGGGAGCAAATCAATCAGAAATGATCAGGGTCATATTGTAACTTTGTCGACGATATAACATCACTACTGCATTAAACTTAACGTGGTACCATACTTTTATTTTTCAGTGAGTTTAGAGGTTTATAAATTCGCTTCACAAAGACCGCAAAAAAATTACATCTGTATAGAATGATTAATCATCCAGATTTAAAATCGACACAAAATTACAATTTATGTTTTGTACATACATACATACATGTTAATACATGTTAGATAATTATATGATATTTAAGATGTCAATAGATCGACGATCACTGAAATTGTTTAAACGGAAACTAAGATAACATTCTTAATAATAAAACGAGAAAGAGGCGACTCGGAAAGTATAATAACGATAAAATTCCAAAAAGAAGATAAAACCAACGGCCAAAATAGAAATGACTGCCAAAAAAGAAATAACTTAAAACAGTACAAAACACTCAATTCAACCATTAAAGTATGTGTGTTACAAATAATTATATCATATATATTCTCTTATCGCATCAGATATAATGACACCTGAAATCAGAACAAATCAGTCATGGCCATTTGAGGATGGCAGTGTTGTAGAGCTAACATGTTTTGCTCTAATCTATGGACATACCGCTAGTCTAAAGTGGAACTGCACTGGTATTGAAGCAATTAAACAACGTATAGTCAACTGTACACAATACACGTCTAAGATTATATATACAGCGGCTATTCAGGACAACGGCCGTATTTGCAAATGTATTGCCACAATGCACGGTGATTCTTCATCAACTTCAATTAAATTTGACATACGTAGTAAGTACATTTCAATCATTCAATTTTGTGTATCAATAAATCGTTATGTCATCAAATTTATTTACACCTTTTTAAGAAAGTACTAAAATCTGTTTAATTGGTTCAAATACATAATTATATTTTTGTATAAATAAGTAACAACTGTTCCAGTAGTTTGCCGATGTGTGAACCTTATTAATCTTTATTTTGAATATACAAACAAAGATTAAAAAAAAAATATATATAAGAAAAAAAGCGCTATGGGCTAAATTTTCTCCTTCCATGTTTGATTTTCCTGCCATGCGAATCAAGATGGTCAAACAATCACGGTAAGGAATATCACAAAATTGGTATATTAGATTGGACGACGCTCCGGGAATCCTAAGACCCACATAAAACGAAAGCTATAATCGCACGTGTGTAGGCACACTCTCATTGTTGATTTGAGTCATATTCCTGCTGAAGTATTTCTTTCGATAGGAGCACATCCCTTTAAATGAATCCGCATTATTCACCATGCACGCGTGTATCATATATATATATCAAAATGTGTAGACGGTATACGATGTTACAAAATGTCTGTTACATCTGAGAAATCGAAAGTCGATAATTGGAAGACCATTGTCACATATTCAAACCTTACTGCACATGCCTGGTAATGCATGATTACATTTATCTTAGTATTAACAACATGAACGTACGTTTTGTCTTGCTAAGAATACCACACTAGTAATTCAAAGTATATGAAAACTGAAAGTAGGTATGTGACAGATACAAAAAGTAACCACACGTTACAACCTATCAATGTCAAACTGCTGACCAAATAACGGTATGAAGTCATTCTGTGATGTTTTTTCTGAGAGTTTCTTCTACATTTACGAAAAATGTTTTTCCTTCACATAGGATCCGATAAATTTTAAAGTACGGAGCTGTATATCTCTTTGTATAATATAAATCACCGTTTCATCGAAAATTTGAATAAATTTTTGCTATGGAGACAAAAGGAGTAATCCTCGAAACAAACACATGTACACTACATACAAATTGTCCGTCGAATTTTAAACTGAAATCGCGGGAGGTATTCGGTCAAAACATTTCCTTTGAAAAGGCGGGAAATATAACTTTATTGCCAGTCACACACGCCTTCTAACCGATAAAGAATATAACTTTATTGCCAGTCACACACGCCCTCTAACCGATAAAGATGATGGCCTAATTGAGTACCTTTTAGTGAGGTGTCGTCCAACATACACAGAACCCATTCCCGGTCCCTTGAGGATGACGTTTCTACCGGTATGAGACGTCACAATGAGATGACTCAATTAATCTTCCGCTTGAATCTCGGGAATGTCGAGTGGAAAAGCAACAACTATAACCAGTAAAATACATTTTGTCAAATATAAAATAATAAAAAAACAACAATCAATGTAAACCAAATATTTGCCAATATATGCATTTTGCTGCTGTTTAATTTTCAATAAAGAATTTCTAATTGATGCTATATAGATAAAAAAAAAACCCTGAACAAATCATCCGATATCTGCTTGAAGCAGATAAATCGTATTATTACATTGGTTGCAATGAATTACCGTGATTTCCCAGTGAAATACAAACCGATAATTTCACATGTGAAATAACCTCGGTTATTTCACTCCTCTGACGTCATACAACAATAGGTATTGTCAAGACATTGTCGATGACGCGGCATCAAAACAAATTGTGAATGCGTAGAAAAAGATATAAGTCCTTACATTTTCTGCTTTCAATGTAATAAAAAGAAGAACTAATCAAATAATTCAAATATCGAAAAATACTCAACTCGTGACCGAACAACACTGATACGCGCAATCGTGAATTATTGTGTTGTTCAGTCACTCGTAGAATATTTTTCCCTTTTTCGAATTCTTCGATTAGTTTTTCTCAGAATATAAGTATTTTGAAAGTACATGTAACAGTAAATTTACAGAAAATGACCTTATAAATATGTCAACACAGTACCCAGACAAGTTTAACCCTCGTGCCGCCAGTAGTTTTTCAAGGTTGTTTTTCGTGTGCCAGAAAATACGACAGCTCGACGTCTGTGACGTCACATGCCCAACAATGACGTCATTCGATATATGACGTCACGCCCTAATAAGCGTTACATTTGGGAGCCATTGAAGAAAAAATATTACACTGTTTAATGATAATAAAACACAAAAAACAAAAATTAATAGAAATCATTTACGTCGAATTCCTAACAACAAAAATGCAAATCGATTTTACACCGCGCACCAAAAGAATAAAGGGGATAATCACCATTATACACCTCTCACCGTTATAGTCATAAAGCAGCGTCGTTTTAGTTAGTTTGACAAAGTAATTGTATATAGACACCACTCTTGTTGAAAATTGTAAGTTGATTTCAATAGGTCGTTTGGTTGCTAATGTTGTTTGAATGCTGTCTCGTTAACTGACCTGCCTTTATTTACTTCAACAGTAATGTAATTGATAATGTGTAAACCGTAAGAAAGGTTTTACCGGTTATTTCGTATAGTACATTATTGCTTGATAAATAATAATACAATCGACATATGGGGTGAGATACCACCATCCCGTTTACTTCTCATCGAATGTGACTTACCGAATTAAACTAATCACCGAGTTATTACGTACATGGTCCTACATGAGCAACACTACGGATGCCAAATATGGATCAGATCTGCGTATCCTTCCCCAGTACCTGATACCCAGAATAGTTTTGATTAAAAGGGTTCGTGATGCTCTTGCTCTTGCTTGAGTTTTAATTGTTGTTCTTTGTTCTTTTAAATTTTTCAGTGTCTATGTTATTTTTACCGATAACATTCACGTCTATCCTTTGTCATGAAAAAAAGTGTTTCTGTTTTGAATTTCACAGTTGGTCAGGTTTCAGGGTTAGAACATTTACTTTAACCGATGGTTTGATGATATCTTAGGATAAGATAAGAGTCAACTATCAATCGGCTATTTGTGATGCCTAATCACTTGATAAAACTAATCGAAGTATTTTACAGGAGTAACATCATGGGTGTCGCATGTGGAGCAGAGTCTGCTTACCATTCCGAAGCACCTGAGATCACAACGGTTTTTTGAGGGGTCTGTGTTGCTTCGTCTTTGGTTTTCTACTTTGTGTTTTGTGTAATGTTATTGTCTTTTTGTCGTTTTTCGTTTTTAGTCACCATTGCCAGTTTGTTTCCGGCTTATGAGTTTGAATATTGCTTTGATGTCTTTCGCCTCTCTGATGTAAATTTAAAAACCAATAGGAAAGTTGTGTACATGTATGCTTTGATATAGATGTATAATTTTAAAATGATTTTTTAAATTCTATATGTACATGATATATGTTGCATTTTCATACGTATTTTCTACCCTTCAGTATTACTAAAGTATATCTCTTGCTTTTAGTGGGTTCGTACTACCTAAATTTAAGGTCTAAGTGGCATGTTCTGGTTAGTATCATAAAGGAGGAGGTATGACAAGAGCCATTGTTCAGCCTCTGAAAAGGAAAGAAGTAAAATCATTCAAGCCTTTCGGGATTATGCTAATTTTATTGATACACTGCTAATTAACATGTAGTTTTAGGTAAAAATTAATATGAACAACAGCTTTAACAAAAAAGGTATTTTACACACATCTAAATTTTTGTAAAAAAAATATATTTGCAACATATCTTTCTAGGTAAAGCTATTGCTCATATCTGAATATTGATGATACGTCGTCAAAATGAGGCTTTTTTGGCGGTTTTTGTAGGTTTTCTCAAAATGCAAGACGTGTGAAGCCCTAATGCAAATTTGTAAGACAAAATTCAAAAATTCAAGTACTGATTATTGACAATCTTATGTCTTCTGAACATCATAAGACTGAAATTGTTTTTTTTTAAGTTGCCTTATCATATCTTGTCCTTTTTTAAGATATTTTGTTACCCTAGTGTTAAATGTGCAACTCTAACATTTGTATCTCTGATGTTATATCGCTGCCAACTTTGGTAACGTCTTACTATGTTAAGATTAAGAAAACGATTATAATTATGAATTATACCTCAAACTACTGTATATAAATTCAATTTCATTTACTTACAGCAAAGTTTTATCTGGATATTCAGGATCAATTTGAATGCAATAGTTCACACGAAATAAAATTAACGTGTAACATATCCGGAAATGCCTCATCTTTTGGTTTTGATTCTTGGACTCATAAATATAATGGAGTTTTCATAAGACACCTTAAAGGTACTGACATCGGATTCACATCCGTTATTACCATCAAACCTTGTCAGGTATTCGATTGTGGAGAATACACATGCAGGGCATGGATTAGAGATAAAAATGGACTTAAATGGATACAAAAAGCAGGTGACCTTATAGTCAGAGGTAAGTTAACATAACTGCCAATCATTAATTCACACACTGGTAATTTTGATAATGAACACGGACATTTTATTATTAACCTGATGTATTACAATATCATTGATCATGTTAATGATGATATCTTCTAGGCAAAACTACTAAAATAATTATTTCTTGTCTATGTTTACCTTATTTATACATAAAAAGGGACGAAAGGAAGCACATTAAATAACAAGTAGTACAACAGACCATATCTACCATCATCTACCATCAACTCCCGACTTCTCAAAACATATTATTACGTTTGATATATAAAAGTCACTTACGAAAACTACATCATAAAGCAATTCTATATGTCTATCCGTATAAAGTGTTTCTGTCAAAAAATCTAAATCAGAACATGGTATTAATGAATAAAATTTGTATAGAACTGGCTTTGAATTGTAAGTATAAATTGTTTAAATAACACATTACATGCAACTAGAGAGAGCAACACAAACAAAGCTCTCATGCTGTTTATTTCAAATTGTAGGACCGCCAATCATTGTTGATGCAAAGACATTTTCGACGCCGGACTTTATCTTTGCTGCTCAATTTATCTCAATACCAAGTGATTACTTTGTCAAATGGTACACATCTGACGAAGTTTTGAATATTTCATCAAAATACAATCAGACTTCTATAGAAGACACGATTGCTATTGACATGTATGGTGTTCCAGTTGCAATGTCAGGGTACAAAGCCACTCTGACTTTTCAGACAAAGAAGGACATTGGAACGGTCGAACACATTTCTCTTGTTCTTATTAACAAGCTAGGCAAATCATCACATTTCTTCGATTTACGGATTGGTATTTATGATTTTATTAGTTCTTTAACACAGTTATTAATAACTTAGATATGGTAGCATATGACAAGATTATATTTTCTAAATAGGTTATTACTAACGTGCATTTGTTTACTGCTAGAGGGTCTTTAATGAGTTTTTGCTATCTCACTGTATTTCGATGTTAGATCTTCGGGATTACAGAAGCAATGATAATGCACGGCTTCATGTCATTATTATATTATTGTTTTGTTTGTACTTGTGTTCTAATTATCTGTGAAAATGTAACTTGTTTCCTGTCCTAATTTTAATAGTATGTTCATGTACGTATATTTTGATAGTCCAATAGTCTTATTTAAAAAGGGAAGGGTTGATCTTTAAAAAAAACCCATTCATATCCAATTCACACGCTTGTACAAAGCCAGGAACCTCTCCAGTGGCTGTTTTATGTCATATTGTAAAATTAATGTTTATTTCGTCTCTTCTTTTTTACCTTTTAAAAAAAATGAATGCTTCTGTTTGATTTGTTCACATCACGTTGGCTAAGAGATTGGTGTTTCGTATAAGTGATCATACGGTGTCTCCTTGAAATCGATCGGTTGTTCATTTTGTTGAGTTTCTGATTCATATGTATGTATATAACAATAATATTTAGTTTGCTTTTAATTTACTGTCAACAAAATCAATATCAACACAAATAAAACAATATTCAAAGATATAATTACAGTGTTCAATTGTAAACCTTTTAGCATAAGTTGATTTAAAGGATCGATAAAATTACCGGGATCGGTTCTAAATTATCACATTTTAAATCATCACTTTTTATTCACACCAAATTACTAATTGTGTAAATTGCATCTCTATAAAATCATTTATACGTTTCAAATGGTCCATAAAGAAATAAAAGGTCAACACAAATAAGAGTAAGTTTCTGTATCTCTCATTTATCTATTTTTATTTTTCATGTTTTTGGAAGAATTTAGAAAAAACGCTCGAAAGTATTACATTACAATGTATTTAGAATTTTCATTTCATATAAAGTCATGACATTGTGTGTATTTGAAAAAGATAAAGTTAAATAAATAATAATTTCCGCCTGAAGTATTCATCATATATCTATATTGAAAACTTCCTTTATGATAAGTGTACGACGTATGTCCACTTTCGAAAGCTTAACACTATTATGAGAAAAACAAATCGCCCACACATACATAGGAAATACAAACTTTACAACAATAGAGCTTGTACTTTCCTTCATATCGAACAATTTAATAAATGATATACTACCTTGTACACTTTAAACTTTGTCAAATATGAGTCAACATGATGACTTTAATTGTTTGCCGTGTAATTCCCTGAAATACTTTATTATTTCCCTGGGAATATGTTATATATGAAAATACATCATATACTTATTTTGCAGATACACGTAATGAATTATGACAGATTTCTTTTATAAGTTTTCAACATGTTCGAAATTACAAAACAGAGGTAACATGTTAATAGTGGGGGCGAAAGATACCAGAGGGACATTCAAACTCATATGTGGAAAATAAACAGACAACGCCATGGCTAAAAAAAAGACCAATAGACAAACAATAGTACACAAAACATAACATAGAAAACTAAAGACTGAGCATTTTAGTTTAACTGCTGTTTCAATAAATACGAACAATAAGTATATGGGAGCTTCTATTGATGACTATACAACATAAAGCACAAGAAGGATAATGACGTTACACTATAAAATACTACTATATTTTAAGAAAAGTTGTTGGACGAAGTAATAGTTTGGAAACATGTACATTTAATTTTACAATACACACAATTTCAGTTCAAACAATAAACGTCGGTAATTGGTACTGATTAATAAAAGAAACTTACTAAATAATTTTAAAGAATAATATAAATAACGTTTTTCAACACACCACGCAATGCATCTTCAAAGAATCTTAAAAGTCCTCCACAACGTGTCAATCAAACACTAAATAATAATAAATTGTTAAAACATATAAATGTTGTTCGAAAAATAACTTCGTTCAAACGAATGTCAAACATTACTAATTTCTCTATAATAAATAACAAACAAATTCAAAGGATAGAGATGGCACACCAACCAGTTGTAATTACATAATATTTAATGTTGAATATCAATAAGTGTCCAAAACGATTGACTTCCTCAATGAACAGTAACATGCATCTACAAAATAAAAGACAAAATGTTATTCAAATTGTCTTTATGTTAATACATGCAAATTGTTTCGATGATATACCTGTCGAACTGGTTTAGTGTGAACTAATTAGTTATCAAAGGTACCAGGATTATAATTTAATACGCCAGGCGCGTCTACAAAAGACTCATCAGTGACGCTCAGATCAAAATAGTTATAAAGCCAAACAAGTAAAAAGTTGAAGAGCATTGAGAACCCAAAATTCCAAAATTCCAAAAAGTTGTGCCAAATACGACTAAGGTAATCTATGCCTTGGATAAGAAAATAGTTAGTTTTTCGAAAAATTCAAAGTTTTGTAAACAGGAAATTTATAAAAAAAAAAAAAATGACCATATACATTCAATAGATTCAGTGGGTACAGCCTCATTGTGGTCTTATTCATCATGGAGTTAGATTAAAGAATGAAAATTTCAGAAAACCTTTTTCTTTCTTTTTTTTTTTTGCTATTGAAATACTGTTTAAATCTCCACTGTCGTTAACTTAATTTTTAAGGTATGGTTGCATGCTGTTCTATATATTTCATACACTCATTTATAGTTTGTGTTTTATATTTTCCTAGATGATAGTGTCTACACATTTTCAACTGTTTTAATTAATGAAACAGGAAAATCGGAATGTTTATTAAATTTATTGCAAGCTGCCTTTAATGTAATACTTGTAACAACAATACAAATAGATACCGAACTGCAAACAGACTGATGCTTTATATTAATAATAAATCCAAAAATTGAATCATTGGTATTATCTAGATGAGGATGACAATTCTTTTGGATCGAAGCGCTCTAGATCAAGGCAAATATTTATCACGTAATTGAACAAATAATTACTATTCACGAGAAAGAAGAAAAAACTAAATTAGTGACAATATGTGTAGACGATTGGGATGAAAATAAAAGATAACGAAATGTAAATATTGCGTGTGTTAATATCAGAAAAGAAGGAATTGATGTAGCTTTCATCGAGTATTTAAATCGTGACGTTACACTACCATTGACCTCATTTACATTATTATTCATAATTATTACAAAATAGTGAAACCGGTTGGAGTAAAATGTAGTTAATTAAAGTACTTTTGTTGCATTTTGAACTTGATTTTTTTTTACATAACAATAAATATACATTTTTTTCATATGGAGATCGTAAAGTTATCAATCTTCAAATTGTCCAGTGGGCACTGGTTGCTGGTGCAATTGTCATCATTGCAGCCACCACAACTCTACTAATAAACAAGAACAGTAAGTTATAATAAGATATACAGGAACGCACTTTAACTTTAAAACATTTCAATTACGATAGTAAACGAATGATTTTCTTACTGTTAAAATAAGCCAACACAATCTTTATAGTACATAACTTTTTATATCAAATTTTTAAGTAAAACAGTATATCCAAAAAGCTTTCAATAGCTCAGTATTCTCAAAAGAGAGTTTTCTACTTTGTACAAATATTAGAAAGCTGTAGATCATACAAAATGGCTGTTCAAATAGAACATTAAAATCTATATCACATACAGTAATGTTTGTTTAAGGTGGCTCGTGTGTCTTCCTCCATCTTGGATTTTGAAGAAGCAGATAACAATTTGTCTAGATCTTTAATAAAATGTGCAAATTTTGAGACTAGTATGTAATTCATATGTAAGACTTTTCATGTTAGTATAGAAAATTACGTGTTTTATCATATTTACGGCTGTATTTTTTATAAAACACAATATTTTTGTTTGATTCATTTTTTTTCAACCTTGCCACATAAGAGGAGATAACTCAGATAGTAGGGAAGATAACTCAGATAAAGTAATTTTGATAATAGAAAGTGTTGTGAATTTACCTATTCTAATATGTAGCAAGAAAAAAAGTCCGGTGACCCATACTTTTTATTATATTTTGGAAAAAAGCATGTTAAAAACTACATTTTGACAAATTATTAAAAAATTCTATGGTTTTAATTAAGACCCCCCATTCACCTTAACTTAAAGTCTGGACAAATCGTCAAAATTCGACAAGGAAGAAGTGAAAAGACAGCATAATTCTGTCCTCAACCTTGAGCTTTATCGTATTATACCACATTGAAAATCCAATTTTTACATTGTAAAACATTTTGCACTTTTCGTAGCCTCAATAGTATGACATCATTGATGATCCCTTTATTTACCAGATTATTTTAACATCAATTTAAAAGGTCTTCTTTCCCTTGAAACTATTTTCCAAATGCCCCCTAGTACCCAAGTACTTTGAATTTAAAAATATACGAATAGAAGCAAGAGGAAGGCACATTGGCAACAATATATGTTAGTTTGTGTGTGGATGGTTCGTGCTCTTTGACCCAAAATTTATTCAAATCTATTTCGAAATCGGTCAAAATCTGTTTTCATAATGAACACCACAATGTCATCATTCTTTTCGAAAGTTGTACTTTTTGGACTGAAGATACTATTTTTTTTTTTATTATTGCATAAGTATTTATTGAATCGGGTTCTGTTTGTGTCGACCAACGTTTCATAGAATTTTGGACTTCTATTTTTATTATGCAATGAAGGGGAGCTGAATAAATGTCTAGTTTTTCTATATTCTTTTTATTACTGTTAAACTTAAAAAAACAATTAAACACCAGTGATTATTTAGACGAGCATTAACCCTACATTTCAAATTGAATTTAGAGAACAGAAGTTTACCGATGCTCAAATCTCATTCATAGATTTAGAAGATAAAATTAAAAAAACAATTTTTTTTTGAAAAACTGCATGCATGACAAAAAAAGGTGGCCGTAAAACGTATGTTGTATTTATTGTTACGATTGCAAATGAATCAATTATCCACCATAGTTCAGATGAAGTGGATGTCAGAAATTATAGGCAACCCTTACGGCCGTCAACAGTGGGAAACCTCCATACCATATAGTCGGTAGAACACACTCTTGGTAATTACGTCCGTTTAGTATGACCATGTATGAGGGAAACTTATTAATTGAGATATGTAAAAACAATATCCTTTTTCGTACTTGAACTGTGATGTATAGGAGATATGCACTCACAGAAATGGGTGTTGGAAGTTGGATGTTTACTGATTGAGACGGGTGCCAAGTGTGGAGCAGGATCTGCTCACCCTTTCGGAGCACCTGAGATCACCCCCAGTTTTTGGTGGGGTTCGTGTTGCTTAGTCTTTAGTTTTCTATGTTGTGTCATCTATACTATTATTTGTCTGTTTGTCTTTTTTTTTTTTGGCCATGGCGTTGTCAGTTTGTTTTCGATCTATGAGGTTGACTGTCCCTCTGGTATCTTTCGTCCCTTTTTTTAAGTCTGGAAAAACATGATTTATCTATTAATTGTAATTAGATTTGAACCAGCTTTCAGTAACTACGAGCACGCTTATATCTGTGCATTGTGTCTATTGTTTTGGGTTAGTTGTTTTTGTGCTTTCTACCGATATTTTGCGTTAATTCATAAGCAAAACTGATTTTTACACTTTGTTCTTATATTGTGCGGTTACACAACTGTCCTAGGTTAGGGGAGGGTTGATCACTGACGAACATGATTAATCCTGCCATATTCTTTATGTGCCTTTCCAATGTCACTAGCTTGTGGTTCAGTGGTTGTTGTTGGTTTATGTCTCATACTTGTTATTCCTAAATTGTTTTGTTATAAATTCAACCGTTAGTTTGTTCTTTTTTTTTTATTTTTACTATACGGTATGTGTTTTTCTCATTGTTGATGGCCATACGTTGACCTATAATTGCTGATGTCCATTTCATTTGAACTCTGGTGGATTGTTGTCTCATTGGCGATCATACCTCATCTCTTTATTGTTACAGTTATTGGAAGATCAATAAAAATAAATTTTGAGAAAAAAGTGTGAATGTCTTATTGAATATAATAATTATGAAAAAATCCTATTTTGAAAGTAATTCATTATCATTTTATTGTTACTCTGTATGATATAGATTTTGAAATATGTTGTTATATTAACAGGGAAACGAAATCACCAGAAGTCAAACGCTATTATGTATGTACTTTTCATGATTCAATTGTTTTATAAAAGAAATAATCTTCATGCACATCTCAAGGATGTTCATTTTTGAATGCGTTGTCATTAAAATATGTAAAGTATATTGTATTATAGATCAAATTTATTATTTTATGTTAACTGGTGTTATTATGTCTTTTGATTGAGTTAAGCCATTTCAATTGATATTTTATAGTGTGTTTTTCTATGTTGTGATGTTACACTATCGTTTCAGATAAGGGTGAATGTTTGGTACCATTAAAACGTTTAAACCCACTGCAATTGTTTGCACCTGTCCTAAGACAGGAATCTGATGTTCATTAGTTGTCGTTTGTTGATGTGGTTCATAAGTGTTTCTCGTTTCTCGTTTTTTATATAGATTAGACCGTTGGTTTTCCCGTTTAAATTGTTTTACACTAGTAATATTTGAGGCCCTTTATAGCTTGCTGTTTGGTGTGAGCCAAGGCTCCGTGTTGAAGACCTGACTTTGACCTATAATGGTTTACTTTTATAAATTTTGACTTGGATGAAGAGTTGTCTCATTGGCACTCATACCACATTTTCTTATATCTGATTAGTGTTTTCATTAGAAGACGTGAGGCATATGCATGCTTTATTATTACAGTACACATACATATACATTCTTAATGCATGTCTAAATCTTTATGTACCTTTGGGGTTATGTTGGACGTGACATTGGTTTTGTATGGCCGTTGTCTTTTCAAATATTTAAGTATGAACTTTTTGGAGTATTGTTATGTTCCTATCGCATTAACTTCCATATGTTGTTGATAATTTATATGTTTCCTTCTATATCTTCTCACATTTGTTTTATAAAACCTTTTATCATGTTTATATTGCAGATACTATGCCGCGCCATTTGAAGAGAATGAGCCGAATATCTACAATGAAATCCTACCAATCAATGAAGAGCTAATAAGTCATCCTCAACATCAATATGCCGAGGCAGCCATTTCTATAGAAGACACAAAAACAAATTCCTTTGACGATTCTTCAAACGATTCCCAACATTATATGCATGTGGATTGATTTCCATCCTTCCACGAACTCTAAAAGAAACAAAATAGCAAGAGTTTTTATTTTTGCATGATACTTTATATGGATTAAAGCATTATCATTTCTTGCCAATCATGCGGAAAACTGTGTAACACATTGTTGTTAGAATCTAATGCCAAATAGCCTTTTAACATCAGATATTTTTCAATTTCTACAAAAATAATGGGATTCGCTACATTATTTTTGATGAATGGACTTTCTGTTTAACTTTATCCGGTCCTGTACATCCCATATGTAATTTAATACTTCAAAAACCCTCTGACATGTGACTCTTTAAATTTCCACTCGCCTTATATTTTCAACCCCTCTGGTCGTGTTATTACTGAAGAATTAAACATAATTCACATGAACATCTCCGAAAGTTGATATATCATGGTCCTAAGTTATGTGAACCGAACACATCAATTGCAACCATTGCTTCAGAATAATTGAGGATGCCAATGAGGACTACGCCAGAACATGGGCTTAACAAGAAGACGTTTAACAGGACACTTTGTCAGAATGGGTTAAAGTAATCAGGTCTCTTACAAAACGTTGAATCGAAAAGTTGAAAACTGTGTCCAAAGTCCGTATTCAGAGACAAAAAAGTTGAGAATGTCTATCATCTCTTTACGATGAATATGTTATTGTTCCTGTGGACAAAGCAAGCTTCGAAAAATCGTATGTTAGTCGTACTACTACGAGTGTCTTGTAAAAGAATTAGGAATGTATGAGCACTCAGGTAGTTCAACATTCAAATACATATCATTTGAGAAGGATGAGGCTTCGCAAAATTCTGTACAAACAACGGTACATTGCGAGTTTATCTGCATGTTCTTCAGATAAATTGATTTTGATTGACCAAAAATCAGTCCGCAGTGAAAGAAAGTCTTCAGAAATACTGTGAAACTGTTAACTCGCGTAGTGATATTAACCATATATGGATTCTAAAAACTCAAAAGAACTTTTGAATAATATTGAATCTCGATCTTTCTCCGAAATTAATTCTATTAAAACCATTAATTATTCAACCCTTCATTCCAGCATTCCTAATGTGAAATTGACAAATCGTCTAAAAGAAATAAACCACAATGCTTTTCAACATAAAAATAGTAGCACACGCTATGAATTCATTGCTTTTGGATATTATACGACATATTTGTTAATAGTGAACAAAAGGTTAAACAGGCTACACCGAGAAACAAGTGATCAAAATCCTAGAGTTTCTTTTTGACAACATATTTGTTGAATTTGGAGGTAAATTTTTAAACAAATTGTCGGCATTCCTATGAGAACGAATTATGCGCCTCTCCTTGCCGACCCCTTTTAATTTTCATGGGAATCGGAATTCCTTCAGCAATTGTCAAAAACAAGGAAATCAAAGAAGTTGGATCGTTTAATTTCACGTTTAGATACATATTGATGTTCTTTTCAATAACAATTTAAACTTTTCTGATTGGGTTTCTTTAATAAACGAATATAAATGACCCAAGCCGAGGTTAAATGAATCTTTAAAAACATCCATTGATTACAATAAATAAAAGGATTAAGACAACTATGGTCAATTCAAAATAAATGAATGAACACAGACGACTTTCTATCATCAGAGATCTTTCTGAACTTGTTACGTTCCGCGAGTGATTTCGTAATTTATGGTGACTGACCTTTATTAATATTTGTGTATTGATTTTATTTGTGAATGTTTTGTATCTGTCCTTGTCTGTTAAATTATTACGAGAGACAAAAAAAAAAAGAATACTTTTGTCCGGTCCCTTCGACTGCGAAATAACGAAGTTCGACTGTTCATTGATGTTCTTTCCGTTAACAATCCACATAACTTTTCGGATTGGGTTTCATTGATATAATATCCAGAACTAGAAATTAAAGAAACAACTTAAACCTCGAATCTGACATAAGCGGTGATATCAGTACCAGAATCTATGACAAACGAGACTATTTTAATTTTGAAATAATTATTACAAATTTCACACACCTTATATATAGAAATATACCAACTTCACCTGTATATGATATAAACATTTCCCAACTCATTCGATATTCAAGAGCTTGCAACTGCTATTCAGACTTTATAAAACGTCACCAGTGTCTGAGCAGAAAGTTGATAAACCAGAGTTATGTCACAGAACGTCTAGTCCTTTTCTAAAAAAGTTCATCGGAAAATACCAAGACCTTGTTGATAAACAATGTTTCTCTAATTCTTCGTCAATTTATCCCTTTCTGCACCCATTGTATAAAAAAAATTTAATCAACGTGTGGTTCGTTTGATCTCAGTTCTTCATTGGTTAAAATCCGATTATGACGTCGATTTTTCTTGCTTTCCTCTGAATTTCCTATTGTGACGGCATGAAAAAAGGCGACCATGCCTGATGACGTCACATAGAAAGAACACATCTTTTTGCAGATCATTCGAACAGAAGGAATAAATTTGCCTGCATATTGTTTGAAAATCATTAGAGAAACAGATTCCACCACCAAATCTCGTGTAATACGATATTTATCCACTCTCGACAGTTAAATTTTAAATATTTAAAACGCTCGGCGAGCCTCGCGTTTTAAATTTGAAAATTTAACTGTCTCGAGTGGATACATATCGTATCACACTCGATGCAGTGGTAGAATCTATATGTATCAACTTCCAAATAAATACATGAAGGTCTTGGAGTATAGATTCTGGGTACTGACGTTGTTTCTCATCTTAATAACGAGATATATTGTTCTTTTTATATGTCTTTGTATATTTTTAATTTTAACCGTTTAGTCCACTTTTGGTAATATCCTTTTGGCATGGCTCGGTATTCATACATTCCACCATTGTGTTTTGTAAATAGACTGTCTATATTCCATTTTGTTTTCTTTGTTGACATAGTTGTTTTTTTTTATAGTGAGTAAGATTATAACACAATGTTGACTGCTGTGCCCAAATTTTGACATTTTTTTGCTCACACCTTGTTGTCAATATAATGAAATTCTATGCGAATGTTATAAAAGTGAGAGGTTTAGCTAGCTATAAGTCAGGAATATGAAAATTGTTTTCCATTCGTTTAATATTTGATAAGGGACTTTTCGTTTTGAGTTGGGTATTTTTGTTATTTTAAGTTTTCATTATTGCTGATAATTGTATTACAACTTTCTTTGAGATTATATATGCAATACAGCTCAAAAGAAAGGTGAACTTGTACATCAGTGGATAATTCCATTGTCTTAACATACCATATGGTACTTTTTTATTATACAAAACAGTATTATATGCATTTTGAATATCAATTAGTGCTTTAATAGTTTCATTATTTTTAAATAATGTTTGTGTGGTTCTGTGAAAAATTTGAATGAATGTATTTATACTGTGCCTTAATTTGACTAAAATTGATTTATATGCATCTTTAGGTATATAAAGTTCTAACATGCATATCTGTAGAAATGTTTTGAATAATATAATTCTTTTATCGCTATTAGGTCCATTAAAACACTATAGTCTTAATACAAAAAACAATAGAACAGAAAAATACACTCCACTCTAAAATAATGATATGATAAAAATCAAACAAAACAGTACAAGAAGAAAATCTTAAACCATGGTAAATTAGTATTAGATGGACAATAGTTTACCGATGTAAACATTTCGTGGTAAATCGATAAAGAAGAGACAAATCAAGATAGAAACAAAAACTGAGGGAATCTCATAAACCCAACAAAGAAGTGGAACTGGGTGCATCGACAGGGTAAGTATCTCTTACTATGTACCGTTTGAATGAATGCTAGCAGTTACGGACAGCAATGTTAACGTACTTAAAATGATCGTAAGAAATAATGTCCAACGCAATACTAGTGTATGTTCTTCATCGGATAGTCATACAATACGGTCATGAAGAGAACAGGAAGACACAATATTGCGGAAAATCTACAATAAACTGTAGATTTTGTCAAAAGAAAAATGAAACATTATAGTCTTGGTTTATACTAGTTTTAATACTACATCGATGTTATCCAAAATCAGACACATGCCACAATCATTGGAAAACACAAGTATAAAAATAAGCTAGCCAATAAGTGCAGTACGCCAAAATGGAAGATGTTAAGGAAAAGTTTAAAGACTATCTCAGGTATAGTTGGCTATAGTATATTTTCACTGTATAATTATTGACATAAAGCTTTTGTTTTTTATGTTTTTTTTTGTGGTAAGTTTTATAAATATATACAAAAATAAAATGTGGTATAAATGCCAATGAGACAACTCTCCACAAGAGACCAAATGATATAGACGTAATCAACTATAAGGCCTTCTACAATAAGCAAAACTTATACCGCAAAGTCAGCTATAAAAGGCACAAAAATGACACATGTAAAACAATTAAAACGAGAAAACTAACGGCCTGATTTATGTAAAAAACAATGAACGAAATAAAAATATGATATTAAGCAACAAACGACAACCACTGAATTACAGGCTCTTGACTTTGGCCAGAAATCACAGACTTCTGACTTGGGATCTATGGCTATTTAAAATTTTGATTCGAGCATAACTGACGGTGGTACTTGTAGAAATGAGTGTTTTGTGCATTGAAATGTTTTCAATTGATTGTTTACTATTACAACAATGGCTACATTGCAGGTGGATTATCCTCGCAGTGCGGTGCATTGGTATTTCCAGGATTTAAATAAGTCACATTTATTCTAATTTATATTTAATTTTACTCCGCCTTAGGAAGCAACTAAATTAGTAAAATTTAATCTACATTCAAAATTCATTTTTTCCAAAGAGGGTGCTAATATTCCCATATCCAACAAAACATGTCGAATTTACTAAAAAGTTCCCTTCAAACAGCTGTCAAATCGTCTTTTTATATTGAGGAGAATTATAAAGGCATGGATTTTGTTACCACAAATTACTTAAAATCTTTACTAAATTCTTTTAGATACACAGATTTGGTTGTAAGTTTGTCTGTACCTGTAGAAAACTTATTGCAAACGGAATAACACATCCTAAATTTTACGGTAATACTGTTTGCCAAGTTCAAAATTTAGATACGATCAGGGTTAACTTATTTTTGAAGTTTACAAATTCAACACTGTAATTAGAATTTTGAATATTGTTTTCATTGGTATAAATATTTAATCCATATTAAATATTATTGTTATACACATATGCACATTCATAGTACTACAATCTGTCGATATCTATCTTTTGGTATTGTACAAGGACATGTTTTTGTCTGACTGTACATGACGTCTGTGCACTAAATGCGTTGGATGTTGGATGTGTGCTGATTGGTATTTTAGTCTTTGATACATGATCTAGTTTTATTAGTTGTTTTTGGCTTTAAACAAGCTGTCAGTAACTCAGATCTGTACTCTGTGTATGTTTTGTTATTAGGGATGTATAAATACCCTGCCACGTACGGTCTGATTTTTCGTTAAATATATTTTCTGCTAGTATCGATTTGATGCCTATAATTGCTAACAGCAACTTTATTTGAACTTTGGTGGATAGTTGTCTCATTGGCAATCATACCACATCTCTTTATTTTTTATATTACTTATATTTATTTGTTAAAGTTGATGAAATTTGTGTTACTTGAATTTCAAAGTTTAAGCTTGCAACGCACAACTTGTTTGAGGAACAAAATATTTGCTAACTTGATTGGGTACAAAAAGAAGTTGGTAACACGACAAGGTTTACTACAAAGAATAGTGTTCTTATACATGTTATAGGAACCATCTGTGTCCTGTTCTTACCGACTCCTATATCATATGTAATATACCTCATTCATGCATTTCTCAGGACAATGACGGATGATTCAACGAAAGCTAGCATCATCCTTAATCTTCACGTTCCGGTATATATAGATGAAGTATCCTCTTAATAAATGTTTCGATTTTTTGTGACTAGGTTGCACGCATCTAACCCATCTAACTTGATAATAAAATACCACAGATGCAGTTAAGTCATATACTGACTTTAATTGTTGTTACCACAATCCGGTCCTCTTTTTCTCGATAGCGACATCACCGAATGAGACTTATCTACGGATTTTTTACTAAGGTGTCACAAGTGGGGCATAAGTGCACGGGTACCAGTTTAGCTAGCGTTATGTGGTATGTATACACATACGGTTAAAACTATCTTATTGCGTGATAGAAAAAGTACATTTACATGCGTATGAAAAACTCTCATGACGTAGGAAGCCTTAAAACCCAGGGTTTGCTTGTGCAAATACACAGTCGTGCCTATTCTGTTATCTATTGTACTGTAAATTTTTGTTTTGTTTTCTAGTACATCGAAAACTGTATTATTTGAGTTACCCAAACTTCAACAGAACAACAGACGCACGATCGTTTGGGGATTTGCAAAAATGTATAATAATCAAAATGTGTATAAGGTAGAATACTTTATTCATAATGTAAACACTAATAGTTGATAAAAACAAAAAAACAAAACATTCATACTCAATGTAATACTTCAACTTCAGCAATATTTAATCAGATTAAACTTAAAATCTATTACTTACACACACAATGAAATTTTAAACTTGACATTGAGCAAAATAAAATTATCATCATAGTTCAGAACAAAATGATTGACTGACCAACAAAGAGTATGCATCATTTGAAATTTCACTAATATTAATATGTATAGGTTTCATAACTAGTGAGAGTGGGATATTATTAGTTCTCTAATTCTTCGTCAATTTATCCCTTTCTGCACCCATTGTATAAAAAAAAATTAATCAACGTGTGGTTCGTTTGATCTCAGTTCTTCATTGGTTAAAATCCGATTATGACGTCGAATTTTCTTGCTTTCCTCTGAATTTCCTATTGTGACGGCATGAAAAAAGGCGACTATGCCTGATGACGTCACATAGAAAGAACACATCTTTTTACAGATCATTCGAAATGACGGAATAAGTTTGCCTGCATATTGTTTGAAAATCATTAGAGAAACAGATTCCACCACCAAATCTCGTGTAATACGATATTTATCCACTCTCGACAGTTAAATTTTAAATATTTGAAACGCTCGGCGAGCCTTGCTTTTTAAATTTGAAAATTTAACTGTCTCGAGTGGATAAATATCATATCACACTCGATGCAGTGGTAGAATCTATATTTCTCTTATGGTCAACAGCTCGAATCCCAATATGGAATTTACTGACCCCATATATATCGTATTAGGTCACTAGTACACTGTATCACGGATTTATCTTGCCAACTATCGTAACATGTGATATTTAGACTAATGGCCAAGTCTACAACACTTAGTATTAAAACCTATTCCATTGTTCTTTAGAAATACAAATACCAACAATAACAACTTGTAAGCTTTAAATGTGTATTATGAACTTATTTCAATCGTTCATCATCAATTTCTTCGTCTGTTGAAACCTTTCAGATTTTTCCTCAACACCGTGTTGTTTTTACAAAGTGACGTAACACCACTACTAACCGTGAATTGAAAAAAAAACACGCCTACTAACCCCATATAAAATATATACGGTTTGATAGCAAGCGATATCTAATTTTCAGCAGTTATTAAACCTATATCTCTTGTGGTCAAAATTCTCATTGTGTTAAATAAATCGGCTTATCGTTGTTTTAGTCGTTCGCACATGCAAGTATGACGTCATATTTCCTGTTAACATCAGACATTTTAAAACTTTATTACTCTTCAAAATGTAAATAAATTTAACAAAAAGAAGAATGACAGGTAAAAAGTGTCACTACGTATTTGGATATAGTCGACACATTCACATATGTCTGTTGCCATGGACAAAATACATCGTCTTAACCTGTGAAAGTCATCAATAATCTCACGAATAGCAAATGAAAGTGTCGTAATATCGTCTCATGATGCTAGACAGGCCAATCAAATTAACGCATGTTTGGTATGCATTTCTCGTGTCATATTCCGTGCAGTGTGATACGAGAAATAAACGTGTACCTCTTTATGCAAAAAATAGACAACAAGTCGAGAAAGAGAAAATGTAAATATCTGTTTTTTAGTTCAGTTCTAAACAGTATATATTTAAAAGTAGGACACATGCTTTTGATAGGAATTGAAATGATATTTTGCAAATATCAACAATAGTTTAATTAATGTAAGATTGTCAACAATGAGCAAACCCCACACCGTATAGCAAGCTATTAACGGCTAAGGGAGTCTTTCAAAATATAAAAAATGATGGTCTGTAATGATTAAAGCTAAACAAGAAAACAATCATGATAGGAGTGTGGTTATTCGAGCACCTAAATATTCGAGAGGTAGAGTAATATATAGTTATGTAGTTGTTTTGCAGTACATGTAAAATGGTAGACGTATAGAAATAGAGGAAAGAAAAAAAAGAATAACGACAGTACATGTAAAATAGTAGAAGTATAGAAATAGAGGGAAAAAAAAAAGAATAACGACAGTACATGTAAAATAGTAGACTTATAGAAATAGAGAAAAAAGAAAAAAAAAGAGAGTAACAAAATATTTTCAATTATTTCGGAAATTCGTTTACTGACAGATGAAAAATGGTCTGCATGTTATCCTGTCAATGTTTCTTTTATGTATCCTTCGTGGTTAACTTTAGTATGAAATTGCATTACTCCATTTATTTAATAGCATTTAGCTTTGACATCAACTTTGAAATTGAAGTTATCCATAAGAATAAAAAAAATACTCCGATTACACTTTGGCGATGATTTAGAATTTGGGATACATTTCATATAATTATACATTAAACCTTCAAGGTTGTATCAATATCTATATCAGTTGTTGAGAACGTGAGTTGGTCACGATAAAAAACATAAAAAATTATAGCGATTACAAATATGTGTTGATGCTATTGATATTCTTCAAAGGATAAGTGTCATCACTTTTAGTCCCTTCATTACATTCAGTGACACCTAGTAAAAGGGAAAAACATTCCAAATTAGTATACTATAGATGCTCATAAATTGTCCTTACAAAAAGTCTTACATACCAACATATCTTAAAAGTATATTCAATTTAAAAAAAAAAACATATTTCAACAGTTCATTAAAGTGTCCGGGTTTTTTTTCTTTTAAACCTAAGGCCACGCCAATTTGATTTCTTGTTCTAGATATTTTTCCACTCCAGAAATTAGGGCGAGCGAGCGATTTAAAAATTTTAATAAAAAAATATTTATTTTGCAATTTTTTAAGGCGAATCTTGAAAAGTAAAGGCGAGTGATTAAATATTTTTTTGAAAACATAAAATCATAGGTTCTGACAATATTGATCAAAACAAGACGGTGTGAAACTTGATTTACCACTTGTACTTTGAAATTTCTTTAATTCATCAACTGTTAAAGTGTTGTTTTTTTCCCTGTTAACCAAGACATGTAATGCCCACTTTTAATTGCATCATATTTATGACTTCTTGTATTACTGTTACTTTCTGAGCACATCAGATTTTGAACTGAATAATTGAATAATTATTTTAACTGCTTTAAATGATCTCTAATGATGGCTTTCCTCCTTTGCCAGACATGACTCATACCTAGCAACACAGGAACTGTTCATCCTTCTGGGACACCTGAATTCACCGCCAGTTATTTTGGGTTCGTGCTGTTCGTTGATGTGTGTACTTTTTTCGTTTTTTTTTGTGTTATATGTTGGTTGTCTGTGTCTCCGTCGTTTTGGTGTTCTCATTTTTATTCTTTTTTTTTTTGCACTTTGTATACAAATAAAATGTGGTATGAGTGCCAATGAGAAATTCTCCATCCTAGTCACAATGCTTTTAAAGTTTACAATTTTAGGTCAAAGTACGGTCTTCAACACGGAGCCTTTGCTCACACCAAACAACAAGCTATAAAGGGCCCCAAAATGACTAGTGTAAAAAAATTCAAACAGGAAAACCAACGGTCTAATCTATATACAATACAAGAAACACATATGAACAACATCAATAAACGACAACTACTGAATGACCGGTCCCTGACTTAGGACAGGTGCATAAAAATGCACTGGGTATGGATAGTTTTGTTCCGTCGGCAAACGATATTGCAGTTAGTTTAAACAATATTTTATTTTCAAAAGGGCACAAAATACAATTATACAATAGAAATACTTGGATTCGGAAACTAGAAGAACTTATATAAATCCGTCTCCCTGATATTGCACTTGAAGGCAACACTTCTCCTCCTTCTGCGTCCTTCATTCTAACAACGAAAATCGGCATGATTTTGTGAATAATTGTCCTTGACTTTGATAAGAAATCTGTGTTAATGCTCGAAATAGTTTAAAGGGCTGCGATTTGACGTTGATTAAAACGCTCTTGCGATTGCTTTTTATTTCTTTAATGTTTACCAAAAAAGAACCGGCACAGGAAATAGACAAGATTACTTTTCCAGATGCAGGAAGCGGGAATATTTAAAAAAAAAAATTCCGTTTAGGCAAAAATATGTGCAGGCGTATCCGTCGAACAAGGAATTAAATTGGTGTGGCCTAAAAACCACTTTATTGTTCATGTATTTATATATATAAGACGGGTTTTGTTGTTGTTTCACCAACAGGCATATTTGAACTGAACACTACTTTATCCATTGTATCAATATGCCGGATTATGATTTAATTTGATGATATCGAGTAAACTTTGTTCTGTTAACAGACGAATGACTATCAGTATTATTTCATACCAGCCGGGGTATATACACAAGGATGTCTCTTTTTATGTTCAAGCCATACGAACTTCACTAACAGGGATGTGGTCCTAACACAAAAAAAAACTGCTCCTAGAGTGTTATAAAGAAGAAAAACTGAAATCGATACGCCATAAGTTATACGTTTACAATGACGAATTTGCTCTTAATAAGAGTCTGACATTTTTAGTAAAAGAAACTGCTACCCATTTGCTTTCCAGTTAATCTATTTTTTAAGACATCAAATAAGGAACACCACTGGTGCTCTATAGAAAATGCATTTCAAATAATAGCACTTTTGTAAACAGAAGGGGATACATAAAGGCAACAGTAGTATACCGCTGTTCAATAGTCATAAATTGATTAAGAGTAAACAATCCGGGTTACAAACTAAAACCGAGGGAAACACATCATAAGGCGACTGTGCAATGATAGGTGGTGTTTCTATAGAAGTAAGATAAAACGGATATATTCCATACACGTTTGGGGAGGAGAGTAAAGAATCGTATCTACTTTGACATTGTTTGGTTGATTTTCTATGCATTTTCTATGTATTTATTCTCTTAAATAATAAGTAAAAAATGTGAAGGACTTGGTACGAAGGAACTTAGACATACAACGTAACTAAAGTTAACATAGTTAACGAAAAAAAAACTTTTGTGTACGCCAGTATCAACTACCAACCAGGGTTACATGAACCCGGCCTGGAAAAGGTTTATATAGGATTTTACATAGTGTTGATGAGGCTCAACCCTTCCTTGGTCTTGGATATTGGTGTGGCATACTGTAAAAGTCAGTTATAAAGGATTTGACTCATCAGTTCATTACTAAATACAACTAAAAAAAATCATAACAATCGTATACAAGAAGTGACGATTTAAAAGTACTCGCAGTTACTGAAAGCTAGTTCACAGTCAAATTTAAACTCATGAAGAAACCATTTTTCTCTGACTAGGATATTGATCAGTACGTACACCTTCGATGGATCAAATACGCCATAATAAGTCTGAGAAATGCATGCAAAAAAAAAAGAATGGTTTGTCCTTCTTCTAGATTTATAAATTGCTATTTCAATATAGGAAATCCAACAACATTTTGTGTGTGTTACAAGTCAGGCTTTCTTGAAAAAACAAAAAAAACACACTAACGATACACGGCTTTTATGTTTTGTCCACCAGACGCAATGTGGTCGTTGTTGATATTTGATTGTACGTCTATTATCGCATAAGAGTCTGGTATTTCTGGTTAATGTGATCTGTTTTACCTTTTCTATGTATTTTGCAAATTATATTATCCTTTTCAAGTTATATTTTAAGTTACTGAATATTCAAACTTGGACTTTGGTTAATCTTTAAATTATATAGTTCTGTTTTGCAATTTCCTCCTAAACTTAAGATGCGAATATTATTAACTCTCCTTGCTTATACATTTTGTATCATTATAAACATGCTTACATTTAACAAGTTCCACATCATTTTCTCCAGAAATCTGTTTTGTTGTATTTCTATCAATCATTCGGCCCCTTTCTCTTCTGTTCTTGAAAAAGGTATTAGAAAACATATTGTAAACTCATGTTTGTTACAATAATATCATAAACTGAAAGGTTTGCAAGTACTGTAAAAACTGAAAGATATTGTTGAGTATGAAAGATTGCATCTACCATTGTGCAAAAGGGTAACACTGCAGATAACTTAGATCGCCACATATTAGAAACAGTAATGAAATTATTTTAAATATTTTCTACTTGTCTGCCAATCAATGTTTTACTATGTATAAAGATTTTAGACATATTTATTTTTCTGTTCCGGAAAAAATATAACACAAAAATCATCAAAAATACAAAACTAGTCTCTTAGCTTTGTCATTGTTTATTATAAATCTAAAGTTCAAGTTCAAATAAAGGATGGATTTTATATAAATATATATTTAAATATTGTTAAATGAACACCGGTATGATGATCACTTATTGACATATATATTAATCATAATTACAAGCATTAGATTACGACTAAATATTTGTTTGTGCTTCTAATTTTGGGTTTTGCCACGTTATTCTTTTTTAGAAACACGATCTGATTAAATTTATCTTATTGTATCAATACAAATAACTATAAGGCGAGTGACATCTTCAGGAAAAAACGCTAAGGTTTTGACTTTAATGCACACACCTAACACACAGCTGGTTTTCCTACAAGTGATATCTGAATACTTAAACTTCATTTTTTCTCCGGTTGTAAATAAAAATCGTACGGTAATATTTTTGTAAAAATTGAATAAAAGTCTGGAAATAGTTTCAAACTGAAAAATAATAACATGTGTTTCAATGTAAATTATTAGCAAGAAGCTTCCTTTTTCTTTTAATACAATGTTTTCAGTTTGTGTGTATTACATATTTAAGTATAATCAAATAATTTAAATGAATAATTTTGTGTGTTTTTGGAGTAAAACGTAATTTTTGTAACGTCATTATTTCAAAAACGATCCAAACTTTTCAATTTCTTTTAGATGTTTTTGCATATTTGATAATACTGTAAATCAAAACATATCTAATAATTAAACCGAGTTAATTGTTCATTTAATACATGTTGTTATTTAGAGTAACTGAATTATTCTGGATTGTTTGCAATTTTTACGCACTCATCAAAATTCCACCGAAATAATGGAACTCTTTTTCGCCGTAATTATTCGCCTGTATATTATTATGTTAAAATTTTTCGCCAGTGTTCAAGTAAATTGACAACATTGACAGAGACAATTGAAACATATTTTCGCTAAAATTGTTTAAAACCTTGTTTTTGACTTACTGTATTCTTCAAATAAAAACATGAGAAATATAGTATTTAGTAAGTATTTGTTTCAAATTCACAAATTAATGTGATCCATTGATAGAAAATGTTTTATGGTAATATCTTAGTTTTGGTTTTTTTTACGAACAATATCTAACTGGACGTGAAGTTCTTTCAAACTATTCCCACTCCCTTCTGCTCAAGAGACAGACTCTGTATCGACTGGTAACGATGTGTCGTTTGTCAAATATATACGGCAGAGCGGTTATGTTTTCAAACTGTAAAGGGAAAAGCAACGTTTCTTTCTGCAACGTGAATCAACGGAAGGATTTAGTTTAAAGAAGGCTTGTTGGTGGACATACAACGGTCGAGAAATCACTTCTATCACAAAACCTGTTATAAAGTTTTTACTAGTAAACATAAACTGACCACATTTTCAGACAATAATTCGGCCCGACAACCTACATCTTCGTGTACAAAAAAACCTTTGTGCAATGATGTTATTTTTTTTTTCATTTTGATCTAGAGTGGCCGAGATAGATTGGATGGTTTGCAAATTGTGTAAATGCAAAGTTTTTATGCATGATATAAAAAATACACAGATTACCTTAGGCCGAAAGAATCCAGTGCATTATGCGTACTACAAAACATATATCAGATAGTAAAATTGTGTTCAAAATTACATCATAATGTTTTCCAGAAAATAATGTATACCACCTAACTTGCATCACAAAATATTTGCTAAAAAAAATCAGGTGACCTTTGAAATTAAAGA
Organism: Mytilus californianus; assembly: GCF_021869535.1. Taxonomy (NCBI): domain Eukaryota; kingdom Metazoa; phylum Mollusca; class Bivalvia; order Mytilida; family Mytilidae; genus Mytilus; species Mytilus californianus. Next base: position 1,963,252 of record NW_026262723.1, read on the forward strand.
ACCTCCAAATTCGAAGCATGAATGTGCCTTTGTTCAATTTGTTTCGACAATATAGAAAGACTTGCTTATGTATAATAAGGTATTCTACCTGAACAATTTACTAGAACTATTTGCACCTTTCCTCCTCCAACATGTACGGGAAAGTTACACACCGTACACGATTCAACAAAAATAAAAAAAATAAATGTGGATCTTATAATGACATACAGTACTAAGACGGACAAGGAATGTATAATACTGTTTACAGCAGCTCAATTACTCTCTCTGAAGCCAGCACTACCACTAAGACTTAAAGCCGTTAGGAATCTTCTCAGAACTCGTCATCTGAGCACTGTTACCTCATTCAAGAAGGAGCAACCAATGTTGACATTAAAACGAAACCAATAGATGGTAAGAATACATTCCACTAAATGGCCAGGTGTTTCAGTCTTTGTCTCCTACATATGAATGTGTTATGAGTATCAAACATCACTAAGTGTATTCCCTGCCAATTACAGGAGCCATGTCTGGTCTGATCAGTTGTCTATCATACGACAAACCAAACGCATGCAATATAAACGTCACGAAAATAACTATGAAAAAATTGCCTGTTGTGATGTCCAAAGTGCAGATTTATTTTTTATTGAAGGACAACAGATCGTCTGATGAACATCACAGATGTTATTTGGGACGCACTTCTGAGGTTCTATGATATACTGGAAAAGTCCTCATCGAATCAAATAAATCCACCCTCAATTCTTTAGTGGAATTGCATCTTGCACATCTTATAAAAGAATTTCAGGAATGGAGCTGTGCTATTTCCCCGACAATCAGGATTTGGATCATGTTCTTGAATGCTGTGAGTAACATTCCACAAAATTTTCAAGCACAGAGAAATGGTATATGGCCATTACATTTCAGTTCAATCCGTTCCAAATTTTTTTGTGACTAACAAGAATAATTTCTTCATGTATTGTTCAATCTCCCTATCGAATTTGAAGAAGGCTTTAATGATGGGTTCTTTGCCATAAGTCAGAAAGCTGGTTTAAAAAAAAAATGGAATGTAAAGTGATGTGGTTACTGAAAAAATCATCATTAAAGACAGTCAAGAGAACGATGGTATTGTTGGTCTGAACAGAAAGAAATCTGCGATTGAAAGGTGGCATGTAACAAGACACATAGTAGGCCACTTCATTGTAACAATAAAAATGAGACCAGGCTAGGTATCTGCTGATGAGAACACACATGCTGAAATAAGACCTGGATCTATGAAACGAGATGAACAGCATGTCATCTACCTAATCAGTCATTTGCAGGAAACAATTGTTAACCCATTGACATTCACCAGCATCCTCCTGAGATGATCAGTATTTCAACTGGCCTTCAAGCTCCAAAGGGAGCTTCTATGAGACTATTTAACGCTCTAACATAAAGACATTTTCAGATATGAGCAAAAAACAAATGCAGATAAGGAGAGGCAGTTTAAGGAAATATTAATCCAGAGCTCATATTTGGTTGTTCAGGGACGATGTTATTGTCGAAAAATTGTCTTCGTTCCCTATTGGACCCATACCCACTTCTCCTTTTCACGATGATAAAACAATGGGAAAATGTGTCAAATCTGATCTTGCGTAAGAGCTTGAACGTGAGATATGTCCATCTTTAATCTTCCCCCATTTGACCCATCACGTAATGTTGTGATCAGGAATGGCATTCAATCACTGGATGTGAACGGGTTTTTCAGTTTTGGTGATCTGCTAACTTGCTATTTGAAGCTGCTGTCAACTCTCTTTCAGTCGGCGACAACAATTGTAGATGTGTTTGATGGGCATGACATAACAGACCCTATTGATTCGGTTGAAAGGTAACATCGGTCTCAAGCAGCTTGTTTTGTAATGTTATTATAAACGAAGGAAGCAATATCCTAGCATTGAATACAATCCCGGGAAACAAAAGAAATACACAGACTTTGATCTGTTTCATCAGGAAATTTATTTTGAAATCAAATTGAGCTAATAATCGGTGCATGTCGGACTGCTTAAGCTTGTTCAGTACCCAAGAGGAAACTCACACTAGACTCGAATGCTTTGACACTGATGTTCATTAGTTCTCTCGAATGCTAAACACAGATCAGCTATGGCTCTTCATGGGTTCTGTATTCTTTGCTAAGGTTGTAGGCGATACTATCCAGTTCATGAGTTTTGTAGTTCTGCTAACAAGTAGTACACGTAAATATACCAGCAGCTCATGCTCTGACTTCTTGTATCTAAGTTGCATTTTGTATTACATAAAAGGCAAAAGTCCAGTCACAAAGATTGGAACAAGCTACGTGCTAGACTTCCCTATTCATGCTATTGTTCGCCTTCCATTGACCAAATCGTCAAACAACACGTTCTAAGAGCCAGCCTACAGACAAACATTTGAATGATCTCACACCAAGCAAAGCCGCAAATGGGTTCACCCTTTGACTACGGTTGGCGGAAAGGTTTCAAAGGTCCCACTCAAGTTCTGTTTACTTATGTCATCCAACTTTCTTATTTAATATGTTCTTGCAAATGGAAAAAAAATTACATTAGAGAATGTTGCACCGAATGTTCTTGTAGGGGAAGCTACCTCTCTTCTGATGTATTGACAAGTCAACAGAGCCCTGACGATGACGATGAGCGGAATCTTCTCAGACTTGATTTCAATTTTAGAATTTGTATTTGATTTTTTTTTTTCAGTGTTTATAAATCACAAAATGAAATATCGCATTGTGTGATTATTTTTTAAACCGCGTTCCATTAAATAAAATATGGACATAGAAACACCTAACTCAAATAATAGAAACCTCTTTGAGGATACTCTTTAGATTATCTAATAAAATAATATAAGAAAAAAAGAAAGAAAAAAATACCCTGCCAGAACGCGTTTGGTAGGATTTAAACAAACAGAAGGCCATCGTCAATGTTGACGATACAAAGACGTCTACGTTTGATCCCCTTTGTTTTTTTTTTTATATTTTCTCATGGCTGATACATGGTATATACTTCTGTCCTGAAAAATTCATTACTTGTATTACAAAATAGTATGTTTATGGTCAAATACAATCGTATTCAATCGTATTTGTATTTTGTCAAAAGTACTGTTTTACCTATTTCTGAGAAAAAACGTCAAATTGACGTCAATTATCTCCCTTGCGTGTAGCATATGCAACTATCAATCTGAGAAACAATATTAAAGTAGTGAAGAAAGTGAGAGAAAAAAAAGATTTCATAACCCAGGTTCAAATTAGTTCATAATAATAAATAGGTGTGAACTTATGACCCTGATTTAAAACATAACTACACCATATTGCACTTAAACGACCGGGCAAACTGAAATCTTCACATTTCCCCCTTTCGAATGATCTATAATATAGCCGTGTGGTAAATAGACACATTAAAAGTATTACGGTCTGAATGTCATTCGTCTATATATCACGTAAGAGATATAAAAGCCTTAACATGAAAAACACGGTTTACCATTAATGAATATAGTTTTACCAACTTTTTATTGTTGAAAAAGCACTGTGAATTAAAAAAAACGTGTCAACAAGTTGATTACAAACCTTCAACTTAAAATCAAAGCCGAAAGGTAAGCGGAGTTAAATACATACAACATTTAGAGATAAAAAATAAAATGAACAATAAAGGGAAAGAGAAACATCCGATTAGTTAATAGATAAATTGACTCAGTGTGATGTATTTTTGACGTAAATATGATAACATAGTTTAAATACAGATCCCATTTTCCGCCCTAGGAATCTGAAATCTTCATGACAATCACAAAATGTAAAAACCTAAAATATTTGAAGATAATGTAATTTAGATTCTTTTACTACCGATTTATTGTTTATAGGGCGGACTGTATCCGGTATTGCTTTGGTCAAACAGTTGAAGTGATGACTGCTTTAGAAGAAAAAATGGAGTTGTGGTTGATTGCCAATAAAACAATTGTCAAGTAGAGTCCAAATGAACAGGATTTAAGAAATATATGAAGGTCAACATAAAACCCCACAATGAGCAATACTGTATACGTGTAGCCAACTATAAAAAAAAAACCCTGACATGAAATATAAAACAATCCAAACGAAAAATCCAAGGACCTGATTTTTGTCTAAACAATAACATGAAAAAAAGGAAAACAAAAATGAGTAACATCAATCGATAATAACGACGATTTAATTACAGGCTACTGAATAGGGACAGGCATATATAAAATGTGGAGGGGTTAAACATGGTTGTGCGAGGTCAAACTTGAGACAGTGGTTCAACAGCGCAACATAAGATGAAACTTTAAAATCATATGGAAATAGCTTGACTTAATAGATTGGCACGAAACAACAAAACAAAAGCACAATATTGTACAATGCCAAAGTATACGCATACAATATCAACGGGATATAGACCAATAAATTGTCTAAAAATGTTACACATATTCAATTATGTTTTAATGTATCAAACCAATATCAATGTTAGAACCGACAAAACAATATTCAAAGATCGGACTACGGTATTACTTGTATAAACTGGCAGCAAAACGACCAAAAACCCTCAAATCACCCACATGTCACTATAACAGTAAAAAAGAAGTAACTATACAATATGTCAAACCTGTAATTGCCCTGATACATGAAAGCTTGGACAAAATCGGCCTATAGCTTAAATGTTTTAAATGAACAAATACGTACAAATGTAAAAGAAGAAACAGCCCAAAACGAGGTTTATGATTTGGGAGAGCCAAATGAATATGTGGCGGAGTTTTTTACAGGTTTTTTTTGTCGATTACAATCGTCCTTATTTAAATCTCAATCAGTGGTTAAAGGAAATGAATAATCAACGAAAGTTTGTACAGGAAACGCACATATCTAGACAATAACACATCCTGAAATAACCTCTCGACTCGTAATCCAAAAAATCAAAATGTATGAATGGGAGAGGATAATGAAAAGGATGCAATAGATTAGACACTACTGTATATCCGAAATGCAAAACGCTACACAAACTATGAAAATTCTAAAGGCAAAAATAACACTTATCAGCAATTTTAGATTTTAAATCCCAAATCATTTTGAGTCGTGTGAATGTCAGGCTATATAGACCGTCTATTTTCCCCCAGAGAGGTCGAGTGTTAGTTGTTTTATGGTCTTTTTAGCTTTTAAATATTTTTGGTAATGCATGCTATCATTTTGATTTATTTAATTACTTAAAAATATAAAAACTCGGACGTCGATTCAACTTTACTGTACATATGCTGTATAAGCAGTTTTCGCTGAACTAAGGATGCTGATTTAATAAACTCGTCTTGTTTATACATTTTTCATAATCAGTATGCTAACTTGGAACAAGTTCAGTACTATTTTCCTCATTTATCTGATTCGTTTTACTCCTTTCTAGTAATTGCATCGCTTCTTCTTTTCCTGAAATAAAATATTACAAAACAGCTAGTTTTTGTACATTGTTAAAATAAACCGAAAGCTTTCAGTAAAAAAATTCCTTGGCAATTAGTTAACTTTTCATCAATAAATATCAATATAAATATATCTAAATAATGATTAGAATGATTGGAATTATCGGTATTTAGTTAAACACTTTATCACTGAACATTTGTGGCCAACTTTGTTTATCACACTTTCTGTTGTGATGAGCAATTTAAGCCTATTAAACTTTTGCAGATCATATTATAATGAAAAAGTCAACTTTCTTGATCTAGGGAATTTAACAGGTAACAGACTGTTTGGCATTAATGTATAAGATGTTAGATATGTGTTTTTTTATTTATTTTTCATTTTATGTTTTATAACAATGATATAAATTATATGTAGCATGAGTAGCTGGCTGTCTTTTAAAACAAAAACAAAACAATTCTAATAAAACATAGCAAGGTCAATACATCAAACGCTTTCAAGTTTAAAAAAAACAACTTTAAATGAAAAAGGAAAAGAGAAACACAAAAAAACAGCCGAAGTGTCTATTAAGGGTACGTATGTGTATCAACTGAGGCGTATGTTTAGTTGTATAATGGACAATCATAACATTTACGTCTAAATATGTGTAAAGATTTCAAAAGATAGGTTACGAACACACAGTTTCTCTAATTATAATTGTTTTTCTTAACATATTTCAAATGACATTAAAAAGTGTGAAACGAATACACTAGTGACCAAACAAAAATCTTACAGACATCAACCACCGACAGACACTTAATTAAAGGCTCTTGACTTTGGACAGGTACATCAAAAATTTGACGCTGTTAAACATATCCCTGTTTTGAACAATGCATCGTTGGATTTACTATTGCATACTTCCAATACATGTAAACTTACGTTAAGTATATATTGTGAACGTGCTATATCGTTCTACACACATTATTTTGAAATAAGAATGCTTTAAGCAAAATGAAAATAATAACTTATGAATTTGATTATACCAAAGGGCTTTTTCTGGATTTATCCTTCAGAAAAGCTTAATCTTAAACCGGTAAAACGTTAGGAGTTTTATGACTAAAAAGGAAATGTAGTAAACCAAATGATAAAATTCATCGTAGTCTACATTGCATGAGGAATTTTGAACCTTATTTTCTTAGTATTTCATAAAAAAAAATGCATGAACATGACCTATAGTTGGATGAGTAAATTACTCTTCAGTCTATTATATTTTTTCACTGCATAGCAATATGTACAGTTAAAAAGATTCTAACTGGCAACTAATGACACGAGTTTAAACAGTCCATATAAATTTTAGCGGATAAATTTGGATATTTAAGATATTTTTAGCTGCAAATTCTCGGTAAAATTTACAAGGAAGTGTTTAGTCTTTCAGTTACCATTTTAGTTCAGGTTGGTCAAACAAAAATAAAAAACGGTTAATAATAGAATGTCGGCGGTAAATATTGAGATATACTGGCAAATACTGGTCAATTGAAATTTTGATTGAACGATACTATAAAAACTAGTCCCTAGTCCCTACCTGATAAATTACTGGGTAAATGTACAGATATAATCAGGGAACAGAAAGTCACTGAATTACTACATTATATAAGGACAAAAAGTCACAACAAAAGACTATGACGGCTTGTTTTCTCAACAGTAATTAATTTTAATCAATTGTAATATATTGTTTTTTAAAGTTGCTGAACATGTATAAAAAAAGAAGATGTGCTATGATTGTCAATGACACAACTCTCAACAAGAGACCAAATGACACAGAAATTAACATCTTCATGTCACCGTACGGCCCTCAAGAATGAGCAAAGCCCACACCGCATAGTCAGCTATAAAAGGCCGCGAAATGACAAATGTAAAACAATTCAAACGAGAAAACTAACGGCCTAATGTATGTACAAAAAAATGAACGAAAAACAAACATGTAACACAGCAACAAACGACAACCACTGAATTACTAGCTCATAACCTGGGACAGGCACATACAGAATGTGGCGGGGTTAAAATAGTTTAAAGGCGCCAACCCTCCCCTAACCTGGGACAGTGGTGTAACAGCACAACATGAGAACAAACTATAAAAATCAGTTGAAAAAGGCTTAACTCATCAGATAGATATAAATAGAAATACAGAAATAAATCTAACAAATGGATGGGACGGGTACTTATATACATCCCAACAACAAAAAGACACCAAGTACAGATCTGAGAGTACTCGCAGTTACTGACAGCCAGTTCAAAGCCAATAACGACTTATAAAAAAAATCATGCATCTAAAACTAAATTATCACAAAGTGTACATCCAACATCCGATGGATTTAGTGTAGAGACGTCATAAACAGTCAGAGAAAACATGACCTTGAGCAATGACAAGTATATTACAGTTGCAGAAAAGGAAATCTAAAAATAAGTCATTTCTTATTCAAAGAAACTTTTTTCTCACAATTGAATTATGACTTTTTGCCCTACATACATTAACTGCTACAGACATGTTTATCATCAAACGATGAAAGTTTTCAAGTCAATAGACCTTTTTCATTATTAATTAAAGTATTACATAGATAAATGAAGGACAGTGATAATTAGAATAAAATGTTAAAGAAAAAGTGTAAAAAATCAGCCAACAGTTGAATTTTTTGCATTTGTAAGATTTTGTCATCATGACCATGCTGAATGTTTAATAATCGTGAAGCAATCTATATATAGATATAAGAAGATGTGGTATGAGTGCCAATGAGACAACTCTCTATCCAAGTCACAATTTTTCGAAGTAAACCATTATAGGTCAAAGTACGGTCTTCAAAACGAAGCCTTGGCTCACACCTAACAGCAAGCTATAAAGGGCCTAAAAAATGACTAGTGTAAAACCATTCAGACAGGAAAACCAACGGTCTAATCTATATAAAAATCGAGAAACGAGAAACACTTATGAACCACATCAACAAACGACAACTATTGAAGATCAGATTCCTGACTTAGGATAGGTGCAAACACATGCAGCGGGTTTAAACGTTTTAATAGGTACCAACCTTCACCCTTATCTGAAAAAATAGTGTAACATCACAACATAGAAAGACACATTATAAAATATCAATTAAAATGGCTTAACTCAATCAAAAGATATATTAACACAAGTGAACATACACTGAATGAATAAATTTGATCTATGATACAATGTAAATACAAAATCATATATTTTTTTTAAAAGTCTTCAAAAATACTTGCATCACTGTTTTTCTGTGATGTCAACATTTTTAGCAGTTGTTAGAGTAACTAAACTGTTGACACCTGTAAACCATATGTAATGCCCTGTTGATCTATTCACATGACATGTGATTCTATTTACTTGTAAAGGTCAAGCCTTTCCAAGAAAAAAATATCGTGATTAATACATGCTGCAGTAATGGATACACTAATTTGAATAACCCTAGAGTATGTGCTATCATTGCCTCTAAAACATAAAATCTAAATCAGTCATTACTCATTAATATTTGAAAAAAAACATAGCAGTATAATTAATTCTTCATAAACTGGATCATGCAAAATGAAAAAAATTCCACATCAACCCATGTTTTACTACAAATGATAGTTAATTTTGTCAAAAGAATCATGAAACTTTCAATTGACCAGTATTTGCCAGTTTTGATCAATTGAGGAGTATGACCGGGGCGATAAATACTGGAAAATACATGTTCCACTGCATAATACAGAGTGATATTTACTGTAACTTTGATTTTAACAGTATAATTTCCAATGAATTTGTCCATAGTTCTGCGTAATCGACTGATCGTATGCTTGTAGTGTTCACCAAAAATAGACCACCAGTGCACGATGGAACATACTAATTAGTAGCTTGTACGGTATTTTATAATTTTGCCAGAACTTGTTTTTCAACTCACTTAGTAGGCAAAATTCCTATTTCTTCTACTCGCAAACGTTTTAATTTTTTATGTGTTTTGACATACCTGGCAAGCTGTCGAGTGTTTCCTTAGCAGCCGCGGAATGTACATCAAATTTTGCTGTAGATGATTTTAAATCTAAAGTAATAGATGGTTCTAGTTCTGCAGTTCTAGATGGTACTAATGCTGAAAATAAAAATAACGTTTGTTTCAGTTTTTCGTATAAACATTAAATGAGTAAAAATCTTGCACGCACAATAATTTTGCTGTTTTAGTGACAATCATTAAACGCTGATCAGTTCCTTATATATACTGTAGGAAGAACTTATCTTTGTGAAGACGAAAGGAAACATTGGGTAATAAACATATATATATTTCAATTTTCGTAGATCATCTCCGTTTTATCACATGGTATTCCCAATTTGGATTCTTATAATGATTACCTCATTTGGTTGATGTCCGTCACTGAAAATGTCTCTTTAACAAAAGGATATTTTTACGATCTTTAGTAGTTTCATCAATCTGGTCAGGACACAGAATAATATACTTTAGTACTTGCAAAATTTATTTTTTTATTAGTTGTTATTGGCTTTGAACTAGCTGCTAGTAACTGCAAGTACTCAGATATGTACTAATTGTCTTTTTGTTGTGGGGATATATAAGAACCTTGGCGTGTACACACTGTGTTTTGTTACTTGTTTTTGTGCTTTGTATCGATCTGAAGAGTCAAGCCCTTTTCAACTCATTTTTATAGATTGTTCATATGTTGAACTGCTACACCACTGTCCCACGTTAGGGGAGGGTTGGGCACCCGCTAACATGTTTAACCCCGCCATATTCTATGTCTACCTATCTCAATCAAGAGCTTGTAAGTCATAAGTTGTCGTTTGTTGCTGTATATCATATTTGTTTTTTGCTCATTATTTTGAACATAAATCAGGCAGTTGTTTTTTTTGTAAGAATTTTTTCACATTTGTCATTTTTTACTCATTGTGGAAAGCCGTAGGATGTCCTATAGTTGTTCATTTCTGTGTCATTTGGTCTCTTGTGGAGAGTCGTCTCGTTGACAATCATACCACATCTTCTTGTTTTCATATAGATTAGTGAGGTTACGAAAGAAACATATTAAAAGATACGATAAAATAAGTCGAAAAAATACCGACCCTATTAAACAATATAATAGACAACAAAAACACACGTACAACCAAAGCAATAACACATTACAGAAGCAACGAAGGCTCAGATGCAAATACAACGTATCAGTTGTTTGAATTAAATCCTAATCTCATCAGGAAACGTTATATTATCAATTTTTTTTTTCAGTCACATTCGAAAATGGCTATACAATATTCTTAAATGATAATAGAGATCTAAATATGCACAGCATGTTTTTTAACAGTACTATTATCAATTAAGTGTAATTGTCAGAATCTGTCTAACTAAAACTTAAACAATACTTAGCTATAATATTATACTACAGACCTTTTTTCTAAGCTCCAATTGAAATGACTATTTCAACTTCTAATCTACTAGTATTTGCCATACATATAATTATGTAAAGCTTTTGGTTTAATGTTTAGAACGAAGTTACACAAATGGTTGACTGAGGTATAACAATTTGGTCATTTTCTGGTCTTCACCGACAGGCAGTAAAACGCTTACAAAAGTAAGGCGTCGTTTTGCTGTGGGGGATGTATAATTAACAGTTTGATATCGATGTCGTCTCGTGTAGAGAGATTCCCATACTCTCTGCACGTTAAGAACCATTGTAACATCTCTTTGAGGGTCTGTTAGTGGGCCGTTGAAAAGCTACATTCCTAAATCTAACCAAAATATCCTCACTTTACAGTGTCATTACAAATAACCCGCCCTTAATCTCGGTTGGATCCCTATTTCAGGACCTACCTATGGTATCCACTGCTTATTTGTACTCGCACTGAACATGCATGCAATATTTGCCACTTGAAGTTCAGCAAACAACAATCAATCAACCAGAACTTTGTGTTTTTGGTAACTAATATATATTTTTACAGAGCCGTGCTCACTCGGTTTGTTATATAATAAAGTGTCCCTGTCAAACATATTGTCAAATAAAGTGCCACTTTTGTTCCGTTTTCGCTGAATAGCTTTAAATGTTTGGCCATCATACCAATTAACTCATAACTCCAATATGTAAGAATTATACAAAAGATTAAAAACAATTAAATTTTATTATAGCTTAAAATACACATCTTTTTACAAATTTTAGGCTTTTTTATTTTGTTTCTATGGTTTGTAGTGCGTTTTTACAGAATTCCTCGCTGAATACAATATTCAATGATATCTCAAGTTTGTTGACAATGAATTGAAGAGAATTGGTTCAGAGTGAAAACGTTGCTGCGTTATACGATTTATCTTTATCACAAAGCGATCAGCTTTAAACGTTGGATATTCACGTGAATCTAGGATGCGCTTTAAAATAATAAAGTGAATAAAATGAACATGTAAAATTACCAAAAAAGTCCTTTTATTTTTCGTATAAGAAACATCAGAATTAAAGAAGAAGTAATTATCACATAAGCAGCTCTACTGAATAAAAATTAATATAAATGTCGCTTTTAAATTCCGTATTCCGTCAATGCCTTCCATTTCATGTCAATTTTATGAGTACAAGTAAAAAGAGACATGAAGTTTGGGATCAAGACCAGGTTATAAAATATTTTAAGAAAGATCAAAATATCAATCAGTAAACATCCAACATCCAATGAATTTAGTGTAAAGACGTCATTAACAGTCGGAGAAAAACATGACTTTGTGCAATGCCAAGATACAGGTATCGACAGATTGTAGAGCCATGAATGTGCATATGTATATAAACATAAACCTAAGTTGGATTTTAATTTACTGATAATAAAATCAATATTAATACCAATAAAAACAATATTCAAAGATCTAATTATACTTTTGAATTGGTAACCTTTTAGAATAAGTTAATTTAAAGGATCGATAAGTTTACCCGGAACGTTTCTAAAATTCCGGGCTCGGTAAACAATATCGCCGTAAAAAATAGGATGTGATATCCCGTTAAAAATCCGTTTTTTACAGGTACAACCAAACTTTCAAACCAAATCTTTATATCTATGGAAGAATTTAGTTAAGGTTTTGGGCAATTTGTGTAAACGAATTCCTGACTTAATAATTTACCAGTAATACATAGATTACGTTCATTCAAATCCCAAAAACGTCATAACAGACATGGGCATAGCGAACGAGTTGTTATATATAAACACCGTAAGACACCGTTTATATTTGATTTATTCAAAGTAAGTTCCTTATACTTCCAATTCATTCGAACTTTGGTGGATAGTCTCATTGTCAATTATACCTCATCTCATTATTGTTATAAAGGGGGACTTTTTGAATTTCAAGAACGTATTGTAAGGCCCCCAACTTAACAGATGTAATTAAGAGCCTTTCATATACCTGTTTCTTGTTGATATTTTTTCATTTGTTGTTCTGTGTAGCAGACGATCGTATTGAGACCACGAGTTCAGGGCAAACTTGTACCGGGTTTCAAATCAGAAAAAAAAAACACAAATGTTTGTCTCGCTTTAAAGTGTAAATTAATTAATTGATATTGATCCTAAAAATACCGATCGCAATTATTGAACAGAACCAGTACACTGATAATCTTTTATCAATCAATTTCTTAACAAAAAGAAAAAATGCCCATAAAAAGAGGGGGTGAAATACCTTTTTTCATTACAGCAATTCAGATATTTTTTCTTTTAAAACTGTATTTAATCCATGTTGATCATTGGGAGAATTTCTCACATAAGTGTGTTTTTCATATGGTGGCTTATTTCTGACATCGACATAATTTTGGTCGACATAGATTTATCTCGATAAGACATGATATTATCTTGACAAGCCATGATATTATCTCGTTATGTCGACCTTCGTGTTATTTTTATCGTGTCATGTCATGATAAAGTATCGCGACATTCCGTGATACATGCTGCAGAATGCCGACATATTTTTCTCGTTACCGTGACTTTTTCCTCGACCCTGCCTGCTACTGCCATTCACATAAGGTCTTGTCAACAGAGTTATCGCAACCTGCCATGTTCATTATCATGACAAGTCGACATATATCATGAAACATTTGTCTCTATGATGTCATTTTCTTAAATGTTGCAATAGTTATATTTAGATTATATTTTCGGTACTCCTTGTCCAGAACAGACTGTAGCATGTATCACGGAATATCGCGATAATCTATCAAGACAAGTCACGATAAAAATAACATTAAGGTCGACATAACGAGATAATATCATGGCTTGTAAAGATAATATCATGTCTTATCGAGTTAAATCTATGTCGACCAAAATTATGTCGATGTCAGAAATAAGCCACCATATTTTTGAGATATTTTTTTTTTTTGCTTGTTTTAATTTTCATCATATAGTTTCAATATGTCTGTTGAAATTGTTTAAAACTATTATACACATACACATAAATTCAAGATCATAGTATTTGTCATTATCGTAGTTTTACCAAACTTTATTTGAAAAATTTGCATACCAATTAACATGACCAATGCGGGTAGACTTTTAGTAAGATTAGATTATTTTTTTTATGTCGTCAACGTCCCTGATGGAGATATGGGAATCAAGTTGTTCACCCGAAAAATTCACATATTTCGAGGACATCGCCCGATGGAAATATGACTCACGAAGGTGTACACATCTTCGTATCTCCCTAAGCCGAGGGGAATGAATGTTTTATAACACCTTCTATTCTTTTTAACTTCCTGAACATACAATATTTAATTCAATTTACATGCATTTTTTCCTATCCACTTGTTTTTACAGATATTGATAAAATGTACCGAAGTTAATTCGTTAGTCTTATTTGTTTCTGTTTTGAATTTGAAAATTACTATACTATCTCTATGTTAAAATAAAGGCAACAGTAGTATACCGCTGTTCAAAAGAAAACTAAAACCGAGGTAAACACGTCAACTACTAGAGGAAAACAACGGAACAACTGAAACACAGAACTGCGTGAAAAACAAACGCCAACATACGTAGAAACGGACTATATGATAACAATTGCATATTTCTGACTTGGTACAGGACATTGTAAGAAAAAATGGTGGATTGAACCTGGTTTTGCGGCTAGCCAAACTTCCCGCTTATATTGCAATATTAAAAAATATCGCTAAAATGACAACACTACGTGACAAGAATACAGTACTAACCTCGTTGGTAATAACATAAAAAAAGAAAAAGAACATCTCCCATCTTTATACTGGATATCTAAACTTTACAAAATCCTTATGAAGAACGATATATTGCCGCGGAGTCAAGATGTTCTACTTAACATCTTTCGGGAATTTTTACCACCATTCTTTCTAAGTAAAATATGTACTTCAGAAATATTTTAATAAGGCATATTCAACCATGAATGTCAATCAGAAGAGGATTCTAAAAAAGACCCAAGCCAAAATGTTCAATCACATTTCTTACAATATTGACAAACTTACTTTGTGAAGAACAACACTTATTCCAACAACAATTACACCAATGATATTGGTGTCTCGACACACTAGTGACATGTTTTCATGTGTCCTATTCTCTCTTCTGACATTTTAACTAAGTGTTGATTCGCATGATCGATGACGCTTGCATTGTAGGAGATGATTACCCCGTCGACGCACCTGGGTAACGCCTTATTTTTTAGTAAAAGCGTTTCACTCATTTTTGTTAATTTCATATGTCTCTTTTTAATCGATCTACGAGATTTGCACATCAGTTAACTATTATCTCCTTTAATTGCTATTTCTGTGAAGTCAAGGTGTCATAAATGTTTGGAAACATGTCCATCTGTTTACTTTAAGTTTTAGACATACTAAACGCATGTAACATCTTTTTTACCTTTCAAATACACATATCAAATATAGGTTATCACATCATTTGAACAGTGCACAAATCGAGTTGATATGCTGTGTATTGCTATCTGAAATATGCCTCAAAGTTCCATAACCTATATAACCTATATCAGAATGTTAAAATCCATTAAATCTATCTCAAATTTTCATTCCTTAACATGTTTAATAAAATACTATTCAGTATTGTTTGACTGTCATATCGACATAAGATAACGTTATATTGCTGTATCAATATTTGAGTGTTTTCCTCTATTTGTCCTTTTCAACTGGTTTAAACGTTGCTTGTACATATATTTAGATTGTACAGTTCTTTTATTTTCTTGTTACTTGCAATATTCTATATTATTTATTTAAGATAAGAAGATGGGGTATGGTTGAAAAAGGACAACTCTCTAACAGAGTACAAATGAAGCGGATTTAAGCAACTATAATATGTTATATTCTGGCCCCCACAATGAGCAAACACCATGATATGGTATATGTATGTTTGATGTCATTTTTTAATAGATATCAATAAATTAAATGAATGTACTTACATTTATGTGAGTTTGGAGACTTTTTCTGTTTTTTCTGGCATTTTGTCCCTATAAAGAAATGAGCATATTTTGTTAAAATGTATCACATCTGCTACATATGTATATCGTAAATTTGGTTAAAAATTTGTGCAATTATATTTACTATATATATAAGATCATAAAAAAAGTATTTGAATTAATTTATTTCGTCTTTTCAAAACCTTTGCATTAAATCCGATTTGTATGTGTTTTTTTTTATGAAAAATAGATGTGTTGAAACTTCACATGTTTAAAGTTGAAGTGGATAAAACAAAAATGTTAGACTTTAAGGAGCATGAATTTCTCACCCGAATTTCTTTGATTTTTTAAATGTTTATATGAGTAAAACTGCGGATTTCTAAATATAAATTTTGTAAAGTTTTATTTCGCTTTGTTGTAGGGTCAGAGTAGAAGACATTAAAAATTATCAAATCAGATCCAATTCCTATCAATGCAAGTCATGTTTTAGCCCAATCCGAATGAGAATCGCTTAGAGAAGACTATTACACTATTCCTTTCAACTTTGATTACAATTCAAAAGTAATGATGAAATTGTGATTTCCCATTGGCCGTTAATAAAAATATGTATCACAAACGCAGCAATTTATTAACGCGATCAATATTCAAAACCGATCGTTTGTTTACGTCTCATAATCCTCAATCCTGTAAAATTTTGAAATATTTCGCCCGTAATTTTGAGAAATAAAAAGAATAGACTAGACAGAATCAAAATTGCCTTTCTGTTTTATGTTATGTGAACTGATCGTAAACAAGCAAGTATCATTAGAAGGAACAATCCATTTGTTTGTCCATCTAAGTTTGATTTAAATTGGTCAAGTGGTTGGAGCAGGAAGGTGGAACTTTGATTTCCAATGCCTATTCAATGGAAAATATTTGCAATTATTTCAGCCCTGTTTTCCGCCCGATCAACATTAAATGGAATTGGTTTGTAAAGGGTCTTGTAACCCTTATTCCTGTAAAGTTTAAAGTCATTTTACTACGTTACCATATAAGCGTAATGCTTCCATGACTTGCATGATAATACTATGTATGACACAACGTCTTATGTCCAGTATGTCAATAAAAAAAAATTCATAGATGATTTGGGCATAGTAATTTTTTCCCACATTCTCGTGTAACTTTTGAATATTTAGATAACTCAAATCGTTTGAAATTTTTACTAGTCATTGCCATGAAATTTAATTGCCTTAATCAAATTTGATCATGAAAATCGAGTAATGTTAGTTAGCTACTTGCTTCCTTTCTTCTATATGTTTGAATTGTTTTACATTTTTTTTTTCATTTCGGGGCCTTTTATAGCTGACTATGCGGTATGGGTTTTGCCAATTGTTGAAAGCCGTACGGCGACCTATTGTTGTTAACTTCTATGTCATTTGGTCTCTTAAGGAGAGTTGTCTCAATGGCAATCATACTATATACATCCTCTGATTTTCATAGCATGTTTAATCTGTTGTATTTACAATCTCAGAAGAAAAATACTTGGTCTAAGTAAAACAATTCCAGCAAAATAAGAGTTGTATAATCAAGTATATTTTGTACAATGTCTTCTGTTCCTTGTTTAAATGATACACCACGACTCTGCACAAAATGCAATTCAAACAAATGACAAAAATTACGAATTTGTGTTACGAACAACTTAAAATAATTTTCGGCTTTGATGCGAGATGTATAGCTTAAGAAAGATGTTATGACCTTCATTTTGATTATATGTTTCATTTGGTTACTACCTCATTGACATCTGTCTTGCTATCTTTCTTCCCAAATGTTTAAGTTTAATGTAAGTTGCATTTAGAATAAAATTTCCTTAAAAACGAATGCATGGTGTACATCTTATTGAGATCTTCCGAAATATCTGCAACGGTCTTATCATGATAACATTGTGTTTATCATCGTATGATAGATGTTGCTTAAATGCTGTTCTTTTCATTTTCATTAGCAAGTTACGACACCCTTTTATATTGGTAATATTAATATGGTTAAGAAATTTTAAACATACCAAGAAATGAATTTATACATCTAGCTTCATTTATGCAGAAATATTGTATATTTATGTTTTCAAAGACATCATCATGATATTTGTTATGGAATTTCAGTGTCACAGATAATCACGAATATTGTTATTAAAGTCCGAAAATGTCTGGGTTTGTTTTTTTTTGTCATGGAGCTTTCTGTTTTTAAACGATTGATTATTATTTATATTGTATTTTCTGCCTCTATAAAGGCTAACTGCAGACAACTCAACGCCTTTGTACTAAAGGCAATGGATTTTCTGGTGTTCATACGCACAACGGTGTGGAATGGTAACGGACTTTTGGGTTTTTATTCTGCGTTTCAATACGAAACGTGTTTAGCAACGGACTTTTGTGATACAAAAATGAATCCCGTGTCACATAAGGGATACAAAAAAATAAAAAAGAAGTTGTTAGACTCGTTGAAACTATGTTCACGGAATATCCCAATATAAAGTATCTTTGTTTATTTTTTTCTTTTTATCAAATGTCTTCAATATACTCCAAAAAGGCACAAACGCAAGGACAGACTTAATCAGTCAGAGGAACCCATGTTTTTCAAGAGACTTTTATTATCGATTGACTAGTTTTTCTATGATCCTACCGCAATTCAGAGCTGACATAGCCACCAACAGAATGGTTTTATCTAAAATCATTTGCATCGGACTTTTCGTGTTTAGAGCAGGTGGCTTAATTGTTTGGCACGGGAATAATTGTGTTTGTTTCATAAAGTATTACATGTGCAGTTATTATAAACATAACAACTTATTTCTGATGATTAAAGATGACTAAAAACACAAAACAAATTTAGATTTAGTGTTAAAATATAATTATCTTGAAAAGATTCATGGTCGAGATACAAATCTAACAAACTATATGAATTTGAAATATTAGTAAATGTATAAGCAATGTGTAACTGTTGTTTTGTTTTAGTGTGGATATAGACTGCCCTAGATCCTATAGCTGTTGTAGACTGGAAATCTAAAGACAACATACTCAGATGTGCAAAATAAGAACAATTTGAAAATTCATTCCATGATCCCTTGTCGCGTGACAAAACATCGGTGCGTATAAACACATCCTGATTGTGTGGATCTAGACACTTTGGTCTCCTTCAGATCAACAGTAAAACTCTTGCTTAAGTTGGGTGTTCGTTTGGATAGGCCGGACGTATAAGTACGCAGCCACGTCCTGTCAGAATTAGGACATTAAATTCGATGTCTTGTATGGTGCGTACCATATAAAAATAAGGAGATGTGGTATAATACCTAATTAGACAACAGAGTTCAAATGAAATGGATGTAAGCAATTATAGCCAACCGTACGGCTTCCAACAATAAGAAAGACACATACTGTATAGTCGGCTATAAAAGGCTGGTGCCGAATACACTGATACATGTAACTCGTTATCATAAAAATTGTAGAAAAATGATATTAAACCGCAAAATAGTATAGATAAAATTAGTTCAGGGGGAGTGAAAGTTTCTTTACTTGAACATTCGTCTAGAAAGAAATATTATAACATACTTAAGATCTTCAAATATTTACTTAATGATAGGGATAGGATTCACCCAACAAAGTCCGTATTTTAAGTCAAGGTGTTTGATTTATGAATTGATTTAAAAAGAATGAACCTGCTCAAGCAAATCTGTATATTAATTCATAAACAAAACAAAAACAAAAAACGCTCTTTAATTCTGTGAGATAAAACATGTATGGACAACTATATAATGGAAACCTTTATTAAGAAGAATTGGGATACACCTACCCTCACTTTTTATTAAATAACCCGTCATAAAAGTTTATAGGTGTTTTAGTCAATTAAGTCAATATTGTTCGATATTTACGTCTATGCATTTTACTTTTATCTGCAGTAAATTAAATTTCTCTAAACGGGAGGTATTAAATTTACATTTGATATTTTTTTCGAAATGCATATGCAGTTCCGGGGTCCACTTTTTCTAGTTGCTTATGAAATTTCTACAAAATCTAAGAGATCGTTCATTTACAAACCTGCTACTTTAATTTAATTCTATAGAATTTTTTTTATACTGAGCATATGAATTATATGCCCATTTAATTTTTTTTTTCTTTGTCAGCTAATTTGTGATATTTTGCAATCTTGTATCAATTTGTTTCTGCTGCATTCTTTTTCGGCAAATGCGGGAATTTTTTTCATCTAGAGAGAGTATCTGAACATTTTTCAGAATCTTAACCAGTTATCCAGGACATGTACCTAGTTATCTGTGTTGCTGAAATGGCGAAGAAATAGTACAGTGAAACAAGTTACATAATTTCAGTTATTAAAGTGAACGGACAATTTAAGAGGACAACATAAAAAATAAATTCTTACTTTTATAAATGAGGCAAACTGTTGCTAATACCGCAACAACAAATGTGATTGGAACTATACCACTTATCGATGTGCCACCGTTATCTGAAACAGAACGAAAGCTTGTAATATACTTGTTACTAGTATTCAAACCGTAAAATATTTAGAAATCCACTTTACTAGCAAATAAGATTAAAATATACCACCAATTAGGACGTTTTTGGTCAATGCCATGATGTGTTAATAAAACATTCTATTTGTTATCATTAGCTCACCTGGCCCGAAGGGCCAAGTGAGCTTTTCTCATCACTTGGCGTCCGTCGTCCGTCGTCGTCGTCGTCGTTAACTTTTTACATTTTGAACTTCTCATAGAGAACCACTGAATGGAATAAAACCAAGCATGGCATGAATGTTCCTTATGAGGTGCTAACCAAGTGTTGTTACTTTGAAGCCGATCCATCATCCAAGATGGCCGCAAGCGGGGGACTTAGTTTAACATAGGACCCTATGGGAAATACACACAAATGTCTTCTTTTAGAGAACCACTGAATAGAATGAAACCAAACATGGCATGAATGTTCCTTATGAGGTGCTGACCAAGTGTTGTTACTTTGAAGCCGATCCATCATCCAAGATGGCGGCTTTGGGGGGGGGGACTTAGTTTAACATGGTACCCTATTGGAAATACAAACAAATGTATTCTTTTAGGGAACTACTGAATGGAATGAAACCAAACATTGCATGAATATTCCTTATGAGGTGCTGACCAAGTGTTGTTACTTTTAAACCGATCCATATTCCAAGATGGCCGCCAGTAGGGGACTTGGTTTAACATAGGATCCGATTGACAATACATACAAATGTCTTCTTTTAGAGCACTACTGAATGGATTGAAACCAATTATGGCATGAATGTTCCTTATGAGGTGCTGACTAAGTGTTGTTACTTTGAAGCTTATCATTCATCCATGATGGCCGCAACCGGGGGGACTTTCTTTAACATAAGACCTTAAGGGAAACACAAACAAATGCTTCTTCTAGAGGTGCACTGAATGGAATGAAACCAAACATGGCATAAATGTTTCTTATGAGGTGTTGATGAAGTGTTGCTACTTTGTTGCAGATTTACTGTTCAAGATGGCCACCAGGATTTTTTTTATTAAATTATAGGGCCAATATTAAACCAAATTTGGCCTCACGCATTATTAGGTATCTGTTATGATTTTAGTCTATTTTTACATGATTTCAAAAACCAAAGTAGAATCAGGTGAGCGACACAGGCTCTTGAGAGCCTCTAGTTTTTGTTGTTACATTCAATAATAAACAGCTGCGCCATGAGCGCATGATACGCCCGTCGTCTTATGTGGGAATTTTTATGCAATAAGCATAAATAGTTTCTGACATATGGCGTGACATGCGAAAACCCCCTTTTTTTTTACAAAAAACTCAATATCTCTAAAATAAAATTTTGAATCAAAACCAAAAAGTATACAGATCTTCAAATTAATATAACTAAGAAGTGTGTAAAATTTTAAGCAATAATCATAAATCGTTTTTGAGATACGGCGCGACATGTGAAAACCCCCCCCTTTAAAAAAAAAAAATCAATATCTCAAAAATAAAATTTTGAATCAAAACCAAAAAGTATACAGATCTTTAGATTAATATAACTAAGAAGTGTGTAAAATTTTAAGCAATAATCATAAATCGTTTTAGAGATACGGCGCGACATGTGAAAAACCCCTCCCCCTTTTTTTTTACAAAATACTCAATAACTCAAAAATAAAATTTTGAATCATCACCAAAAAGTATACAGATCTTAAGGTTAATATAACTAAGAAGTGTGTAAAGTTTTAAGCAATAATCATAAACTGTTTTTGAGATACGGCGCGACATGTGAAAAACCCCTCCCCCTTTTTTAACAAAATACTCAATATCTCTAAAATAAAATTTTGAATCATCACCAAAAAGTATACAGATCTTAAGATTAATATAACTAAGAAGTGTGTAAAGTTTTAAGCAATAATCATAAATTGTTTTTGAGATACGGCGCGACATGTGAAAAAAAAAACACACACCTGTTTTAGATACTAAGTCCTGTAACTCAAAAAGTTTTAATCTTATTTTCACGAAAAAGTATACAGATCGTTTGACCATCATAAGAAACAACTATGTTAAGTTTCATGAAATTTGGATAAGTCATTCTCAAGTTACGGTGCGAAATGTTTACGCCGGACAGACAGACGGACAGACAGACGGGCGGACGCCGGACATTTGTATAACATAATACGTCCCGTCAAAAATTTGACGGGCGTATAAAAACAATCTTTTCTATGCATTGATATTCCTAAATGATTTATATTGATGTCTTTATGACTTCTATCAATTTATGATTTATATAGTTGAACTCAAATTTTAATTGCAATCCTTTCAAGAAAAATTGTTTTAATGCACTGTCACATGTTTTAATGCTGTAACATATTTTGTGCATTTGGCTTCCGAAACTTTTGGTTAAGATCGTACATGTATCTGTAAATGTGTTTCTTGTTTTTAGAAAACCTGTAAAATACATTTTTCCATAATTACATATATCATATTCTAACATATTTCGTGTATTTTTGTTTGCCATTCCTTCAGTCTTTGTTCAATGCGGTTTATGATCAGAAAAACTGCCAAATGTCTTAATCAAAATTTAACGCCACAATGATGTCTTGTTTAGAATGCAAGAACAGAGTGGTATCATCTGCTAGTTAGCATATTTTTAGTGCAGTAATATTTATTTCTATGCCTTTCATATTTTATTTTATTTTATTTTGATTGCCACCATTTCTACAACAAGAACAAAGAGTAAGGAAGATAACGGACAGCCTTGCTTTGGAACGACTATAAACCCAGCCATTATTAGTTATACATCATCCTTTAATGTCTTGATATATTTGTTGATATAAAAATAAGAAGATGTGGTATGATTGCTAATGAGAAATATCTCCATCAGAGATCAAATGACGTAGACTTAACAACTATAGGTCAAGAATGAGCAAAACCCATATCGCATAGTAAGCTATAAGAGGCTCCAAAATGACAAATGCAAAACAGATCAAACGGGAAAACTAACGTCCTGATTTATATACAAAACAATAAACGAAAAACAAATACGATACACAGCAACAAATGACAACCACTAAAATTACAGGGTCCTGACTTGGGACAGGCACATACAGAATATTGTGGGGTTAAACATGTTTGCTGGCGCTAAACCCTCCCCTAACCTGGAACAGGGGCGTAACAGAGAGTACTCGCAATTTCCTCCTTTTTCACCATCATACCATATAAAAATTAAAAAACCCGTCATAAAGAAAATCAGAACTATCGAGTTTTTGACTTTTTAAAATTTGGTATTCCTCGTGCAGGTGGGTCCTGATGTGCGTGTCTTACACAACTGATTTTTACAGTGTTGTTTCCGTCTTGTTTACCCTTGCATGTATATTTACCTTAGTCTTTATCGAGAAATTGTATACCATATACGGGGTGTACTATCAACGACAAACACTTTTTTTGTTTAACTCATCGTTTACACAGTTTCGGCTGTTGGTTCCAAACTATTTTCACATTAACCTATTATGTCTATTTGTATTGTTCACCCATTTTTGTCAATGTAACGGAATATAAACAACTGGCATACAAGTTTAACCCACCATATCTCGGAATGTCAGTTGTTTTTCACTTGTTCCGTTGATTGATAGTTTTGATAAAGTCAGTTGTATCAACTTCCACTTTTTTTTAACTTTGCCTCGGAGTTTTTCAATGACGTATCTAATACTAAAATATCAATAAGTACACATCTAACTTTCAATGGCTTTAGTGTAAAGACGTCATTAACAGTCAGAGAAAAAACATGACATTGTATAACATGTGTAATGCAAAACTAATGGTATCGACAGATTATAGGATCGTGAATGTACATATGTGTATAAAAAATAATATTTAGTTCGGTTTTAATTTACTAATCACAAAATCACTATTTATACCGATAAACTCAATATTCAAAGATTGTATTACAGTGTTGAATTGTAACCTTTAAGAATAAGTTTATTTAAAGGATCGATTAGTTCACTCCGATTGTATCTAAATTTACTGGCCCTGTAAACAACATCAGTGTAAAAGTTAAGATGAGCACTTCCGTTTGCAATTAGTTTTTTTACAGTATCAACAAACTTCGAAATCAAATCTTTGTATCTTTGGAAGAAATGATTTAGTAAAGGTTTAAAGTAATGTGTGGTAACGAAGTTCTCGAATTTATAAATTACCAGTAATACATACATTACGTTCATTGGGAACACTAGGGTACGAAAATCGTCCCATTTGTCGTAAATGTTTGTGCAGAGCTTCCCGTATAAAACTGAAATATATAAATCTAGGGAAGGACAGTTTTTTGCGGTTTATATTAGATTAATTTCAAGTAAGTACCGTTGGGTAAAATTATCGATCAATTGAATTAAGACGGTCCTTTATTGCGTTTTGCCATAAATATAACAGTATACTAACAAGTATGTTATTAAAGGGGCGCAACTGGTTCCCATAAAAATACATACAATCTGTTAATACATTTATTGGCGAACTGTACATTAGTGTTGTCGACGACAAAATTTCCTGCTTTAATCATTTCATCACACGTCCAGTAAGTGTATGTAGCATATTAACCTTTCTCATAAGAAAAAAGGCTTTATATTAGTCGCAGCAAATAAATTTGCAATCTGATTTGTTTAATTAAATAGGAAAAGTTTTGAATCCATTTTAGAAAAACTGTCTATGAAACCCATGTTTTTAGTGTTAAAAACATGGAACCACTCAAGAGAATCAAAAGCTTTGTTAAAGTCTAAACTTTAAATTTTCATTGTAGTCAATAGTATCTTGTATCTGTATAATATTGAAACCAATGTACCTATTATTTTCCTTTTTGATCAGTGTAAGTTTTCAGTTGTCTATCTTTCAAGGCATTAGCCAGAAGTTTAACATAATAATTTTAAAGTGTTATAGAACGATAGTTTTCAAGTGACAAATTATAAATCAAGGAAATAACACACATGGGTATGTGATTGACAATGTTCTGTCGTATAACAATAATAAAAAGTAGACACTATTAAAGTTTTTTAATTCCTTCCAAAAATTTCTCTAACTGTCTACATTAACACATCTAATCATGACACACGGTTCAGTTTCATTTTAAAGAAAGCGATTGTACATTCATTAAAGTTATTTGTCCTTCACAAGTCTTACTTTCACTATCACTTATTGTTTTATATCTATTGATATCATATAAATATTTTTGTGTTTCTTTTGAAGTGCAAAAATCTTCAGGATATTTTACTTTTAAATTTAACATTTAATCTCTATTTATATCTTTTTTTACAATATAATTGTGTTACAGGCTTTTTTATTTGCTTTGCCTAGATTTCTCAAGATGCTAGAAATAAGCTGATTTTTTTCAACCTCTTTCACCTACTTTGCTCTTGCTCTATCTTTGTTACCCTTTTTTAAGAGAAAAGTTTATCCTTTTCTGTATTTGTTATTGTCTGTAGCAATGTTGTATAAAAGAAAACCGACAGATACCATTGGGATATTCAAACTCATAAGTAAGAAATAAACTGACAACGCCAATGCTGAAAAAGAAAAAGACCAAGAAACAAACATCAGGACACAAAACACAACATAGAAAAACTGAGCAACTCGGACCCCATCAAAACTGGGAGTGTCTAAGTTATCGCTCTTCATCGTGTCAGGTAGGATAATAAGTCTTGTAAGTCTTTTTTAATATGGCTCTACTTTTATCACTTTTTTGTTTAGCTTTAAATTTGCAATAATTAATGGAAAGACTAACTTAAGAACTTGGAATTCACAGCAAAATTCTTCTAATTTATTCATAATAGAGGACATTTTTTAGAAAATCAAAAAAAATTTTCGCTCTTGTTAAGTATAAACAAAAAAATGACGTTGAAAATTTCCCATCTATTACTGGATAACTGAACTTCAAAAAAAGACAGATAAGCGGGTCGTCAAGATGTTCGACTTATCAATCATCTTTTTAAAGTTCTTACTACAATTCTTTCTGCAGTAATGGGGATTCTCACATATTCTAAAGATCTGCTTTGAAATCTTCAATCACAATTCTAACAATTTTGTAGTAGTATCAAAACTTACATGTTTCACGCGTTTCTGTTCTATCCATCATTTTCAATTGAAAGATCGACTACATCGTCTGATAAAACAGAGATTGTTGTTCAAAAATGAGAATCGTAGATAAAGATTCCTTGTTTTATGTCCTCAAAAAAATTTATTCTGTGAAGAACCACACTGATCCCAACAACAAATACCCCGAATATGATATCATTCAAAGGGTGGACATTTATTGCATGAGTTTGGTGGATTAATATATCTTCCAATGGGACCTAATTGTGCATCCCAACTTGCCGACTTGTTTTGTGCTCAATTAGCTAAATTCATAGAAAATCTTCTCAAAGACATTATGAAAACGAATCTGTCACTCAATAACCCATGCTAGCATCTCATATATCTCATGGAACGTTACAATAGATACTACCGAAACTAGGAGGCTTCTTGATATCATTTCTTTTTCGTTTTGAATTATTCAATGCTATTGACACCGATGAACTATTTCAAAGTAGAATAAATGACAAACAGGATGATTTCCAATTACGTAGTAGAAAGAAACCTTCTGCCCCGTCATATGGCGTTTACATATTTTACCTCGTGCATGTTAACACTTTACGGATTTTTAGGGGTGTACACCTAACACAAAAACTGGAAGAACAGAATTATGAGGGAGAACGACTGAAATCGACATAACATGACTTTTACAGTAACCATCACCAATTGATTGACCGATACAAAGTGCCTCAGTATCAACTTATTGTCGCAATGTTTGCCGCGGTCTTAAATCTTTAGATACCAGTATAGTGAACTGATTTGTAATTTTACCAAATGTGTCCTTTTTGAAATTTTGGCTGAGTGTGGAGTTGCCTGACGGATGATGCATACATAGCATGGGACGCCTACCCTCTGTATGCACCCTGTATTGCTCTTTTTGAGTTTCATGCAATTCCCTTATTCTTTGTTTATATCTTGATTTGTATTGGTCCTAATCGATTTATGAGATTTGAACCTTGGTAAACTGGTGTTGCTTGAATATACCAAATATTTTGAATTAGGACTTTCCTGATTCCCTCTTATACCGTTAACCCGAAGACTAAAAGACAAATATGTGAAGGAACTACATTTTCAGGTTACCGTTTGACCTTCACCAATGTGCAAAACCTTACCTGACAGTAAGCTATAAAATGCCAAAGGATAGCATATTCTGAAACAGTTCAAAGAAAAAAAAACAATGACCCGATTTGAGCTTTAATATCAAAGAAAAACAGCAGACATCAATCATCGACAACCTTTTGACGTTACATGTATGCTCATGGCTTAGGACAGACCCGTTAACAATGATCATTAAAAACATCAACTGTATTTGTCTTGAATTGTTGGTGTATATTATGGTTATATTAATATGCTTGGTTATTGCCTTGTTGATTAAACACATATGTGTGTATTGGAACTTCACAATTGCATAGTGTATCTATCATAGTTAATTTAATTGATTGATCATGTTGATTGTTGGTTGAATGGTGGCGGTCAGTTTTTATTGGAAGAGGATGCTGGGGTGCCAGGAGAGAAACGCCGACCGTCGACAGAAAAACTGGCAATTCTAGTCAATAAAGATATGAAAAGAACACACCTGCCACCTGCGGGGTTCGAGTTCACAACTTTAGTGTTGACAGGTTAGTAAATGAACAAATTAGACCTTTCGACCACAGAAGCTCTTAGTTAATTAAAGGCAACATTAGCTGACTGTTGTTTAATTCTCTCCGTATGAGGATACTAATCAAGGTAAAATACAAGAACTCCAAAAGTAGCGAAACAAGATGCAAATCAACACTCAGATAGCATGTCACAATCGGGAATAGGATACAATCCATTAATTTACAGATCAGATAACAAGTCTGGTATCCAAAGATCTAACACCACAAAATGATTACGCAAGAGAGTTGAGACACAGACCCGTCGTATCCGTCATGTAATTTGTGATAGCGACCATAACACTTTAATGTCCTGCCAATTTCAGTCGTTTTCCTTCAATAAAATTGTTTAACGACAAACGATTTGTCGCCAAGCTGATTAAGTACTTGATTGTTGTCCATTGGAAATAAATCTGTAACACAGTTAAAGTTGTTGTTATCTATAAGTTTTCATTGTATGAAGAATGTTAATATTTTCCGAGAGCATCTACCGAAAAAAATATGACTTTTCGACGATGAACAAATCTTCTTCATATCTCCCTAATCCAAGAGAAGTGAATCTTTTATTCCATTCCGTATATACGTTTTTACTTCATGAATTTTAATTTACAATCAATTTTTCAAAACTGCTTTTATTTTTAACTATATACAACATAAGCAGTACTGATCAAAAGTAAATGTATTACGTGACAAGCTTTTTTTCTGTTTTATATTATGTCTTGGTAAATTTTGAACACAATAATAATAATAACATCTCTATTCAAAAATGTTAAAAAGTCATTTACAGCAGTAACGTCACACGAGGTAGTGGCGGTGTATACACAGAGTGGAATATGATATTCAGAGGCGAATATAAAGTTTTGTTCAATGTCACTTGGGAAAGACTCATTCAAACAATTATTGATTACGCTATCCATATTCACATGCTGTGGAATAATAAATATATATGTCTTTTATCCTAGGATGTGACGATTTGTAAATTTAAGAAATTTCATATTTATCGAGGGAAGGACAGTGAATAAATCTTTGAACATCTCACTTATACAAGGAAAATCAAAGTTTTTACTCCTCTTCTTACTTTGACTTCTATAAAAACAATATTCAGGAGCATTAAAACTCTCATATCCCCTTGATTATATTACTAAGTTATAGAAGTAATAGCAATTATTGCTATTCTATGAAATCGCATATTTTTGCAATTATATGCCCGATTTAATTTAAAGATGGTATTGACAATTATTTAGCAGACGTGTAAACAGAGTTGAAACGCCATATTAATCACGTGTAACGCCGCGTGAGGTAGTTCAGCAAGAAAGTGTAATCAGAGGAAACTATGTTGTTTGTTTCAATGTAAAATTGAAGGTCTTGATCAGGAAAATATCTATAAAGCTATGAATATTAACGTACAATAAGGAATAATAGAAAATATCAAATGAAATTATTTATTCTTCGTCATAAGACTTTGTTTAAATTGTGTGCCTCTTCCATATTGAGGTAAATATATATATCAAAGTAATAAGGAGATGTGGTATGATTGCCAATGAGACAACTATCCACTATAGTTCATATGAACGGGATATAAGCAATTATAGACAATCGTACGCGATTTTAAACAAATCCTTACCTTGTTCTGTTGTTCTATTGGGTTCCTTCTTTGATGATGGAGGACCCTTTTTTTCTTTTGTTTCTTTCAATGGATATAACCCTATGTTAAAAAGGAAATCTTTTATATTAGAGAAAATCATTATGATTCTAATGTTTGTTTATGTTGCAAATTTTTATCTTCATATGTACAATAATGTTATTAAAAATAATTTAACTCCCTCCATTTAATTGGATCAAAACCCGTTTGGCTATTAAATCCACTTGTTTCTTGGTTTGATAGATATTTTAAATTGCAACCTTCAAAATCTTGTGCCCTCGATCGTACAGATAAAATTATTCCCAAAATCCGTGCTGTGCAACCTGAAATATTCAATAAACCAAATACCGATTATTTTCTATCATGATTATGTGAACAGTTTTAAATAAAATTGCGAGAGAAATCGAAGGTGATAAGCATTTTCGCCGCTTATTAAGTACATGCTATACATAAAGAGATATGTTACAAAAATTTTTATTAATTGTATTTTTTTGAAGGATAATGCAATATATATATTACACAGACTGTAACTGGCCTAATATGGTCAGGAAATTAATAGGGGGTGGACCATATTTGGTCACATATTGATTGTGTAATATATTTTACTTACTTTGACTATTTTACAAAAACCGTCATTTATATCAAGAACTATAATTTTTGTACACTATATATTGAAATCTAAAGAAGATAGCATTTAACTATATACATGGTAATTTTGCATGCTCATTTTAAATTTGTATTTATTCATACAAAAACTATACTGATTGGCAATAATTAGATTTTAAAGTAATATCAGTTACTATCTTACCTGAACTATTATAAAGAACAGATGCTTGGACAGCAACATGAATGTTATTTCCACTTATTTTATTGTCAAATCTTAATTCGCAAACAAATATATAATCTTTTTCAATAACATTTAAAGTTTTTTTATAAACAAAATAATTCGATCCACATTCACATTCACTATATTGACATTTTTGTCTGCCTATAAAGCATGATTCGTTTGTTGGCCCAATGTTTGCCAACGATTTATTATTCAACAGAAATGCTGCAACGGGTATGGATGGTTCTTTTGAAGCCGAGCAGTTTTGTGTCACCAACAGACGTCCTTCAGACTTTTCCACATTTACTTCTAACTGTATATTTTCGTTGGTGGATGAACATATCACACAGTAAATAACAAAAACTAAAACGATTTCCTTCGTATTTGATATACCAGCAAACATATTCAAAATATATCACGGCTCAAAAACTACATACTCAAAACTGCAATTATATTCCGGCTGGAAACATTCATCAGGGAAATCTAAAACAAAGTAAAAACGTATAAACATGTATCTCTGTATTGATATGTTGTTATTTCACAAGTTTCATGTATAACGTTATTGTTTTAATTAGTCCGGCAAATCCTATTTGAGCATATTTAGTATTGTTTAACATAACAAGGCGATATAGAATACTTTTTGATATGATAACATTCTACCAAAGACAAAAGGACAAGGATTCAAACTTCTACAGGTGACTATGCGGCCTTTAATAATGGCCAGATTCCGTACTGCACAGTAAGCTATAAATTGAGCCGATAGTAGTTTACCGATGTTCAAATATCATTAATCGTTTACGTAAAGATGTATCAAGGTAAATGAGGGAATCGAATGAACTGCAAATTAAGCGAGACCAGAAACGTCGCAACGGCTAGATTATCATGCCTTAAAAGGCCCCGGAATAACTAAATGTGAAATCATTTAAAACAGAAAACTAACGTTCTTAATTAAGCAAATAACAATTCACGAAAAAATGTAACTGACGGCAACCAACGATAAAAAGTTGACAACAGGCTCTTGGATTGGGACAGGCACATACAGATTTTGACGGGGTTTAACAGGTGTGTGACACCTACTCCATCTCTCGACTGGACTGACAGATTAATGAGCACAATAACACCGGATAAAGTGTAAAGACGTCCTATGCAGACTCGGAATAGTAGGACCTTCTTCAATATCAAGACATAAATATCGACAAGATATAGTACCGTAAATAGATATAATTACATATATATCAATAGTAAGAAATATAGCAAAATCTTTTAGCTATGTATAAAACGTTTTTAAACATTTGACAAAGAAATAAATGTAAGTACTACAATATTCAAAGATCTAACTAATCAATTACATTTTTAAAAGGACCAATAGGATATTTACGTTTATTTTGCCCGGATCTCAAACTACAAGCTACATCACCGTTAAAATCAGTATGTGTTATCTTTTTGGAATATGATTTCTACAGATATGGCCAAACTTTCTTACCAAATCTTTGTACTTATGAAAACATTTAATGAACGTTTTGGGGGTAATTTGTGGTAACGAAATACATGATTTAGTAATTATACAGTTATATATAGATTGCGCTCATTGAAATCAAAAATGTCACTACAAACATGAGCATAGAATGTAAAAGTAAGTTTTAAGAAGAGTTAGCATGGTTAATGTCTATTAGTTTGGTTTCAAATCCTTTTTCATTTTGTGTGTGAAGGGACTTTGATTATAATTTAACTTGTTTCACATTTATTGAAGGCAAAGAATACAGTATTTTCGCAAATCTTGATAAAGTATTTAGAGTGTTTACAAATTTTACAGAAACAAAGGTAATCTATTATAGTATTTTGGATTTAATCTGAAAAATAGTTATGAAACGTGATCGCTATTCCATATTGACTAGTGAATTGCAATAATTTTATAACCATACTATAAATTAAACATGCAATTCCACCAAAGGCTAAATTCTTCTACATTTGGTATTATTAAGAGCTTGACATCATGCATGAATACATGTTTTATTTACTAACGTGTGTTGACCTCTTAGACTAGATATTTTCTTTTTTTTTTGGGGGGAAAGGGGGGGGGGGGGTGGGGGTTCAGGATGTCTCAAATACCAAACACCCCCCTTCACCCAAAGGTGTACTTATAATACAATGAAGCGATAAATCGTGTCTGAATTTGGCGTTATATTTTCATGTATATTAATATAATTGATTTATCAGTAACACGTAATAGTTTTCATGAAGTTAATTGTATCAAAATATATTTTATAAAACTTTCATAATAAGAAGCTCTTAGCTCACTTTAGCAATCCTAGCTTCCTTTGTTATAAAGTTATCTTCTATGTTATATACTAAATGATATCATTTACTGAATACACATGATTATATAGTCATCAGCATAACACTTGTGTTCAAATTTTATGCTTGGCTCTAGATAGCAGTAGTCTATACGAATTGAGCATGAATTTGTCAGACATTACAAAACAAATTTGCCGTGAACTTAAATTCCCTTACAAAAATATAAACGGTATATTGAATTATTTGATAGTTTGTGCAGAAATATGGCCAATGTGCGCGTACATAGCAGCACAGATGAAAATAAGAGTATAAAAAAGAATTCAATCAGTATGAGAGCCTTGTCTCTGTTATAATTAACTATATGCCTTTACTTTACACAACCTTATGCTATGTAAGTTTTTTTAAAGACATTTTTGTGAGGCTAACAAGTTTAGTGAGCGGCAACCAGAACTTGGAGTCCAATTTTAAATAACTCCAAATGTATATTAAATGCATCCATAATATTATCATACCAAGGACCTTTTTGAAAAGTGTATAATTGATACCATCACAATGTACTGCCCAGAATTATGTAATGTGCAACACGATGAAACAATAAAAGTGTGAAATTGTTTGGTGTGTTTGAGCTTTTGATTTTGCCATTTGATTAGGGACTTTCCGATTTGAAATTCGCTCGCAGTTTGATATTTTTGTGATTTTACTTTTTGGCAAGTTGAGCATATCTTTTTGCGCAAACATATTTGCCTGTGTTACTCAATCACAGTAGCCGTAACTGTCTGATCTATCTATTTGTTATTCCTAATTGCATCTTTGACGATTAAAATTATCAAAGTCTTTATTATTCTTCTGTTAATTTTTTTTAAATTGCCCGTTCGTATCTTCTCATTCCTCGATGACATAAAAAAAATAATAAGTTGTGATGGTGTTGGTGACGAGAAGATGAACTTCAAGTTTGGCACGTAGACTTTTGTTTATACCAGTCAGTGTACAATACAATCTTGTCTTAGTCAACAAACTCCATCGCTTTCGGCGATTAAGAAGGCAAATCAGCATGGTAAAATAAAGCCAACTTAATAACATGTAACTCACACTATGTCAATTGTTTATAGCAATATTTTGACAATGTAAGTGAAGTGTTTCACTTTCCATCAACGCAATTGAAAGTGCAAAATCATTTCAGTAACCCAACTTCTAGTGTAATTTTATCATTTTTTTTTTAGTTTTTTTTTTTCGCCGCACCTTGGTTTTCAGATTGCATATAAAAAACGAGTATTACGCATAAAAGGCATTTTGGAATATAATTGAAAAAATTTTCATTTTACAACTTTTCCTTTTGTTTTTTAGCTTAAACTTGCACCACATTTTGCTCGACTATAATCATGAACTTGTCTATTTTCCAAAATTGATAATTTTTAGAAATTCTATCAAATTCATTTCATAAGTTAATTAGATAACAATCGACAGAGCTTAAAGGAACATTAGCTGCGAGATATAGAAAAAGATAAAATATGATATTTTTTGTTCAATCATTAATGAAAGTGAAATATTGAAATAATAATTCGATTTCAGCAACCAGTTTGGTTCAGTTTTGTCAAAATAAGCAAAGAAACATCGCTAATGAATTATTCACTTGTTGTGAATAATTCGACCTCATTTTATCGGTATTCATATGAATTTTAATTGAATCCCTTAGCTAGAGATGGGTTACACACGAACTAGGTGTGTGCAGCTTTTAAAAGGAAAAGTATGTCAACATTGGAAGTGAAACAAAAGTAAACCATTTGATTGACTTATTCGATCTACTAAAACTAATTCTTATACATCCAAAAATTATTGACATAATGTTTTAACCTATGATAGGAAATCAAACAGGCCTAGAAAAATCCAATTGCACGAGTTCACTTTCTATTTATATCTATGTTTATGATTTTTTTCGGGTTATTTGACCGTTGGCAGTCTTCGGAAGGTCACCTCGATAGTAAATTAGATGGCGTCTAGACTAAAATACACGCAAAATACGGATACATACTATCAAGTTTATGTATTGTTAATTGTTATTTTAGAAGTTTTAGTATGTTATAAGTCGAATATGAGAATTTGAGTCAAACCGCTGAACATGAATTTGACAGGTTTAAGGTTTCAACTGACTATTGCATGTTTGACCTCAGAATTATTTAATTGGTTACTGGTTGTTATTTTCATTGAAATTAATACACATACCTTTTCTCCACTTCATCAATTGATATGAAAAAAACAATTTCAGCATATTATTTCCCCTTTTTTTTACTTTTTAAAACTTTTACTGGGGGCATAGATTAATGCATGACTGCTAAAATCCCCAAAACAACAATTAGCAAAAACACGTTCTAGTGTTAGACACAACATCTGCGCATTGTCAGAACTGTCATAATAAATAAATTATCGACACCGAAATGAAAAAAAAATACTGTGATTATTTGCCCGACACTCAACAACAACAACAAAAACAATACACACATTTAGATCACCTGACACTACCAATGTACTTTTCAAAGAGAATAAGATTTAAGAAAAGCTACATCTGATGCAGACATATAAATTCCTTCAAAAAATAAAACTAACCAAACATGTACACACTGGACATACACAGTCGTTATTGGTATAACGTTTTCTGCTTACTTTTAAAAATAACAAAATTTTATCAATATATACTATTTTTTATTTAGATCACTAGTATTTTGATCACTAAAAACTCGACTTATCTAAACAATGAAAAAACTACCGAATACCTTTTCGGTTTTCAAATGAAATCAGTATATATGTAAAAAGAGGGACGTTCAAACTAATTTGTCAAAAACAAACTGACAACGCCATAGCAAAAAAGGACCAAAAGAAAAACCAATAGTATACATAACACAAAGTACAAAACTAAAGACTGCGCAACACGAACCCCGCCAAAACCGGTGGTGATCTCAAAATCTACGTAAAGGGTAAGCAGATTCGAATTGCAGTATTGTTTTGTCTGCACTTGATTTTTGTCGTTTGTGGATGGAAGATACAACTTTCTTGTTGAAAAACTGGGCTAATCTTATTTTGCTACCAACGACAATAAATCATACAACAAACCCACCGAAGATGATATCTTCAAAATGCCGGATTTTTTACAACATAATGTTCAGTATAGTGAATTCTTTTTTAAGCAAACACTCGGCTCTCCAATTAGAAGTAATTGTAAAACCACCATTTGCCGACTTTTTTTCATGAATTGAAGTAGAATTCATAGAATAACCTTTCAAAAACAAACAAATAAAGTTTTTTAATTTTACGTTCAGATATATTGATGATGTCATGTCTATCAATAATCGCACAGTTTAGGGGTTTCTTGCATTACAGTGAAATTCACAATACTACAGAAAAGAGAAGTTATGTTTGATATCTGGAAATGTTTTTTGCTATGCTTAATGGTTGTCATTTGTTGCTTTTTATCATATTTGTTTTTCGTTTGATGTTTTGTACATAAATCAGGCCGCTCGTTTTCAAAAGAAGCATTCCTGCATACGTGAATTGATTGATCAATACGACGTTTCTTTGTTTTAACTAACGAAAACCCAGATTTTTAAATACAATTTTACACTTATTATTTGTAAACTTATTGAGTGTTTTCTTCTCACTATTGTGACATTTTGACTGAGTTTGGTTTCGCATGAGAGGTGGTTCATGTTAAGCAGGAAACGCTTACCACTTACAGCACTTGATCTTGCTCCGTTTGGGTTACATGCGATTCCCTTTTGTTTTATTTGGATTTGTATTGAATAAACTTTAATCGAACCACAGCAGATATTTCGAACAGTCCATTACGCATATTTAGAATAAACTTTTATCAGGTATGTTCGGCAAAACCTTTTGACAGACAAATTAAGAAATGTTTGAGAACATAAAAACACAAGAATATAAACAATATATTATAGTTAGATTTTATAGGTATCCTGTCTGAGAAATGAAATTATCAATAAGGAATAAATCGTGTCGTTTGATGTAAAATATAGCATAGTTTAACTCATGAAACAGATTATCCGAATAAAGAAATAAAAAACAACAGCTTTAAAGATGGGTTCTTATGGTGCATCAACGTCTGATTATCCGCTGGTTTAGAGTACACTCAAACGTGTTAAGCAAGATCAAGACAACAGCTAATCGCAGTATTGACGGCATTTGTTTAACAGATGTTAATCAAGCAGAATCTGCGAATTGAAACCACAATGCCAGATAAAGTTAACAAACAAAACTAAATCGGGCAAAATGTTTTAACAAACAATCGCATAAATTTCTCATACGATCTTATCCAAAAAATAAAACAATACAAATATTAAAACAACCGTGGTTTGTATATGTTGGTGATTGTCCACCATTTTGTTTTGTCTAGTTAATATGTTTTTTTTTCATATTATATTTATGATTTAAAGTATACCATTTTAACAAGAATTTCTTCTATTGCCTAAGCTAATTCTAAATAGTTTATACTTAATCATTTAAAGTCAGCTAAGTAGCAAATTCGTACTGTAAAATACAGTTGTACTAACCTGTTGAAATGATATCCTGCACGTAACAAAAATAATATTGAATCATAGTCTATGGTTATTTACAGTAAACGTACGATAGACACTCTAATAATTCATGTGTATTCACCTGTGTGTGTATCAAGAGGATATACTATCTAACAGAATGCAGGTCATGGTTGAAGTTTAAAAAAAACAAAAATACGGTAAGTTTGCTGTGGTGTATTGTGTGTTCTTTGCCGTTTATACGGAAATATTTGTCAAACATATTTTTCATATTGAGTTTGAACATAACATATTGTGAGTTCTAGGCAAGAAGTCATTTAACATAAATAACCAATCAGAAATATAACTTGCGATCGTCATATTGTACTAGGTAAGTACATGATTTATAAAGTAACTACATTGCTTGTCAGTGTATTTTTACACCTAATACATAACACAGTGTTGGGTACTTGATATTCCATATAGTAAATTTTTGTTTCTTTAAAGAAATACACGATGGTATAATGTCGTTTTAAACAAAACTATTATTTGATATGCCACTTCGTTAACAATAATTATATATTTGACGAAGAACAGCCATTGTAAAAAAATTTGACTTATTTTTAGAATGTGTATAATACAAGAGTAGTAACACTAAAAAAAGCACCCACAACAGGTAAATAAATCTTTTAAAAAGATTACTGCTGATATTTTAATATGTGTTTGTATTTAATATCTCTTCGTATCGATCGTTGCAGCTTTTGTAAGTTATCTTCAATGCTGTTTGATTGCATGAGAATACTACTGAATTCAAAAATACAATTACTACTACCTGTAAGTAAATCATCAAATGAAAATGAAAAGATATATCGCACTTTGTGATTATCTAGATTCAGTTGAAAAAAACTAAATAACAATTGCCACTGCTTTGTAAAATAAATAGAATATGGAAGTTTTTTGGTTAATCAAGTTTTGTATAATTATTTCTTAAACGTTTTACCATGGAAGTCACAAATACATTTTTTATACACATCTTTTTTACACTCTTTCTATTAGATCAGACAGTTCTCTAACCACAACTTTATAAAGTATTTTTCTTATTTTCATGCGTTTTTGATATTTCTCGATCAGTGTGAAAAAACTATTTCTCGTCTCTAGAGAAAACTTTGTTCTCGGCAAATGATTGGTCAAAATTCAATTATGACGTTAAAATCTCTTGGTTTCTTCTGAATTTCTTATTTTGCCGTCAAGTGAAAGTGAAGAGCATTGAGGACCCTAAATTCCTAAAATGTTTGCCAAATACAGCTAAGGTAATCTATTCTTTGGGTAGACAATCCTTCGTAATTTGGAAATTGCAAGTTTTTATTTCAACAGTTAATGTATAACTATAATCATATCAATGATAATTCGTGTCAACACAGAAGTGATGACTACTGGGCTGCGGATGATATCGAGGAAAAAACTCCACAGCATTGGCATCGACCCAGTGTTCGTAAATAAACCTCATCAAAGAAACCATGATATAAATTGTGTATGACAGACGAGCGTTTCATCTACAAAAGACTCATCATTGACGCTTGAATCTTACAGCTAAATGACAACCGAAATCACTAAAGAAAGTATTGACCGTAAACAGGTAGGAACACCAGTCATACCAAAAGACATGTTTTCGCCCTCAAATTGTACCAATTGTAATAAGTTATTAACAATATTAGAAATCGGGAATACATAAGAAAATCAATAAACATCCAATAATTGTGCACCCAGAAAGATTGCATATTATGTAGTATAATGTAGTGGATGAAAGTCAAACAACATGACAGTAAACATCAAGAAAACCGGATTTATTTTTCTAAACAAAATTTGGAAAATCAAGAAAATTACAAAAGTATCGCATCAAACATTTTGATCACAAAAGAACTAAACAAAGAAGCCGATATTTTCTATAAACATACAGATTACAAACAATATTTAACTTTATTCATACTTAAGATATTAGGCAATCATCACCTTATATAATATCAGTGTATGAAAGTTTTGTATACAGTTACTTTTACGTAAATTTTTCAGCACAAATACTGACTTGTATTTCTATTATGGGTTCGACGTTGTTTATGCTGTTGGTGACTCTCATTTTGCTAAAAGGTAATTCTGTTTTTCGTTTAAAAGATATTTAAGGAAGTTTCATCCTGAATCACTGTATGAAGGCTTCATTGGAGTGATTATTACGAAATTAAAAGAAAGCAAGAGGAAAAGCTAAAAAAAGGAAATCAGCCATATGAAACTTCAGCAAAACGTGAGAAAACATGATCGAATGAAGAAAAATATCAGTTGCTCAAAAACGATAACTAGGTACTTACGATGATAAGTCACATTTTGTAATTAGAACAACAGGACATAAAGAAGATCCAAATCGGGACAAAGAATTAGATATATGCGTGAAAGGGATGCATGCCTTCATTTAAAATTAGAAACACAATTTTATAGCAGTACATTTCAATCAGACAATATATATATATATATATATATATATAAATATAATCAAGTCTAAATTGAAAACAACGTTCAAACCTATGATTGCGTTTGATAAAAACCGCAATTTTTATACGTGTGCATGCAAAACAAATTTCTTGGTAGAGGGGTCTAAATACAGCACAAACAACATTTTCCAAAAGACCAAATGAGTGAAAAAGTATATTTTAACAAAACGCATTTGACTAGCAGGTCGAACAACTGATGTTCTTAACCCCTGCTGACTGCCATTGGTGATTGCCAAATAAACGGATCACAAGCGTAACAAAATAGATCTTATTATTAATTTATTACCAAACAGAAAACAAAAAACTTGCGAAAAAGATGGTATACCGCAAACATGAGGTGCAAAAATTTGTACACCATATCCGGATTTCGACAATTAATGTCTCTTCAGTGATGTTAAGAATCGAAACGGTATTTGGAAGGCCATATAATTTACCTCAATTTAGTATAGATTCTTGAATTTTGAAAGAGTCAAAATAGGATGAACGGATCATTTTAACCCGAAGGCAAATATAATACAAGCCCAAACGATAAAATATAAACAAGTCTAAATTGAAAACAACGTTCAAACCTATGATTGCGTTGGATAAAAACCGCATTTTTTATACGTGTGTTCATGCAAAACAAATTTCTTGGTAGAGGGGTCTAAATACAGTTCAAACAACATTTTCCAAAAGACCTTAAGAGTGAAAAAGTATATTTTAACAAAACGCATTTGACATACATCTGGAATCAATTTCATCTTCATGCCTAAGATAGCATGTACTGTGTTACCACTCTAGATTCTACTGACGAGGAAAGGTACCACTAGGCCACCGAAATTAGTTCAGTCTAGGTGGCCGAGTGGTCTAGAACGATTGACAACGTGCAGGCGGTGTTGTCTCGATATCCCAATAGCATGAGTTTGAATTCCAGCAAGGCAAGAACAAAAATTTCGTCCTCAAATTAGCAGATTTAACATTGTTGTGCTGATATTTAGAGTAGTTATAAATATGATATGTGTTTTCAGCCGTGTATCACCTTCACTGGTGATCCATGGCATGGATCTGTCGTAGAATTTTCACATGTTTAGACGTACAAAATATGTCATTTTTTTTTAAATATATATTCAATGCACGTTAGCAGTGTAACTAATATTGTTTACAATTTGTAAAAAAGGCAGATCACGGTGAAACTTGTATAACAAGCATAGATTTATGCGTACAATATTTACAAATGTATTTAAACTGTATTGTCATTTTAACTTTTCAGAATTGATAGAAGTGAAATGTATTTGTTTCACATCGACCTGGAAAAGAAATGAACTTCAATTGATTTGCACAATTAATCATTTGATATATGACGTAACGATACTTGACCAAAATGGTAAAGAGCAAGCTTCATGCTTGATTCCATCGTTCGAGTCGAAATGCGTTTCTTATCATTCACATGGACATATTTCACAGGACATAGTGACAAATAAAACTATATTTAAAGTATGGCAGTTTGGTCATGGCGATTCCTTTGACGGCAATTGGACATGCCGTCATGGTAGAGGAAAAGAACAAGCAACTACAGAAGTCAGTTTGGAAGATTGTATGTATTACTAATATTAAAATGAGGTTTTCAATGAGATTTGACCGACAAAATAATATTCATGACAATTTATTTGAATTTTATGTTGTTGTTAGTTGTCTTTCATGTATTTATATAACTTTCTCTAATTCTTCGTCAATTTATCCCTTTCTGCACCCATTGTATAAAAAAAATTTAATCAACGTGTGGTTCGTTTGATCTCAGTTCTATATTGGTTAAAATCCGATTATGACGTCCAATTTTCTTGCTTTCCTCTGAATTTCCTATTGTGACGACATGAAAAAAGGCGACCATGTCTGATGACGTCACATAGAAAGAACACATCGTTTTGCAGATCATTCAAAAAGAAGGAATAAGTTTGCCTGCATATTGTTTGAAAATCATTAGAGAAACAGATTCCACCACCAAATCTCGTGTAATACGATATTTATCCACTCTCGACAGTTAAATTTTAAATATTTAAAACGCTCGGCGAGCCTCGCGTTTTAAATTTGAAAATTTAACTGTCTCGAGTGGATAAATATCGTATCACACTCGATGTAGTGGTAGAATCTATATATCTCAAATACATTTTTGACATATATTCACCTCTTCCTGAACAACAATGGTTTATTCTTCCTTTTCCTACATTTTAAAATCTGGTATGTCATTTGATAAACAAAGGATTAAATCAGATTAGGTTGTAAAAACATAGAGCTATGTAACCTCAGGTCAATATCCATTAAACATTCGTGTAAAACCTCTCGAGTTTTTATCAATATATAATTGGAAATTATAACTAGTAGAATATGTTTTTAAAAAAAAATTCTACCAAATGCCTGTTCCTCTCTCGTTAAATTGTCCTGTATCTGTATTCTCTTTTTTTTCCTACACATAAGAGAAAAACATCAAAATTACTAGACAAATATAATATGTTTAGATATCAGAATTTATCATAAAATCCACACAAAGTAGGATCTAAAGGAAGCATGTTACAAGAACCATGCGCAAAGTTAGCAAGATACTGAATATTTTTCGAAATATGCATCACAAAATCAATCTATA
Organism: Mytilus californianus; assembly: GCF_021869535.1. Taxonomy (NCBI): domain Eukaryota; kingdom Metazoa; phylum Mollusca; class Bivalvia; order Mytilida; family Mytilidae; genus Mytilus; species Mytilus californianus. Next base: position 2,005,740 of record NW_026262723.1, read on the forward strand.
TATATAGAGTCATTGTGATCTTTTGATAAAATCCGTGAAGGATTTTAAAAGGAATGTACAGGACTTGGTTCAATCTATGGGTCCTAGGTGCGATGCATGCGATGATCTGGTTACTGTTGATCATTTAACCTTGTATGTTATGAAGTGTAGTTTGAATTTGGCTTTGCCTTTTCAATCTTTTACATTTGTTTCATTGATTCCAGAATCAAGGATATCTTTAATTAAGAAAATAGTTAAAATTTTAAACTTAATCAGTAGTATGAATATTTCAATTTAATTTTTTATTTCTGTATTAACAAAATTGAGAATTGAAACGGGGAATGTGTCAAAGAGACGGCAGTCCGACCACTGAGCAGAAAAAGCCCAACGCCACCAATGGGTCTTCAACACAGCGAGAAAATCCCGCAACCGGAGGCAGGCTTCAGCTTGCCCATTAACGATAGGGCTGAATAGTGAAATATGAATTTTAAATAAATATGCCTTAATGTGCTTTAAGTAATGAAATACTCGCTCTAACACACAATCCATTATCTTGTATATTATAAGAGCATAAGTCGGAAGCACGGGGAGGCACTCTACTTCTCTACACAGCACTAAAGACACACTCCACACTCTGTAACAATCAAATTGACCTACCTTCATCATTTCTTTTCATATTGGAAATATTAAGATTTTCCTTAAATATTAGTTCACAGTTCATTTCTATATTTAATTTTCTATATTATTCTCTGCAATGCATCTATGTTTTAATCTTTATTATCATAATAGTTCAAAAATGTGCAAAGCGTGTATTTTTTGCAATTATTAACCAGTACATTAATTAAATCTAAATTGCAAAAACAACTAATTAATTTAGAACAACAGCTATTATATTTTGTTTGTTAGAATAGAAGGAATATGTTATTTTAAAATGTAGGAAGAACAAGAAGATACCACTACGGTTCACCACCAGTGCATTTCCCCAAAATTGTAATCATCATCGTCAATTTTTGTAGAATTTGTATAAAATAGTTTTGGTTTTGAAGAATTATTTATCATCTCAAATCAGTGATATAAGTCTCCCTGCCAAGGAAACCATTGTGATTGGACCTTTCCCAGAATAGCAATGTCTTCAGTCACCATCGATTATGTACCAAGAAATAGCCCTCATGGAAATTATGCAATTTGTGCGAAAAAGTTAAGGTCATTATAAAGGATGGTTGTCTTTTTTTGGGGAAATACACAAAGTCCTATCAATCTATATATAACTGCTAATTCCCGAAGGCTTATTGCGAACTGATTTTGTGTTATTATTTCGATATATATATATCATTGCCATGTTAAAAGTTGATCTTAGGTGAATTTTTAATCTTTTGTGTCCTTATGGTTACTAATGTCCTCACGTAATTAAGTATGTGTACATCATTGGTTTTATAAGTTTTTGTTTTTAGCGTTTCTATTGAAAGTTAATCCAGAAAAGCGTTTTGGACGCACCAAGTTTATTGAGTGTTATTTTCTGTGTCCAGTCCCCCCTCTCCCCGACTTATTTTGCAGCAACTTGATGGAGAATTCAGCAGAATTTGTGTGATTTCGAATTTATCTGCAGTATTATATCATTGATACAGTTTTCAATGTTTGCTAGTTTATGCAATATTAGCCCAAATGTGTGTGTCAGGTACAGCCCACGTTATCACAGGAAGTTAATGGTAACATTTTCCAAAAAAAGTAAATATTTGATGTAAAAGTATAAGTATAGATGTAGATATAAATATCCCCGTGGAAACCTATGTAGTGATTTCAGAAGAGTACATCTGTTTTCTAAATCTTCATCGAATAAATCTTTGACCTTATTTGAAATCGTACCCACTTACATTAAAAGTTTCTTATAGTCAGCTCCGAACCTGTAGTACTGACGTAAAAGTGTCAGGTGTAAGAAAATTGTATATACATATATAAATCATTGGATAAATGTCGATGTGACTGTTCTTGGTAGATGTCATCGTCTATTAGAGGTTTAAAATAAAATATTTTCTTTGCCTTTTTTATATGGTTTTTGATGTGTTAAAAAATATCCATTCCAGAACTTTGCCATTTATTAAATTAATTTCATGATTTTGGATTATATTTTTTATTAAGCGAGATGTGCAAAAGAAGATATCTTCACACATAGTGTGTCTTATTTGGGATAAAATCATTATTTTCAACAATGATGAATCGAGTCAAAACCATTGGAAACCTGAAATTTGAAATATGAAAATGGGTTCGGAATAAATAATAATTGTACTTCAAAAGTCTAATATGCACTGGTTTCAGAGGCTTGGACAATAGTTTGTCGCTTTCCGTAGCAGTCATCGTCAAAACCTACTTTGACGGCTTTATCTCCTTTTATCCTTTTATTTCTTGCATGAATTATTCATGTGACATGTTGAATTTGATCGTTTGCCATGTTTGGACTGGTGTTATTACTTGGTATCGTTTTGGTAATCTCATACTTATATTGCAATATGTAACGTTTTGATAGTTCTTATCCTAATTGACGATTAAATTAACAACATCAGTGTTTTGCCTTGTATAAGAAAAAATATATTAGATAGAAAAAATGCAATCTACTAAATTGATTAACTATACAGGATCTACCAAAGTTTCTACAATATTACTGCAATCATTAATGATTCCTTATCATTGTGGTACACAGCTAGATGATGCCCCGCTTGCATATAACATTAAAAAGGGACATAATTCAAGAACTGTCAAAGTGACGCTACCCAAATTTGTACTTGATCTGAGTTTTGTGGTAATAAGCATTGTGTATACGTTTTATAACATTTAATTAAGGCAAACTTAAGTTAGAGAACGGAAACGAAAAATTCAGCAATTTTTCTATTTGTAAAGTGGCATAACTCTAGAATGGAAATAGTGACGCCGCCAAAATTTAAACTTGATCTGTGTTTTGTGAAAAATGGGCATTATGTAAAAGTTTTATAACATTTGGTTGAAGCAAACTAAAGTTAGAGAACGGAAACAAAAAAATCAGCAATTTTTCCATTTGTATAGAGACATAACTCTAGAACGGTAAAGGTGACGCCACCAAAATTCAAACTTGATCTGTGTTTTGTTGTAATGAGCATTGTGTATAGGTTTCATAACATTTGGTTGAGGCAAACTTAAGTTAGAGAACGGAAACCATTTTTGGGACGTACGGACATACGTACGTACGGACGTACAGACGGACAAGGTAAAACACTTAAAGCCCCCTCCGCTATGGTTGGGACATAACAAATGTCAGTAAAAGCGATTTGTTCATGTTGTTTTACCGAAAACATTAATCGATAGAAATAAGTCTAATCAGATAAGTTATCAGTAGACAAGATATACTTCACAGAAACTGTCGACGACTGTTTTTTGGAGGTATTGTCCGTATATGGTGACTTTATGATAATATCTTGAAAGCAGCAATATGTTTCTAGGCAAGATAAACCACATTATCTTACCTCCTATACGTTTCTAAGAATACGATTGGTTAAAAGCGTCCGCGTGTAGACCGTGTATATTCCATATTAGGTTAGTAGGGAGGCGGGGCTTATTTCAATACACGGTTAGTAGTGGAGTTACGACTTTTGCACTATTTGATTATTTAAATGCATTGAAAGTTCTGTTTAATATTGTTATACCAAAGTTGTTCATAGTAAATTGTTATTGTTGAAATAATTTTTTTGTGCAGACCAATGGAAGAAGTTCTTAAAATTGAACACTTGAACACTTTAATATAAAAATAAGAAGATGTGGTATGATTGCAAATGAGACAACTCTAGTCTTAATTCAACAAATAAAGATAGTCGGTAAGATCAATTCGTTACATAGTGTGCTAGTGACCTAATACGATATATACGGGGTCAGTAAATATCGTATTATGTCACCAACACACTATGTAACTAATAACATTGATTAAATAAACTTAATTGTGATCTAGAAATTATCTGATTGCTTACGGGATGACCATACGATTTTGTGGAGGTAGGAGGTTTTTTGGCATTGATAATTTTAAAAATATATTTCTATCGGCCATTACTGGTTTATGCTTTTTCAATCAATTTCATTTAATGAAAAAAGCAAAATGCAATGAATGATTAAACATCAATTGCAAAAACATCACTAAGAATAATAGAAAGTAAATAATTCAGTAAAACAATTCAAAATCAAAGAGGGTTTGTGAAATATTTAGAACGCTTGAAAAAAAAAAGGATTTATATATTAATATATGTGCTGATTTTCATTAAATAACATTGGGTGATGATCTTTTTATACTTAATAAAATATTGTCCTACAATGAATCCCTTTTAGACTCCAATGGTATTGAAAAGTATTCTTTATGGACTTTTATTGGCTTCATACCGACGTTGTTATTGATGAGTACCTTACAGTGTATAAGGATTTTGGGTAAACATTCAAGTAAGTTTATTACATTCATATTTGTCAGTTGCTTCACGCAAAATTGAATAATTTTTAGAGCTTGGGTTTTTCCTTAAGTTAATATATAACAGTTTCAAATAATGTGAAATGATGAGGAACTCCGTGCAAAGTAGATAATGTGGTATGATCAATTTTGATTAAACATAAAATTAAGAAGATGTGATATGATTGCAAATGAGACAACTCTTCACTAGAAACCACATTGCATAGAAGTTAACAACTATACGTCACCGTACGACCTTCAACAATGAGCAAAACCAATACCGCATATTCATCTATACAGCAACATACTGAATTACAGGATCCTTACTTGGGACAGGCACATACAGAATGTGGCGGGGTTAAATATGGTTGTGCTTTCCCAACTCTTTCTTAACTTGAGACAGTGGTGTTTAGCACAGCATATTAAAAAAACTATAAACTCAGTTGAAAAGGGCTTAACTCATTAGTCCATTTTACACATTCTTCTGTAAATTCGCATTTTAATAAATCAAACTATAAATGTAAACATCATCTCTTTATGAATAGGTGGGTGCTGCCGTAATTTAGCATTGTGCAAATGCTCAAACAGTCAGAGAAACAAAAAACAAATTAGTAGAATTGGTATGTATTTTAGATAAACTTGATACAGCACATTATTTATAATTTATTTATTATTCATTAATCTATTTATTCATTTGTAAATGTTTTGGAGATTATTCTCGAAACATCAAAAACTGATATGTTTTTTACCGGTACACTGTCAAAATTTCAAGTTCAAGTGAGATTTTGTTACAATTCCGACTATTTGTTTGTTTCATTCAAACTTGTAATATTGTAATCATCATTAATACAAGGTGCTAATCTCAGGTAACAGCAGTTAAATATTAGGACTTCTCAATACTAGGCCGTGACTTAATTCATTTAAAGCAATAAAATCAACTACTGTGCTCAACAAAATGACATAAACAGACGAGCCAAACATCTTGAAAGTACAATTGCTAAGGTAATTTGTGTTAAACTGAAAACATTTGTTTTTTTTTATGTTGATAAAAAGATTGACCATTGCCTGTTTCTAATAGAAATAGAACTGAACAATGCTAGTAGATTTTACATATTGTCATTTGACCTTTGGTGGGAAGTTGTTTCATTTATAAACACACGACATATCCTAATTTTCAAATTGTATACTACATTTCAAATCATTCTTATTAATCTACATCTGCAACGCGCAGAGTTCTACATGACAAAACTTGTGAGGTCAAGTCATTTCCTAAAGCTAAAACCTTGCTCATAATATAATGAAAAAACAATATGTCTTGCTGCTACCAATTTAGTAAATATATTTGACTGAAAAATTCGCTAGTGTTATTCTATAATTTTTCAAAATACATTATATGTTATTCCAGATCTTCACAGGGCATATGGGCTCATATTCCCTGTCAGGTTTTTATATCTCTTGAGCCCAAATAACAATTATATCCTACTGGAGTGTCCAGATTTTACACTAAACACAATTTTTATCATTTTTTCCTTAAATATGATATTATTCAATAACTTGCCTAATACGACTATGCGCGTCACCTCTTTCCCTTAGATAAAGAGATAACAGGAATGACCGAAGTACAACTAATCACATCAATCACCAACAAAAAGTTATATTGTTATATTAACACTATTGTTTCAGAAAAAGGGTGAAGGTTTGGTACCATTAAAACGTTTAAACCCGCTGCATTTTTTTGCACCTGTCCTAAGTCAGGAATCTGATGTTCAGTAGTTGTCGTTTGTTGATGTGGTTCATAAGTGTTTCTCGTTTCTCGTTTTTTATATAGATTAGACCGTTGGTTTTCCCGTTTGAATGGTTTTACACTAGTAATTTTTTGGGGCCCTTTATAGCTTACTGTTCGGTGTGAGCCAAGGCTCCGTGTTGAAGACCGTACTGTGACCTATAATGGTTTACTTTTATAAATTTTGACTTGGATGGAGAGTTGTCTCATTGGCACTCATACCACATCTTCTTATATCTATATATAAAAATAACGAACTCCAAGGAAAATTCTAAACGGAAAGTCCCTTAACAAATATCAAAATCAAAAGCTCAAACACATCAAACGAAAGGAAAACAAATGCCTTATTCCTGAAATGGTACATTTCCGTACACTAGTACTTTCGATAGGTACTATTTCTGCACTTAAAATCTGTAGTACTGGACATTTACTTTTAATATTAAGTACTATTTCTTTACTTTAAAATCATTGTAATATTTAGGTACCTGTATTTTACAGTACTTGATTTGTACTTAAAATTTTGGTACAGAAATAATACAAACAGTGATCACAATATTCCATGTTTGAACATCATATTCCTCAGAGAACAAATAAAGTTTAAACAAAAAACAGTCAACAAACAAATCAAAATGAAATTTCAAAAAAAAAAAATTGAAACCGGGATTTGTTTTCTCTCAGTCGATTTACGACTTTTGAACAGCGGTATACTACTGTTGCCTTTAATTATATTTCGACTGAATAGTAATATAGATGTCCGTGTTTGACAATTTCGCCTTGGTTACCATATAATTCATAGAGAGCAATGCAGATATATGCATGTAAACGTATATGAGTTTTAACAAAATATTAATCATGTACATGTATATACAAATGACCAAAATAAACAAAATGAAGCAAAATCTCCATCACTGTATCCTTTTATTTACAGTTTGTAATTGGTTGGCGTACTTTATCTTCGTAGTCGTATTTTCTGCACTTCCGATTTGCCTCGACTTTTTCGGAACATTCCTACCAATATGTAAGTAAAGTTCTTTCAATTAAGTTTTCCTATTTGAATTGAAATTTTGTTTGTATAGCACAATATGATTACAAATAGAAGTTAACAGAAACTTCCTTTTGATAATAAAACAGTGGTTACATCAAAAATCTTGCTCGCATATCTAAGGTGTCCGACCGTTACTCATACATACCTGTGATGCTGACGCAAATTTACTACGCGTATGAGCAAGAAGAACATTAACGGTTTGTAAATTAAGTCTTCTTACATCAGGTCATAAACGTCGGCGTCAGTGTTAATGTAAAAGTAAAACGGATATCTACTTGAAAAATTTAATGTAGAGAAATGCAGACGGAAACCATTTTCCACTTAAGGATGTTCGCTCCTTTTGTTTTAGATTTTTGCCAGATATTTGGAATCCTCTGGTTTTATCCATGTAGTGCCATTAAAATTTTGCCCACTAACCCATACTTTTCTTTCCATAATTTTATTACATATAGTTTGAAAAGCCATATTTGAAAATCTTTTAGAATCCTTGTTATTTTTTCATTTTTTTTAAAGAAAAAAGGTGCCAATGTTAAATATATGAAAAGTCTAGAGAGAATCATTTCCCGCCAAATTTGCAATGGCTTATATCCCGAAAACAAGCACACGGACCCTTAATTTTTTTCTGCTTTTTTAGTTCCTTCATTTATATACTATCAATTTATAACAGTCTTTTAAAAAGCTTGTTATTTTGAAACAGAGTAGCGAACATCCTTAATTCGAGAACCCTACTATGTACATACAAATAGTTCTGTAAGTGCGTCTGACACGTATTTGAGAAGAAATAAAACAGGCATGGAGGTTTTGTTTATTATTATTCGTCCATAACATCAGATATCAGTACAGAAAATAATCATGATAATTTTCTTCAACATGAGACTGTCAAACATCTCAGTTTAGATATGATCAATAAATTCACGAAATTACATGTGGACCTCTTCATTGTTGAAGACCGAGAGGTTTATCACTTTCTGAATAGAGGACCAAAATATCACCCTCCAGCAAAATAAATTGGAATGAGTGTCGTCAGCACACTCAAGATGCTACATCATCCTATCGTATAATTTTGTATAGATGGGAGATATCTGTCAATAAGTCACTTGGTTTCTATTTTAATAAATATCTGAAGAATGTAGATATATCTGTATCCGAATCGTTCTAGGGCTAGTAATATGTTTATTTCTATGTTCACAAAAAAAACTAATATACGTACTACATTGTATTTGTTATTGCGTTTGGTGATAAAGAAAATGGAAATAGTAAAATAAATTATTTTTGGGGTGTAAGAAACTCCTTGGATGTTTTAGATAAATTAGGTGCTTTGTTTTACTTAGCGGTTCTCTACAGTTCACTTCCACATGATTTTATCAAACAGAAGCTTTATCATTTAATGAAGTTGAAATCATTCCTTCGTAAATTTTACGGACGCCATCACGAGTTGGTTGACCGTTATGGAATAACCGTTTCACAGATGATATCGGATATGTTCCTTATGTCGTAACTACAATACCCTTCCCTTTTCACGAATGTGACTTACCGAATTAGACTATTTACCGGATTTGTAATAACATAAGCAACACGACGGGTGCCACATGTGGAGCAGGATCTGCTTACCCTTACGGAGCACCTGAGATCACCCCCAGTTTTTGGTGGGGTTCGTGTTGCTTAGTCTTTAGTTTTCTATGTTGTGTCATCTGTACTATTATTTGTCTGTTTGTCTTTTTATTTTTGGCCATGGCGTTGTCAGTTTGTTTTCGATCTATGAGTTTGACTGTCCCTCTGGTATCCTTCTTCCCTCTTTAATAAAAAAGCAGAAGATACTAAGATGACATTTCAATATGCATAAGTCGAATAAAAACTTACAACGCCATGGCAAAAATAGACAAAAAAAAAACAAAGAAAAGACGTTAAAGCTGTTTGTGTCCTCCTGCACAACATCTATATACGTTTCGACAATAAAGTTTATCGAAAGATTTAAGGTATTCGTAAGGGCACCAATTGCGCCTGTCAAAAAGCAGACTTGTTTTTGTATTACTATAAATCACAATATATGGCCAAACTCAGAAAAGATCCGTCTTAATTCCATTTGATTGATAAATTTAATAACATTTGCCTTTGCCTTCATGATATAAACAATCAAGAACTCTCTAAGTACACTGCTGAAATTTACCCAAGGGAACTCACTTTAAGTTAATATAATATAGACAGAAGTAATTGCCCTATTTTAGATTTGGACCAGAGAGACGTTTTCCTTTCCTATAGTTCCTTTTTCCTTCCCTATTGTTTTTTTCCTTCCTTATTGTTTATTTTCCTTATTTGAATGGTGATGATCCTTTCACCCCTTCTTACGATGGGTGTATTCCCCTACTAGTTAGCTAGGCTTGTATCAGTCGTGACGTTTTTTGAGGCTGAAAAACCTTCATCCTGTACTTTTTGGAACAGAATATTAGAAAGTTTAATACATAATTCTTAATCAGCATAAAAACCAACGATCCTTTTGTCGGAGATCTAGATATATGTTACTAAATTATAAATGGTCTTTTTCTACAAATTCTATGTTTAATGTATAATTTATATATTTCATTATGGTATAAATCCTGTTTTTATTTTCAGCTGAAAAATTTTTCATTGCTGATGGTATTATGTTAGGAATTTGGTGCCATTTAATATCTAACATTGATGGAACAGAAGGTAAGCGAAACTTTAAATAAAGAAACCATTGATCCAGTTCATTTTTAAACATGTTTTAATAGTTCCTGTGATAGAAGTATACTAGGTCTCGATACATCATTTCTTTTCATTGCATAATTTTAAAATTTAGAGTTTATCATTGCAATTTGAACAGTCCTTATTATATTTCAGAAAGTGAAAGTAAACTTTTGGATGAAAAGGTACATGAGTTGTCAGAGACGCACGAACCACATTCGATAGAAAATCAGGAAAGAGCGTCTCTCCTTTCAAAAATTTCAACGGAGAACAAGGACTTGACATCTAAAGACGTTTCAATCGAAACCAGAGATACAAAATTGCAAAATTGCTTAACGTAAATGTGTGTGGTACAGTTGCGGTTAATATAAAGAAAAGAATGAAATTAAACAATCTTACTTTTTGTTGAAAAATAAGAAAATACTTCAAGGCTATCTTTTGGGACCTTGAAATCGTAAATAAAGACAGTATTATTCATTTTTAAATTGAGATTCGTCAGATGTTCAGAAGACATCAGTTTGTCTGATATAATTATTATATTTCAAAATGTCATCTTGCATAGTTCAGTGAAGAGCTCCAAACTTTTAAAAACATAATGCTTTACCTTACAAACTGCCAACAAAGCCTCATTTTCAGGTATTGTCTTCATTTGAGATAATACATAGGACCTCACACTATAGGAAAGTAACAATATCTGAACGACACATGGCTATTTTCAAACACATATATATCGTTTTATTCGATGCAATACCACAACACTGAATGTAACTTATTGAAAGTCTCTTCAATGTAGCCATTTTTTTTAAACACTTTATTAATGTTCTTTAATAAAATTATGAAGCTTTATATTTTAGCCATTTGAATAAATTGATCTGCTTTGCAATATTCCACTAATAGAAAAATACGGTAATCTAACTATTAGAGTATTTGAGGATTTCTGGACAATGCGCATTCGCGCATTGCACTTGTTCTTTGAAAACTTAAGCTACATCTTCCAACATTATATCATAGTATTCCTCAGCAGGCGAATGACTACATAACTGCACTTTGACTTTGTCCACGGTAAGCTTTGATAATTTGTATCTATTAAAAAACTACAATGTGTCTCATGTTTACACTGAGAGATTATATTTTCCAATCTGAATGATTTTTATATAATAAAATAGCTCAATCTCTATCTGAATATATCTATAAGTCACTGAATAAAGAGCACATTTTTAGAAGAAGGAAGCAGATAACGGTAATGATCTGTCCCAGGATATTGCAAAAATTGCAAAAACCTTTTCTCCTTTTAAAAATAAGCTTAATATTTAGTTGATGATATATACTATTAATCTAAGTGCAGCAATCTAACACTTGTTTTTTTTTGCAATTGTTTGTTAGTTTCATGATGACAATAACTACCGTTTATGTGAATCTATGTACAACTTAGTAAGATTGGTGTACCATATTTTGACCGAATTGTAGCTATTTTCAGTACGAAAGCCTTAAAGGATCATTCAAAATTCAAAATTCAGAACATGCAAATCAAGAAAAATATATATGCACAGACAAACAATCAAAAATTCGAAAGGATATGTATGTGCCAACATTATGTCAGACAAATGAAAAAAAACTTTGTCATCACTTATACTCCGGGATAGGGGGAGATCGGATGCCACTTCAATCCTTTTTCGAATGTGTCATGTTTTCCTCAGTTTATAACTTTAGACTCTTTCATCACTTTTACATTTTTCCGTAGAATACACTAAGTTCATTCAGTGAAGTAGCAGTGAATAATTGGACTATTCTACAGCAACAAAATAGTAACTTGCAAGGCACAATCCTTTATTAATTTTTTTTTTTTCTTTTTGAGGTGGAGAAGCCAGGAACCAATTGATATGCATAAAAAGTTAGCACTTTTAAAATTAAGTTACTAAGCAAATTCAAACGAACTTTATCTCGATGTAAACATTGAATGTGAATAGATCCAGAAGACCGAAAATACACGTACAGAAATCGACACAACCTTTTCTTAAAATTGTACAAAGAATAAAAAAAGAAAAAATAGTAAAAATCTTTTAACGAATAACCTACTTTGTAAAAATATTTTTCTTTAAATTATGCATTGTTATGAACCTGCACAGTCACAACTTTTAAATTATTATTGTCGCGAAAAGACATAATTTCTGTATTGAAAGTTCACGTGACAAGAACAGACCTCTGTACTCGAACACTTAGATGTAAAAAGTAGATATAGTTTGGGAAAATGTGGAACACTCCCGAGAATAGATTTAAATACTCCTCCGCAAACACTTTATCCATTACAAAAGTTCACACATACCAAATGGACGAAAAGTGTGTCAATTACAATTAATAACAAGTCGTCTAGTAGTGTCTTTCCTGATTTTGCCTTGATATCGCCATCTGTTATATGGACTTTCCTATTGACTATTCCTATTGACTTTTCCTTTTAAATATTACATGAATTTTTGCCTATGAGTTCGGTAATTTTGTTATTACACTTCAATTATATGTGATGGATACATGGCAACGATGACAGTGTACATGTAACTGTACATCCACAATCACTAGCAATATCTGCATTAGGTCGGTATACAGACCTACCACCACCAGGTCTTCTCTTAGCTGGTTATCGGGGCATTCCTGGAGTGACACCAACCTTCAGAAAATGAACACAATGCCATTTCATTTATGAACGAGGAAAAATGAGAAAAAATACTAATAATACATATGACATACAAAAGAATACAAAAACATTTATTTAATTCTAAAAATGGTATTTTACACACATTATGTAAACTTTGTAAATATTATATTGTTCACTTAAAAATCCCCCAACTACTACAGTTTAATGATGATGATGGGGGTTATTAACGACCTTGACTGGCTATACAGCCCTCGCACGGTCGGTAATTAATCTACAGTTTAAAAGTATTAATTTACTCATGTAATTGATACTCATATGTCCGTGAACACGTAGTTTTTATTGTGTCTTTCTTTTTTCTTACCACGTACCTATCATACAAGTTATATTAAAATTGAAGTAATTATAATTCCCAATGTGAACATAACTGCCAAATGTGCTGTTCTCATGTCATTATGTCAAAATAATACTCACTCGTTCAGCAATCCGAGTTGCTTGAGAAAACCATGCACCGAATCGCCCGTCTATATTTGTTCGCAAGGAATTGTACGACGACTTCACCTATCAACCTATAAGTTTAAAACGATCAATTTACAACCAAAGCATTAATCAAAGAGAACCAATAGACAAACGACACACCCGGGTCGGAAAAAACACACAAGCAGAGACAAACAATAGAATGGGACATTGCATTTGATTTTAATAATCAATCAATGAAATTTATTGCCATATGAGCATCATATTTTACAGCTTGTGACAAAACAAAATATATTCTATAAATGGCTTTTCTACCTTCATGTTCTTTTTCTGGAATATCATAGTCTTAGTCTTTTTAGTGTTAACTGACAACTGCCACCTTTCACAATATTTCGAAAAATTACTTAATAAACACTCTTGAAGACCTTTTTTGTTATTGATAGGATAATGATATCGAAGAGAAGACAGTTTACTTCAGTCCATTAATTTAAGTGGACTACAAGTATCGCTCTTGAATATATCAATTATATCATTTATGGATATATTAAACAATGTGGGACTAATTGTATCTCCTTGGCGTACACCTCGTCGTATGGTGAAGAAAGGAGAATGAGCTTCGCTAAATTTCAATGCTGAATAATGAGTTTTATTGTCAGAACATTGTGTCATTTTGTTATAATGCATCTGACTTTTGAATAAACGATGTGTTTTAAAACGGTGTATCTTTGTCTAGCCCTCTGCACTGGATAGCTGCGTTTGCCAGAAGATACTAGTTCACAATCAGAAAATAAAATGTTGTTGTTCATGTGGCTTTCGAGACGTTCAGCCATGAACCCGTTCGGCCGTATGTCGTTTCGGCCATACACCTGTTCGGCCTTGGTTGTTTCGGCCTTGGTCGTTTCGGTCCATTATACTATTTTCTTTTCATAGAAAGAACTAAGTGGGAAGTAGCCATTTCTTTATCCTATTTGATAAGACTTTCGTAATAAAGGTAATTGAAGGTGAACATGCAGTGTAAGGAAAATATCAATATTTTTTGTGTGTTTTTTTTTTTTTTATGTGTTTGTGTCCTGTAGTCGTGTGGTACTTCATTACTAGTAATTTTTCTACGTCTTGATTGAAGTACTGATGAACATGCTGAAAAGGATTGATAAAAAAAATCAAATTTGATAAATAAAGACTATACAAATATTTCATATCTTTATTGGTCACTCTGATCATCAATTAACAATATATAACAAGAACAATTAATTGCATTCAAATCAGATAAAGCACTAGATTACATGATTGGCAATATCAAGCACTGAAACATACAGAAAGATATGCAAAGCACACAATACAGAGTACATATACAAACCAATAAAATCAGTTGACATAGTATATTGATTGTCAAACACAAAAACACAAAGTACACAAACACAAGATAAGTTATCATTCACTCGTAGTCGGAGTATGCAATACATAGACATGTGACGTTTATTATGAAGACTATATATATATGTACATATATTTGTTTTAATTGACATATACCGCAACCCGTATAGCACGAACAGATGAGTTCGATAATCAGAAAAAGTCAAAATGGGAGCAAGGTGGATGGTTTTTTTTTTTTTTTTTTTTTTTGCTGTGCATGTACTGATTTTTATCATGGATGGATAGCCCTTATTCTTTGTTTTCCATTATAAATATATCCAATATGCATTCTTTCCGCAAGGATACTAGCATCTTTATTCTTACAGCAGATCCTCTTCTTCAAATTTCTCTAGTTCAGACCTTCTAAAGATTTGATAACGTTGGTATAGTTTAAAATGAGTGACATTGACATGAATTCCTGAGTGATATTGACATTACTTCGCCATTATTCAAGATGTGATTTAAAAATGTGATTATTCTGTTTTTTTATAAAAAATTACTTCTTTACGGTGAATTTATATTTTGATGACGTTTTGAATCATTTCACTTCACGGTGAATATTTCTGTACAGTATTTACATATTGTACTCAAGATATCAGTTGATGATATATGATCCTGCAGTGATCGTAATCTTTGATTTCGATCAATACAAGAAAAATCTATATAACATAACCAAAGACATATATACACATATATGTCTATGGCACAACTAGATAAATATAAATAACTGTATACGTCTGGTCTGCTTTAATTTGACGTGGTTAATTTGGAGAAACGTGCACGTTTAAATCCTTTACTTTTGTTATTATGTTTTAAACTTAGAATTTTGAATTTGATAATCTTTAATTTTAAACGTAAATGTGTTTGAGGGTTGTGACACTTGATATAAACGCCCTTTGATTCAAACAAATAGTTCTCCGATACTGCCACAATCAAGCTGATTGCTTTTCTATTTACATCGTGTTTGATAGGTTTTGTGGACGTTGTATTGAACAGACAGTCAGTATAGCTATCGGAACATAGTGCTCCCCTTGTCGATGACCAAGGTTATTTCTCTATATTAATAGCAGGCACACTTTATGTAGGCGTCCGGAAACTAATATCACTTTTTGAGGACAAACCTTTCATCCTTTCGAAGTGCCCAAGTTTACTATTGATTTTGAAAGGGTTTGTTTTGCATTTGTTTCTGCTTTATTTTTCTTTGTTGTATTTGATGTAATTATTTTCAATATCTTGTTCAGTTAAATAGATAACGGTTTTGTCTGTGTCTTGTTAAACAAACTATGTTTCGGTTGCAGTCAATAACAAACTGTCAGTATTTAAATTAAACAATCTTGCTGAGTTTTTTGTTCATTTCAAATTCCATATTTGATCATTCATTAGGCGTAAAATTAGTCATTAGCACGGTTTATAAAGGAGAAGATACGAGGTAGGGGAAAGTCGCCCTAAAATCAAAAATATTCAAAACTATGATCATTGACTTGTCGAATCAAATTTTGAATCTATTAAAAGGGATCTAAGGGGCATCGAACGATATCCACGGAACTTTTCATGCTCCTCAAAATTAGTCTAATAATAAGTTAAATAACCGTCTAGGACTGCCAATTTATATTTTGCTACAGAAAACAATCATCAGAAATGGTAGAAAACTATATTTAACAGTTTATATAAACTCTTAAAACCATAAATTTAATATAACCAACCCGTTAACTAAACCAAAACAAACAACATGGCCGACAACAACTCATATGCCGGCGCTGTTTCAAAACCAGCAAATCAAAATCATGATAATCAAAATGAACATCTTGAAGAACTGTCGTCAGTAAAGCCCGTATTTGTCCTTGAGACAGATTTATTCGGCAATTCAATACTTCAACAAAAAGACTTCTTAACACACGAAGAAGTATTCAAAAGTATCGGCACAGAGATACCAAGATACCAAATGAAGGGACTACAAAGAGTCAAGGGAATGTGGCGCATTTACCTTGCACAAGAAGAAGCAAGAGACCACCTCCTCATATCTGGCGTATCTATACGTAATAAACTTTTAACAATCTATAATAAAAACCCAAGAATAACTGTAAATGACCAGCCAGAATATCTCAGAGTACGTGTCTCCAATATTCCATTATCAGCTGATGACGGTCAGATTTTCGGGTTCTTCCAGTCTATTGGCGTAGTTATAACAAGCTTTTTCCGAGAGAGACTGAGAATAGATGGTTTTCTCACTGACTGCCAATCTGGAGACAGAATCTTCTATGTACAACCATTGGAAGGCACTTTGCCCAGATTCACAAAAATTGGAAAGTACAATGCCAAAATTTATTATAAAGGACAAATCTACATAAATCCTTACATAACTTGTCAGAAATGTCTGAAAAAGGGACACAAACAAGAAAAGTGCCAAAACAATTGGGTCTGTAACCAATGTGGAAAAGAAGGGCATAAAGCAAAAGAATGCCAAACTCCAACTCCAACTACAAAAGCATCAGACACTAAAGGGAATAACAATGATGATCAATCTGATTCAAGTGAAAGTGAAAGTGGGAATGAGACTGACATTGGTGATCATGTTGATCACAGTGAAATCCCACCTTCACACTCCATATTGCAACCTACAGATGCAATAACAGAAACATCAACAGAAATCAGTGTAGTCACAAATAAAGAAACTGAGTCTGAACTACAGAAAAAGAAACAAAAGAAACAAAACAAAAAACAAGGCAAAATCAGAAGCAAAAGGTCCAATTGACAAATTTATTGTGAATTCTGAAATCAACACACCACTACAAAAACATGGAAAAAGAACAGCAACAACCCCAACCGATGAATACCACAATAGAGAAACTGACTCCAGCAAAGCTTCAAAGACATAGGTCTAAGAACAGTTACCATATATCATTTTCTTTCACATTTTCTACTGATCTCTAAATGATCAAAATGATATATACTTGTATAAACATCTGTAAATATTCCTATTTTATCTATAGCTATGAAAAACATAATAAAAAATATGTGTCAGTGTATGATACAATACCCTTAGATTGTATATACTCTGCACAATATCATTACAACAAATAACTTGTATATATAGATGTTTGTCAATATAGCATATATAGACCATGAATGAGATAATAAACTTTTCACATGAAATAACTAGTATAGTTATACATGAATATGTAATTATTTTGTTTTAATGTATAGAAAAATGTATATGTGCGTTTACGTCGTATAGCCCTATAAATATATTTACAATGTACTACAAAACACTTAGCTATTTATATAGATATGCAAATTAATCACATCGCTATCTCCACTCACCTGTGTAAAAAATGTAAACAAATCAGTTTGATCTATTTATACCTTTTTATCTATATAGATAATAATCAATATTTTATAGTAGCTGTGAAAATTTCAATATATAATCAAACAATATTTATTCATGGTACTAATGATTTCCTTGAATTGATAAATCTCCGTATTAGTAAAGACAACCCAAGTAAACCGAACAATCGTGTCTGTATATATATCATATACATGCGAAAGCATTTGAAAATAATCTTTCAGTTTATATGGAATTCTAATCTCGCTGTTATACTTTTTGAAAACCTTTTTAAAAGTATACAAATATTTATTTATAAACAAAATACTTACCCATTTAGAAACATTTGTTATACATCCAACACAATTATATATTTCAATGTAAGGTATACCGGTTAATATAGTGTCGATGCTCGTGGAAATCAATTGTTATACATGTGAAGGTCGATATATTTTACCAGTCAATGATTCTAAATATAGAAACAGGTGAAAACCTATCAAAGTCGGTCAATATGGAATTAAATGTATGTGCGTACATGTATATTATATTGCAACTCACAGGGTGAAGGTTAACTCTGTCATTGATGATATATGTGTGTCATTTATTTTGTCTCTAATTTCTATAGTTGTAAATACCTGTATGTTTTATTTTTGTTTATTTATTTATCATCGAATACTTTTAAAAAACAATCAAGATGTCACTTAATCTATTACACATATGTTCTTTAAATTGTCAGGGGTTGAGAAAACATGAAAAAAGAATTAGACTAAAAGAATGGATGAGACAACAGAAATGCAATATTATATTTTTACAAGAAACTCATTTTTCGGATAATTCTATAGACAAATAATTCACGGGAGAATTATATCATAGTTTTGGAAGTACACAAGCAAAGGGTGTTTCGATTTACATTAACAAAATAATTAAACATGAAATTATTGACAAATATGTAGATCAAGAGGGAAGAATTGTTTTAATCAACATAGAAATTGATAAAAATATATTTACTTTTGTTAACCTTTACGCCCCAAACAGATGTAAAGATAGAAATATATTTTTTAAAAAAGCTTTAAGTGTCATTGAAAAATATAGCCTTGGTATACTTATTATAGGGGGTGATATGAATGAAACGCTTAATATAAAGGATAGAAAAAGTAATAGAAAAGATAAACAAAAAATAAAAAATAAGACAAATGCGCTGAAAAGTTTAATAAAAAAACTAAAAGTTATAGACATCTGGAGAGTAATAAATCCAAATAAAACACAATATACCTGGAGAAGAAAAAATAATGAAGTAGCTAGTAGAATTGATTATTTTCTTGTTAGTCAAGACGTGAGACCTAGAGTACTCCACACTGATATAAGACCCGCTACAATTCAATATACAGACCATCTAGCAATTTCACTTAAGATAAATCATTGTCAGGGGGAGAAAGGAAAGGGTTATTTCAAATTAATCAATAGTATTCTTAAAGACGAATCATACAAAATGAAAATAAACACTTTAATAGATAAATATGAAAAATTAAGAGACCGAAAAGGTTTAGCAATCGTGTGGGATCTGTTTAAAATAGAGGTAAAGGAGACGACTATTGAACATTGTAAAATTAAAGCTAAAAATAAAAGAGATGAAATTAAAGAATTAGAACAAGAACTTAAACTTTTGAATGAAATTCAGGATAATGTCCTTGATGAAAAGAAAAATAATAACATAATAGATTCAATAAAGAAAACAGAAGAAATGTTACAAACTCTATATTCTGATAAAATAAAAGGGGCACAAATAAGATCAAGAGTTAAATGGGTAGAGGAAGGCGAAAAAAATACAAAATATTTTTTGGGATTAGAGAAATCGAGACAGACAAGAAAAAATATTACTGCGATTAGGGACAGTGAAGGAGAAATAACTGAGGATCAAGGTAAAATATTAGAAACGGGGAGGAATTATTATGTAAATTTATATACGTCAACTAAGCCAGATTTGGGAGAAATTGAGAATTATATTGAAAATACAAAAATAAACAGCAAACTAACTACACACGAAAGTAATGAAATTGAAGGAAAGCTGACAATAGAGGAATGTACAAATTCTGTTTTTGAAATGAAACTTAACAAAACACCGGGTATTGATGGTCTTCCAATTGAATTTTATAGATCTTTCTGGTCCAACTTACAATATTTTGCTGTAGATGTCTTTAACCATTGTTATGAGAAAAAAGAATTGACAAATTCACAGAAACTAGGATTAATTACCCTTATTTACAAGAAAAATGACCCGTTAAATTTAGACAATTATAGACCAATTACTTTATTAAATGTAGATACCAAAATTATAGCATATTCTCTTGCACAAAGACTTAAACCAGTATTGCATAAAATCATTCACAGTGATCAAAACGGGTATGTAAAAAACAGATATATTGGGTTTAATATTAGACAAATCCAAGATATTATAGACTATTCAGAAAAATTCAACGTAGACGGGGCTATTCTTTTTTTTAGATTTTTCAAAGGCATTTGACTCGTTAGAATGGGAATTTATGTATTGTTCATTAAAGAAATTTGGCTTTCAGAAATCTTTATTGAAGTGGATAAATACTTTATATACAGATATAAAGGGTTGTATATTAAATAATGGGTGGATTTCAAGACCCTTCAGCATTGAGCGCGGGATCCGTCAAGGGTGTCCCGCGAGTTCTATAATTTTCGTTATTGCTGTTGAAATTTTAGCCTGTAGATTAAGACAAGATAAAAAATTTAAAGGTTTTCAAATCAAACTAGATAATAAAACCCATACTCTAAAGTTAAGCCAGCTTGCAGATGACACCACTTTATTTTTAAATTCAAAACAAGAAGTTTCATTAACTTTGAACATTATCGAAATTTTCGGATCACTTTCAGGCCTAAAGCTTAATCGAAATAAAACAGAGCGGATATGGCTCGGAAATTTAAAATCTTGTAAAGATAAAGTTGAAAACATTAAGTGGACACAAGGACCGATAAAAGTATTAGGAATATATTTTGGACTTAATAAAAATGAGTGTAAAAAATTAAACTTGCAAAGACAATACGAAAAATCGGAAAAAATAATTAAAGATTGGAATAAAAGAAAATTAACTATGTTAGGTAAAATAACTCTTGTTAAATCACTAATCCTACCAAATATAACCTATGTTGCATCAGTAACAGATATTGATAAAGAATATCTCGCAAAATTTAAAAAAATAATATATAGTTTTATATGGAATAATAAACCAGAAAAAATTAAAAGAGTTATAATAAATAAAAATTATCTTGCCGGCGGACTTAAAACGATAGACATAGATAAATATATAGAATCCATAAATATTAATTGGGTAAAAAGACTCATTGATAATGAAGACTCATCACCCAATTGGAAAGTCTTACCAAAATTTTACTTAGACAAGTTTGGACAAGAATTCCTTATATTTAAAATGGACTTTAACAATATTAATCTAATCAATAAACTAAAAGAAATTGTTCCAGAATTTTACTTAAAAATAATTATATCATGGATAAACTCAAAATCTGAAAAAGAATCAAATCGACTAACATATAAGCATATCAGACAGCAACTAATATGGGGCAATAAGCATATCAAATTAAATGATAAATGTCTTATTTTCAAAAATTGGATAAACAGCAAAATTTTATTTGTAAATGACATAATTGATGATAAAGGAAAAATTAATCAAAATAAGATTTTGGATAAACTATCTTGCCATGCTAATTGGTTTTCGGAATATTCTAAATTGATGAAAGCAATACCAAAACAGTGGTAACAAGAGCTCATAAAAGAAGAGTCAATCAAAACAAAAGTTGCTACCGACTCCGAATTTAAATTCAAAGATAGAGAAGGAAAAATGGTACCAATAAAAATATTTTCCTCGAAAGATATCTACATCTCGCTTTTAAATAGATATTATGAGAAAGCAATAGGATTTCAAAAATGGGACAGAATTCTAAATTTAGATAACAATACAAGGAAAAGAGAACAAATGTTGTACTTCATCTTTAACTATATCCAAGATAATAAATTGAGAATGTTAAGATGGAAATTTCTACATTACATTTTACCAACCAAACAATTACTTTTCTCTTGGAAAATAACTAAAACTCCTCTATGTAATATATGTAATGTCATTGAAGATTATGATCATTACTTTCTGACATGCAAATATCTAAAATCATTTTGGGATCAAATAAAACTAATACTAGACAAACTTAAAATAGGACATCATATAATATCACTGGCATCGCTTTTGTATGGATATAAGATAAACGATACAAATTATTACAATATCAACGATTTTCTAACAATCGTACTTTTTACTATATATAAAGTGTATTACATATCCGAGCAGAAAACAAAACAAATTAATGTGTTTGAAATTTTTAAAGGTGAACTTTTCCAACATTACGAAATATTGACAAATAAACAAGGCAAATATAAAAACTTCTACAATTTGGTTGCAGAAAAAATTAATTTATCTTCTTAACTAAGATTTATAATATATCATAGTAATTTCTTTTTATTCTGTTATACATTATTTATTAGCAAAACTGTATGTTGTGTACTTACAAGTACTAACCTTATGAAATGCTATATACTAACGTCAACGAGACCGGGATAAGGTACCGGTACTTTATGTATCTCTAACAAATGTACATTTCAAATAAAATTATACAGAATTAAAAAAAAAAAAAAATGAATCATTGCAATTATGACTTAAAGGGAAAATTCGCGATTTTTTACTTATCATCTTATTGTGTTCATAATACCATAAAAAACATATTCCCCAAGTTTTATTTGGATATGAACATTAACAGAGGTCGGATGGGAAATATTCTGCATATGCCCAAATTAATATTTAAATTAGGTTAAGTTGCGACGGCGGTTTTCATTGGCTGCTAAAAGGATACATGGTGCTCTCAAACTCCCATCATCCAATGCTGCATCCTAAAGCGTCCATCTTCCATATTTCTTACCACTGCGATAAAGAAAAAGCTATATTTTGTCGACATTTTGATAATATATCTGAATAGATATTGAGAGTCTGTGTATATATATATTTCCTCTTTTATACGGCATCGTATTTTTGAGACAAACTAGCAAGAAAACTACGACGATAGCGTATTTTTCTGTCTAAATCTTTTGGTACCAAAACCAAAATTATTTCTGAAAATAGATTTGTATATATTTGTAAATAATTGTTGTACATAAAACGAGACATAAAGTAGCCAGCTAAGTTTTTTATTGACACAGAATATAGTCCGTTTGACTGTTACGTCTTAGTGTTTTGTATTTGCCTGCAGTTGAAGGAATTTTGTAGTATTTAAATTTTTTAACATATTTGATCGATATTGTTTCATACTTGTATTATAGAAATGTTTAACACTAACCTTAATAAAGTTTTGAGAAGCGTTTTAATTGCAGGGGATTCCAACCTGAAGCAGCTTGTACCAATGTTTGAATACCCAGTTAGAACACTGTGCATACCTGGTGCCAAAGTACAGAATGACCGGAAAGAATTCTATTCCCAACTGATGAGTGCCATGAAGACAGAAAACCCGGACCAGATTGTTCTGCATCTAGGTTCGAATGATGTATTTGGTGATGTTGAATCAACTTTGAGGTAAGGAGGTTTGAAAAAAACAATCGTCATCCATTTCTTTTAAAAAGTGGGTACAAACCAAGCTGGGCAAATAATGCAATTGAAAACTACTTATTTTCAACAAGAATTGAACTTGACAAAATTCAATTAAACACATTTAAGGACAACCTATCAAAAAATGAAAGAATGGCACTGCAATCCTTACGTAAAAATGATCGTATTATAGTAAAGAAGGCAGATAAAAACTCATCAACAGTTGTTCTTGACAAAGACCTCTATATAAAAATGGCAATGAATCAGCTAAATGACAATATACACTATGAAACAATTAATGAATCTCACACAACGGAGATCGTGAACAGTATCAACACAATCATTTCTCGTTTACACAAGAACTCTTACATTGATGATGTCACACTAAAGTTCCTAAAAAATGACGATGAAAAAAGATTGGGTAGACTATACTTCCTCCCAAAACTTCATAAAATTAATCAAAATAATAGAGAAAAGATCAAAGTTGATAAGAATTGTTTACTGAATATAGACGTTCCAGGAAGACCCATTGTATCTTTATGTAATAGCCCCTTAGAAAGAATTGCACAATATATCGATTATTTTATTAAACCAGTTGTCAACCAATTTTGGACATACACACAAGATACAACTTCTTTTATAAACAAATTGGAAAAAATAAGAGCCTCTCCTGATATATTAATGAGTTCATTTACCATTTCTAGAATGTATACCAATCTACATCATACGGAAATTATAAACGCAATCGACAGAGCATGGCCGCTAATAATGCAATGTAAATTTGACATCCCGGTGCCTCCCAAAAAGGATATGTTAGAATTACTGAAAATTGCCCTTGGAAACAATGAATTTGAATTCAACGGGCAGATTTTTAAACAGAAAGTTGGAGTACCGATGGGGTCACCAATGTCTCCTAGTTTAACTGATATTAGAATATATGAAATCGTTTCTGAAATATTAAAACGGTTCTCACAATCGTCCGAAATTTCTCTTCTATCTGTCTACAGAGATTCAAAGGAAGTGAACAAGCGCTTATTGAATTTTACCAGATTGCAAATAGTATTCATCCATTGTTAAAATTCACATATGAAATTTCTAATAGTCAAATACAATTTTTGGACGTAACAATAATTAAAGGAGATAGATTTAAAACGGAACAAATATTAGATATCAAATTATATCGCAAACCTACGGATAACTTCCAATATTTAGATAAATCATCAGCTCATCCCGCCTCTGTATTTAAGGGATTTATAATTGGCGAAGTTACACGGTTCATTCGATCGTATAATAACAAAGATGACCTCGACACACAGATCAAACTATTTAAACACAAGCTTATACTCAGGGGACACAAGGAAAATGAAATTAATCCACTAGTTAATAAAGCACTACGAAAAAGTAGGCAAAACACATTATGTTATAAAACAAAAAACAAACAGAAAAGTCCACCACTAGTCATAGCAACGAAATTTAATCCTTTATTTAAGCAGTTGGGAAGACGAATAAGAAAACACTGGAATTTGATTGAAGACGACGAGACCGCTCAACATCTATTTCCCAGACCGCCTATCATTGCTTATCGTAAACACAAGAATGTGAAGGAGTACTTGACCTCGGCAAAATTATAATGTAATTAGATAAAGAATGGACATTAAACTATAAGTGTATTACAGATTCACCAGGTGTAGTGCCCCAAAATGTAACTGCATTTGATACGTTACACGATAGAAACATATTGATAACAATTAAAAAAGTAATTAAAATCAAATGTTATAGTAAATAAAAATAAATTAGGCCAGGGCACCTGACGAGGATGAACGGCCTTGGTCGAACTTGACCTAAATGATATCCGAAACACCAGGTGTAATATCATCAAATTAAAGAAATTCATAGACGACCAGTTGATTACCACAGATCATTTACGTTGGGAAAATCCTTTCAAGTAAATAGATGTGTAAAAGTTTATAATTAACCACAGAACAATCTACCGAGAAAAGGTCAAATCAGGTTTTAACAGTTAAAGATAATATATATAATTAAAGTAAATATATATAAGCGAAACATGCTATATATATGAATCACCAAATCATGCATAAACAGAACAATAACAGAATAAAACTGTAATTGAAGACAAGCATTTGAATGCATATAAAATTGCATATAAAGTATACACAGCGATACATGGAAAATCATTTTAGAAACTCGATACAGACAAGAAATAAAATCTCCTATAGACAATGGTATTAGTAAGTTTTGCTGGGATTGGTTCATGGACACGACTATTTATAAGAAATAGAAATTGGAAGTCCCTGTAAACTGGGATGTTCCCTGAAAACAGCGAATACCCCACTTTTCCTGACTTGTTCCCAACCTGTGTCCACTACAACCATTTACAGTGAAAAGTGCGTTAAAATTAAGAAATAAAAGAAGTCTGATGTTTATTCCTCAGCTGCAATTTTTGTAATATAGAAAAAAATGTTCAGTCTCTGTCTGTTCAAATACAAAGTCCTCTGGTTTAGCACCCCCTCTGAACGAAATGAGCCATGTAGATGCCATGATGACTTTTACGTCTGGTTATTTTTCAAAAGTATTACCGTAATTTTAAGCTAGAGGCTACAAAAGTTAAATTACAGTAGTAACCAGTTCAAAAACTATCTGAATACCAAAGAAACCGACGACTGGTTCTTTTTCAAAAGTAGTACCGTAATTTTGACCTATACAGTTAAAAGTGTTTACATTAGCAACCAGTTCAAAGCTATCTGAATACTGAAAAGATGTGAAAACAAAAGTGAACAACCACCAAAATGTTGTCGGTCATCAGGACTGCCACTGCACATGCAATTTTCGGTCCTGGCTGATTTTTGGCGGTCAGGACTGATGATTTTCGAGAACACTGTCATCTTACAAGTTACATAGAAGATATATATGACTGCCCTCCATTAGTTATGCTTACTTAACTCAGTTTGTATAGCAGTGGCTTACTATGGCAGGGGTTTTAGGTTCAAATCAAGGCTGAATCAGTAATTTACTTTATCAGACAAATCATGCTTTCCGGTTACAATCGATGTCTAACTAAAAGACCAAGGGTGTTCAAAAGTAAAACCTACAGCCAGAGTAAGTGTTGTTGATATTGCCCGTATGTCATTAGGTATATTGACGCGGGGGAGTGTAGCCGTGCTTCCCCTTCGGTACCTCGAATGACCAAATAATACCGTTATTATCCGAATAACACTTGAAATTTTAATATTAGCACATATTGATGACTTTTAAACAATGATTATTAAATGATATTATATTATAAGTGTATTTTATAGCTTAAAAATGATTTACAGAAAGCAGGTAAGTTCATAAAGATCATTATAAATATAGTGTGTACATCCAACATGGCGACCAAGGAAATCACAATGGGAAGAATAAAAGAATGATTTCATAGGATCCCTCAACCTGTTCATTTTAGACCACAAAAGTGGAGCCCTCACGTCACTTCAAGGCATTACCCCTTCCCCTTAGTCTCACCTTGTCAATACTTAACCATGTGCTTGTGGATTACTAGTTTAGCTGAGTTGGTAGAGCAGCGACTTTCTTCTGTGCAATGGGTCACAGGTTCAAATCACGATTGGTTCAGTAATTCATTTTGAAAAGCAAATAATGATCTCTGGGTTACGTATTATTACTATAAATCATAGTTAATCATATTAAGTTAAAAGTCATGTACAGCTGTGGGAGCGGTACAGCCTCTTTAAAAGGCAAATCCTATTTATTGTCGCGCGATCTTTTTATGCCTTATCCTAGTCTTTTCTTATATTTTTTCAATTCATTTATGTCATTGTTTGGGGTATCTGTAGCCGTAGATAACTTCAGTAGGCGACGGTATAAAACTATGCAAATAACTTTTGTAAGTGCTTTTTAGAGAAATCCAATTAAAAAAAACATCACTGTAAGTTTCCTCTGCCACTAAAATACCTAATTGTTCTCCTTCTTCTGACTTGCCACCGCTTAAAAACACAGGGGTTTCGATGCAGGACCGTCGCCATCTTAATTACAGCTTCACCATAATGCATAAGTATCTGCATCTCCGATTGGCTCCCTGAAAGTGACGTATTAGATATCTTTATTTGGCATTTGCAGGATATTTCCCAACTATCTAGTGTTAATAAAGAAGAAAATTGGGAATTATTATTTTTATTTATTCGAACTTCCTGACTTCTGTGACGTAGTTTAAGTCTTTTTGCATGCTGGGAGTGGATTAATCTCATTTTAAGTCTTGTTCGTTAATCATATAATAACGCGATTTAAAGCGCATCGACGACTTTTGACGTAGCTATTAACCAACTAATAATTCAGAAAGAAAAGTGATCAGCCGTGCATCTTTTAAAATTAAAATGTACGATTTATATTTTAAGGAATTCTGATATGATTATAGTAATAAAAGTAAATCATACAGTAGAATGTTTTTATGATTTTTTTCCGACGGATATGCCGAACAAACATATGTAACTGATAGTGTAATAGAAATGCATGTTTGTATTCTCACCTATTACTTCAGTCGAGGGTGTCTTACTATACAAATCCTTGCTTCAGTCTAGAACTGTGTAAATACAATGCATGTGTATTATACTGACACCACCTGGTAAAGGCGTGGTTAAATTCACGATAATTAAATGATTACCATTATGTAATTTTAATCCTTTGATCTTCACTAGAGTGTTGTTTGGCCTCAAGGGTTCACCGTTGCAGGTATGAAAAACATGAAGAAAAAAACAGAACTATAAAAGAGAAGTGCAGATTTGAGACAGATTTTTTTTTTAAATCATTTTGGGAGGAATATGGTGGTAAATTACCTGAACCGCCGTTATATAACTTTTTAATATTTTATGTTAGCTCAGTTTTTAAATAAAAAGGTGAGTTTTTTGTTGTAACATCGAAATTCTGAATTACTTTAAATTTAATATTTTTATAAATAAAAATGAGCGTATAAATCAAAACTCTACTATTTTAAATTATCATCGGTAACCTTGAATATTTAAATGTGCAGATAAAATCACCAGTTACATTAATATAGTTTGGTCCGTCCAAAGCGATCTACATTGACCTTATCAGGAATGCCCTTATCAAAATATTCTAAATCTCACAATGTAGAAATTCTTTAGCTATTTGACCAACGATGTTCAAATTTTTTTACAAAATCAATCTAACGTCAACTTTCCTTTTTTAATTGGAGACAGACCGGCAGAATTAATTTTTAATATGCTTTTATCTTGTACCTTTGCAAGACTTATCATTCATACATAAACCCACTCTAAACCAGAGACACACATACGTCTTTTTTAACTGACAATATACTCCTAAAGCAGACAAGCAGTATATTCTTTAAATTTCTGTGATTTAATACCAAGAAAGAAAAAAAGATCCCGTAATTAATTTGATACTCAATATTTTTCCTGGAAAATATGCACATCCTCATTCGGTCTGAAAAAAAGATAAGAATTTGGTATACAGAACATGCAGAAGTGTGAATGTCAAAAAAACCTAATTGTTATATAAGAAACCATTATAAATGTGAACCTGTATAGTAGCCGACCTCATGGGACTTCACCTAACCACATTCAGGTAATATACAAGTAGCTCTGTAAGGTAAACGGACAGAAAGTCACAGGACAAAAAGTCACAGGACATTAAGTCACAAATTTGATAGGACAAAAAGTCACAAATAATTTATTGACAATTGTTTGAATATATAAGAGAAAGATCTTGAAATATTTTCTTTTTCTTACATATATTAATTTTTAAGTTTAGGAAATTGTTCATAAGCCTTGATAAATGAAAATTTATTAAATTCTAATCATGCAAAGGATATATTTCTTGGCACAATGAAGCCATTTAAGTACCAAGCCACTTTGACATTTTGTTTTCATAACAATTATTTGATCATTGTTGATATTATTGAATAAATGTTAATTACTAAGTTGCTTCATATATAATAGTTCAAGAAAAAACAAAAATTTTATTTTTTAAATTAGTGTTTTAAGAAAGAAAAATAATCTCAAAACTGAATTGTGACTTTTTGTCCTGTGACTTTTTGTCCGTGACTTTTTGTCTGTGACTTTTTGTCCTGTGACTTTCTGTCCTACATTACTCTGTAATACCCGGAAATGTCAAGGTTAATCAATACCGATAAAGAATGTAGCAATGGAAAGAAAATTCTGACGATTGTGAAGCATGACCATTCATGATTTTAACGGCGTCTTAGGTGGGATATTGCCGGAACGATTTAAATTCTTACTAGATTTTTTTCTCAATTTAAATCACTGAA
Organism: Mytilus californianus; assembly: GCF_021869535.1. Classification (NCBI taxonomy): domain Eukaryota; kingdom Metazoa; phylum Mollusca; class Bivalvia; order Mytilida; family Mytilidae; genus Mytilus; species Mytilus californianus. Next base: position 2,035,547 of record NW_026262723.1, read on the forward strand.
CTGGAAAAAAAAAGAAAACTACGTCCAATAACAAAATTCTTCTTGTAAATTCATAAATACAACGTTCTTATTTTGTAACTTTCAATAGACTTGACATCCAACCCCCCCCCCCCCCCCCCCCCCCCCTCTTCCCCAACCTGGGAACAGTATATCTTACAATGTATATTCCTGCCAAAATCACTTTTAATTGGTGACACAGCCATAAAAGACGGTACAGTTCAGTTGAATTTCACAAAATTATATACTTGGTTTAGTTCACTTGAACATGCTAAGTAAACAATAAACAGAACAACCGTCTTACAAAAATATTTCCAGACACTAAGTATATTTCATGTTTATCTATTCACTTGCAATATTTTGTTCTTGTCGACTCTTGTTCCCCTTGATAATTTTTATTCCACAAATGGTCTTAAATTAACCTATTTGTGCAAACAATTTGAGGAATCTTGCGAATGACACCACTTAGATAAAGTCATAGACATGCTTAGCTAATATAAACATAATATTAACAAGGTATGACAAGAACAATTCGCCAGTCAGCTGTGTTATGACTTATCACCCTGTATGTTTCAGCAATGGATTTCAATAGTAGGAACAAAACGTAGAGAAGAAACGTAACTGCTGACCATTCTGGACGACCTGGCTTTATTTCATTTATAATTTTGCAAATTCTTTATTTTTCTATGTAGCATTTTGCAGATTGTGTTTTGTCTTTTTACATTTTGATCTTAGTGTTGTCTGTCTTTTCAGGTCTTATGGTTTTGATTACCCCATTTGTACAATCTCGCATTTATTGTCTGATATTTAGAAATTAACAAGGAGTGTCGGTTGACAACAAAACTTTACAACAAAAGATATGATTGCAACTTCCCAATTGTGAAATTTCCAGTTTTAAGTGGCAAAATGCCACCAGCGCTCGCAAATGTATATATCTTCTATTTGGTTCTTTATTAGAGAGCTTGTGTTTCTCTCGCGAATTCCATGATACAGGGTTGCTGCGAACACTGAAGCTATTTAACCGAGCTCAATGGTTCTAAGTGGTGTATTTGAAGTCATCCCTTCTGGAATTTTACGGACGCCATCACGCATTAGTTGACCGTTATGAAATATCTGATTTTCAGATTACGACGATTACGATCAAATTGCGTAACCACAATACCGTCCTCTATTCATCGAATGTTACATCACTTAATAAGATGTATCACCGAATTTGTCCTTATACATAAACAACATGACAGGTGCCACATGTAGAGCAGGATCTGCTTATCTTTCAGGAGTACCAGAGATAATCACCGATTTTTTTGTTGGGTTCGCCTTGCTCAGTTTTAATTTTTTTTTTTGTGTTTTGTAGAGTGTTGTTTTTCTTTGGTCGTTATTTCGTGTTTTTTTTTTCGATGGCGTTGTCAGTTTGAGCTCATGATCATGCATACAAGTTTCTTCTGTCTATCTTTTAGGTTCGATCGTAAAAGGCGATAAGTCAAGTTTAACCTTTTCTTTCCTTGTAAATAATTTAGACCTTAAATGTTTTTTAGACTATGAATATCCCAGAACTTTACATATTGAATAAACATCTGTCTAGTGAACATGTTTGCTGTCTTTTGGGAGTTTTGTATGTAATATGGTTAATCTTTAGTACATATGCAATGGATACCACATTTCCATTTATTCATATATATTAACGCAGTTGCCTAATACAAAGAAGTGTATGTTGAATTCAAGATGATCTTTTGATATATTATCAGCTTGTTAATGGCAACATATATAATATACATTGGAAAACATATAATAAAACTGACTGTTTTTTGTGTGAAAAGGAGAAATTTAAAATCCTGCCGTTAATGTCTATAATAGGTGCAATATATTCTATTACATGTTTCAGAAATTTATTGTCATGCTCCGTTCTCTTCATTTAAAGAGCTCAAATCTTTTCGAAAGTCACAAATTTTTGTGTACCTGCAGAAATCATTCTCATGCACTAAGCGACTATTTTTTTGTTCAGATGTTAATATAAATTGACGATTTTTCTGTAATATATTTTCTTAACAATATGTTATACAGTGAGTGTTTCTTTTCCAACAGGTGATTCAAAGAAGGTTTAATGGAAATGTTGATTTCTTCCGGACATGGAATGAATATACAGAAAACTTTGATTCGGCAGATGGAGAATACTGGCTAGGTAAATGTAACACAAATAATAGGGTACATATGCTAAAGTTGGTACAGTGAATCAGCTTATAACCACCGATATTTGAGTTTAGTATATTACGAATACTTATCGGCTAGTTAAATATTTGAGCTTTAATATGACAAATACTAATCAGAAACCTTGTCAATTTTTGTCATGTCAGGTTCTTCGAAGTAACATAGTTGATTGGGATATGATATCTAGTTCTACGACAGGTCTAAAATGATATGACCTTTATATTGCGAAATGTTAAATATAACTAATTGATTTTTGCAGGAAATAGTCATATTCACGATATTTCAACAAATGGGTATCACGAACTCAGTATATTATTGGTGAATAGCAGTGGAAAAAAGGCATATTCAAACTATTCGAAGTTTTCTGTTGAAGATGAACAAAGCAACTACCTTCTACATGTAACTGGTTACTCTGGTACACTTAGTAGTAAGTATAGAAAGATAATATTTGAATAATGTGAAATGTTGAAATCATGAGTTTAATACTTTTTACCGAATGCTTTTTAGGAATAAAAAGATTTTACAATTACAATTGACATAACATTTTCAACGATTGATTGACTGATTAATGGTTGTCTTCTTAACATCGTTTGGCAAATATTTCATTATTTTCAGAACGAGAAGAAATAATTAACTAAAAAATGGTAGTTTATACAAAAAAACGTTAAAAGAACACTTTATAAATTGTATGCGTCAGAAGCGCTTTTCTGGATTGAGGTCAGCGCAAAGTATTTGAACACCGAAGATGTATAGGTCCTGACACAGATAAAGAGCTATTTGACCACAACGGATCTAATGATTAAAGTAAGGATGGGGTGGGCTGGTTGAAATGCAAGAAATTTGGACTGCTACTTGAAATTGAGCGTGGTGGGTAGGCGCAGATATTTGCATTGCTGTACAATACCGAGGAACTCCAAGAGAGTTGTAGCAATGATTCTGTATCGTACAAAGAGCGTGTCCCTCATCATCTACAAAATGTATCAGATTTTGCGTTCGGATTCCAACCTGACAAAAAAATTTCAAAAGCAAGTGATAACTGCAGTTATTGGTTGCATGTACAGCGCATTGACGCCTCTTATATACACGTATAAATATGTAAATTGAGTACATCGTTTGATTAATTTTCCTCCTGCTGATAATTTTTAATCATTTATATGCTTAAAAAATTATAATAATAACGAATTTTCTATCTATAAAAACATTATAAACTTCTGTTTTATGGTACAAATCATTCAAAACTGCTTTTATCAGGTTTATACTAAATTGCTCTGGTAAAATAAATTCAGGGAAATTGAATTGTTTGTTGGGGGCAGATTTTCATAGTTTTTGGAAAACTTATTGACGATTTTTTTATACTGGACGATCATTACAAATTGTTTATACATCTGCCTATTGTTAAAACTTGTATAATGAAATTTGTTGGTTGTAATAGGGTGTTTTAAATCGTTAATAACTGATTGAATTATACCACTGATTTCCTTTCCTATTTCTGAAACTCTCGAGACCATTTTTTGTTTGTACCAGATGACCAAGTATTCAATAGCTTGGTACTAATGCAAGGTACCTTTTACGGACAGTAGTTCAAAGCATGCACGAAAATCATAGGAATAAAATCGAACGCTTTATGCGAGTCAATGATATGTTAAACCTACGTTCAATTGAATGTTTTATCAAAAGTATAGTGACGAAAACATACTTTTAAAATGCCTTATTTCGATTGAAAAAACTCTGGATCATTCTGCACGATACATATTTCATAAAAAAGCGGTACCATGAAACGGAGCAATGAGTATTCATTTTTTTTTTAATTCTTCACAGTTAGAAATATAACAATAAAAATATGTCATATAATTGTCAATGATACAACTATCCACTATAGACCAAATGGCGAAGATTTAAGCAATTGTAGGTCATCGTACAGCCTTCGACAATACTCCCTGCCGCTAACATTGGACAGTGTTGTAACAGCCAACACAACTTAAAGGGGCATTAGCTACGAGATATACAAAAAATTGAAATATGATTTTTTTTGTTGATCAATCATTAATGAAAGTGAAATAATAATTCGCTTTTAGCAACCAGTTTAGTACAATTATGTCAAAATGAGCTAAAAAAATATCGCTGATGAATTATTCACTTGCAATGAATAATTCGACCTCATTGAATCCGTATTCATGTGACCTTGAATTTAACCCCTTAGCTAGAGATTGGTTACTAATGTATTATGCGTGTTCAGCCATTAAAGGAAAAAGAATAAAAAGGTGAACCATTTTGTTCACTGATTCTATCCACAAAAAAAAAACATTTTTATACAAGTAAACACGATGATTAACTAGAAAAATCCAATTGCACGTGGTCGCAATCTATTTTTATTTATTTTTATGTGACCATCGGCAGTCTTTGGAGGTTTGGAGGTTATCTTGATTGTTAATAAGATGGGGTCTGGACTAAAATATACACGAAATGCTTATATATATTTCGAATCCATGCATTGTTAATTGTTTATTTCAGACTTATTGTAATTTGGATATACGTTTTAAGAATGTTATAAATCAAAAATGAGAATTAGAGTCAAATCGGTGAACATACATTTGACAGCCAATGCCCCTTTAAAAACAAAATATTAAAATCGATTGAAAAGGGCTTGACTCATCAGATTGACACATAGAACAAAAACAAGTAATAAAATGACTCAAGACACAAAGTACCGATTTGAGAGAACTCAAGCTAATTGAAAGCTAGTTCAAAGCCAATTACAACTAGCAAATACATTATGTATCCCGAACTAAAATATTAATCAGTTCTCATTTAATTAATATAGTGTAATGACGTAATTCACCATCTAAAAACAACACGACCTTTTATAATGCAAAATTTTAAGTATCGACAGGACGTAGAACCGTAAGGGTTCACAACTGTATAGCAATAATTGTTTAGTTGTGTTGTAAATCATTTATAACTATTGCAATGTTAGTACTGATAAAGAAAATATTCAAATATTTCATTACAGTGTTAAATTGATAACGTTTCAGAATAAGTTTATTAGAAGTATCAATCATTTTATATGGATTGTTTTTAAATTTATGGACTCTATAAGCAAAGTCATCGTAAAAATTCGAATGCGATATCCCGTTTGTTATAAGTTTTCTACAGGTTCAACTAAACTTCCAAACAAAATATTTGCATTTATGAAATAATGTAGTAAGCATGGTAAAGGTTTTAAGTTATTTTTTTGTTAACAAAAACAGTTACCCTGTTTGGTTTTTTTTTCTTTTTTTTTGGGGGGGGGGGGGGGGGGGGTTAAGTTGTCGGGGCCATATAGTTTTATCCTTGTCCGCCATTCCGTCATTCCATCATTCCGTCATTATAATAATAATAATAATAATAATAATAATAATAATAATAATAAATTCTTTATTTCACAAAGGTAACTTATTTAACATACAATTGTTAATCTCACACGAGGCCTTCACACATCAAAATGAACAATTAATACATATAACAATCAATGCATATAACACAATAATCAATAGAGATGTACACAATTACAAATTTATATACACAAGCATGAAAACAGACTGTAGAACTAGCATGGCAAGAATGTCCTAAGAAAAAAAAAAAGTTTGTCTACTCATTTTGTTTTGTGAAAAAAAGATTAGCACATTTCACCTTAAAGCTTTCGATGTGACTTGAATCCTTTATAACATTTGGCAAACTATTCCAAATAATTAGACCAGAATATTGAAAAGTCTTTTTGAAGTATTCAGACTTTGGCCGTGGTAAATGAAGATGTCCAGATGTTGTTGACCTAAGAGAATAACTATATAGATCACTGCACGCAGTAAATTTACTAGTAAGATAAACTAGCGCTAGTCCATTCATACATTTAGACATTAAAATGGCTTGAAAATATTTTATCCGTGTAAAAATGGTCATCCTATTAAGTTCTTTAAACATGGATATTGATGGATAATCAAAAGGTTTATTCAAAATTAATCTTGCTGTGCGCTTTTGCAGCTTATGAATCCGCTCAATGTTGCAGTTTGCGGTAAAACCCCATATGGTGCAACAATAATCAATTATTCTGTCATGCCGTCATTCTGCCATTTCGTCATTCCGTCATTCCGCAACAAACCATTATACGCAATTTTTTTCTAAACGCCTTCAGATATTGGGCTGAATTTAGTTATGTGAGTTAACAATGATGAGTTACAGATCAAGTTCAAGTTTCGTTCCGCTCTGCTGGTTTTTTGGCCGAAATTACGGATTTTTTGACTTTGAAAATTGTTGAAAATCACAGTTATACAGACTTTTTTCTATACGCCTTCAGATTTTGCGCTGATTTTTGATATGAAAGTCGACCATGATGAGTTACAGACCAAGTTTATGTTTACATGTCGTTTCAACACATCTTGTTAGATCTGCAGTACATCCACTTCCTGTTTGCCGATAGTTTGAAATTTAACTTCTCATTGATTAAGTAAATTTTTCATCAAACTTGTATTGTTCTTGAGAGCTGGATACTATCCATGCATGTTTGTGTCAACATGTGTTGTTGAAATTTGCAGATTTTTCAACTTTTTGAGACGGGGCTATTCGTGTCGTTTCGACACATCTAGTTTTTTTTTTTAAGTTAATTCCTTTTTTAGCAGATGTAACCTCTCGGAATACAATGGTGACTTTCCGTATGGCAAATGAGTTGTAGAAATCTTATGATCTTTTTAAGCCTGTTATCACAAAAAAAAAAAACACAACAACTAATTGTTGTTGGGAGTTCTAATTTGGTACTGACATAGTTAATAAATCATTGAGTATTAGTAATTTGGAAGTATTTTTGATGGTTTTTATGAAAGACATTACTTTCTGCTTGTGCTTGTCTAATAATTCTTAATAAGCCTAATGTAAGTCTTAATATTTCATTGTAAACAAGAAAAAGACATGACTGTCTTTTTATCTAAGGCGATTTGATAATAGACTAGAATAGATAGTTGCTGCTGTATAATTTTTTGTCCGGAAGCAGTCAACAGCACAGACTAAGAATAAATCAAGACTCATGCCTCATTGAACAAACACACATATTATTGTACAATGGTTCACTGATGGGAAGTAGTGTTCTCTCTTTTGTTGGTGATTACTCACATGTATCTTTGATTGTTAAGTTCTCTCTTTTGTTGGTGATTACTCACATGTATCTTTGATTGGTAAGTTCTTTCCTGTAGTTGTTTGTCACTGTTTCTTTCTTTTAATATTGATAGATTAGACTGTTGGTTTTCCCGTTTGAATGGTTTTACACTAGTAATTTTTCTGGGGCCCTTTATAGCTTGCTGTTCGGTGTGAGCCAATGCTCCGTGTTGAAGGCCGTACCTTGACCTATAATGGTTTACTTGTATAAATTGTAACTTGGATGGAGAGTTGTCTCATTGGCACTCATACCACATCTTCCTATATCTATGTATTCTTTTTTGTTTAATATACACAGATAATTATTTTTTTCTTCAATTTTGACAAGAATTGTCCTCTATAAACTTCGCTTCTCATCTTTTCTAAGATATTTATTGCGAGGTTTTGGTACCTGATTAAGACCTATAATATAAACATATTATCTTGCAAGAATATTGTATTAAACATCCCTTATGAAACCGAACAAGATTATCTTATTACTAACCGATATCACATCTTAATTTTTCGGGTAATGTTGTTTTGTAGCCCATAAATCTAGATAAGATTCATGTAAGCTTATCTATCCTTTGAATAAACCTATTCTCATAGGGGATGAATTTAACATTCCAAAATCATATATGAATATTGTTGCCATCGGTATTAGCATTAGTTTTATCGCTTTATAGTTATGCATGATTACGGTTCTACATCCTGACGATACATATATTTTGGCATTGTACAAGGTAATTTTTTTCAAGACTGTTTATGACGTCTTTGCACTAAATCCATTAGACGTGTACTGATTTATATATTGTCTTGGCTACTTTACCTTTAATAATATGTAGAAGTGTTGTTTTGGCTAGGAACTAGCTTCCAGTAACTGCGAGTACTCTCTGATCGGTACTTTGTGTCTCTATTGTTTTTACTAGTTCTTTGTGAATGGTATTGATCTGATGAGTCAGTCCCTTTTCCACCGATGTTTTCAATTCGTTCTTATATTGTGCTGGTACACCACAGGCCCATGGCCAGGTTGGTGGAGGATTAAAGAACATTCTTAAACCCACCATATAATGTATGTACCAGCCCCTGGTCGATAGCCTGTATTTCTGTGTGGTGGTTCTTGTCGTCTATGGAAAAAAACGTGAGGGCACCCAATTTGCACCTATTTTGACAGTTTTTTCACCTGCGTTTTTTATGATCAAGACAAAAGTTTCCATTCTGAGTTCATTGTGTAGACGTATCCTTGTTTACTATATAGTTACACCAATCTAATTTTGAATCCATATTGAATCATAGAAAAATGGGATTGAACCGACCTCCAAACGATGCGTGTAGAATCTAGTGTTTTTACCTCCACGTGTAAATGTAGAAAGTGTATGTAAACAATTGCCACGTGCTTATTGTACAACAAGTCTTTACATCCCTAAACATACGACTATATTTAGTGACAATTTGAATGTTTTTAATCAATTAATAGAAGTTCCTGTGTATGTTTCTTGCACAAATGCATGAATGTCAACGTATATTTTCGTTTCCTGCTTTACCAAGTGTGTAGAATCTAGTGTTTTTACCTCCAAATTGAAGAGTTCAAGTGCTACCAGTGGTCAAGAATAATCTATTCGGAATGGGCGTGAATTTAATCTTCCGATAGATGAAGCAACATTGTTATCACAAATGTTAGCTTAATCTGCCAAGGGTGGAGAGGAGGAAAGTGGATCGTGACCCTTGGCTAGCGAAGATGGTAAATAATGTATAGCTTTGTTTTCTAATAGCTAGTTAATGCGTAATTGTAATTTGGATATTTTTTTCTAAAGCAATTACTAATCTGCTAATATTAAAGGGGAATAATTTACATTACTGTAAAATCAGCAAAATTTTGATCTGTCAACTATCAACTTCCTTTATTTTATAAGTAATTTGTTTGTAACATTATTTCCATGATCATTAAACTATTATCCTCTATTCTGAAAAGAACACTGAAATTTATTTTTAAGCTGATTAAAATTTTGAAAAAAAAACGGTTAACGACATAGTTTGGGACACATTCAAAGCTCTATAAATCATACAGATTCCTCTGTAAATTAAGAGGATATCACCAGCTCAGTAGTCAGCAATTCCGTGTTGACATGAATTTTCATTGATATGATCAAAACTATAGATTAACTGTTTTGCAAAACGTTGAATTGTTCAAAATACTAATGATTTTCTTTCATCGATAATTAGATTACTTATGTAAGCAGTATTCCTTTCGGAATTTTGTTTCCACAATGCTCTTCAACTTGATACTAACTTGGCATTTCAATTATTTTGATTCGAGTCGTATTAATAAATCTTTTGTATGAAAAATGGTAGGCATGGTATCTGATTAAATTTGTAATATACAATGACTGAATAAAAAATTTCACCTTAATATTAGAAGATTAGTAATTGCTTAAGAAAAAAATATCCAAATCACAATTACACAATTACTTCCTCTTAGAAAACAAAACTATAAATTTTTGACATAAAAAACGCTGTTTTGAACTAATTATTTATAAATTTTATTTAGGATACACGTTTTCATGTCAAAGTTATACTTTTTTAAACCAGTGACTCATTTTATAGTAAGTCATTATTTTGTGTATGAATTTCATGTCATAGACAACAACTAACTGAGGCTGGATGGTAAGTACTGCTTTTTATTTCACTGCACCCACTGCATACTGACAACATTTCATTGAAGCAATTTGTTAAAATATTTTACCAGTTGATCATTTTGTGGGAGAAGAATTCAAACTGCAATTTGGTAAACTGTTTGAGCCATTGCTATTGTGATACCCCCAAAGCCTACTGAATAAGCACAGTAATGGAATAGCCCTCGGGAATTTTGCTTTACTGCTGTGTATAATATATTGAGATATGGGATATTTGAGTCCTTTATTGCTGTGATACTAGACATCAATACGTTAAGGATAGGTGATAACTTCCAATTATTTTGTAGGATATAGAGTATTATAAAGGTTCAACTCTTTGAAACAACGATGACAGGATGTTTCTAGCACTCTTACAACAAGAGTGCATATGCTGAAATGTCTCGCCTGCTTTACTGGCCATTGGTTATATGTTGAAAGTCTTAAAGATAAAGGTTTTACTAAAATAAAATTGAGAATGGAAATGGGGAATGTGTCAAAGAGACAACAACCCGACCATAGAGCAGACAACAACCGAAGGCCACCAATGGGTCTTCAAAAGCATTACAGAAACCTAACATTTAATTTTTTTTTATGACAATGAGGTCAAAGTCAGATAAGTTGTGTCAGACAGACATATACACCTTACAATTTATTATACACCAAATGTAGTTGACCTATTGTGTATGCTAACTGAAAAACAGACCAAAACACAAAAACTTAACATTGACCAATGAACCATGAAAATGAGGTGAAGGTCAGATGATACCTGCCAGACAGACTTGTACACCTTACAATCATTCCATACACCAAATATAGTTGACCTATAGCGAATAGTACTTGAAAAACAGACCAAAACCCAAAAACTTAACATTGAACAAAGAACCATGAAAATTAGGTCAAGGTCCGATGAAACCTGCCAGACTGACATGTACCCATTACAATCAGTCCATACACCAAATAAATTTGACCTACTGCTTCTGGTATTTGAGAAACGGACCTTATCACGTAACTTTAACCTTGATCACTGATCATGAAATGAGGTCGAGGTCAGGTGAACTTTGTTTGACGGACATGTTTACCTTGCAAGGAACGCATATACCAAATATAGTTATCCTTTTACTCCTTATAAGTGAGAAATTCACATGACAAGAAAATTCAATTTTTTTTCAGGCAGTCACTGAACCATGAAAATAAAGTAAAGAACAATGGATATAATTGACTGAAACTTCGTAACATACGGTATCTGCATACAAGATATGAGGATCCAGGTCTTCTACCTTCTGAAATATAAGGCTTTATATAAATAGTTTACGCCGCCACCGCAAGTTAGTAATACCTGTCTTGCATACTGTGACTTTCGTGGCAGGCGAGACAAAAATTAATGCAAGCGAAATAACTCCATCTTAAAATACAATGTTTCTGCTTTAAAAAGTGGCTTAACAATAGACTTTTAAGTATCTTTGAAGATATTGATTTTCAAAAATATATAAGGAATTTGCAGGACAAGAACACATTAAAACTCTCATCAGATTTTTTCATACCTCTTGCCATTCAGGGCACTCATTATTGATTCTGAATTATTTCAAAGGCAGTCTATAATATACATTCAAGTCGGTACAATGATAGGCGTTCAACACTTCAATTGGTCTTGAATCATTTTTTATCAAGCCACAAGTCACAAAACTTTATGACCTCTAGATGTCTCTATAATATATGTGCCATTCGGTTGCTCCACATCTCGATACTTTTATAGTGATCCCTGTAGATAAAGTTGTTTTTCTCTTTGTAATAAGGCCGCTTTGCCACCGAGGCCATTGACATAATTGCATATTAAAGCACTTGTAAGAAACACCTTATCACCAGTTAGCCTCTTATTAATTGACATCTAAACAGGTCATTACCATGAATATTATGTTGTTGGACTGTGCTAGCGAAATTATTTTCAACTATAAAGTATTAAAATCTTACTGGTCTGTGAAATGATTTGATCATCATATATTATTGGCTTCCATATGCTTCAGTTATGAAAGGTAAAATTTATCAATCCACTTCTGTATAATGATTGACCACTGGTTGTGAGAGATTAATATATTTTAGGGCAGTAACAAAGTGGAACAGACAATGCTTACCCTTCAAGAGCATCTGACTGCAAGCCTTTTTTGTGAGATTTGTGCTGCTAAATCCTAAGATTTTTGTGTAGAGTTTGCATTGATGACTAGTGTTAACTGTTCATATTTCATATTTGGTCATGGTTTTGTCTGTTTTTCTTTGGCCTGGTTTTTAATACCCCCTTGACATTTTCTCCCATTTCTTTCTATTTCTATGAAAAGATGAGCGAAAACAAAGAATTTTTTTATTAGTAAAGATGGCATCATACAAAGCATCCATCATAACCCAGTTATTCCTGATAACAATATGTCAATGATGAAATACAAACATTCATAACTATTAAACTCATAAATGAGCAATATGACGGCATTAAAGTAAAGATGAACTAACACTCTACACATTTATAAATTAAATTAAAAACAAATGTAATATTCTCATTTTGGTAAAATATTGACCAGAGCTATTTCTCTGGACATGAGAAACAACTAGCAAAACTTATATACAGATTTCCATATTTCAATAAATCTTTAATGTACCAAAAAAATTATGAGTAGTGGGGAATTAAAAGCAGTAAAAAACTGATAAACAATATAATTGACAAGAATACTTAATTACACTGTGGATCTGATATTTTCTTGGGTATCAATTTTAGTAGAACTTTGGAGGGTACTTATCAATTCATAGTTTTGACAAATTTTCTCGCTATGCATTTCTTTGAACACTTAAATTTGTGGTTCGTCCTTAACCATGATTTTTTTATTAAATGAGTACCCCAGTAACAATAACAGCAGCTACAGTATCATAAAAACATGTGGATAATAAATGTTTATTCATCAAAAATATCATAAAATCACAAAAAATAAAAAAAGTGAACTTGACATGCCAAAAAAACAAATTGAAAATCAAAAATACATTTATCTTTAACATGTGCAATTCAGCAACTCATTAATCAAAACTGAATCCAACCAAAACTCAGAACAGCAACCTGACAACTCAATGTAAAGATATTGAAATTAAAATATTATACCTGAACATATTCAAACAGCAAAACAAGTAAATGTAATAAGATCAAATTGATGCTTAAAAATATATATCATGTTCATGTCTTGACTGCATATAAAAATAACATTTAATATTAATTATCTAATTACTGATCAATGATATCTTAAGGTGGTACATAACACTACAGGGAGATAACTCTGTAAAAATCAGCTGAATGTTTTAATCACGTTCTATTGTTAAGGAAATATTAAGCTTATCAATGATCAAAATCAGTGTTTGTCAAACTGCTATATATATCCAAAGAAATTTATCCGATAAAGTGTGTGGTTCAAATTTTTAAAAATATTTATATTTTTGTCATAGGGTCAAAGTAAATGTTTTGTCAAAATTTTATGAAAAAGCTAATTCATGACAGTTAAAGTGCTTTATGAAAACAACATTTTAACAGCATTAAAATTGAAACTGTCAAAGGTTGATATTTTTTCAAAATCATTTGCTGTGTTAACCTTAAACAGGGATGCTAATAGCTAAAGATTGAATCCTGAACACCAGTAAAGAACTGATCATACATGTCAGCCTGAACAGAACAGTCACATTCCATCTAAGGTAAACTTTGCTTTAAGAAAATTGAAAACAGTCTTTTATTGTTCTTACCAAAATTATGAAAATGGGATCACACTCTTTAGGATGTTTGTAGCAAATGAAAACATTTTGGTGTAGGTTATTTTTTTAAACATTACCTAGAATGCTACGGAATTAAGATATTAACCGCTGTTACTTTCTTAAATCTTTTAAAATAACTAAAATCAATGAACTATTTACATGTAAGGTTGTTACCAGATCAATGGATCTGGCCTTCAATTTGTACAATGTAAAATGAAAGTGTTTCAAGTTGTAACTGTACATTCAAGGAAGTTGAAATTTGAAACAAATCCAAGAAAACAGAAAATAAAACTGCCATTACTTTTGCTTCCGTCTTTTATAATTAATTGAATGAGAATTCTTACATAACTAGCGATACACAGACAAAAAAAAATGAAAGATATGCAGGATTATTTACATATACAAACTATAAAACTACTGAAGACTGTTCAAGATAATCTAAAAATTCTAAAAATAATGACTATTTTCTTTTAATTACTCATAGCTAGAGAATCAATACAAACAAAACCAAACGAGAATAGGCAAATAAGTTTTTTACTTTTTCTAAAAATTTGATATATTTCATATCTCAATTCTAATATATTGTTTAACTTACATTCATTTGAAACTATACTCACTAATACACCATCACCCAAAGACAGAGTAATACAATAACTTGCCTACAACTCAAATTTACCCGTATGAACATTAAAACACATAAACTAAGGCCCTGAATCTTTGCCTTAAAACTGAAGTATTAGAAAATCATGGGGATGCTGTATTAATATAATTGATGTGTTTTTATTTTTGCATTGTCAACTTTAAAATATACATTAATGGAAATCTTGAATTAAAAATTCCAATTTCTCTGAAAAGTCAGGCAAGATGAGGCAATTATGGGACCCTATACTTTTTAACGATATATAGCTAGGTAATTTAAACTTCAAATGACATATGAACAAATTATCCAGACTTCAAATGACATTTAAACAAATTACTCAGACTTCAAATGACATTTAAACAAATAAAAATTATTCAATTAAAGTAACACCTTTCCATCATTTCAATATGAAACATGATTACCTTTATTTGACAATTTGTACAAGCCATAAAACTTTTCAAACAAGTGCAGTTCAAATCGATATGTATCAATTTTAAAATAACAAACCATGGCAAAACAGAATGTCAAGATTTTAACAACTTTAATCTCTTATTATAGTTCATACTAAAGTACATCTCCAAGTACTAAGAATCGAAAAATTATAACATTCATATAAAATTAACACACAAAATTCAAATGTTCAAAATTTGCTGTCAAATAATTAGTTATCTCTTTTGAAGTATGTCTTCATATTGCAAGCATTTAAACCTGTTAAACTTAAGTAATTCCCCCTCTGATACATTTAAAAACCATTTTTGGAGAAAAAAATTCTTCAAATTAATTTTCAGTTCTACTCAGTACAACAATAGGGTCTAATAAATGTTCTTAATTTCTTTGCCTCAAATTGGGCCAGGTCATTGATTACATCTATGCTACAACCAACAAGTTCCTCAGAACTAAAGCACTTGTGTACTACTTAATTCAAATTAGATTTTAAGGTCAACACAAAGCTAAATATGTAATGGTTGAAATAATTATTTCAAAATTGCAATAAACACATTATATATAAACATAACAACTAACAAATTTACAAACATAAGTACAACAACATGACTTTTATTCTTAACAATCCAAATCGATTCAGGGTATATAAGGCCCCTCTCATGCAGATCAAAACATGACTTTAATTCATAAATATCTAAATCAATTCACAGCATAAAAGGCCCTTCTCATGCATATCAACAAATGACTTTTATTCTTAACAATCCAAAAGAATTTACAGCGTAAAAGGCCCCTCTCATGCAGATCAACAAAAGACTTTTATTCTTAACAATCTAAATCAGTTCACAGTAGATAAGGCCCCTCTCATGCAGACAATTGGAATTCATTCAAAATAACAGACTAGATAATAAAAGTTTATGAACTACAGATCCTTATTAGGGGCTATTCCATTACAGTAAAGGTGGGAGGGTAGAAAGGAAAGTTTTATTTTTGGACTCGGATAATTTGTCATTTATGATAGTATGTCTATTGATGTATACAAAATTACTACAAAAGTATTTGTTGTGGGGGTTTTGAAAGTCCCTTTCGACTCTCCCTCATTCATTTTAAAAGGAATAGCCGTAAGTAGTTCTTCCTTTACTCCTGCATATATTGTAAGATATAGGATATTAGAGCTCTTTATTCCTGTGATACTGGATATCTATATTTGTTATGATAGGTGATAACTTCAAATTACTTTGTAGAATAGAGAACATTATCAATAATAAAAAGGGGATTTCAAAACATTATGGATAATTGAGGTTCCAACTCTTTATACAACAAAAATACCAAGATGTTTCCAGCACTTTAACAAAGGTTAATGCAAGAAAAATAACTCTAACTTGGAACTACAATTTTTCTGCTTTATTACATGTGGCATAACAATTGACATTAAAGTGTTTACAATGATATTTGACTTTTCAAAAATTTGGAGGCTATTTCCACGACAGGAACATATAAAAACTCCAAGATGTTTTCACAATTTTAAGTTCACCAACACACCGTTCACCCTTCATGAACCTCAATACTGATTCTACAGTATTTCATAGGCATTCTAAAGTATAAATTCAAGTTGGTTGATCATTCTCTTTTTCTTCATGATAGACATTCAACATTCAAGCTAAACCTTCACTGGTCTTGCATCATATTCTATCAAGCCACAAGTCCGGCATTCTTAGCCATACCAAAGAATAAACTGTTTGTATCTTTCAGTAAGTTATTTGGTGAGTCAAATTCTTTGATGACACCAGCATCTAATACCATTACCCTGAAAGTAGATTAAGATTTAAAGTACTGATCCTGTGTCCACACCTCCCTTACAACGATCTGACAATGCTCTGTTCTACATTAGTCCAGCTAAATATTGTTAACCAATCAAATGTCTTACTCTTAATAATCTCTAAAAGGTCTCTATAACAGGATATATAAAAAAATGTCAGATTCTAGTGAACAAAGTTTGTACCAAGGATCTACTTGATAATAATTGAACCTTAGTCAAGGACATGTTACATATGCTTGGCACTCAATCTTAATGAATTGATTAAAGTCCCTATACTCTCTTGATATGGTTCATAGTATCTACACCAAACCTGCCTATTTACCCTTCTTAGGCAACTTAAAATATGTCACATATAGAAATTTCAAAAGGTATCATACTATTTGTTATTTGCAGAGAAAATTCTGTCCAGATCATTTGTTGACTTCTAGATGTCATTTTGTTTTGTGTAGCATTCTATTTTACATTTTTCTATTTCTGTCACCACAATTGACATTTTAATTATTTTTTTGCAGGTCAACATAATTTTGCAATCCACAGGATTACTGTCTCATCAATGTACTGGTACTCCACATTTCCCATTATTTATATAACCAGGCTAAATTAGACCCTAGCCATACTGGTTCCTGTTCTTACCGTGTATAATCCATTATTGTATTAAGTCTATGCGCTATAGTTAATATAGTACAATCAGAGAACTCTGTCCTTATGGTGTTCTGTATTAGGTCATCTGTCTCCAAATCAACAGCTGCCGTAGCCTCATCTAGAACTAGTATTTTGGTTTTCCTCAACAAGGCTCTGGCTAGACAAACTAACTGTCTCTGACCAACACTGAAATAAAATTGAATCAATAATCAATCTGATTAAACTGTAAACTCTTGAGAACCTGCATGGTTTGTGGTCCATTGTAATACTATGGATAGACAACTGAATGTGTTTGAAGTAAATCTACAGCCCATTCTTTTTATGTTTGAAGTCATACGTAGACACAGAACCAATAAGATTAGACTTTTACTACATACAATAATTTGACTTGTAGCTTATCTTTATCTAAAACAATTCATCCAAGAAAGCTTACATCACTCATGCTGCCACCTCTGAGAGGTTAAATGCAATAACCATAACTGGGGTGTTATCCATTTTCCAAACTATCAAACTGACAACTCTCTGCCTTTTTATAAATATCTTACACGAGGCATTTCTCATACCTCTGTGCTGTGACCTCTGTAAGGTTTACTGCAATAACCTTACCAGGGGATTTCCCATCTTCCTAACTATCAAACAGCCCATCTGCCTTGTAACAGTCAAACCTCTTATCTGAAGCATTTCTCCTCCATCACTGAATTAAAGCCAACACCAACCACCAGTCATTGAACAACATTGCATTCATTTTGCCCCCTCTGACAGCTTACCAACCAAAATTATTTGAGGTTTTATCCTCCTTTACTCATATCAAGTTGATACCCCCTGAGATAAACCCATAACTCTTTGTTAAGTTTTATCCTTTGTAACTGCAATCATGTTGCACTCCTCCCCAATCCAGCCAAGATTCCAACAACCTTACCGGAGGTTAATTCCCTCTGTCACTGAAATGAAGCTGCCGCCTAACCCCTAAACAGGTAACTGACATTATATTTTACCTAAGGTTTTCTCCTCCTTCACTACATTCATGCTGTAGCCCCTCAGGCAGATTACTGACAAATGTTTTTAAATGAGCATGCTCCAGAGCTTTCCATAGGTCATCATCTGTGTAGGAACTAAATGGATCTATGTTCATCCTCAAACTTCCAGAAAATAACACTGGATCCTGAAAAAGAGAGTATAAATATTAACAAATGATTAAACACAGGAATAGTGATCTCATCTTACTGATTTGTGTAATAATGATGATTTTTTTTACCACTAATATGGACATTTGACTTTGAACAAATTATTATAATAACCTTTGATCCCTTATAAAGTATAATAATAATATTTTTATATCATGGAGTTCTATTATAAAAATAATCCAATAATTATTATCCTATATATGCTAGTGACCTGTGACTTCTGACACTCACCTGAGGTATAATGGTGATCTTTGCCCTTAGGTCATGAAGACCTATGGTTGATATGTCTATACCATCTATGATGATATTACCCTGAGATTTCTCCAGAATTCTGAACAGGGCCAATGTAAGTGAGGATTTACCAGCACCTGTCCGCCCAACTATTCCAATCTGTAAAAATAAAGAGTAAAAAAATTCGCAACATCATCTTTAATTGTCATGTCATATCTGAATATCAATGAAGTAAATATTTACTATAGGTTTGTATACAGACTTTGGCAAAAACCAAGAAATCAAATATCCATGAAAATACAATGTTTATACAGTTGACAATTGGGTGTCAATGGCAGGTCTTTGAATGTTTTGTATTAAATCTTATTGACAATTTTCATAGACCATGGATAATTTAAAGTTTGGCATATGATATAGTATAATTGTATTGATTCCTGTCCATTGTGGAAGACCGAAAGTTGCCTTCTGTATGTCTTTTAGTTCTTTTTGTTGTTGGGTATCTGTCTCTTTGGTGTATACTCAAATATCTCCTTTCATTAAAAAACGTGATGTTGTATATTGAACCATAAACTGTGATAAAGGCTCAAAATTTCATTACTGTTGCTCCTCTTTTTGTATACAGAGGCAAAGTCAATGTTTGCTGCATAAAACCCCTAAAATTAATTGGAGTTAAACATACAAGAGCAGATGGACAAAGGTATAATGAAAGAAAGATTCTTTGAACAATTCACTGATTGATTGAATGAGGGTTGTGGACACAAGATGGCTTCCCCTTTAATTGATATGGTAAAGTCAATGTTTTACAATGGGAGACCCAAAATAGGATAAGACATAGAATGAATCCTCTGTCAGCAATATTTTGTACTGCATCCATTTTTAAATACTTGCCTTTTCAGTCGGGTCTATTTTACAGGATATTCCTTTCAGGACCAGGTCCAGACCTTCTCTATATCTGACACCATAGTCATTGAACTCTACACTTCCCTTATCAGGCCAGGATAAAGCTGGCTTCTTATCCTCTATCTCCCAAGCAGCCTGAAACAAATTACCAACATTCCCATAAAAATGTGGAGAATTAGACTTACCTATGACACTAATACTTATATACAGAAGAAAATAGCCTAAATTCATAGCAAATTTTCTTCAATGATATCTATAAAAATAATAATGTATACCTTAAAAATTACATTCCATATATGTTTCACGAGAATCCATTAGTTTGATTGGCTAACAACAATCATGCAAAAATTAACCTTTATATCAAAATGAAATGTTACATTCGTGATGACACGTGCTTCCACAAAAAAGTGCACAGGAAAAATAAAAGAAAAACTTGATAAAACTTTTTTTTCATGGTCTTAGCATAACAATGTAATTATAAGAAATGAATGCTTCTTTTAGTAATTTGATAGGGTTGTAAAAGTGTTTCAGAGGATATAACAATTATTCAAAATATTGTCAAATAGAAAGTGACTGCTGGATAGATCTGAAAAATTCTTTCACTGTTTAACCCCACTTGAGTAAGGAAGAACTATGTACCTCTGTAGGAGTTTCTGTGTATTCCTTCACTCTCTCTACAGCCACAATATTTGTCTCTAATTCTGTTGTCATTCTCACTAACCAATTCAATGTTTGTGTCACCTGTAATGGTATATACATATTATTTCTCCTATATATACAGAATAAATACTATTGGTATTAAATATGAAAAGTGTGACACATATACTATTGTTCTATTATTAAAACCCTGATCCTTGTTGCTGTCTAAAAGTGGAGTTTATGTGTATAAAATATTTCAGCAAAACAGGATTTCAAAAACTAAAGGAAAAGACAATGTTTCTTAAGGTATGGAAGGCATTATCAGGTGAAGCTTGGTGCAATATAACTAGAAGCTATGACTTGTAATAATGACATTTTAAAGATTTTAGTTTTTAGCAATAGAGGACTTGTTGTTGCTAAGAAAATGTGACAGAAATGTGTAAATAATTCACAGAGGAAACCAGTATACTGGTAGGGGTATAATAAGTGCTTTAACTTTCCTTGTTGAATTCTTTTACAGCATATACAGGAAAGGCATTAACTAATCCTGCATTAGTGTTGGTTGTTCAACATGAAAAAATAACAATTCTTACTAAAAAATAACAATTTTCTTTTAAAAGGTCTCAATTAAACACTTAAGTTAGATCTTTAAATATGTTTAATTGGAACTAATATTAATTTTGTTTCTAAGTTAGATCTTTGAATATGTTTAATTGGTACTAATATCAATTGTGTTTGTAAGTTAGATCTTTGAATATGTTTAATTGGTACTAATATCAATTTTGTTTCTAAGTAAGATCTTTGAATATGTTTAATTGGTACTAATATCAATTGTGTTTCTAAGTTAGATCTTTGAATATGTTTAATTGGTACTAATATCAATTTTGTTTCTAAGTTAGATCTTTGAATATGTTTAATTGGTACTAATATCAATTTTGTTTCTAAGTTAGATCTTTGAATATGTTTAATTGGTACTAATATCAATTTTGTTTCTAATGAATATGTATTGTTATACAGTTATGAAAACTTATGGTCCTACATCCCGTACATTGTACTTATATTTCGGCATTGTACAAGGTCGTGCTTTTCTCAGACTGTTAATAACCTCTTTACACTACATCCATTGGATGTGTACTGATTGATACTTCAGTTTTGGTAGAACATGTATTAGTTGTTACTGGCTTTATACTAGCTATCAGTAACTGTGAGTACTCTTAGATTGGTACTTTTAATCATTTGTC
Organism: Mytilus californianus; assembly: GCF_021869535.1. Classification (NCBI taxonomy): domain Eukaryota; kingdom Metazoa; phylum Mollusca; class Bivalvia; order Mytilida; family Mytilidae; genus Mytilus; species Mytilus californianus. The sequence continues at coordinate 2,057,092 of NW_026262723.1, forward strand.
TTTATGTTAGTTGATGTTTATGCTTTGTGCTAATCTGATGAGTCAAACCATTTGCAAATGATTTTTAAAGGCAGTGCTTTAATGCCTTTCTAGTTGCCGGGTTAATCCTTCCTTCCGCGATATCCAACTTATCTACGTGGGGGGTCATTAGACTCCAAGTAGATCCGGAAATGTTGAATTCTCTCCTCTTCTTATTGCGATATAAAATGTTTTTTGTTTCATTTCATTTACATTGGGAAATAGAGAAACGATCATTGTGTTTTGTTAGTTTTAAAAACTTTTGATATATTAGTATTTTGCATTATAACTGGGAACAGTATATCTAACGGGAAATGAATCTGATACGCTTTTCAGTATAAAATTGATAAAAACTCGGACTCCCCGAGACTTCCCAAGATTTACGGATTTTGGTAGCGTCTGACTGAAAAACTATCAGAACTGCTCAACAAATAAACCACATAACTCTAATTGTAAATAAATACAAGTTTTATCATTTAGTAGATATATTTTGTCATATAAAATTACCAAAATACGTTTGATTTATTTGATGTGAAGTGTTTTTTTAATAGTTTGGGAATTTGAAAATCATTGCGGCAATGGCCGCCATTTTTTTATTACCTGGTTTGCATTCTGCACAATTCTGTGATGAAATGCTTGCGATTTTAACAAATTTGAAGTGACAGAATACAAGTTTGATACACTAGCATCACTATAAAACTAGTTTGAATGACATTTTATTGATAATATCAGAAATTATTAGGATAATAGCGAGTCCGTTTTTAACACATGTCCGTTTCTGTATCGTATCTTTATTAACTATGGCACGACGATAAAATCGACTACAATCAGGTAGTGTCAAGTCCCGTCAATATATATGTTCCTGATTATAAGCAGTCAACCGATTGACAAACTAGAATTATTTGAATTCCGTGTGGAAAGAGCTCGGGTTAATTTCGAGTGTTATCTGCAATCTAGATGTTTATAAATCATTTCAGTCGTTGGTATAATAATTAAAGGTCGACTGAACATGAATTATATTATACAATTTAAAGCGCATTTCTGTTTATGCACGTGAACCCGTCTAACGTTATTTTCGCAGTTATATAAAGTAGCAAATTATCGTTCCTGAATAGGTGGCGCCGTGGTAGCGGATCCTGTTCCTCTTCTTCCGGTTTCTGCACTGTGCAACTATTTCAGTTATATTTTTAATTAACGATGCCAAATACTTGTTGTTGTGTACCTGGATGTCATTTAAGAGGAGGACATGCATTTCCAAATGACTTAAAAAGAAGGAAAAGTTGGATCAACGCCATGGCCCATACGCAGATTGGACGAGAACACGATGATATCGTGGAGTCCATCTCAATCAGCTGTTGTTTGCAAGGCACGTTTTACTGAAAAAGACTACGTGCAGGAAACTATTCATGGTAAAACTCTATTTTCTTTGTGAAATATATAGTTGTATATGTAATCGCCATGCGAATAAACCAAAGTCTGTTTACAACCGCAATTATCGTTTTAGAATAAAAGGGGGTGGGTAATTCAAGACGTCATAATTTTTTGGATTATGATTCAATGTGATCTGTTTGAGATTTTTTGGTGATTGCTACAATTATAATGATTTCTTACAAGAGGTATATCAATACTGAGAATTATTTTAGCAGTAATTATGCTAATGTAGTAATGACAGGAATGCATAAGCTATGCCTCATAGACTTTCTTGAAAAATATCAATGACAATGTTAACAGGAACAAAACAATGACATGCTCTCATCTATATTATAGTTATTTAGGTACAAACAATGTACGTTTGTTGCATAAGTCTCTCATTGTTTGTCCTTTGGATTTACATAACATACATTGAATCAGGCAAACATAGTTTTATCCAGATTGTAATGAATAAATCTAGTTAATATTTCGCCAGGTAGTACAAAGTATACATTGCTAATGGAAGTTCATTTAATTATAAAAAAAGTAATGTTTTATAACCTTTTTCAGGGCGCAAACCCACCATACAGAGACTTAAGTCTACTGCAATTCCCAGCCTATTTTCCTGGACCAAGCAAGAGACTGAATCGTCCGCAAAAAGAAAAATCAGGGCAGTTTCCTGTGAAAACAAAGGAACTAAACTTGATGAATATTGTAGTAGAAATCTAGAGGAAAGTTTTGATTGTAAAGTTGGTTTTCCTGAAGAAGTCATTCATACTGCAGAAAGGATTAATGACTGTCCACCACCAACTGCCGAGCTAATGTTGAGCTTCACAGGTGGAATTACGCAAACACCATCAATGCCTATGTTTTCAGCAGAGAATTTTGAAATGAAGACGCGTGACACAGCCAGGCATTTTTATACCGGTTTAGAGTTGTATACTAAATTTTTATTTGTTTTGACCACACTTGGTCCAGCAGCACATTGTTTGAGATACATATATTTTCAAATTGATAGGGTGTCAGTTGAAAATCAGTTTTTTTATGACTTTGATGAAATTGAGGCATCATACAACCAACTTTGAACTGTCTAGATTCTAGATTGAATATTGTGTATACATGGATTGTTTTTATGTCTAAACAGTGGTGTGAGGCTAACACTTGGCCATCTAGTGGTTTAGTCAGGTATTTTTCACCATCCAACTTCAAATTAAAGTTTCCTACGACTTGGATTATTATTGACAGCACAGATTATCCCGTGATAAAACCTAAAGCTCCTAGAGCTCAGGCAACCTTTTCATCAAATAAAAACAGAAACACTGAAAATTCTTGAATGTTCGACACCTGGTGGTTTAGTCAACAATGTCTCTATGACACATAGAGCGAATTATTGGACTTGGCAAAACATACAAAATTCTAATAAATCCTATGAATGGAACTGAAACAAAACTTTCATCTTAAATAACATTTAGTTGTTTTATGTTGTGTAATTTTAGAACTTGTATTGTGCCAAAGGATGCATAAATAAAAGTGACGCAATGAATTTTGTTCTGATATATATATATTTACAATTACATGCACATGTAAATTGTAATGCATATAAAAATAAGGAGATGTGGTATGATATTCAGTGAGTTTATCAAACTAAAGTGCATAAGAAATGGGTTTAAGCAGTTACAGGTGTTACTGTCACCGTACAATCTCCAACAATGAGAAAAACTCGTACCGTGTAAAAAATTTCAGAGATCTTACAACTAAGTTTTGTTGTCTCACCTTGACTTTGGTGAATTTTTTTTATCTGTTGATGTAAATATAAAAAAGAAGATGTGGTATGATTGCCAATGAGACAACTCTCCACACATGCACAAGAGACCAAATGACACAGAAATTAACAGCTATAGGTCACAGTACGACCTTCAACAATGAGCAAAGCCCATACCGCACAGTCAGCTATAAAAGGCCCAGAAATGACAATGTAAAACAATTCAAACAAGAAAACTAACGGCCTATTTTATGTAAAAAAATGAACAAATATAACAAATATGCAACATATAAACAAACGACAACCACTGAATTACACTTTTATAGGCTGCTGACTTGGGACAGGCACATACATGAACATACAGAATGTGGCGGGCTTAAACATGTTAGCAGGATCCCAACCCTCCCCTAACCTGGGACAGTGGTGTAACAGTACAATATAAGAAAGAACTATAAAAATCAGTTGAAAGAGGCTAAACTCATCAGATGGATAAATACAAATACAAGTGGACGTGGTCAGGTAGTTGTACATCCAAACAACAAAAAGACACTAAGTACAAATCTGAGAGTACTCGCAGTTACTGACAGCTAGTTCAAAGCCACTAACAACTGATAAAAAAATCTTGCATCTAAGACTAAATTATCAATCCGTAAGCTCCCTTTAGAATTTTATAAATTTTAGATTTTACATTTCTGAGTTATGGGGTTTTATTCATTAAAAAAGGGGGGATTTTCCAGTTTTTGGACAACAACTCAAAAATGCTTTAAGCAGTTCACATGAAACTTTGGTGAATTATTTATAGCTATTGATGTAATCTCCCTATTGATTTTCATAAATTTCAAATATGACATTGAGAAGAAATTGAACTTTATTTGTTTATAGTCTGGCAACAGATTTATTAAGTATTGCACAACAGCACAGTGTATTGCACAACAGCAAGAAATCTTTAATTGAATATAAATTCAATTCATATAACCGATTTCAAGTTCATTGACTACATTTATTCAGAAACTATAATATGTCAAATATTTAATTACAATCCAAATTCAGACCTATATCAAGCTTGAATATTGTGTCCATTTTTGCCCCAGCTGTTCAGGGTAGTACCTCTGCGGGTGTATCCAGCTGCACTCAGCGAATCAGTTTATTTCTTAATTAAGAACTCCTTTTTATACGACCGCAAAAAAATTTTTGTGGTCGTATATATATTGGTATGACGTTGGCGTCGTCGTCGTCCGAAGACACATTAGTTTTCGCACTCTAACTTTAGTTTAAGTGAATGGATCTCAATGAAATTTTAAAATAAGGTTCAATACCACAAAGGGAAAGTGGGGATTGATTTTGGGGTTATGGTACCAACAGTTAAGGAATTAGGGGCCAAAAATAAGCATTTTTGTAACTTCCAGACATAACTTGTGTGTAAGTGTATGGATCTCTCTGACATTGTACCACAAGGTTCCATATCACAAAGGGAATGCTGGGATTGATTTTTGGGGGTAATTGCCTCCAAATTTTAGGAATTAGGGGCCAAAAAGGGGCAAAAAACAAGCATTTTTCTAGTTTCATGACAATAACTTGTGTGCAAGTCTATGGATCTCTCTGACATTGTATCACAAGGTTCCATATCACAAAGGGAATGCTGGGATTGAATTTGGGGGTAATTGCCTCCAAATTTTAGGAATTAGGGGCCAAAAAGGGGCAAAAAACAAGCATTTTTCTAGTTTCATGGCAATAACTTGTGTGTAAGTGTATGGATCTTTATGAAATTGTACTACAAGGTTCCATATCACAAAGGGAAAGCTGGGTTTGAGTTTGGGGGTAATTGCCCTAAACGTTTAGGAATTTGGGACCAAAAAGGGGCCAAAAAACAAGCATTTTTCTAGTTTCCAGACAATAACATGTGTTCAAGTGTATGGATCTTTATGAAATTGTACTGAAAGGTACCATACCACAAAGGGAAGGCTGGGATTGAGTTTTGGGGTGATGAATCATAAGGGGGTTCAAAAAATTGGGGGGGGGATTCTTTTTCCTTTTTTTTCTTTAAAATTTTCCATTTTAAATTGGTTATTTCTGATTTATATATAAAAGCAAAAAATAATGATATGGTTTGAATAGGTAAATTAAATTTTTTTAAGTATCTTAGACCACTTTCATTCTGTGTCAGAAACCTATGCTGTGTCAAATATTTAATTACAATCCAAATTCAGTGCTGAATCAAGCTTGAATGTTGTGTTCATACTTGCCCCAACTGTTCAGGGTTCGACCTCTGCGGTTGTATCAAGCTGCGCCCCAGCGGAGCATTTTATTTCATTCATAAATTACTTTATGCTTGGAAATATAATTTTGCTTGGAGTTGAAAGAGTTGACATGTTGCAATGTACATTTACTCTACATAGTTCTATGGTACCAAATCAAAAGTTTATATAAAGAAAGAAGTCAAAGGTTTCCCATCATAGTTTAGTTACATACATTTTTTTGTACCTGAGGTCGTTGAATATAGATCATTATATAAATAAGGAGATGTGTTATGATTGCCAATGAAAAAACTAAGGATTTTCTTATCCAAGGAATAGATTACCTTAGCCGTATTTGGCACAACTTTTTGGAATTTTGGGTCCTCAATGCTCTTCAACTTTGTACTTGTTTGGCTCTGTTACTATTTTGATCTGAACGTCACTGATGAGTCTTATGTAGACGAAACACACGTATGGCATATTAAATTATAATCCTGGTACCTTTGATAACTAATTTGACTATAAACATAGATAAAAAAGGTACAAACTGGACATAATGCACTAGTTCATAAACAAGTGAGAACAATCGCCTTCATATAGTGCTCAGAATATGACATTCATAAAACTTATTCAATATCATTAGAGAACTCTAAATCTTAAATACTGAAAGCCACCTCTGATAAGTACACTGTACTATGCAAGATAATGATATAACTGGACTTAAAATACACACAACCTGTAATTAACTGCCTTTACAGCGCTTTCGTGCTTTGATTATAATTTGTTCTCATGATATTATATGCTGCTACACCACTGACCCAGGTTGAAGGAAGGGTTGAGCGATCACAAACATGTTTAACCCCACTACACTCTATGTGTGCCTGTCCCAAGTCAGGAGCCTGTAGTTCAGTGGTTGTTGTTGGTTCAATTCTGTCATATTTGTTTAGCAGACTATATGGTATTGCTCATTGCTGAAGGTCCTATTGTGACCTATTGTTGCTTAACGTGGTATTTTGTCAGATGAATTTTAAAAGTTCTTACATTCAAAGCATAACTTATAGACAATCCAACAATTCCTGCCGTCAAGGTATCTCTTCCAATCACAGCAAATAGACAGGCAAAAAATACAATACAATTTCCAACAAACTCTAGTCGTATGGCTAACCATCTGAAAAACAAAACAGGCAGAAAATACAATACAATTTCAAACGAACTCCAGTCGGATGGCTAACTATCTGAAAAACAAACAGGCAAAAATACAATTTCCAACAAACTCTGGTGGTATGGCTAACCATCTGAAACATAAAAACACAAGCCCCTTTCATCATAAAATATTGCCATGCTAGTTACATGAATAGTGCATTGGACAAATCTTCATAAGATATTATATCTTTACTTTTGATTCATTTATCACAGTATGTTGGTTACATCAAACTTTCACTGTCTGGAAAATATTGGCAATTTACAAAATTGTTATCAGTCTACTTTTGTTGTGTTGAAATTTAATAAAAAGCACAATATTTCCTTTACTGATCAAATTGGTTGGTCAAAATATGAACAAAAGGTCAAGACTAGAGTGATTTAGTGTTAGAAATATGGTATAGACACTCCTTTTTTCTGAAGAATGTCTTTTGTCTTTTTTAATTTGGCTTGTTGGGTTGCTGTCCAATTGATATATTCCCAACAACACATGATTTACAAGATAAAATAACTGACCATCACTAACACTAGGATTTTGAGTCTAAGTTACACTGAGCCCGACTTTTAACATCAACATGTAAAAGAAACAGTTCCATGAATATAATCATCTCTGATAATAAACTCTTGATACAAAAGGATTTTTCTGTCCAGTGTAATTTTCAATAGCATCCTGCAAATAACAGCAACACTTTAACATGTAAACTATGCAAAATTTTCAAAGTCAATGAACCGAGACTGAGAGGTCAACCAAGATAATCTCCACGAAAATGAAATGTTCCAATGTTCATACAACTGCCTACCAAATATCACTGACCTACCATGAATGGTTCCCTTTAAACTGACCTAATAAAAAAATTTAACAATTGTTGATGCCTTTGTCGCGTCAGCATGCCTAAGTCTCGCCTCAGCTACTTTGTCAAGGCAAGACACAAAAACAAAGATGGTTATCTCATACTAACCTATTGGCTATAACACTGGGAAAATAGCATATATTATTCTCATCCACCCTTTCTTCTGACTCGGCAATGAATCTAAGTTGTTGCTGATATGCTCTGATTGTTGTCACTCCTGTTATTGTCTCACCAAAGTGTGAGTAGATTGGGGATCGGCTCACAGACTCTAATCTTTTCAACTGCCTGGATGTGGCAACATAAAACCTCTGTAAATTATAAACATTTAATTTTGTAAAAAGAATTTCACTTTTGCTAAAATTTAGATAAAATTATGTACACTTAAGCCTAAACATCTTCACTTATTATAATTTCTTGATTAAAAAAAATATTGAATTAATATAGTATTTTGAATCATGAAAATTTTAAGAGAATAAGCTTAAATTATTTCATAAAGATATTTGATTCATGATGAAAATAAAAATTTGAAATTACTAAAAAAAGCTCAATATTTTCAAATATCTTAAGTGTCAATTCAACTCATTAAAATGATGATAATTTAATGGTATATATATATTGATGCAGGATATATCTGGATTAGTAAAAAGAAGCATGCAAAGCTAGCAAATCAAACACAAGCATAAATGTAAAGATATACAGTGAGCAGAATATTTAGATAAGCTAACATATAAAAAACCAAAAAAAATGTGAGAGGGAAGGAAAAGGACAAATTTTCACTAGAAAACTAAGAAACGATAAAAAAAAAAAAAAGATGACATTTAAACTTATATCAAATGTCCATCATGATAAAAATTTGCAGCCACATGCCCGAGGCTCATTTCTTGGGTAAATTTTGTATAGATTATATTGGCCTGTAGTAGAAATTCTTACAGGTCTGAAATATATTTTACAAGCATGAAGACTGGTCAATTTTATGTTGTGTAAAACCTCACTTATAATGATCTAAAAGTATAACAGGAAATGCATTATGCAACAATATTACATTCAAGATTCATTGAAAGAAGATCATGGTTTTTACTGTCTTACCATTGTAAAGATATGGCAAAGTCCATGTTTTGCTATGGGAAACCCCAAATGTCACTTAGATAAAAAGATAAAATATTCCAGGATTGAACCTGCCAATATAATTTTTGGATCTATGACAATCTTAAATACTTTGCACACTGTAAATCAGAATAGTAACATGCACATGCACATGCACAGATATATGCAAAATATTACAACGGCCAGTAGTAAGAAGCATTTTATCATAGTATTAAACTGTCTTGGGTAAGAAAACAAACTAAAATTATTTTTTTTCAAAATATATTGGACAAATAACAATCACACAAAACTGAAACAATCTTGCAAAGAAAGACAAGATTTTTTTTTCACGCAGAAGTTCAAATTCTCTGCCGCAAGCAATTAGATGCAAATGCTTATTCTGAGAGAAACAAAAAGCAAGAATAACATTTCATTTAAGGAACACTTTTTTATTCAACATGATACAACTTTGATGAAGGATAATCAAGCAACATGCTTCGGACAATTGAAACGTATAACAAGTTATTTTCATTTTATTTTCAAATATTTTTTAACTCCATCAGAATCTGTAATTTATATAAGCATTTCTTTGCAGAAGATCTGGTCCAGGTAACTTGAATTAATAGTCAAATTTCAAATTACCAACATTCTTTCAAATTTCAGAATGTTTTGTAAAGGGGAAACAACTCCAAGGTTAACTAAACCATGGTGCCCTGCCTATACAAAACAACTGGCATGTGAATGTGGTAAGATCCTATAATTTTTGCTTTTCTAAAGTGCATTTCACATTTTTAGTAAAAAAAAAGGATTGCAAAATATGAGATACTCAAAGGAAAATTGTGAACAGTTTACAAACATGAAAACATGACACTCCTTTCATAAGGTTTGCATTAACAAAGAAGTCTGATCTACTTAGGGGGTGTTTCTTATATAATATTCGGTAACTGGAAACAAAGTAAATTGTTTGAAAATTACATAATGAAGGATTCATTTTGGTCATTAGAAATAAGCACTTTTGTTCATGTAATCAAATAATGGTGCTTTAAAAAAAAATCTGCTGTGCGCATTACCAAACTGGCATCTGAACTTTAGTTTAATTCAAACGGACTTTCCCGACAAATAAAGAGCTTCTGTAAATCACATACAATCAAGTCAATAGGTAAGGGAAAAAGCATAAAAAGGGGTCAAATGTTGCATAAAGCAACGGAAAAACCAAAATCACAACTGAGGTAAAATAAAGTTTTGTTTATACTCAAAAGCATATACATATAACATCCCTTTTCACTCCTTTATTTAAGGAATGACTGTAATATTTTTTCTGTCTATGAAGAAATAACATCAAAAATGTGGTGCACACTAAATAACCCGCGTAGCGGGTTATTTTAAAGTGTGCACCACATTTTTTATGTTATTTCGAATAGACAGAAAAAATATTACAGTCATTTCTTATAATTTAATTCTTAATTCCATTTTAAACTGGAGTAAATCATGAAAAAACGTTGATGACGTCGCGGTCACATGACAAAATTAAGTCTATGAGCTGATAAACAAAACAACGTCAGACAATCGGAAGACGTGTTACGTCCAAAATTAAATTATATTGTAAGATACAAAGAAACAGTAACTCTGGAAAGAAAAACTATCTTATCTGTAATATATATATATTCTGACAATTGTTATTCCATTCCAAAGTAATAAACTACAGAGAAAACTTGGCATATACAATATATGGGGCCATCTTTTGCAATGGGACACACCAGAAATCAATCAGATCAGAAATATTGTGCAAAATATTACTCAGGTACGATTCTTTCAATTTCAATTGAAAATATCATTATAATGTATTACAGGCAAGATTTACAGACAATTTCAAAAGCTTGTGTTTATCATAGTTGCCAAGCAGTTAAAATATGACTTGACCAGACAATTATAGTAGTGATTTTTCTTTCATTCTGATTTTTCTATTTACAAATATAATTATGTATATATTGCTTCTCTAACAATTGGCCCAGAATAATTAACTAATTTCTCAACTTTCAGATTTTTTTTAATAAAATTTTATCCTTTACAAAGCTACAAGAGAACTACCATGCATTCTAATAAGTGTTCTAATCAATCATGCAATTAGCTATTCATTTATTTTTCAGCAGACACTTTGACAAAGTAAGTCCCAAAAAGCAGATTTTAGCCGATGAAGCATATACTGAAAAGATTTAATTTCTTTTCCAAAGAAAGCAATTAGGCATATCATCGCATTTCAAAAACATTCTCATTAAATATATTTATTATTAGCAAAAAACACTCATTAGTTAACCAATTTTCTTGCAAGCGGTCATTTCTGTTCAGTTTATTACAAAAGGTATTGCCAATATTAATTGCTATTGAAATCCAAATTGCCAGGGTGGGACACGAGTCACCTTTTCCACTTCCATAATTCAGATTTCAACAGCAAACAATTTCTTAAATAGCTTCAGTGATAATCTTAGAAGACCTGATCAGTTGATGGAAAATTGATTAGCACATTAGTGACTTGTGCTGGTATGATTTTATCATTTAAAAGGGGGACTTTTATTTCATAAATTATTGATACTGTTTTGATTTTTTCTGTTTTTTAGCTGTTTTATATCCAAATTTAAAATTTCTTTACTCAAAATAATCAAAATGACTGGGTGCAAATAATTAGTTTTTTAAGTGTGTACAACAACCCTTTAGAGATATAAACATCTAAGCTAGGCTATATCAAATTTGAAAAAAAGAGAATTACCATTACAAAAAAATACAAAATACCCATTGGAACCAGAGCTATAATAAACATTGGTGTTCCTATGGAAATCACAATCATGGCACCTAACACATTGACCAAACACAAGAACCAATTTTTAAACATTTCTGGGACTTGGATATCAATGGCATCCACGTCTTTTGAAAATCTATTTATAATTCGTCCAAGTGGTGTTGTATCGAAAAAACACATGGGCGACCTTAGAATGCCAAGCAGGAGACTTCTGTGAAGCTTGGCGGTAGCCATGTTGGAACCGACTGCTAAACATATTCCAGCTAACAATGTGAAGAAGCCTGCATGGAAAAATAAAATGTTATGATGTTCAACAGAAAAAAAGCATTAATCTATGATAGTTAATCTTTGTTCCATTACAGAAGAATTCATTCATGTCTACCAATTTTTGTAGAAAGTGTTCATTTCAATATCAATTTTTTTTTTATCATTTCATTCATTTGTATGGAATTGATATAGCTTTTGTGAAAAGCTTGACTGAGGTGGCTTTACTTCATGATTAACAGTCGTTACAACTAATGTTGATGGTCTTAATGATTGGCATCTTAAATCTGGAAACTGGAAAATAAATTGGACTATTCAAAATACTATGGATTCAATAAAGCAACTAGACTTTAACTACCAACAATGACTTAACTCTCAAACAACACTCAAATCCTACATTTCTTTAAGAACAAATCACCAGATGACTGCAACAAGACTCAAACATCTACTGTAAAGAATATATGGTGAATGAGGGTTTTCAGATGGATCTCCACCGATAACTTTGATTGTGGCCTCTGAAACTGGGAAAGACAGTAATTTCTTTAAACCTCATGGAATTTTACTCATATGTTAAAAATAAGACCTTACAACTTTATGATTCGAAACAACCAACAACAAAGAAAGACAGATTTGAGACAGAAAAAAAAGTAAGACAGAGACAGACAAACAAAGCATCTGATGAACTGACAATTTGTCATCAAGTATGTGCAATGAGTTCAAAGGTTTCACATTTTCACATGACATTTTATCCAAGAAATACACAGGCTAGCTATCCTGAACTCATCAGAAATTATCATAATAGTATAAAGTTGTAATCATGTTTACTGAACTGATGGTTCAGCAAAAAGCCATATTTTACTTGACAGAACAAAGTTTTACTGGACTAAGTTTGCCAATGTCCAAAAGACCATCTGCACTATCCAATACTTTACATGCTGAAAGGAATATTCTGGAAAAACACATTGAAAACAAGCATGCTGAATATTTCAAAGCTTTGGTCACAATAATGCTAAGCTACAAAGCACCACGCTAGAAGTTAATATATACTATTCAATCAGTTAAAATGATTAAGAGGAGATGTGAGTAGTATGACCATGAGGCAGTTACGCAATACAAAAACAAAATAGACATACAAACAACTGTCATTCAGCACAGAAATCAGTATCAAACATTGCTTTATTTCTACAGACCAAAATAAGGTCTTAAACAATAGGTATGTCAAGTTGGAAACTATCCCAAGTCTACTCAAATTTGAATAGATATAAGAAGATGTGGTATGAGTGCCAATGAGACAACTCTCCATCCAAGTCAAAATTTATAAAAGAAAACCATTATAGGTCACAGTACGGTCTTCAATACGGAGCCTTGGCTCACACCGAACAGTAAGCTATAAAGGGCCCCCAAAATTACTAGTGTAAAACCATTCAAACGAGAAAACCATTGAATGACTGTTTGTGTTAATGCCACTCTCAGCACTATTGACTATATCATGGAGATCAGCTTTTACTGGGGGGTGGAAGCCGTAGTACCCTATATCATGGAGATCAGCTTTTACTGGGGGGTGGAAGCCGTAGTACCCAGAGAGAACAACAACTGATCTTCGACAGAAAAACTGGCAATCCTAGACAATTAAGAGTGGAGTTGTATGCACCTACCAAGGTCTTCTCAAATTGAGGAAGATAGACTTAATAAATTTTTAAATGTGATACTTTTAAAAAAACCGAGATCAGTATGATTGCCAATGAGACAACTATCCACTAGAGACAAAAGGTGGGGATGTAAGCAACTATATAGGTCATTTATTGCCTACAACAATAAACAAAACTCATTCCATAATGTATAATTCATTTTAATTCGGCATGACAAAATATGAAACAATTTGCCAAGTTATGAAATTTTACATACCCCATTTGATGATAGGCAATTATGTATTTTTTCCTGAAGAGATTTATATAATATTTGAAAGGAACACACATAGGATAATGTTCATTTTGTCTGCTGATGTTTGAAAGGTGTTTTCTTAATGTCCAGTGAATGCCAATAGGTATGTTGGTTGTTGATTAAAAACAGATGATTTGGCAGATAACTTAAACAAACAAAATGTTTACCAATTAAAATATACAACAGATCAGGAAAAGTATAAGTCAGTAAAGCATTCCAGAAATATCTATATTGAACTAAATGATGATATTGGTTAAGAAGCTGTACACAAGCGCAATATAAAGAAGTACATCTCCACAGCAACATCTGATTTACTCAAACAGTTCTAAAATCCAGAGAGGTTAAAATATTAAGAAATTGTTGAAAATATGAGTAACAACATCCTTAACGATACCTTTGAAAGTTCGTTATATATTTAAAAATCAAAGCCTGTCATTTTATTTTTTTCATACTTTTTTCTGTAAGTGATCAACAGATACTGTATGCCAACTTATTTTCGTGCATACTCTATTTTGCCTAAATGTCTTTTTAACCAACTTTGCAGCGAATTTTTTGGCAATCTTCTCATTTTCTTGACTTATTTATATAAGGGATGATCCAAAGTCACATATTCACATCAATTTAAATTTCCGTTATTTTTCTACTCCCAAAAGTTGTAAATAAACTGCTTGGGAAAATTAGTTGGTTTACGGTATTTTATCAAGCTCAACTTCATATTACTAAATAGAATTAAAGCAAATTAATTGCAGTCATAAATACCAATCTCTTTAAACGATGAAAACAACTGATCCAAAGAAATCGTTATGCTGATTTTCAAAAAGAGAATACATTTTCAATTTTGTTACATGTGAGTACATCAAATGCCGCTGAAGAGTTCATGACAGGGAGATAACTCTTACAACAAGAGTACCTGGATGATAAAGTAAACAACTCCAAAAAATGGCAGCACTGTTGCAAATAAAGGTGTAGTGTAAATGACCACACCTAGATTTGAAAAGGTTTGTAGAATCACATTCAACATGGATCGCATTGTAAATGGCACCACAAGGTCAAGTTCTAAAATGTCTGCTGTGTATCTGTTCATGATACGCCCCATTGGTGTCTGATCAAAGAATGACATTGGTAACCGAAGCAACACAAACAGCAGACGACGATAAAACTTCCTGGAGGCAATGACTCCACCAATAGCCATCACATAGGCAGACCCCATTACCAAAAGACCTGTGAGAGAAAAAAAAGAGGCCCAATAAAGATGTTGACCTAATTTACCTCAGATAATATCTCTTAAGTGTTAATCTTTCTAACCTTCATAGTGAGATATTCAAGGTTACATAAAAGCCTAAATAACTAGACAAAACCAGAAAATATAAATAACAGAAACTACTTCAGCAACTTAAGACAAACTGTTATAGTCCTGACACCTGGAACTTTTCTATAGTAAATGAAACATTAAACCTTTTAAATGGTACTGTTTTGTTAGTATTTAAAATGCTGGGGTCAAACACACAACAGAATAAAACATCTGATGAAATATGTAAAAAACATTCTGGAGCCAGAAGAGTATATTAGAAGCAATGTACAACTAGATGATAACAAAATGTGATGTAAATTTCATATATTATATGTGCATGACATTTTAAAGATAAACGTTTGAGGTAAACAGAAAGTAGAACATCAAAGGAAATGAACACGTCAAAATGTATCACGAAGTCCGGCATAACCAAATGAACTGTGTCACACCATATCACATGACCAGATGAAGCTTGGTGTCATATACCAAAAGATATGACTTGGAAGTTGCAGATAAAAATGTGAGAGAACCTTTTTATGGACAGATGGAGAAATAAACAAATAAAGCCCCCTTCTTAGAGCAGTGGAATAAAAGATAAGTTTTTCTTACATTTGCACCATTTAGTGTTAAGACAGAGAAGCCTCATCTACCATGAGGAATAAGTAAACTGCAATAAAATGAACACAGCAGTTGACTGAAAAGCTAGCAACACTCTTTTTTTTATATAATTCAAAGCATACTTGCAACTATTAAATTAAGACTGACATTCAGGACTCTGAAACAAAGCATATTGCCATCTATTTCAAACAAAATTTACCATGTACTTGAATGTGGTTAGTTTTTCTCTTTGTTTACAGGAAACATCTTACATCTAAATTTACCCTACCCAAACATTTAAATGCATTGAACAAGGCTGTGAAACATGAACAACAATTACGGCAAAAATTTATTTGCCTTGTATAAGACCCTAACTGCAAAACAAAACATCACACAAAATGACCGATATATATTTATATGCTATCTGGACATTTGACGAAATCTGTAAGCATGGTGGTCTCTATACAAGAATTAACTTTTTCCAGAGTATCAGATTTAGAACTTCCAATTATTTTCAATATCTATTTCTTGATAAATAATTTACTATAAGAGCTCTCTGTTATCATAAATAATGGATCTTTTTACTAATCAATTTATCAAAAATGGCTTCAAATTGTATTTGCACTGCATATGCTACAATAACAAACATGACAAAGGGCAAGGCTGCTTTGTCCATACAGAAAATGACAGTAATCCATTTCTTTAATTTCATTTCCAATATTTTCAAAGAAAAAATGACAGATAGCAAGAAAAAAAGTTTTCTTTCTATGTTTTTTAAATCAATTCACACAGTCATGACAGTGAGCGGATTTTAGTAACATTCCATTTATTTTACTTCTCCTGAAATTGCAGTTCTAAATGACTGACATATCATCTTTTTTCCAAAAATCTAAAAGTTATTTCCCTCTTTCGTACTTGTAAATAAAACCTCTTTAAACTTTTTATTTTTAAAAGGCTATAAAGGGAAACATTGACAATTCCTTAGGTATTGTAAAAAAAATTAACCATTGTATAATAGAGTATTATTAAGCATAAACACTTTCTTGTAATCTGGAATAAATTCTAGAGATGATAAAATGTCAAAAACAAGTCTTTAGAACCCTCAATTTGGCTCAAATGGGCCTCTTATTAGAATTAAATGTCCCAAATATCAAATTCATATTGAGTCATGCTACAGAAACGTAAAGAATTACACCATAAATAGCTAATAATAGTGTTGTTGTTATAATAACTACCATGTTAAAACCTGGCTGAGTTTGGTATTTGTTCACTGCAAATTCTGTTCCTAAGTGTTGTCAGTGTCTTTACAGACTTTTAATATTCTTAGATAACATATAAATTTGTTATCTTGACAATCTTAAGTGGTTTTAAAAAAATTCACATGTACATGATGTACATGATGTACAAATGTCATGTTTTTCATAATTTTTTGCATGAAAGTTCATGATCTTGTAACAATGCAGCAAACAATTTCCTTGCTACATATATATCCTGGTACCTTTATCATCAATTCTGACCTCAGTTCATGCAGTCAACAGATATAAACCCTTGGAAAACCAGAGGGATACGTGAGGGTAAACAAAAGAGTATATGTATCTAACACAAAAGAAATACTACTACCATTCAAAACCTGCAAAATTTGGGATGAATAAAATCAAACCTGTATGAAAATATATAACACTGCAAGAGGAACAAGAGGAATGAAAATGAATGGTGTAACGACTCCAATCACTACTGGTACACTGATACACTTCAATAAGCAACCAAACCAGGATTTCAACTTGTCAGGTAAGACCGCGTCTATTACGTCAATATCTCTACTAAATCGGTTGATGATTCTGCCCGTTGGAGTACTGTCGAAAAATATCATCGGTGCTTGAATGACTCTGTGTAGTATGCCAAGATGTAATTTCTTTGATGCGTTAACACAGGCCGTATAGTGAAACAGGCCCTGAAGTAAAATTGCCAAACCTGGAAACAGAATGATTAATTATTTCATTTCAGCCGTCAATCAAAATTGAGGATTGAAGCCTGACTGCCTCAAATAATTATGTCCTTTGACCTTGAGCTACCTGCAGCAAAATATTTCACATGAACACAGTATTAGCTACTTACTTTTTTAAATAACAGTATGTCTGCAATCCAATAGTCAGAACTTATGTTTCAGTGTGCAGACAACTCATAAGAAATAGCAAGACCTTATTTCCAAGTTCTCAAAACAATATGAGTGAGACCAACTTCTTAGTCCATAACTTGACATTCTTAAACATTTGAGCTACAGTTATTTTGATTCTCAAATTCAGATGTTTAGTTTTCTACATTGAAACATTTCAGTAAATCTGTTAAATAATTTCAGCAAGCAATTGCCAATTTTCAACTGAAATATCCCCTAATTGTGTTGAGGTTTATGTGTACTGTGGATTGAGGGAAAATTGTGTTTTCGTGGATATTTAATTTGATGGTTTTGCCAAATTCTGCAATATAAGCCTATAGAAAATAGGTATTTCAGTGAAAATTTAAGCTGGTGGTTAACCTTTACACACGAAATACACGGAAATTGGTATTCCATGAATAACAAGTGAAACTGTGAGCTACTGCTCACTGATGATACCCCCGCCCAAATATTTCAGTAAATAGGAAGATGTCGAGTGATGAATCTGAAAACGCATCACATGGTATAGCTGACTCATATAAACCCTGAAACCAAATTTCAGAAATCCTTGTAATGTAGTTCCTGAGAAAAATGCGACGATAAATATTCATGGGATAGACGGATGGACGGACTGACGAATGGACTGAAGGATGAACTGACGGATGGACTGACGGATGGATGGACAGAGGTAAAACAGTATACCCCCACTTTTTTAAAGGCGGGGGAATAATAATAATGAATCAACACTATGCGATAGAACCCAACTTATCCTCTAGGACAAAAAATGTTGTGGACAAACCAGTTGCCTGCTTAGAAGTCTAGGTGTACTTAAAATACATATAATGTTTGTACTAAATCGCTCTTATCTATTCAATACATGCTATAACAGTTCTTAATTAAATAGCTTTGATCTTGCGTCAAACCGAACACACCTGCAGATTAAAGGAGTTGTAAACCAATTAAGGTTTAAGGATTAAAAATGGACTGGGAAGGGGAGGGTGAAACATAACTAAATTGAAACAGCAACCAAATAAAAACTAAATTTGGATAACTAGAGGTCTCTGCATAGTCTTCAAGAATGGACAAACAACAATCTAACTTAATGGCAACCTTTATGCCACTCTATAATTAAACAATGGGCAAACTGTAAATTTGTCCGCCTTCCCAAATCATCTTAACAGTATCCTTCATTGATATATGCTATAGTTTATTTTCAATTACCATTGTTTCCAATTTATTCTATTCAAAAGCTTTTTTTCTTTCTGATCAACAATTCTTATAGATATCAACTTTATTTGAGAGAATGAATTTCTATTGATCAAAATATAAATTAACAAATTTACAGTTATAAATTTACTCTAGCCAACTAGCAGTACACTTTATTTCCACAATAAAGCAACAATGACAGCTTCCTCATGCAACCCACCTCTCAATTTCACACAGACAACAATTAATGTTTACTGAACCTCCTTAAATCCATTTCATATATCTAATTTTAATAACTTATTAATCAAAAATATTCATTTTTTTTATTTACAGTTTTACAATTATTAATGAAATGTTTTACAATTGTTAATAAAATTCAAAACTACAAAAAAGGACACTATCTCTATATTTCATTCAAGGGAGGTAATGAAGTATTTAATTAAGTAACACAAACAAATACTGAAATAACTCAACCAAGTAAACAAACTGATCGTAATTGAATATTTTTGTGATAGGTAGGTATATCTTGAACCTCAATAGTTATAACCCTTTACTTGTAAAATTAAAAATGGTTTCCCTAATATAGAAAATCCTTAATCAACTACTTTTACAAAGCAGATTTTCAAACTTATGTTTAATAAAGATGATCATTCTAAGGGCAAATTTTCAAGCAAAAATGTAGGGCCATTTTCCCTATAAAGTTATTTCACACCAATTTCATAAATTTCTGCACTCTGCATGTAAAATTTGCAGTTTCTAAATTCTAAAACGAAAACCAAAATGCTATTAGATTAATTCATTACATTGTTAAGGATGTCATTAAATTCTACAAAAAACATGGAAATTTGCCTTTTATTGAAATTGACTACAACAGCAAAATTGACCATTGACACATTATTTTTATTGGTTATACCATATGAAAATTTGTTGCAATATAGTAAAAGAATACTATTCAGTCTCTAAAATACATTTAACACAGAAAACAAATGATAACACTAAAGGGAAGTAACTCTGGGGTTTTATGGACAGACAACTCTGCATATTTTTACCTGGGCGATATAATAAACAATAACAGCTGGAGGAACTGTTGTGAGGAAAAGAGGAGTACTATATCCAACGACGATGGGAATAGTAAAAGTCTTCAAGAACTGAAAAAACCAACTCCTGAAGTTCCGTGGGAGATTTATATCAACCACATCCGTGTCATGAGCAAAGCGGTTTAGAATTCTTCCAACTGGTGTGGTATCAAAGAAAAGAGCTGGAGCTGCCAATATTGTTGCGAGTAAGTTACGATGGAGGATCTTTCCAGCATAAACACCAGCTAGATTGACAGCGCAGCCTATAGCAAACACTGCACCACCTGAAAATTCAAAATGTTTAAAGGTGGTACCTAACACTACAGGGAGATAACTCTGTAAAAATCAGCTAAACGCTTTAATTACGTTGTATTGTTAAGGAAATATTAAGCTTCTCAATGATCAAAATTAGTGTTTGTCAAACTGCTATATAACCAGTGAAATTTTTCTGATAAAGTGGTTGGTTCAAATTTTTTGAAATTTTTATATTTCTGTCAAAGGGTCAAAGTAAACATTTTGTCAAAATTGTATGAAAATTAAACGAGCCAAATTAATATTAATCAAGGTGTTGGGTACCACCTTAAACAAAGATCGTATATCTTCTTTTCCTATGTAAATACAACACCAAAGAACAAAACCATCCTTTGCCTCAATTTTGCAGTAACTCTCTATCAAAGAACAAAACCAACACATGAAAAGTAAAACTTTATCTGAAAGAGAGATTCCCCTATGGTTTTAATGAAAAATAACTTCATGTGGTTTTCTTAAAAAAATTTCTCATGCTTATAAACCTAAAGTTCTTGAAATCTTTTTTCGCTGGAGGTTCTTGAAGAAAATCTATCGGTCCTCACTTTAATTTCTATGCAAAATATCAAAATTGTGTCAGTCCTTTGCAAAATTTTGGTAGTCAGGACCTTCGGACCACCACTTTTCGAGAAATCTTTAGACCTAGAGCCAATCCAAGAACTGTTAAAAGGAAACATCTTTAGCAATATCAGTTTTTAAAACTTATCAAGTCTAAAATATTTTCCAGACTAAAATATCAATATTATTTCCAGAACAACTTATATGAATAAAGGAATACATAGGGGTGTTCATTATTAAACAACAGCAAAAAAGAAACAGCAAAAAACTTAACATTGATCATTCCATGAAATGAGGAAAAGGTAAGGTGAAAATATGAACTGTACAATCATTCCATACATCAAATGTAGTTGACTAAAATTTTAAACAAAGAACAGCTTTTGTACTGGAACAAAATACTAATTTGATCTATAATTTGTCATGGTGTAAACTATATAACAAGTATCAAGTTTATTTGAGTGAATTTTCTAAGTCAAAGGACCATAACTCTGCACAAAATCATCAGACCGGAACAAAATTCAAACTTGATCTGTAACTTGTCATGATAAAACTATATACCAATTATCAAGTCAATATATTCAAGCATGATGAAAAAAAAGTGTGGAAAAATGATTATTTAAGTGAATTTTCTAAGTCCAAGGCCAATAACTCTGCACATAATCATCAGACAGGAACAAAATTTGAACTTGATCTGTAACTTGTCATGATAAAACAATACACCAAATATCAAATCAATATCTTCAAATACGAAGAAAAAAAGTGTGGAAAACTGATTTGCCGGCCTGACGGATGGACAGACAGACAGACAGACGGATGGAGTGCAAACCTAAAGTCCCCTTCGACTTTGTCGGTAGGGGACTAAAAAAAGTATATCCTTGTGATGTATTTACATAAACTCAATTACCAAAGTTCCCTTTACTTTTAATTTCCAAGTTTTTAAAGACTTTTCCACATCTAAAAATACATAAACAATTTAATCAAATTCCTTACTTTTTTCTTGTTTTGGAGGTAGATTTGAGGAACTAACTCTGACAGATAAGGTTGAATCGACATTACAATCTAACCCTGACAGGAAATTTGGATCAGAAGTAATAATTTCTTCACTCAGTTTCAATTTTAGTGAAATCTCATTTATAGACCTATGCAAAAAAATACAATTTTCACCTATTTGTTCACAGTTGTATAGCAATTTACATAAAGTTTGCACAGTTGAATATGACACAATAATTGCAACACATAACTCTGCAAAGACAAAATAAAAATTATAAACAAAAAGGGATCCTAAAATCACCATTCTAGATCATGTAAAAGTTTGAAGAAAATTTACCAAAACATGCATTCAATGGCAACATTTTTACACATGTCCAGTGTTGGCAAGACTATATAAAAAAAAACTGGGTATCAAAATATCTAGGTTTACTACTATAAAGACTACAAAATCAAATAATTTGTAAAATCCAGTGAAGCATATTCAAGTTAAAAAACCAACATGTTCATTACAGATCAGACAGATGGACAGATAGACTAATGGAGAGAGTGAGAAAGAGAGAGAGAGCTTAATCCAAGCACACACATATGTAAATGCTCCATAGATAAATTAGTTTGATTAATTTGACAAAAATGCACGATGAATGCATACAATCATAAATTTTTTGGTAAATTTCAGTGTTTTCAAAGGATGAAAATCTAAACTTTGACCTTATACATTGTACACAAATGGGCAATAGTACATAACTGTACGACAAACACAGTGTGCACTTCAATTCAGTGGTTTTTACAAAGATGCACCATACTATTCTCAAGTGATTGAACATAATATATAAAACAAAATCGGGTGATCATTATATAAGTTGTGTAGAAATTCTGAGATTTTACTTTTTGGAAATTGCTGAACAAATAATTTTAATTAACAATAATTTATTCAAATGAAATTTGTATCATATAAAAATGCATTTTTTCATAAAAAAGAAGAACATCTAGTCATTATTTCTATTATAAGAAAACAGCACTTTTTAAGCATTAATAATTTTCTTCTAGAAGCATTATCAAATGTATAGCATTCGCAAAAAATTATGAAGCATCTAAAATATCAAGACTTCTACAGAAAGGTCAGAAAAAGTAAACAAAACAGCAGATATACAGCTATTAGTAAAACTCAAAACACAACAATTAGACTCCAGAGTATGATACAAAGGGTCCAAAAAATTCAGACCTGGACCATGATGTACAGGACCGTCAGTGGGAATAAAACCGCCAGAAACCAGGGAGTAGTGTAACCAATTATTAATGGCACCGAGACCACTCTCAACAGACAAGCCAGCCAGGATTCAGCCACTCTTGGTATAACTGTGTCTAAAACATCTATATCCTTGCTGAACCTATTCATGATTCGTCCTAGAGGTGTTGTGTCGTAAAATGCTATCGGCACTTTCATTGTGTTTTGTAACATGCCAGCATGTAATCGTTGGCCCGCCATGACATTACCGACATAAAGCATGATAGAAGATATAACAATGAAAATACCTGAAAATAAACAGTTCTGATTATCTGTAAAAGCTGTGTATTACACAATCTACAACTACCTACCTCATGACAAAGATCAGCTTATCTGATCATGTGACTTAAATAAACTAGAGGCTCTCAAGAGCCTGTGTCGCTCACCTGTATTTACTGATGCTTTGGAATTCATGTAAAATAAGGTTAAAATCATAATTAACAGTATTAGATATTAGATATTATAATGATATCTAAGATAATAACAAAAAACTGCAAAATTTCTGTAAAATTACTAACTCAGGGGCAGCAACCCAACAACGGGTTGTCGGATTCGTCTGAAAATTTCAGGGCAGATAAATCTAAATCTGATGAACATTTTTGCTGCCTGTCAGATTTGATCTAAATGCTTTAGTTTCAGAGATATAAACCAAAAACTGCATTTTACCCCCATGTTCTATTTTTAACCAAGTCGGCCATGATGGTTGAAATGCGGGGTCATCGGACAAATTTTTTAAACTACATACCCTAATAATGATTATGGCCAAGTATGGTTAAATTTGTCTCATTGTTTCATAGTATAAGATTTATGTAGAAGATTACAAAAATTTACGAAAAATTGTTAAAAATTGACTATAAAGGGCAATGACTAAAGGGGTCGACTGACAATTTTGATCATGACAACTTATTTGTAGATCTTACTTTGCTGAACATTACTGCTGTTTACAGTTTATGATGGTTGGAATGCGGGGTCATCGGACACATTTTTTAAACTAGATACCCTAATGATGATTGTGGCCAAGTTTGGTTAAATTTGGCCCAGTGGTTTCAGAGGAGAAGATTTTTGTAAAGGTTAACGACGACGACGGACGCCAAGTGATGAGAAAAGCTCACTTGGCCCTTTGGACCAGGTGAGCTAAAAACAACATTAGCTACATTTTTATAATTTCCTTATGTCTGTTTTTAATCGTTATAAGTAACATGCCCTTTATGAACTGATGATTGGTTTTAAAATAAATTATTCCTATTGGAATTCATTTGTGGCATCATTGATATTCTCAACATCATAAAATTGGCTTTTTCTAAAGTTGACTTGTCTACAGTATGTCACATGACAAATCGTAAAAAATGTAGTTTCTTAATATATTCCTATAATATGGAAATCTGTGTGAATCAATTTATCTATTGACCAATTTTAGTAATAAGATTCTCTTCATATATTTTGAACTGCACATTATGAAGAATTTTACACAAAAATCAAAAGTTCAGACAATTAGTCCAATTAAGAACTTGATGAAGGAGTACTTATATTTCAAGCAAGTAGCTCAGAACCAGAAGAAATCAATGTTATAATTCTATTAAACATTAATCTTTTTTGTGACTGTGATAGCACAAGTGCTCTTTTAAAAACATACTGTCAATCAAAAATTTATTTGTGCCATTAACCCTGTTTCTCTTTTTTTCTTTTTCATATACCTATAATTAACATATATGATGATGCAGAATAGTCATAATTACCATTATATCTAGGCGTATAATGTGTACACACAAGACCATCTGTCTATAAATAGTATCAATTTTTGGCATAAGTAAAAATAAATGTTTAATAAGATCGATGTTTATAATTAGAAAAATGCCAAACATTTAAGTACTGTAATTCAGAAATTATTGCATGCATTTATTATTGCATTTTTTGACGAAGGGACAAAAATGCGAGATTAATCATTGCGATTTCAGAAAAACCTGCATACATATGTGTGTATCAAATATCAGAATGCGAGTGCTAATTATTGCAATACTCATCCAGTAGCATTACTTGTATAAATGAAAAACCTCACAATAATTTCCGAATTTACAGTACTTCAGTTTATAAAATGGCAATCAAAGTCAAAAATAATTGTGTGGATTTATAATTGCCACTTGTTGAATAGCAGACAGAGGTATTGGATTTATTATGCAATGTCAGGAAATGTTGTGTTTACAATTCTGATTACAAAATTAAAGCTCAGTTTAATGGGTTACTCATCAGTCCATTTTTCCACATTATTAGGCGGAAAAATTTATGTGTGTTTAGGGTTTCTTCCTTAAAAATTATAAAATGCCAATGTCTGGGTTTTTTTTAGTCACAATCCTGTGAATATTGACTTATAACCAAATTAAAATATTACAAACATCTGAAATTTGCAATTTGTAAATAAGCCAAGTGAGAATTTTTTTTTTTTTATCAATTCTTCCTCATATTTTGATGAAACAAGTTAGGGCTGAGCCATGAAAACACTCATGAAAAAATCTCATCCAGGTAGGGGTATTTTTGTACAGTGAAAGTGTATTTGAAATTTTTAAATTTCATCTATAGATGGCTACACCAATTTCAAAGTCTGTTTCCTTTGTAATAGAAGTGCTCTTTGAGGTAACAACAACCAATATGCAGGTAAATTTTTTTTAAAGCAATCCTCATAAAATGTAAGGTTCAGCCTTCAAAATTAGATTTGGTAAGGAAACCCTAAATATATTCAATTTGGACAACAAAAAAAAATGCAAATAAAATGCTCCGCTGGGGCACAGCTTGATACGACCGCAGAGGTCGAACCCTGAACAGTTGGGGCAAGTATGGACACAACATTCAAGCTTGATACAGCACTGAATTTGGATTGTAATTAAATATTTGACACAGCATAGGTTTCTGACACAGAATGAAAGTGGTCTAAGAACTAAAAATTTTTTAATTTACCTATTCAAACCATATCATTATTATTTGCTTTTATATATAAATCAGAAATAACCAATTTAAAATGTAAAATTTTAAATAAAAAAAAGGAAAAAAAATCCCCCCCCTCCAAATTTTTTGAACCCCCTTATGATTCATCACCCCCAAACTTAATCCCAGCCTTCCCTTTGTAGTATGGTACCTTGCAGTATAGTTTCAGAGAGATCCATACACTTGAACACAAGTTATTGTCTGGAAACTAGAAAAATGCTTGTTTTTTGGCCCCTTTTTGGCCCCAAATTCCTAAACGTTTAGGGCAATTACCCCCAAACTCAAACCCAACTTTCCCTTTGTGATATGGAACCTTGCAGTACAATTTCATAAAGATCCATACACTTACACACAAGTTATTGTCCTGAAACTAGAAAAATGCTTGTTTT
Source organism: Mytilus californianus (assembly GCF_021869535.1). Lineage (NCBI taxonomy): Eukaryota > Metazoa > Mollusca > Bivalvia > Mytilida > Mytilidae > Mytilus > Mytilus californianus. The sequence goes on from NW_026262723.1 coordinate 2,083,475, forward strand.
TTTGCCCCTATTTGGCCCCTAATTACTAAAATTTTGAGGGAATTACCCCCAAAATCATTCCCAGCCTTCCCTTTGTGATATGGTACCTTGCAGTTCAATTTCAGAGAGATCCATACACTTGAACACAAGTTATTGTCTGGAAACTAGAAAAATGCTTATTTTTGGCCCCTTTTTGGCCCCTTATTCCTAAACTTTATGGGCAATTACCCCAAACTCAATTCCAGCTTTCCCTTTGTGATATGGAACCTTTTGTACAATTTCATAAAGATCCATAAACTTACACACAAGTTATTGTCATGAAACTAGAAAAATGCTTGTTTTTTGCCCCTTTTTGGCCCCTAATTCCTAAAATTTGGAGGCAATTACCCCAAAAATCAATCCCTGCATTCCCTTTGTGATATGGAACCTTGTGATACAATGTCAGAGAGATCCATAGACTTACACACAAGTTATTGTCATGAAACTAGAAAAATGCTTGTTTTTTGCCTTTTTGGCCCCTAATTCCTAAAATTTGGAGGCAATTACCCCCAAAATCAATCCCAGCATTCCTTTTGTGATATGGAACCTTGTGGTACAATGTCAGAGAGATCCATACACTTACACACAAGTTATGTCTGGAAGTTACAAAAATGCTTATTTTTGGCCCCTTTTTGGCCCCTAATTCCTTAACTGTTGGTACCATAACCCCCAAAATCAATCCCCACCTTCCTTATGTGGTATTGAACCTTATGGTAAAATTTCATTGAGATCCATTTACTTAAACTAAAGTTAGAGTGCGAAAACTAATGTGTCTTCGGACGACAACGACGACGACGACGCCAACGTCATACCAATATACAATCACAAAATTTTTTTGCGGCCGTATAAAAATGATCAGAATTGCACTTTTTATAGCACATGCTGCCTACCTTGGATGAAGCCAATAACACCGTAGATACCAAGTCTCAGGTCCCTTTGTGCTGTGTCTATTGTTCCATTCACTATAGTCGTGTTGTCGTTACTCCACTCAGCCAGCCAGATATTAGAGTAAATGCTAGCAGCATTATACAATATGTAGAAAAATATAATAAGTAAACTCAGTAATATTCCTACAGATCTCAGGTATGCCATAAACACATTCAACTTCACCTAAAATACAACAATTTACCAATATTATCATTTAAACAATATAATAATCTACTGTCTTACAAATGGCAGTCAGGGGTACTACTTGTACAAGTAATCTTTATTTACTTGAAGTAGATATGAAATTACACTTAAATGATTAGTAAAGACATCTGCAAAGGACAGACAATTAAAAATTCTATTAGAGCAAGGAAGTCCTAAGAAATTCAAGAAAAGAAGATAGGATAAATTTTTTACTTGTATAAGTAAAAAAATCTGAATGTCTTAGGGACATAACTAAGCCAAAAAATAATTTACCTATACAAGTAAATAAAATACACTTGTATAAGTATCCTACAAATTTACTTATATAAGTATATTAATATTTACTTCTTCAAGTAAATAAAAATTACTTTTACAAATTGTACCCCTAACTGAATGGGAGGTTAAGTTATCTATAAAACCAGGTGTAATCCTCTACTTTCTTCCGAAAATTCCTGTATCAAGGAATATGACAGTTGTTTTCCAGTCGTTCCATTGGTTGAATTACTGTGAAAGTACTTTTACTCATGGGTATCAATTTTCATGGTTTGAGCCAAAGTTGTATGTTCGTGGGTTCTTAAATTCATGGATTTTAGTTTTCTGAAAAAAATCGAGTGAAGAATTTGAAGCCATCAGACATGAAGATTCTTGAAAAAAATGATATGATTTGTGGGACATTGCTAAATAAGGTGTCCATTACTGACAACATTCATCAAACTTTTAATAAAATAAATGCTTTCGGAAATAAGCTGATTCATCTATGTGTACAAATTGTCTCGATTGAAGGAACTTGCAAAGTTAAAAGTTTAATAGTTGCACACTCGTATATCAGTTGTGATGACACTAATTAACCCGAGATTGAATTATCAACAGATTGACTATCATCAAGGTGTTAATTGGGCCATAAACATGTCACTTAAAAAAACGGTAGTTAATAACTTTTTTTTTATGAGAATTATAAGGAGATAAAATGAACACTTCATCATCCCATATTATCACCAGAATCTGACTTTCATCGATCAAAACTACTTTTCATGAGAAATAAAAGGTTAAAAGTTGTACAGTTTAGGGGTTGTAAAGATTAAATGGATAAAATCGTATCTAAAGTTGTATAAATGTAGTTCATAGTGCGTGTTGATATTCGATGTATTCTCTAGATTATATGCCTCTATCCATGTAGTCACACCTACATGAGGATCTTTCCATGCCTTGATTTGGACAACAGTTGTTATATTTCATTGGACACTTAAATTTGTGGATAAAGCCATCCACGAATACAAAGAAAAATTGGTACCCCACGAATAAAAGTACTTTTACAGTAGATGAGCATTTGGCTTTGTCAGGTTTTATGGACTTCCTCCATTTTAATTTATCTTAGAGATATTTTTGAAAATACATTTTTTTTATCAATGTCTTAGCAAGAGGAGGTGGTACAAATGTAGTTGTTTCTTCACATAACTAGCTTAACCTTGAGTCCTTGACACATGCTTATTTGTTTGTCCAAAGTCAAGAACTGCCATATCAGATTCTGTTTTATACATGTTTGCTGTTAGACTAAGGTGTTGCTGTTTCTTGCTGTTCACTGTTGGAATGTGATGATATTTGTAATCTGTTTTATATCATACAGAACTTGTCTAAACTTGATTGATTGATTGATTATTGGTGTTTTACACCACTTTCATAACTTTTGGCTACATCATGGCAGCCAGGTTTACTGGTGAAAGAAGCCAGAGTGCGTGGAGAGACCACTGACCATCTGCCAGAAAACTGGCAATCCTAATCAATTAAGATTGGAGTAGAACACATTTGTCATGTGCATTGTTGGAACTCACAACGTCAGTGTACAGGCTAGTCATATTGTAGACTGATTACTGAGATGGCTCGGCCACCATGACATCTAGAGTTCTAAACTTGTAGATAAGTGTAGCTTGCCATTTATGTATGAAAACTTCTATTGTCAGCAACCATATATTGACCTGCAGATGTTTTGGGTTTTTTTGTGTTGTTTCTCCAAATATCATTTTCTCAATATCCCATAACACAATATCTAAAAATCAATCTAACTATATAATTCTAACCTTAAAGTTAGAAAACAATGGTGGAACTAAGCAATTCAATGGTAAAGCACCTTCATTCATTTTAAGCTCACCTGGCCCAGAGGGCCAAGTGAGCTTTTCTCATCACTTGGCGTCCATCGTCGTTAACTTTTTACATTTTGAACTTCTTCTAGAGAACCACTGAATGGAATGAAACCAAACATGGCATGAATGTTCCCTATGAGGTGCTGACCAAGTGTTGTTACTTTGTAGCCGATCCATCATCCAAGATGGCCGCCAGTGGGGGGATTAGTTTAACATAGGACCCTATTGGAAATACATACAAATGTCTTCTTTTAAAGAACCACTGAATGGAATGAAACCAAACATGGTATGAATGTTCCTTATGAGGTGCTGACCAAGTGTTGTTACTTTGAAGCCGATCCATCATCCAAGATGGCCGCCAGCGGGGGACTTAGTTTAACATAGGACCCTATGGGAAATACATACAAATGTCTTCTTTTAGAGAACCACTGAATGGAATGAAACCAAACATGGCATGAATGTTCCTTATGAGGTGCTGACCAAGATTTGTTACTTTGAAGCCAATCCATCATCCAAGATGGCCGCCAGCGGGGGACTTAGTTTAACATAGGACCCTATGGGAAATACATACAAATGTCTTCTTTTAGAGAACCACTGAATGGAATGAAACCAAACATGGCATGAATGTTTCTTATGAGGTGCTGACCAAGTGTTGTTACTTTTTAGCCGAACCATCATCCAAGATGGTCGCCAGCAGGGTACTTAGTTTAACATAGGACCTTATTGGAAATACACACAAATGTCTTCTATTAGAGTACCACTGAATGGAATGAAACCAAACATGGCATGAATGTTCCTTATGAGGGTCTGACCAAGTGTTGTTACTTTGAAGCCAATCCATCATCCAAGATGGCCGCCAGTGGAGGACTTAGTTTAACATAGGACCCTATGGGAAATACATACAAATGCTTCTTCTAGAGGTGCACTGAATGGAATGAAACCAAACATGGCATAAATGTTTCTTATGAGATGCTGATGAAGTGTTGCTAATTTGTTGCCGATTTACTGTTCAAGATGGCCACCAGGATTTTTTATTAAATGACAGGACCAATATTAAACAAAATTTGACCTCACTCATTATTAGGGTATCTGTTATGATTTTTATCTATTTTTACATGATTTCCAAAATCAAAGTAGAATCAGGTGAGCGACACAGGCTCTTGAGAGCCTCTAGTTTTTTTTATAAAATGGCAGACCTCAATTAATCTGATGTAGGTTAGTTTATTTTGCATTCTAGACGTATGAAAAAAACAGGCACATTTGCTGGGGCGCAGCTTGATACGACCGCAGAGGTCGAACCCTGAACAGATGGGGCAAGTATGGACACAAACATTCAAGCTTGATACAGCACTGAATTTGGATTGTAATTAAATATTTGACACAGCATAGGTTTCGGACGCAGAATGAATGTGGTCTAAGAATTTAAAAAATTTTAATTTACCTATTCAAACCATATCATTATTATTTGCTTTTATATATAAATCAGAAATAACCAATTTAAAATGGAAAATTTTAAAGAAAAAAAAGGAAAAAAAAATCCCCCCCCAATTTTTTGAACCCCTTATGATTCATCACCCCTAAACTCAATCCCAGCCATCCCTTTGTGGTATGGAACCTTGCAGTACAATTTCATAAAGATCCATACACTTACACACAAGTTATTGTCCTGAAACTAGAAAAATTCTTGTTTTTTTGCCCCTTTATGGCCCTTAATTCCTCAAATTTTGAGGGAATTACCCCAAAATCAATCCCAGCCTTCCCTTTGTGGTATGGTACCTTGTAGTACAATTTCAGAGAGATCCATACACTTGAACACAAGTTATTGTCTGGAAACTAGAAAAATGCTTATTTTTGGCCCCTTTTTGGCCCCTTATTCCTAAACATTTAAGGCAATTACCCCCAAACTCAATTCAAGCTTTCCCTTTGTGATATGGAACCTTGTAGTACAATTTCATAAAGATCCATACACTTACACACAAGTTATTGTCATGAAACTAGAAAAATGCTTGTTTTTTGCCCCTTTTTGGCCCCTAATTCCTAAAATTTGGAGGCAATTACCCCCAAAATCAATCCCAGCATTCCCTTTGTGATATGGAACCTTGTGGTACAGTGTCAGAGAGATCCATACACTAACACACAAGTTATGTCTGGAAGTTACAAAAATGCTTATTTTTGGCCCCTTTTTGGCCCCTAATTCCTTAACTGTTGGTACCATAACCCCCAAAATCAATCCCAACCTTCCTTTTGTGGTATTGAACCTTATGGTAAAATTTCATAGAGATCCATTCACTCAAACTAAAGTTAGAGTGCCAAAAACCAATGTGTCTTCGGACGACGACGACGACGTCATACCAATATACGACCACAAAATTTTTTTGCGGTCGTATAAAAGTAAGCTTTTGAGACGGAATACAGACATTCCCTAATTCAACATCTATGCTTGCACCTTATTCTACTTACCTTGCCTGTCTCTACACCTTCAGCTTGTATCAATTTTTCTTCCTTTTTCTTTTCTTTGACTTGTTTTTTTAATTTCAGATTTTCAGTGTCCGCAGCAATTACTGACTTCTGTTTCTTAGGTGCCATCTTCTGATTTATCAGTCCCTGGGAACCCTTCCATGAAGTGCCTAAAATATCTGACTTTTGACCATCAGACATTTCTGATTCTGTCCTGGTTCTCTGAGAAAGAACAGACACTTGCCTACAATAACCAAATAAAAAGATTTGATTCTGAAAACAATATTAATCTGTCACCAAACAATTTGCTGATTTCAGGGTAATATTTTCCAAATCAGGCACCAAATTGTAATTGGCTAAAAAATGTCCCAAACAATGGAAATTCAACAAATGATATGACATTTTTTATTTTGGGGTACCAACAATGAAGTTACCCGTAGATTATGAAACAGACATTTTTTTATCCTTGACATCACAAATAAGACAAAATGGATACTACAATGTGCTACAATTAAGATATAATTTTCATAATGAAAAAAATGGCTAACAAAAATCAATTATGGGATAAAGATTCTACAATTTGCCTGACACTATGTATAAAGTATATTTAGGAAGCTAGAAACATGTTAGATGTTTTATTCTAAAATCTAATTGGACAGCTGCTAAAATTTAGGAAAAAAAATTGCATCTGTAACTAAGTTTACTCTGTGATATCAATACCCAAATATTTATGGACATACCTTGTAAAATTGGAGAAAACACCAAAGTATCTGCTTTGTTCAAACTTTCATAATTACTTTAATAGTATTATCAAGAACTTCAAATATCCTAGGTATTTAAGTGCCTAACACATTTAGGGTTTTGTCCACTTAAATGCATGAGGGGAGGGGATTGAGTTGGGGCAGAGGGACTTCCAAAATCTTCCTGCAACCTTCATTTATCTTATTTTGCACACATTCAATATTTATGCAAGCATAAATGACTCATGTCCAATAATAAAATTTACAGTCCAAACCTCACACATTTATTTTGATGGAATAGCCCCAAAATATGGCAAAGCCTAATGGCACAACTGCTGGATCAATTCCAAGACTATTTGTCTGCTGCTATGATGAATTAAGAATGTTTTTTACACAATCAGACACATTTAATACATAAAATTTTGTACAGACAAAATAACAAAAGCATTGTTAAATGCCAAAACTATGGCATTTCCTTTCTTAATTTTTTTCCAATGATGATATTACCCTTTTTACATATGACATGATTAATAACCTAATATTTCATATCATTGTGTATAAAATCTGAACTGCAAACATTAAAAATGTCTAGGAATTTTCCTTAATTTGTAGAATCTAATGCATTCTGGGTAATTTTTCAACATGTTGCAATTGTTAACAACTTCTTTAACAATGAATAACATCATTATTTTTATTTGGTGTATTAACAGCAAATTTATCCACAATGCATTAGATTATGAAATGGCAAATTGATGCCAATGAAATATTCTGCATTAGTCAACATCATTCTTGGTTATGGCAAATCCTGTTCAATTAGAATAGAGATAAATGTAATGTATTTCTATATTTGTGCATACAAAATCAATGATTTTATTGTAGCAAATTACTTTTTACTGATTTAGGTTATTTAGATTTCCAGTAAACAAATTGCAGCCATTTCTGACCGATGCAATCAAATATTGCAAAAATTGCAAAACAATAATGTTTTCTTACAGATAATTTTCATGCAACATTGTTTTCATGCTTCAAATAAAACACAACAACAAAAATGATTTTGAAAATCTTGATTATTGAAAACGAAATACGGCTAAACACTCTGCCACATTATAAATTAAAACAATGGAGAAAACTTGGACTCCTTAGAAGATTTTTTCTTTAAAACTAGTATTGTTTCTTTTTCTTTACTATATGCACAGCTACATTTTCTCTTGTCCCTAACACTATTATTCAGACTAAAAATTAAATGGACTAAGATTAGAAAAAAACAAACTACATCAAAAACAAATCAAATTAAATACAAAAATGTTATGATACGATTATGTTTCTGTGGTTGTGAATTGTGAATCATAGCTACCTCTCTATATCTGTTTCCAACCTGCTATATAAAGTATAGAAAAGAATATTTTGTCAGACAATAGGTTATTACTTAATTGAGACAAAGGAAAAAAAAGTGTCTTCATTTATTTCACTCAAGTTCGAGTCAGAATAATGTCTCTACATAGGGTGGGGTCTTTCTGCAGACTGCTACCTTGTGAACTAGCATGTTAAAAATCATCATATTGGAATTGTACAAAGCAGGGTTCATATTAATATCGCAATATGACTGATCCAAAATTAGATGTATGGGGGCATTGAAGGCACTTTCTTTTAGACCCCAACCACCCATTAATTTAAAATTTTCATTTTACTATCAATTCTTACAAAATTCTTAGGAAAATCCATTCATCTGCAATTCACTGATTTGAGTACCTCCCATCCCCACACCAGATTAATTTTGGATCAGCCCTAAGCATGTTCTTGTCCTGATATGAATGTAATATTTGCCACTGAATGTAAAACACCAATTCATTGTCAGCTGTAACATTACTTTCTGAACAATCAATGTAGCATTACACACACTTACTGTTTGAGTAGTTTAGTCTGACTGTCATCCATCACATTCTCTAACTTGTTAACCATATCTTCTGCTATTTGTAAATCTGAAAATAAAATTATGTTACTGTAAATTTCAGGAGTTTATATTAATGCGAATAATGCGACTGGGTCAGTGTTGCAAAAGTAAGAATATTTCCAAGGGTCAGAGCTCCAATTAAAAAAGACTTGATCTGCACTGACTATTGAACTAGTACAAGATCTTGTTTATAATACAAATGTTTGATGTAGCAAATTTCCATATCAATACCATTTTAAAGGGACATACAGTGTCTTCCCTAGAAAATTTTTCATGCATGGTGGGTCCATGGTGAATTTGCAACGCGGCACACGACGCTTCTTTTTCAGAATTAGTTACACTACATAATATTTATGTTTAAAGCCATATACCAATCTAATTGTTTTATTATAGGAACAACAATTCAAACAATTCATGGAACTTTAACGTATTTATCACAGATGAGAGTAATTAACTAAAGACCTTATAAGCAATAATAAAAAAAATCCAGTCTGCAATAGTTATTTACAATTTATTGTCATGTACACATAATTTTGTTGTCAGATATCTTCCTCTGTTTCAACTTTCAAAAGGTCACCACACATTTTTCAAAATCAAAATCTTCCTTCTTTGGTCCTTCAATTGATATATGTATTAAGCAATTCAGCACTTTTTGACATAGTCTGTTTCTCAACTTCAGGGCTTTGCTCATGGTGATGATTTTTTTCTGTCTGACTACAATTTGATGAAGGAGTAAACTTTTCTGAGTCTTCTCTAACCAACTTGTCAAAAAAGTTGGGCCAGTAAGGCGACCTTTCTTTGATGGTTGCTTGGACATGGTTGTTTAAATGATTGATGATTGTTCTTCGAATTTTGCTGATAGAATGATTTCAGCATCAACAGCAACTTGTTAAATAAAACTTTGAATGTCATCATTGCTTCACAGAGATTTTACAGGAAACAATATTATAAAAAAAAAAATTATTTGCGTTAATTACAGAAGTAGTCAATGAAGAATATCTGACCTACGGACATACAGATGACATATTTGGCAATAACCTGTTTGGAAGCTAAGCTAACATTTTATTTCATGACAATTAACTATTTTTTTACATACATCCCTGTCCGATTTATTTATAACGCTTCATAATTGTAAAAATCCAATCTTGCCGAAGTGAAAGAAATTAAGCCCCACTTGTGTAAAAAATGGCAAATGAATCCGCTGCACTTAAGCTTGTGACCCATTGAAATACAAATAGAACAACACAAGTTTATTAAAAACAATATTTCCGTAACTAACTACGTTTTTTTGAAAGTCTTTCTATGAAATCTTTTAAATATTTCATAAGACACGTCTTTTTCTCCGCCCGGTGGCAGTGATGTGTATTCTTTGATATAATCAATCAACTGCGACTAATCTAAAAATAACTGATTGTTGTGACCAGTCAAAAAATAATTCATGGATGTAAATATAGCCGATGATATAACGACGAAACTTCATTAAAAAAAATGTTTTGTTCATTCTCTGTGAAATTACGTTGGTTTTACTTTATGATACCAGAGACTATACCAAATTTTAAATTTCTACTTTCTAAAGATAAACAGTAAAATAACGATGTCATACTGGAAAAGGTTAAACTTTTATTTAGCACAGAAAGATGTGCATTGGAGATTAATCTGACTATCTATTTATCAGCTAACTGGCCACTTCTATTATGTAACCGAAGTCTCGATGTATAACCAACTAATCAAGAAGGTTGTAAAATCCCGGCACGCGCGACGTGATGCATCCAATTATCAGTCGGATGAGTTAAAACACCTGGGGAGTGTTGTCACTTGTCAATTCACTTTCAAAATATCGATAATAAATATTTTACACAGTTATAATTTTCACACATAGCGGGATGCATTGCGGCAATGATGAAAGCATGGCGGTCGAAATTTATGCGTAGCGGTACCGCAATGCTTGAATAGCCTAGGGAAAACACTGACATAATTCCAGTAAAAACAGTAGTTTGGCACTGATCTTTGGACTTGTCCAAGACATTGCTGATATGAACCTTTGATATAAATTTTATAAAAAAATCTGACAAGAACTGTATGTGTATATGCTAATATAAATATAAAGGATATTCAAGAACCAACTGGATATCTATAAGTTTTTAAAAAAAGTCAAATTTTGTATTTATGGCCCTATGTTGCTGGCATTCATGAATACCTAGGAGTATTGTTATGCATTTTTATATATCAATGTATCAATTTCATTTATGTGTTCTTTTATGCTTATCAAAAACAAAACTTGGCTTTTAAAATGCCAACACACAATTTCCAGTGTTTTTCATACATATAAAATGGATTTTATTTTATTTTTTGGTTTTAACAGAATTATAATACCCTGCAATATACTTCACCTTCAATTTCGTCTTCTAGATCTTCTTTTTCTAATTCTTCGTTGAGGTAATTCTTGAGAAACTCAGCAAATGCTCCAGCATGGCTGATAAGATCGCTGTATGATCCCATCTCACTAATTTTACCATCCACTAAGGTTATGATAATATCCACCTTAGATAGGAAACTGATTCCATGCGTTACTAAAATTCTTGTCTGAAAAAGAAGAGGAAAATTTTATCAAAGAAAAAGTTATTGTACTCTCTGGTTCAATACACCTTTAAAAGGGCCTCCAGAATTGATTGTATACTCGGTGAGTGACACTTCTTTTAAAATCTTATGAGTTGTGATTATTTTTAGAAAGATTGCCTGAAATATTCCTGAAAATATATATCAGAATTCTATGCATGGCCAGAAAAAATTAAAAAGTTCCCTTCTGTCCCCCATTAAATTATTCCTGAAACAGACCAAAGTATGAAATTAAATCATTAATTTTTCAGGCAAGAAATTGTATGTAATATCTTTATATATGTACATTGATGTAGAGTATCTCAAGATATTAGTTTTGTATGAGGCTGAAAACAGGTGGAAATCTGAAGCTTGCTAAGCATTTCTTACTCTTTCTTAACAAGTTACAAAACATAATAAATCACACCCATTGTACAAATTTCATTTTGATCATGTAAACTTGAAATCTCCTTTGTCATGTTTGTACAGAGAAAATAAAATCAAAATATGTTGGGTTTTTTTCGGTAAAATGCTGGAAGTTCCATACTTTAAGGCTACTGACTTCTTGGAAACAAACCATGTCAATACATATAGGGGCTTTTGAGATAATTACAGCATTAATACAGCAGATCTCTTTTCATTGCATAGTCCAAACTAAATAGAAAATAATGTAATTAATTGAAAAATATTGATATTAAAAATCATTCCTCAAATTTTAAACAGAGTTGAGTGTATAAAAAATGTGGTGAAAACACTGTTTAGCATGTTTTTATTTTCTTTATTACCAATTAGAAATATTTCAAAAAATACAGAAAAATGATTCATTTCATTCAATATAAGACAAACTCAAGTTTGGTGTATTGATACATTCAAATTTGAGCTCATGAAATAAAATGATTATATGACCACAGCCGATATAAACATTATAGCCACACTCAAATAAACAGTGGTCACTAGTTACCTTATTTCTCTAAACTGTGGTCACTAGTTACCTTATTTCTCTAAACTGTGGTCACTAGTTACCTTATTTCTCAAAAGTCCATTTGGTCCCAAAACTTCATCAAAGATGTGTTTCCCAACATGTGAGTCAACAGCACTAAGTGGGTCGTCAAGGAGATATACGTCTGCATCTTGATATACAGCTCTGGCTAAACTGACTCGCTGCTTCTGACCACCACTCAGATTTATACCCTGTAAAAACAACATTGATTGTGATAGGTATAAATATTCTTTTTCTAAATAGTTGATGTGTCAACTGCGAACTGAATAAATGGAATGTCAAGTTCCTTTTGTCAGAGAAAGGGAAAGTTAGAAGAAAAGAACATGTAATCCTTAAATTTCAATCACACAAAAATTACCTTACAATTATTTGTAGATTTGTTTATGCAGGGCCTAATCTAGGATTTTAGAGAGGGAGAAGTGACTTCTCCTTCCATGAGAGAGAAGGGAGAAGTGAGATTCCATAACCCTTTCGGTTGCATAGTGTTCTCGTGCTTATCACTAAGGAAATTGTTTTATATGCAATAAAAAATATACTTGCAGTTTTTTCATGTTATTGTACAAAATGTATCTATAGAAAGTTCTTAATAAAAAAGTTTAGACAATATAGTTGTTATTTTATATTCATTGATACCATTTGTACTGTCAACTTGAATTTAAGTTTGAATAAAATTTGTTGCTTGGGACATAAGGGAGTAGCCTAGTAATATTATGATGCATTAAATTCATGTGCATCTGCCTCAATTTATTTTTAAATGTCCAGAAAAATATGACTCCCAGTTTACCTGATGAATTTCACATGACTGGGAATTTAATTTATATCACCACTTGTCATTATTTTGTAAAACATTATTGAATGTCCAGGACATCATGTTACGTGTAGTTGTAAATTGAGATTCTCGTTAAAGATTGTAAGCCTATAAATGAAAATATATGTCAATCACATATTAATTAACCGATACAGAGCTAATTTCTATCATTTTATAAAAATATCTTCCCTATCAACGAATATGTCGTGAAAAAAAAAAATCCACTGCTGATCACAGCTGGTCGAGTGTCGTACATTTGCTATCACATTATCCATCAGCTGTCTTTCTACCTTTTATAATTCAATTTTTATTCAATGAATATAATAAATCTACCGTTAATTCCCACCCTTAACCCACCGAATAGTACAATTTGATCAACTCGTAATAAATAAAAATAAAACAAATCAGCTGAGTGATTTCGCAACATCCTATGATTAAAAATCATCGTAAAATGATAACTTTAACAGACAGTCAGTTTTCTGATTGAATAGTTTTGAATGCTATATCCAAGGATGTTCAAAGTCGCCGTTGTATTTATCTAATTTGATTTTCGACAGTAGTAGTCCTGGGTTGTTTCGAAAATCTCGATTTTCCTTGTCAGTCGCCATTTTTTTCTACCTGGGAGACTTGTAATTCACAAGTTGTCTCCCTTTTACTGATTTTCATAGTCAGTCGGCTGGCGAGATTTAGCGATTTTCAAAATTCTTTGGCGACTTAAATTGTCATTTCACCGGCAAGATTATGGCCTGTGTTTATGTATATAATGGTATTAAGAGTTGTGTTCATCTTACTTTTAACACATATATAGATATAAGAAGATGTGGTATGAGTGCCAATGAGACAAATCTCCATCCAAGTCAAAATTTATAAAAGTAAACCATTATAGGTCACAGTACAGTCTTCAACACGGAGCCTTGGCTCACACCGAACAGTAAGCTATAAAGGGCCCCCAAAATTACTAGTGTAAAACCATTCAAACGGGAAAACCAACGGTCTAATCTATATAAAAAACGAGAAACGAGAAACACTTATGAACCACATCAACGAACGACAACTACTGAACATCAGATTCCTGACTTAGGACAGGTGCAAACAAATGCAGCGGGTTTAAACGTTTTTAATGGTACCAAACCTTCACCCTTTTTCTGAAACAATAGTGTAACATCACAACATAGAAAGACACACTATAAAATATCAACTGAAATAGCTTAACTCAATCAAAGGACATATTAACACCATTGAACATACACTGAACAAATAAATTTGACCTATGATACAATGTAAATACAAAATAAATAAACTAAGGGAAGAATAATAAAAGTAACATGTTATATCGGTATGGAATGTTAAACAATTAAAGAAAAACAATCTGCTCGAACAAAAATATAAGCCGTTTGCAATAACTTTAAACACAGGTAAATAAAAATAATTTTGTTGTTAGGTATACGTATACAGTTCCAATAGAGAAAGGAAATATTTTTACAAAATAAATAATTTTGATGTTCATAGTACGAAGTGAAAATTTATAGTAATACCAAACACTTATAAAAGCTGGTATATAGACCAGATATAACCCTGAATTACATTAATTAACAAAAAAGCAATACAATTAGTATCAACAGGTCAAATAAACAAGAAAGTACGATTTGAGAGTACTCACAGTTACTGACAGCTAGTTAAAAGCCAAAACAATTAATAATAAAAAATCATGCATCAGAGACTAAAATCAACTAAAACACATCCCAGGGATTTAGTATTTTAACGTCATGGACAGTCAAAGAAGACATGACTAGTGCAATGCCAAAAATAAATGTATCAACAGACAGTAGGATAGTTAGGAGTTTAACCTCTTTATAGATCAAAACGAACGTGGGTGTGTCTTAATACATCCCATTTGAAAAGAATACAAATTTAGTTATGTTTTAATTTGCTGATGACAAAATCGATATTAGTGCCAATGTAAACTATATTCAAAGATCTAATTACAACATTGGTAAGATAACCTTTACTAATAAGTTTGTTTTATATGTATTCAACCAAAACTTGTGAAATTGACAACAGAACAAAATTTAAAGAACAAATCCTGATGTTTGATTCAAATCAACACTATATTTCAGTGCAATGGCTGTATCCTTAGACATATACCTTACCTTTTATCTTTTCATTTTCATGGGTTTTTAATTCTAACATTTAGATGACCGCCATTTTGCTAAGGGCTGTTCCATAAAAACATACATGGGAGCCGGGTACTTTGAAAAGGGCAGGTGCTTTTTACAGTGAAAGTGTAAGTGTAAGAGAAATTATAAATTGCCCCTACAGACAGTAACCCCATTTTTGTAGTGTTTTTCCTTGGTACCATGTATAGCTTAATGGAAAATCAGCCAAAACATGGAAACTGAGTAAACAGATTTAAACAACTTAACTGAAAAGAATTGATTGATTGATTGTTGTTTGCTTAATATCCAGTGGCAAATATTTCATGCATGTTCAGGACTGAACTGATAAAAAAAAATTGTAGAGAGGAAATGACAGTATGGCATACAAGGGAATAGCAATGTCCCTTGGCACTTTAATGATGAGGGCATCACAACTAAATACCCCCTGGCCCTGAAATGACGGCATCACATCTTAATACCCCCTGGCCCTAAAATGATGAGGGCATCACAATAACTAAATATCCCCTGGTTCTTTTATAACGATGATGTCATCACAACAACTAAACACAAAGTATCACACTGAAATACTCAATTTTACCTTTTCACCAATTTCTGTTTGATCACCACCAGGTAAGATCTCCAGATCAGGTCTGAGTGCTGTGCCATCTACAACTTTATCGTATTCACTCTGGTTTAAATCTTTACCAAATAAGATGTTGTTTTGTAGAGTTGTATTTTGAATCCAGGCCTGCTGGGCAACATAAGCCATACTTCCCTGGAAATAAAAATCTTTTCATGAACAATTCCATTTCCAATACATTTTAAGAATCTTGTGTTTAAAAACTCTAAAACTCCGTAGAAATACCTTAAATTGAACATTTGGTAGTACTTTTTTCTGCATGCAAGGGGCGTAATTCAATAGAAAGTTGAACTGAACCGTAACCCAAATTGTTAACTTTTATGTATTTTTTAAGCTCAAGGAGTATAACTCTTTAAAACTAGATTAAAAGGATGTAAATCTAGTTTGATCTGTCATAACATATCATAAAATGACAAAACACAAAATGCAGGACTACCAATATAAATATATCAATCCTTCAATGACAAAACTTGAAACTTTTCTGTATTCAATCATTAGTGAATAATTAGTTGTAAATAAACAAACCTTGACGTTAACTTTTCCTGAGATAGTGTCCATCTCTCCCAATATGGCTGACAGGAGCGATGACTTCCCACAACCCACCTGTCCTACTACAGCCACCAATGAACCATCAGGGATCTCTATAGACAGCCTGAAATATGATTAATAAAAACTGTAATGCTTACAAGCATACTATTCAACCGATAATTACATTTTTCTTTATAAATCTACAATTACTGTGAACTCAGAAAATTTTGTGGTGATTTTGTTATTTTTAAAAAGCAACATGGTTAATATTGCAGGGAAAAAGGACCCAAATTTTTAATAACAAAAGTTTTATTTTTATGCAATATTTCCTGAAATCACATTATTATTGATCTCATACATTTATTTGTTCATTAATCTTGTCTTGGTAAACAATATTTTTTTATATTTACAAAATTCATACACAAGTTTTTACTTAGTTCTGGACCATAAAAACATTTTAGCAAAGTATACAAAAAAATAGGCCAAAAAATATGCTAGCATTTCTGTATTTTATTTCTTTATAGTTTCATACATTTTAAGCTTTAGTAGATATACTTTTTAAATTTGTGCCAGATTTTTTTATTGCTCTGATAAGCAAGTCAGCACTTCAGTTGTGTTTGTTCAATTGCTTAAACTTAACTATGAGCTTTAATATTGGTATTTGCTGCTTTCTCACTAACCATGTGACATTTAAGATTAAAAGCAAAGTCTATGTTTGCTCAGTCAGAATAATGTTTTTGAAATTGTTGATTCCAGACTCTAGAAATGAATATGCAAAATCAACATAGTAATGGACATTAAAATTTGAGTTTCTTTTAACAAATTCATCAAAGATACCAGTCTTATAAGTTTGGATGCCAGACGGGCACTTCATCTACTAAGAATGTTAACTTCTTTCACAGGTACTGACAGCCAAACTTACTCTTTCAGTGTAGCTGTAGACTCTTTCTCCCATGAGAATATTCCTTTTTCTATGGTAATGGCATGTTCTGTAATAAAAAACAGAGATAAATAATTCCATTGTTGTATTAAGTGTTGGTGATCATGAGGGTCATGGCAACAAAAATGTATACATGAAAAACAAGAATGTGTCCCTTGTACACGGATGTCCCACTCACACTATCATTTTCTATGTTCAGTGGACCATGAAATTGGGGTCAAAACTCTAATTTGGCATTAAACTTAGAAAGATCATATCATAGGGAACATGTGTACTAAGTTTCAAGTTGATTGGACTTCAACTTCATCAAAAACTACCTTGAGCAAAAACTTTAACCTGAAGCTGGACAGACGGACAGATGGACGGATGAACGAATGGATGCACAGACCAGAATACATAATGCCCCTTTTACTATCGTAAGTGGGGCATAAAAAAATTCATGACATCGTAAGTCCAAATTTCTACACAGTGAATGCTGTTTATTCCTTTCTTTTCCTGAATATTTGATTTTGTGGTTTTACAAAAGACTGCAAACAAGCCTATAGTAAATTTGTAGTTTATTGAACATTCAAATTCATGGTTCACATGTACACATGAAATCCACAAAATGTGTATCCCATGAATAATAATGAATCCACAGTATATGGGAAGTAGCTCTGTAAATGTTTAATTGTGAAAAGAGTTAAATTGTTTAACATGGCATAAAAAATCTAGTGCCTTTTATTGATAATCACACATATCCAAACCCAATGTGTATAGATCAATATAAGAACTACAATAGTGAAAAATAAATAAATAAAGCTTTAACTTGGGCTATGCTAACTCCTGTCAAAACCAGAGAGTGATATCAGGGGCTTTAAAGGAGTATGCATATTTAGCTTTATGAGCTCATCTTATTGCCCGAAGGTAAAAAATCAGAATGTTATTGAATATATTCCGATCCATTACTTGATCTGAGTAAATATACATTTAATCAAACTTACTAGCATTGATATCCCTGGAAAATGCACTATAATCTAACTCATCATTGTTAAGGAATGTCTGTATTCTCTTCAATGATACACTTGCCTGAAAAAAATAACAATAGTGAATATGAATAATAGAAAATGTGCGGTAAAGTTTCATGAGACAGCAACCCAACAACACTAGTTAATATTAAATAAGGAGATGTGGTATGATTGTCAATGAAACAAAAATCCAGTACAGTCGAAATGACAAGAATATAAGCAATTAAAGTCCATTTTAGAATTATCAATTCATTTCAACAGGAACTGAGTGAATCTGTAACTAGTTTGACTATGTCATACTACATGCTATGAGCCTCTCAGAGACTCTTCCTTTTCCTTTTTTCGCTACACATTTGCCTGTCTGCCTAAATTTTCAGTCTGAATGTTATTACAATTCTATGTCAAATAATAAAATATATATGTTACCATTGCTTAACTGTCCTTACTTTTTAGTGCTTAATCCCTAAACTTTATGACAAATTTAATGATTCTATACAATAAAATTGAAGACAGTGGATTCATTTATTTTCATGGGTATCAATTTTCGCAGATAGATGAATATTAGATTTCATGGTTTTGCAAGAGTCTCAAAATGAGCCGTTAGAAAATTTGTACTTCCATGAATATTTAAATTGGTGGTTCACCTTAATCCATGAAAGCTGGTATCCATAAATATAAGTAAATACACAGCAAAAGAAAGAGTTTAAATGCCAAATTGTGTTGGTAACACTTTTCCACAAATTCCAACAAACCACAGAATCAACACCCCTTATCTCATACAGTGACATTATGTAAAGCTGTTAATCAGGCACCTGTTTGTGGGGTAACTCACTCATTTTTGCACTGAGGAAAATTCTTTTTTACAATTCAAAATTCTTGTATATAACAGTTCTTTGTATTTTTCAATCTTATTTCAAATTTTATTTTTTTTTAAAATATGACTTGAATAATAATACATATAAAACTTACCTGTACTAACATTGAGATGACCTGAGGTAACATAGATAGGGGAAATCTCAGAATGTTAAACAGAGAGAGTGAGACAAAAGCCTTGTCAGCATCCAGGACATTAGCTGGATCTATCATTACATACACAGCAAATGTCACCAATGACACCTACAATATATTTTAGAATTTTTTTCAAATATGTCTTACAGAAGTTTGTCAAGAAAAAAAATTGTATACTTTTTCCTTCTGGTGAGAGTAAATTACTATACTTCTCCACTGAGTAGATTTAACTGTCATGACTGTTGAATATTCAACAAGCAAGCTTTAGCAAGCATATTAAAAACTTGACTATCTTGAATGCAGATATAATGTAAACACATGCTCATTATAAAAAAACATTATCTACATTTCACAGAAAGTATAAATTGATTAGAAAAAAGGGAAATATAGAGCACCACCCCAAGATGTCATCAACTTCAGCCAAAGAGCTAAACTTTGCAGGTCTAATATTGCACTACCATTTAAAATAGGGGTTATAAAAGAAAAAAAATTCTACCATATGTATATTTCTTATAGTTTAGTTAGCTGTGGTTGATACTAACATCAGATAGTAAGCGTGATGATTATGTCAAGTGATATAAAACAAATACCCTTGTGTAGCATGGACTTTCAACTGTGATTGAGATAAGGCATACATATTTATCAGTATCAAATACACAAATGCCTTTTGGTTTTTGGACTCTTTTGCTGTTAAGTTTCTCTCTCATTAACAGATACTCTATTATCACTTTGTGTTAATAGAAACCAATGATTGATTTCTACAATATATTTGTTTGGGTCAAGTCATCCAGTCACAGGATCAAAGTTCAACAAGCTATGATTGGACATTTTTTAATCCTAAGACAATATTACCAAGAATGGAGCTGTAGTCCATGTAAATGACACAACAGCATTTAGATATGCCATCCTCCTCAGAACGACTAATTCTTTGTTACGTATGTCTAAAATCTGCTTCTCAAATGATGGCTCCCATGCATAAAGTTTAAGAACCTATAAATAAATCAAACATTATAATTTAAAGCTGAACTAGAAAAAAAAACATTTACATTTTGAAAAGTTGTTATTCCTAATCTCCATTTATTTAATAAGGACATGTAATTCCCTCAACTCTTTCTGCAGAAATAAACCATTCATTTTTATTTTAAATCAATCAGAGTTTTTATAAGTTCCCATAATAAATTTCAAATTAATGTTTGTATTTTTGTTCTTCCAATTTAAGAGCAAACCAATAAAAAAAAAATTGTATTTCATATTCCAACTAATGAGGTTTTTTATCTGACCAATTTAATTATTTAAAAATACTAGTTCTGACCTAGTGCTTCAAGGATTTATTCAGCAAATAATAATATCATATTTACCAAGGTCAAAGCAAGAGGTTGATATATTTTTTCTTGGGTAAATCATAACAACAATTGTATTCTTTGTGCATGCATGTATTATTTCTTATTTCATTCTTTGTAATTGTCTTTACTTACTTTTATACCATTTAAAACTTCATTCATCAGTTTGATTCTTTTATCTTTTAATCCCATTTGTTTCATCTGGAAAAATATACATGAAAGTTTGTTTTTTTATCAATAAAATACTTCAAATTCAAGCAAATTACCTATATATTTTAGTTTGACAGTCAATTCATGTGTAAAACACATTAAGTGGCACAAAACTGGAAATTAAATTTCCATTAAATTTTAAATGTAGTCGTGTTTCCTCTGTCTTTTATCTATTCATGACGCTGCTGAATGAAATATACTCAGACGTACAGCATTTTTGTATTTTTCTTATTAACCCTTAGACTGCTGCATTCATTTCTATTGTACTTTTGTGTATTGCTGAATAAAATTTTAATCACTGATGAAATAAAGATGTTTACTTACAATTGCAATATCTTTGTAAATATTGAATATTCATCAATAAAACTTATATAAAAAAGTATTGTTATATTCTGTATTTTTCATTTATTTTATTTTTGTGTGAGTCTCTGGTCATTTATTACCTGTACAGGTGCAAATAGAAGTAAACAAAGGTAAATTTTTTTTTTTTCATGTTTTATTAACGCGAATCCATCAATGTAAAAACTTATCAAAGGTATCCATGACTTCAGAATTGAACCAATATTGTTAAAAATCTCTTTTAAGAACTAGTTCCATTGCGATTATCAAAAGAAAAAAGTTTCTTCTCAGACCAACGGTTTTTTTTATGCAACTATTTTCCGGTATTTTCCTTCCGACTTTCGACTGTTACTTCCATGTACAAATATGTTTTAACAACAAGTTCATTGATATAACTTTCGTCAATAAATAATCTTGACAAACATAATGTTTGAATCTATCGATGTCAGTGATCAATATTGATTCACAGTTGAAAGGCGCAATGATAAACATCAAAAATCCTGTTTCATGTCATCCATTTCGTATATCGTCTGGGGAATCCCCGTGGTTCCCGCTTTAAAAGTCTTCTGTTCGCAGTTTTGCTAGAATGTTTCTATTTCCATCTATTATATCTTCTGTTCTGGTCCAAATCATTTAAATTGGCCGCCGCTGTTACATCGTTATCATTGAAATACTTCTGAACGTGTTGCCCATCACTCCAAACAATTTCCGCCATTTTGTTACTTTTTTCATCTAAATTTTTCACTTTTGGTTTCATTGCTTATACCTGATTTAAAGTCAAGAGAAACTTGAAAGTACGCCGAATTTTAACCAATCAGAATCCATACAAGTCTAAACTGCTGCAATCTCATGAATATTGACTCAGCCCATTCCATGGTAACTGTGTAAACAAATGAGATACGGAAACAACAATAGTCGTGTGTAGCAGTAGCGGACTGCTTTATCGGAACGACAATAGTCGCGCGTAGCAGTCTAAGGGTTAAGAGTGTTAGATTGCAACATTTCATAATAAAATTGAGAATGGAATAATAGAAGGTTTCATGGCCGACGCCATGAATCTTGTCAGTGATTGTCATTACTCATATCTTAAATGTTTTTATTTTCCTTTAAGGAATTTAGGGTTGAGTGCAGACAGGGGCCGAACCAGGATTTAAGGTTAGGCGGGGCGGAAACTTCAATTTTCTTTAAGGTAAAATTATGGAAATATTCTTTAAGCTGAGGAAAACCCATGCTTTGCAAATTTTAAGGGGGGGGGTGCACGCCCGCCACGCCCCTGGCAGACCTTCCATAAATTTAATCATAACTAAGTGCGACTTAAAGCTTGACATATTGTATTGTTGTATAGATACTAGTCTATTGTTGAAGGCTGTATGTTGACATATAGATCTTTTTTTCTTTTTTTTTCTTTGTGTTGATGATTTTATTTACAATATTGGCATATACCTTCTGTTATTCATTTTTAACAGATATTGTATGCTAGTTATAAAAATACATCAAGTTCTCAAACACTTCCATGAAACAGCTATGATACCTGTAAATCTCTGGACTTTTTGGCAATGACTGCATTAATAGGTATCAGTAACACCATAACACCAAACCCGGCCAAGATGGACGGTCCAAGAGTCTGCCACAGGAAGTACAAAGACATAGCAATCTGAAATGGCCCAGACCAGATTGTATGGAAGTATGTCATCAGGTCCATAAATCTCTGGGCATCGACAGCCATTAAGTTGACTATTTCCCCTACAGTAGAAGTTCTTCTGGCAGAACTGGACAACTTCAACATCTGTAATTTGAAAAAGGAAATTCAATCATATCAGAAAGTCTATCATTTGATTTTCTTTAACATATGAATACACATTATACCTTTTTTTCTCACTGTTACTGGACATCACTGACCTTCATGTCAAATTTAGACTTCACAGTATAAAATTTCTGACACCACAAATGAAAAGTGATTGTTGTATGACGTCAATTGTTGAAAATTCTGGAGTCAAGTGTCACAGATTCCCAAATAGGGTTAAGGTCTATCTAGTAAATTTAGAATTCTTGGAGCTTAATGGTTATGAACATCTTAGCATAATAAATGAAACAATTCAGAAGTAGAATCATCTTTGGGAGTTTTCAATGTAATATTTCTTTATGCTCGATGAATATTAGTACTTATTTACATCATACATTCAAATAGTCGAAGATAATTTCCATTTAATTGAAAAAACATATTTCTTATCAACCTGTTAGGTACTTTGAGGTAAGCATTCTTTGATGTGGTGAGTACCATATATATCAGGAAATTTTCATGTATTTCCTATTCTTCTGACGAGATACATTGCGGCAAAATTTATCCAATGTGAATATTAACCTGTCCATTTGATTTGTACAAAAATCTTAAAAGCAAAAATTAACATTCCAAAAAATTTAACTGGCTGTTTTAAAGCCGAAACTGCTAACAAGACCAAAGGCAAACATTAATATCACCACTTTAAGAACACCTGGTTATATCTCGGCAGCTAGTTTTTTTTTATTGGTTGAGGAAGCCAGAGTGCCTAGAGTGAACCATGACCCAAAACTGGGAAGCCCAGTCAATTAAGATCACAGTCCAATATACCTGCCACCAGCAGGGTTCAAACTTGAAACCTCAGTATTGTCAGGCTAGTGATCTCTGTAGATGAACTACCTAGACCACTCGGCCATCAAAGCCCGTTTTCTATGGGAAAGCATTTTATCGCTATTTTACGAAAATTTCCTTTGATCTTACTGATAATTTCCCTTCTCAGCAGAGTCGAGTGATATGAAAATTATCGCTAGAAACTAAGGGGGCACGTGCCGTTGCTAATGAAATTGACATGAAATTGACAACGTTGTCATAGGTAAAATAGCGATAAACAAATTATCATTGGTCATCTCAACTCGATTGCTTTTCTCGCTTTTGCCGTACCAGCTCAAGCAAGAAAATCAATCTCGTTGAGATGATCAACGATAATCTATAATTATATGACAAACCTTGTTATAAACAGCAGCTATAATAGACGTTCTCAATCTCATTCCAACTAACTGAGCACCATGAAAGTATTGATGTAAAATTAACGACTGTACAACAGCAACAAGAAACATTAAAACACTGTATAAATATCCTCTCCATTCATACTCTCCCTTGTCTTTGGTAAACCGAATCAATAATCTGCAAATATATAAGTAACCATGACAACAATAATTCTCTAATTAGATATATAACTAATACAAAAGTTATCTTTAAATGAAAAAATGACCAATTTATATATAATAATTTTTCTTGGCCACGTATGATACATAAAGGCATTTTTGAGAAAAAAATCACTGTTAACCTTTCTCCCATTCTATTTTAGAATTTAATCATAATAGATTGTCACTATGCTTTATTTTATCAATTTGAATTTTAACGACTTGACTGTGGTTCTTTTACAGCAGTTGGATAAAATATCTGACCAGTTGAATAGTTAAATTTGATGAAATAAATTGCAATTTGGTTATAATTTTGAATGAACAGCAATAGGTCGGCAGCAACACTTACAATCAAATCACATCAAAAGTAACAAGTATCAAATGCATACATATCTTTTTGAATATTGTTTTTATTGGCATTAATATTGATTTTGTTATCAGTAAATTAAAATCAAACTAAATATTATTTTTATATACATATGCATATTCATGGCTCTACAATCTGTCTATACCTGTATCTTGGCATTGCACAAGGTCATGTTTTTCTCTAGCTGTTAATGGCCTCTTTACACTAAATCCATTGGATTTTGGATGTGTACTGATCGATATTTTCTTAGATGAATGATTTTTTTTATTAGTTGTTATTGGCTGTGAACTAGCTGTCAGTAACTGTGAGTACTCTCGGATCTGTACTTCTGAACTAGTTGTAACTGTGAGTACTCTCAGATCTGTACTTAGTGTCTTTCTGTTGTGTCAATGTATAAGTACCCTGCCACTTCCGGTCTTTGTTTTTGTTACTTGTTTTTCTCTTTGTATCTATCTGATGAGTTAAGCCTTTTTCAACTGATTTTTATAGTTTGTTCATATGTTGTAACTGTTACACCACTGTCCCAGGTTAGGGAGGGTTGGGTGCCCGCTAACATGTTTAACCTCGCCACATTCTGTATGTATGTGCCTGTTTCAAGTCAGGAGCCTGTAATTCAGTGGTTGTCGTTTGTTTATGTGTTACATATTTGTTTTATTTTCATTATTTTGTACATAAATTAGGCCGTTAGTTTTCTCGTTTGAATTGTTTAACATTGTCATTTCGGAAGCCTTTTATAGCTGACTGTGCGGTATGGGCTTTACTCATTGTTGAAGGCAGTACGGTGACCTGTATGTGCCTATCCCAAGTTAGGAGCCTGTAATTCAGTGGTTGTTGTTTGTTGCCATATATCAAATTTGTTTTTCGTTTTGTACATAAATCAGGCCATTAGTTTTCTCGTTTGAATAGTTTTACATTTGTCATTTCAGGGCCTTTTAAAGCTGACTATGCAGTATGGGCTTTGCTCATTGTTGAAGGCCGTACGGTGAACTATAGTTGTTAATTTCTGTGTCTCTTGTGGAGAGTTGTCTCATTGGCAATCATACCAAATCTTCTATATTTTATATATATTATGTTTAGTACATGCAATTTATTTTATTAATTTTAAGAAAAATAAACTGTCAATCTTTTCCTATCACCTTATTTTAATTTACCTCAAAATAAGTGGACTAATAAACTGGAGTATATCAAACAACAACTTGTAAAATGCATGTAAGAGACAGATTGGTCCAAACACTTTAATGAAGCAGATAAGAAGTTTTTTCTGTGGAGATTTCTTTGCTCCATCTTTGACCTCAACCTCTGTATATAATTGTCCATCTTCTGTTCTTGTTTTCATTTCAATACCATTGGTGTCAGGGGTCTCTGGTCTCTGCTTTTTTCTGTAACAGTAAAATAGAAGACTTGTACAATAAATTTGATTGGCACAGAAAAGCAAATAATTAGACACATTCTGTGCATGTACTATGTTAGGCTATCGGGCAAATGTGTTGTGTGCTGGTCCTAATTTTTGTTTGCAGGTATATTTTCTTAGAAGAGTGGTTTGTTGATGTTTCGTGTGGACTGTCTAATAATATATTTTATTTCTTTAAATCATCAAATTTATTTGAATATCAATGAAGATAATCATCATTGGTAAAATATTATTGCATCAAGTTTAAGTTTTCTGAAGACTGTTAATGTTTAGGTCATGGTTCTCCAGGCTTCACATTATGTAAACAAAAGAAAATGACTTCCATGAATTGTGGTCATGCACATGTTACATAATTATATCTGACAAAAGTCAGATTTCTCTTTCCAAATGGGATTTATATGTATATTGCAATAAATTATTCAGAGGTAGGTACCGGGGTACATTCAGTTTAAATTATATTTCTGATTCTGTGAGCACTTATAGTTTTATCAAAATTCTCCCAAAATACTGCTCTTGTATATTTTATAAACAAATTAAATCCATTTGTGAATTTTAAGGGCATCTAATTAACATTACAAAGGAAGACAATAAATAAAGACAACAATTTATTAAGAAATAATTCCTTTTATTAAGTAAAAACAAAATTTTCTTGTCTGAAAGATTGTAATTGCATAACATCCAGGTCCATTTCCTGTCAGAAAAACATTGAAAATATCCGATTGTGCATGGTTTTGAACAAAATGACCTGAATATTCTTATCCGATTTGCCGATATATCCTTGTATCCGATATCCGATTACATGATAAAATTAACATTAAACATATAGGGAAGGGTTTGGTGTTCTGAAATAATATTACAATAGAAGATATATTTATTTAGTCGATATTTGATAGGTGAAGTCTACTGTACTTGCTTAGATGTGTCACTATTACAGATCACAATATACATTCATCTTATTTTCATTAGTTTATCGCTTTGAATTATCTTCTTTTTTAAAATCTTGGATGCAATAACTTACTTTTCAACTCTTTCTTCTTCTTTCTTCCAGAATTTTTCAAATCTAGGAAACACAGAAGATGTGTTGTCTTCGTGATTTAACGCCCAGAGATTCTCCCTCTTAATGTCACGTTTATATCCTTGTATGACCATACTGAAATATAATATAATCTAAGTATATCTGTGGCTATCCTTAAATTTGACTTTGAGAATTCCTATTGAAACAACTGCTAAATAGATTTTGACCAAAAATGACAATTTAATCCCAACGGATTTTTATATAATATAAATGAATAAATAAGAATGTATCTATAGTGCATGGATGCCCCACTCGCACTATCATTTTCTATCTTTAGTGGACCACGAAATTTGGGTAAAAACTATAATTTGGCATTAAAATTAGAAATATTATATCATAGGGAACATGTGTACTAAGTTTCAAGTTGATTGGGTTTCAACTTCATCAAAAACTACCTTGACCAAAAACTTTAACCTGCCCACTCACACTTTCATTTTCTATGTTCAGTGGACCATGAAATTGAGGATCACTCTAATTTGGCATTAACATTAGAAAGATCATATCATAGGGAACATGTGTACTAAGTTTCAAGTTGATTGGACTTCAACTTCATCAAAAACTACCTTGACCAAAAACTTTAACCTGAAGCGGGACAGACGGACGGATGAATGGATTGACGAACAAACAGACGAACTGAAGCACAGACAAAAAAACATAATCCCCCTAGGTGGGGCATAAAAATATATTTTAATTGAATGACTCTCAAAATACCCATTATCTGAAACATTATAAAAGAGTGAATTTTTCATTTATTTGAAATATTGTCTTAATATACAGTAGTTCAACAATGGCATATTGTATGCATATGACCTCTGATTTAAACCTATCCTGAGATTTTAAAACTACAAATTTGTATTTCCAGATGATGTGTTTACATACACTAACATCCTAAGAATAATCTAATTCATTTGATAAGCGCTTTTTCACCTCAGGTTATCAGTGCTTGACAATCTTTGCATCTATTAAGGAGATTTAATTAAGCATCAGTTGCATCAACAAATAATAGATTCATTCGATTTTCATTTAGCAATTTAAAGTAGCTGTACATCTTTTCTCTTGAACAAAAATTGTTACTTGGAATTTCTATATATATCATAAGGTTTTTTTTTATTGACAAAATTGATCATTAATAAAACCTATGATATTTGCAACTTGCTTCACTATCTAAATCAATATTCTCGATGATTGGAAGTTCTTTACCCTAACTCGAAACGGAAGAAAAAAAAATTACAACCTTGGAGCAAATATTAATGAACGTAAATATTCTTTACTTATTTGCAAACAGTCTGATACACTTTATTGATTAATAGCTTCAGAGACATGGTCAATCTGTCTATGTTTCGTATTGTGACCCGATTCCGTAAAATAAGTAGACATGCTTTTAAGTTTGTGACCTTTGTCTTTGACGGTGGCTTTGCGCATGTGCAACAATATTTAGGTCAGGCATATTGTATTATGTATTTGAACATTACAGAATAAATTTGAGATCAAATAACAAATGAATATCTCGATAAAAAGAGAAATTGGGACATATTAACTTTTTTATTCTCCCTACAACAATTGTTCGAATTTTTATACATGATTTTCAATGGTCAATTGGAAAGTCCAGAATTAAACACTTTAAACACATTTAAGATAACTGTAACGATGTCACAATGTCATTAATGCATCAAATAAAATTGAGAATGGAAATAGGGAATATGTCAAAGAGACAACAACCCGACCAAAGAGCAGACAACAGCCTAACGCCACCAATGGGTCTTCAACGCAGCGAGAAAATCCCGCACCCGGAGGTGGTCCTCAGCTGGCCCCTAAATAAAATTGTGTACTAGTTCAGTACTAATAATGACTGTCTTAATGACCTGACAACAGTATTGTAACTATATCCTTTCCGAATAAGTCTGTTTCAAGGTTTGGTTAGCTTATTCAATTTGCATTCAATTGCACAGGATTAAATCACTTTTATGAGCCAATAATCAATATGTTTTGTTTTATCAAAATACATCAAATCATTTTCTGATCTTACAAAATCTGCTCACATACAGAATTTAAAAAATAATACTTTTGGCCTTAAAAAAAGGAAAATGAGTGCCACATAACCTAAATATAGATGATGACTCATTGTTGAGATGTCACTAACATTGCTGAAAGGGTTTTCCCAAGAATTCAACGAATTTCTAGGAGAGGAATAAAACAGTAATAGTGGAAATAGACGTTTAAACAAATAATATGCAAGAACATACACAACTTCTCTTTTTAAAGGCGATATTAGTAAACATGCAATGAAAAATATCCGGTTTTTTTGAAGTAGCATGTTGCCGATTATAAATACTTTTGCATGACGTCATGAATAAAGTGGAAATCCCCAAATGTCACTAACCTACAAGCATAACGAACTTGCAATCATCAACGATACTGATGATATTCAGTACTGTTCAGAATTTTTGCATGTTGTTACTGAGAATTTTTATTTTCCAGAGAATTAAATATCCTCAGGTTTTCTTCATACATGAAAATTAATACAACAGTCCTTGCAAATGCACCAGCAGGAATTGGTCATAAATAAATTGGATTGACCTAGTAAATTTATATCTACATGTATACTTGATAAAGCAGTTGTTATAAAATACAGCATACATGTTTAGAAAAGAAGATTCAAAGTTTCATTCTGTGCTACAAAATAATATGAATCACGAAGACAGTTTAAGCCTTTCCTGAGATTTTAAAACTATAAAAGGTGTAGTTCCAGAGATTAAATTTAATTTTAAATCTCTTTAAATAAAGAATTATTATCATTATTATTATTATCATTATTATTAACATTACTTTTCTAATATCTGAATAAGTAATACAGTTCATTGTTTCCAACACTACATACACTGCACTGACTACTTCCAACACTACATACACTGCACTGACTACTTCCAACACTACATAGACTGCACTGACTACTTCCAACGCCACATACACTGCACTGACTACTTCCAACACTACATACACTGCACTGACTACTTCCAACACTACATACACTGCACTGACTACTTCCAACACTACATACACTGCACTGACTACTTCCAACGCCACATACACTGCACTGACTACTTCCAACACTACATACACTGCACTGACTACTTCCAACACTACATACACTGCACTGACTACTTCCAACACTACATACACTGCACTGACTACTTCCAATGCTACATACACTGCACTGACTACTTCCAAAGCCACATACACTGCACTGACTACTTTCAACGCCACATACACTGCACTGACTACTTCCAACGCTACATACACTGCACTGACTACTTCCAACACTACATACACTGCACTGACTATTTCTGCACTGACTACTTCCAACACCACATACACTGAACTGACTACTTCCAACACCACATACACTGAACTGACTACTTCCAACACCACATACAATGCACTGACTACTTCCAACGCTACATACACTGCACTGAATACTTCCAAAGCCACATACACTGCACTGACTACTTCCAACACCACATACACTGCACTGACTACTTCCAACACCTAATACACTGCACTGACTACTTCCAACACCACATACACTGCACTGACTACTTCCAACACCACATACACTGCACTGACTACTTCCAACACCACATACACTGCACTGACTACTTCCAACACCACATACACTGCACTGACTACTTCCAACACCACATACACTGAATTGACCACCACATACACTGCACTGACTACTTCCAACACTGCACTGACTACTTCCAACACTGCACTGACTACTTCCAACACCACATACACTGCACTGACTACTTCCAACACTACATACACTGCACTGACTACTTCCAACACTACATACACTGCATTGACTACTTCCAACACTACATACACTGCACTTACTACTTCCAACACTACATACACTGAACTGACTACTTCCAACACTGCACTGACTACTTCCAACACTGCACTTTCTACTTCCAACACTACATACACTGCACTGACTACTTCCAACACTATATACACTGCACTGACTACTTCCAACACTACATACACTACACTGACTACTTACGGATTAAACCACCAAAATATCAATCTGGATAAAAATGAAGCTCTTTCTTCTGGACAAGGATTCTGAAGAAGAAAAACTTTGGAATGTAACAAAATTGCTATAAATAGTAAAACAATCAATCTGTCAACTTTTTTTAAGAGAAAAATTGGTACTTCACTTTAAGTTTAATGCAACTACATTATTAAATTGGTTTTTTTTCAAATCTTTATTTGTATAAAATTGTGAAAAAGCACTTTTATTCTTCAAAACTAACTTTTGAATTTTTGACATGTTTGACAACCATTGATGTGCTATGCATAAATTCTGAAACTATGAATTCAAGTAGCTATTTGTGTTTACTTGAATCCTCCACTAAAAATACAGTAAAACCTGCTATAAAGGTCACCTATATTAAGCAAAAACCTGTCTTGTCAGGCAACCTTTTCTTGTCACACTGTAATTATACATATGCAATTCAAGCCTCAATTCAAAAGTCACCTCTCTTAAAAGGTCAATTTTCTCTGATTTTGAGGGTGACCTATATATACAGATTGAGTGAAGTGTCATTACAGTTAATTAATTATTTTTTCTGTATTATTTATAACTACCAACTTACATCATAATATTTATCAATTATGGACTTTTGACAAGGTCAATACGTTATATATCGACCTGTTCAGATTATATTGACTGAAGACGAAGTCCGAGTTCAATATAATCTAACAGGTCCATATATAACGTATTGACTGAGTGAAAATCCTTAATTTATATATTACATATGTAAATAGTGTAAGTTTAAAAATGATGTTGACTCGATCTTACTTTTTTTGGAAATGATATTGACTTTATCTTACAATTTAAAGTAACATGGAGTCAATATCAATTTAAAAAATAGTAAAGTCGACTCAATATGTCAAAATAGTGAAAAAATACAAAATATATACTGGGAAACATGTGACCAAATAAACCAATGAGAAACAAGAAACATCAAACCATATGTAATATACCCAAATATAACAGCAATATATATAGCAGATAAATCAATAAATATTATCTAATCAATACATCTTTCTATTTTTAAATTGCTCGTGACTGACCTCATTTTGACTAACTTGATATATAGTATCACCACCATCTACTAATGCTGAAAAAACTAGCTGTACAACAAGTAACGGAAAATACAGAAAAAATATAACAAAACGGAACACATCTGATACCCCATCCTGAAAATACAGAAAACATGGAATAAATATTATATACATCAGATGTACAATTCTGAAAGGAGAAGGAAATATGACAACTAGAGCACACAGGAAATTTTCATTCCCATGATTTCAACATATATATTTCTTCAGATTCATGTACTGCACACTATGTGAGTAGCACTTTAAATGAACAAAGACATAAAATTCACATTTAGACTCACAATGTGATTTAATCGTATCAACATGCCATATTCAGATTATCTTAAAGACATGTGAGGTCTAAGTGATAATAGTAAAAAAATTCATGTGGCAAGATCATATATATTTCAGGTAGTATAAGCTGTTATTATAATAATCTTTATTCATTTGAGAAAAGGCTACAGGAAAACAACAAAGCTATAATGTCTTTGTTCCACTCATTTTCGTGGCTTGAGGAAAGATTGTATATTTGTGGATATTTGATTTCGTGGTTTTGTCAAAGTTATACAGTATATACAGCGCTTTTAAGTTCAGAGAAGGTATGAGCAAAATTTGTATTAAAGTTCTATTTTATCTATTATTCTATTTTTATGTGGACACAACAGAACTTTGTAGTAAGATCATTTTGATACTAATGGATTTCCTCAAAATATTATATCTTTAACTACATGCTCTTTACTTGTATTATAGGAATTTTCTATCTGGTTTATGCATAAAAAAGACTTACAGCAGTGAATTTCATTATATGATCAAGTGAATAGCAATTGGCAATTTGAACAACAGGTACCATCATCAGAGCAGGATCTGTTTATCCTCCAAAGCACCCGAGATCTGGTTGAGTTTGTGTTGTTTAGTCTTTTAGTTTGTTCTATGTTGTGTTTTGTAGGCTATCGTTTGTTTTTTCATTGTTTTTCACCATGGTTTTGTGGGTTTCTCTTTGCCTATGAATTTTGATTTTCCTTTTGGTATTTTGTGTCTCTTTTTTACCCTAGTGACCAATACCATATATAGTAATGGTCTGGATTTGAAACTTTGTTTTTTATTTACCTTAACAGCTGCTCTTACTAACGACTGGAATGTAAATATTCCTGCTATAAATAGTAACAACCAGAAAAATAACAAAAATCCTGAAGAAAATACACCTCTTCTTCGTTCATGATGTATCACTAATACTGTTAATATCTGTAAAATATAAAAAAAAAATTAAACATTATGGATAGTTCTTTCCTGTATTGACTTTAATTGTAATTTGTGTATGAGTCTTTTGTTAATACACTGATCAAGATAAAGGAGGGGGAGGGTTGAGATCTAAAATAAATTATTTTTAACCTATTAACCTATCAATATTCCCATGAGACTGTTACAAGTGAGAAACCTCATTAATGGTTGTGATGTCATACCTATGATAGTTTTGTTTCATTTTTATTTAGATTTGTGCAGTTTAGAGCTTGAAATCTTGTACAAAAAACCTGTTTATTGCTTTTTTTTGTTTTGGGGTTGCTGTCTCATTGGGGTATTCTTGAGATCAACTTTTATTCATTAGACAACTGATAATTGACAAAAATATTCAAATTTACTATTTCAGAGTCTAAAGAATTGAGGGTTATTTCAAAATGGAAATAACATTACGCATTTGTTAAGATATCCATTGTTTATGATGTATTCACCAAAACATTACCCAGAATGCATTAGATTCTAA
This sequence comes from Mytilus californianus, assembly GCF_021869535.1. Classification (NCBI taxonomy): domain Eukaryota; kingdom Metazoa; phylum Mollusca; class Bivalvia; order Mytilida; family Mytilidae; genus Mytilus; species Mytilus californianus. The sequence continues at coordinate 2,117,463 of NW_026262723.1, forward strand.
AATGGTGAATTATTTTCCATAACAGAAACTGGGAGAGGGTTAATATTTCTGGATGTTATAAATAAAGAGCATAAAAACATATATTTTCCCTTTAAATTTGACAGAATAGTTAGGTCAATTCTATTTTGTTTTAAAATATTGGCAAATTCAAGCAGTTTTGTTTCCAAATCTTCTCTGGGACAAATTAATACTAATATATACAGTGGTTCATAAGTCTTTTCGTTTCTCTTTCTTTATATAGATTAGACTGTTGGTTTTCCTGTTTGAATGGTTTTACACTAGTCATTTTGGGGCCCTTTATAGCTTGCTGTTAGGTGTGAGCCAAGGCTCCGTGTTGAAGCCCGTACTTTGACCTATAATTATTTACTTTTACAAATCGTGACTATGATGGAGAGTTGTCTCATTGGCACTCATACCACATCTTCTTATATCTAATTCCTAAGTTCAAAATAACAGTTTAATAATCACATGGCTCCAGCATAATAAAAAGTGTTGAATTCATTGGGTGAATTTCATATCACTTACGCCAAATAATAATACATTTCAATTTCCCATTACATTTTTGTATATTGTAAAATGTCATGGCTGTAAAGTAGTTAATTTCAGAAGAGTTTTAATTTCAAGATTTTAAAACCTGTTCCTGAGTTTAATTTTCAGATTTTTCTTGTCTTTGATTTTGATATTAATAAAATGCTCCGCTGGGCGCAGCTTGATACGACCGCAGAGGTCGAAACGTGATCAGTTGGGGCAAGTATGGACACAACATACAGCACTGAATTTGGATTGTGATTAAATATTTGACACAGCATAGGTTTCTGACACCGAATGAATGTGGTCTAAGAACTTAAAAAATTTTGATTTACCTTTTCAAACCATATCATTATTATTTGCTTTTATATATAAATCAGAAATAACAAATTTAAAATGGAAAATTTTAAAGAAAAAAAAAGGGGAAAAAAAATCCCCCCCCCCAAATTTTTTTAACCCCCTTATGATTCATCACCCCCAAACTCAATCCCAGCCTTCCCTTTGTGGTATGGTACCTTGCAGTACAATTTCAGAAAGATCTATACACTTGAACACAAGTTATTGTCCGGAAACTAGAAAAATGCTTGTTTTTTGGCCCCAAATTCCTAAACATTTAAGGCAATTACCCCAAAACTCAAACCCAGCTTTCCCTTTGTGATATGGAACGTTGTAGTACAATTTCATAAAGATCCATACACTTACACACAAGTTATTGTCTGGACACTAGAAAAATGCTTGTTTTTTGCCCCTTTTTGGCCCCTAATTCCTATAATTTTGAGGCAATTACCCCCATCATCAATCCCAGCCTTCCATTTGTGGTATGGTAACTTGCAGTACAATTTCAGAGAGTTCCATACACTTGAACAGAAGTAATTCTCTGGAAACTAGAAAAATGCTTATTTTTGGCCCCTTATTCCTAAACATTTTCGGCAATTACCCCCAAACTCAATTCCAGCTTTCCCTTTCTGATATGGAACCTTGTAGTACAATTTCAGAAAGATCCATACACTTACACACAAGTTATTGTCATGAAACTAGAAAAATGCTTGTTTTTTGCCCCTTTTTTGGCCCCTAATCCCTAAAATTTTGAGGCAATTACCCCCAAAATCAATCCCAGCATTCCTTTTGTGATATGGAACCTTGTGGTACAATGTCAGAGAGATCTATACACTAACACACAAGTTATGTCTGGATGTTACAAAAATGCTTATTTTTGGCCCCTTTTTGGCCCCTTCTTCCTTCACTGTTGGTATCGTAACTCTAAAATCAATTCCAACCTTCCTCTTGTGGTATTGAACCTTATGGTAAAATTTCATAGAGATCCATTCACTTAAACTAAAGTTAGAGTGCGAAAACCAATGTGTCTTCGGACGACGACGACGATGCCAACGTCATACCATGCGGTCGTATAAAAATTCAGTGAGGGGATATCATGCAAAAATGTTCCCCCATAAAGTATACAAGATACACTAAAAAGCCTAAAACCTTAAATTCCAGAGATGGTAAACACATTTTTTTTTAAATATTTAGGATCCTCAAGCTTTTTTGTTGTATTAGAAACATTATTTCTAAAAGAAATTTATTGACACATTATAATTATCAGAATAGAAAGTTTTTTCAGATCTTTGTTAGGGAAGCGTGAATGTAGGATCTGTATTCAATCAGATTGCTTTAGAACACGACAATTCTAACATTTGGCATTGGATGTCATATTTCCCTTTATTGTAATTTTGTCACATTAACGCCAATTTGTGTCATTCCGAGGCAATACTAACCATACATAGACATAAAATCAAAGGTGATACAAAATCTACTGTTGGCACCAAATCTCCAGTGGCTAACTCATGTATACTTTTCCCTATATTGGCTACAGCTAACAGGGCTATCAGTATAGATAAAATCTGAAATATACAAAAACAATTGTTAGTCTTCAATAGTAGTTCATGTATGCAAAATCTCATCTCGATAGTCTTTTGGTAGCTTGCTCTCCTCTATGTTGGAGGGAGGCTTCAATTCCCTTTTGGTTAAAAACTATGACTTTAAAGTTTAATACTTCCTGAAAAGTAAACATGGTCAAGGCAAAGATTGCTTCTAAATCTGGACTACAAAAGTACTGTTCATTCATTATCATTCATTGGATATCACAGGTTAACCATGAATTCAAATACTCAACAAAAAACAAATTTTCTTAAGGCTATGATGCAGACATTGACTAAAACACGAAATCTAATATCCGTGACGAAACCAATTTTCCTAAATCCAGGAAAATTGACTTCCACGAAAATAACTGAATCCAAATTTAAAGTAAAACCAGCCTTGATAAAATCTAAAATAAAAATATTACAATGAACATGGAATTTTTAGGTTAGCCAAATACTGTTTGCAATACATGTAGCTGGTGATTTGATTAATTGTTAGTTGCTTAATGTCCAATGGCAAATATTTCTTCCATGTTAAGGACGAGAACAAATTAACAATAAATTCAATAGGTAGGTCCTGTAATAGAGGCTGTCCGGGATGAAGGTCAAGGAAATTTAGACTACCACTGGAAAATGAGGGTAAATTGGATTGGGACAGAAATTTAGCCTTGCAACAGGCCACCTATGAGACCCTCAAAGAGTTGTTGCAAGGGTTCTTAACGTGCAAAGAGCCTGGCAATCTCTTTCCATGAGGCAATGGATTTAACGTCCCAATTCTGACACCAATTGTGTAACCATATTTCTATTCCCCAGTAACCCTGGGGAGGGGGGATTTGATGATGTCCTTTTTTTGTGTGGTTATTTTGATGTTTTTGATCCTCGAATGGATTTACTTTAAGGGTTACATAACCACTGATGATCAATAAAATGTAATTACTCAAAGTAAATAGTTGAATTCTTGTACTTTGTAAAACAAATGTAACAAAGTATTTTTGCTAAAACACAAATAACTTTTGTCCTTAGTTTGAATTCTGAACTGTTTATTTTTCCTAACAGGCTGATAGTACTGTGACAATCTAGAACAATGTAGAATGTCTAAAAAAACAAGTTTTTTTTTACATAATGAAATAAAATATCAATGGCAGCATCTTTAGTAGTCTCCAATAAATTCATAGGCTACCTGTATGAACTCTGGGTGATTAGGAGCTTAAATAATTTATTGCAGTCTGCATACTGTATAGACACTTGTCTATTGCAGCAGAGTGAATTTTGACCTCTAGCTAAGTTTTTTTTGTGAAGTTTGGTTTCTGTCTTGTTGATATATTCACAAACCAAACCTCTTTTTTTAATGTTCTAGTTTCTAAAAGTGTTGGTTTTTTATTATAATATACTCACTGTTTTTCCTATATTAAGCCATGTAAATGGCAAGGCAGGAACTTGGCTTTTGCTCAGCTGGAATATACGTATCGGAGTTCCTAAGACTAGAATGGCACATGGTATCCATAAAATAACTGTCTTTTGAAAACAGGGTGAGAAGTCTGGATCCACAGTGTTCCATGTTTCATTTAAAGCCTGAAAATTTAAAATATTCATGACACGAGGTGAAATTGAATGCTTATTATTTCATGTATTTCATTCTGAACCTCCAACATGTCCAATGAAATATTTTAATCTCAACAAAAGATATAGTACAGAGATCAACACAGTCAAAAATTCAAAGGTGTAGCTAATATTTGGACATTTGAAAAATATTCATAAAAGCCTATGGACAATAAGTCCTTCTTTTTTGGCCCAAATATAAGTGCACAATAAAAAGATATTGCTATAGGTTCTTACATTTATCCAAATTATACTGAGGTAAAAGGTGCTTAATAGAAAATAAAAACAAATTTTACATTTTACAAGTTATTATTGCAACAAATCATGATGAATTGATATATTTTGTAAATTTTCTGGACTTTCCTTGTTTTACATCAATTTTAGTCCCTTGAGCATGTTCAGCAAGTTGATAAAAATCTGTAAAATTAGCTGAACTCATCAACAATGTTTTACACCTTTCTGTGACTAATTAATTCATCAACAATGTTTTACACCTTTCTGTGACTAATTAAGTTGTGTAAACAGAAACAACTCTAATCATTTTATATAACTTTATAAAATTAACATCTCATTCGCTGAATAATAATGTTCATCAGACATGTCAATGAATGAAATTGTTCTGGTAAGCTTCTTTAACTTATTCTTGACATGATGATGGTGATGGAAGTCAGTCCAGTAGCCAGTGGAGAAAAAAGGGGGAAGGGACATCAATGAATTTGACCAAACCTGCAAAATCAAATCTGCTTCATTGGGACTCTGTTTGATAGTTGTCTCATTGGCAATCATACATCTCCTTATTTAATACTGATATATATGTACTTTGCAATTCTTGCTTGGCTTTCAGTCATGCTGTATAATTGGAGGTATAAAGAGATTCTAATTCAGTTGGGTTTGGGAAGATCTTATTTAGTTAGAGGGCTGCCTATAAATCACAAGGTTGCGGCTTCTTATCTCACTGGAACCATCCATGAATTTTCACAATATTTACTAAAATAGATTTAGTGTTAGGTTTTAGGGCTAGTGGGTGTTATTGTTAGGTTTTAGGGCTAGTGGGTGTTATTGTTAGGTTTTAGGGCTAGTGGGTGTTATTGTTAGGTTTTAGGGCTAGTGGGTGTTATTGTTAGGTTTTAGGGCTAGTGGGTGTTATTGTTAGGTTTTAGGGCTAGTGGGTGTTATTGTTAGGTTTTAGGGCTAGTGGGTGTTAGGGTTAGGTTTTAGGGCTAGTGGGTGTTAGGGTTAGGTTTTAGGGCTAGTGGGTGTTAGGGTTAGGTTTTAGGGCTAGTGGGTGTTAGGGTTAGGTTTTAGGGCTAGTGGGTGTTAGGGTTAGGTTTTAGGGCTAGTGGGTGTTAGGGTTAGGTTTTAGGGCTAGTGGGTGTTAGGGTTAGGTTTTAGGGCTAGTGGGTGTTAGGGTTAGGTTTTAGGGCTAGTGGGTGTTATTGTTAGGTTTTAGGGCTAGTGGGTGTTAGGGTTAGGTATTCAGTATTGGTAAGCAATGATGTTCAGTGTTCTAGATAGAAACTGAGAGCAGAGGGTCAGTCTTAGAAAAAAATCACCATAGTACAGCAATCTTTTTTACAACAGATTTTTGTATATATTAACAAATATAAGTAGTCCCTTTATTTTTATATTTTTAAAAGATTTTTTTTATCTTTGCCTTAATAAAAAAAAAATGTTTTAATGTTCAAATCTGTAAGGAGACAGATTAACAGAAGCACTTGTTACTTGTTTCTGAATCCTATATATTGTAATTGTATAATTCATAATAATAAACTATTAACACAGAGATGTCTCGCCTATTTGTTATTTTGATAATGCAAATGTTGAAATTAAAATAAGTAAGTAATGCAAATATTCAAAGTCAATGAACCATGACTGAAGGTACATGGCTAAACAATCTCCATGGCAATGAGATGTGCCCATGCCAGGCATGGGGTAATGCAAATTTGTAATTGCATGTAATGTGTAATGCAGCAATTTTTGCATTACATGAAATTGTAATTTAATGCATTACTTTAGCATAAAGTTGTGTAATTTCATGCATTACATTGCATTACTTTTTTCAAATACTATATATCTTTAACAGATTGTTGGAGATTTCACAAAAACAGAAATTAAGATTTCTTGATTAACTAAGAAAATAATCATTTAAATATTAATTTTCTATTTTCTATTTATTTTTCACACTTCAAATAAATCACTTGATGGAATAACACAACACTATATAACAGATTTAGTTCTTTTTGTTATTTCATTTTATTTCATACATTTTTCACAGATTGTTGGAGATTTAACAAAAACAGAAATTAAGATTTCTTGATTAACTAAGAAAATAATCATTTAAATATTAATTTTCTATTTTCTATTTATTTTTCACACTTCAAATAAATCACTTGATGGAATAATTCAATTCTCTATTACTTTAAGCACATTATGCTTAACAGTGCAATAAATACAAATACATTTTTTATAACACAAAACGACATAATACATCAGAGAAGCAAATAATTATCAAGTATTGACAACTAATAGTTCGGTCCTATGATTAAGTGTATCAAACAAGAATTTACACAAATTATGCAAATCTTTGACATTTTCAGTGCTGAGAAGTTGCACTAATTTGAACAATGATGGCATCTATAATAATAAGGTTTAATAAACTGTCTCCTTAAGTCTCTATAGCATTCACATTGTAAAACAAAATGGAATTCATCCTCAGTGGTATTCAAAGTACAAAGAGTACACTTTCTACCTAACCTATTTACTCCATGATAACGGCCTACTTCAACAAACAAATTATGTGAAGACAATCTAAGACCAGTTAAATACACTCTAAAATTCATATGTTTAGTAAGATAATTCTGTAAACATACATTATTGACAATATATTTATATAAATAACACTTAGATGAAATGTTAATTTGATCATTCAAAGTCTGTTTTGCTTGATCATATATCCTTGTTTTTACAAATAATAATAAATTTGTATCAATAATCAAATTGTCTTGGTTATACCAAATCTTATTTAAACCTAAAATAAATAATAATTGTTGTAGTTGATAAATCCAACTGCTTCTAATATTACAGAAATTATACAGTTGTTCCCTGTCATCCTGTAGCAGTTTTTAAGAATAACACAACACTATATATCAGATTTAGTTCTTTTTGTTATTTCATTTTATGTCATACATTTTCCTTAAAAAAAGAGTAATATTTGAAAAGCATGACTGTAAAAGTGTTCCATTGTTGTCAAAAGATCAATGAATACCTTGTCATGATTAAATAACAGATAATTGAACATTGTCATAAAACTCTAATTAGTTTGTTTTACAATTAATCTTTTCACCATTTTGGCACTTGGTCATAGATTAAGCTCTATGTTTATAATATAATTAGGAAAGAAATTCTGAGTTAATATTTGGATTGAAATAATAAAAAAAGAACGGTAAAAGTGACGCTACCCAAATTTGATCTTGATCTTAGTTTTGTAGTAATGAATATTGTGTATAGGTTTCATAATGTTTGGTTTGGGCAAACTTAAGTTACAGAATGGAAACTAAAAATTTGGCAATCTTTCGATTTATAAAGGGGCATTACTCAATAATGGTTAAAGTGACACTACCCAAATTCAACTTGATCTATGTTTTATCAGTGGAAGTCAAAATTAAACATTGCATTGTATAAAGCATTGATTGTAGTTGATTCAATTATCATCATGGACAAAGGAAGATAACTCCAATTTTAATAAAATGCTTCGCTGGGCGCAGCTTGATACGACCGCAGAGGTCGAACCCTGAACAGTTGGGGCAAGTATGGACACAACATTCAAGCTTGATACAGCTCTGAATTTGGATTGAGATTAAATATTTGACACAGCATAGGTTTCTGACACAGAAAGAATGTGGTCTAAGAACTTCAATTTTTTTTAATTTACCTATTATGGTCCAATGTCCAAAATCAAAATACATGGTTAGATTCAGCATATCAAAGAACCCCATATATTCAATTTTTGTTGAAATCAAACAAAGTTTAATTTTGGACCCCAACTTGGACAAACTTGAAAACTGGTCCCATAATCAAAAATCTAAACACATGTTTAGATTCAGCATATCAAAGTACCCCAAGAATTCAAATTTGTTAAAATCAAACTAAGATTAATTTTGGACCCTTTGGACCTTAATGTAGACCAATTAAAAAAAAACAGGACCCAAAATTAAAAATCTAAAAACACGGTTAGATTTGGCATATCAAAGAACCCCAATAATTCAATTTTTGATGAAATCAAACAAAGTTTAATTTTGGACCCTTTTGACCTCAAAATGAACAATTTGATAGCGGGCCCACAAATAAAAAATCTAAATACATGGTAAGATTCAGCATATCAAAGAACCCCATATATTCAATTTTTGTTGAAATCAATCAAAGTTTAATTTTGGACCCCAATTTGGACCAACTTGAAAACTGGGCCAAAAATCTATAATCTAAATACATGTTTAGATTCAGCATATCAAAGAACCCCATATATTCAATTTTTGTTGAAATCAAACAAAGTTTAATTTTGGACCCCAACTTGGACAAACTTGAAAACTGGTCCCATAATCAAAAATCTAAACACATGTTTAGATTCAGCATATCAAAGAACCCCAAAAATTCAATTTTTGTTAAAATCAAACTAAGTTTAATTTTGGACCTTAATGTAGACCAATTCAAAAAAACGGGACCCAAAATTAAAAATCTAAATACACGGTTAGATTTGGCATATCAAAGAACCCCAATAATTAAATTTTTGATGAAATCAAACAAAGTTTAATTTTGGACCCTTTTGACCTCAATATGAACCAATTTGATAGCGGGCCCACAAATAAAAAATCTAAATTCATGGTTAGATTCAGCATATCAAAGAACCCCATATATTCAATTTTTGTTGAAATCAAACAAAGTTTAATTTTGGACCCCAATTTGGACCAACTTGAAAACTGGGCCAAAAATCTAAAATCTAAATACATGTTTAGATTCAGCATATCAAAGAACCCCATATATTCAATTTTTGTTGAAATCAAACAAAGTTTAATTTTGGACCCCAACTTGGTCCAACTTGAAAACTGGGCCCATAATCAAAAATCTAAACACAAATTTAGATTCAGCATATCAAAGAACCCCAAGAATTCAATTTTTGTTAAAATCAAACTTAGTTTAATTTTGGACCCTTTGGACCTTAATGTAGACCAATTTAAAAAACGGGACCCAAAATTAAAAATCTAAATACACGGTTAGATTTGGCATATCAAAGAACCCCAATAATTCAATTTTTGATGTCATCAAACAAAGTTTAATTTTGGACCCTTTTGACTTCAATATGAACCAATTTGATAGCGGGGTCCACAAATAAAAAATCTAAATACATGGTTAGATGCAGCATATCAAAGAACCCCATATATTCAATTTTTGTTGAAATCAAACAAAGTTTAATTTTGGACCCCAATTTGGACCAACTTGAAAACTGGGCCAAAAATCAAAAATCTAAATACATGTTTAGATTCAGCATATCAAAGAACCCCATATATTCAATTTTTGTTAAAATCAAACAAAGTTTAATTTTGGACCCTTTGGACCTTAATGTAGACCAATTTGGAAACTGGACCCAAAATTAAAAATCTAAATACACGGTTAGATTCGGCATAACAAATAAATAAATGTGGTCAAAGTTTTACAAATCTAATGCGCCATACTGGTCTTCCTTTAAAAATATGCATTTCTTTAAACATAATTTAAAAGCAGTGTAAGGGAAGTAACCAAAACGTTGTATTTGGATTACCTCCCTTATACTGTTTTAAATTATCTTAATTGTTCATTAACCATTACTTTATACATAATTTAAAAGCAGTGTAAGGGAGATAATTTCAATGATGTATTTGATTTATCTCCCTTACACTGCTTTAAATTATGTTTTGTACTAAAGTATTTGTCCATTAATGAGGACAACCTTGTTTTTCCCCCTTTTTTGCCCCTAATTCTTAAACGGTTTGAGCAATAACCTCCAAAGCAAATCCTAACCATCCATTTGTGGTATGGAAACTTGTAGTATAATTTCAGAGAGATCCATACACCGTTCCACAGTTATTGTCTGGAATCTAGAAAATGCTTATTTTTGGCCCCTTTTTGGCCCCTAATTCCTTAATTGTTGGTACCATAACCCCCAAAATCAATCCCTACCTTCCTTTTGTGGTATTGAACCTTATGGTGAAATTTCATAGAGATCCATTCACTTAAACTAAAGTTAGAGTGCGAAAACTAATGCGTCTTCGGACGACGACGACGACGACGACGACGACGACGCCAACGTCATACCAATATACGACCACAAAAAATTTTTTGCGGTCGTATAAAAATTACTTGATATTTAGAAGAAATTAAAATTTTGCAATTTTTCCATTTATAAAGGGCATAACTCTAGAACGGTTAAAGTAACACGACCAAAATTCAAAGTTAATCTGTGTTTTGTGGTAATAAGCATTGTGTAAAAGTTTCATAACATTTGGTTGAGGTAAACTTTAAGTTAGAGAATGGAAACTAAACATTTTGCAATTCTTCCATTTATAAAGGGACATAACTCTAGAACGGTTAAAGTGATGCGACCAAAATTCAAACTTGATCTGTGTTTTGTGGTAATAAGCATTGTGTATAAGATTCATAACATTTAGTTGAGGCAAACTTAAGTTAAAGAACGGAAACTAATAATTTTGCAATTTTTCCATTTTTAAAGGAGCATAACTCTAGAACGGTTAGAGTGGCGCCACCAAATTTTAAACTTAATCTGTGTTTTGTGGTAATAAGCATTGTGTATAAGTTTCATAACATTTGGTTGCGGCAAACTCAAGTTAGAAAACAGAAACCAATTTTGGGACGTACGTACAGACGGACAATGGTAAAACTTAATGCCCCCACCGCTACGGCGGGGGCATAAAAAATATTGAATGTATATTTAAAAAAGTAAACTTAACATTAAGTTAAAATAAGTATCAAACTTCATCTCTGTAATTTCTTTTTAGTGAAAATGAGAGATGTATATCTTGAAACATTAAAACTAAAGATAGAAGAGCTAGTGACTTTGATAGGTTATGTGAAACAGTCGGACAGTCAGAAATATCATTTGAAAGGTCAGGCCTGATATTGTGCATGAAGGAGGAAACCTTTCGAAACCCTAAATGTGCATGAAGGATCATGAAATCTTTCAAAACTATTATGATGTAAAAATGTAATAGTCGTATTGAATTGACTTCTTACACGTCTGACAAAATTCAATACAATTGATGAGTATGCTAGAATCTTTTGTGACTTCATGTTGTTTTTCAAAATGTTTAATTTTTCTTTTCACTTAATAAACAAATTTACAAAATGTAATGTGTCATTCAATGCATTACTTTGCAAAAGTAATTGTAATTTAATGCATTACTTTGATAAAAGCATGTAATTGTAATTGTAATTTAATGCATGGTTTTGTTAAAGTAATTGTATTATAATGCATTACATTGCAATGTAATTCACCCCATGTCTGGCATATGCTAATACAACTGCAAACCAAATACCATTGACTTTTCATAAGTTGTTTCCTTTCAACAAACCTAAACACAAACATTCACTTGTAAACTATGTAAAAGTTTCAAATTCAATGAACCATAATTAGGGGGTGGGGTTATATAATTCCATGGAAATGAAACTTGCAAATGCCAATACATTTGCATACTGAATATCATTGACTTAGCATTAGTGGTTCATCTTAAACTGACCTAATCACAAACTAATACATGTAAACTAAGCAAAAGTTTCAAAGTTAATAGACCATGACTGAGGGGAAAGGATCAACTATTCTCCATGGAAATGAGATGTGCTAATGCTAATACAACTGCATACCAATTTTCTTTAAACTGCTCACTTTTATATTCAGCGTTAGTTTCCGTTTATTTTTACGCAAGTATGTCTCTTTTCGTAAATAAAATAATTTACCGATGAACTTAAACAAGGTCAAAATCAAGTATAGTTTTTGTTATAAAACTTTAATGCAATTGAAAGAATTAACAACAACATTCTGCTTTTAAATCTTTAATTTGTTTCAAGCAATTATGTAATCGTAAAATGAAAATGGCGTGGACTTATTAGCATAATGAATAGTGAATAATATTTTCTTTTTTACTTGTATACAAAACTTTGAGACATGTAATTTTCCTTTAAACTGCCCACATTTATTCAGCGTAAGTCTCCGTTTATTTTTTACACAAGTATATCTCTTTTGTAAATTAAATATTAATTTACTTACCAGATAAAAAACGAGGTAAAAATCAAATATAGTTTTTTTTTAATAAAACTATTTTTAAATGTACAGAGTAATTGAAAGAATTAACAACAACGTTTTGCTTTTAAATCTTTTATTTGTTTCAAGCAATCAGAAATATAACCTGATTATCAATAGACAGGAAATACAATTGTTTATTACATAAGTAATCTCACATATCTTGACTGTCGCTTGCCGGTATAGATCAGAAGGATTAGGGCAATTAATTACCTGGTGTGACACCGCGTCACACCGGACTGGGAGAGATGTCGCTAATACAATAAACAAAAGGTAGCGAATTTACGCGGAAGTCGGAAGGGAATACTCCCAAATTTCTCTGAGAATTTAGGGAGGGATGTCGGAGTTTCCTGGTGTCACACCAAGAAAAAACTTGGTGTTCGGAGTTTGGGAAGCCTTTCGCGAAATTTGTACTGTATCACTGACCTACCACTGACTAACAGTTCCCCTTAAACTGACCTAATCACAAACTAATATATGAAAACTAAGCAAAAGTTTCAATGTCAATAGACCTTGACTGAGGGGACGTGGCCAAATAATCTCCATGGTAATGAGATGTGCCAATGCTAATACAACTGCATACCAAATATCATTGACCTTCCACTAGTGGTTTGCCATAAACAGACCTAATCACAAACTAATACATGTAAACTAAGCAAAGTTTCAAAGTCAATAGACCTTGACTGAGGGGGCTGGGCCAAATTATCTCCATGGTAATGAGATGTGCCAATGCTAATACAACTGCATACCAAATATCATTAACCTACCACTAGAGGTTCACCATGAACTAGACCTAATCACAAACTAATACATTGTTGACGCCGCTGGAAACAGCATACCTATGTCTCGCATTTTGACTCCATCAAGACGAGACAAAAATATTGTTTACAAAAAAAAAAAAAAAATGTGTTGGTTTATGTTTTGAATTATCAGTTAAAACTTATTTTTAAAAAAATGGCATGTTGATTCTTCTAATTAATAAAGTATCTGTCACTTGTATCATAATTATGCAATCATCATCATTATTTGTACAATTTGTTGTTTATTAAAACATTAAAAAAAGTTATCACATTTAATCAGGCTAGTCTAGAATAAACACAGGATTATTGAAACCATGAATCCCTTTGACCATATTGACAGGGTTGAAAATACATTATGGACATTGGTATGATTGGTGCAATGGAAAAGTAACAAAGGCACATTTTTTCATGTTTGAGAACAGAGGGACCCTGCCTGAAGGATTCAGGTCAAGACACCCCTTTATTTGGTTTTGTCAGGACACTGGCGTTAATCTACTATAGTCCTAATTTGGTTGGGTCCCCTTATGTAAATGAGGGCCCCATGTGTTTGTATTGCATGTCATTTTGACCTTATAAGTTTTACAGTTCTGATGTGTAATCTGTTTAGTGGTAGATCAAAAATTATCAACAGTTTAATTGAAAAATAGATGGGTGTGTAATTTGTTGTTGAAAACTATTAAACTAAAAAAATGCGTAATCTATTTGTAGAAAAGAGGCGGTCGCTGTTTCAATTTATGGCACAATCGAAAACATGGGATGATAATGTTTTTGTCAGCATTTCGTTCTTGAACGTAGACAAATATTCATTCGCTTTTCGTATTGTATAATGTTAATTTGTCTTACTTACCAAAAATGGAGAATCACAAAACCCTGTTTCACTTTCCATTGTCATTTTTTGTCAACTGTTGTTGAGTGTGAGATTCGGCATTTTCCATAGGAAGTTGGACGTATAATAAGTAACCGGTTCCGGACAAAATTCCGATTTGCGTGTGAACAAATAGAACAATACCTGGAGATCTATTTCATAACAACCGGACGTAAATTGACGATTATGTAGAGTATGTTACATTGATTTTATCGAAATTTTGTGACAATTTTTTTCAAACACAAGGAAGTCTAAAATAAAGCGGTTTTACCTTTAAAAAGTTAAGATTCGCACACTCGGAAATGTGAAAATAGATGAGTCAAAATGCGTTGATGTGACATATTATGATCTCAGATATTACATGTCTCTGATGTGATAATTGATAACAATTAACTTCAATGATAATCATATGTCCTAGCTGGGAACAGTATATCAATATATATGTTCCTGGTCCTAGTCAGTCAGTCGTCAAATGGTCATTTCGGCTACCGTTAGCGTCAAATTGGTTAAAATTTTATCGTGATTCGTCAAAATATCCTTATCCGTCAGAGGTCTAAAATAATCGTTACCGTTATTTATGGAAAGAATTTAACATGATTCGTCAATATCAGCCGATTTTTTATCGTCATGCACTAAAATTTACCGTTAACGTCATTTGGCAAGAGTTTTACCGTTATTCGTCATGAATGTAGTTACCGTGGCCCCATTACGACCCTTTGAAAGCGTGGGGAAACACATTTAAAATTCAAATATTTGTTTTTCAGTTGATGCTTACATTGCAACATGTACCTCTGATTTTAATAATGTTGCTTATATTAATTTACATTGCCCTGATGCTAAATTCTGTTGGTAATACATGCTTGTATTACTTATGGTTTTGCTGTTTCTCATTGGTTTATTTGGTAACGTGTTTCTCAATATATATTTGTATTTTTATACTATTTTGACATATTGAATCGACCTTACTATTTTTTAAAATGATATTGACTCCATGTTACTAAAAATTGTTAGATAAAGTCAATATCATTTCCAAAAAAAGTAAGATCGAGCAAGGACAGTCTATCATTGGCGTAGCTTACGTTGAGGCAACCGAGGCAGTTGCCTCGGTAAAAAGTAATTAAAAAAAAAATAAAAAACTGGTTTTTTTTCACAAAATGCAGCAGACTCGCTACTAAACCAAATTGTATATCGTCTTGTTGCTGTTATTGATTCATACCGTTTGGGAGTTATGCAAGACTTGTGGAAACATTTCCCTCTGGAAATCCCGACCCCTTTGTGGTAGTTTTCTAAATATGTCAGAGTCAAAAGAAATCGACACAATTGAAGCTGAAAAATTTTAATCCTACCCCAAGCAAAATCAGTAGAATAGATGATGATCCATTTCACGAGCCGGTAAATTATTAATTTTGTGTGAGAATAATTCCTAGAATATGAGGGTCTGAGTGAGGTTTACAGAACACAGAAACATGCCCTGAAACTATTTTAAACTTAAAAGAATAGAGATTTAAAATGGTGCTTAAATATAAGAGAAAGGAAATCAAATTATGGACAAAAAGGATTAAAATAAATATTTGAAGTCCCCCATTCAAACCCTCATATTTAACCGGTTAATTTACGTCTAAAACTGAAATATCGTTGTGTGTTGACATTTTCCCTAATACGTGTAGTACTCCAATTAGTAGTAGTACAGAGTTTCATTGACTTTGATATAAATTAGAATAAAATATACATTTAAGGAATGACTGTAATATTTTTTCTGTCTATGAAGAAATAACATCAAAAATGTGGTGCACACTGAATAACCCGCGTAGCGGGTTATTTTAAAGTGTGCACCACATTTTTTATGTTATTTCGAATAGACAGAAAAAATATTACAGTCATTTCTTATAATTTAATTCTAAATTCCATTTTAAACCGGAGTAAACCATGAAAAAACGTTGATGACGTCACGGTCACATGACAAAATCATGTCTATGAGCTGATAAACAAAACAACGTCAGCCAATCAGAAGACGCGTTACATCCAAAATTAAATTATTAATCAATATGCACAGAATAATGATTTGTATGTTGTTCTAAAGTGTTATTCTCGCTTTTTTAAATTTTATAGTTTTTCAGTAGCAGGGAATTTGAAATACTTGAAGGAGTCATTTATTCAAGCGACATATATAGTAAATGTCTGTTTCTATATAAAAAATTTCAACCAAATACTGTTTTCATTTATTATGAAGACTTCAGAAAAAAGAAAATGTTTCCGTTAGTACTTCAACGGTTGTCACTTTCACAATGGGAAAACCATGTAAGAATTTGAAGACATTCCAAGAAATATCAGGGCGAAACACAACCCATAAAAGTGCCGTGGTGCGTTTTACATGTAGCATGTGTCTATTTCTTAGTTTATCAAGAAATGGTGCTAGCGTAATGTCTGGTAATGTTTCTGGTATTAAAACCTGCATACAGCAAACCAAACCAAGAGCATATTATCATCATTGCAGAGTGCACATTTTGAATCTTGCTGTTGCGTCCACTTGTAAAGCGCTAGCTGCAATCTAATTTTTTTTCCAGTTCACTGAAAGGATTCAATTTGAAATAGTGGTAAATGTATTTGAGAACATTTATGTATTCATCTGAACCGTTGATTGAAAATGATGTAGGTACCAGTAATCTAATAAATTTGTAGTATAACTTAGTGTAAGGCATATTAACATTATTATGATGAAATTAAATAAAAGAACTGTTATAATTCTTAATAGATTCTTCTTGTTCAAATTGCAAAACCTCAACAGCTTCTTGGGGGCTGTAACCCCAGACCCCTGCCTCTGTAATAACAGAATGCAAGCTACGCCACTGTCTATACTAGTATAGTTAGTATAGACTGTCCCTGGATCGGGTCAATATCATTTTTAAACTTACACTATTTACCTATGTAATATATAAATTAAGTACTTTTACTCAGTCAATACGTTATCTCATATATGGACCTGTTAGATTATATTGAACCTCGGACTTCGTCCTCGGTCAATATAATCTGAACAGGTATAACGTACTCGTCCTCGGTTAATATAATCTGAACAAGTCCATATATGTAACGTGTCATAGTGACCTCGTCAAAAGTCCATAATTGATAAATAGTATACACATATATAGCAACAAATTGTAAGTGACGAATCATTATGGCCATGATCTGTTTATCCCACATATTCCTTCATTCACAGAACACAATACGTATTCTTTACATTTAATTTTACTACAGAACACATTTTGTATACCCTTATCTTCTTTTAATCACATAAAACAAT
This sequence comes from Mytilus californianus, assembly GCF_021869535.1. NCBI lineage: Eukaryota > Metazoa > Mollusca > Bivalvia > Mytilida > Mytilidae > Mytilus > Mytilus californianus. The sequence goes on from NW_026262723.1 coordinate 2,134,816, forward strand.
TCTGTATAAATAGTTATCAAAGGTACCAGGATTATAATTTAGTACGCCAGACGCGCGTTTCGTCTACATAAGACTCATTAGTGACGCTCATATCAAAATAGTTATAAAGATTAAAGACTGAATAAAGATTATAGACTGAATAAATGAAATTAATTATAAAAAGGATATATTGAAAGGCAATATTACAACACGTCAATATAACATGTTTTTTTACGTTAACATTCGACATTACCAAAAGTGACACTAATATCGTGCGTAACGTCTGTGTTATCCGTGAGACTACTCTCAGATCATGTATGATGCAAAATTATAAGCTAATTAAGTAAAAAAATGTTATATATTGCAAAACAGCATTAACTCCCTTTCCCTGTTGATTTTGTTTTACTTTGTACATGAAATTACAATAAACAGTCTGGAAATGTATTACTGCTGGAGTTTTAGTTTTGTGGAAAAGTCATTCGAAAGGGGCAAGGGAAGAGGGGTTGAAATTTAGTACCGAAAATGTTATTTTTCAATATTGGTCAAGAACTACTGTGTGTAACAGTTTCATGTCTCGAAAAGTAAGGTATTACAGATTTCATTTGGAGTGGAGGTTTTAAAAAAATAAGATATCTGATATCATAGACATATTAATATATTTATAATCTCTCTCTGTTGATATTGACGATTTAAAAATGGATTTTGAAATAAAATGCTCATTTCATTTTAAAACTTCATATGACTTCTATATAAGTTGAATTATTTCACATTTTTCTTTATAATTGTTCATTTATTTTTAAAATGATAAATCCAACAGGGAAATTTGATTGTTGATATTAATGTCGATTCACTGCGGATCGTAGAAATAGTGAGCAAGAAGGTGAACTGTGGTTTATTTTTATCAATAGTACCGCTTAAGTCGACGCTAGGGCCGTCTTGACCTTGTTGTAGGGTATGAATGATTCGTTCATTGTTGAAGACCCTACACCACCTGTCAAGATGAAGAACAGGAATAAAAGCCCTGCTCATTGATAGTTTTCTATGTTTTCAATGTATTGTGTGCGATTTTTTCCCATGTACATTACTCCATATCCTTTCATTTTCTATTAAAACGTGTGTAAAGAAACTATGAGCCCACTCCCCTTTCAGTCTATACTCTATAATTGAACTTTTAGTTTTAAAGAAAAGAACACAGATCAGACAAATGTAGATTATTTCGATACACGGTTTAATCATGTTTATCCATCATGGTTATATATTTATCATATACATGATATATATGTTATCTAAACGTGCTTGAGGACATCAGGACATCGCAATAAATAGATAAATGGTAACACCTTTCAGAACCAGCTTGTCGGAGTTAGAAATGTTTTGACACTGTCGTTCTAAAATAGATACAATTTACATTTGAATTTATTTAGCAGTTTTGTCAAGTTTAAAATTCCCCAAAGTAAAATAATGTAAAACATTTTATTAGTGCTTGAAGGAGTGTTACATTCTTTACCTTGTGACGTATACCGGACGTAACTTTCGATCTATATAACCAGTGCAAAACTATCATTAACGGGATATGTATTAAAATATATCAAAAAAATTGGATGATATTCGCGTAATGTAACATATGGTCTGCTTACTGTTCTTTTCCCTCAGACTCTCAACAGAAGAACTAAATCTGTGAGAGTTGATTCTGGGTCTTTACATGCTGGGGGAACTAGCTGTAAACAATGCCTATGATGGTGTATGACACTGCTGCTGATGTAAAGGCGGGCCGCTCGTTGTTGCCGATGTAGAGGCAGGCCGGGATCGACTGACACCTATAAGTTTCAAAATTCAATCTTTGACGTCTCAAAGCATAATTTCTACTTATATAGCAATCATTTATTTGATGGTATGCCAACATCACTTTCTTTGTCAGCATAAAATTAGAAATTACCAAATATGGTTATTGTCCGAAATAAGGTCAAAATGTTGTATAAGTAAATGTCCCATATATAATAGAGAGGTCACTTTGACAATGGTGATAATAAATAATATTTAATTGACCGAATAACTGTTTGCAGTAACCCACGGTAAACATAGTGATAAAGAAAATCATTACCTTTCTTATTAACATGAAATTTAATTAATAATTGTAACGTCATCTATGTCCAAAATTCAAATATCTGTCACAATATATGTTAGCGTTTTTGAATGCACGAGTTTTCAGCACTGATGAGACTATTTTTACCAAGAAGGTTCTATCCTTAATATTCTGAATAAAACCTCCATGCATTTACGACATTGAAAACATGGAACTTGTGTCACAGGCGCTTGGGGAATGGACCCCTTTTTTCTTTGATGAATCATGTGAAAAGACATCACACGTATCCGCATCTTTGACACTAAATTTCAGGAAGCAATGAGTCGTAGTTGAAATTTAAAAAAAAGGCGTCGAAAACTTCGTACATGGCAATTATAGTATTCGATAAATAAAACAGAAAATTGATGAGTGATGGAAATGAAACTAAATAACTCACACAGTATAACATACGAACTTAAACCAAATTTCAAGATGCTCTGATTCAAGTAGTTTCTGGAGAAAGAAAACAACATGCGATACAATAGATTTGGTTCACCATGTTCACTAACTCATAATTTTGGCAATAAAAATCTGATGAATTTCAACTAGTGTTGTGAGAAATTCGATAAAAACTTGTTAAATTGTTTCGGTTAAAACAGATTTTCACCATAGTGTGATGTATTTGAGACGTCGTTAATGTAGATTTATTTCAATAAAACCTGCTTGTTTGGCATAATTTGTCAAAGTTATGAATGTTTTCTGCAAAAATAAATAGTAATGCCTCGATCCTTTTGCCAACAAAGGTTTTTGCTGAAATATTCTTAAATACCATATAATTTGCTTTTCAACTAACATTTCAATGGGCGAGGGAGGACGCCATAAATGTGCAAGTTTCAACTAGGGTAAAAATGCCACACATATGCATGTATCACGCATTACCTTGAAACGCATGTGTTACAGGTGTATCATATGCGTGACACGCACGTTTCCTGTATTGCATGTGTTGATGTTTTGTTGTTATTTTGTGACCCGACAATCGTAAAGCACTGTGGCACAATCTAGGGGAGGCTCACGGTAGGAGGCCGGAAACGACAATTAACGGGAAAGAAAACCAAACTAGAATATCAAGAAACTCGCTATTAATTTAATAAAGAAAACATCAAAATAATTACAATATAATTCCAAAATACAAATTTTGAAGTCAAAATAAATTGAGAACAATAATAAAATACTACAAACAATTCAAATCAAATATCAAATAATAACAATAATAATTACTGTTAAATTAAACCTTTAAATTAAAATATTAGTTACTTATAAACTTTATTTATTTTTTCAAAATAAAATTAGAATTATAATAATTTTAAATCTAAACTATTTTCAAAACCAAGAGACTCACCTAGAATATTAAGAAACTAGCTATTAATATTATAGCGGCTTGATCAGTTTATATACTAATTTCTGAATGTCCTAGTAACCCTTAACTGACTGCAACAAACACAAGAATTTATGATTTATGAGTAATCAACAAAATTTAGAATGCCCAAATATAGTTATGGTCTAAAACCAGGCCAAAACTACAAGTTACATAAAAATGTTTTTTCTTTAATTTCTTCAATTCTTTATTTTAAAATTGCCAAATTATGTTTCAAATATATTTATTAACATTTTCCTAACTATAATATTAAACAATATACAACCAAAATACATATAACCTAGTATACAATAACATTATAAATATCAATTTAGATATTAATTAAAAGGTAACTATGGTACTAGTTTGTGCTTTATAGCTTGACACAAATAAAGTTGCTGACGTAGGTTGACCGCTGTCCAAACTTTTACCGGGACGTTTTGTTAACTTTGCTAGACATACAACCGGAGGTCAGTTTGGCCACAGCTGAAGTTTTATTGAACAGATAAGTTCAATAGTTTATTAGAGTACTTATCTGACACATTTGAAATATCCTACGCTCTTTAAAGTATAGAACAGTTAAACAATAATGTTATATAAAATATTTTACACAGTAGATCTTACATACAATAACTAATAAACTGTATGAAATAAAATAAACTGCATGTTTCTATTATAATACCTGCCTATAAAGAACAAATATACTCTTAAAATAATTTATCAAACATAAATCCAATTTCCTGCGTTGTCACGCGTACCTAGATAAAAAACAAAAACCAAACAAACGTGGATGGTTGTTATGTATGACAGCGCGTGGTGCTTAGGATGGTTTATATACTATCTACCCGGGAAGCGCAGTTTTGAAGAAATTTGAGTTTGCTTTCAACAAATGCGGAAATCGAATGCGACAATTATGTTTATTGTACCTTCATTTTGTTAATCATGTTAATACTACATCGATCAATATTAATTGGTTCATTTTTGGTGTTTAATATAAAATAAGAAGATGTGGTCTGATTGCCAATGAGTCAACTCTCCACCAGAGACCAAATGACATAGAAGATAACAACTACATGTCACCCCATGGCCTTCACCAATGCACAAGAACCCATACCGCATAGTAAGCTATAAAAGGCACCGAAATGATACATGTAAAACAATGCAAACGAGAAAACTACCGGCCTGATTTAAGTACAAATCAATGAAAGAAAAAGAAGATATACAGCAACAAACGGCAACCACTTTACTTGGGACAGGGACATACAGAATGTGCCGGGGTTAAACTAGTTTGAAAGCGCCAACCCTCCCCTAACCGCACCACTTTCCGCACACTTGGCTTCTTCGTGGCGGCCATGTAGTTTTTATTGGTGGAAGAACCCCGATCCTTCGGCAGGAAAACTAGTAATCCTTGTCAATTAAGATTGGAGTCGAACGCACAACCTCAGTGGTGACAGGCTAGTAATACAATATTGAACCTCTTAAACCACTCGGCCACCAAAGCCCCTACATTGTTATTGAAGACGACAGTAAAAAGTAATCGTCCATTCGTTCTACTGTCCGTTGGTCATTGTTCAGTTGTTTATTATGAAGAAGACCTTATACTTACCTCTATTTGTCTTTTCGTTTCTTTTTATCCGAATATACACTACCTTAGAGTCGGGTATATTAGCCCTCATTGCTTCTGTGGACTCGAGTTCAGGAGGTAGTAAGTGGGTTTGGTCCCCGGTCAATCCAGACTTGAAAACTAATACTTGCTTAAATTCTCCGCTTAGCATGTAACATACAGGATTAAGAGCAAAGACTACACGGGTCGCGCTCAAAAATATTGTGCCTTGGAAGGGAAACTTCTCTTCGTTCGGATTAATGTTGCCTTGTAAACTACCACTTAAGATCAGCTTTATGTGACAGTCTATTACAAATCATGGTTAAAATCATATCACTTCCAGATGCTTTCGTCCTGATATGCATGTACTACTTGCGAATGGTAATTAACCTTCAATCCATTCATTAATTAGTTCTACAACCAATATTATACCATAGCCAATCTAATTTTCCTACAGTGCTAGAGACAGTTTACATATTTTTACATGACAGTATCAAATTGAAGTCTAAAGATTATATATAAAAGACAGTTTTACGAATCCACTGAAACTGCGTCTCCAGGGGCAAACACAACTTAGTTTATTAGTTTCTGCACAATAATTTGAGTAAACTTCAAGAATATAGTTTATAATTTATGCATTTATTTTGTATTTACATTGTGTCATAGGACAAATTTATTTGTTCAGTGTATGTTCAATGGTGTTAATATGTCCTTTGATTGAGTTAAGCTATTTCAGTTGATATTTTATAGTGTGTCTTTCTATGTTGTGATGTTACACTATTGTTTCAGAAAAAGGGTGAAGGTTTGGTACCATTAAAACGTTTAAACCCGCTGCATTTGTTTTCACCTGTCCTAAGTCAGGAATCTGATGTTCAGTAGTTGTCGCTTGTTGATGTGGTTCATAAGTGTTTCTCGTTTCTCGTTTTTTATATAGATTAGACCGTTGGTTTTCCCGTTTGAATGGTTTTACACTAGTAATTTTTTGGGGCTTTATAGCTTACTGTTCGGTGTGAGCCAAGGCTCCGTGTTGAAGACCGTACTGTGACCTATAATGGTTTACTTTTATAAATTTTGACTTGGATGGAGAGTTGTCTCATTGGCACTCATACCACATCTTCTTATATCTATATACCTTAGGTACTGGTAAGGTCTGATATTGCTAAAAGAATAAGAGATTTCGACATTAATCCCCCCCCCTCCCCCCCCCCCTAAAAAAAATAAGTTGTAAGCAAGCTCACGTATCCATGTAATTTAAATTGTGATTTTAAGAGACTTTAGCTGTCAAATTCTTGTTCACCGATTATTCTTGCATGTTCACCGATTTGATGTAAATTCTCATATTCGATTTTATAACATAATCAAGACAATGCATCGACTCGTTGTAATGTATTATCATTTAAAGGGACATTAGCTACGATTTAGACCCCAAAAAAGATTTCTTTGGTTTCAAACATTTCACAAAGCAGAAATGTGAAATAATAAATCTCTATTAGCAGTCAGTTTGGTACGAAGTCAATAATTCAACCTCATTTTAATCCGTATTCATGTAACCCTCAATTTATGACTAAGATCAAGGTTAAGATTTACTTTAATTGGTAAGATATTGGAAAAAAATATCCTGTATAGTTATTAAAACACAAATCAAAATAAATAGAAAATATATTAAAGAATAATTCGTAAGGGTTCCGCGGAACCCAGTGTCTCGCCTACTTTTAGTCGCTGTTAGTCGCAGGCTCAACAAAAATGGGGAAAAAATTATTATAAATTTTCCTCTAGATACTATCTTTTGATTGTAAGAAGTTCTGTTCAAGTTTGGTAAAAATCCAAGAAGGTTTATGAATCTAATAAATATTTTAAAAACTTTAACTGCAGACTGTACGTAATGTTAACTGGAATAAAACTAAGTCCATTTATAAGTAATATACGGAAAAACAGGAAATAAATTTTTACAAAATTTCCTTCTAGATACTATAGCTTTTGATCACAAACAAGCTTCTGTCCAAGTGTGGTACAAATCCAGGATAGTTTCAGAAAGTTATTAAAATTTGAAAAACTTTAACCACAGAGTGAATGTTATGTTAACTGGCAGAAAAACTAAGTCCATATATGAGTAAAATACGTATAAACAGATTTTTTTTTTTACAAAATTTTCTTCTGGATACTATCTTATGATTATAAACAAGCTTCTGTCCTAGTCTGGTACAAATCTAGGATAGTTTAAGAAAGTTATTAAAATTTGAAAAACTTTAACCACAGAGTGAATGTAATGTTAACTGGCAGAAAAACTAAGTCCATTTATGAGTAAAATACGGATAAGCAGGGTTTTTTTTTACAAAATTTACTTCTGGATACTATCTTATGATCATAAACAAGCTTCTGTCCAAGTTTGGTTGAAATGCAGGATAGATTATGAAAGTTATTAAAATTTCAAAAACTTTAACCACAGAGTGAATATTTGTGGACGCCGCCGCCGACGACGACGACGACGACGACGACGCCGACTGAATGTAGGATCGCTATGTCTCGCTTTTGCGACAAAAGTCGCAGGCTCGATAAAAACAGTCTGAACCTTAGAAACGTTGAGATGTGTAAAATGCAGATATGAATTACTACAACGAAACATTAGCGGTATGATGACGATTCTAACAGTATAATTAAATGTTTTGACATGCTGTCTGTGTTGTCGGATATTATGCATATGCAAAAGAAGTGGTGAAATACTAATACAGGGTCAGAGATAAAATAACGAATGTCTTTTATTGGTCTCTGCATGGTAGAGAGTTCTCTCATTGGCAATCATACCACATCTTTCTTATATATATATATATATGTAGGACTCTAAAGTGCGATGGTAAGTAGTTATAAAGTGCGATGGTCACGTTAAAGTGCGATGGTATACGCTAAAGTACGATGGTGTCTCACGCTAAAGTGCGATGGTTGTTTGTTTGCTAAAGTACGATAGTATATCACGCTAAAGTGCGATGGACCAAAAGGGTAAGGTTAGATGGCTTAAAACGTTAAAGTACATGGATGTTAAAAAAAGCTTTGCAAAAGCTAATATGCTAAGGTATAACATACGTGATAGGCTTTATAATTTACCGGTAGGGTTAAGCGATTGTTTCTAAATTTAGAAGACCGGCTACGAAATAATTGTTAAAAAGGTAATTTAGGTGTCTCAAAATACTACATTTCCTGTAAATGAATTTTTAACAATTCGGGCGTATCTAATACTTGGATAATTGGTGTAGCTTGCCTTCACACAGTCTATCACTAATGTGAACACCTCCCCTTACAGTCGCCATTGTAAATTACTAATACAAAATTCGTTCATTGTCGGTATATGTAACATTTATTTGTTTAAGCTTTAATTTAAATGAGAGAGAAATGCGATGTTCTCCGAGCTTTCTCCTTTTTCGTAGCGAGTACAAATAAATGTTATGTTTTCCTACGATGTACAAACTAATGTTTTACCCGACAACTTATAATTTACTCATGAAAACATGTACCTTTATTTTACAGACGTTACTTTTCAATAAAATCCACAGTATTTTAATGGAGACCGCAAAGTAAACTGCATGTTACATAAACAATGATTTAAATGTATCCGTTCGCTTCCAATTCCAATAGAAGCAGGATACAAGATACTTATGCGTATACTATTTTGTATCTATGTAGTAAAATGGTCGACTGCAGATACAAGTCCTTCTTCCAGCACTCGAAAACAAAAACACATTAGCTGCAGCCGACAAAGCACGGTTAGATTTAAATTAATTAAGTCATGGACATTTGGTTTAAAAATTGTTAATCAAATATTCTAAATTTATCTTCCCATGTTCATTTTTGGTTTGTGTAAACGACTGTTAACGTCATAATCCAACTACGTTTCCTACGTCTATACTTTCGCAGACCATCATACTTTAGCGTGACCATCGTACTTTAGCATCCCCATCGCACTTTAGAGTCCTACATATATATAATATATACAAGTCTAAATTGAAAACAACGTTCAAACCTATGATTGCGTTGGATAAAAACCGCAATTTTTATACGTGTGCATGCAAAACAAATTTCTTGGTAGAGGGGTCTAAATACAGCACAAACAACATTTTCCAAAAGACCAAAAAAGTGGAAAAGTATATTCTAACAAAACGCATTTGACTAGCAGGTCGAACAGCTGATGTTCTTAAACCCTGCTGACTGCCATTGGCGACTGCCAAATAAACGGATCACCAGATGTAACAAAATGGATCTTATAATAATTTATTACCAAACAGAAAACAATAAACTTGCGGAAAAGATGGTATACCGCAAACATGAGGTGCAAAAATTTGTACACCATATTCGGATTTCGATAATTAATGTCTCTTCAGTGATGTTAGGAATCGAAACGGTATTTGGAAGGCCATATAATTTACCTCAATTTAGGATAGACTCTTGAATTTTGAAAGAGTCGAAATAGGATGAACGGATCGTATAAACCCGAAGGCAAATATAATACAAGCCCAAACGAAAAAATATAAACAAGTCTAAATTGAAAACAACGTTCAAACCTATGATTGCGTTGGATAAAAACCGCAATTTTTATACGTGTGCATGCAAAACAAATTGTGCTAAAATTTTGACCAGAGAAATATCTCTTGTACTCAAGTTATTGTCTTAAAACCAGACAATAATTGTGTTGGCCCTTTTCTGGCCCCTAATTACAAAACAGTAAAGACGATAACCCCCAAAATCAACCCAAACCCTCCTATTGTGGTATGGAATCTTGTGCTAAAATTTCTTACACATCCATACACTTTTACTAAAGTTATTGTCTGCGAACCAATTTATTTTCCATGAACCAGTGAAACTGCCCTTTTTTTGGCCCCCAATTGCAAAACCGCTAGGTCGTAAGCCCCAAAAAACAATCCCAATCATCCTTTAGTGGTATGGACCGAGCGGAGCATGTTATAGGTCTATACAAGGTGCCATTGTCATTACAAAGGCCTTGGCTAACTATTAGACGCCTTTGCCTACTGAAGTAGGAGCGTCCTAAAGCAGAAAAACACGATTATCCAACCTAAAAGGCCAGAAAACACACATAAAGGCAATTACCCGTAAGAGTGAAAATCTTCTACCAGCACCGCCAAGGCATGCCATAGGGGTATATTATGGTTCAAACGAACTCTAAGGGTCCCTGCTACATGCCTGAATCCTTACTTATTCTTAATTATGCGAACGTAAGCCAAAAACAATTTTAATTGAAGGTGCCATTCTGATTGCAAAGGCCGTGTCTAACTATTAGACGCCTTTTCCTAATTAAATAGACGCGTCCTAAAGCATAAAACACAATAAACCAACCTAAAAGACCAGAAAAGGCAATTACCGGTACCCATAAGAGTGAAAATCTTCCGCCAGCACCGCATGAAGTCTGTATGTTGATCACTAGAAGACTTTAGTGTTTTTTTGTTTGTTGGGTTGCTGTCTCATTGAGATATATACCCCACACCTACCTTTATTCCAACATGAAATTCATTAATGATTGTTTTCTTTGTAGATTCACTGCATTTGAAGTGGTTGAGGTATGTGTGTGTGCAATAAGCATATATATAATTCTACTATAATTGTTATATCTTCAGAACCATTAAATCCAAGTTTTTCTCCCCAATAACAATACAAATTAACCAATTACTGTCATTGAGGCTATATATAATGTGAAACATTATAAATTTAACTAACCATAATGATCCTCTATCCTGTTGTAATGACAAGAGGATGGTGAAAAATAAAAGTCATGAATACTGGTATTTGGGAGAGGAATGATGGAATGTGTAAAGTTTTACTATTTAATGATTAGTAATTCTGATATTTATATACTTTGTGGTACATGGAATGTGAAAATTATTTAATACTACAAATCGAGTACATGACCAAATTTTAATGCATAAGGACATCATACTAAGTTTGCTTACAGTGTTTTTTTATTTGCGAAATGTTTATGTACATGTTCAAACTAGAAATCCCCTCAGGCAATGTTTACAGTTAAGTCCAAGGGTCTTTTCAATCCAGTAAGCAATTATGGTAGAATTTTTTCTTATGTCCAGGGCCTCAGTGGTCCAGAGGTCTAAGTAGTTCTACTACTGTACACTAGTCTGTCAACACTGAGATGAGTTTGAACCCCATATGTGGCAGGTGTGCTTGACTCCAATTTAAATTCACAAGGATTGTCAGTTTTCCTGCTGAAGGTTTGTGGTTCTGTCTGACTTCCTCGACCAATAAAAACTGACCACCACAAAATAGTCAATAGTGCTGAAAGTGGCATTTAACATTAATCAATCAATCAATTAAATTTATGTTCAACGTGTCTTGGACTTGGTGAACAATTTAAAGCAATGGCCTTGGATATACTACAATATAGATACCTGTCTATTGTTGAAGACTATATGTTGATCTCTGCTGGTATTTTTTTGTTTTACTATGCTGTTGGATTCCTGCCACATTGACACATAAATTGTTCACCAAACATATTTTATTCATATAGCAACTAAATACTAAAATCACCATATAAAGAAGTTGTAATTTGTGTAACTAAGCAGTATTTTGTAGTTACCAGAAGTGAGGTCTATAAAGTTAAAACTAGTATAAAATTCAAATACACAAAATCATTTTTATTTTGAACTGTAAATTAATACAAGCACGTACATGTAGATGAATTCTTCCTTATGCAGCGGTGACAGAGAATATATTGTATATGGCATACTGTAAATTGACTCATTTAAACATGCAATTAAACCGGTCTCAACCAAATCCTGAGTAAACATGCAATGAAACCGGTCTCAACCAAACCCTGAGTAAACTTGCTGAAATGTCTTGTCTGGCTTACTGATCATGATTGAATTTATGTTGAAAGTCTTAAAGATAAAAGTTTTACTACACATAAGTATCACATAAACTTAATATTATCAATCATGCATTAAAATGAGGTCAAGGTCAGATGAACCCAGCCAGGTGGACATTTACACCTTCCAATCATTCAATAGAACAAATATAGTTGACCTACTGCTTATAGTGTCTGAAAAATGAACCTAATTATGAAAAGTTAACCTTTGATCACTGATCTATGAAATGAGGTAGAGGTCAGATGAACCCTAACTGACCAACATGTAGACCATGTAAGGTTCCCATATACTAAATATAATTAGTAAGTAATTCACATGACATGAAACTTAAGCTTTTTTTTTGGCTTTCGCTTAACTATGCAAATAGATCAAGGACAATGGACATAGATAGAAACTTCTAAACAAAAGGCATCTTTATACAAAGTATGAAGCATTCCAATATTCTATATTCTGAAATATAAAGGTTTATACAAATAGTTTACACCAATGCAGCTTGATTAGATTTCCAATGTTTAGCATTCTGTGATTCCTTTGTTGCTGGTGAGATAACAATAAACCAGTCCCAACTGTTCTGTAGTATCAGAAAAAAACATTGGATATTTTTAGCAATCAAACATGTGTAAAGGGAAGATCACTTTTTAAGAAACTGAAGTCCCACCAGGTTTTGATTTTCATAGGTTTTACTGTATAGATAGTATTTAATTGACCTTATTTGAGGTTGAAGTTATTTCCCTTTGCCTCCAGTTGGAGGCAAACTGGTTGAATTTGTTATTTGACTAACTGAATTGAAATATGGGACCAGGGAACAGTTGAGCCATATATTTTACTCAAACATTAATTGTGTCAATGCAAAACTTCCCATTAGTAATAAATGATATAATTTTTCCTTTTCATTCAATGATTGTCAATTACACTATATATATAACTAAATACATACTCAGTCTTTATTTATCTAGAGATGCAAATATTTTTCATTTATCAAAACCAAACACACACACACACACATTAATAAAAATTCTGCCATGTGAAAATAGCAATTTTCTTCATGAAGCTAAATATAAATGAGCTGTTTATTTCATAAGAAATAATTGTGGTTTCTATACAAAAGATGCAAAACTGAAATATAAATTATTGTGAAGATTTGATCATAATTATTCAGAAAATAAATTTTTCCAAATTTTGTCAAAGATATAAATCCTATAAATACAAGTAAATGTGGGGTATATGTCAATGAGACAGCATTACATTTACAAAAAAAGTTAGAATCTTAAAATTCTACTATGGCATGATAAAAATGCAACATGCTTTAATTTTTATTCAAACTTTTTTTCATCTATTTTTTTTATTTTAATGATTTATCAAAGTAAGGAGTTTGTTTAATGGCATTTGCCAAAAACAAAGTAGCAAATTAACAATTTTTAATACATATCATATTTGTTATTTTAACTCAATGTCTGTTGATTTTAATCAAATTCCTACAAACACCATCAAGAGCTGTTCTATAAAAACATACATTGGACCAAGGGAAGGCACTTTGAAATCTCCACTTTGGTTGGGTGTCAATTACAGTGAAAATGTTAGTGCAATTCTAAATTTGACTCTATAGATGGTTACCCCATTTAGAAAGTGCCTTCCCTGGGTACCATGTATGTATGAATAGAACAGCCCAAAGTAAAATGAATAATTTTCTGGGCATTTTACTGAGAAAGGTATGATGATTATATAAGTAAAATATGTTTACATTGAAGCAGATGAATATTGCACCTTCTGGATTCAATACCATATATATTTACAAATAAATAAATTCAAAATAATTTCCTTTTTTGTTAAGTAATACAATAATGCACATTTAAATGAACACAATTCATCATAATAGGATAAAATGACTATTCAGAAAGTACATGGGAAAGTCAATTTAAAAAAAGTAAAGGATAGCCATTTTGCTCAATAATCTATGGGCCACTTAACAATTAACAATTATATGCTGGTTGACTAAATGATGTCTGCAAACCAAACACTCTTAGTTTATGAAATCAAATTTTTTATAATAAAAAATGATAGGAAAAAATTTTATTGGTGCATTTTTGGACAAGCGTTGTCTATTGTTTGTGACCATTATGTATAAAATTCTTGGTTTCTCCTGTCATTTGCAAACATTGCACTAACGTTAGGACTTTTGATAGTAAAAATCTATCAAGTTGTAGTAAATACTTCTGAACACTTCTTATACCCAGACATGGTTTTTCACTTCAATGTGTGGTTGGCCAAAATCTGGAAAGACTTCCCTAAATATACAGTACATGTTAATGGAGGATCTACAACATGGGAGACACAATGAAAACAATCTAGAAAATTAACACATCAGACTAATGAATTGTTTCATACAGAAAGTTGTACTTGTCACAGAAAAAGAATGATATAAACTTTTATCCCTGTTTTTTTATTCAGTGGTCATATTGAGTGTTAAGGTGGTACATAACACTACAGCGAGATAACTCTGCAAAAATCAGCTAAACGTTTTAATCACATTCTATTGTTAAGAAAATATTAAGCTTCTCAATAATCAAAATTAGTGTTTGTCAAAGGTCAAAGTAAATATTTTGTCAAAATTTTATGAAAATTAAACGAGCCAAATTAATTTTAGTCAAGGTGTTTGGTACCACCTTAAACAAATATATTGGTGTAATTAAAGCCATGCACATGGATTTTGACAATTTTTTATGCTTCAAGTTCTTTTTCAGAAGAGTTACCAAGTTGTAAAACTTGTGTCTGGTCTATTTTTCATTTTAAACAACAAAACACTGTTATATCAAAACCATGCTACTTTGCATTAAACATATTAAACCTGTTCTCAGACTTAATTCAAATTCATGCAAACATTGTTCCATTAATTCACCTTTTGCTTCCTGGCCTCCCACATCCATTTAAATGGAATAGCCCTAAGTTTCAAATCATAGAAGATGATAATTCAAATGAAATTTTTATAAAATTCTATGAAAAACTTAAATACAAACATAATAAAATTTGATTTTTTTATACAATAATTTATGAGGTAATACAATTGTGAATGGCCTATCTTCCCTTATTTTGAATAAATTCAATGTACATTTTTGATAGACACATCCTACATGTTGTCAATTTTTTACAAAAAATTAATTAAAATAATTATAAATAATTAAAATTAAAATCTATGCAGTTAAAAAGAAATTATTCACATAAAATATTACAAATTTCTTATCCATATTTATGTCAAATATATGAAATACATGGATGTTTTCCCTGATAATTGTTAATGTGGGTTAGAAAATAGATTCAAAGAAAACATAAATTACCTTGTTAAGGGGTACAGAAAACCTAAGGGAGTTATCTCTTTACAAATCAGCTGAACATTTTTATCACATACTATTAGTAAAGCTTCTTAATGATCGTAATTAGTGTTTGTCAAACTGCTATATATCCAATGAAATTATTCCTGTAAATTGTGTGGTTCAAATTTCTTGAAATTTTTACATTTTTGTCAACAGGTCAAAGTAAATATTTTGTCAAAATTTTATGAAAATTAAACAAGCCAAATCTGTTTTAGTAAAAGTGTTGGGTACCCCCTTAAGATAATTACATAAAACCATTTAAGTGTATGCCATAATTTTAACATTAACCATTATATAAACCATTATTACCACATTTTCCATGGGGATATATCTTATAATAAAAATAAAATGAAAAATACACCAAAGTCCACATTTCATACCCATACATTTACAGTCAAACATAGTATAAAGGTCACCTCTACTTGTCAGGTGACCTAATTCTTGTCCAATTGTAGTAATACCTATGCATTTTGAACCTAAACTCAAAGGTCAACTATCTTATAAGGTCAGATTTTTTGGTACTGAGGGTGACCTTTCTATACAGGTTTGACAGTATCTACTTAACACTCCCATTAAAACAAGAAAAGAAATCACCAATGCAATTTTAGGACCATTTTTAAATGATTTTTCTGTATTTTTAACTTTATTTTGCCCTTTATTCTCTATTCTTAATATTTTAGCAACCAATTATTCTCTTTTTTCATTTTCTTTACTTTTTCCCCTTTACTCTGCACTTTTTGACAATTATTCTCAATTCTGTTTTGTTTTAGGAGGCCCAGAGTAATCTTCCAACCTTTTACAATTACTAATGGATTGATTGTTGTCAGTTTAACTTCCAGTGGCAAATAATTCATGCATATTTAAGACGTCAATGTGAAGCATTTAATTGAGTGAACTATCAATGGATTAAGAGGTTTAAGTAATCAATGAATGCAGATGACAACAACCTACCAATAATACTCAGCCACTGAAGATCTCATGAAAAATAAAAATCGACACAGATAAAATGATACAACAAATAAGATAGAGTATTTTTTTTCGGATTAAAGAAAAGACAATGAAACAAATAAAACCATAATACGTCCCGTAAACGGGCGTATAAAAAACTCGTACCATAATTTCTCAATGGATTTTAGAATCTAAACTGTTATTGCAATATAATTGAAATTATCTCCCCTTTTATTGAGATCTTTGAAAAATTGATGCTACCTGTAAAAGACTGTATAAAGTCCTAATAAAATTTTGTAGTTTTTCATAATATATCAGGGACAAGCTAATTTCGAACAGATCATTATTTTTTCATTTGAATAAAAATAACTGGCAAATAAGAAAATCTACATCACATCAAGAAATAGTTGCCATTTGAAAATAATATGAAAGTACTTTGTTTCATGAATTTTATTTCTCATGGTTTTAGGACATATCATTTGTTAGTGTGTAATGATTTAACAAATTACATGGAACCAAACAATGGGGGAAATTTTCATTGTATCAAGTTTCACAATAATTTGTGACAGTTATCCAAATAAAAAGAACAAACACAGAAAAATATCAATTTACAAATCACCTTAAATCTAAGTTTAAGAATTTATGCAAGAATTCTGGGAGACAAAAATTAGAAGTTTAAAATTAAAAGAAAATTTGGTTTTATAAACTTTCTGAAACATTTGAAAGGAGGCAAATAGCAAAATATGTTTCATGATTACACTAATTTGATTTCCACAAGTTCTCAGCAATCAAAGCAATTTGTACTTAGAATATAATTTTATAAAAAATTGTAACCTCCAAAAATAGTTATGTACAAATGAAAAATAATTGATTATAAATCAGTTTGGTATTCTGAAAATCAGATATCCTGGAACCATAGCATAAAGAAAGAAAACATACTCAAATTTTAGTTTGCATTTAAAATATACATATATATAGATGACTAACAAATATTAAACCAATCATATGATCACAAATTCATTCATTACTAAAAATGATAAAAAAATGTACATCCATAATAAATAATGATAAAATATGAAGCATTCACCTCTGTTGGCCCCCCATTCATATCACAAGAACTTTCAGGATAAAACATTCATAAAACTAGTAACAAATATTGCTATACTTCTAAAACAAATTACAAAAATGATCTAAAATCTTCTAAAAATCAGTTGAAAATGCTGTTACGTATTTGTGGCCCTGTCAAGAATGAGTCCCCTCAGTGTTAATTTCTCTCTCAGTGTGTTATATATCTGAAGTTGTTCCTCTGTGGTAAGTAACCAAATACTTTGTAAGATCTTCTGTGGGTTGGGTGCTCTGAAACAAATAAATATTTAGAGATATTACTGATAGAATTCCTACTTAATTTTTTTTTGTTCTTTTGAAATTTGTAAAACTAATTTTTGTAGTTTTCCCTCTGTTTTTGTTTGTTCTATACACATTTTAGTAGCAATGGTGTTCTGTAAATGTTCTCATTAGAAAATGAGTGCACATGTTTTAATGTACCATGTATTATTGCAAAGGAGATAAAACCTTTCACCAGAATCAGTTGGTGTCAAACTGGATATTTAAATTTTTTTTTAATCCTGGAAAGATTCCATAATATTCAATAAACCCATATCAAAATTTATCAATTTGATAAATTTTTATTTTTCTGGAATAAATCCACTCATTCATAGCCCCATTGCTTCCTATGTTGAATTCTGCAATTTCAAGCATTCATAGCTTTTTTGTCTTAAGTTCAAATAAAGTGAAAGTCACTTCATGTCATAACTATACCTTTTCCAGACTTGTGCTGAAAAATTCAACATTTCTTTAATTGCATATTAGAGCACACTGTATCCGTTAAGTTTGGTAGTACAAAAACAGGTATTTCTGATCTGAACAACAGGGCAAATATTCCTGCTATCTTAATTTAATACTTTTTTTATTATTAAAAAGAAACTTTCTACAAGAGTTCTACAGTGATCCAAAGTGTGTAATAATTTTCAAAATTACCCAAATATTTTACTTATTGTCAAAGTAACAGATATGCATAGGCACTATTCCGTTTAAAATATGTACTTCTTTCTTGTATGTTCTTTCTGACCAGGCCTGAATAAGTGTTTCTATACCTTCTGACTGATATGAACACCTATAGATCTATAAAATCAAGCTATACTGTACCTAATAAAACTAGTGTAGTAGACATGAACAAATGTGGCCATGAGGAACTGACAGTCAAATCTGTCCATGATACCACCATGTCCAGGGATCGTGTCTCCAAAATCCTACAAATAGATATAAATTATTGTTGTTAATGTCTCAGAACGGAAATTTCCTTTGCAATCCACTTTACTAATGGATAAAGGCCAGCAAAAAATCTACAACAGCAAATACAAGCAGTATAAATATACCACTGAAGTTTTGTAAAGAAAATTGAAATATTGAAACTTTTGCACTTAAAAATATTCTTTTATCAAATACTTATGATTTGGAATGCCAATCTGATGCATTCAATTTGGTATTGTTTAATTTTTTTTTATCAATTTGGGGAAAATGTGGAAATAAAAAATTTATTTCAAGATGTTTTGGAAAATAAACATATAAATCAGACATTTTCTTTGCCAGAAAATTAGTCTGGTCAAGACTTTGGACTTTTCTTTATCAATCCTTTAATTTTACTTACTTTGATTTTAAATGCTCTTTTGAATCCACTTGCAAAGAATCCACCAAATGGTCCAATAACTGATGCAAACAAGGACATGCTGATGGAATGTAACATGAATGGATAAACTGTGATAGTCTTCCATGGGATACCAAACTATAAATAGATAAAATATGATTGGATAATCTGTAAAGGTCATCCATGGAATACCAAACTATAAATAGATAAAATATTGTTATGAAATGCAATTGTCTTTCATGAATAAACAAGCAAAATATATATATATATATAAAATGAGATATACAGTAATATGAAATGATTAAGTTTGAATTAATTTCTAAATTGATTTTTAACAATAAAATGAAATACCAGTACTGTCAGTTATGTTTACACATAAGGAATGAAACGGTTGCCACCATCAATTGGAGATTTAACAGTGGTAAATATACATTTTACTTGTCTCCACTCTGAGTCACTAGTGAAACTGCACTTGCAACAGTCAAACTCAAAATTGACAGTGGCAACTCTTCAAATACAGTACATTTATTGCTTTTCTAATGCAATATTATCAAAAGATTCAATAACAAGACATTGACTGTGTTTGCAAAATATTGTTGCTAATGATTCAAACTGAAAACAGTGGAATTGATGGTAAATGTTGTCCAACCAAAAGTAACTTTACATAACATATTGCATTAGAATAGAAGATGTTTGTGAAAATGCTGATGAAACTATTCTATGGTTAGAAAATGTCAAGCTTGCAAAAGAATGGACACTGTGCTGCAAATATCAGAAAAATACAAAAATTAAGATAATGACATTGATACAGAACATAGATTACAGATTAATGTTAATTCAGACTTTTTTTTTGTGAGTACCAGTTTCTGTAGATTGAGGAAAAATTGTATTTTCATGGATATTTATTTTTTTTGTCCTCCAATTTTGCTGACATGCCTATAGAAAGTTTATGTATGTTTTGTTGAACTTTTAAATTTGTGGTTAACCTATTCCCACAAAATCCACAAAAGTGGGTATCCCATGAATATAATGAATCTACAATATTACATGTCATCTTCCTTAAATATTTGCGACTGAACATTAAAAAATCAATTATTTATTAATTCTTAAAATCATGTGTTAGTCTTAGCCGTGGATTGAACTCATGACCTCCTACACTCTAGGTCATCTTACTCAACTATTCCCAGAAGTTTTTATAATTTCTTATTACTGTGTATATATATATATAGTAAGTTTCAGTTATCTGTACTCTCATGGGAAAACTAATCTTAATATATCATGTACCAAGATGCTGCAATTTTTTCAAACAAAAAAATTTAAACATCTGTTGCAATGAGAATATAACCCTATTGCATTTACCAATTAGTGGGCTTCAATTGTTGATTTCAAAGGTCAGCAAATTCAGATTTCTGGCAATGGAGTCAATAAACAAAGGTTTAGAACCATCAAATAAAAAAAAATTGGTGCCAGTAAATATACAAATGCAATACTGTTATCTCAGTTGAATTCTAAGATTGACATTTGACATTCAGTGTGTTTTCATTTTTTAAAGATTTTTCTTCCTTGATGACTGGTGAATTTTAACCTGCCACATAACAAAAGAAAACGTGTGAAATATCTAAAAAATAGGTTGAAAATTAGTAAGAAATCAATTAATGATCACATTATCAATACACTTTTTACTTTATTTTGGTTGAAAAAATCTCAGCAGATGTGAAAATGTGAACAAACATTGTAGTTTTTACATTAAAGATATTCATACTACATGTACTAAAATTTCCCACATCATAACTATTGGCTCGAAAGAACCTGTTTCATTCACCTCACATCTTTGCAAAAAAGAAAAAAAAATGGATTTCATTGATGATAATGGATTTAGAAAAGATGATCTTTACTTATATTGTGCTTTCTATAAATCCATTGATCCAACTATAAAGTTAAACAAAGTTGAAAATTGTAGGACCTATGTGACCTGAGCAGATAATTTTGATGGGGACCAGTGGAAATCTGGAGTAATTTATAATGTACTTGATTAAGAAAATATTTTATCAGCCACAAGGTCTGACAAACCCTACAAACATGACAAAGATTTAAACTGCACTGGTTGACTGTTGCACTGAGTCATCAAATGGAATGTTCCAAAATAGTTGTTGTTTCATTGTGGCAATTGCAAATGTGCAATTTTTCTAGTTTTTCTCAAAGGGGAATCAAGTAAGTAGAAGGACTTAAATAGATTTCCACAAAATATTTAATAACACTTTTCTATTTTGCCCACCTTTTCCTGGTGAAAGCCTAGGTTATGGTAACATTACCCAAAAAGTTGATGTTTCATCACCTGATCAAGTGACTGGTGTGTGTAAAATGAGATTGGACTTGGAAAATGGAGTCGGACTATCTCATAATTTAATTGTTACAATTTTTGAAATAATGCATCTAAATAATAATCATCTATAAAAATTTAAACAGACCAGTTTATATAAAATTGAGAATGGAATTAAATATACATTTTTAAAATTAACATTTTTAATGGTAAAAGTAAACCGACAATGACAGGTCACAAATGAAGACAATACATGTATCTCACATATCTAGGTGAGCTAAACATATACAACTATCTGACTATGTTATAAGGATTTCCAATAAGTTTGTGAATGCACCCGAATAGTATCTAAAGCATGTTTCTATCTTGTGTGTTGTACATGTTGTATACTCACAATTTTGCTCTGAAAATATTTATACAAAATTTAATTATCAATTGTTTAAAAAAAACGATTGAATTACTGTAAAAAATTCAGAAATTATTGCGAGGTTTTTATTATTGCGAATAATGCGACTAATTGAAAATTGCAATAATAAGAACTCGCATTTTGATATCTGATACATATACTTGTATGCAGGTTTTCCTGAAATCGCAATAATAAATCTCGCATTTTTGTTCTTTCTTCAAAAATCGCAATAATTTCTGAATTTACAGTAAAGTGTTTAAGTGCATGCGTGGGTTCAATGGCTTAATATTCAAATACTGAAAACAGGAATGCTATACCAGAGTTATCAGTGAATAAAAATTTCTACTGCCAAATTTTTATGATAAATGAGTTTTGATGTATGAAATTTTGCATCACAGGGGATAATTTCAAATTTTTTAAATTAAAGTCAAATAAGGGGAAATTACTGTTGTACGAAAAATGTCCAGGTATATAGTATATCCCCATATCAGAGTCAAAGGAATTTATGGTAATTTCACAGCTCCTTCATCAAAATGAAAATAACATTACCCCACTGGCAAGGTATCCATTGTTTAATACATTAGGCAATAACAATGTTTGATGTACAATTTAAAATTTTTATCCACAAAGTATTAGAATTTGAAATAGTGAATTGAATATTAGTTTAACTTAAGAACATGTATTCAATTTGAAAAGATGAATTGTATATGTAAAGTATATAATTTGTAATGATGAATTATAAAATATGTTAAAAGTTTTTCGATTTGAAATGGTGAATTGCATAATGTGCTAAATAATTACAGATGTGCAAATCATGTTAAAATATAACTTGATCATAAACTTGTGCATAAATTATTAATAAAATATAAATAAATTTAAAACATAGCGTAAAAACCAAATATTCAATTAGCCTATAAAATTGAGGAAAATGAAAGGATCATCAAACAAGAAAACTATATTTACTGAAGACAGTGGCAGAGGTCAATATACATTTCTATTATTGATCAATCTTATTACCACAGAGTTTAAGGCCATAATCGTTCCCAATTTCAGATTTTTTGCTTTACCGATGATGAAAATTAATTTATAGAATTTTCAGATTTTGACTGCCAGATACTTCTTGAAGGAAACAAATATTTAAATGTGTTGTTACAAAAAATAACAGGCATGACAGGGCCTGCAAAATTTCTGGAAAATATTGAACACTATAAAATAAACTTACCACACTGAATATCTTCTGTGCTACTGTTGGTAGATTGACTTCTGTTAATATAAACACAGGATGTCTCTCGCACTCGTACGATATCTTGTTATTTACATCATCGTAAGAAATCGGACAAACAAAATAATCAAACTGCACCAGGAAATAGGACAACTACAAATATAAACAAAATTAAATGTCAAACAATTTCTGACAGGCAAAAAAAAAAAACAACTGCACCAGAAAATAGGACAACTACAAATATAAACAAAATTAAATGTCAAACAATTTCTGACAGACAAAAAAAAAAACAACTGCATACAAGGATTTTAAATGTTTTGTGTTCAGTTTTACATAGTTTTGACATTTGACTTTGTCTATTCTAACTTCCGGCACAGAAATCAGACTGAATGCCCAACTCATTTCTAGGTTTATTACTTGGCTAAACATGACAATTTTCATTGGTTATTTGAAAAATATCAAACTTGTTCAATAAATTTCATGGGTTGCTTGATTTTATATCAGTTGATGTTATCCTTTTTTATTGCCTGCTGGAAATTAAAATTAGAATGCATACATCTCATCTGCATGCATCATATTTAGCAAGTACTTAATTTTACCATTAGTCTTATTTTGAAAATAAAATAAAACCTATTTCTTTCTGTAAGAGTCAAATTTATCTGGTCTTGGTTGTTAGTTATTGCAATATATACCGTATAGCAGTTTTTTTTCGCGGGTGTAAAATTTCGCGATTTAGGGGCAATAAAGCATACGAAAAATTTTGGCGGTTTTTATTTTGGTGGATTCTTAAATACCAATTAAATATTTTGGCGGATACCGAAATGGTTGTAGCTAAAAAGTTGTAAAAATTGACAAACAAGTGTCTATTGTTATTGTTAAATGATTGTTTTGCCGGCATGACGTCTTATTTATTGATTATATATTGATACAGTTAATGAATAGAATACAGGTGTACACATTTCTTGTAAATATTACAGTTGATTAGTTACGAAATTGATCGGACCTTTGATGTACTAATTAGTTTTAAAATAACCAAGAGTGACTTGCAACTCTTAAATATAATTTGACACTAATTGATAAGGGTAAATCTCTGACAGAGTACCTTACACTTATATTATTTGACACTAATAAACTAATTAACACCTATTAGCCATTTTATAAAATATATGTAATACTACGTATAATGCCCTTTTGGCATTTATGTTGTTAAAACTAACATAAACCGTTATTGACCCACCGAACGGAAAAATACATTGTTTACAAAACGCTCCAGCTATTGGAAAGTATGTTACAGATGCATAAATTTTTAGTGGAATTTATTTTCGCGATTTTCCTTTATCCGCCAAAATAAGCAAATAAACACCCCGCGAAAATAACCCGCTATACGGTATGTAAAAACTTTTATTTATTTTTATTTTTCTTTTTTTCATATAGATATATATCATATTTGCTGATTTTTTAATAGTAGTTATGTGTCTTTGTTTGCACTTCTACTTTTTGGTGTTGGTAATTTGTGTGGTCTGTTGTACTGTCCAATATTTTTGGTACATGTACTTCCTTAAGCTTTATACATGTGTTAAATGTATTCAGGGGTTCAAATTAACATTTGGTACTGGAAGGTCCATGACCTTTGACACTCCAAACTGAAAGGTCCACAACCTAAATCCCAGGTCCTACTTTATTTGAAATTTTTCATAACTCAGTAAGATACAAAATTAATATGTTTTTGGTCTTAGGTTAGCTTGTTTAATTATATTTGAACTGCATGCAATATTTTGTTAAGTTTACAAATTTATTGCCAGGCAACCATATAAATGTAGCACTAAACTGTCAGTGTCACTGTGGTATAACATGTATAATAATAAACTTGTCTTACAAGTATATTATGAACTCAAATAATCTTCTTTTTTTTTTTGGTATTGGGGAGGGTGTCACTGTGAGTGGGTGTGTTGTGTCAATTATTGGTAATTATACCATTATCTCAGGGCTTACACTACTTCAGATCATAGGGAGAAGTGACTTCTATAAAGGGCTATATGTATCTTTTTTTATACTGTTCAAGTCATAACCGAGTATACAATTAAAGTAACAGTTCAAGTTCATAGCTGTCAGGGGCGTTTCTATGATATTTGAAAGAGGGGGCGTAGAATCAAATCTTTTTGGACCTTTTTTTGCTAAAAAACATAAAATAATTGTGAAGTGCACTAATGTAACAAGATTAGCAGATTTTTACGATAGGTTTTTTTTTAAAGGGGGGGGTGCGTACGCCCATTACGCCCTCACCTGGACCCTCCCCTGGCTGTGTAAGTTTATCATATGTTACACAATAATATTAGTTCCTCTCTTGTCAGAAACTACTAACTAAATATCTAGCACTAATAAAGAAAGAACTTTGTTTACATCAAAAATGAAAATAAAGTGTGAAATGCTTAATTTTTTGCTTTGGGGTCAATATTCTTCTGTCAGATGTGCCATTCATGGGTCCGTAGTCATTATCCTTAGAATCCGGATTTCATTCATAGCTGGTCCTTTCCCGAATACGACCAGTAGTTTGTACAAATATTTCAATGACGGACGAGAAAATTTACAAAATTAAACGATGTCTGAAACGCTATTTGGAAGGGAATATGACGTATTTAATGCACTGAATGAATTACAAATTTACCTAAGGCAACTTTCATCACTTCTAATTGGTTAACAAACTTATTTTGCCGACATTTAAAATGGTTTGAAGTACGCTCTCGAGGGTTATACCATGTCAATAGTAATATGGCTTTGAAATGACGATACTGATTGTTAAAAGGGTTGGCAAAGTTAATTTTTATTTTCTTTCAAATCGAAGGTCCGTCGGGCGTAGCTAGTAACAAAAATGAAAGTCCGATTGCAATAGTGGAAGGTCACGGACCTCGGACCACCGCTAATTTGAACCCCTGGTATTATTGTGCCAACTTGTATATGTTCATTACAGCTTGTGTATTTTTTATTATTTCAATCTACCCATTTTAGGCAGCCTATTCTAAAATTTAACCTCAAATTTTGGAAAAATATAGAATGCTTTACTCATTTTTAATCGAGTGTTGTGTGTGCACCTGTTTTGATGAAACAAAAGAAATGACATCTCCAATCTTGGTGTCTATGATGAGTTTATTTCCAAAAGGCAACCATCTTAAAAGTCTGTCCACTATCTGTCCACTCAAACAGTGGACATGTCAGGTCAAACTGATCTAATACTACTCTAGTTAGTTTTAACTAGACACTATTGAGATGGGAGCCATCTCTGTGGGCCCCGCTGACCTTGATC
The DNA here is from genome assembly GCF_021869535.1 of Mytilus californianus. Taxonomy (NCBI): domain Eukaryota; kingdom Metazoa; phylum Mollusca; class Bivalvia; order Mytilida; family Mytilidae; genus Mytilus; species Mytilus californianus. The sequence continues at coordinate 2,161,021 of NW_026262723.1, forward strand.
TTTGACCTAGGAAGTTGTACAAACATTATGACACACCCTCTGGTGTTGGTTAACATACATATCAAGTATAAAGTATGAAATTATAACGGTTCTCTAAATAAAGAGTGGACACAATTTTTTACGGACGGACAGACTGATCACTATAGGGCACCCGCCACTAGGCGGGGCCCTAATGATACTTACTGCTAATCCAAACAGTACTGTAGATAAAGCACCACCAATAAATCCTTCCCATGTTTTCTTAGGAGACAGTTTGATCAGAGGTGTTTTACCAAAGAAAAATCCAAACATGTATGCCATGATGTCATTACAAATAATCATGGATACTGGCACTAATAGCCTGAAAAATAAAGAAAGAAAATTATTTAAAACAAGAATGTGTCCATAGTACACGGATGCCCCACTCGCACTATCATTTTCTATGTTTAGTGGACAGTGAAATTGGGGTCAAAACTCTAATTTGGCATTGAAATTAGAACGATCATATCATAGGGAACATGTGTACTAAGTTTCAAGTTGATTGGACTTCAACTTAATCAAAAACTATCTTGACCAAAAACTTTAACCTGAAGCGGGACAGACGGACGAACGGACTCACAGACAGAAAAACATAATGCCCGTCTACTATCGTAGGTGGGGCATAAAAATCATCATTAAACTCATATGAGGAGCCAACTGTCTATTTCAACCATGTTGAAATATAAGTAGATCTTTTCTTGATGATAATTTTTGTAATATAAAAATCATATGTTAATATGTTGGTATGGATTTTTTTGTGGTTTTTAACAAAAAATTGTCAAATTTTGGCTCTTTGCATCAATACTGTTTTTTTATTTTGCTTAAGGATGTACTTAGGTGAGGTTTTGGAATAAGTGTCAAATGTTCGTACTCCTCAGTGTTTTTCCATACGATACAAGGTAAAATATTTTGCCCCATAACACCTATTTATCTTTTAACATAAGACTTCATAGCTCATAAATGGTCATTTGACAAAATTTAAGCAGATTCTTGATTTTCTTTCTTTTGATTTGAGACCAAAATAATACCAATACAAATATAAGGTAAAAGTCTGAGTCAGTCTTTTACCGCCATATTTTATAAATCAAATATCTCGAAAAGGAGCTCCATGACCTATCAATATTTTAAGCTTATTTTGATCCTTAACTAATACTCTTCCAGCTTAAAGAATCAATTTTGAATTCTTGATTTATTTAATTTTACCTTCGATCACCTAAGTACATCCTTAATTGAATTTATTCTTTAATAAGTGTTACAGGTGACTGATTTTTATGCTAAATAAAATTGTTTTGACAGCTGTAATGTGACCAAAATGTATATCACATATGACAAACACAATTAAAATAATAAGTAGAAAGAACTGATCTAAAACATTAAAGCAGATCATATTAATTGCAATAATTTGACATTAGAAGTTACATTTTATTGATTTATATTTTGTTACAATAATCAACTGATCTTTTAACCAGGGAGAATCATTAAAATTTAATATCATTTTATTTCCTGATTCTTGTCACCCTACTTATTACATAATTTGTGTTATTGCTTCCCCCCTTTAGATTTAATTATATATATGCCAATTTATCTGTTTAAATGTAATCATTATGCTGTTTTATTTATGATTATCTGAATTTTCCGTTCATGTATTTGGTAAACTTTAAATTTTGGTGTGTTTATATTCGACATTTTCATCTTAATTGCCAAATAAACAAAAATATCCCAATTTATGGTATAATAGCCAAAAACACAATCAAATTATTTTCAAAATGATTATTTAAGAACAATAACTCTAATAAGGAGTCGTCTGACAGTTTAAGTCAAGATGGGAAGTGAGTGAATCTTCACATTCTGAACAAAATGTTTGCCCTGTAAGATTTTCTCTATCTATAACTGTTTCAAGATATTACACGATTATATTTTACCCTTATGTTCTATTTCTAGCTGTAGTGGCCATGTTGGTTAGCAGGCTGGACCATCAAAAGTTGACAGATAATAAAAGTCAACCAATGCCAATCATATCATGAGACTATTGTAATTAATCTAATCAAAATTATATCTCTGCAGTTGTTAATTTTTTATGCTTGCCCACGCAGAAACCAAGTTTTAAAAAATAATACTTGGGTCCTGGGGAGATATAATTCTAATTAGATTAGATTGGGTTCTCTGTTCTCTTTAATCAGATGGGAAACTTTAATCTTTGAATTACAGCTTGCCAACTACAAGACATCCTTACCAAATGAGTCCCTCAAAAACGTTCTGTATAATTAAGTGTGACTGTGTGACCACTATAAGTAAGGTAACGTGTGTCCAACCAAACTGAAAATAAATCAAAGACATAAAAACGAAATTCAAACCAATGGATAACGATTTCATTACATAAAATTCCTACTTCAAACCTTAATCAAATAAACAACCCTTACATTGCTGTTTTTCATCTAAAAGTTACAGGGAGGTTTTCAGTACAAAGCAAATACAAGGTCAATACACTGATGTTAGCCAAATTCTTTGATAAATGTCAAGCGTATTACATCTATTCCTTGATAAAGCTCTTGAAGTTATTTTAAGGTGTGTTTTGATAGAATAAAAGAAAAAGTATAAAAAAGAAAGATGAATTATACCAATATGTATAAAATAAGAAGATTTGGTATGATTTGCAATGGAACAACTTTTAACCAGAATACAGATGAAGTGTTTATGATTTTATGTGAATTTTTTTGAGTAGGAACAAATACCTCCTTGTTCTCTATAATATGTTATATGTTTTGCTTTTAATCAAGGTTTAAAGCAAGTATTGGCCAAAGATAGACTAACAATATTTCAAATACATGTAATATGACAATGATTCTGATAGATTGATGAAAAACATTCAGCAGTCAATATTACATGCATTTTCAGGATTATAACATCTTCTATCATACAACTTTTCTTTTCCAAGCTGAGCCGTATTTCTCATGAGCTTGCTCAAGAACTTTTTTTCAAATTTTTATCATACAAATGTAAAGTGAAATGCTAACAATTGACATAAAACGACATAAAGATAAAAGTTGACATGAAGAAATTTTTACAAAATATAGAAAATTGTTTCTGGTGTATTGTCATGTTAAGGATAACTCACAGTCACCAGATTCTAAATTAATTTTTCTTTTTTGAACACCTTTAATTTTACCTTAGTCAGTCAGGGGTACCACTTGTACAAGTAATCTTTATTTACTTGAAGAAGTAAAAAAAATATACTTATATAAGTTAATTATAATGTTTGAATAATCTCCCCTTAATTTTCTCCAAAATTCACTTGTATAAGTAATTTTTTTTACAATCTTTCAAAAATTCTCAAGTTTAGAGATGTAAAAGCATGCCTTTAATGATTTTTCCCAGGTAAGCACATAATTTTTGATTAGAGTTCAATGTTTCATCTCATTAATTCAACAAAGAAACTGATTGCGCAAAGATCTTAAGTATTTGGCAAGGCCTTCAAAAATTGCTCCTTGGGGGCTTGTAAATGAGCAGTGTTCTGAAGACAAATGAGATTTTCATTGTCCAAGAATTTTCACTTAAATGATTAGTTAAGACATCTGCAAAGGACAGACAATTTAAAATTCTATTAGAGCAAAGAGGTCCTAAGAATTCAAGAAAAGAAGATAGGATGACTTTTTCATTTATATATAAGTATAAAAATCTGAATGTCTAAGGGACATAACTTAGCCAATTTTTTGTTTACCTATACAAGTAAATAAAATACACTTGTATAATTATCCTACAAATTTACTTATATAAGTATATTAATATTACTTCTTCGAGTAAATAAAAATTACTTGTACAAGTAGTACCCCTGACTGTTAGTCATTCTATAAGACAAATCTAAGATCATGCATAGTAACTTTTAAATGTATTCAAAATTTTAGGCCAAATATAGGCCTTATTGTCACTTAGTGTTATTCCTGCACTTACCAAGGTGAACTGTTTTAAGTAGTGCTTCTTCTTCAAGCTAACAACAAAACCAACAAAGCCAGCCACATACAAGGAAAATGATATAAATCTGTGGTACGACACTAAAGGACGTAAAAATTCCTGTAAACATAAACATGCTATGATACACAAAAATCTATCGTGTGCTGTTCAAGAGAAAAGGAGAAAATATCTTATAAAAATTCTGGAATCATTATACATGTTATAATTATATGTATAGCTACATTTTTTTACAAGCTTTCAAATCATATTAAAGAAAATATCTTTAAAATAGTATAGTAAATAAAAAATTCTTGCAGCTCTCTCATTCATTTGGATTTGTGTTTTTTTGTTGTATTAATGACAATATATAGTATATTCAGAAATCAGAGCATACCAGTGTCTGAGTAGAAAGTTGATGAACCAGGGTTATGTCAAAGAACATCTCGTCCTTTTTCCAAAAAAGTTCATCGGAAGATACCAAGACCTTGTTGAAATATATTCCGTATCAACTTCACAAATAATACATGATGGTCTTGAAGTATAGATTCTAAGTACTGACGTTGTTTATCATCTTAATTTCATGTTATAGTGTTCTTTTATTTGTCTTTGTAAATCATTAACCCTTACTGTTTAGTCCATTTTTGGTAATATCCTTTTGGCGTGGCTCAGTACTTATGCATCCCGCCATTTTGTTGATGCGCTGTGGTCATTTCTTGTATTTTGTCTTTCATTTTTGCTTATGGGCTTTGTCTATATGCCATTTTGTTTTTCTTTGTTGACATATTTGTTTTTCTTTCTTGACATATATGCATATTTGTTTGTTTTAAAGTGATTAAAATTATAACACAATGTTGACTGCTGTACCCCTATTACCTATTATGTCAGTTTGTTTTGTTCACACATTGTTGTCAATATAATGGAATTTTATGCGACTGTCATACAAGTGAGAGGTTTAGCTAGTTATAAAACCAGGTTTAATCCACCATTTTCTACATAAGGAAATGCCTGTACCAAGTCAGGAATATGACAGTTGTTTTCCATTCATTTGATGTGTTTGAGCTTTTGATTTTGCCATTTAATAAGGGACTTTCCAATTTGAATTTTCCTTGGAGTTTGGTATTTTTATTAATTTACTTTTTTCTGATATGTTTGCCGAACATTTGAAAAAAAATGTCAGATTTCAAGAAATGTTTTATATAAATAATGCTTTCAAAATTTACAAAATGCAAAAAGTCTTACTACCGGTATATTAATCCTTGGCCAAACCTATCATGTTGCAATTTTTGCAATAATAAAATATCTCAAAAATTACTGAAACAAAAAAAAAACATTTATAAAAACATATTTTTAATTATTATGCTCTAATCAATTCTTATAAATGAGATTTAAAATACATTTGAAAGGCAATTTTTTTTATGGCCAATGTGAAACTTTAATATCATACAATACTTACTGTTCTCTGAAGCAGAACACCAAAGTACTGGATGAGACTTTCTCCATAGAAAAAATAATTAGATGTAAACAGGAAGTACCAACTCAACATACGAAACCATGGTAAGTTGAAGGATTTGTAAACAATATAACCGATCGTGATAATCTCATGGAAACATTTGATCTGTACCATCAGTGTCTACAAATAAAAAATCAGGAAATAAACCCATGATGTAAATAAGAATATTTGTCCATTGGAAACCATGACCTGTTAACACTATCAGTTTTCCATGTGCAATGAACAGTGATATATGAGTTAAACTTAATTTGGCTATTTCTAAAAGTTCACATTACATGTGTTCATTTAAATGTTTCAGAGTTAGTGTGACGTCCATTTTCACTGAACAATTATATACATTATTTTTTAGGGGCCAGCTGAAGCCCGCCTCAGGGTGCGGGATTTTCTCGCTGTGTTGAAGACCCATAGGTGGCCTTGGGCTGTTTTCTACTCTTTGGTGGGGTTGTTGTCTCTTTGACACATTAATTCCCCGTTCCAATTCTCAATTTTATGTGTACACAGTTTCAAGTCAATGTGACCACATCATCATGGTAAACTACCTTAAGGATGTTTGCTCCTCTTGTTTTGGATTTTTTGCCAGATATTCGGAATTCTCTGGTTTTATCCATGTAGTGCCATTAAAAATTTTGCCCCCTAACCCCTACCTTTCTTTTCATAATTCTATTACATATAGTTTAAAAAGCCATATTTGAAAATCTTATAAAATCCCTATTATTTTTTCATAGTTTTTGAAAGAAAAAAGGTGCTGAATTTTCAATGGCTTATATCTTGAAAACAAGCACACAGACCCTTCAATTTTTTCTGCTTTTTTAGTTCCTTCATTTATATACGGTACTATCATTTTATAACAGTCTTTTAAAAGTTTGTTATTTTGAAATAGAGTAGCAAACATCCTTAAACAAAAATTTGAACCCTAAAACAGGATAATGAACTGACGATTTAATGGACGGTCTAGGAAACAAACTAGGAAACATTGTAAACACCTACTGCCCTAGTCGGGGCTTCAAATTAAGCAATAAGAAGGGTGAGGAAAAATAGGTGCAGGATGCAGCATTCAGAATTTTTTCTTATAATTTTTGTAAAAGATTGATTGAAACATTTTAATTTTATAGGTAATTGCTACTTCCTGTTATCACAGTTTTCATAGGGACTAACATGACAATCATATCTAGTAAACTTATATTAAACTTGAGTAATTTTACTTACAACAATAACTAATGCAAGTGGTCCTAAATAGATGATTAAAAAGAAGAAGAAAATCATCGCCCAGGAGAAGATTCCTCGTATAATCCAATTTCTCCATCTGAAATAAAAAAAAAATATTGCAGGAAAATCTTTTTATTTAGCCGAAACCTCCCTTCAGTGCCTAGTCATCTTAAATAAATCCTCTAAACCTTGAAGGCTTCAATATCACCAAGAGAACATTCATTTCGCAATTGAATATCTCCATCTATAAAAGAAATTATTATATGTGTAGTAAAAATCTATTTTTATCTCCCTTTACCATGTTTACTACATATTAGCCTAATACAAACCTTCCAATTTCCTTCAATCTCAACCACGACAAAATTCTTAACATAATCCTGTTCCTCAATTAGAAAAATGCCTTTATCAAAATTGACTAAAGCATAATTCAGACATCTTGAAAGGGATTCCAAATTTCACCTTCCATTTTTAGTAGGTGGTCAATTCAAGTCATCAGAGACAGTGCAGCTACACACAAAGTGATTCAGTTTAAGTAATCACTATCATGATTATCACAGTGAATTCTGGGTGATTCACTTTGAAATACGTACATGTACCTCTCAGTATGAAAATTAGGAGAGTTGGTATGACTCCCAAAACAACTATCAAAAAGACCAAAGGAATAGGATGTAAACAACTATACAGGTCACTGTACAATTTTCAACAATGAGTAAAACTTTTTTTTTTACTAAAAAGTAAAACTTAAACCATATACATTTGTTGTAAATTACAAAACTTCTAGGATATTTTCAACATATATCATAGGACAGGGTCATAAAGCAAAAGGTTTAAACTTCAATCACCTTGTATCCCAGGTTTTGAATTAAAGGTCAAACTCTGATAGTCAATACACAAATAATATTGTTTATCTGAAATTAATCAAAATCTACTTCTCCATCATACAATGTCATAGAAAGACTTTGCATTGGCAGGAATCAATAAAATAATTCATCAAAATGACATGATGCACTAATCAACAAGACTATACATGCTATACATTTACATCAATGGAGATTAGTTTATCATTAAACAATGCAACAAAAATGTAAAAAATGTAATATAATCGTCTGCTAAATAGAAATACTCAGCCATAACAAATATTTAGCTACCTGCATCTATCATGTTGAAATTACTTTATATCATAATGTGCAATAAAATCAAGATGGTACAAGGTTATTCTATTCCAATGAAATGTCAATTTCTATTACAATGTTTTCCAACCTGAGGTGGTTGTGCACTGATGCTCTGTGCAAATTATCATTTTGCTAAGTGCAAAAGATTTAATTTATTTTTAGTCCGAACTTAATTGTATATTATGTATATTAAAATCTTCCATATAAGCAGTCCCCTGTACAACCATTATATAATGTTTTCAATAGATCACACTAGATTATTTTAGTTTTGATAAAAAAACATAACCTCATCTGGGCAACAACCCTGAGATGCTATAACCTAAAAAAACTGTTTTTCACTATTTTTCTAGGCTACATAAATGACATGTGGCTTATAAAGTCATCATTTTTTTCTTTCTACACGTAACACGACATAGACAAATCCATCTCACTCAAATAGTGTGAGATGACAAATTATCATATAGAGAGATATAAAGATCAAGGAATTTTATTTTTAGAAAATAGAAAGTTTTAGATACTGTTTCTTATCTAACAAGTTAACTATAGTTTGTTGTTTATCAACTATTTATGAAAACAACAAAAGTAACATTCATGCAGAATTTATTCAGTTTAACTTTTTATGAGTATATTTATCATTGCAAGCACTCTCTTTATCCATATGAGCCTCAAAGTGAAGAATACAATTATGTTATATAAAGAAAAAACTTGCTCCACATTGATATTGAATATGTTGCTATATTCAAGAATTCACAGAGCTTAACGTGAGGGTACCCAAATTGCACATATTTTGACAGTTTTTTCACCTACGTTTATTTAAGGTCCAGACAAAAGTTTCAATTCTGTGTTTATTTTGTAGATGTATCCTTAAATAAGGACTATGACTATATAGTTCCACAAATTTAATTTTGAATCTACTCTGTAATGAGGAGTACCTAAATTCAGGGGCGTAGCTTAGTAACCCGGAGGCATGACAGCAAGTGCATCCACGTCGTTTTCATTATAAAAAAAACACACACACAGAGAGAGAGAGAGAGAGAGAGAGAGAGAGAGAGAGAGTAGACAAAGTTAACTTTCAGTCTTTCTATGTATGCATTTTAAAAACTACACAAAGAATAAGAGCAAGAGGAATACACATGCAGCGACATTTTTAATCCTGTAAGACATGTATGTGTACGATAAATACATACAACTGGTGTAAACATGGCAGAACTTTTTATATTACGGACATTGTTTAGAAAAAAAAACCAGCTACATATTTGTCGGTACCACCACCATAGCGTATACTCGCCTTGAGTGCAAAAAAACAACATAATCCCTTTAGGGTTAACAAAAAAAACATAATCCTTTTAGGGTTAACAAAAAAACTTGAAAATTATTATTTTCCGCTTCGCCCCAAAACACACATCTTACTAGAACGAAGACTCTTCAACTCGTATCGAACTGTTACCTTGTGAACTAGTTCAAAATTGACCAAGTATGTAGGTCTTGACAACACGAATACTTCATTTTCACAACATGTAAACGTATTCCCGTCCTGATGTGCATGTTATATTTGCTACTGGACATTAATAACCATTCGATCAATCAATAGTTTCCGTAAACTAATAGATGAGAAGTTGGAACTGCTGTTATTATAAAGAAAGTACACATTTTCCAGTACATGTATTACGTTTTTATTTATTTTACAAAAAGCATCTTGTATATAGATTCGATAATTCGAAGTCGTTTCAATATGGGCCGGCTATACGAATAGTTGATTGTAAAAGCATTTAAATAAATTGTTAATTCTAACTCGTTTTACTGGACTATTTGGTCATTCAATTTTATAATGAATTTTCTGTCCGAGTCGGACACTAAACTGCTGATTCTTGTTCGAAAGAAACACCAAACTTTTAATACACGCATCTTCACTGTTATCATCTAGATATTGCCATACAATTGGTCGAATGCACATGTATTTGTGAATTAGCTGGATAATTAACAAACGCAGATCATGAAAAGATCGTGATCAAAGTACCATTCCCTCTGAAAAAGTTCATTAATTTCAACTTCGAGAATTCCTAACTGCATAAAATTAGAAATTCCTATCTCTCTCTTGTAGAGTTTACCCACAGAATTTTTAAACATCTAAATCCATATGTTCAGCAAAATATTGGAGAATGTGTCCACCAAGTATTTGCCCTGGACCTACTGAGGGCCTTAGGCGGGGGGGGCCCTACCAGGGCTTTGCCCTGGACCTACTGAGGGCCTTAGGCAGCCCCAAGACCCCTCGCCCTTTAGTTTGTGATTCCACTTCATTAAGAAGGTAGCTACGCCCCTGAAATTGCATCCATGCTTAAATTCATATCCGTAATAATGGAATAACTGATGTTTAGTTTTATTTCTCCTCATTTTTGGAACAATTTGACATTAGTTGATGTTTAATATTCATTTTGTAAGAAATAGATGCCTCAGATATTTTTTAAAAGTTTACTTTTCGTGGATGTTGCATGCGACGTTTCCGTAAATTTAACTTTTTTCTCAGGATGTTTCATCTTTTGATATATAATGTGACCGTTTTGTGCATATCTAAATATACTAAGCTAGGTTTGAAGATGTGCATAATAGCAAATTATAAAAATACAAATTATTTACTTTTCAGAAAACTTGTAAGACTTCCACAGTTTTTTTTTTTGTTGCAAAATGGGTGCAATTTGGGTACTGTGATGTTACCCATTATTGCTGTTTTATAATGCAGAGGATCACAGAATAAATATTTGTCAAACTTTATATTTATAAATATATCTTAATTCAATTTCTAAACATGAAAATGGGAGCACTTCAAGCTCTCTTCGTAAAATACTATAAGGCTACATGTTCATTTAAGACTGTAAATTGTTGAAAATACAACCTGATATTATGTGGAACACTGAAAATATTTATATCGCATACATGGAAATGTCACAGCTACATACATACATTGTCCAAGATTATCTTATGGACAATGGAATCATTGAAAATGTTATTACTTGTTACTAGATGAAAAGGGCACATATAACTTAACATACATTAAACTTTAAAGCAATGTCTTAAGAAAGGGGTGCTAACTATAAGATGAATAAGGGCTACATGTATTAAAGATATTGTAATTTTTTTCAAATTTAATCTAAAAAATATAAGAAGAATGTGTCTGAGGATATCAATGCCCCCGCTCAAGCTTGCTTTTCAAACGAAAATGGGACAGATGAAACAACGGTCAAGGGTAACACTTAATGTCCCTTCACCTTGTGGCTTGGGCATAAAAATATATTTAATCATATATATGAAAATCTTGAAAAGAACCACTTAATGGTTTTAACATATTTGGACCCTAAAATACATGTTCATTGAGCATCGTAGCATTATTCAATTTTACAATCAAAAAGATTAAAAGAGTCTGTGTTCTCCCCAGGACCTTTTAGCATTGTTTTAATGTGATGCTATCTGAAATAAGTTTCTTATAGTTTCTGTTATGGATGTGAATATACATGATACATTTATATATTTGATTTTTGATTTTTGGTGTTTTAACGCCACTTTTAAGCACCGCTTTTTTGGCTATTTCGTTGCGGTCAGTTTTTATTGGTGGAGAAAGCCGGAGTGCCCTGAGAAAACCATGACCTTCGATAGGAAAACTGACAATCCTAGTCAATTAAGATTGGAGTCGAGTGCACCCGCACGAGCGAGGTTCGAACTCACAACCTCAGTGTTGACTGGCTAGTGATTACACTAGTGACTACTTAGACCACTCGGCCACCGAGGCCCCGCTACATTTATATATATATTCAAGAAAAGTTTGGCAAGAAATGTGATCTGAAATTTTTAGGTCAGTCCGTTTTCTACCTGTTCACTAATGTTAAATAGGTAATACATGTTCATATATTACAATAAAATCATTGTGAATTTTAATTTATTTTTTTAGAGCCATTTTTATTTAGAATTCTATGGATCTCTGTGTCTTATTTGGTGATGTTCATATTAAGCAAGAAAATCAAAAGAGGATGGGATAGTGACTAACAAAAACTTTACTTTACCTTGGTGTGAGGTCTTTAAGAGCGGAATCTAAAGCTTCTGTTGTTTTGTCTGATGATTGTGACATCTGTCGTGTTGTAGTCAGGTCAGCACCAGGTGGCAGCTCATCATCTTCCGATTCGGGGTTACTCTGCGGTGGAGGCTTCTAAAATTACAAATATTATATATAACCATGATAACGATTGTCTGTATGTTTTCAATGATTGAAGTGTATCAAATATAAATATTTGAATTAGTTTCTCACTCACCAATAAAGCTTAAAATATTATTGTCTTTGTCTTTTAATTAAATTAATACATTTCTCTTTTTTTCCATGTTTCCTTTGATTTTTTTTTTATTTTATTACTGTGGTTCTTTGTGCACTTTACTTTATGAAATAATTTTTTTTAAATTCTGAAATAAAAATTTTGTGGACAACAAACTCAACAGTTAACATATGCATCTTGAACATGGTTAACAGTTATTATTGTCATTTATATATATATGTAAACCCACTTTTTAGGTGCAAACAGTTCTTCTAGACTATTTGTATATATATGAAAATTAAAATAACACTTTTTAAACAAAATTTACAAATTCATCTTGTAGTATAAATATCATTGTTAATAACTGTTATTTGTAAATGAAAATGAAAATAATACTTTCATGACTTTATAAATAACTTTATAGATTTGGTGGATCTGAAGCCCTTTAACTGTATTTACTTTTATCAGGCATGCCCAAACCCAAAAGTTTGAAACCCAATGATGTATACCGTACTTAAATACTTGGGAAGCTTTACGACTCAAATGGAACAGCCAAATCCACCTAAATACAACTTTGCCTGAAGAGTTAGAACCTTTTTCTTAATATATGTAATAATATCTAAAATTATTTAGTTTTACATGATTAGCAGATAATTCAACATGATTAAGAAAGGTTTATGCTATAAATCACTACAACACACCCCCAGGTCTGTGACTGAATTAAAGTACCTTTGCCTTATTTCTAGCCTGGAATTTTAGTATTCGTATTGTTATCTGATAAAATCATGCTGATTGTAAGGTGGACAGTTTTCTCTGCTGTTTGAACCCGTCCTGGTTTTCTTATTTACAATAAACTTACTATAAACTAAATTGATTTTTTTAACTAATTAACCAAAATTAATAGCAGTATTATTGAGGTGGAATAAAACAGACTTGTTAAATGGTGTACTTTAGTGTAGCATTGATATAAAATAACCACTGGAAGAATTCCAAGTTCTCCTGATAGAGGAGGGATTTACAGATGGTAACAGGAAACTACATGTGACATATGCTATTGGTATCGGTATCAGATTGGAACTGGAACTTGTTAATTATTGGTAATATTTATTATGTGGAAAACAAAAGGGCCTGGAATGGTGTCATTTTTAAAAAAACACCATTGTCCTATATTAGTTATATATAAACATGATAAAGTTTAATTCTTTGATTCATCGTTTTTACGTCATGACGGCTAACAAATTGGACCACGTTAATTTAGTAGTTTAGATGTCAGTACTGAAGCACCGACTTATTCTAAAACTAATATATTATTCATGTTATTCCCAACTGATTTTTCAAATTTAAACTACGAACTTATTCTAGTATTTAACAAGAGTGCACACGCTGAAATGTCTCGCCTTCTTTACTAATCATTGATATTATGTTGATAGTCCTAAATATAAAGCTTTATTACAACTGTCACATAAACTTAACATTAACCAAGTAAACTAAACATTGACCAATGAACCATGAAAATGAGGTCAAGGTCAGATGAACCATGCTAGGCAGGCATGTACAGCTAACAATTCTTCCATACAACAAATAGAGTTGACCTATTGCTTATAGTTTAAGAAAAACAGACCAAAACACAAAAACTTAACACTGAGCAATGAACCTTGAAAATGAGGTCAAGGTCAAATAAAACCTGCGTGACTGCCAAATAGATCATAAAATATTTCCATACACCAAATATAGTTGAACTATTGCATATAGTATAAGAAAAACAGACCAAAACAAAAAAACTTAACTATAACCACTGAACCATGAAAATGAGGTCAAGGTCAGATTACACCTGCCAGTTCGACATGTACACCTTACAGTCCTTCCATACACCGAATATACTAGACCTATTGCTTATAGTATCTGAGATATGGACTTGACCACCAAAACTTAACCTTGTTCATTGATCCATGAAATGAGGTCGAGGTCAAGTGAAAACTGTCTGACGGGCATGAGGACCTTGCAAGGTACGCACATACCAAATATGGTTGAACTATTGCACATAGTATTAGAAAAAAAGACCAAAACTCAAAAACTTAACTTTGACCACTGAACCATGAAAATGAGGTCAAGGTCAAATGACACCTGCCCGCTAGACATGTACACCTTACAATCATTCCATACACCAAATATAGTAGACCTATGGCATACAGTATAAGAAAAACAGACCAAAACACAAAAACTTAACTATAACCACTGAACCATGAAAATGAGGTCAAGGTCAGATGACACCTGCCAGTTGGACATGTACACCTTACAGTCCTTCCATACACCGAATATACTAGACCTATTGCTTATAGTATCTGAGATATGGACTTGACCACCAAAACTTAACCTTGTTCACTGATCCATGAAAAGAGGTCGAGGTCAAGTGAAAACTGTCTGATGGGCATGAGGACCTTGCAAGGTACGCACATACCAAATATAGTTATCCTATTACTTATAATAAGAGAGAATCTAACATTACAAAAAATCTGAACTTTTTTTTCAAGTAGTCACTGAACCATGAAAATGAGGTCAAGGACATTTGACATGTGACTGACGGAAACTTCGTAACATGAGGCATCCATATACAAAGTATGAAGCATCCAGACCTTCCACCTTCTAAAATATAAAGCTTTTAAGAAGTTAGCTAACGCCGCCGCCGGATCACTATCCCTATGTCGAGCTTTCTGCGACAAAAGTCGCAGGCTCGACAAAAACTACCATTTAATAGTTCACTCACATTCATGTGACATTAAATAAATTCCAGTACTTAATTTTAAATTGGGTATTTAAAACTAATTAAATATCATGATTAAATTGCCCTTTATAAAGGTATCTTACATCAGTCTTTAACATGTATACTACTAGAGTCTTAGTATAATTGCTAAAAATAGTAACTTCCATGTTACAGAAATCAACATGGAACTGACTATGACTTAAATAAGTGTAATCTTATTAGCATGATTATCATCAATTAAATATTAAGTTACCTGTCATTTCTTAAAATAGATGATCCCACAAATACATTTCTGTGTAGTTATAACATTATGTTTTGTATAGTTTATAACTATACCGAATCTAAACAAATATTTCGTAAAGATATCCAGAATCCTGTAAACCAACATACTTTGGGATGAAGAACAGCAATAAAAGTACTGTTGCTTTGCTTTTTGGTCTTTACTGTGCATGTACTGATTTTCATGTGTCATGGATGAATATATCCCATATCCTTTCTTTTGTATTATTCATGTAGTTATTGACTTGTATGCATGACCAGAATGTCCACAAATATTTTTCAAAATCTAGTTATAAAATAATTCTGACATCTTGAATTTGAGTTGCACATATAAGTAAAAACATGTAAATATTGCAATGAGCCCATTGTGAGTTGAGAGTTTTTGTTGCATTTGAAGGCCTCTCTGAGATGTTTTCAATATCAGCATTAAAAGCATGGTTCTATTTTCTATGTGAGTTGTTTTAGCCTTTTGTGTCGATGATTGCTAAAAAAATGTCATTAAATGAATTATAAGGATCAAACACACATTTCAGTGACATCAATGTCACTTATAAACAGACCAATACAATCACAATAAAAATTTAAAAAATCTAAACAAAATAAAATTTGCAAGTGAATCATGCGAACTGGTCGAGTTTTGTAGTGACTTTACACATTGAAGGTGTTACATGTGGAGCAGGATCTGCATCGCTTAGTCATGTTAGTCTTAGGTTTTCTATGTTGTGTTTTGTAGACTGTTCTGACATGTCTCTTGGTTGTTTTTCATTTTTTGCCATGCATGGCATTGTCAGTTTGTTTTCGACTAATGAGTTTGAATATATTCCCTTTGGTATCATTTGCCTCTCTTTTGAAATACTCCAGAAAGAATGTGTTTAACATGCTTAATGTTATTATGCTTAAAATAAATTAAAACTGATTCAGACTTATTAAGATGTTAAATTGAAAAACTCTAATTTTGGAAGCCTGAATTGAACTCTAAAACTGTAATGAAAATGAATGAAAGTAAATGGTGGATACATTTTGTGCCAAAATATAAATATAAAAAGTCAGTATTTTGGGAATATAAATGAAAGAAAAGCAGTTATCAATAGTCATGGTGGGAAACACCAACTGTTGAATTTTTGTTTTGCTTGAAAAAAAAACCAGGACAAAGGACTAATTATAATTGCTTCATCTTCAATAAAAAATATTTTGTGTCTTAACATGTGTTTGAGAGTGTGTATGCAAATAGTTTTGGATGTGTCACAATCTTGTTTTACTAGTTAATTGGCAGAAAATATTTGATTTTAGTTGATTTGTAAAATATTAATCCGTAATGACATAAACCTGTTAATTAATAATGAGAAAACATACATTGTTATAAAGAGAGTCAATAACATTATCTTCAATCTAACATTAATTAGGCCAATTGTTAACAGACAAAATCTGTATGTACATGTGTATATAATATAAAAAACTATGTTTTTGTTTATTCAACAAATAAATTGAACAGAATTTACTTTATCTATTGATATGAAATGTAAACAAAAGTACCTGCAGATATATGTACCAAATGAATCTTGCCTTTATTAGGAATCATAACATACTTTTAATATGCAAGTACATTGTACTATAAATTTAGAAATTAATGCATGCACTTATTATTCCGAATCTTTGACTACTGGGAAAAATGTGAAATCTAATTAATGTGATATTATGTTTTAAAAAAATGTTTAATGATCATTAGTTTTTTCTTTACTATTACGTACATTGTACTGTATGTTTCTGAAACAGTTTTGAAACACAATGAAAATGGTTTTCATGGTCTTTGTTTGTATATTAGAATGATAAAAAGATAAGTAGAGTATACACCAATGAGATAGAAACCAACAACTTTAAACTAAAGAGCCTAGAGGCCAATTTTGCAATGTTTTTTTGATGCTAGCTTAAATGAACCTGGGAGATTATATCATGACTTATATTTTCTTCACTGTGAGCTTTTGCGAAGTTTTAAAAGTTAAGAGATGAAAACCAAATAATTGATGAATTATTGAATTGTTGTTTGCACCCCTCCCCCAAACCCCTGAAGTAAATGTAAATTTGAGATTTTGTTTAGATAACTAAGCAAAATTATAACATTATTGAATTTTAAAATCCTCTATTTCGTTTCGTTTCATACTATTTGTCCTTTGCCGCTTCTGATCTCTGTTTCTTGTCAAAAACAAGTTCTTGGCACAACAATGTTATTTTTTATAAGGCTCCTCTTCTCCGTTGGTCAACTTCCGAGCGATGACCTATCTAAAGATGCTTATCCAACTCGACCAGTCATTTGGATTTTATTCTTTAGAAATCAGAGCTCGAAATAATAATGACCATTTCCGGTGTATCGTTGCTAAAATTTTTTTTTTTTTGTTTGATAATCGATCTATTTCTTGATGATTTATGTTGTTTTACTTAAACATGTTGCTTTCTTCATGTTATTTGACATTTTTCTACTTTGATGAACATGATGAATACATTTTTAGGTTTTTTCTATATGATTACATAAATTAACATTGCCAAGCCACATTTTATTTTACTTGTCTATGGGCAATAAAGACACAAAAAATTGCTTGTCTGGTCTGTCAAATGTACGAGTCAGGCAAAGCATTTCCACACCCCTGAAAACAAAAACCATTTGAAGAACTCAACATCCATAATCTTAGGTTATGATGCAGTCTCCCCTTCCTCGTACATGTATATATTATGTCTGGACCAAGCAGAACATCCAAAGACAGTTCTGCTACATATATGTATTATGCAACGTACATGTAATTACCGAATTTGACTTTTGACAGAATTAGACACTTAATATTCTATAGCCTTCAATAAGGATAATTATGATGTTGATCCTCAAATTATCCTTAAATTTTATGACATTTATCACATTTTACATGTATTTAAAACTACCCTGGAAAGAGTCAAATATATAGAATGATATTCATATTCAACTTTATCTTCTGTTAGTGTAGGGTACCCAATTTTCACCCTCCTAAATGTTCCCGTCGAAAAAGCCTCCAGGAATGATAGAATCAATATCTATTCATGACCTTATGTATGTACAAATACATTAAAGTTATGATGAACCAAGCAACAGCTGTCATATATATAGTAATAGTCTATTGAATAACATACATTTATTTGCCCCGAGCAAAAACATCATCATGATGATTCCAAAATCTAGTCTCCATCAAGTTTCTTGATTACAATTTTCGAAGTAAGCATAATTTGTTGAGTACAACTGCAACATTAAAAATGATAAATAAGCACTGTTTCAGTTCAAAACATGTTCAAAATTGTTTGTTTTGATTTTTTGTTCATCAATGTTTTTGATTCAGGTGTCATGTTTTGGGACGTTGTAAGGAAACAATAAACGTTTGATGCCTCACCTCATCTGAACTGCTGACTTCTCCATCTTTCACTCTGTGTCTTAGTTCTGACATTTTGTCACAACTTAACTGATCGAATAAATCACAAAGTTAATGTGGTCTGAAGTGTTTTATATTTAGTTATGTGCATATCATCTGCTAGTCTCGTACAAAACGAGAGCGGACTTTGTACAACACAGAGTTAACTCCCATTTAAACGCAGGTGCGCGGGCTTTTTAAAAATCTTTCAGCTGCTCACTACTACGATAACTTCGGGAATCTTAAAACTATCAAAGGAAACAAGGTTGTCATTCCTTATATATTCATCAGGGGCGTAGCTGGCCTAAAATAAAGTGCAAGCATAAGTCACTTATCGCCGAGCGGAGCGAGGCGAAACTTTTTTTTTTTACCTTTTTTTTTTTCTTCATTTTCCAGGTATGCCATGCTTATGAAATTTACATTACTCCTTATTAACATGGTTGTTTTCAAATATAAAATAAATTTTATAAAACGGGAAGATCAGTCGACAAGTCAACCGAAGCGTTTATCAATAGAAGGGCAATCAATGGACACTTGACCAACCCGGAAACAGATAAGACACAAAAGAACAAACAAAAACATTCAATATTGAAAACTAAATACAGATCAAAAACACGAACCCCGAAAAAAAAATGTGGCGACCTCCAGTGCTCCGGAAGGGTAAGCAGGTCCTGCTTCTTGCAAGACACCCGACCGTAGCGTTTCTCACTAAGGTAATTTTTGAATCAAAGGAGAGGTTTCTACGACAACGGTAGAAGGTCACTTGGGACACAGATACCCAAGGTGAATTAATAGTCTTTTGGACGAACGGTCAATGGGAATACGAAATCAAACGGCGACTTTTAAGTCTTGACTTATAAGTGAGGGATATAAATCTAAGATGTTTTCAAGGTTATTGTATTGAGCCTGTATTATTAAATGTTAATACTGCATGTAAGACTTAAAGTATAGTTAATATCCAAAGTCCATATATCTATTTTTTGCCAAGGCAAATGATCGCAGAACTCTCTCGGTGTTGATATTCATTTCTCTGTGAACATGTATGAGCGCCAACGAAGATAGTCTGTCCTATACCATGGTTGAACGGAGATCAGTTTTCAGTCGCCGTAATGCACTAAATGACCGTTCAGTAGTTGATGTAGTTACTGGCATTGTAACTAGAATTGACACGATTGCAAACTATTGAAGGATATAGTTCCTTTTTAGTCACTGCTAGAGACGACATCAGAGATTTGGGCTACTCTATAACATCTGGACCCGACCAGCGTCTCTGCCATCTCTTTACCTCAGATTTGAAGGTTTCTTGATTGTCCGTCAAGTCGTGTCTAAATGTTTCGTATAGTTTTGTCTATACACTCTGCTGTCAAAGATTCCAAACGTGCAGGTATAAGGTTCTGGCCTTGAAAACGATCAGAGTAACCAGTAAACGTCCTGTGAGTTCTTCAATGAAATAGTCAAGAAAGGAGAAATGCAAGGCTCGCTTCCAATACTGACTTGGGGTGTCAGCTGGATAGTCAGCCCGGTTGACCTGTCTTCCTACTCATTCGTAATTTAATTTCAGAATTAATTTTTTTGTAAAAAAAAATGTGCAAGCAAATGATTTTTTGCGTAAAGGCAGCTACGCGCCTGTTCATATTCAGGTATGTTCATCTAAAATATTTCAAATAAACATAGCTAAGTCTAAGCAGAACTACGGAGCCCCTCTAGGGACACAATTCAATTAAAATATATATATATGTATATATAGGAAGTGTCTGCGCGAACCCACATACGGGGACGAGTAACGAAATTGGCATTCGTAGGCTACATGTACGTGTACCAGATTCCGGATTTATAATTGCATGTCATCGGATCGGGAATAAAACGTAACTTGACAAACGCGTAAATTATTACAATTAGTGGATAAATTGATTACCCACAGAGATGAGTGTTTTTAAATATTTTTCCTTTAAAGGGGCATTACTGATTACACATGAACTATATGAAATATATGACACCTGAAATAATTTATTATGATCTATTATATTTCAGGTGCAACAGTAGAGCCCCCCCCCCCCCCCCCCCAGTAGAAGTAGTAAAAGACGAATCCTGAGTTCTAAATGAAAGTATAATATCAGATAATCAAATGCATCTATTTTTATACATATGGAATTTGATCTTATTACTTGTTTCTTTAAATTATATATACACTCAAGCTTCATTTGTAGTCGTTTTAGATATTTTAAAATTTAGATTTCTTTTTTGCATTTTACTAGAAAATTATTTCCACACTCAAGTTTCTAAATAGCTTTTTTCAATTAAATTACCGATAATTTCCGTGTATATTTCACGTTTTATTCCCGATCCGATGACATTTAATTATAAAACCGGATGCGGGTACGCGTAGCCTACGAAAGCCAATTTGACTACTCGTACCCGCATGCGTGGTCGCGCAGACACTGCTTTAAATATATTGTGCGCACAACTTACTGATTCTCCTTACTCACCAAGCAATTTCCGAAGAAGACAACGATAAAAACGTTGTCTGAACAATATATGTAAAGTCAAAAATATTTGGAAAATTATTTCGTACAAATATATTTCAGTATAGAACTCATGGAGTGTGAATACCACGTACTTTGACTATGCGGAATGTTTAAACCAGGGGATTAACAATGAGAAACCCGGTGTCCTAAAAATGTTGTGCCCTATGCACATGATGCATGTTAATGCACCCTTGCAGCAACTCTATCTGAGGGGTCCATAGAAGGCTGCTGATGTCAGATTCATACCCATGCAATCTCAATTTTCATAACTTAGCAGTTTATCATGTTTTAAAAGGCTTTTGACAAGGTTCCTCGTTATATACTTCTGTATAAACTTCAATTTTATGGCGTAAGGGGCCGGATAAACTCCTGGATCAGTTCATTCCTATCAAACAGGAAACAACAGGTAGTATTGGAAGGGGCTAGATCACAACAAGATGCATGTCAGGAGTGTCACAGGGCTCAGTGCTAGGACAGGTCCTTTATTGTTTCTAACATACATCAATGACATGAACGGTTATACCCAATCTGATGTCCTCCCCTTTGCTGATGACAGTCTATTATACAGGGAAATTAGTAACGCCAACGATACAGACCAACTACAGAAAGACCTTTAATCGTTAGAAAATTTGGAAAAGACATGAATGATGAGATTTAACCTAATAAAATGCAACGTAACCCGCATACACCAAATAACAAAGACCCTTTACAATATCCATACAGCTTACATGGCCACACACTCGAACCAGTAGATAATGCCAAGTACTTGGGAGTTTCAACATCGAACAATCTATCATGGAACAAACATATACAGAACGTTACAGCAATGGGTAACCGAACACTTGGCTTTGCAAAACGGAACCTAAACGAGTGTACAAAAAAAGAAAAGGCTGCTGGTTATACAACTCTAGAACGACCTGTCATAGAGTACGCTTCTATTATATGGGGCCCAACCAACCAACCGATCATTAACACACTAGAACTTATTCAGAGGAGAGCTTCTAGATTTGTCTATTATGACTACACATCACATGCAACAGGGTGTTGAAGAAGAGCTAAAATGGGACTCATTACAGACAAGACGCCGTGATAACAGGCTATGCATGCTCTATCATATTCAAAATGAGGTGATAGATATCAACCAGAGTATTTACCTCAAAGGTGGCGACAGTAGAACTCGTGGTGGACACAAGTTTTACCAACAGAGGATCACCAGTGATGTCTAAAGTAGGGATGTCAACGAGTACTCGAGTATCCGAGTATCGCTCGGTAGTACCGAGTATCGAATACCAAAACGATACTCGACTAATCGGTTTCCCGTTAGAATATTGCTGTCTTCTTTATATAACATATTGATCTTCTTTCGGAAAATTAAAGACATCACTGTTTAATCATACAAGTAAACAAAAAACTTTTTTTTCGAATGACTGTGCTAAATTGTCATTTAAAATGCCTCCGAAAATACGTGGGCTATACCTAGGCTAGCACTTAAAACTAAACATGTGTTATCCATTCCGTCACATCGGTACCGTCAGAACAACTATGTTGTTAGCAAGACTGTAACTTACAAAGTTGCAAAACCGTCTGTCCCAAATAATAGTAAACAAGAAAATATTTCAAAATAAAATAAATTCGTTGCATCCTATGGTGACCCCCATTGAATAGTTATACGTCTAATCCTTACGCCTTTGTAAACATTAAATGTGTTTTCTTAACGATTACCAAATACTATTGTTTGATATGTTTTTTCCTTGTTATAATTATAAAATAGATATTCACTAAATTATATTAATTGAATTATTGTTTTTTTTTAAATAGTACAAAACTTGTAGGTAATGAGCTATTAATTATGGTGTGTAATTCTTTGTCCCAGATACTTATGTTGATGGTTTTTCGTCCGTAGAACAACAAACCACAGAATGTAAATACGATGTTTATGTTTCCGTGTTGTAGATAATATTCCCGAGCGAGTACTCGGGTATCGCTCGATAAAACCAACGAGTACTCGATTAGTAATTATTTACCGAGTTGACATCCCTAGTCTAAAGGAACTCCTTCTTTCCAAGAACACCCATGGAATGGAATACATTACCTGCCAAGGTTACTGAAGCGGGATCAGTTGAAGATTTCCGCTCAGGACTACAGACAATACATTAATACCAGACTCAATGAATGTATATAATTTTAACCGTATCCATCTGATCTTATTACTGTATATATAGCCGCAGTGGACTAGATTTGTAATGTCACCATGCGTAATACCGCAGAGTTTAAAAGTTTCATTTAGGAACCCAACTCTCATATGGAAGAAGAAGAAGATAACAGAAAAGTATGCGCTAACCAACAGTACTTCATTTAATCCATTTTAGTCAGTTAACTATAAGTGAAATGTTTGCTGCTGGCAACCGATATATACTAGTCAACAAAAGAAACGATACAACACTTTTATCAAAAATAATATTTTACCGTTTTGTAGAAAACAATGAAAAGTAGATAAAACCTAATATAGGCAAGATTCATTTTGGTACATGCACCTGTATCTGCAGGTACTTTTGTTTACATTTCATACCAACAGATAAAGTAAATTCTGTTTTAATCTATTATATACACATGAACATGCAGATTTTGTCTGTTAAAACTGTTTGCCTAATTATTGTTAGATTGTAGATAATGTTTTTGACACTCTTCATAATAATGTATGTATCCTCATTATTAATTAACATGTTGAACAATGCTTTTAATGCTGATCTTGAAGACATCTCAGAGAGTCCTTCAAATGCAACAAAACTCGCAACTCACTCAGGGCCAATTCCAATATTTACATGTTTTATATATGATATATATGCAACTCAAATTCAAGATGTCTGAATGATTTTATAGTCTAGATTTTGAAAAACACTTTAATTTATTATACATGCATAACAGTCTACATGTATGATAAAAAAGAAAGGAATTCGGGTATCCATCCACGACGAAAAAATCAGTACATGCACAGCAAACAACAAAAAAGCAAAGCAACAGTGCTTTTATTGCGGTTCCTCATCTCAAAGTACGTTCCCCATTGGTTTACACAATTCTGGATATATACGAAATATTCATTCAGATTTAGAATAGTTTTAAACTACAACAGTACATAAGTTTATAACTAAACAGAAATATATTTGTGGGATCATCTATGTAAAGAAATGACAGGTATCGTAATTTTTAATTAATGATATTAAGATTACACTTATTTAAGTCATAGTCAGTTCCATGTTGATTTCTGTAACGTGGAAGTTACTATTTTTAGCAATTATACTAAGTACACACAATGTAGTATACATATTAAAGACTTATGTAAGATACCTTTACAAAGTGCAATAATCATGATATTTAATTAAATTTGAATACCCAATTTAAAATTAAGTATTAACATTTATTTCACGTCACATGAATGTGTGTGTTATCACATAGTAGTTTTTAAACACTAGAATAAGTTCGTAGTTTAAATTCAATAATCAGTTCGGCTGATAATATATTAGATTTTGAATTGGTTAGTGCTTTAGTACTGACAGGATTAATATAATATAAACATTTCTTAAAACATGTTAAATCATCTGTTGATCCTGTAATAACATAAACGGTACCTATAATTTTAAATATTATTACATGTATTAAGAAGAAGGTTTTAACTCTTCAGGCAAAGTTGAATTTAGGTGGATTTGACTGTTCGAACTAGATTCATTTGAGTCATAAAGCTCCCCAATTTATTAAGTAAATATATACATCATTGGCTTTCAAACATTTGGGTTTGGGCATGCATGATAAAAGTAAATACAATTGAGGATCCACCAAATCTATAAAGTAATTCATAGTATTATTTTCATTTTCCTAAACAAATAATTTAATTTTGAATGTAACACGTCTTCTGATTGGCTGAAAGGTTTTTGTCTATCAGCTCATAGACATCATTTTTATACTACATGCTGAATATGTAAATTTTGTTTAAAAAATTTTGTTTTCATTTTTCATATATACAAATAGTCTTAGGAGAAATTTTTGCACCTAAAAATTGGTTAACATTAATGACAACAATTATTGTTTACGATGTTAACTGTAGATTTTGTTGTTGACAAAATTTTATGTCAGAATTTAAAAACATGTCGTTTCGAGTGTCACTGATGATTCTTTTGAAGACAAAAAGGACGTGTAGCATACACAAATTTTATACTGGTCTCTATGATGAGTTCATTGTATAACGGCATACCTTTGACTTCATATACAGAAGACAACAAAAACATGAAAGTTATAAAAGCATCTTTGGATCTGCACATTTTTATTTACTTATAAAGTAAGTTTGTTGCCTCTTTACTTTGCAATAATGCATAAAAATAAAAGGAGATGTGGTATGATTGCCAATGAGACAACTATTCACCACTATTTTTATTAGTCTTATGCAATTTAAATGATGATTCAGCTATGTATGGTTGATATAGAGATAGGCTTTGATATTAAAACCGCCTCTCCTGTTCATGCATTTGTAAGATTATGATTAAGCTTTACGGTATATGGTGTATTTACAATACTTTATATTCTTATCAATAACTGATCTCTCGGAATATTGGCAATCTGTGGATGTTGAATACTATCATGAAAAAAATGTATCGATATTTTCACCTATAATAATACGGATGTCAAGTTGGTTCAATATTCAACATTCAACATTCAACATTCATATTTTTTTTTTTTTTTTTTTTTGGTACTATTCATTTTCAACATTCAACTTTCGATTTCAACGTTCAACATCCAAAAATTTTTTTTATTGTTAAACTTTTTTTTCATCATTCAACATCCGTTTTCAACATTCGATTTTCAACTTTCAACATTCGTTTTCAACATTCAGCATTCGATTTTCAACATTCAACATTCGTTTTCAACATTCAACATTCAAAATTTTTTTTTTGTTAAACTTTTTTTCAATTTTTTTTTTTTTTTTCAACATTCAACATTCGTTTTCAACATTCGATTTTCAACTTTCAACATTCGTTTTCAACATTCAACATTCAAAAATTTTTTTTTTGTTAAACTTTTTTTTCCAATTTTTTTTTTTCAACAATCAACATTCGTTTTCATCATTCGATTTTCAACTTTCAACATTCGTTTTCAACATTCAACATTCGTTTTCAACATTCAACATTCGTTTTCAACATTCGTTTTCAACATTCGATTTTCAACTTTCAACATTCGTTTTCAACATTCAACATTCTTTTTCAACATTCGTTTTCAACATTCGATTTACAACTTTTAACATTCGTTTTCAACATTCAACATCCGTTTTCAACATTCAACGTTCGTTTTCAACATTCGATTTTCAACTTTCAACATTCGTTTTCAACATTCAACATTCGATTTTCAACATTCGATTGTCATCTTAACATTCGTTTTCAACATTCAACATTCGTTTTCAACATTCGATTTTCAACTTTCAACATTTGCTTTCAACATTCAACATTCAAAATTTTTTTTTTTCTTAAACTTTTTTTTTCAATTTTTTTTTTTCAACATTCAACATTCGATTTTCAACTTTCAACATTCGTTTTCAACATTCAACATTCGTTTTCAACATTCAACATTCGTTTCAACATTCAACATTCGATTTTCATCTTTTAACATTCAACATTAAAAAATTTTTTTGGTAACCTTTTTTTTAAATTTTTTTTTTATTTTTCAACATTCGTTTTCAACTTTCAACATTCGTTTTTAACATTCAACATTCGTTTTCAACATTCAACATTCGATTTTCATTTTTCAACATTCGTTTTCAACATTCAACATTCGTTTTCAACATTCAACATTCAAAAAGTTTTTTTTTTGTTAAACTTTTTTTTTCAATTTTTTTTTTCTTTTTTTTTCAATATTCGTTTTTAACATTCAACATTTGGTTTTCAACTTTCAACATTCGTTTTCAACATTCAACATTCGTTTTCAACATTCAGCATTCGATTTTCAACATTCAACATTCGTTTTCAAACTCAACATTCGTTTCCAACATTCGATTTTCAACCTTCAACATTCGTTTTCAACATTCAACATTCAAAATTTTTTTTTTGTTAAACTTTTTTTCTAATTTTTTTTTTTTTTTGTTTGTTCAACATTCGTTTTCAACATTCAACATTCAAAAAGTTTTTTTTTTGTTAAACTTTTTTTTCAATTTTTTTTTTTTTTTTTTTTTTGAACATTCGTTGTCAACATTCAACATTCGTTTTCAACATTCGATTTTCAACTTTCAACATTCGTTTTCAACATTCAACATTCGTTTTCAACATTCAACATTCGTTTTCAACATTCGTTTTCAACATTCAATATTAGTTTTCAACATTCAACATTCGTTTTCAACATTCAACATTCGTTTTAAACATTCGATTTTCAACTTTCAACATTCGTTTTCAACATTCAACATTCGTTTTCAACATTCAATTTTCAACATTCAACATTCGTTTTCAACATTCGTTTTCAACATTCAATATTAGTTTTCAACATTCAACATTCGTTTTCAACATTCAACATTCGTTTTCAACATTCGATTTTCAACTTTCAATATTCGTTTTCAACATTCAGCATTCGTTTTCAACATTCAACATTCGTTTTCAACATTCGATTTTCAACATTCAACATTCGTTTTCAACATTCATCATTCGTTTTCAACATTCAACATTCGTTTTCAACATTCAACATTCGATTTTCAACTTTCAACATTCGTTTTTAACATTCATCATTCGTTTTCAACATTCAACATTCGTTTTCAACATTCAACATTCATTTTCAAAATTCGATTTCAAACTTTCAACATTCGTTTCTAACATCCATCATTCGTTATCGACATTCGATTTTCAACATTCAACATTTAACATTCGTTATCAACATTCGATTTTCAACATTCAACATTTGTTTTCAACATTCAACATTCGTTTTTTACTTTCAACATTCGATTTTCAACTTTCAACATTCGTTTTCAACATTGAACATTCGTTTTCAACATTCAACATTCATTTTCAACATTCGATTTTCAACTTTGAACATTCGTTTCTAACATCCAACATTCGTTATCGACATTCGATTTTCAACATTCAACATTTAACATTCGTTATCAACATTCGATTTAAACATTCAACATTTGTATGTTTTACATTTTGTATAATTATACTCTGTATGTACTATATATATGTATTGCACGAAGTGAGACTAGTATGATAAAATATTAAATCTGAATCTGAATCTTCTTAATCATCTCTAAAATACTAGAATATATCTATTTATTTTTATCTCATTAGCTTAATAAACCTGATCATAATTGATAAATACCGTACAGAATATCTCAGATAGTTATATAAACAAAACAACGGTATTCAATACAAATAAAACTAAAAGCAATGCATGTATACAAATAAAAATACATAAAACTCCGAGCAGCCGATTCTATGAACTACTTCGCGTTGTATTATATGTGCCATATCAAATGGTTCATTCCGAGCCTTGTTTCGGTAGGCGAGGAAAGAATTTTTAAACGTTATAATCCATATTCATTTTGACTTTTTCTTACTCATGTTAATTATTATTTTGTTGACCACTCATTTCACAAAATGTAAGAGAAATGTTTGAAATATGAATTTAAAAAAAACAGAAAAACGACCGAAGGAATTCTAAAATTAATTTGTATTATCTACACATGAACCTGAATCAATCATTATTCATTTTTCTATGATGAAATACACATTGTAATTGGCATACATGAAAATCTATCAAAATTTGTTGATTGATTAATTGTGGTTTGCTCAACATTCAGTGGCACGTATTTCATGCAATATTAAAGACGACTGAGATCTAATAAACAATCAATCTGTTGTTAAGTAGTTCATACGAGTTAAAAGATCTGAGATGAATGGCTGAAAATTGAAGTTGCTACTGGGAAAGGATGATATGTTGGATAAGAAGAGAATTCATTGGGTCATCTACCAATTTAACATCCCATTTCGAATGAAAATGAATACTTTTAGATTATTAATGCTTTCATGATGAAATATGTATTGACATATCATACCTTAGTACAAGTATGTCGAGTAACATTTGTGTACCTTTACAAAAAATATTTAAGAACAAGGCTGTTATTCGGTATATCGAGAAAAATTATCGTGAAGGAATACCTAACGGTGGTCAAGCATTCCGATCGGATCGTGAATGTAATTAATTTTAATTCTGTTTCACAATCTGGGCAAAATCTGCTGTATTTTCAAAACGCGGAAAAATCCGAATAATAAATTATGTCTGTCAAAATGCTTCAACTTTCTCAATAATACTGTGCAATAAGATTTAGAAAATATGCAGTAGAAAACACAAAAGGCGCAATACAAGTGTATGGCATTCAATAAAAATAAACACGTTTTGTACCTATAATGGTCACATTCAAATATATAATGATATATTTGAAACTGAATCTTTGGTGTGTTATATAGTTCAGTAAAATAAAAGTTGCTTTCCCTTGAAACCGTTCATTTTGATACACCTGAACAAAATTGACAAGACATTTGTGCTGTTTACCTTTAATAGTTGTATACCTGTAATCTTAAGAAAATTTACCAAAATCATTGTAAGATGTTAACATTTTCTTTGAAAGTTCTTCCGAACAAACGACAAAATCAGGAAAAAATTATTCGGGTAAACCAGATATATTATAAGAAATATAGTATACGTTTCTGAGGAAAACGATAGAGAAAATGAAACTTTTGTGGATGGAAAATTTCTAATGTTGACCGAAATTATTCAATTAGCTTTCTTATCAGTGGGTTAAAATTGGAAACTATATTCCTCTTGTGGTTATTCTGTTGAACGAATAGTCCAAGGAACTGTACCATTATAGTTTATCTAAGATAGTTTCAATTTGTGAAGACCGAAATTTCTTTTTTAAACCACCTGCTGTACCTGTTGACTTTTAGAAATAGTCGTGGTTGTTATAAGGAACTTGCTCTACTCCATACTCTTGGAGTGTTATTGTCCGTCTGATACAAGCATGATGGGGAAATGTTGATGATTTTAGCTGTATATAAATGTATTTTTCTTTTATATTAAATGATTTTTTAGATGTTATGTTGATAAAGCGCAAATGCCCTTTTTTAAGCGCAAATGTCTAAAATTTTAAGTGCACTTAACCACTAAAAAAGTGCATATCAAAAAGCGTAAACGTCCCAAGACGGACCAAACTTTATAGTCAGAAAACAATATTTCTTTTACCAATTGATATACTTGCAACTAGTTGAAGTATGTTATCAGTTTAATACGAACGGACATTAATGCTTTAATTTTTTTTTCGAAATTTATTAAAATAACTAAAAACGTGTCTAAATAAGTAGATTTCTAAGATAAAACGACCTTCAGGAGCGTAACTTTTTGAAAGTAAAAGTATATATGTATCTGTAATGCTTAATGCATCCGCCCTGGATATATATGCATGTGTACGCATTTTTTTTTAACTTAGAGTCAGAAACCTGTAATTCAGTGGTTGTCGTGTGTTGCTGTGTTACATATTTGTTTTTCGTTCATCATTTTCTACATAAATTCATAGGCTGTTAGTTTTCTCCTTTGAATTGTTTTACATTTGTCATTTCGGGGTCTTTTATAGCTGACTATGTGGCATGAACTTTCCTCATTGTTGAAGGCCGTACCGTGACGTATAGTTGTTAATTTCAGTGTCATTTGGTCACTTGTGAAGGATTGCCTCAATGACAATCATACCACATTTTTTTTATAATTAAAGGGTTGCTATCCTCAGTTTAAAGAGGCGTCGTTCGTGTGTACATCGTATGACAATGTTGGACTAATTCGTGACTGCGCTGACATACACTAAAAATGTACCAAGATGACGTTATTTTTACTCAATTGTTCGATCACTTCAGTCTGTTAAAACTTAGCTATTATATCTCATTGTATCAACTTAAGTGGGGAAATTACCAATCCAATACCGTGCCTCGCGATCGAATGTGCATGATGTCCAGTTTGAACTGTAATTTAGCCGATTAGGTTCTATTCTCAATCTTAAATTTGTATAAGAAATCATAACTTACAAAGGACGGACAAATAGACTGATATTGCTATAAAGCACCTATATATATATAGTCGGTGTGGTACTATAAGATAATCAGATCCAATGGATTAAATGAACGATAATAGCCCTATGTACCAAAAAAAGAGAACCTGAATGGGTCATTAAACTAAGAATTTAAATTAGCATATTTATTGAGATTAGATAATGAGTTAAACGTTTTCGTAGCATCAGATCTTTCACGATCCTTTCCTTTCACGAATATTGAATGTTGAAAACGAATGTTGAAAGTTGTAAATCGAATGTTGAAAAAGAATGTTGAATGTTGAAAACGAATGTTGAATGTTGAAAACGAATGTTGAAAGTTGAAAATCGAATGAAAACGAATGTTGAATGTTGAAAATGAATGTTGAAAGTTGAAAATTGAATGTTGAAAACGAATGTTGAATGTTGAAAACGAATGTTGAATGTTGAAAACGAATGTTGACTGTTGAAAACGAATGTTGAATGTTGAAAACGAATGTTGAAAGTTGAAAATCGAATGTTGAAAACGAATGTTGAATATTGAAAGATGAAAATCGAATGTTAAAAACGAATGTTGAATATTGAAAACGAATGTTGAAAGTTGAAAATCGAATGTTGAAAACGAATGTTGAATGTTGAAAACGAATGTTGAAAGTTGAAAATCGAATGTTGAAAACGAATGTTGAATGTTGAAAACGAATGTTGAAAGTTGAAAATCGAATGTTAAAAACGAATGTTGAATGTTGAAAACGAATGTTGAATGTTGAAAACGAATGTTGATTGTTGAAAACGAATGTTGAAAACGAATGTTGAATGTTGAAAACGAATGTTGAAAGTTCAAAATCGAATGTTGAAAAACGAATGCTGAATTTCGAAAACGAATGTTGAATGTTGAAAATCAAATGTTGAAAACTAATGTTGAATGTTGAAAACGAATGTTGAATGTTGAAAACGAATGTTGAAAACGAATGTTGAAAACGAATGTTGAAAGTTGAAAATCGAATGTTGAAAACGAATGTTGAATGTCGAAAATGAATGTTGAATGTTGAAAATCGAATGTTGAAAACGAATGTTGAATGTTGAAAACGAATGTTAAGTTGAAAATCGAATGTTGAAAATCGAATATTAAAAATCGAATGTTGAATGTTGAAAACGAATGTTGAAAGTTGAAAATCGAATGTTGAAAACGAATGTTGAATGTTGAAAACCAATGTTGAATGTTGAAAACGAATGTTAAAAGTTGTAAATCGAATGTTGAAAACGAATGTTGAATGTTGAAAACGAATGTTGAATGTTGAAAACGAATATTGAAAGTTGAAAATCGAATGTTGAATGTTGAAAACGAATGTTGAAAGTTGAAAATCGAATGTTAAAAACGAATGTTGAATGTTGAAAACGAATGTTGAATGTTGAAAACGAATGTTGATTGTTGAAAACGAATGTTGAAAACGAATGTTGAATGTTGAAAACGAATGTTGACTGTTGAAAACGAATGTTGAATGTTGAAAACGAATGTTGAAAGTTGAAAATCGAATGTTGAAAACGAATGTTGAATATTGAAAACGAATGTTGAAAGTTGAAAATCGAATGTTGAAAACGAATGTTGAATGTTGAAAACCAATGTTGAATGTTGAAAACGAATGTTAAAAGTTGTAAATCGAATGTTGAAAACGAATATTGAATGTTGAAAACGAATGTTGAATGTTGAAAACGAATATTGAAAGTTGAAAATCGAATGTTGAATGTTGAAAACGAATGTTGAAAGTTGAAAATCGAATGTTAAAAACGAATGTTGAATGTTGAAAACGAATGTTGAATGTTGAAAACGAATGTTGATTGTTGAAAACGAATGTTGAAAACGAATGTTGAATGTTGAAAACGAATGTTGACTGTTGAAAACGAATGTTGAATGTTGAAAACGAATGTTGAAAGTTGAAAATCGAATGTTGAATGTTGAAAACGAATGTTGAAAGTTGAAAATCGAATGTTAAAAACGAATGTTGAATGTTGAAAACGAATGTTGAATGTTGAAAACGAATGTTGATTGTTGAAAACGAATGTTGAAAACGAATGTTGAATGTTGAAAACGAATGTTGACTGTTGAACACGAATGTTGAATGTTGAAAACGAATGTTGAAAGTTGAAAATCGAATGTTGAAAACGAATGTTGAATATTGAAAACGAATGTTGAAAGTTGAAAATCGAATGTTAAAAACGAAAGTTGAAAACGGATGTTGAATGTTGAAAGTTGAAAATCGAATGTTGAAAACGAATGTTGAATGTTGAAAACGAATGTTGAATGTTGAAAACGAATGTTGATTGTTGAAAACGAATGTTGAAAACGAATGTTGAATGTTGAAAACGAATGTTGACTGTTGAAAACGAATGTTGAATGTTGAAAACGAATGTTGAAAGTTGAAAATCGAATGTTGAAAACGAATGTTGAATATTGAAAACGAATGTTGAAAGTTGAAAATCGAATGTTGAAAACGAATGTTGAATATTGAAAACGAATGTTGAAAGTTGAAAATCGAATGTTAAAAACGAAAGTTGAAAACGGATGTTGAATGTTGAAAGTTGAAAATCGAATGTTGAAAACGAATGTTGAATGTTGAAAACGAATGTTGAATGTTGAAAACGAATGTTGACTGTTGAAAACGAATGTTGAATGTTGAAAACGAATGTTGAATGTTGAAAACGAATGTTGAATGTTGAAAACGAATGTTGACTGTTGAAAACGAAAAAAAGAGAACCCGAATGGGTCATTAAACTAAGAATTTAAATTAGCATATTTATTGAGATTAGATAATGAGTTAAACGTTTTCGTAGCATCAGATCTTTCACGATCCTTTCCTTTCACGAATGTTGAATGTTGAAAACGAATGTTGAAAGTTGAAAATCGAATGTTGAAAAAGAATGTTGAATGTTGAAAACGAATGTTGAATGTTGAAAACGAATGTTGAAAGTTGAAAATCGATTGTTGAAAACGAATGTTGAATGTCGAAAACGGATGTTGAATGTTGAAAATGAATGTTGAAAGTTGAAAATCGAATGTTGAAAACGAATGTTGAATGTTGAAAACGAATGTTGAATGTTGAAAACGAATGTTGACTGTTGAAAACGAATGTTGAATGTTGAAAACGAATGATGAAAGTTGAAAATCGAATGTTGAAAACGAATGTTGAATATTGAAAACGAATGTTGAAAGTTGAAAATCGAATGTTAAAAACGAATGTTGAATGTTGAAAACGGATGTTGAATGTTGAAAGTTGAAAATCGAATGTTGAAAACGAATGTTGAATGTTGAAAACGAATGTTGACTGTTGAAAACGAATGTTGAATGTTGAAAACGAATGTTGAATGTTGAAAATCGAATGTTGAAAACGAATGTTGAATGTTGAAAACGAATGTTGAAAGTTGAAAATCGAATGTTGAAAACGAATGTTGAATGTTGAAAACGAATGTTTAATGTTGAAAACGAATGTTGAATGTTGAAAACGAATGTTGAAAGTTGAAAATCGAATGTTAAAAACGAATGTTGAATGTTGAAAACGAATGTTGAATGTTGAAAACGAATGTTGATTGTTGAAAACGAATGTTGAAAACGAATGTTGAATGTTGAAAACGAATGTTGAAAGTTGAAAATCGAATGTTGAAAACGAATGCTGAATTTCGAAAACGAATGTTGAATGTTGAAAATCGAATGTTGAAAACTAATGTTGAATGTTGAAAACGAATGTTGAATGTTGAAAACGAATGTTGAAAACGAATGTTGAAAGTTGAAAATCGAATGTTGAAAACGAATGTTGAATGTCGAAAACGAATGTTGAATGTTGAAAATCGAATGTTGAAAACGAATGTTGAATGTTGAAAACGAATGTTAAGTTGAAAATCGAATGTTGAATGTTGAAAACGAATGTTGAAAGTTGAAAATCGAATGTTGAAAACGAATGTTGAATGTTGAAAACCAATGTTGAATGTTGAAAACGAATGTTAAAAGTTGTAAATCGAATGTTGAAAGTGAATGTTGAATGTTGAAAACGAATGTTGAATGTTGAAAACGAATATTGAAAGTTGAAAATCGAATGTTGAATGTTGAAAACGAAGGTAAAAAAAAAAAAAAAAATTAAAAATTGAAAAAAAAAGTTTAACAAAACAAATTTTTTGAATGTTGAATGTTGAAATTGAATGTTGAATGTTGAAAATGAATAGTTTTGAAGATTTGTTATAACTTTTCCTAATACGTTTTTTCATTATCAATGCTTACAACAACAAAAAACTTCAAGCTAATTTGTCTTGTAGCACAACCAATGTGCCCTGTGTCATGAAACGTGAAACAGGCATACACACATTACAACCTTCTTCTTTTTGTTTCTTTGGTGACTTTTTGTTGTATCGATACCTCCTTTGTTGGACGTTTCAGATCACAGATATGACCAGCCCAATCCTGTATATAATATATTTGATGCGGTATTTTTGTAAATTTTGTTATCTATCTTACAAGGCTTAACCAGGTCTTTAAAACATTTGATGACCACAATCGAATAAGTTTAACTCGAATTTATCTAGTTTAGGAGGAAACAATGAAGGAGATTGAACAAGTTATAAGTGAGGCCCCTCATGTAGGTGTCCAAGTAATCACATAATCACAAATTTTTTGCCAATATAATCACATATTAATCATTAATTATTTTTTTTAACAAGATAATCAAATAATAAAAAAATACAGTCCTAGATTATCAAATAATCAAATAATCATGAAATATTTGGTCTGGTAATCAGATAATCACTATAAAAACGGCCAAGTAATCACATAATCAAAAACCCCATGAGGAGGGTCATAAGTAGTTTGCTATTTGTACAAGCTGTTTGACGTATCTATACTATAACTGTTACAGCGGTTATACCATTCTGATCGATCACTTCATATCCTGTTTACAAGCTGTAATATGAACAACCACAAAACATCGAGCGATTTAAACTAGATCCAACACAAGACATTGTGGAAACGAAATTGCATCATGATGGGAATACATGAATATTCGATATTCATATTTACCTATTCGTAGCGCGTATAGGAAAATCAATTATAAAATGATGTTTTTGCCCGAGAAATACAATAAATTATGATTCATTCATCTTATTAACATTCATAAGATAACAATCTGGCGGTCGGATTTACAGTAAAGTATAACAGGAACTATTCCTAATTAAATAATCAGTTTTCTATTTTTACCAACAACAAACCGACTGAATTCTCCAGGAAAAGGATTTACTAACTACAGCAAGCATTAACGAAAAATGTAATGTCAAAATAGCCGCACTAGGTATAGGTTCCGAATATTGTAGCCAGCATATATGCTTAGATACCAACTACATTTGTTTTTCAAAACCAAATGTCGAAAAGAAAACACTTTGTTGCGCCGTAACCGTAACAACAAAAAATATTTTCTTATTTGTTTCCTTTTTTATCAATTGATCAAATCCAATTCTTTAAAATTTTAGATATTGTTTTTCATATGGACAACTTTAACGATAATGATGATAGGAAAAAGTGACAGAAGCAATTAAAAGTATTAACCTATATTCAAAAAATAAATGAGTTATTAACGGAAAAGCATTTTATGTCTTGAATAATTTATTATCACATCAAAACTGAATAATTTTATATGATATAATATTTGTGATTTAAAAACACATACTAAAACGTTTTGGTTGGTATCTGAAATTGAAGACTGCAAAAGTTCAAATGAAACGTTTGCAAGGAACACAATTGTGAGCTGTTCAAATGAGTAAGACATACGACAAGCTAGGAAAGATGCCCAGTTGGGTATGTTAATGTTTGTAAATTATTCATTATTATGTCACCCCAAACGAAAGTCAGGTGCCAAATTGTTATTGGACGTTGTATTTTTTACCATTTTACTAACGCTTTGTTTGTCCGCGCTAGTTCTTGAAAATGAATGGACCAAGCTTTTTTAGCCACCAAGTAAAGTTATGCACATGAATTTGCAATTTTCAAGATGCCACGGTTACCATAGAAACTTCAAAAATGTCAAAATCGGAAATTTCTCCAAATTGATGAAACTTTATAGCAATGATACGTGGCATTTGTAGATGTGCTTTTGGAATTTCAAAACGGCTGCTATTGTCATGGAAACAGGAAAAATGTCAAAACATTAACATTGTTCATATCTTAATGAAACTTTAGAGGGATATAACTTGTCATGCATTTACGCAGTCATTGTTGAAATAAATCAAAATAGATGTCTGTACAAAAGAAATATGTCGACATCAGCTATTGTTTGCAATTACAAATCTAGTGTTTTGTATGTTATTTTGGCTTTTCACAGTTGTTAGAAGCTGTTTAAAATCTATGGAAAAAAGATCAGTATATATTGTCAATAATAAAGTAAAAAGAATTCAAACGCGTATTGAGTATTAATATTCTATGAAGTTAAATGAATATTCATAATAGCAAATTGTAGAATAACTTTTTTTGTTATTCAAGAACAGATAGATAAAAAGAAATGAATGAACTAAAAATTGTTCCTATTTTGGTTGTTATCTTAACTTATCAGTATTATAAAATCGAGGGCAAACATTGGGCTTACAAACCAATTAAAGCCTAAGCATTTATTTTGGTCCAACAGAAACAATTCAAAACTCGTAAACGAAAATAAAAAGGGTAATATTAAAAAGAACATTAGAGCAAAGAAAATTGAGAATAATTGTGAAAATGTTCGTGTTAAAATGTTTAATGCTATCAAAATGCAAACATTGGGCTTACAAACCAATTAAAGCTTAAGCATTTATTTTGGTCCAACAGAAACAATTCAAAACTCGTAAACGAAAATAAAAAGGGTATTTTTAAAAAGAACATTAGAGCAAAGAAGATTGAGAATAATTGTGAAAATGTTCGTGTTAAAATGTTTAATGCTATCAAAATGCAAACATTGGGCTTACAAACCAATTAAAGCTTAAGCATTTATTTTGGTCCAACAGAAACAATTTAAAACTCGTAAACGAAAATAAAAAGGGTAATATTAAAAAGAACATTAGAGCAAAGAAAATTGAGAATAATTGTGAAAATGTTCGTGTTAAAATGTTTAATGCTATCAAAATGCAAACATTGGGCTTACAAACCAATTAAAGCTTAAGCATTTATTTTGGTCCAACAGAAACAATTCAATACTCGTAAACGAAAATAAAAAGGGTAATATTAAAAAGAACATTAGAGCAAAGAAAATTGAGAATAATTGTGAAAATGTTCGTGTTAAAATGTTTAATGCTATCAAAATAGCCTTTTTAGATGATTAGTGTATTTTGGCAAACAAATGCATTTCATAAATTGAAAAAAAAATATTTTGTTGAGTGTCAGAACAACAAAACGACTTAAGCTTCATAATTAGTATGGAAAGGGTATAACAACTTTGAAATGATTTTAATCCAATGCAAGAGTAAATTTGAGTTTAAAAAGTTAAAAAGCCCAGTAAAAGTTTAAGAAACATTGAGGACCCAAAATTTCCAAAAGTTTTTGCCAAATATAGTGAGTGTTTATTCACATGTAGGTTTGCCATTCAAAGTCGGACATGCTTACATGTTATCTCCATGGAGACCAGGTCGTTCCAACCGTTGGTTTTCCTGTTTGAATGGTTTTTTACTAGTCATTTTGGGGCCCTTTATAGCTTGTTGTTCGGTGTGAGCCAAGGCTCCGTGTTGAAGACCGTACTTTGACCTATAATGGTTTACTTTTACAAATTGTGACTTGGATGGAGAGTTGTCTCATTGGCACTCATACCACATCTTCTTATATCTATGTGAGTTTAGTAGTTACAACACACAAAAAGAACTGGTATTGATATACGGACAACATATTTTAAATTAAATAGATATAAGAAGATGTGGTATGAATGCCAATGAGACAAACCTCCATCCAAGTCAAAATTTATAAAAGTAAACCATTATAGGTCACAGTACGGTCTTCAACACGGAGCCTTGGCTCACACCGAACAGTAAGCTATAAAGGGCCCCAAAAAATTACTTATGTAAAACCATTCAAACGGGAAAACCAACGGTCAATCTATATAAAAAACGAGAAACGAGAAACACTTATGAACCACATCAACAAACGACAACTACTGAACATCAGATTTCTGACCTAGGACAGGTGCAAACAAATGCAGCGGGTTTAAACGTTTTAATGGTACCAAACCGTCACCCTTTTTCTGAAACAATAGTGTAACATCACAACATAGAAAGACACACTATAAAATATCAACTGAAATAGCTTAACTCAATCAAAGAACATATTAACACCACTGACAATACACTGAACAAATAAATTTGACCTATGATACAATGTAAATACAAAATAAATAAACTATGGGAAGAATAATAAAAGTAACATGTTATATCGGTATGAAATGTTAAACAATATGCTCGAACAAAAATATCAGCCATTTGCAATAACTTTAAACAGGTAAATGAAAATAATTTTGTTGTTAGGTATACTGTACAGTTCCAATAGAGAAAGGAAATATTTTTACAAAATAAATAATAAAGCCTATATAGATTATAACAAAATATTTGAAGACAATAACTTAAATTTTTCAAACAATAGTTAGTACTAAAATTTATCCGTTCCACACGAAAGTTTCAAGAAAAAAGGAAAATTTCTAAAATTGTAAATGAAATTTTTGCAAGATAGAAAAGTAGGCTATTAACATTTACTGATTACGTTTACTGTCTTAAAATATGTTCTCATAAAAAGTTCAATTTAGAATGGAAACAAAAGTAAACCATGTTGTTTTCGGATACAACATATCAGATTAATGAGGTATGGTTTAAACTATTTTCTGCCAGTATCAATTTTGACTGTCTTATAGGTAAAATAATTTTATGATTGATGACTGAAATATACTTGCTTTGTTGTTTTATTAGAAGCGTTTTGAATTAAAATAAAATTTATTGTCAGTAATGTCATCCTTTTCGTTTATTTTTGTAATCCTAAATTCATAACTATCAGCAGTTTTCACAATTCTGTTCCAAGTCCTGAAGCTCGTAAGCATTAGTCGTGATTTATGTTCTTATGTTTACGGTTTTTTTAGAATAGGTTGTTGATAGCAGATGTTTTGATAATATTTTATGAACCTATTCATTTTTAGACTCGATACGATGTAAAGTTGTGAAGAGCTTGTCTATAGTTGAAGACCATATATGTTGCAATCCAGTTGTCTTATTATGGCTACTTTAGTCGTTTAAGTTAGTCGCTGTCTTAATCACTAGTAAACCAATTCTTTTTTGTAGATGTGTTTCATTCCTTTGTCAATAATATTTGTGAAAGCATTGCAAAGAGGTAAGACTATTCATTAGCGCTAATAATACTACGAACAGAACATGTTATTGGTTATTCTTATTTTACCTGTGTTTTACTTGTTTTTTTTAGATTGTCTTGTCGGAAGTTGACCATTTGTCTTACAACTGATTGAAATCATTTACTTAAGGACATTATATGCAGTCAGTATAAAGTTGTCGACTGTACGTTTCACTTCCAATGCATAGAATTAAACACTTTTCTCAACTGGCGTTTTCAATTGCCATAGATATTTAGGGTGAAACTCCACAAATAAAAGTAAGCAAAATTTATAAGTTTTGTATTCTATATGATAAAACATGTATTATGTTGGCATGTTTGTCGTTAAATCAAAATTATACTAGAATTGAACAAACCAAACGGAAATGCACGGTTGCTTTTCAAGTGCAAATTAAGTCATTGTTTAACCATATTTTCATCCACAAACTTTATTGTTTGAGGTAAGCAATTAAATAACACAACAGAAAACAAATAGCCTGTTGATATATTCATATACAGCTAACGTGATGTGGTATGATTACCAAAATGACAACTATCAACCAAAGTTCAAATGAAGTGGATGTAAGCAATAATAGTCAACCTTCAACAATGAAGCACGGTTGTCTTCATTCATTGCTTACACTATCAAAACTTCATCGTTGTTATTACTTTTCGCTGACTTCTTGTTTGCTGATAGCGGTAGAAATTGATTCCTTATAAATATAAAAATGAATCGTTTGTGCATATAAATACATTTTGATATTTTAAATGTTTTTTTTTCTATATTTTCTTAAAAAGCAGAAATCATTTTTCATCAGCCAATAGCAATACCCTTTCTTTCTGTGTGTGTTTCTGATGTATTTGTTTTTATATATTTTTTGGGGGAGGACGTTTAGAGTAGAGAGAAGATGTGTGCTTATTAATTTTTTTTGTTTCGTATCAGTGCTTTTTCTTAGGTTTTGTTTTGTGTAAGTTTTGTTTCGGGTTTCTGTTTTTTTTTTTTTTTATTAGGGAGAGGTATTTTGAAAGAATCACTATATAACCAGAAAAAGCAAAACCAAATCATTTAATATAATCTTATGACATTGCTCATGTTTTTTTTTCATTCCATCTGTTGAAATGAACATCACTAATTCAATCACTTATCTGTACTGTCACTCGAAGAGGTGAATATGTTTTATTTTTATGCAAATATTTTGTCTTGTTCTATAAACATTTGAATATTCAACATTGCCTCAGCCTTCAAATATTCTATGGGATAATACAAAGATCATCAACCCAACCCAATAATTGAATACATGCAAGGAATTACTATAACTTGCCCTCTGTAACGAAATGAATCAATTGATCATGAGAAGGGATAAAAACAAAATAAAAGGCATGCATTTTTTTTAAAGCTTTTGCTATTTGATGTTTCACTAGAGCTAAGAGATTGGACTTTCATTACATTTAGAAATCTTTTCAGGTTTATTCCTTTATAGACAACATTAAATCGGAATAAATATTTCGTAAAGAAGTGGTCACCTTAAGTCACAATAAAATTATGCGTAAGTGTGTTGTAGATATTGACAATACTTGTATAAATTCAATATTGTTACTCAAATAAGTTGAACAAGGATTTAGCATATCTTGTTCTCATTCATATATAACCGGGATAGTCTTTTTTGTAGAAGAAACAGAATTTGTGACGACTAAAATGACATGGCAAAGGGGTTATGATTACTGTGTAGAGGCAAACAAGCGACTGATGTACGTAATGTCAGATTTCTCAGCACATGAAACAGAACGTTTGGTTTATTTAAAAGAAGTCTCGGCTTCACTGGATGTAAGGTATGGATTTAAAAATATATCCAAAATATATATTAGGTTGCACCATTTTTATTTCATTCATGATCAAAGACATTATAGACTATATCAAAGAAGTATTTTGGCATGTCATTCTGTATCACTAGTATCAAGATTTTTAGTCTGCAAGGTCGTTTAGGTTTTATTTAGTAATAACCGTCACACTAGACTTATTATCGTCGCTCAAATCAAGTTGAATAGGATTAAGGACATTAAATTTCAAAAGGTTTTGCCAAATACAGCTTAGGTCCTATATTCCTTGCGGTAGAAAATTCATTGTATTTCGAACAATAGTGAACGTTTTGAAAACAGTTATTTAATGAATATTAGAATACCTATGATAAATAATGTCAACCAAGAAGGGCTGACTACTGGGTTAGTGAATTTTCTACAATTTTTGTAAATATTTAAAGATTGTCGTTTCGTTTTGATCGATCGTGACTGCAGGCATGTAACTCCTGTTAAGACATGTCACAGTAAAGCATACACATTTTTCAAGCGTTCGATTAATACTTATTCAGTCTTTTTTAGACGAAATCAGACAAGAGAGCCATGGTAACTTATATTTGTTTCATGATGGGTGTTAATCCGTTTCGGTTGACTGTATTGCATATTTTTGTTGAAATGTGAATACCTCTAATCAAATATCTGTCGAAAGTTAAAAAAAAATTAGAGGAACTAATCTCACTCTCAAAGTAAATACTCTAAAATATTTTCCTTGAGACAAATCTACTATATGATGAGTTTATCTTCTACAGTAATTAATTTACATGTTTAAAGATACGGCGAAGTGGTATATTCATACCAGGCATGGGGCGAATTACATTGCAATGTAATGCATTATATTACAATTACTTTGACCAAACCATGCATTATATTACAATTACAATTACATGCATTTATCAAAGTAATGCATTATATTACAATTACTTTTGCAAGTAATGCCTTGAATTACACATTACATTTGAAAATTTTATTAGTGAATAGAAAAATTAAACATT
This sequence comes from Mytilus californianus, assembly GCF_021869535.1. Classification (NCBI taxonomy): domain Eukaryota; kingdom Metazoa; phylum Mollusca; class Bivalvia; order Mytilida; family Mytilidae; genus Mytilus; species Mytilus californianus. The sequence continues at coordinate 2,204,457 of NW_026262723.1, forward strand.
TTGAAAAACAATTAGAAGTCACAAAAGATTCCAGCATATACAGTAACTGTTCCATGAATTGAATATAAGTATACATGTAAAAAGTCTATTTAATTTGACTTTTACAATTTTTAATTATTATAACTTAATGTTGACTTTACTTTTATAAAATATTTTTGTTGTTGTTTTTTTTTTAAATTTTAAACGAAATATTTAATTACTGTGAATTACTTCCCTAATTATAAAATAAACATAGACCTTAATTAATGAACAATTGTCTAAATGGTGAAAATATTGATTGTTAAAAAAACTAATTAGTGTTTTATAACAAAGTTTAATTATCTTTTATTTAAGCAAAACAAAGATATTCTTTGATCTTATGACAACAATACAGCTATGCTTTTCAAATATCAATCTTTTTATGCAGGAAAATGTATGAAATAAGATAAAATAAAGAATATATTTTAATGATTAACATATTCTTAGTTAATCAAGAAATCTTAAATTTGGTTTAGTTAAAACTCCAACAATATGTTAAAGATGTAGTATGTGAAAAAAAAGTAATGACATGTAATGCCATGTAATGCATGAAATTACACCAATTTTTGCTAAAGTAATGCATTATATTACAATTACATGTAATGCACAAATTGCTGCATTACACATTACATGCAATTACTTGGAAAAATGTAATGCATTACCATGCATTACAATTACAAATTTGCATTACCCCATGCCTGATTCATACCTTTTTAGAAATCATACATTCACCTTCGAAGCAGTTTTAAACAGTTTTATTTTTCATAACGCATAAAATATACATGTTTAAATGTATCTATGATTGTATAGAAATCAGTTCCCTTATGAATAAATTTTCAAGTGCATGTCCAATAGCAATGACCAAAATGTTCTGAAGATCATGTTTCAGGTATATTGATAATCGTTACTTCTTTACAGACGAATTAAAAAAAAAAATAGGATCAATGAATAAATAACTAGGAAGTACGTATACGACTGCTTAATTTTTATAAGTTACTTTCTATTAGAGAAAAAGTGTATTAATTATAATTTTTTATACGTTATCTAAATACATTTAATGTGACATTTAAAGACCGCGAAGGAACATCTCTCAAGCGTTTTCTATTGTATTCTTAAAGTTAAAGGTGAGCAACTCCTGATAAACACTGAGAAAGCTTTGCCCGTTTTGCACCCTAGTATTTAAAATCTGAACACGACTGAGCACGGTATCAAAACATCTGAACAGCATTTTTGATCTTGGGTCTGTTTATTTTTAACGTGACTAATAACGTTTTAATCGAACGCTAGAACAATCAGTCTTGTCTAAAAGGACTACAGTTACTATGGATCGAAACCATGACTGACAATCTGAATAAAGTCCTAATTTTTTTCTTGTTGAAAATTCAGTCGAGTAAGACTTGCTTTTAACGAACGATACTGTGAATATGCTAGGGTTATTGATTTTCTTTAAATCGACGTGGACTTTCAAGACAAGTTCGAATAATAGTCATTTCCATTTAAAGTGAGGGACATGATCAAAAGTTCCAAGAGTACTACGATTGTAATTGAGAAAGTACAAATAGATTATCTTTAAAAGTTATCATTGAATTTCATGATTAGAAACTTGCAAAGATACTCCAACGGTCGTTCAAATAACAATTACGTTTTAAATTCAACTATTGGAGCAGGCACGTGCACCGAATGTGTTAGTCTGGATTAAAACATTGCTTTGTTAATAAAGCGAAAGAAAACGCCGTGATGATAGAATGCTATTCAGACAAAATCAAATACATGTTTTGAGGTTAATATATTATCTTTGATAATAAATGACGTCAATAGTTCAAGCTTTAACTCTAGATTAGGCATGATTTAGGTACATGTTACAGAAGCTATCACAGATTTGTCAAGCACTCCATATAAATAATGACTTGAATAAATGGCCGTGGTCAATTTATAGTAAGAAAGTTCCCGAAAACGATTACAGTTAACTGAAAAATTATTATAATGTTGATAAGTGTTAAATCATAATTTTTATCTGTCAATGGAATGCTTGAAAATGATTGAGGATATTATGATTTAAAATTGTATATGTTTCTTCAGCGAATTATACTTTTGGACGATACACAAGGTAAACAACCAGACAATCAAAGGCGAGAGATTTTATATGGATTCTCCAGTTGAGAACTTTATGTATGATAATTCATTTCTTCTGTGTGTTTGTCATGTTTACGAAAGATATAGAAACAGGCTCGGATGGGAAGCACATAATTGTCTTGAAAAGGAGCAGTATGTCATTTGCAGTGATAGAGTGAGCTCTTTTTATGATGGTAATTAAGATTATTTTTCTTAATACTTTAATTCCAAAGGACGTGTTTGTCTAGTAATTAAACATAACATCCAGTCTTTGTTAAATATCTGATGGATTTTGATAAATAAGGCGAGAATCGGAATCGGACATTAGAAAATAATAACTTGAAGTAAACAAACATTACATTCAGCCTTAGAATCAGTCAAATTGTCCGAGTTTATATATTGTTGTTGAATTTCGACGTATGAGTTTGGTGGACGGAAATCAGAATGCCGGGACTTTACAACTAACTCGATAGACTGTTCCCTTTTAGTTCTTCACATCAACTTTACTGTTTTACACAGTAAATATTTGAATTAAAACATTGTATTGAATTAATAAATTTCATAGAAAAGCACAACAACTCATTATCGTTGTAAATCTTATATTTTACCTTTGTACTTCATTCATACATTGTAATCAAAAATCACATCCAGCCTTAGAATCAGTCAAATTGTCAGATTTTAATCCAGTCAGATTACCCAGATTTAACCTAGTCGAGTTGTCCAAATTTAATACCTGTCGATACAATATACAGACGATACCTAGTGAATATGCATAGTCATTTTGCTCTTTATTGGAAATTCTTGAAAAATTTGTCACTCGACGTTTAGTGTTGTGTTTTAGGTACTGTTGTTTGTTTGTTTCTTGAAGCCATGTCATTGTCAGTTTATTTTCGACGTATGAGTTTGAATGTCCTTTGGTATCTTTCGCCTCTCTTTAAGTAAACAACAATCAGCCGATCAAACGTATTTCCACTTTAATCATAAGCACATGTAAATATATTCCTTTTTTGGTGGACGGAAACAAGTAAAAAAATGTCATTGGCGATACATTTGATCGATTTTAGAATGATTGTATTGGTGTTACTATCTGAGATACTGCAGTTGTAAAATGGCATCTGGAATTTTTTATCAGCCACGTGATTTTTAACGTGTCTGGTAGACATAGCGCACCTGTGGGAAATCCCTTATCTATTTATAACAAGTTGGTGCGGTATCTTATACAACTTTTACCTTACACACAGTGTAAATAAAACTTTAAAGTCGGACGAAAATTACGTCAATTACAACAGTTTAACATGGAAAGTTGTATTTTTCTGTGCATATTTTGGGGTTGGAGCTGTTCGTTTTAAACTGATCTGATATCATTTTCCACATGAAAGCGGGTCTCTAGTAAAACTGGTAATAACGAAGAAGCGATCCGGCTTCACATTATGTTTAACAAAAAAATGGTCGACATATGTCGCCATAAGATATTTTACTTTTGAAATGTGCCAAGTTTATCGAGATTTATAAAATAATATTTACTTTCAAGTATTTTAAAATCATATTATATATATTTTTTATTTGTAATAAATGGAATTGATTACTTAATTGAAACAATTAAAATGTTGATCATAAAGTCGTAAAATTTATATCTATTTCTAAAAAGTGTTTTGATAACTATTTAATATAAATTAACGCTTAATAATAATAATTGAAAAAAACAATCGAACAAAATGAGCATGACGATATATTTCTTACCGTAAATTTATTTTAGTGAGTTATTTTAAATTCTGTTTGAACTAGTCAGTTATGTGCAAATTTTAAAGGAGTAGAAATGTTTTAGATAGTGAATATTTTAATTAACTAGGAAACACGGAATAGTATTTATTTATTAAAAAAAGAAGTAAAAACATATTTTGTGCCATTATCTTGTTAACTTTCAGAAATGAATACTAGTATAACACACGTTATACATATCAAGTCTACAGTATTGTATAATTATCTAATTGAAACGTAACATATCAACCGTATGAAAAACAGAACTGATTAGTGAAATTCAATAAAGTTAGGCTACCTATTTTTTTTTTTTCAGAAAAGATTATTTTCGTTGAATTATGGAATTATATGGTAACAAACAAGATTCAACTGATGTATATATTAGCAAAGAGAACATATGAATGTGAAGAAGAATGTTTATGGTTAAGAACATATGGTCTCTATTGTGTTGGCTTTATATACTATCGGGTATTTCAAAAGTGTATGCTTTTAGGACAATCCAGCACTGCAATAACGCGTCCATATTATCATTTTGAAAAAGCTGAAGGCAAAAGTGCTTTTATAATATTGTTTGTCAAAGGTATGATATCATACTAAGGTCCTTAAGTCCTAGAATAATAATGTCGTCATACATGTGTCATATGATGCTCCGAATCATATAAATAAAGGCAACAGTAGTATACCGCTGTTCAAAAGTCATAAATCGACTAAGAGAAAAAAACAAAACCGGTTACAAACTTAAACCGAGGGAAACACATCAACTATAAGAGGAAATCAACGGAACAGCAGAAAAACTGAACTGCAACAAAAAACCAAAAAAAAAAAAACATATGCCAACATCGAAGAAACGGACTATTTGACAACAACTGCTATATTCCTGACTTGGCATAGGACATTTTAAGAAACAATTGTGGGTTGAACCTGGTTTTATGGCTAGCCAAACCTCCCACTTATATGGCAATATTAAAAAATACCGTTAAATGACAACAGTACGTGCCATGAATACAGTACAAACACACACTAAACACAGAGAAATACATAAATAAATAATATAATAGTACATTAAAACATGTAAACCGCAGAATAACAACGGACATCTCCCGTGAATTAATAACCGCACATGACACCAACACCTGCGCGTCACATGAATGGACCAACGCCACAAAAAGTGACGCATTTTTTGACGTATATATTATCATACTAGGTAATCTTCATATTCATACAATTATATGAAACGAGATCCAAAATTCACAATAATCATGATTATGAAGGTCTTGAAAGGCTATTTTAAAATTATGTTTTAAAATTTTCATAAGATAGAACCTTTGAAAAAATAATATCCTACAAAATAAAATATAAATTAAAGCGAAATTTATTATATTCAAACCGAATGCATAGTACCTGTGTATAGATTAATCCTTATTAGATCCGCTCTGACTTTTTTAAAGACAAATTGAAAAAACTTTAAAAGCATTAAAACCTAAAAGATATATATATATTAATATCTAAGGAAATACATATTGTTTTGAACAATTCACTACATCAAATAATTAGCTTAGGAGTATATAAGATGACATTCAAAACGGCTTTCTCTGACAAATAATCTTAAATGTTTGCATTGTGATTGTTAAGATCTATTTATTATATACTTAGTAGACAATACATGAAAATTGTATGTGTAGTACGACCAATGGCAATCATTTTGTATCAGCCAGTCGTGATAATATATATATAAGTCACAATTACAAAGTCTTTATCACACCCTTTAACAAAATGACGCCACGTCATTGATATCAGTGACACTTGCAAAGGCTTCATCAGATCCCTTATCTATATATTACGTTATGTCACGAGGAAAACATCTTCTTGAGGTATATAATAAAGTGTATATGATTATCACACACCGTATCAACCCTCAATTAATATAATCCGTCGAGCATAGCTCTTGGGATAATATTGGTGTCTCGGGTTGCTCCGGCTGAGATATTGAAAAAGGCCATATGATATTCTTTCTCTAATACTTATTTTAGAAACGATATCGTTAAAGCAAAGTATATTAAATGCTTTGGAAATATTTATATTTCAGTGCAAATTCGAGATTTCAAACAATTATTTGAACTGGGTGCATCAACAGACAAAGAAACAACCGGAAAAATTAATGGGAAAAAATGGGGACTTATCGAAGATCAAAAAGGTACTTAATATATTATATTTGTTCACACATCGTTGTCAATATAAAGGAATTGTATGCAACTGTCATACAAGTGAGAGGTTTAGCTAGCTATAAATCTAGGTTTAATCCACCATTTTCTACATAAGAAAATGCCTGTACCAAGTCAAGAATATGACAGTTGTTATCCATTCGTTTGATATGTTTAAGCTTTTGATTTTGCCATTTGCTTAGGGACTTTCCGTTTAGAATTTTCCTCGGAGTTCGGTATTTTTGTTATTTTACTTTATAGTAACAGGGGTGATATTAGTTAATGTATTTATTGATAATGTATCAATCTGCATTTATTTGTATAATATGCGGTTTATACTAAGGATTTTCTACCCCAGGAAAATATTACCTTAGCGGTATTTGACAAAACCTTTCGGCATTTAATGGTTCTGAATGCTCCTCAACTTCGCACTGTATTTAGCCTTTGTTACTTTTTTTTTCGAGCGTCACTAATGAGTCTTTTTGTAAATGAAACGCGCGTTTGGCGCACAAATACTTAATCCTGCTATCTATGTTTAATTTATTTATAGTTAACAAGAGTTTCACCAATAGACATGTTTAGAAAAACAACTTCTGTCTTTTTTAAATACGTTTGTTGCTGTATTAGCACTTTAATCAAGATTCCGTTTGTAACAACAAGAAAAGAAAGCAAGACGTAGGCAATCAAAAACCATAAATCGACAGAAAACACCATGGAATAGAGACAAATAGACTAGACAACAGTCCATAGAACTCTCCAGAGGAAATGAGATATTAGGCAATATCAAGCCCGTCTACACTATAGTAATATCAGGTGCTCCAGAATGATAAGGATTCTTGTTCAACTATTTGTACAATCCACATACTAATGTCAAATACCATTCTAGTGATACGTTGCTTTCGGTAACTTCACACCTGAGGAACAGATGACTCAGTTGTGGTTACGACAAATGAAACACAGCCATTCTCATCTGAGTCCCAGGTTTTCAATCAGGGTCAACCAAAAAGTAGTAGCATTACGAATATGCCATTCTGCTATTAAGACCCCTTGTTTCAATATCTCTATGCAGCTACCCTTTATCTGGGTAATCATGATAAAAACACTAAGATTCAAAATATAATATATACAGAGAGAGGGTATGAAATAGACAAATTGATTGATCGAATATTTTAGAGGAAAATCTTAAAATTATTTCATTTTCTCAATCTACTTGTGCGAAGTTCTAGACAGACTTTTTAGAATCAAAGGGGTTCAATTATGAAGGACTAGCAAAAATGTTAGGCAAATTGGCTTAAGTTTGTAAAAAAATATGCTTGATTTCTTCATTTAAAAGTTATGTGTTTCGTTTGGAAAACGTGTTTTCTCAGCAAACTATCTGCATACCCATGGGAACCAACTGTGCTCCTCGTCTTGTCTACTTGTTTCTTTATTATTACGAGGCTGAATTCATACAACAGCATCTTAGGACAAATGAACAGAGCTTATATTATCCTTTAATTTCGCTTTCCGCTATATAGATTATGTCCTCTAACTAAACAATTCAAAATGTGGTGACTATTATGAACGCATCCATCCCATCGAAAAGAAAAGATACAACAGATATAGTTAAATCTGCTTCATATCTTGACTTAAATCTAGAAAATGACAATGATGGTCGTTTGAGAACATAACTTTACCACAGAAGAGTTGATTTCAGCTTCCCATTGAAAACTTTCTATTTATAGGTTGCAACATTCTAGCATCGCCTGCATATGCAGTACATATTTCCCAGTTGATACGATAATTCAGGGCTTGCGATTCCTATTATTAATGTGTGACCTTCCGGATAAGACTTATCATAAAGTTCGTATTTACATTAGCAACACGATGGGTGCCACATGTGGAGCTGGATATGCTCACCATTCCGGAAAACCTGAGATCACCCCCAGTGTTTGGTGTGGTTCGTGTTGCTCAGTCTTTAGTTTTCTATATCATGTTTTGTGTTCTGTTGTTTTTCTTTTGGTCCCTATTTTTGCTATGGCTTTTTCAGTTTACTTTCAACATATGAGAGTGAATGTTCCTTAGGTATCGCCTCTTTTTGACATTTGTTAAAATGTTTATTTCGTTTTCCACTTGTTCATGCGTAGTTGCAAGTACAAACCAAAAAAGAATAGCATACCAGGGTTGATCAAACGAAAGACCAACCGTATGTAGAAAGTAAAATAATAAAATAACCGAACTCCGAGGAAAATTCAAACGGAAAGTCCATTATCGTCATATTCCTGACTTTGTACAGGCATTTTCATGTGTAGGAAATGGTGGATTAAAACTGGTTTTATATCTAGCTTTACATTTGTTAAAATGTTTTTTTCGTTTTCCACTTGCTAATGCACAGATGCAAGTACAGACACATTTTATGTCCATATATCAGATCAGAACTACCAAATTTCCAAGAACCTGTGAGCTTTTGTATTCTGGTATAACATGTATAAAGTACTATTCTAATATAATATTCTTAAGGTATAGCATTAAACATTCGTTTCATTCGATATTTCACATTATTGAAAACTGAATGAAAACAGCACATATTCCTCAATTAATATTCTAAGAAAAAGAGTTTAATTTTAACTGCCATTGAATATCTTGAATTGATCAAAACAAAATTCAATAGCTTTAAATCAATTGCTTGATTTTCCTCCCAAAAATAGCATGCAGTTTGGTAAATATGTTTAACCAAAATATTGCTAATTACACAAATGTAAAGTTTTTAAATTTATCTACACTAGTTAAACCAGAAGAGAAGGTCAGAGTTCGTAGAAAAGCTAGACCAGCCACTATTAGAACAAAATCTGAGAGAGGTATGATTCGTTTTAAATTATTAATAACAGTAATATCAGTAGACGTGTTAGGAAAGGGGTTTAAATACTGCGCTGATGTTAAATACCAATACCGATACAAGATTTAAGTGTGGACTTTCTCAAAACGCAATTGCAGTGAAAAGTATCCCGGCGTAGTATAATAGTTTACCTTTGTGGTGTGTTTGATACAACATGAAGCGAACAGTTAATGTCGACTCCAAATTTTAAGACGTGCATTGGCCTTACGTAGATCTTCATACATTCATACATTAATTTGTATTTGTTTGATTTAAGAGTGCAAAACTAAACTTAACAAAAATATATGTAAGAGTCAAGAATGGGAATGACGGATTTTACGGCCACAAGTCCAAATATATATATTAAGCGATATTATTAAAATATGCTTAATAGTTGAATAACTCGGTTTGTCTCTCCACAATATATATGTCCTTTTTCCGTTGCAAAATATAGTTAGCATGCATTTTGTGTCCAGGGATACAGGAACGCGTATACATGTGTGGCTTAAACAAATCAGTACTAATCTGAACACATCTTTATATCTTTATATAAAAAAGTAAATAAAAAGTGGACACAAGTGGATACAGTGCTATTTCTATATAAAACTTTAAGAAGCAGGGGGCTACATAAGAAGGTTGTCTTGCTGCGCATCGTTTTAATGTTCAAGAAAACCACTTTCCATGAGCTATATGTGATTCGTATTGTCTACTACTTTCTGGGTATGAATGCAATGAATGGACAGAGGGACGGAAGAACGGACGGATGGACCAATTCACCTATCACTATATACCGTCAAATTTAGAAAGCGGAGTGTATAGTGAATCTAAGGCAAAACAAAATGAAGCAAATCGAAAATATATATGCCCGACATATAATTTAGCAGACTTTGTTTTGAAAGAGTTGAAAATGAATATTCCATTTTCAAAATAACCTTCTGACCCAAAGATACTAATATTAACTTCTCCATATGAAAGTTTAACGCCACTTTCAACATATCTCAATTTAATCGTGGTGTTCTGTTTTGTTGGTGGAGGAAGCCGTGGTAACAAGAAGAAAAAAAAACAACTTCCGACCCTTCACCGAAACGTAAATTTAACATGCTTGATAATGTCCAAACGTTTCAATCTTTTAATACTTAATTCGATAACCTTTCTTTTCCGTAAAACTAACTGATAAAAGTTGATAGAAGGAAAATGTCAGGGCAAATTCTTTATGTGTACAAGAATTAATTCATTTAACATTATATAAAATTGTCAGTGACCTTTCTAGATAAAATAAAAATATAAAGATAATCAAATTGAAAACGCTTTTGTTTCAGTCTTTTTTTAATTGTCAAGTACACAAATTTCTAGTTTGGTTTATTTTTAGAATTTTAGAAAATGATATAAAATAAGGAGATGCGGTATGATTGCCAAAATAGACAACTATCTACCAGAGACCAAAATGACGTAAATGTTTGCAATCATAGATCACCGTACGACAGACCCCAAACACGGAGCAAAACCATTCCATGCGTATAAAAGCTAAGAAAGGCCCCGACATGACAATTATTTTTTTAAATAAATTTCAAATAAACGAACGTTTTGAACAAAGATTGATGCAGGTTAAAAAACAGATTCGAATGTGATTTGATTCCTGTGTTTTTTTTCTATTCATTTATTTTGATCACTTTGTAGATTTTCCTTGTAGTCGTTCAACAAAATAGTAAGAAATGGGGGAACAACGATCTTAAACTTAATCGATCCCTACTATGACACAATGCAAGAGTAATGATCGTGTTGTTTTGCTGGATCCTCTTCCGTGTATTCATGTATTGCGGAATAAATTGTTAATATTTTAATGTTTAAAAATCATTTCAACATTATCAAACAAACCCATACAGGTAACTATAATGAATGTTCAGATGGTCCCCGCTATAGCCTGTAGTGGTATTGGTATTTAACATCAGCGTCAAAATCATATTGACTTTCCTAACACGTCTAATAATACATTTACGCTTCTGATATTCATATATCGCAAACCATGTTCAGTTTTAAAATTGTAATTTGTATACAGCGGTGCATTACTGAGAACATTAACTCTTCTATCAAGTATTTTTCTGCCTACAAAAAATATATACATGTAAATACATCATTTCATATATACATGTAAATATATTATATGGACGATTATTATACATGTTATATACAGAACAAAAATTATGCAATGATTTTGAACACCAGCATCGACAAGGAATATTATTCTCATACGCACATATTCCTGAATTAGACATTTCAGAATTTCATTCTAATAGTTTCATAGTAATTTCATTGCTCGTATTCGTAAAAAAAAAAAAAAAAAAAAAACCCAAAAATTCACGTCACGTCAACTTCCATTTTGAGAATGTAGTTAACTAATCACCACAAGAAAGTTTTAAATAATGAATGGCGAATTAATTGTATTATCTTGCCAACATGCACATCAGTGTATTAAGTTATTGACAGAAGCTGTCTAATTACTAATGAAATGAAATGAAACAAAATTTGTCTAAATGACTCAATATTTTTTATACCTGTGAATAATTGTTGTAATTCATGTACTCAAATGATATTGAAGAGAGGCAAAAGATACCAGAGGGCCGTTCAAACTCATAAATTTGAATTCATGCTTATCCATAGTAAGTCGAAATAGTATTATATAACGATTATCATAACAGCAATGCTGAAAGGAAACTGATTGATTGGTTGATGGATAGATTGGTGTTTAAAGTAAATTTAAGGGCTGTTGCTATTTCTTGGTGATCAATTTTAATTGGTGGTGGAAGCAACTGTCGGTCCTAGTCAATTAAGATTGAAGTCGAACTCACCTGTCACGTGCCAGACTCGAAGTCACAACCTCAGTGTTGATAGGCTAGTGATACAGTATTAAGACCAGGTTGACCACTAGGCCACCGAGGCCCCATCAAAAGGGAAATAGCTTGCTTTAACGGCTTTTATATTTGGTCAAAACAATTGTTAGATTAAAATTTGTTACAGAAAATTTCCTCCAAAAAATAGCATGCCATTTGGTTAACATAATCTAACATGTTTAACCAAAATATTGCTAAATACACAAATGTAAGTATTTATGGAAGTTCGGTCATTCTATTGGCATGTTATTTCAAATTTATCTACACTAGATAGATCAGACGAAAAGGTCAGTGATGATAGTGCAACTACACCAGCCAATAATGGAGAAAAATCTTTGACCGGTATGATTCTTTTTAAATTGTAATTCACAAAAATATCTATAATACATATACACTTCAGATATTCATGTATCGCATACCATGTTTAGTTTTAAAACTGTAATTTGTAAACTGTTATATCATGTATTTTGATGGATGTAAATATATTTTGTGAACGATTACTTTATACAGAAAAAAAAACCCATTATGCAATGATTTTTAATAACTGCATCGACAAGGAATATCATTCTCATCCGCACATTTCCATGAATTAGACATTTCAGAAGCTGGATGACTTTTAGTAATTTCATTACTCGTATTCGTAAACAAAAATAAATTCACGACTCTGGTTGCACCTCCATTTTGAGAATGTTCTTTACCAATCATCACATTTTGGTGTATTATTTTTAAAATATCCCCAATATACCGCTAATTCAGGTCCGGCAAAAGAATAAAGATTTAAACAAAACAGTTCCTACGCATACCTCTACCTCTGTAAGTATGTGAAATGTTTGGGTAATTTTAATATAAAACATAAAACCAGGTTTAATCCACCATTTTCTACATAAGAAAATGCCGGTACCAAGTCAGGAATATGACAGTTGTTATTCTTTCATTTGATGTGTTGAGCTTTTGACAGTTGATTAGGGACTTTACGTTTTTAATTTCTTTCGGAGTTCGGTATTTTTGTGATTTTACTTTTTATTGATTTCAAAATCTTTAAGAATTTGATCACTGACAAATTTTGATTGTTTCTTTTGAATGATTAGAAAAAAAATATAAAATTGAAATACGAATTCTTATTTTGCCCATATATCAGATCAGAAGTACCTGATTTGTAATTCCAAATTCCCAGCAACCTTTACGCTTTTGTTTGCAATAAAAAGCATGTTAAATGTCAATACAAGACCGGATTAGGTATAGATTTGATATACAAATACTGTAAATAATTTAAACTAATGACAAAATAAAAATCAATGCTATAAATTTCAGAATTTATCATAAAAATCAATTGGGCTGTGCGTACATTGTTTCTATTCATTTTTAAATAAGCCTGTAAAAATCATATTTTAAAGTCATGCTTATTTACATTTATATGTACTACACCATAAACGTATGTTTTATTCTCAATTATATTTTGTAATTGGTATACTATATATGTTGCTTTAATGCCTGATGAAAAAAATACAATACTCAATAAGTCAAGAAGAAAATAAAAGTAGCGGCAACACGATGACATCTGATGTTATCCTGGTTTAAAGTACATTTCTATTACAATACTCCTAAAGTATAACATTAAAGATTCGTTTCATTCGATTTTTTACATAATCGAAAACTAGATGAAAATAACCCATATTCCTTAATTAATATTCAAAAGAAAAGAGTTCAATTGTAACTGCCATTTAATATTTTGAATTGGTCAAAACAAAATCCAATAAGCTTGACAATAGTTGTTAGATTAAAACCTGTTTCAAAAGAGAGGAGATAGATACCAGAGGGACATTCAAACTAAAGTCGAAAACAAACTGACAACTCAATGGCTAAAAAAGAAAAAGACCAACAGACAAGCAATAGTACACAAAACACAACATAGAAAACTAAAGACTGAGCAACACGAACGCATTCAAAAACTTTGGGTGATCTCATGTACTCCGGAAGGGAAAGCAGATCCTGCTGGATCATGTTAGTTCAACCCCGGTTCGTAATAAGTCTAATTCGGAAGGTCAAATTCGGGAAAAGGGGACGGGACTGTACTTACGTTATTAGGAACATATCCGTTATCTTCTGTGATACGGATATTCCATAACGTTCATCCAACTCGTTATGACGTCAATTAAATTGACGTATTGATGATTTCAACTTCACCACTTGGAACTCATGGTTTGTGAACTTTCTTGTGAGCAGCAACCCTCAATCAAGAAAATCATGATAGGAAATAAGAGCCCTGGGATATCTTATCAACTAGGAGATATATACTCCGTAAACAGGCGCTGCTGGAATGTTGCTACATAGAAATGGAAAGTTCACAATTGGGAATATGAAATCATCCCTTTTGTCGTACAGTTTTACTTTCAACAGATTCTCATTGTCAATATCTAGATGTTAGTCAAAATATGAGGCAGACTTAACTGTAACTGTTGTATCCTTTATCGCAAGTTTGATGGGATAGATTCGTTCAACATAGTCACCAAATTTTGAATTATTTGATGAGAGAACATCATTTTTATAGCGACAGGTAAAGCTAGAGAATACTGTTAACTTCTTTTCTTTCTTTTTAAAAAGTTTCTTTATAAAATCAGTCTAATATGAATACAAAAACAAGTCGACGAGAAGAGGAGCACAGTTAGTTTGCATGAGAATGCCAATTGTTTGTTGAAAAACACGTCCTCCAAACATAACAAATATGTTGTCAATCAAGAGATCAAGCATCTTGATAATGTCGGTTTTATAGTATTTTTGATTTGAATCAAAGTGATTTTTACAAAGTAGGATTTATCCCTCCCTAAGACAAGATACTTGTATTTACGTTGGCCATTCTGTTTTTGAACCAGAGCAGGACCAACTCTTTCAATGTGTCTTTTAGTTTTGAATGGGAAATACAATTGAGAATGGACATGTGGACTGTGTCAAAACAACATAACCAAAGAACAGAAAACAGCCCAAGGCCACCATTGGGTCTTCAATACAGCAAGAAAATCCCGCAACCGGAGACGGGCTTCAGCTATCCCCTAAACAAAAATGTGTACTACTTGTATAAAGGGTAGAAAAGTCAAATGTTTTGATACTATTGCAAGATGAGATCTTTAGAATTTTTAAGTATCCACATCTGATTTACGCCACCTCTGGGATTCAAGAATTTCCTCCCAAAAATAGCATGCAGTTTGGTTAATATAATCTGATATGTAAAACCAAACTATTGCTAAATACAAAAATGTAAGTTTAAATGGAACTTCGTTTATTCTATTAGCATGCTATTTTAAATTTATCTACACTAGATACATCAGACGAAAAGATCAGTGATGATAGAACAACTACACCAGCCAATAATAGAGAAAAAGCTTTAACAGGTATTATTCTTTTTAAATTGTAATTAGCAAAAATATCAATTCAATAATACATTATCGCTCCCGATGTTAATATATTTCAAACACTGTTTAGTCTTAAAATTATAAGTTGTGTACAGCGGGGCGTTAGTGAGAACTGTACCTCTTCTATCAATAGTTGTTGTCAAGACGTTGTCGATGACGTTGTATCAAAGCAAAGATTGAATGCGTACAATACATTTTTAGTTCTTTGCATTTTCTACTTTATTTTCATTAAAAAGCCAACGGTCAATGTAATAAAAAGAATAACTAATAAAATGCCTTATAACTTAACATGAATTGTTAAGAAGTTTAATAGAAATAACACATCAAGTATATCTAGTTGGACATACACTCCTAACCTTGTTACATATAGAATAACTTATCAAATAATTAGATATTGAAAAGAATTAACTCGTGACCGGACAACATTAAAAATTAACTCAGTGCTACACGCATGAGTGTATTAATGTGTTGGTCGGTCACTAGTTGAATATTTTTCAATATCACAACATTAAATTTGTTAATTACTCATACTGTGGATTCATTTATTTTCGTGGGTACCAATTTTCGTGGATTAGCGAAAACTTGCATGTTCGTGGATATTTAATTTCGTGGTTTTGATGAAGTCTACATACAAGCCTATAGAAAATGTGTCATTCGTTGAACATTGAATTTCGTGGTTCATCTGTAACCATGAAATCCACGAAAATTGGTATCCAACGAAAATTGATGAATACACAGTATTCAGTTATAAGGCATCAAATAAAAACAAATTTGTCCTTTCTAACCATAAGGAATAGCTATGGTAATATTGAAAGGTAGAAATAGGTATACCGCTAATTCAGGTCCTGTCAAAAAATAAGGATTTCTGCGCATACCTCTTACTTTGTAAATAAGTAAAATGTTTGGGTAGTTTTGGTTTCAAAATCTTTAGGGCACAGAAGAATAATTGTTGAATGATTCTTTTGAATGATTAAAAAAAAAATATGAAATTGAAATAGGTAGGAATATTATGCTCATATATCAGATCAGAAGTACCTG
Organism: Mytilus californianus; assembly: GCF_021869535.1. Lineage (NCBI taxonomy): Eukaryota > Metazoa > Mollusca > Bivalvia > Mytilida > Mytilidae > Mytilus > Mytilus californianus. The sequence goes on from NW_026262723.1 coordinate 2,220,733, forward strand.
TTTTGTTGTAACATATTTCCAGGACTTGTGCGCTTTTGTATGAAATAAAATGCATGATAACTGTCAGTACAAGCCCGGAGAACGGGAGAAGTATAAAAAAGAAGATGTGGTATGATTGCCAATGAGTCAACTCTCCACAAGAGACCAAATGACACAGAAATTAACAACTATAGGTCACCATACGGCCTTCAACAATGAGAAAAGCCCATAGCGCATAGTCAGTTATAAAAGGCTCCGAAATGACAAATGTAAAACAATTCAAACGAGGAAACTAACAGCTTCATTTATTTCAAAAGCATGTTATATGTCAGATGAAACTCGGATAAGGTATAGTTTTGATATAAAAATATTGTAGATTATTTAAACTTGTGACAAAATAAAAATCAATACTGTAAAGTGCTGAATTTATCGTAAAAATCAATTGGGCTATGCGTACATTGTTTTATTTCCATTATGAAAAAGCATGTAAAAATCAGATTTTAAAATCATGCTTATTACATTTATCTATACTACACCATATAGTATGTTGTATCAATGCTTGATGAAAATAACAATATGCAATAAGTCAAGAAGTAAATAAAAGTAGAGGAAACACGCTGAAATTCGATATTATTGGTATAAATTACTATTCTTATTCAATATTCTTAAGGTATATAACATTAAACATTCTTTTCTTTCGATTTTTCACATTATCGAAAACTAGATAAAAAAACACATATTCCTTAATTAATATTCTAACGAAAAAGAGCTCCATTGTAACTACCATTGAATATTTTGAATTGGTCAAAACTAAATTCAATCCCTTGAAACTAATTGTAAGTTTGACACTTGTTTTAATGATTTCATTCCAAAATTGCATGCAGTTTGGTTAATATAATCTGATATGTATAACCAAAATATTGATGAAGACACAAATGTAGGTTTTAATGGAACTTTTTTCATTCGAATTCTATTGGCATATTATGTTAGATTTATCTACTCTAGTTACATCAGACGAAACGGTCAGCGGTGGTAGAACAGCTACACCAGCCAATAATGGGGAAAAATCTTTGACAGGTATTATTCTTTTAAAAGTGGAATTAACAAAAATATCAATAATACATTTACGCATTTTCTACTTTATTTTAATTAAAAAGCTCATTGTCAATGTAATAAAAAAAATAACTTATAGATGTGTTACGAAAAGGTATATACTCGACGCTGAGGTTGACAAATTAGACTTTATAAGTGGGGACTGTGTCAAAACATAATGGTTGATTTTCGATTAAAACCGGTAACATTCATTTTGCGTGATGTTAACCTGGTATCTATCATACACAGTTCTAGGTTCATTTAAAATTATATTAATTTAGAAGAATCATTTTCTGATATCATTGCTTTTGATTATAAGACGGGAAAGGTGAACGTGTGTGCGAGGGGAGGGAGTAATGGTTATTCAAGTATGCACTTCTAGATTTGAAAAAAATTAATATAAGCCAGTTTGATTCTTTTATATTAATTAGTTCTTCGAACATATCAAACTGTCACTCCATTTCTAAACTTCGTCCTGAAAATGCATGAACTATTTGTCACTGGACGAAAACAAACAACAATCAAACAATCTTTACTAAACCTGCACAAAACTCTACAGTCTGGTTGATTTTTTGTTCTGAAGTCACCATAGGCTTCCACTGATTTTCAAAGTTGATAAGCGCCTAAAAGCGTGTTCCACAGATAACCGACACCCGAACGATAAGCGCAAGTTCATTTTTTACATAATATTCTTTCCGCTTTTGGTCTACAGGTAGCTCGAAGTTTATGATGCCTATACAGGGTTACAAGAGGAGATTGACATGCGATATTCTATTACCTAATATGACAAAATCCTAGGGGAAATCTAACTTTATGCCTGGTCAATTGAAGGCAGTAGATTAAACTGTTGAGCATCATCTGGTTGTCCTAGGAAAATACTGCGTGTAAATCTTATATGATTCCTACTGTCCACAAAAACCTGCGTATGTATATGCAATGCCGGTATCTGGAGTAAATTTATTCCCGAGGCTCTGCGTGTGGTCTGTAAATTGCATGAACATTGCTGTCAGTTACCGCTAACACTGTGGGCATTTAATGTCACCTGCCACATAGTTGTCGCCTATTTTCTACGGTCGACTAAGAAGTATTTCGTCACGTCATACATTTCACAAAGAATCGGTATCTAAGCATATATTTGTGCACTCGCAGCATGAACAGAAACATCAAAGAGAAATATGCAGGAATATGTATTTAGGATTTCAAACCGGCGAAAAACGAGTCACCCTTGCAAGAGAAATATCAACTTGTTTTTCATTTTTTAAAGACTTTGTTAAAGTTAGAGTTAAAGAAATAAACAAAGAAAGTACATGCATTAGAGGGTAAGGATATTTTTCTGACTCTTTGAAAGGATGGTCAAACGGTTAAGACAATTTTAGACCTCAGAAATTACAATGCGAAATGTTTTGAAACTTTGCATAAATATCTACATGGTGTCTTTTTCCAAAGATCCTCATTTCGTTGGGTCGAACCAGTCACATTTTACATGAAATTGTATAAGGGAAATTAAGCTTTTCCTGAGTAGGTATAAACAGATTATTATGAATAAAATCATTTACAAGGTCTAGTCAAGGCTAGCAAGGCTACAGAGTTGTCATGTTGGTCATTTGTACAATTGCCAAAAGTTCACGAAATTTCAACCTCCGAAAACAAAAACGGCAAACTTTATCCAAAATAATTCCATGAAAGGAGTTGCACATTTTCTATGTATATACATACATTGTGCAAAGTTTAAAAGCTCCTATGTTAGGAAAAAAGTTCTGACTTCGGGTAAACACCCCTTTAGGATAAGTGGTCCGTCCCTATAGATTTCGTAAACGCAAAAATTTAAGATAGCAAGTACTTATTGCTTTAAATTATAGAGGTTTGCGGGAATTTGTTTCTCTTATCCATTACTACTTTTTCTCGGCTTCCCTTCTCTCTTCTAAATTTTATATCCTTTCTGCAATGTCCTTGCCTCCTATCAAAGGTGCAAAAGGAAGAAATATTATGGGATTTATAATTTTTATTTCTCACAGAATAATTGTTATGGAATATATTTGTTCCATAAGGAATAGGTATAATGAAATTGTCTATGTAGAATAATGTTTTCAAAAGGACGTCTGTTATAAGGTACAAATATACGTGGACATCAGTATTATGCAGTGTAAGCATAAGATTCAAATGATACACAGGTAATTTAAATCTTTAAAGCACTTTTGTGTTTTGATACAATACCTACATTTAAAGTCTAATTTGTCAACCTCACCGTCGAGTATATACCATTTCGTAACACTCTAATAAGACGCCTTTATAACTGAATATGAATTGTTAACAAGTTTAATAATAGTAACACATCATGTATATCTAGCTGGACATACACTCCTAACCAGTGTTACTTATAGGATAACTAATCGAATAAATCAAATATTGAAAAAAAAACTTCAACTCGTGACCAAACAACACTGAATATCAACTCAGGTGCTACGCGCATGAGAGAATTAATGTGTTGCTCGGTCACTCGTTGAATATTTTTCAATATTTTAATTATTAACAACGTTAAATAAATTTGTGAATAACTCATATTCAGTTATCAGGCATCAAATAGAAACGAAATTTGTCCTGTCTTACCATAAGGAATAGCTATAGTAATATTGATATATAGAAATAGGTATACCGCTAATTCGGGTCCGGTCAAAAGTAAAACAGTTCCTACGCATACCTCTTACTTTGTAAATAAGTAAAATGTTTGGGTAATTTTGGTTTCAAAATGCTTAAGCACTTTGGTCAGTGGAGAATAATTGTTGAATGATTCTTCTGAATGATAAGAACAAATGTGAAATTGAAAGAGGAGGGCACACTATGCCCATTTATCAGAACAGAAGTACGTGTTTTGAACTACCAAATTTCCAGGAACCTGTCGCTTTTGTATGCAATAAAAAGCATGTTCTATGTCAGTACAAGTCAGGGTTAGACATAGTTTTGATATAAAAATACTGTAGATCATTTAAACTTATGACAAAATAAAAATCAATGCTGTAAATTGCAGAATTTATCATAAATATCAATAGGGCTGTGCGTACATTGTTTTAATTACATTATGAAAACTCACGTAAAAATCAGATCTTAAAATCATGCTAATTACATTTATCTATATTTGTATGGAAGTTGTTATCAAATAGTCCGGTTGATGTGTTTCTCTCGATTTTAGTTTTAACCCGGATTTGTTTTCATTTAATCGATTTATGACTTTTGAACAGCGGTATACTACTTTGCCTTTATCTTTACTACACCATAAAGTATGTTCTTTTTTCAAATATATGTTATAGTTGGTCTACTATATATATATTGCTTCAATGCTTGATTAAAATAACCCAATAAGAGTCACGAAGAAAATAAAAGTAGAGGAAACACGCTGAAATTCGATGTAGTACAATTCTAATATAATATTCTTAAAGTATAACATTAAACATTCGTTTCATTCGATTGTTCTTATTATCGAAAACTAGATGAAAAAAGCTCATATCCCATTATTAATAATCTAAAGAAAAAGAGTTTAATTGTAACTGCCATTGAACATTTTGAATTGGTCAAAACAAAATTCGATAGCTTGAAACCAATTGTTAGATTAAAACTTGTTAAAAGAATGTCCTCCCAAAATAGCATGCCGTTTGGTTGATATATTCTGATACGTTATACCACAATATTGCTGAATAAACAAAAACGCCGATCTTTCTATTGGCATGCTTTTTTAGATTTACCTACACTAGTTACATCAGACGAAAAGGTCAGCGATGGTAGAACAGCTACACCAGCCAATAATGGAGAAAAATCTTTGACAGGTATTATTCTTTTAAAATTGTAATTCACAAAAATATCAATAATACATTTACGCATTTTCTACTTTATTTTCATTAAAAAGCTCATTAACAATGTAATAAAAAGAATAACTAATAAGACGCCTCATAACTGAATATGAATTGTTAACAAGTTTAATAATAGTAACACATCATTTATATCTAGCTGGACATACACTCCTAACCAGTGTTACTTATAGGATAACTAATCGAATGATTCAAATATTGAGAAAACATTTAACTTGTGACCGAACAACACTGAATATCAACTCAAATGCTACGTGCATGAATAAATTAATGTGTTGCTCGGTCACTCGTTGAATATTTTTCATTATTTAAATAATTAAAATTATAAACAACGTTAAATTTGTGAATAACTCATATTCAGTTATAAGGCATCAAATAAAAACGAAATTTGTCCTTTCTAACCATAAGGAATAGCTATAGTAATACTGATAAGTAAAAATAGGTATACCGCTAATTCAGGTCCGGTCAAAAGTTAAAGATTTAGACTTAACAGTTCTTACGCATACGTCTTACTTTGTAAATAAGTAAAATGTTTGGGTAATTTTGGTTTCAAAATGCTTAAGCACTTTGATCACGGAAGAATAATTGTTGAATGATTCTTCTGAATGATAAGAACAATTTGAAATAGAAAAAGGAGGACATACTATGCCCATTTACAAGAACAGAAATACCTGTTTTGTACTACCAAAATTCCAGGAACCTGTCGCTTTTGTATGCAATTAAAAGCATATTAAATGTCAGTACAAATCAGGATAAGATATAGTTTTGATATAAAAATACTGTAGATCATTTAAACTTATGACAAAATAAAAAACAATGCTGTTAATTGCAGAATTTATCATAAATATCAATTGGGCTGTGCGTACATTGTTTTATTTCCATTATGAAAAAGCATGTTAAATCAGATCTTAAAATCATGCTAATTACATTTATCTATATTTGTATGGCAGTTGTTATCAAATAGTCCGGTTGATGTGTTTCTCTTGGTTTTAGTTTTAACCCGGATTAATTTTCTTTTAATCGATTTATGACTTTTGAACAGCGGTATACTATTTTTGCCTTTATCTATACTACACCATAAAGTATTTTCTATTTTCAAAAATATGTTATAGTTGGTCTCCGATATATATTACTTCAATGCTTGATTAAAATAACCCAATAAGAGTCACGAAGTAAATAAAAGTAGAGGAAACACGCTGAAATTCGATGTTATTCTGGTATAAAGTACAATTCTAATACAATATTCTTAAAATATAACATTAAACATTCGTTTCATTCGATTGTTCATATTGTCGAAAACTAGATGAGAAAATCTCATCTTCCATTTTTAATATTTTAAAGAAAAAGAGTTCAGTTGTAACTGGCATTGCATATTTTGAATTGGCCAAAACAAAATTCGATAGCTTGAAACCAATTGTTAGATTAAAATTTGTTACAAGAATGTCTTCCCAAAATAGCATGTCGTTTGGTTAATATAATCTGATACGATAAACCAAAATATTGCTAAATAAAAGCAAACGTCGATCTTTCTATTGACATGCTATTTTAGATTTATTTACACTAGTTTCATCAGACGAAAAGGTCAGCGATGGTAGAACAGCTACACCAGCTAATTATGGAGAAAAATCTTTGACAGGTATTAAGCCCATATATCAGATTAGAGGTACCTGTTTTGAAATACGAAATTTCCAGGAATCTGTGCGCTTTTGTATGCAATAAAAGCATGTTAAATGTCAGTACAAACCCGGAGAAGGTATAATTTTGATTATAAAATTATTGCAGATTATTCAAACTTATGACAAATATCAAGCAATGCTGGAAATTGCAGAATTTATCAAATGAATCAATCGGGGTGTGCGTACATTGTTTTTTTATTTCCATTATGAAAAAGTATGTAAAAATCAAATTTTAAAATCATGCTTCTTACATTTATCTATACTACACCATAAAAGTATGCTTTATTTTCAATAATATTTTATAGTTGGTCTAATATATATGTTGCTTAAATGCTTGATGAAAATAACACATAACACAGTACTCAATAAGTCAAGAAGTAAACAGTAGAGGAAACATGCTGAAATTCGATGTTATTCTGGTATAAAGTACAATTCTAATACAATATTCTTAAAGTACATCAGTAAACATTCGTTTCATTCGATTTTTTAAATGATCAAAAACTACATAAAACAGCACATATATTCCTTAATCAATATTCTAAATAAAAACAGTTCAATTGTAACTGCCATTGAATATTTTGAATTGGTCAAATCAAATTCAACAGCTTGAAACCAATTGCAAGATTAGAACTTGTTACAAGATTTCCTCCCAAAATAGCATGCCGGTTGCTTAATATTTTCTGATATGTTAAACCAAAATAGTGCTAAATACGCAAATGTAAGTATTAATGGAAATTCGTTCATTCTATTGGGATGCTATTTTAGATTTATCTACACTAGTTACATCAGACGAAAAGGTCAGCGATGGTAGAACAGCTACACAAGTTAATAATGGAGAAAAATCTTTGACAGGTATTATTCTTTACGGATGTCAAGTTGGTTCAATATTCAACATTCAACATTCAACATGGGGGTTTCAATCATTTTTCAACATAATATTCAACATTCAAAATTTTTCTTTTTCTTAAACTTTTTTTTCAATTTTTTTTCTTTTCATTTTTCGATTTTCAACATTCAACATTCGTTTTCAACATTCGATTTTCAACTTTCAAAATTAGTTTTCAACATTAAACATTCGTTTTCAACATTCAACATTCGTTTTCAACATTCGATTTTCAACATTAAACATTCGTTTTCAACATTCAAATTTCGTTTTCAACATTCAACATTCGTTTTCAACATTCGATTTTCAACATTCAACATTCGTTTTCAACATTCAACATTCGTTTTCAACATTCAAATTTCGTTTTCAACATTCAAATTTCGTTTTCAACATTCAAATTTCGTTTTCAACATTCAACATTCGTTTTCAACATTCGATTTTCAACTTTCAACATTCGTTTTCAACATTCAACATTCGTTTTCAACATTTTACATTCGTTTTCAACATTCAACATTCGTTTTCAACGGTCAACATTCGTTTTCAACATTCGATTTTCAACATTCAACATTCGTTTTCAATATTCAACTTTCGTTTTTTTTCAATTTTTTTTTTTCATTTTGCGATTTTCAACATTCAACATTCGTTCAACATTCGATTTTCAACTTTCAACATTCGTTTTCAACATTAAACATTCGTTTTCAACATTCAACATTCGTTTTCAACATTCGATTTTCGACATTCAACATTTGTTTTCAACATTCAACATTCGTTTTCAACATTCAACATTCGTTTTTCAACATTCGATTTTCAACTTTCAACATTCGTTTTCAACATTCAACATTCGTTTTCAACATTTTACTTTCGTTTTCAACATTCAACATTCGTTTTCAACATTCGATTTTCAACATTCAACATTCGTTTTCAACATTCAAATTTCGTTTTCAACATTCAACATTCGTTTTCAACATTCGATTTTCAACATTCAACATTCGTTTTCAACATTCAAATTTCGTTTTCAACATTCAAATTTCGTTTTCAACATTCAACATTCGTTTTCAACATTCGATTTTCAACTTTCAACATTCGTTTTCAACATTCAACATTCGTTTTCAACATTTTACATTCGTTTTCAACATTCAACATTCGTTTTCAACGGTCAACATTCGTTTTCAACATTCGATTTTCAACATTCAACATTCGTTTTCAATATTCAACTTTCGTTTTTTTTCAATTTTTTTTTTTCATTTTGCGATTTTCAACATTCAACATTCGTTTTCAACATTCGATTTTCAACTTTCAACATTTGTTTTCAACATTAAACATTCGTTTTCAACATTCAACATTCGTTTTCAACATTCGATTTTCGACATTCAACATTCGTTTTCAACATTCAACATTCGTTTTCAACATTCAACATTCGTTTTCAACATTTTACATTCGTTTTCAACATTCAACATTCGTTTTCAACATTCAACATTCGTTTTCAACATTCGATTTTCAACTTCCAACATTCGTTTTCAACGTTCAACATTCGTTTTCAACATTCGATTTTCAACATTCAACATTCGTTTTCAATATTCAACATTCGTTTTCAACATACGATTTTCAACTTTTAACATTCGTTTTCAACATTCAACATTCGTTTTCAACATTCGATTTTCAACTTTCAACATTCAAAATTCGTTTTCAACATTCGATTTTCAACTTTCAACATTCGTTTTCAACATGCGATTTTCAACATTCAACATTCGTTTTCAACATGCGATTTTTAACATTCAACGTTCGTTTTCAACATTCAACATTCGTTTTCAACATTCGATTTTCAACTTTCAACATTCGTTTTCAACATTCAACATTCGTTTTCAACATTCAACATTCAACATTTGTTTTCAACATTCGATTTTCAACTTTCATCATTCGTTTTCAACATTCAACATTCGTTTTCAACATTCGATTTTCAACTTTCAACATTCGTTTTAGAACAATCATATCATATTGAACATGTGTATTAAGTTAAATCGAATGTTGAAAACGAATGTTGAATATTGAAAACGAATGCTGAAAGTTGAAAATTGAATGTTGAAAATCGAATGTTGAAAACGAATGTTGAATGTTGAAAACGAATGTTGAATATTGAAAATCGAATGTTGAAAACGAATGTTGAATGTTGAAAACGAATGTTGAATGTTGAAAACGAATGTTGAAAGTTGAAAATCGAATGTTGAAAACGAATGTTGAATGTTGAAAACGAATGTTGAAAGATGAAAATCGAATGTTGAAAACGAATGTTGAATGTTGAAAACGAATGTTGAATGTTGAAAATCGAATGCTGAAAACGAATGTTGAATGTTGAAAGTTGAAAATTGAAAGTTAAAAAAGAATGTTGAATGTTGAAAATGAATGTTGAATGTTGAAAACGAATTTCGAATGTTGAAAACGAATGTTGAATGTTGAAAACGAATGTTGAATGTTGAAAACGAATGTTGAAAGTTGAAAATCGAATGTTGAAAACGAATGTTGAATGTTGAAAACGAATGTTGAATGTTGAAAATCGAATGTTGAAAACGATTGTTGAATGTAGAAAATCGAAAGTTGAAAAAAAAAAATTGAAAAAAAAGTTTAACAAAAAAAAAATTTTGAATGTTGAATGGTGAAATCGAATGTTGAATGTTGAAAAGGATAAACTCCCCCCTCTCCTCCCAAAAAAAAAAAATAATGTGTTGCTCGGTCACTTGTTGAATATTTTTCAATATTTTAATTATTAAAATTATTAACAACGTTAAATTTGTTAATAACTCATATTCAGTTATAGGCATCAAATTAAAACGAAATTTGTCCTTTCTAACCATAAGGAATACCTATAGTAATATTGATATATAGAAATAGGTACACCGCTAATTCAAGTTCGGTCAAAAGTTAATGATTTAGACATAACAGTTCCTATGCATACCTCTTACTTTGTAAATAAGAAAATGTTTGGGTAATTTTGGTTTCAAAATGCTTAAGCACTTTGATCACTGATGTATTATTGTAGAATGATTTTTTTAAATGATCAGAAAAAAAGGATATTGAAATGGGAAGGCATATTATGGTCTTATATAAGACCAGGAGTACCTGTTTTGTACTACCAAACTTCAAGGAATCTGTACGCTTGTGTATGCAATAAAAAGCTGTTATATGTCAGTACAAGCTCGGATAAGGTATAGTTTTGATATAAAATACTGTAGATTTTTTAAACTTTGACAAATATCACTCAATGTTGTAAATTGAAGAACTTTTCTTAGAAATCAATCGGGCACATACGATAAACCAAAATATTGCTAAATAAAAGCAAACGTCGATCTTTCTATTGACATGCTATTTTAGATTTATTTACACTAGTTTCATCAGACGAAAAGGTCAGCGATGGTAGGACAGCTACACCAGCCAATAATGGAGAAAAATCTTTGAAAGGTATTATTCTTTTAAAATTTTAATTCACAAAAATATCAGTTATACATTTACGCATCTGATATTAATATATCGCAAACAAAGTCCAGTTTGAAAATTGTGATTTGTATACATCGGTGCATTAGTGTGAACTGTACCTGTTCTATCAATTATTTTTATGCCTACAAAAAAATATACATGTACATCTAAATATATCGTGTGAACGATTATTTCATACAAAACAAAAATTAGCAATGACTCTGAACAGCTGCATCGACAAAGAATATTATTTTCCTCCGCACATTTCCCTGTAATGCTGTATTAGACATTTCAGAATCTGTAAGACTATTAGTAATTTCATTTCCCGTATTCGTAAAAAAAAATAACTTCACGTCGTTGTTGCACTTCCATTTTGAGAATGTTGCTTACCAATAACCCCATTTTGGTGTATTCTTTTTAGAATATTCAAAAGAAAGTTTTAAATTATAAAAATGTCGAATTTGTTTATTCTCTTGCAAAAATGCACATCAGTGTATTCAATTATTGACAAAAGCTGTTCAATTAATGATGAAATGAAACTAGAATTAAGGGTCATAATGCCTCAATAATTTTACTTGTGAATAATTGTTGTATTTCATGCACTCAAATGATATCTACTTTATGCTTATCCATAGTAAGTCGAAATAGTATTATGTAACCATTATCATAACCTTAATGCGGAAAGGAAATTGATTGATTGGTTGATCGATTGATTGGTGTTTAAAGTCACTTTCAGCGCTGTTAGCTTTATCCTATTTAATCTTTAATTTTGTGACTTTATGTCCGTGGTTCCATCGACAATATTCAATACTAGATGCGGATCCAGGATTTTGAAAAGGGACCCGAACACCCTCCCCTCCCCCCTGAAATCCGCTTCTGGGTTTTTTTTCTGTAGTCAAGATTTTTGTTTTTTTTCTATCTCTATTAGGACAAATACATACAATAACAGGTGCTATGATTGGTGTAATGTCAAGTGCTGTTATACTTTACCATGCTGCACCTATAATGAAGGGACTTCTAAAACTGGTATCAAAAACTGCTGACGTATGTATATATATATTGAGTAATAAAATGCTTCAAGCAATTGAATATGTACCAAAATAATGCAATTACTTCGGGACAAAGCAAATGCATGTATTGTGAAAAACACTAGTAAATAAATTATATGTATTAAAAAGTCTTAATTGATTATTTTTTACCAGTTTTTTGGACTTATCCACTGTGGTAAATTCAGTACTGCCCATACAATTTGCAGACAGTCCGACCATAGACAAATTACTCAAACAGAACAATTCTCATATATTCAAGTAATTAGTTTGATGAAAATTTCTAAGTTATTGTAAATAAAAAAAAAGTAGAAAAACCAGAAGTGCGTGTGTCAGCTGATCTCAGGTATTATTATATGACTATAAATTTTCTCTTTTCTCATTGGATAAAAGCATAGGAAATACTCTTAAATAAAACATTATATTCACCGCGGCAAAAATCACGAGATGTTAATATAAGATTTGGAACAGCTTCCGTGTACCTAACTATAGATTTTCCAAGGCAACGTCAATGACATATGTTTATGACGTCATGAACATTCCCGTTTTTTCGTTTTTCTTCTTGTTTTCCGTGTATTTTTTTCTTCTTTTTGTTTTCTGTGTATTTCACTGGTAAACTTTATTGAATATTACAACTTATGAAAATTACCAACTGCAAAAGCAGATAATACATTTAGTATAAAAAGGGAGCAGTTTTCAAACATATATCTTGGGTTGATAAATTATTGTACAGCCTCATAAAAATCAATAAGTGTATATTATTATATGACTATAACAATTCTCTTTCCTCATTGGCTTTAAACGTAGGACATCTTTTTTTATTAAACGTTATATTCACCACGGGAAAAATTACGAGAAGTAACTATAAGTCTTGGAACAGCTTATCTATAAATAATTATTTCGAGGCATCGTCAATAACGTAGGCTATTTACGTCATACACATCCTCATTTTCTTGTTCTTTTTTCGATGTAATTTTTTCTAAATAAATCTAATTGCATATTTCAACGTATAAAAGTTTATATAGTAAACACCCACGAGACTATAAAAACGACTGTTCTCAAAGAACTAGACAATACATAACATAAATCTTTCTGGTGCTAAACATACTATGGGACTCCCAGTGTTTTGAAATTTCAGAAATGTCCTCAAGTGTATGCCACTAATATGGAAATGATCGTGGGAAACTCATTTTCAAAACAAAATGTGGTGTACAAAGTGAGACTGTAAGGAGAATATGTCTTTGACCTAACATTCTGTCAAGCTGTAATAGCAGCTAATGTGACGATTCTTAAGAATTGATCTAAACAATCCAAAAACATAGGCAAAGTATAGTAGTTATCTGAGAAAATCTCAAGCAATTGTTTAAAAATTTTTTAAAAAAAAGTCTTTGTCAGATGTTTTGGCTTTATTGTAATTTTTTATTACAGGAAGAGATAACACAGAAGGAAGTCGAAGACCAAGTGTCAGATACAATTGCAATTGCTACGTTAGACATAGATGAAGGGATACTATTTACAAGGCGTATTGACATTTGGTCAGTTCCGCCCATCAGTCATAGTGATGTCGTTTCTTAATGTTCTCATATGGTCAACGTTTATTTGAAACCCTTTTAGGTTTTAGTTGTTCTTTAAGAGCTGTGCAATTGTTTGTATCAAACAGCCCTTTATTTCACAGAACGCTTTAAAAACAATATTCAAAGTCAACTTTTAACTTTTTGCAATTTGAATACATTTTGGTTGCAGTTGACATTATTTCTTCGAACAATTTAGATATATTGTACCACTTTATTTTTATATTTTCGTATATGATTTTGTAACAAAAGCAGCACATGAACCTTTATTATTTAGACTTTGATAGTTGAGAGTACATTGAATGTTCTGAACGTATCGTATGTTACTAATAAAAGTAGTGCTCTGTTCTGAAGTTACTGTTATTTACAATAACATTACCTTCAGTAGTACTTTTGTGGTGAGTCTGGTGAATGATCTGTTTAACAGCCATCCAATATGCATTTGTTTAAACACTACCCATATTTGATATGACTGATTGTCCCTAGAAAAAGCCACTCGGGATCCATTGTATCGGAATTGGTCATGATTTGTTCACCTGTCATCTGTATGTAATGTTCAGCCTGTGAGGCATTGATTCGGCCCTGAAAATTATTTATGTGCATGATAGTTCCGATTAATCACCCGCTTAAAAGACATTGCATCGGAATAAATCATGATTTGTTAATCTTTTGATCTTGGTTATCTTCCACCCTTCAGGCATTTGTATTACAATGGGTGTTTAAATTATACTATCAAAACGATAGGACGAGGGTTTGCGTGTTCACTTTATACGGACTTCATTTACAGGATTGTGCTCCTCACGCATAAAATCAAGCAACTAAAGAGCTGAGAAAGCAATGCTTAATTTGACACAATAAAGTCTCATGGTCACTTTTACGAATTGTTTGACCGATCCGATTTCATATATCATACCATTTTTGTGTGCATCCACAAGAGACACTAGCTCTGTCGACGGAACATGTTTCGATCTGTTTGTCCAAACGTATTGTATACATTGTGTGTCTAAACTCATATACTGAGAGAAATGTGTTCGTGGCCTTAGATTTTAAAATCTAGGAATTAATAAACATATTATTTTGTTGCTTGCATCTACGTCATTTGGTCTATTTTGGCTATTATACAAAAACTTCTTATTTTCATATGGTCTAAACCGCCTTGCATCTTGCACCTTAGATTTTTAGATGCCGGAATAGTTGTCTGACCGTTTTGAATCGCCATGTTTGACCTTTTAGTGACAATTTTATTGGGTGTGGATTCTCATGATTGATTAACCTGATCTTACCTCTTTTGAAATTTTTGACAATCCTTCAGTGTTTTTTTTCTTGATTTGTATCTTTTTGTTGCATTTATGAGTTTTGAACATCGATAAACTAATATTGTCATTTATTGAAACATGCACAAAATGAGTTGATTATCAAGTTTTCTGTGCATTCAAACATACCTATATTGATAAAAAGATTAGTGATATGACTTTTAATGAGACGACTCTCCGCAATTGACCAAATGACGTAGAAGTTTACAACGACAAGTCAACGTAAGACCTAACAATGAACACAACCCGTACCGCAAGTACGCTATAAAAAGTCCCAAAATGACAAATATAAAAAAGTTCAAACAAGAAAACTAACGGCCTTAGGTTTGAACAAAACAATAAACAAATCAAATATGACATACAGCAACAAACGACAATAACTGAATTTCGCGATCCTGACTTGGAACAGGCACAAACATAGTGTCGCGGGGTAAAACAAGTTTGCTAGCGCCAAATCCTTCCCCTTATCTGGGACAGCGGTGTAACAATACACGTAAGAACAACCCATAAAAATCATGCAGTTGAAAAGGGCTTAACTTATCAGATCGATACAAAGCACTTAAAAAGTACCGATCTGAGAGCATTTGCAGTTACTGGAAAGCCAGTTTAAAGCTAATACTACATTCTAAAAATCTTGTATCTAAGACTAAAATATAAATCAGTATAACTCCAACATCTAATATATTAAGTGTCGATTTTCTGTACATATTCACTTTGAAATTCACGTACTAAATTTCAACATGCAACTATTGTTTTGTTATGACCCCGCTGCGTTTTCTCGTCTAATGAAATGTAAGTCGCATTTTTCTCAGAAACTACAAATATGCTGATCTTCAAAGACAATTTGATAGCAAGTTCAATGTTATCATTCTATACCATGTAATGCGTTTCTCGCGTTTGTCGATTTTTTTCTTCTTCATTTCCTGTTTGTCGAATTCTTATACATGTATATAGCCTTACACATTATGGCCATGATGTTTTGATTGATGAATATTTTCTTGAAAATGAAATACCTCTTTTAAAAGTGTATTACTTGTCAAAGATTTGTATGTGTTATACAGTTCAACTGATACAAACGTTGTTGGTATAGTACGCGTAAGTAGCAGTTACATATTGTTCAAACAAATGATAAAAGATGAAAACAACACGTTACAAGGATGTATAAGTCCGAAACAGTTGAAGTGCTATATAATAAAAAATGACATAAAATAATAGCCGAATCCTTTTAAAACCAACATTGCCTGAGGGAGTTGAAACCTTAGTTTCTTTATAATTTAAAAATTAATAAACAGGCAAATTTAGAAAGGTTTTTTGTTATTCATGTCAGTACCGAAGTACAGACTACTGAGCTGATGATACCCTCGGTGACTGATAGTCCACCAGCAGAGGTATAGACCAAGTGCTGTAAAACATGAAAACAACACATTACAAATTTAATGCATCCGAAGCGCTTTTCTGGATTTACCTTCATCAGGTACGCTTAAAGCCGAATATTTGAAAGCCAAGGATGTAACATTGTCGACGTTATATGATCTGCTAAAAGAAGTTCCCCTGGAAACTTTATCATAAACATTGCCATGATGTTTCTTCCTATTGTAACAAATATTCTATACCCTTTATTCCGTAAGGAACAAATAATCTAGAAGAAATAACATAGCAGAAAATTTCTTCCACTTGGAACTTATATTGTAAAGGAAAATCTATCTCATGACAACATTAAACTTACTAAACGGCATAACTTATTTGGCAGTGAAAATAATTTGGAAGATTTATCCATATAAATGATAATGAATAATGATATTAAGCATCTGTATACATTGTCCTGATTTTAGATGTTTTAGAATTACAGCTTAGTTCTGTACGGTACGATACGGAGCCCCGCTAGAGGCATACAAAGAAAAAAATATATTGTGCGCACAAAATGATATATTGTGCTCACAATTGACCATATCTAGAATTGACCTATGACTTGTTGTTACATTGATCTTTATTTCATTTATTGTAGATATTATTGTTGAATATATTATTGTCTGTATTTGGATCACGCCTCTATTGTGCTCTTTCCAATAAAATATTGAATTAAATTGAATTGACTTGAATACATATGTTGTGCACACAACTCATATATTGTGCGCACATAATAATATATTGTGCGCACACAATAAAATATTGTGCACACACAATAAAATATTGTGCACACATTTCAAATATATTCTGTGCGCACAACATAATATAATGTGCGCAAAAAATAATATGATGTTAGTGTGTTTAGATTCATATATATATATATATATATATCTGTCTGTTTGTCTGTTTGTTTGTCTGTCTGGTCATTTGTCTGTCTGTCTGTCTTGTATTTTTTAGTCTTGTCTTTTCCAATACATATTTGTAACACGAGCTTTGTTGTCTTTTGTGTCACTCAAAGTAAGCAAAAAAACGTTACCAAAGTTCCTTACATAAACAACTTTGATTGATGTAAAGAAAAAAAGAAACGACATTTGATACGATTGTCACTGAGACAATTACAAATGTATCCAAAGATAGAAATGGATTTCAGCAGCTAACATTAAATTAACATCTCAAGACATGTAGAGGTAAACATAAAAAAAATCTCAATATTTGATCAAAAGAAATGTATGTGAAATAAATAAATTTAATGTGCACTATTTATTTGGTCACTTAGATCAAGTTTTCCAATTGATATGGTTTATTTTTTATAATCCCTTAAAAGACAAAAACAATATGGCGTATTATGTATGAATCACCATATTTAAGTCTATCAAAACAATGTGGAGGGGAATAAAGCAATCACCCTGTCCATGATTAAGTAAACTTAAACATGACGCGAATGACTTCTAATGTTTGATATAGACTTTGCTCATTGTTGATAGCCATGTTATCACAATGGCATAATTTCTTACTGTAATGCCACCTTTTTAATGGTTTGGTCAATTTATTCAACGGGGATACAAACATTCTCAATGATATGTTAATTGCAATTTACGGTTGGTATCGACTGTTACCTATTTGATTTGTTCTGGCCTTTTCCTGGATGGCAGATATGAATACCCTGGTTGCATAACAACTTTATTGCACTTGTATTTGTACTTCTGTCACAAAATCTCGTGTCTCCCTGGTAAATGTTGCTATTTGCGTGTCGCTGGTTGGGATCTCAGGTAACGAGTTCACGGAAAATAGGCAAACGGAACTTAACCTCGCTTTTCCTTAACATGAATTGGTCCCGGTTACAATAGTCAGGCCTTACGCAGATGCAATAGAAATATTATAAAGCGGGAACATGCGTGGTAAGACTAAACAAAAGTATATGATGTGGTCAAACAGTGAAGACGAACACTATCTTATCATAATGACATTCCATGACCTTACAAACAATATTAAGATACAATAAAAGTTTTGATATTCATGTATACGCGTTGGCTAACAGCAAACGACGAACTTAATAGTAGAAAAGAGTGTTCAATGGGTAGCCTGAAAATACACGTATGTACAATTAAGTGACTACGTCTTGAAAAAAATTTTTGTTATGTTAATTTTTCTCTTATCATAAGAAATAGGATAACTATATTTGGTATGTGTATAACTAGCAAGGTCCTCATGTTAAAATTGAGAATGGAAATGGGGAATGTGAGACAACAACCCGACCAAAGAGCAGCAACAGCCGAAGGCCAACAATGGGTCGTCAATGCAGCGAGAAACTCCCGCACCCGGAGGCGTCCTTCAGTTGCCCCCTAAACAAATATGCATAATAGTTCAGTGATAATGGACGTCATACTAAACTCCAAATTATACACAAGAAACTAAAATTACTAGCAGTTACTGACATGCCAGCTCCAGACCTCAATTAAACTGATTGAAAGATTATGTCTTCATCATATGAATATCAGGCACAATCCCTCCTGTTAGGGGTTTAGTATTATACCATCATAAAATATATAAGAAGAACATAACCCGTGTCATGCCAACAACTGGTTTTAGAATGAATATGTTTAATTCCGATGCAAAGACCCTATAAGTGAATCAATATTAAAGCCAAAATATGCAATCTTTAATGACCTGACAACAGTATTGTAACTATATCCCTTCTTAATAAGTCTGTTTAAAGGTTTTGTTAGCTTTTGAGGTGAATACTGACATTTTTGTGCTTTGTAAAGAATATTACCATAAAAGATTGGATGTGAAATACCCGAACGTATGAGATGTCTGCATGTTGAGTTATATTTACGAATGATGTCCTTATACCGATGATATAATTTAGTAAATGTTTTGACTAGTTTATGATATCGAAAACCCTGGTGTAATAATTTTTCAGTAATACATAAATTTCTCTCGCTAAAATCTAATACGTTGTTACATACACGAGCGAATCGTACAAATTGAGATATATAAACACCATAAGATGGTGACAAGGGAACGTCGCCATCTAATAATTAACGATAGGAAATGAAAAATCATCTCTTTTATCATAAATTTTTGTATTAAGCTTCCGGTTAATGGTATAGATATCAAGATCGAGGAAAGGACAGTAGTCATTGTTAGTATTAGCTTTATTTAAAGTAAGTTTAACAGGATAAATTTCTTTAGTATACATACTGAAGTCTTCATTATTGAGAGCCAATATATCATCCAATATGTCTAAAAGTATTGTTTAATTTTTGTATCAGATGTTGTTTCGATGGTTCTTTGCTGATTTTAGTCATAAATTGTAACTCATAACAATACAAAAACAGGTACGCAATAAGTGGTGCACAGTTAGTCCCAATTGGAATTCCGATAACTTGACGATATACGGAATCTCTAAAGCGAACAAAAATGTTATCAAGTAAAAATTCAAGGGCAGATATAGTATCAAAGCATGTCCAATTGACATAGCTCTTTTGTTTGTTGCTACTAAAAAATGACCTAAAAGAGTTTGAACATATGTATTCGCATTCCGACTTTTTAAATGCCCATTTAATTAGGTGTGTGAATTTTTTCTTAATAAGAAAATGAGGCAAAGTGGTAGATAGGGTAGAAAAATCTAAACTTTGAACAGATTCAAAATCACCAATATATGCATGCAATTTATCAAGTACTTCCAACGAGTTTTTGACACTCCAAAAGTAGTTAATTCCACTATTTTCAAAGGCCTTATTTGAACAATTTATTATCAGGTTTTTGATTGTACTAGTAAGTAGAATAGACAATTTAGTAGTGAAACAATGACTTGAAGACGAAAAAAATCTATATTTGTAAGGTGATTTGTGTAGCTTCGGAAGCCAGTACATAGTTGGGACTTTCATTGTATTTGGTTCTGCTTGTAAAGAAGTAGCTAATAGTTTATGTTTGTTACAGATATCGTTTTCTGAAAATGAAGTCAGTTGGAATGTTGGTGAATTCGTGACATA
Source organism: Mytilus californianus (assembly GCF_021869535.1). NCBI lineage: Eukaryota > Metazoa > Mollusca > Bivalvia > Mytilida > Mytilidae > Mytilus > Mytilus californianus. The sequence goes on from NW_026262723.1 coordinate 2,241,026, forward strand.
CACCGTCTTTCCACCAACAATACGGTAAGGTAGACGTTTAGTGATCGCACAAAAAATGACTTACATGTCCCCGTCTTTCCACCAACAATACGGTAAGGTTTACGTTTAATGGTCGCACATTTTCTTTAAATTTTGAAACTGATATAACTTGAAAAACAAACAGTATTATTTATTTACTCACATGAAACAAACCGGGATGCGGTATTCAGTACGTAGGTGAAACTGGACGATATTTATCTAAACGCACGCAAGAACACCTGTATCGTTTTAAAAGACCCAATAAATTCAAAAGTATCATTTATCAACATCTTAAAAAGCACAATCATCCTATTAAATATTTAACAGTTCAACCTTTAGAAGTAGTAAATAAGCAGCCTGGTGAATCTCATTCAAAATTTGTACGATCACGGAAAATAATTGAATTAAATTGGATTAAAAAATTACAGACAATCTACCCTCTCGGTCTTAATGATAATATCATGGGAATTGGTAATATATCAAGAACCGATTCTGTTAACATTTTGGATATAGTTTCTTAAATTGTTCGTAAAAACCGTTCTCATGGGCGTAGAAAACTGTTAGCCCGTCAAACAGTTTTCACTTGACCTTAACCTCATTTTATGGATCATTGAACAATGTTAAGTTTTCGTGGTTAAGTCGACATCTCAGATACTATATGCAACAGGTCTATCATGTTTGGTTGTATGGAATGATTTTAGGGTGTACATGTCCAACTGGGAGGTGTCATCTGACCTTGACCTCATTATCATAGTTCAGTGGTCCGGTAAAGTTAAAGTTGTGTTTTAGTCTATTTCTCGAATACTGTAAGCATTTAGTAAAATATATTTGGTGTATGGAATGTTTGTTAGGTGTACTTGTCTGTCTAGCAGTAATCATCTAACTTGATCTTATTTTTGTGGTTCATTGGTCGATGTTATTTGATTCTTGTTTGGTCTGTTTTACAGATACTAAAAGGAATAAGTGAACTATATTTGGTTTATGGGATGATTATAAGGTATATATATATTTGTCTGGTCGGTATCATCTGACCTTGACCTTATTTTCATTGTTTATTGGTCATCGTTTTATATACTTCTGCAATATTAATGTTTTTAAACATCTATGGTTGACATGCGTTGGGGTAAGATCGTTTCTAGACTCTTTCTAATTAAGGTAAACCCAGAAAGCGCCTCAGAAGCACCAGATTACGTCTTGTATGCATCAGGATTCGCTTGTGTTCGAGTTTATGTCTTGTACCAACTGGTCACGTTCCTGTTCAAGTTTATGTCTTGTACACATCTGGTCTCGCTCATGTTCGAGTTTATGTCTTGTACGCATCTGATCCCGCTCCTGTTAGAGTTTATGTATTATACGCAACTGGTCTCGCTACTGTTAGAGTTTATGTCTTTTACGCATTTGGTCTTGCTCCTGTTAGAGTTTATGTCTTAAACGCAACTGGTCTCGCTCCTGTTAGAGTTTATGTCTTGTACGCATCTGGTCTCGCTCCTGTTAGAGTTTATGTCTTGTAAGCATCTGGTCTCGCTCCTGTTAGAGTCTATGTCTTGTACGCATCTGGTCTCGCTCCTGTTAGAGTTTATGTCTTTTACGCATCTGATCTCGCTCCTGTTAGAGTTTATGTCTTATACGCAACTGGTCTCGCTCCTGTTAGATTTTATGTCTTGTACGCATCTGATCTCGCTCCTGTTTGAGTTTATGTATTAAACGCATCTGGACTCGCTCATGTTAGAGTGTATGCGATCTTTTCAGTTTTAGGTTGTTTGACTTGAATTGCTGAGCATCATCTTTATGAATTTAGTAGATATGAACATCAGTCAACTACTGTTGGGTCTAGTTTAAATCGCTCGATGTTTTGTGGTTGTTCATATTACCACTAGTAAACAGGATATGAAGTGATAAATCAGAATCGTGTAACCGCTGTTTAAATATAGTACAGATATGTCAAACAACTTTTATTTTTAGCCATGACATTGTAAGTTTATTTTCGATTTATGAGTTTGAATGTCCCTTTAGTATCTTTCGCCCCTCTTTTGTAAAAATAGCAAACTACTTATAACTTGTTCAATCTCATTCCTTTTTTTTCCCTTCTAAACTAGATAAATTTGAGTTAAACTTATTCGCTTGTGGTCGTCAAATGTCTTTAAAACCCGATTCAGCCTTGTAAAATTAGATAGATAACAAAATTTACAGAAATACCACATAAAGTATATTATTTACAGGAGTTGGCTGGCCATTTCTGTGAACTGAAACGTCCATCAAAAGAGGTATCGATACATCAAAAAGTCATCAAAGACAAAAAATAAAAGAAAAAAAGAAGGTAATAATGTGTGTATGCCTGCTTTACGTTTCACGACACAAGACAAATTGATGGTGCTACAAGACAAATTAGTTTAAAAGCTTTTTTAATCTTAAAAGTATTGATAATCAAAAACATATTGAGAAAATTTATAACAAATTTTGCTAAGGCCATCAACCTTTTAATCCCTAACTTTTAAAGGATTTTAACATACACGGTATTTTAACAAAAAATTACAGAAAAGATAAAAATATATTTTTCCTAAATATTGGATTCACGAAGAAGACGAATCTAGGTGAATATATCGATACAAATGTTTCTTGATAGTAAATTCAATATCCAAAGACTACCTATATTACGGGGGTTCTGTTATTAATAAGAATATAAAACATTGTTAATACACCATAAACAGTAAAGCTTAATCATAATTTTACAAATGTATAAACAGGAGAGGAGGTGTGTGTGTCAAATCATATCTCTATATCAACTATAAATAACTGAGTCATTATTCAGTACAAGTAAATAAAATGGGACAGACAACACAAAGGCTAAAGATGCATTTATAAGTTTCTTGTTTTTGTTATGTCTTCTGTATATGCTGTTTTACAACTTGCATATTTATCTTAACATTTCAAATGAATTATTTTGACTGATTTCGTTGCAACGACAAAATGTATTATTTTGAAAACTACAAGGGGAATGATATTAACACATACAAATTTTAAAACACATAAGTTGTAACCCTTATGCGCTAACCCCATCGAACATATGCACCACGATTTATACCGTATATTTAATGGCCTGTCATCCTTTGTTAAAAAACGTCGGAAATTCAATATGTTTGCTTTTTAGAGGTCAAAACACCTACGTCATTAAGTGCTAGTCTTTGTAAGAATAAGGTAATTTAGAAGAATTTTAAAACATTGCCGAAAAAAAAACACCGATCTAACCATCCTGCTTTGAAGATACCCTCAGTCTGAGTTAGAAATGGTAGGTCTTTCGTATCTTCGCGTCTGGTAATTCGAGAAAGATTTAGATAACTTTTGGTTAGAATGATAGCAAATTACTGATTTATCTCCCTAAATTGTTAATTTCTAGCGCATTTCAACCAAATTATATCTTGAAATACCAGAACAGGAATAGGAAACGAATGTTATATTCATGCACCATTTTACATTTTGAACTTGAATTAATATAAAGTTGAGAGGGTTTTTATTTGTGATGTTTACAAAATCTGTTAAGTTCCTCTGTTATTTATTAAAATTCTGTTAAGTATCTCTCTTGTACCAATTCTGTTCAGTACTTCCGTCATAGAAGTTTAAAACTGTTTATCAATAGTGGTGTGTAAATCATTTTATTTGGGTGCTATAAAATAGAAATATCATGGTTTTTGATAAATAAAGATTGATACAGTAACTGTAGAATGAAGATTGGTGAGCGTATCATTAAGGATACTTACCGAAGTGTCAGAGTGTCTTTATATATTTATACTCATATCTTAGATAGTTTCCAATGGCTTTCTCTATTAATTAACGTAGCTACTGTTTAAAAAGGATGAACTACTTTTATTTTAGCATTGATACTCTTCGAAAAATCCAAACCAAGCCGCATCATGATAGAATATAGTGTGGACCAATAAATGATCAAATATTTATCTCATCTGCCTACAAACAGTTGAATATGATACAAAAGAAGACTTTAGGGTGATAAATACTACTAATGGACCTCTTTGTCTGCCTTATAAGGTCTCTTTTGGTCCATTTATACCTCTCATTTCCTCAAAATTTCTACTTTTTAGGCCAAAAAATAAAAATTTTGGGGTAACTTTCACTCATTTATGATAGAAATGTTGTAATTGAATGATTAATTGAAGTATTCAAGCTGAATGAACTATCCGTATAAAAGTTTACTGTCTCCAAGGAGGTTTCAATAAGTCCTTACGTAAAACTTAAATTTACACCGCCTTCCAGAGTGGGACATAAAAAGCTTCTCTTTTGGTGAATAATTTGTTGTTACTGCTTTAAAAATAATTTCATTTACTTAAAACTATATATTTATTAAAGTATTTCTTAAGAAAAATTTTCTAGTATAGCAGAATATAAGAAATAAGGAGAAAAGGCTCCCCAAAACTCTAAGTATGGCTTGTTCTGTCAACTAATATTCATGGTAAAGTCCTATTTCAAGGAAATTTTCTCATAAAATGTGTTTTGGAGACTCAATCCACTCAGAATATTTCATTATTTGTAATATTTCACTTAAATAGCAAGAAATTTTAACACATGAGAGTACTCACAAGGTCAAAGGTGCATGTACAGCTTCCCATATTAGGTGTAATACCACCATTGATTTTCCCCTATTAGTCTTTGTTAAATTTGCACTTTTCAAAAAATTGTGCAGAATTTGTCTTTGTTTCAAAGAAAGAAATACTTGGCATGAGTAAAGTTTTATCCTGTCCAGTACTATAGAAAAAATTTCACATAACATTTCATTGCATATAAGAAAATAACCATCACTGGAAGTTAACCAATCAAATTTCCCCCCTTTATTAACCTGTGTACAAGCTTTAGTAATCATGTAACCTCAAGGTTCCAAAATATTCTATAGAAACCCCAAATAAAAAAATAATGGTGCTTTGAAATACCCAAGATATATGTTTATGACCCAGAAATGTTTTACTGCAATGAAATGTAGGATCAATTACCTACAACTGTCAAATGCAAGGGAATATTTTTTTCCGACCTATTTTCGTATGCAACCGGATGTGACGTACTATAATTTGGTGGTATTACACCTAAAGAAGACTTTTTTGTTAAATAAACTGAATGTGACTTTTTTCCTTTGTAATACTGGTTATTTCAAGCATTCCTGTCAAGTTTTGTCAAAATCAGTTCAATAGTTTGAGAAAAATCTAGTATAATGTAAGACGACATCTACAGCGATACGAGCAACATTTCTTCGAAAAATCCAAACCAAGCCGCATCATGATAGAATATAGTGTGGACCAATAAATGATCAAATATTTATCTCATCTGCCTACAAACAGTTGAATATGATACAAAAGAAGACTTTAGGGTGATAAATACTACTAATGGACCTCTTTGTCTGCCTTATAAGGTCTCTTTTGGTCCATTTATACCTCTCATTTCCTCAAAATTTCTACTTTTTAGGCCAAAAAATAAAAATTTTGGGGTAACTTTCACTCATTTATGATAGAAATGTTGTAATTGAATGATTAATTGAAGTATTCAAGCTGAATGAACTATCCGTATAAAAGTTTACTGTCTCCAAGGAGGTTTCAATAAGTCCTTACGTAAAACTTAAATTTACACCGCCTTCCAGAGTGGGACATAAAAAGCTTCTCTTTTGGTGAATAATTTGTTGTTACTGCTTTAAAAATAATTTCATTTACTTAAAACTATATATTTATTAAAGTATTTCTTAAGAAAAATTTTCTAGTATAGCAGAATATAAGAAATAAGGAGAAAAGGCTCCCCAAAACTCTAAGTATGGCTTGTTCTGTCAACTAATATTCATGGTAAAGTCCTATTTCAAGGAAATTTTCTCATAAAATGTGTTTTGGAGACTCAATCCACTCAGAATATTTCATTATTTGTAATATTTCACTTAAATAGCAAGAAATTTTAACACATGAGAGTACTCACAAGGTCAAAGGTGCATGTACAGCTTCCCATATTAAAGAAGACTTTTTTGTTAAATAAACTGAATGTGACTTTTTTCCTTTGTAATACTGGTTATTTCAAGCATTCCTGTCAAGTTTTGTCAAAATCAGTTCAATAGTTTGAGAAAAATCTAGTATAATGTAAGACGACATCTACAGCGATACGAGCAACATTTCTTCGAAAAATCCAAACCAAGCCGCATCATGATAGAATATAGTGTGGACCAATAAATGATCAAATATTTATCTCATCTGCCTACAAACAGTTGAATATGATACAAAAGAAGACTTTAGGGTGATAAATACTACTAATGGACCTCTTTGTCTGCCTTATAAGGTCTCTTTTGGTCCATTTATACCTCTCATTTCCTCAAAATTTCTACTTTTTAGGCCAAAAAATAAAAATTTTGGGGTAACTTTCACTCATTTATGATAGAAATGTTGTAATTGAATGATTAATTGAAGTATTCAAGCTGAATGAACTATCCGTATAAAAGTTTACTGTCTCCAAGGAGGTTTCAATAAGTCCTTACGTAAAACTTAAATTTACACCGCCTTCCAGAGTGGGACATAAAAAGCTTCTCTTTTGGTGAATAATTTGTTGTTACTGCTTTAAAAATAATTTCATTTACTTAAAACTATATATTTATTAAAGTATTTCTTAAGAAAAATTTTCTAGTATAGCAGAATATAAGAAATAAGGAGAAAAGGCTCCCCAAAACTCTAAGTATGGCTTGTTCTGTCAACTAATATTCATGGTAAAGTCCTATTTCAAGGAAATTTTCTCATAAAATGTGTTTTGGAGACTCAATCCACTCAGAATATTTCATTATTTGTAATATTTCACTTAAATAGCAAGAAATTTTAACACATGAGAGTACTCACAAGGTCAAAGGTGCATGTACAGCTTCCCATATTAGGTGTAATACCACCATTGATTTTCCCCTATTAGTCTTTGTTAAATTTGTACTTTTCAAAAAATTGTGCAGAATTTATCTTTGTTTCAAAGAAAGAAATACTTGGCATGAGTAAAGTTTTATCCTGTCCAGTACTATAGAAAAAATTTCACATAACATTTCATTGCATATAAGAAAATAACCATCACTGGAAGTTAACCAATCAAATTTTCCCCCTTTATTAACCTGTGTACAAGCTTTAGTAATCATGTAACCTCAAGGTTCCAAAATATTCTATAGAAACCCCAAATAAAAAAATAATGGTGCTTTGAAATACCCAAGATATATGTTTATGACCCAGAAATGTTTTACTGCAATGAAATGTAGGATCAATTACCTACAACTGTCAAATGCAAGGGAATATTTTTTTCCGACCTATTTTCGTATGCAACCGGATGTGACGTACTATAATTTGGTGGTATTACACCTAAAGAAGACTTTTTTGTTAAATAAACTGAATGTGACTTTTTTCCTTTGTAATACTGGTTATTTCAAGCATTCCTGTCAAGTTTTGTCAAAATCAGTTCAATAGTTTGAGAAAAATCTAGTATAATGTAAGACGACATCTACAGCGATACGAGCAACATTTCTTCGAAAAATCCAAACCAAGCCGCATCATGATAGAATATAGTGTGGACCAATAAATGATCAAATATTTATCTCATCTGCCTACAAACAGTTGAATATGATACAAAAGAAGACTTTAGGGTGATAAATACTACTAATGGACCTCTTTGTCTGCCTTATAAGGTCTCTTTTGGTCCATTTATACCTCTCATTTCCTCAAAATTTCTACTTTTTAGGCCAAAAAATAAAAATTTTGGGGTAACTTTCACTCATTTATGATAGAAATGTTGTAATTGAATGATTAATTGAAGTATTCAAGCTGAATGAACTATCCGTATAATAGTTTATTGTCTCCAAGGAGGTTTCAATATGTCCTTACGTAAAACTTAAATTTACACCGCCTTCCAGAGTGGGACATAAAAAGCTTCTCTTTTGGTGAATAATTTGTTGTTACTGCTTTAAAAATAATTTCATTTACTTAAAACTATATATTTATTAAAGTATTTCTTAAGAAAAATTTTCTAGTATAGCAGAATATAAGAAATAAGGAGAAAAGGCTCCCCAAAACTCTAAGTATGGCTTGTTCTGTCAACTAATATTCATGGTAAAGTCCTATTTCAAGGAAATTTTCTCATAAAATGTTTTTTGGAGACTCAATCCACTCAGAATATTTCATTATTTGTAATATTTCACTTAAATAGCAAGAAATTTTAACACATGAGAGTACTCACAAGGTCAAAGGTGCATGTACAGCTTCCCATATTAGGTGTAATACCACCATTGATTTTCCCCTATTAGTCTTTGTTAAATTTGCACTTTTCAAAAAATTGTGCAGAATTTATCTTTGTTTCAAAGAAAGAAATACTTGGCATGAGTAAAGTTTTATCCTGTCCAGTACTATAGAAAAAATTTCACATAACATTTCATTGCATATAAGAAAATAACCATCACTGGAAGTTAACCAATCAAATTTTCCCCCTTTATTAGCCTGTGTACAAGCTTTAGTAATCATGTAACCTCAAGGTTCCAAAATATTCTATAGAAACCCCAAATAAAAAAATAATGGTGCTTTGAAATACCCAAGATATATGTTTATGACCCAGAAATGTTTTACTGCAATGAAATGTAGGATCAATTACCTACAACTGTCAAATGCAAGGGAATATTTTTTTCCGACCTATTTTCGTATGCAACCGGATGTGACGTACTATAATTTGGTGGTATTACACCTAAAGAGGACTTTTTTGTTAAATAAACTGAATGTGACTTTTTTCCTTTGTAATACTGGTTATTTCAAGCATTCCTGTCAAGTTTTGTCAAAATCAGTTCAATAGTTTGAGAAAAATCTAGTATAATGTAAGACGACATCTACAGCGATACGAGCAACATTTCTTCGAAAAATCCAAACCAAGCCGCATCATGATAGAATATAGTGTGGACCAATAAATGATCAAATATTTATCTCATCTGCCTACAAACAGTTGAATATGATACAAAAGAAGACTTTAGGGTGATAAATACTACTAATGGACCTCTTTGTCTGCCTTATAAGGTCTCTTTTGGTCCATTTATACCTCTCATTTCCTCAAAATTTCTACTTTTTAGGCCAAAAAATAAAAATTTTGGGGTAACTTTCACTCATTTATGATAGAAATGTTGTAATTGAATGATTAATTGAAGTATTCAAGCTGAATGAACTATCCGTATAAAAGTTTACTGTCTCCAAGGAGGTTTCAATATGTCCTTACGTAAAACTTAAATTTACACCGCCTTCCAGAGTGGGACATAAAAAGCTTCTCTTTTGGTGAATAATTTGTTGTTACTGCTTTAAAAATAATTTCATTTACTTAAAACTATATATTTATTAAAGTATTTCTTAAGAAAAATTTTCTAGTATAGCAGAATATAAGAAATAAGGAGAAAAGGCTCCCCAAAACTCTAAGTATGGCTTGTTCTGTCAACTAATATTCATGGTAAAGTCCTATTTCAAGGAAATTTTCTCATAAAATGTGTTTTGGAGACTCAATCCACTCAGAATATTTCATTATTTGTAATATTTCACTTAAATAGCAAGAAATTTTAACACATGAGAGTACTCACAAGGTCAAAGGTGCATGTACAGCTTCCCATATTAGGTGTAATACCACCATTGATTTTCCCCTATTAGTCTTTGTTAAATTTGCACTTTTCAAAAAATTGTGCAGAATTTATCTTTGTTTCAAAGAAAGAAATACTTGGCATGAGTAAAGTTTTATCCTGTCCAGTACTATAGAAAAAATTTCACATAACATTTCATTGCATATAAGAAAATAACCATCACTGGAAGTTAACCAATCAAATTTTCCCCCTTTATTAACCTGTGTACAAGCTTTAGTAATCATGTAACCTCAAGGTTCCAAAATATTCTATAGAAACCCCAAATAAAAAAATAATGGTGCTTTGAAATACCCAAGATATATGTTTATGACCCAGAAATGTTTTACTGCAATGAAATGTAGGATCAATTACCTACAACTGTCAAATGCAAGGGAATATTTTTTTCCGACCTATTTTCGTATGCAACCGGATGTGACGTACTATAATTTGGTGGTATTACACCTAAAGAAGACTTTTTTGTTAAATAAACTGAATGTGACTTTTTTCCTTTGTAATACTGGTTATTTCAAGCATTCCTGTCAAGTTTTGTCAAAATCAGTTCAATAGTTTGAGAAAAATCTAGTATAATGTAAGACGACATCTACAGCGATACGAGCAACATTTCTTCGAAAAATCCAAACCAAGCCGCATCATGATAGAATATAGTGTGGACCAATAAATGATCAAATATTTATCTCATCTGCCTACAAACAGTTGAATATGATACAAAAGAAGACTTTAGGGTGATAAATACTACTAATGGACCTCTTTGTCTGCCTTATAAGGTCTCTTTTGGTCCATTTATACCTCTCATTTCCTCAAAATTTCTACTTTTTAGGCCAAAAAATAAAAATTTTGGGGTAACTTTCACTCATTTATGATAGAAATGTTGTAATTGAATGATTAATTGAAGTATTCAAGCTGAATGAACTATCCGTATAATAGTTTATTGTCTCCAAGGAGGTTTCAATATGTCCTTACGTAAAACTTAAATTTACACCGCCTTCCAGAGTGGGACATAAAAAGCTTCTCTTTTGGTGAATAATTTGTTGTTACTGCTTTAAAAATAATTTCATTTACTTAAAACTATATATTTATTAAAGTATTTCTTAAGAAAAATTTTCTAGTATAGCAGAATATAAGAAATAAGGAGAAAAGGCTCCCCAAAACTCTAAGTATGGCTTGTTCTGTCAACTAATATTCATGGTAAAGTCCTATTTCAAGGAAATTTTCTCATAAAATGTGTTTTGGAGACTCAATCCACTCAGAATATTTCATTATTTGTAATATTTCACTTAAATAGCAAGAAATTTTAACACATGAGAGTACTCACAAGGTCAAAGGTGCATGAACAGCTTCCCATATTAGGTGTAATACCACCATTGATTTTCCCCTATTAGTCTTTGTTAAATTTGCACTTTTCAAAAAATTGTGCAGAATTTATCTTTGTTTCAAAGAAAGAAATACTTGGCATGAGTAAAGTTTTATCCTGTCCAGTACTATAGAAAAAATTTCACATAACATTTCATTGCATATAAGAAAATAACCATCACTGGAAGTTAACCAATCAAATTTTCCCCCTTTATTAGCCTGTGTACAAGCTTTAGTAATCATGTAACCTCAAGGTTCCAAAATATTCTATAGAAACCCCAAATAAAAAAATAATGGTGCTTTGAAATACCCAAGATATATGTTTATGACCCAGAAATGTTTTACTGCAATGAAATGTAGGATCAATTACCTACAACTGTCAAATGCAAGGGAATATTTTTTTCCGACCTATTTTCGTATGCAACCGGATGTGACGTACTATAATTTGGTGGTATTACACCTAAAGAAGACTTTTTTGTTAAATAAACTGAATGTGACTTTTTTCCTTTGTAATACTGGTTATTTCAAGCATTCCTGTCAAGTTTTGTCAAAATCAGTTCAATAGTTTGAGAAAAATCTAGTATAATGTAAGACGACATCTACAGCGATACGAGCAACATTTCTTCGAAAAATCCAAACCAAGCCGCATCATGATAGAATATAGTGTGGACCAATAAATGATCAAATATTTATCTCATCTGCCTACAAACAGTTGAATATGATACAAAAGAAGACTTTAGGGTGATAAATACTACTAATGGACCTCTTTGTCTGCCTTATAAGGTCTCTTTTGGTCCATTTATACCTCTCATTTCCTCAAAATTTCTACTTTTTAGGCCAAAAAATAAAAATTTTGGGGTAACTTTCACTCATTTATGATAGAAATGTTGTAATTGAATGATTAATTGAAGTATTCAAGCTGAATGAACTATCCGTATAATAGTTTATTGTCTCCAAGGAGGTTTCAATATGTCCTTACGTAAAACTTAAATTTACACCGCCTTCCAGAGTGGGACATAAAAAGCTTCTCTTTTGGTGAATAATTTGTTGTTACTGCTTTAAAAATAATTTCATTTACTTAAAACTATATATTTATTAAAGTATTTCTTAAGAAAAATTTTCTAGTATAGCAGAATATAAGAAATAAGGAGAAAAGGCTCCCCAAAACTCTAAGTATGGCTTGTTCTGTCAACTAATATTCATGGTAAAGTCCTATTTCAAGGAAATTTTCTCATAAAATGTGTTTTGGAGACTCAATCCACTCAGAATATTTCATTATTTGTAATATTTCACTTAAATAGCAAGAAATTTTAACACATGAGAGTACTCACAAGGTCAAAGGTGCATGAACAGCTTCCCATATTAGGTGTAATACCACCATTGATTTTCCCCTATTAGTCTTTGTTAAATTTGCACTTTTCAAAAAATTGTGCAGAATTTATCTTTGTTTCAAAGAAAGAAATACTTGGCATGAGTAAAGTTTTATCCTGTCCAGTACTATAGAAAAAATTTCACATAACATTTCATTGCATATAAGAAAATAACCATCACTGGAAGTTAACCAATCAAATTTTCCCCCTTTATTAGCCTGTGTACAAGCTTTAGTAATCATGTAACCTCAAGGTTCCAAAATATTCTATAGAAACCCCAAATAAAAAAATAATGGTGCTTTGAAATACCCAAGATATATGTTTATGACCCAGAAATGTTTTACTGCAATGAAATGTAGGATCAATTACCTACAACTGTCAAATGCAAGGGAATATTTTTTTCCGACCTATTTTCGTATGCAACCGGATGTGACGTACTATAATTTGGTGGTATTACACCTAAAGAAGACTTTTTTGTTAAATAAACTGAATGTGACTTTTTTCCTTTGTAATACTGGTTATTTCAAGCATTCCTGTCAAGTTTTGTCAAAATCAGTTCAATAGTTTGAGAAAAATCTAGTATAATGTAAGACGACATCTACAGCGATACGAGCAACATTTCTTCGAAAAATCCAAACCAAGCCGCATCATGATAGAATATAGTGTGGACCAATAAATGATCAAATATTTATCTCATCTGCCTACAAACAGTTGAATATGATACAAAAGAAGACTTTAGGGTGACAAATACTACTAATGGACCTCTTTGTCTGCCTTATAAGGTCTCTTTTGGTCCATTTATACCTCTCATTTCCTCAAAATTTCTACTTTTTAGGCCAAAAAATAAAAATTTTGGGGTAACTTTCACTCATTTATGATAGAAATGTTGTAATTGAATGATTAATTGAAGTATTCAAGCTGAATGAACTATCCGTATAAAAGTTTACTGTCTCCAAGGAGGTTTCAATAAGTCCTTACGTAAAACTTAAATTTACACCGCCTTCCAGAGTGGGACATAAAAAGCTTCTCTTTTGGTGAATAATTTGTTGTTACTGCTTTAAAAATAATTTCATTTACTTAAAACTATATATTTATTAAAGTATTTCTTAAGAAAAATTTTCTAGTATAGCAGAATATAAGAAATAAGGAGAAAAGGCTCCCCAAAACTCTAAGTATGGCTTGTTCTGTCAACTAATATTCATGGTAAAGTCCTATTTCAAGGAAATTTTCTCATAAAATGTGTTTTGGAGACTCAATCCACTCAGAATATTTCATTATTTGTAATATTTCACTTAAATAGCAAGAAATTTTAACACATGAGAGTACTCACAAGGTCAAAGGTGCATGTACAGCTTCCCATATTAGGTGTAATACCACCATTGATTTTCCCCTATTAGTCTTTGTTAAATTTGCACTTTTCAAAAAATTGTGCAGAATTTATCTTTGTTTCAAAGAAAGAAATACTTGGCATGAGTAAAGTTTTATCCTGTCCAGTACTATAGAAAAAATTTCACATAACATTTCATTGCATATAAGAAAATAACCATCACTGGAAGTTAACCAATCAAATTTTCCCCCTTTATTAACCTGTGTACAAGCTTTAGTAATCATGTAACCTCAAGGTTCCAAAATATTCTATAGAAACCCCAAATAAAAAAATAATGGTGCTTTGAAATACCCAAGATATATGTTTATGACCCAGAAATGTTTTACTGCAATGAAATGTAGGATCAATTACCTACAACTGTCAAATGCAAGGGAATATTTTTTTCCGACCTATTTTCGTATGCAACCGGATGTGACGTACTATGATTTGGTGGTATTACACCTATAGGTCACCGTATGGCATTTGTCTATATTTCTGGGCTTTTTCTTGTATTTTCCTTTGTATGTTCAATATTGCATTTCAATATGTCTGGTCCCTATTCATTGCTCTTGTATTTCCCGAATTTGAAAAAAGTCCAAATCTAAATAGCATGTTCTTAGGACTTAGATTCAGATGTGTGGCAAAATAGTCATTGTTATCCCTTATATGTATGAAAGGAGGTGTTTGGGAAATGTCATTTTCAATGTGCAAGTAATTTAGCAACTCTAAAACATACATGTTCAGACGTCAAAATGCTATTAATCAAAACATTAAAATGAAATTGAAATGTACAAAACTCTTACTTCCTCTGAATCGTCAATAGATATAACAGCGATTATCAAAAAATTTTAACGCAAATGTATTCAAATTATTTTTTTTGAATTAAATTGGACAGATATGAACAGCATAGATTTCTTGCGTGCATTGGTGAACGAAATGACGTATGTTGTACAGTTGGCATTTAGTTTAAAGGATGTACTAACTCCTTTTTACTTTTCTAGAGCAAGGTAAGAGGAGCATCCCTTTCGATTACAGACACGTATCGACGTGAAGTAGACGTCAGAAGATTTGTTTATGATGATAATTAACATTTTAGGGAGACACACTTTAAACGTTAAATATATATTATCAATGAAATAATCACTGATAATGGCGAATATGTCCGTGATTTGCTTGAGTTTAAGTGTTTTTATATAAATTTGTCACTTCTGTTAACAAGAAGTAAAAGGTACGTGACTCATTTATTTTGATACACACTTTGCTAATTAAAAAAAAAATCTGTCGTTAAATCTACATTAGATTATTTTACTAAATAGTTACAATGCAATGCCACCTTGTTAACATTGGACACGTGGATCGATTGGACAATTAAAGTCCTATCTGTTTATGTTCAACAGAAAAACAAACAAACTTATTGTATTGATTATCAATGATTACATTTAAACGTTTGTGTTGAATTCTTACTCATCGGAAACTTGCTAAATTTCTAAGATGTAAGCGGAATGATTAATATCAATATATTAATGTTTTGTATGTAGGGAGAAGTAAATATGGTTAATTGAATTTTCATTTCTAAATAAGCTGACTTACTGCTACTGTTATTGTGATTATAGAAGTTAAAACCCGACATTTTAGAAAATGAAGACAGTTTCTTACTATATAACATCTTCGTTAGATTAAAAAAAAAAATATTTTGTAAAAAAAAACAACTTTTGCCAGAATAAATTAAAAACAATCTATAATAATTTTCTGTTTAGATTCGACGCGAAAGTCGTTTTCTGCGTTTTAACTTAACTCTTTTGTTGGCGATATTAACGGTTGAAAATAGAGAAAAAAGTTGTTAGGGAATAATATGTACCTTCTTTGTCTGATTTAAAAACATTTTTTTCAATATCAAAATATTACCTGACATATAAAGCGAAACTGTACCTGACATATCAGTGGGGAAGCCAGTGACATTGAAGAGTTCTTTCCGGTGGTCACGCGGGAAAGGGGTCATAATCTAAAAATTTCGAGGTGGCGCTGTAATCAGCGTGTAAACAAAAACGTAGCATATGATTCAGACAATAAATTTATCAAAACGACTTATCATCCAACAGTATTTGCGGTTTAATCTTCATCAGAATAGATTTTGTCACACGACTGCCAAAAATATATTAAAATAAGTGCTTCGTTATTGAAATATGATAAATCAAAAGACTACCTCCGTTGGTTTCCAAAAAACCGCGGGTAATACCCCCGTCTGAAAATAACTGACACAATTGCATCCTAAAGCTTTTCATTGGTTGAGATATAAATAAATGTGACCCAGAAACACATGGGCACATGACTATGTAAAGAATTCCCCGTCACTTCGAGTCTTGTTTACATAATAAATACCTCAACCGGAGGTCAAAATTCAACATTTTTCTAACGTTTTTGGCGTTATTTCATTGCAAAATGTCAATTTTACCAGTTTTTAACCACGAAATTGATTCAGACAATGAAGTGTGATGATGTTTCCTGGATTTTTTACATAAAAATGTTGATAGGTTGAAGGCTTTACTCCGTCATTTGTTGATTTTTTTCATGTTGCTCAGACTCCTTGTTTCAATAATTTTCTGCATTTATTTAATTATTTGTTTAATTATGCTGCAGTGTGTAACAGATTTATGTAGTACATTGAAACTGGTTTATTCTATGAATGAATTTCCTATATAAATGACTTCAGTTGTCTGGAAGCCCCCCCCCCCCCCCCCCCCCCACCCCCTTCCCACTTTCAAGAAATTTCAGTTGGGCAAAACATATTGTCTGAATGAAAAGCTTGCACAAATGCAAAGTGTAAACACTCAGCTAATGTCTGTTTCAAGCCATTTTTTTAAGTCTAATGATTACAGTCATTCTTTGTTTCTGTAAATATTTACATGAAATGTGTCAACTTGTCAATTTTAAAAATATTAAAAGTATCAATCAACAAATATTGCCTGCCTGCCACTGTGACATGAAAATCTGATGAGTCAATAATTTTCACTTGTCTTTGTTCTTATTGTATAAATAAAACTACTATGCAAGTGGGAAGTTAACACACAAACATTTGTATTTTGCCTGTCCTTATCAAGGAACCTGTTGTACACTAACCATTCATGTTTAAGTGTGTCTGGGCCCTGGTAACAAATATTTGTCATTGTGTTTTCAAAGTGTGTGCATGTTCTTAAAGAAATGTTTTGAAAAAGTTTAGTGGCCATTCATCAAATTTGTTTTTCTTCCATATATATATATATAGTAGCTGTATTTATTTTATCATTAGTTCTGGATTTAGAATTTTTATCACATGCTGTTTTATAAGGTCCTTTTATACTTGACAAATTGGTTTGAAGGCTAAAACTGTTACCTATAATTATCATCCTCCATCAATTGTCAATCATGTCAATATGGGTTTCTTTTAAAAACAACTTTTCCCAAAAAAAATAGTTCAACCCAGATATGCTGCTGCTGAAGAAATTAACATTAACAATGGTATTTTTCAAATATAGCATTCATTAATTACACTATTCCTTCATTGAAAATGAAAAAAAAAATATTTTAAATTGAATGCATCCAAGGGCTTTCCTGGATTAACCTTCAACAGGTATGCTCAATGCCTAGTACATACAAGTCTTAATACAAGTGAGAGCTATATGACCATTAAGAGCATTAAAAAAAGCTATATTGCTTCTGAGGTCTGCTTTGAAGATGGCATATGAATGTCTCACTCTGATTTTTGGTGATCCTGTTTTGTTGCGTTGATATTAATTTTTCGACCCACAACTTTTATTTCACACTAATCTTTTTCAAGGTCTATCATGATGGAAATTTTAGGTACTGTAAATTCAGAAAGGATAGCAAAGTTTTTATTACTGCAATAATGTGAGTGGGTGAGTATCTAAATAATAAATTGCATTCTGATACCTTTTAATCTGATTGAAATGCAAATCCTATGTCCAAGCTTATTACAAGAAAACAAAGCTTGGACACAGGATCTATACTTAAATCAGATACATATATACCATTCCTATATCTGTGTGCTGATTTTTCTGCAAAAGCAATACTTTTTACACATTTTATTCCATTCTTCAAATTTGCAATAATAAAAGCACACAATAATTTGCAAAATCATGTGATTACATATAAGAAAAGGGCACCTAGGCATCTCATTCTAAATACTACACCTGGAGCAGGATCTGCTTACTCTTCCATAGCACCTGAGATCATCTGTATTTTGTGGGTTCAAGTTGCTCAGTTTTCATTTTTCTAATTTGAATATTAGTTTAAACTTTTCATCAAATAGTCTGAAAACAGAGATATGTATCTGCTGAAAATGATTTATTTAGGTGCAGGGGTCACCACACTTCAAAATCTCCCTGGAAGCATATAACAGTGAAAAGTCATGTCATGAGAGGCCACTAGAGAGACATCAAGGATACCTCTGGGAGAAGTGAACGATTCTAAAACCACTCCGTTTAAGTCCCTCACACCTAATAAATCATTAAAGTAGACCTTTTACATCTTTGATATTTTTTTATGTCTCAAATACTACAGTACATACATGTATATGGCTAATGTGCTTGCTTTGCATCTATGAATGTTGTATTGTATTGCAGCAGCAGCATTGTCTCATGTACATCTACCCCATGTCATCAATATAAAATGATTATGGTGTTTCACTTTGTATATATAAAAATATAAAAATGTTAAGAAAAAAAAGTTTATTAAAAGATAAATAAATACAAATGCATAAAAATAATGTTAAAATGAAACATATGTAAATAATATCTTAAATAATTATAAGTAAATAAGCTTCAATCAAATAAACAAAATTTAATACAACTTAAATACTTTGAAAGTTAAAAAAAAAAAACCATACACATAACAATAAAGTTTAAATTTTAGAAGCATAATTATTGTTAAAAAGTCCAAGTTAAAGTAAAAACAAGTCAAAAAGTCCTCTGTTCCATAAATCCTCAAAATGGAAATGTTTCCTGCTCTTCTTTATTCCTTATTTTCTATTGTTACATGTATCTGTAAATATATAATTTATGCATATGATATTAAATGAAAATAATTTCCCAACTTCTCTAGAGTTGTCATATGAAATTATGATTTACATTTTAATTGTCTACTGATTCTTATGTGGTCCAAGTTTTAATCTAAATTGAATGTTTCTAATTTCACTAATGTAAAACTAATCAGATGTGAAATAATTGCCAATGAGACAACTATCCCCAAAAAATCAAATGGAGTGGATATAAGCAATTTTATGCTACACTAAAGCCTTCAATCATGAGAAAATCCCATAATGTATACCGGTATACTTAAGTTTGTTTTTAGATATTTGTTATTATTTTTTTGAAATTGAAATTATTCTTATTTTAATCTTAAATAATCAAAAGTATGTATATAAACTTCAATAAAAAGAACAAAAAAATTTAGACTTTTGATGTAAATAAATAATTTATTTTAATGACTTTATATGATATGTCTGATAAGAAAAGGTCAAAATCATATATAGCAACATATGTTCAAAGAAATTTTTCTATTTATTTATTCATTTACTTCAGTATCTTAACATGTTAACGTTAAATTCATCACTATAATAGCATATCAATCTGTTTAATAGATATTAATATATATTTTATGATATTAAATGTAAGTAAACGTCATAATTACAAACAAAATATCAGTATGAGAGCAAAAATATAAAGTAAATGCACAAGTAAGTCTGCATTCAGGTTGAGAATTCAAACTCTCCTTGTGCAAGTTATCTGAACTAGGATTGCTGTAATCAAAGGTCTGTGGTTATCTATGATGGACGGACAGACAGACGGATGGACAATGGTATACCATAATACATTTGTACCTCTCATAAACGGGTGTATAAAAAGGAGGGTTCTTTTTCCAAATTGTCTTTGCTTAATGAATATTCTATTAAGAATTTCTTTTAAATATTTAGGAAATTTCCTTTTATCATTAAATGACATTTTATCAAAATAAATGTGAAAATTACAAAGAATATTCATTTCTAATGAAAATTAATCTTCAAAATGACAACTGTTGAGATTATGGGTCTATTCTAAATTTAAAAAAAATGGAAAATTAATAAAAAAAAAATCATAACTTCATATTACATTCCTTTAACTGTATCTGAACATTATTAATGAAAAAAAAACACTGACTAGATTGTCAAAATCTTATGAAGAATATTTATATTTATATTTCAAGTAAGGACAGAAAATGGCGAAATGTTGACTTTCTTTTCAGATAACCTATGTGTAACATCTGTGGTCAGTTTATTCATGTCAATATAATACTTCCATGGTTTATTGGGAAGAGTGATATATAAATTACAAGGACTTCAAACTGTGAAGCTAATCAGTTGTGAAATTTGAGATTCCCTCAAATCTGAGGGCATTCTTCGAGCTGTACTATAAAGTATATGAGCAATCAGGCATCCGCCACCAATAAAACCTGGCCACAACACATACCTTGCCAATACTGTGGCGTTAAAAATCAACAATCAATCACATATAATTTGTGTTTTTTTTAGCATGGAAGGAGGGGCAGAACTGATACTTTCCTCCTGATTAATATTTCATATACCTGAAATCTGTTCAAAATATTTTTCATGACCATATATGCATTATTTAACAACAAAATGGTACTGTTGTTCACATAAACAAGGGTCTGGATGGGGTGTCCTCCATTTCTATATTATTAAATCTTTAAGGTCATTTGTCTCTATTCTTTATACTTTTTGCCCATCATTCTCTTTTCTCAATAAATTAGCACAACATTATTCTCTATTCCTTATATTTTTTAGTCAATTTTTCTCTATTCTTTATACTTTTAGCCATAGTACTCTATTCTGTTGTTATTTTTTTTGGTCACACACTCAATGACTCATTGAACTAACCTGTTTACTATTCGAGAGAATCAAACAAATGATCACAAATGCTTTACACAACCGTAATAATTAAACTAAAATATAAATGCTATCATTGACAGGCCAAAATTAAAGTTTTATTTAAAATTGAAGTCTCACGCTGGAAAGGGGCGTTTATTTACATGTGGTCTGTGGAAATTTCAGCTTCGAAAAAGGGGCAAATATATAGCCATAATTTGGCATAAACCGATCTGATCAATAAAATTTTGTTATGGATATTGTTCATATCTTTCTACTAACCATTAAAAGAATATTACTAGGATTTTGTGAGCACAGAAACCTACTATTCATGTGGATCTGTTGAAAAATGGCGTCGATTTATGTGCTTCCCTTTCGCAGCCTCAGTTGCAATTTGACACGGAGTGATGGGTAATTATGCAAGTATTTAGGGATTCCCATCATCATAGATACTATTTTTGGTCATCTTATATTTAAATAGCCATTAGGATGCAAATGTGTCAGTTATTTTCAGAAGGGGAAAACACCCGCCATATTTTTATCTTCCAAAACAACAACGTCACTTGCCATTTTCAGATGTTTGTTTCTTGTAAAATAAAATCTCATAAGAAGAAAAAATAGTATGGTCACCTGTTAAACTTACCTATATAACTAATTGATGATGAAATGATGCAAGTTTAATTGTCTTTAATAATAAATTTCTTGAAAAATCAAACGTACACGATGTAAACAAATTACCGAGATGGTGCGATACTGTCGCCGTCTATGCAAAAATCGCGATTGTCGCCCTTGAATTCTTGTCCGTTACGTCATATGGAAGGAGGCGCAGAACTGACGTGTGGCTTTCCCACTGTATAAAGCGAAACTTTCCATTGTCGAGGTCACAACCGATTGAAACACTATAAATGATTACCATGTGGACAAACAGTTGCAATAGACAATATATGTTTGATCCTATTCGTAGTAGAACTAAAGGTAAATAAGAAAACAATTTATCGGCAATGTGTTCATTTTCCTTTTGATCTTACTGCCTAACATTTTAAATCATGGGCAGGTCTTCATACTCGAAAATATAAGGCAATGACGTCATGTATCAGTGCAGCAACGTCACGTGCTTACGTCCATCCGCGTCTATTTATCAATGAAATACACACGATTTCATTCATAAAACCGAACAAATATCCCAACATTTTCTATGCGAAAAAGTAGTTTTACTAACTATTTCATTTAACTTCATATTCTCAACCAAAATAAAACATACAATTAACATGGTTAAGACAAATTGCCAATCGAAGAATAATGGCATTTAATTGTTGATACTGACTTAATCAGCTCGAATATCAGCTTGTCCTAGCGAGCTCGCTTGATGTTCTTGCTGATAAAGTCAGTATTAAGAACAGAAATGACATGATTTTATATAGATAACATCATAATGCATTTTCAATATCAAATCCGTATTGGTTGAGGGGTAATACGCCATATGATATACTCTTTATCAATTAATGCAAAAAACAGATTGTTTTAATGATCAGTAAAGGTTTGATGAAGCTTTCACAACCGGCTAACGATATCGATGTATACAGAAAGGTTGCCATTGCTTATTTTAAAAAACAATATTGCTTTCAATACAGAAAATTGAACTTGACAAAAATATTAATATTTCTTAACTATTTAAAAATAACATCAACATGACTTATTGGTGGGACATTCAAATAGATATCTCTGATTCTCTCATCATCTGTATCTGGTATACATGTTGTAACTGTATCAGTCACATTCTACGGATTCTCTCATCATCTGTATCTGGTATACATGTTGTCACTGTATCAGTCACATTCTCCGGATTCTCTCATAATCTGTATCTGGTATACATGTTGTCACTGTATCAGTCACATTCTCCGGATTCTCTCATCATCTGTATCTGGTATACATGTTGTCACTGTATCAGTCACATTCTCCGGATTCTCTCATCATCTGTATCTGGTATACATGTTGTCACTGTATCAGTCACATTCTCCGGATTCTATCATCATCTGTATCTGGTATACATGTTGTCACTGTATCAGTCACATTCTCCGGATTCTCTCATCATCTGTATCTGGTATACATGCTGTCACTGTATCAGTCACATTCTCCGGATTCTCTCATCATCTGTATCTGGTATACATGTTGTCACTGTATCAGTCACATTCTCCGGATTCTCTCATCATCTGTATCTGGTATACATGCTGTCACTGTATCAGTCACATTCTCCGGATTCTCTCATCATCTGTATCTGGTATACATGTTGTCACTGTATCAGTCACATTCTCCGGATTCTCTCATCATCTGTATCTGGTATACATGTTGTCACTGTATCAGTCACATTCTTCGGATTCCCTCATCATCTGTATCTGGTATACATGTTGTAACTGTATCAGTCACATTCTTCGGATTCCCTCATCATCTGTATCTGGTATACATGTTGTAACTGTATCAGTCACATTCTCCGGATTCCCTCATCATCTGTATCTGGTATACATGTTGTAACTGTATCAGTCACATTCTCCGGATTCCCTCATCATCTGTATCTGGTATACATGTTGTAACTGTATCAGTCACATTCTCCGGATTCCCTCATCATCTGTATCTGGTATACATGTTGTAACTGTATCAGTCACATTCTCCGGATTCCCTCATCATCTGTATCTGGTATACATGTTGTAACTGTATCAGTCACATTCTCCGGATTCCCTCATCATCTGTATCTGGTATACATGTTGTAACTGTATCAGTCACATTCTCCGGATTCCCTCATCATCTGTATCTGGTATACATGTTGTAACTGTATCAGTTACATTCTCCGGATTCCCTCATCATCTGTATCTGGTATACATGTTGTAACTGTATCAGTCACATTCTCCGGATTCCCTCATCATCTGTATCTGGTATACATGTTGTAACTGTATCAGTCACATTCTCCGGATTCTCTCATCATCTGTATCTGGTATACATGTTGTATCTGTATCAGTCACATTCTCCGGATTCTCTCATCATCTGTATCTGGTATACATGTTGTAACTGTATCAGTCACATTCTCCGGATTCTCTCATCATCTGTATCTGGTATACATGTTGTAACTGTATCAGTCACATTCTCCGGATTCTCTCATCATCTGTATCTGGTATACATGTTGTAACTGTATCAGTCACATTCTCCGGATTCTCTCACCATCTGTATCTGGTATACATGTTGTAACTGTATCAGTCATATGCTCATCCACTTCTTCTTGTGTTATTTTCCCCTATAAAATAAAACTTGAAGTTATTAAAGTTGTTGTCATGGGCAATTTCAAGGTTCGCTTGTAAATAATATCGGCAGTAAAATGCTGTACTTACCCGTTTGTAATTTTTTTGCTGTAATGTGATAGGTAAAATATTTTTATTTCTATATAAGAGTTCTATGAAATCGTGCACATAAAGTCATAGCCAAGAATATCTAAAAAGTTTGTAAAAGTGAACGTGCATATAAACTGTCAATTAATTTAGTTCACATATCCGATGATAATTCGCAAAATTACGTTCGTGGGTAATTTTATATAAACTGCTCATCTTTCTCCAAGTATAGGCCTCGGTGGCCACGTGGTCTAAAAAGTTGAACTCCTGTATCACTAGCCTGCCAGGACTGATGTTGTGAAGTCCAACTCCGCACATGGCAATTGCGTACTACAGTCTTAATTGACGGTTTTCCTGCCGATGGAATGTTGTAAAGACCGGGCATTACGGCGTCCTCTACGAATAAAAGTGGTCACCACGAAATAGCCAATAGTGCTGAAAGTGGCGTTAAAACCAAATAAATCAAATCAAATCAAATTTTTCTACAGGACCACCGTTCACCTAACTTATTTTTAGCATGAGTTCTATTTTTTAAGTGTAAATGTCATATTTATTTCCTTTTTCGCTCTTTTTCTTGATATTTCTTTCACCGAATTCAATGCTTAACCAAATTTGAACTTGTCATTGTCTACACGACAGGCGCCATAAGTGGGGTAGCATCTGCCAAGCCTTAAGCTTCCAGATTTCAAATGATCACCTTGTTGTATGGTTTCTAGTCTTGTAAGTAGGAATTGTTTTTTGGTTTCTCTTTTTGCTTTGTCAATGTCAGCTTTCCTCTGACTCACAAATTAGTTATCGTCCATGTTGTATCTTCTGCCTTTTTTATGTGTTTACTGTTGTTGTCTGTTTTTCATAGACGACATATGATTGTTGTCAGTCTTCTCTTGTTCAAATTGTAGGATATAGCTTATTCAAGTATATATATATAAAATATGAGAGGATTACATCTGATTTACACAGAAGTAATAGTTTTGATCAAACATGAACATGATGAAAAGTGTCATTATCTCAACTTTTCCAGTAACATTTTCAGAGGATGTTTTTTTTGTTTGTTATGGATTTGGAATGAAATTTACCTTATCACTGCTTATGTATGACAATATGAATCGCCGCACTATCTTGTCTTTTTTCTGGTTTGTTTGATAAAGCATGAACCTTTTGCTGATAAATGATAACACGTCTATGTAAATATATGTAATCCACTTCAAGCATGTCTTATCATGAAACACATTTACATACGTTTGCAGTGTGAGATAACATTTTTTTAACCAACGCTATCCTCGGAATAGTATGATAAAGGAACACAACACTTGATATTATACCAATAAATCCCATTGTTGTTTGAAGTGATATTCCTGTTTTAAAGAAAGTGCAAACATATATCTTCAGCTTTTTGTTGAGTATAATGGTTATATTTTGAAAAAGACTCAGCAATAATTCAGAGTCCATACATATTATTTTATTTTCATAAATACATACATTTAAGCATGCAAAATATTGGGGTGGTATTAAGATTTTCGTTCCCTATTTTCTATTCTCCATTTTTGGACAGTGATGTTCCTTTGGTCCTTTATTACGATGTGTACATTTCCCAACTCGTTCGCTACGCCAGTGTCTGTAGCGACGTAATATACTTCATTGAACGTAACATTTGGAGAACTGGTAGATTAAAATTCAATGATTTCGTTATCCCAAATTACTTAAATATTTTACTAAAATATGTCAAAGATTCTCAGGTTTGAAGTTTGACTGTACCTATAGAACATCATTTCAAACTTGTTATTGCATACGCATTTTTTAAGTTGGTGTTGTTTATCGAGAACGTAAGATACTATAGATTTAAACATGTTAAACATTGCTATCCTTTGAATACACGTTTTGTTAAAGGTTCAAATCAAATCAAATTAACACTGTAGTTAATTCTTTCAAAATCCATCGTAAATCAGAATTCAAATATATACTATAAGATATTCAGATATCAATATTTGTACTAGGAGTATCCTCGATGTACTACATTTACCAAATGTTCATAAATCATTTGATGGACATTTGTATTAATCACACGATTTGCTTCAATTTAATTTAATTTAATTTGTTTTCTGCCCTTTGGTCGGGTTGTTGTCTCTTTGACACATTTGCCATTTCCATTCTCAATTTCTCGTTTCTTGTGAGACTTAAAAGAAGTAAGTTATTACAATAAATCTATTTATCTGCCTAAAGGCATAATTCATAATTATAGTGTTTACTTAGTTCTCAACGAAGTTTAAGTTAGTGTAAATTATACGGTTTGTACAGATAAACAGATGAACAAAATAGATATCGAAAGGTTATCAAAAGAACATATGACATCGAAACTACAGCAATAGCAGACCTTTAAAAATAATAACAAGGTCTCCATAATGAAATGTCTAACAAGAAGCAAGACTAGTGTTAAATATCGGGAGTAATATTCGATTATTACACGCATTATTGTTTACACATTAAGATGAGACAGGTGTTGTGTCTTATTAAAATTAGAAATAGCAGTTCTGATGAGAAAACAGGTTCAGTTATAGTTTTATTTATATTGTCCTGATGTGGGTATAATTAAGGTCCTAATTGGTTTAATCACCTCTTCAACAATGGTATTAGGCTTTAGATTTTAAATATTTTGGCCTTGAGCATCTTTGAGGAAGCATCAAGTGTCAAAATTCACATCTGGTAAAATAAAACCGGTATTGTTATTTTATGTACATCAGTACATTGTGTTGCATAAATGTGTTTTTTGTCCCATAGTATATATATATATATATATGTATACATGGAGCTGTAATTCAACTAGACTGACCCTCCTCCCTTTTCATACACAAGTAGCACAGATAGAGACTTACGATATGAACCAAAAACGTTTCCTTGTAACGAAAAAGTAAAAATGATAATGACTATTGGTTTGTATCTAGAACCTTTTTGTTTTTCGTTTTGCTAAAAAAGAACCAAATTTGAGTAAAAGTACCATTCCTTTAATCTTGACATCCTATTTCTCCAAAATGTATCCTTCTTTTATGTCGTATGAGATTATGACTGTAACACATGTTTTAAGCCGACAGAAGCTTTATTGAACTTTCTTTAAGTTTTACTATTATTTTTAAAATCTATACTACATTATCATACCTGCTACAGATTGTTCACCACCACTAAGTTTAATGTTTTCAATCGCAGTACTCTGTACACTTTGTACAGCAGTCAAATCTTTAAGCATATAAAGAAAAAAATATTGTTATCTTACCTTCTTTCGTGATAATTGACAAAAAAGTATTTAAAAATAGGGAGCTCTAAGGTTAATCCAAAAAAAGGGAAGTCTATGAAATTTAACAAAATCAAAACGCCCTAATATACATCATAAAACGAAACGAGTGTAAAACAATTGGCATATTTCTGATTTGGTATAGTATTTATGTGAAAATTGTTATGGTTTTAACCTAGTTTTATAGCTAGCTTAATCTCCTATTTATATGACAGTTGTTTTAGTTCTATTTGAATCACGATTATTCCGCTTGATTTTGAATTTATGAAAATCAGAACAAAAGCTCTAGTAAACATTATTGTGCACGCTAATTACTTCTCATTTTCATTCACATATATATGAAGAAATAATTTCGTTTCATAATAGATAATCTGCCTTTGAACTTTTACTTTAACTGCATGTACATACTTTTTCAAGTTGTACATACAATGTCCCGGTTTATAATCGAAACATCGGTAATAATGTTATTTTCATTTGTAACCACAGGATCATTTAAAAATATGGAGAACAATGTTAAATTTGTTCGACTCTGTCACTAAGTGTATTTAAGTAGTCGACTCATGTATCTGGATCTTGTGTTTTATTGCAATTGGTTCATCTATTTTTTTCCAGATTTATCAGGTTTTGTATGATATGTTGAATCGTCAAATGTTTTTGCATCTTCTTGTGGTCTTATACATCTCTGGCTTTCAAGTTTTTCTTTGTTTGAACATTTCTAATAAACATAAAAACTATACCAAAAAAACTGAATTCCAAGGTTAATTCAAAAGGGGGAAGTGTATAAGAATTCACAAAATCAAACGATTTCAATCAACTCGTTCCGAGTGAAAAGCAACTGTCATATTCCTAACTTGGTAAAAGCATTTTCCGAAGAAAATTGTGGATTAAACCTGGTTTTATAGCTAGTTCAACATCCCACGTGTATGACAGATGTTTATAGTTTCGTTATATTGACAAAATCGGGTGATCAACCCAAAACAAACATAATAGGTTAATAAATCCGGTGTAGCTGGAGTAGAGTACTCACCGGAGTAGGTGAAACTGAATTGCGAGAATAATAATTGATTTAAAGAATATTTATATTGACCTAAGTGTAAAACACAAGTTAACATACCTGACTCATCATTTGCTACAACACACACACAAACTGAAAATTAATGTGGTAATACACAAACTGTGGTGCATGAAGGGAACATTAATGTTTTGACCTACTGCGGATTGATTATTATTTGTGGTATAGCAATTTTCGTGGATTTCGTGGCTATAGGTAAACCACGAATTCAAATTATCAACTATGTAAACAATTTCAATTGGCTTGTATGCAATATATAAGTTTCTCCTTCGTCGTCAACGATTCCATCTGCTTTTTCATTATCTTTAACTGTCGTCGTTTCATCTGATGTTGATGCCCCATATTCATATAACGGCTTGTACTCACCAATTTGAACTAAAATTTCAATATTGCAAAGGTCATACTGTATGTTGTGCATGATTATCTTAAGCCAATGTCAAGTACTTTTAAACTGGCTGAATGTAATACGTTTTTTTTTTACTTATGATATGTAAATGTCCCTTGATATCTTATCTCTCATTTTTTAAATATTACACGTAAGATGTAGATATCGGGTTATATTTTCACACTTTTAACATGTTTGGTTAAGTGTAAGTCACAAGGGGATAACATGTGTTGAATATTCAAAATACATATTTTTCCCTATGTAACCGTTACAAATGGAACTAATACTATATTACAGGCATTCTACGATGAGCTGTTTGTAACGGTGCTTTTGATTGGACGACTTCAAATTCCGAAATGCATGTATAGCAGGTTACGCTTACCATATAATGTCCCCCGGTCTTGTTCCTTTTTTAGAGTTCATACAATTTCCTCAGGTTTTGTTTATTTAGTTGGTTTTTCTCTTCTTTATCTCTATACGAGATTTGAACATCCATAAATTATCTCCATTTTTCACACGTAACCAGTTTTTCCAATGGAACTTGATTTTGAAGTTTATATAGAGTCCCCGGTGTGTAAAATGGGCAGCGAGACTTTACATTAGCTGTCAAACGCAATTCATGTTTAAAAAGAGAGAATAATTTGTTTTTAATAGTCTACAATTTATAAAATCTTTACACCAAAAAAATGACTTGATTAAAATGTGTTGGTTTGTTAGAGTATCTGTTCTTTAAGCTTGGTTCGCGTAAAATTAATCTAACATATAACTATTTTTAAGAGATTTTATGACCCTGGAGACAATTTCCAAAATTTTATTAATTTTAAGTTAAACAAAATTACAAAACTTCAATGCAAATATGTAAATATCAATAAACAAATTTACTTCTGTTCTGCTTGCCCTTGGATACTTTATACACATGTTCATTTTCGACATCGTTAAGGGATTTAAACAATTTGGCCTTTGGAAACTTGCAGCTAAAAGGCCAAAGTTACAAGACTATCAAAACATATATGTACCAATGATGATTATCACTGATTCTTTAGACAAAAGTTAGTTGATTTCAATTTTCAATATAGCAAATATGGATTTGCGGGTTTTTGTTTTGTTTTGTTTTGCGGTGTAGAGCGTCAACTCTATCCTTTTTCAGTATGTTTTACTACAATTCGGCCCTATATCTATCATGTCATTATTCAAAAAAATATTA
The DNA here is from genome assembly GCF_021869535.1 of Mytilus californianus. Lineage (NCBI taxonomy): Eukaryota > Metazoa > Mollusca > Bivalvia > Mytilida > Mytilidae > Mytilus > Mytilus californianus. Next base: position 2,271,019 of record NW_026262723.1, read on the forward strand.
CAAGATCAGTAACGGCCAATTCATAACTTACGTTAAATAACACTGTGCTTTTGCGATTAAAATAGCATGTATTTTTCAGCCATCATCAAATATTGGAACAAAATTTGTTTTCCTTTTGAAATCGATGATAAATAAAATTGAGAATGGAAATGGGGAATGTGTCAAAGAGACAACAACCCGACCAAAGAGCATGAAACAGCACAAGGCCACCAATGGGTCTTCAACACAGCGAGAAAATCCAGTTTGTTATTACATTTTACATATCGATTAACTCAATATATTGACACATTAATTGCCAGACAAGGTAAAATGCAATGACATCAAACAACCATTTCCTTGGATAGATCCACTGGTTTATGTTCAAAACTGTAATTTTGCTGTTTTATCAAATGTTCTCCAACTTGTAGATTCTTAAAAAGAAGTGAATTCGAGCCTCACAACCGGCTATCGGCATGCATATTTACAAACAGATATTGATACATATTAAATATCAGGTAACTGTAACAAGTGTTTATCGTTCCTGTTCTTGCAGCTCAATGGTTTTAGCTCTACGTAATGTGCTACGGACTTCCGTTTGTCTATCGTCGTTTTACTTGCTGACAAGGATTTTGTCAGGTGTTATTTCGTATATTCTTCCTGTTTTTTTAGTACTCTGTGAATCTAGACAAAATAAAGGTTTCAAACTATCTCTTTTTCATTTCACTTTTATATTTTACCTTTCCCAAACATTCTATAATAGGCAGTCATTCCCTCGGTCTTCTTAAATGATGTTGTACCGTACTCTGCTCTCGGTTCACCTAAAAGCAAACACTGTTGCAATGTCCGATCGAAGTTGAATCCAATACAGTAAAGACCATATACTCTTATTTCTATACATCGTTCTTTACACTCATTAACTCTGGTTGTCACAATGTTACTTATTGATAGTTTGCGTATAATAACATAATTCCTTTCTTCGTAGAAGTGAAGTTTTTCTGCAATATATAAGAGCATGGAGAAATGATATATACGAATTTCATTTATTGAATTTCATTTAAATGAATACTATCACATGTTTGGTATACATCAATCTTGTCAATGATTCAACAACCGAATTATTTTCTAGATAGGAGTCAAGTTAATGACAATCAAAATATTGTCATGAACTGTTTCAAAAATATTTACAATCATTGACATGACTTCTTTATGAGCACCTATGTACATGTATGCACGAAAAGTATATTTTACATATGATATAAAAATTCCATGAAGGCGAAAGTTTGATCGAAAATGTGATTGTTTTAATATCTTATCGAAAAGGTATCGCAACTCACGACAATTTATAACTATTTGTGTTTTAGGGTGGCTGAATAATGCAACCACACTTTTGTTATTTTTGTTATTTTTTTTTCAGAAATACCAACGTAATTATATCAAAACTTGAAAAAGTTGTTTGATTCTATACGTAAGTTGTTTACTATTTATTGTACACTTTCAACACTATTCTTTTTGTCCTTTTTGGTTGATATGCTCTTCATTTTTTGCATACTTTTTGGATTTTCAAAAAAGATTTGGCCTCTTTTATCACTGAAAAGATATTTTAAGTATGTATTTCTTCAAAATCCAAAACTGTCGCTATTTCTTCATTTTAGGAACAACCATAATATTTTATTTCCTATGTCGATATTACTCTTTTAAAAACGAAATAAGCCACCGTACTACCACACGTAGCTTTTTTCACTGGTTTATAACTATTAAATAATAATGTGTGTAATAAATTCACAACCTGTTTGGTGCTCACACATGAACCCATGCAGAGGTGTTTGACAATATTCTGTTGACCACAGCATCCTGAAACTGCCATCAACCCAATCTGTTATTGCATACCAACAAAAGGAATCATTATTGATAACTTGATTGCGAGTTACAGGAAACTCCAAAGCTCCATCTACTTTTTTGTAATACCTTTGTCCAATCCAAAATGTACTGAAACTAGACAAAATGTAATTATTGTCAATAAAATAAAACTGTCCTTTACATTGACATTTGTTTAAAATTGATATCTTTTGATATAAGTAGTCTTGTTCAATTACCTTTAAGGTTCATCATAACAAATGGACAAAAATGGCTGTTTTTACACCTCAAAAACTACTCTGAGTACAGACTAACCTGTGCATTTGGAAAAGTTTTAAGGCCTGGCATCCACTAGATATATAAAAGTTAAATGCATTTTGTTTTTCAGAAAGATAAAATCTTTTTTGGATTTTGATGGGCATTTTTTTTCGTTCCTGCAGAAGATATAAAAATAAACAAACACCTCAATTGCTTTTGATACTGTCCACTCAGTTACACCCTTTAACTCACATATAGTTGTGTAGATATCTATTGTCTGTCTATTGTCCATGCTAATCAAGGACAATCAATACAATTCAATACAGTTTTTACCTGAGAGGGAGCATCTCAAAGTTGTATCCCAACTTAGTTTATTTTTACACCTTCTGCAGGAACGAAAAAAATTGGTCATCAAAATCTAAAAAAGATTTTAACTTTCTGAAAAACAAAATGCATTGAACTTTTATATATCTAGTGGATGCCAGGCCTTAAAGCTTTTCCAACTGCACAGGTTAGTCTGTACTCAGAGTAGTTTTTGGGGTGTAAAACAGCCATTTTTTGTCCATTTGTTATGATGAACCTTAATTCATTGGTATGTGCGTTGTTTCTATAAAGATGACAGTATCTTTGACGAGTTTTATTGAACATAATATCAAAAGGATTGTAAATCATTTGATCTAATTCTGTTTGCAGATTCTTTTTTCTCTAGTAATTATGAAATTTTGATTAATTCTAAATAGCATATGAAACAACAATGATGTTATAGCCCATGTGAAACTTGGATCTTCCCTTACATTATTGAATAAAAAAAATGATAAAATAAAATAAATCAGGTGGCTAAAAAGAACATAACTCGAAAATAAGTTGCTTTGCTGGACATTACCTTTTTTTTTATATTTTACCAGGCGGGATTGTATTATGCAAGTATTTATCTTATTCCTTCTAGAAATTCTGTGTCCAAACTTTTAAAGTTCAGTTATGCTTGGATTCAGTCATTATCATGATGTGTAGCAGAAGCTGTTTGACGTTATATAATGCGAAATATCACGAATTAATGTTGGATATCTATTTTACATGTCTAGGTGTAATACCACCATTGATTTTCCCCTATTAGTCTTTGTTAAATTTGCACTATTCAAAAAATTGGGCAGAATTTATCTTTGTTTCAAATAATGAAATACTCGGCATGAGTAAAGTTTTATCCTGTCCAGTACTATAGAAAAAAGTTCACATAACATTTCATTGCATATAAGAAAATAACCATCATTGGAAGTTAACCAATCAAACTTTCCCCTTTTATTAACCTGTGTACAAGCTTTAGTTACCATGTAATCTCAAGTTTTCAAAATATTCTATAGAAACCCCAAATAAAAAAATAATGGTGCTTTTAAATTACCAAGATATATGTTTATGACCCAGAAATGTTTTACTGCAATGAAATGTATGATTAATTACCTACAACTGTCAAATTCAAGGGAATATTTTTTTAACCTATTTTCGTATGCAACCGGATGTGACGTACTATGATTTGGTGGTATTACACCTAAAAGATATAAAAGCAATGATATGTGATAGTATTGCCAAAGAGACAACCATCGATATAGAGAAAAACGGAGAAAGATGGGAACAGTAACTTTTCTCTGTACGGACGTCAATAATGAACTCTACCCATAAAAAGTAGAGATCTATACCAGACCTCTGTATTTCAAAATTTAAAACTGTTGTAAAGGGAACACTAACGGCATGTTACTTATATCAACGAAAACAAAGATTGAATATAGCGACCAATTACAACCACTGGATTACACGTTCTAATCAAACCGTTATTAGGATAAATTAAACAATTAAAAAGTTAGATTTTTATACACTTGTTTAATTATTTCTGGTCCGATGATTTAATGGGTACGTTACTTTGATTTATAATGCACACTAGATATGTCCAGTCCCTTAATAGATAATACACTATAATGCTATTAAACATTTCGCATAATACAAATAAGTAAGATGAATTATAAATTTATTACCGAGTTTATACCACATGAGCAAATCAGCGGGGGCCACATTACCAATTACCCTTCCGTAGCACCAATTTGTTGGGTTCGTGTTTTTCAGTCTAAAGTTTTCTATTTTTTGTTATTTATACTGTTGTTTGTCTTCAGGTCATATTTCATTGTTTGGCCCGGTTTTGTCAGTTTTTAATCGACTTATGGATTTGAATATCCTCTTAATCTTCTGCCTCTCTTTTCAATTAATAAAAAGGCTCTTCATCAACCAGACAACGAAACAAAATCCAAATAAAAAGAAAATAGATTGTATTCTTATCAACGTATTGGCAAACAATGTTCAATTAGAAATTTGACTTCCCCATTATATCATAGAAGCAGATGTTACAGATAAAAGGTGGATACCCACTTATGACAGTCGTCTGAACAAAAAATAAGAGAATCACAACAGCCACATTTCTATAATAATTTTGCTATTCTTGGTGTTGATATTTATGACAATATACTTGTCATTTAACTAAATCTAATCTTGAAGTATTATTGCATGTCTCAATTTAAATACTTGCTTATTTCATTCTTTCTGTGACATGTTTCTAATAAAAGCGATTTAAACGTTTAAACGACGTTGCCAAATAAGAGTAATAAATAAAACATTAAGCCGTCCTGGTTAAAGTATATTTTTAATATATTTTTTAAATATTATTATTTGTTGTGGATTTATTTATTTTCGTCGGTATCAATTTTCGTTGTTTGTGGAACAATTGTATTTTAGTTGATATTTCATTGCGTGGTTTTGCAGAAGTCTGCTTACAAGCCTAAGTAAAAGGTGAACTTCGTTGATCATTTAAATTCGTGGTTCATCTTTATCCACGAAATCCACGAAAATTGGACGCCATGAATAAAAATGAATCCACAGTATTTATTGTTTTTTTATTCATATTAAGTATGAATTAATTTTAGTTTTGTAGCACCGTAAGCACGATATCTGTCCTGTTACTTTCTTATACGTGTGGGTCCGATGGGTCATTTTGTGCTGAGTTAATGTCTGTTTATTTCGTTTGTGGTTTGAATTCTGTACATTTTCGGTACATTTCACATTATGTCTTATTTGTCAGTATAGTCGAGTTACTCATGGTTCGCCTAAAGGGTTTTTGTTTTATGTTGTTTGTTTTCATCTGTGTTTACTGTTTGGTCTTATATGATCTTGCCTTATATTACAGTGATTTTACTTTTATTTTCTATATGTATGTAAAAGTTAAGATAAAAAATCAGCTACTTCATTTATATGATTTTAAGTTTAAAGCGACTATATGCACAGGATTTTTTTGTTTATACACAGTTTTGATTTAGAAGAAAAATCGACAAGGTTAGAAAATACAAAAAATGACACCATTTCAAACACAATTCCATTTAAAATTCTTGTCATGAAAATACATACGATAACACCATTACAAACTCAATCCCTATTCAATATTCTTGTACGTGTCTTTAAAATAAAACAAATCTATTTTATTTTTATAAATTTACCTGTGATAATGTATATAACGTCACAAAAAAAGGTCACTTTTTTTACGTTGATCCATTCATGTAACGCGCAGTTTACATTTCGTTTGTGCTGTCCTGGTGTGCTGTCGTAAATTCATGGGAGGTGTCCGTAGTTATTCTGTGGTTTACATGTTGTATTGTTCTATCATATTACTTATTTATGTATTTCTCTGTGCTGAATGATCTTGCGTTAGTTTGTACTGTATTCCTGTCACGTTGTGTTGTCATTTTAGCGGTATTTTTAACATTGCCATATAAGCGTGAGGTTTGGCTAGCCATAAAACCAGGTTCAATCTTAAAATTTCCTGTACAAAGTCAGGAATATGGCAGTTGTAATCTACAGTCCGTTTCTATGTATGTTGGCGTTTGTTTTTGTTATAGTTTAGTGATTCTGTTGTTCAGTTGTTTTCCTCTTAAAATTGATGTGTTTCCCTCAGTTTTACTTTGTTACCCGGATTTGTTTTTGCTTAATCAAATTATGACAGTTGAACAGCTGTATACTACTGTTTCCTTTATTGCTCCTCTTTTTATGTACCTTTGATAATTGGTTTTAGGGAACAACAAATATCTTAAGTATCTACACCTTTTCGTAAATAAAGAAATAAACTACTACAGTCTGTACCTTGTTTTAAGTTCAATTCTCTCAATGATTGAGAACAAATTTGCTCAAACAAATATCTTTCGTCCGATAAAATCAATGAACTGTTCATTTGGTTGCAATAGTTCTTCGCTTCATCCCAAACCACAGGTCTTTCAAAAAGTGTTATCTCCTGTAAATCTTCAAAATAAGGAAATGGGAGTAATATAGGATAAAACACATTTTTTCTAGAGGTTGTTGATGTGTAAACTTGGGCGATTAACTCTAAACCTGAATAAGGTCCGAAGCGACCTATTTTACACATCAATAACCTCTGGAAAAAATGTGTTTTATCCTATATTACTCCCATTCTAGGCCATAATGCGAAAGCCAAACATTCGCAATTTTTGATTAACAATTCATCGTTCATTCGCTACTATTTACCATCAAATGCACAATTGACATGTCTTAACTAAGGAGTTAGCTGCCATATTGACTTCCTAAAATCCATAAATGTTCGATTAATGCAATATAATCTAAAATGAAATAACACCTACATCAAAAACTTCATTTTAATGGATTATTTTCCGATTTTGAAGCGTATAAGTAACGGAATAATCTTCAGCCTGAGAGTTTTCATTTGTATGACGTCGTGTTTTGCCATGACCTTGATGCCACAAGATCATTCATGTAATTTGAATGAATTTTATTTGATTTTGATTTTATTTATTTTCCCTACTCTCTTGCATTATTTCTTTTTGTTATGCATGATAAAAGAAATAAAAATAAGTCACTGCTATGTTTTGTTTTTCAATCTCAATTTGAGTAGATTCCCTGGATCCCATACACGTGTATAGCGCATCAATAGAACAAATGGAAGGTTTCGGCATCATGGTCTATTGAAGTGTATTTTGAAAGATTTAACATATAAATGTTATTTCGTGTGTTGTTAAAGTTATTTTCAGATATGTTTGTATTGTAAATTCAATAATGTTCAGACATTTTGCTTACAGTCAATTACTAGTAAGTGCTGTGCAGAACTTTTTCATACAATTCTGTACATTGTTCTTTTGACCAGGTAAATGACAAATACTGAACAGTCTGGACAAAGACTGAAATGATCTTTAATGACTGTGAGCACATTGCCTTAACAGTACTGATCTAAATGTGGTTGATACGTCTTATAAACGACACAAAGACTGCACATGACTAAATAATTAATTGTTTAGTGTTTTAAGCTCTGTTTAAATCAAAATAATCATTTCAGTTCAAGATTGATTTACCATTATGCGAATTTAGGAAAAATTCAATTTAAGTGGATAAATAATATAATTGTTTTGATAACGAATGCAATTAAGTATTCCGTGAATAAAAATGTAATGGACATTAGTCGATTCATGATTTACTTGCTATAGTATTCTTTTTATTTGTCTTTGTATATCATGTATATCTTTAACCTTTACTGTTTAGTCCATTTTTGGTAATATCCTTTTGACGTGACTCGGTATTTATACACTCCGGGATTGTGTTATTGTGTTATTCTGCTATGGTCATCTTTTGTATTCTTGTCTTTCATTTTTGCTTATGTGCTTTGTCTATAGAGTGTCTACATGCCATTTTTTTTTTGACATAGTTGTTTGTTTTATAGTGATTAGGATTATAACACATGAAGTCTAGCGGGACATGGGAAATTACAAAAAAAATAGAATTGTTGACTGCTGTACCCCAATTTTTGACATTTTTACCTATTATGTCTGTTTGTTTTGCTTAGACATTGTTGTCAATATATTGGAATTTTATGAGACTGGCATACAAGTGAGAGGTTTAGCTAGCTATAAAACCAGGTTTATTCCGCCATTTTCTGCAGACGGAAAAGCTTGTACCAGGAATATGACAGTTGATTTCCATTCGTTTGAAGTGTTTGAACTTTTGATTTTGCCATTTGTTGAGGGACTTTCCGTTTGGAATTTTCATTGGAGTTCAGTAATTTTGTTATTTTACTTTTAACTACAACATAGACGATTTCAATATCCTATTGTGAACGTTTTCTTTCTGTTTAGCAACATTCTGTAAGCACATATTCTCAAGTTAATACGATGTTTAAGAGTTTGTGTGTCTTAAAATGATTTATTCGCTAGATGGTTACTGCATTCAACAAAGCAATTACATTAAGGGTTTCAAGTGAAAAAGTTTCAGTCTTCTCTTCGAATATTTTACGAACACCTTCATTATTTGGTTGCCAATTATAGAACAACTGTATTCTGATTATTTTTACCACATTCCCATACACATTTCCGCGATTGTGATCCAACGCAATGCTATTGATAATAACTTGTTGAAGTGCAAAATGTTGGGCAGGAATTGTCTAATTAGAGACTTATAATTTTCTATTGTCCCCACATGTTTTCTATTGGTCATGTTGATATCTTCTTTCTCGTTTCTTTTCATCAAATTTTGAAACATTTTCACATCATTGAACTTTTTCATGAAAAAAATGTTCTAACTTTTTCACTAGTAAATTTCATATGCGTGTCTGCTTATGTTACCTGAAAATACAATGTATAACTATGGCTTTCAATTTACATTTATCCCCCTTAACTTTTTTAAAAGCTTTTTCCTGTAAGCTTTATTTAATGTTTTTTTTTATGTATATGATCTTCTAACGTGTTGAAACCGGATAAACCCTTTTCCCAGTTAAACGTTAGATTTTTAGAAACCTGTAAACCCATCTGATCTGTAATTTTATCAATTGTGTCTTATTCCAATTGTGACATTTTTACAGTGTGTAAATTCGCATTGCGGGTAATGGATGTGTAGCAGAAGAATACTACCAGGTCTCGCTCCTTTTGGATTGCATGCTATTCCCTCAATTCCTGTTTGTTACCTTGATTGGTCTCTTCCTAATCGATGAACGAAATTTGAAAATCGGTTAACTACTGTTAAATTAATTTGGCATTACATAAGGCTGCCACATCGTCTTTTAAAATTTAATTCAATAATCAGTAGGGGGAACAACACTAACTATCAGAGAACAAATGACATGGATTCAATCAACCATACGGTGTTTAAACATGAGCTATAAAAGGCCCCGCCATCACTAAAGAAAGCGAAAACTAACGTACTTACTAAAACAATAAATTTTAAAATTAAATAAAAAAAAAAAACAAACCAAAAAAACAAATGGTAGACAGCAGCCAATGACAACAACTGAATAACAGCCATAAAAAGAATGTAGTATGGTTAAACATGGTTTTGATTTGCCCAAACCTCCCCTTAGTTGGGACTGTAGAATAATAAATAGCACAACAGAAAAATTAGTTGGAAATAGGTTGTTTAATAAGGTGGACACTGAACACAACACATAGATCAACAGATAGACTTAAACAGATATAACACCAAGTGTAGTCCCAAAATATAATGTCAGAAAGGATTTAGGAAAATATGAGGAGTATAAGTGTAAAAATGATAAAATAATTAGCTGACGCAGTACTGGATTAAGTGTATTTTCGAACACACGCGAGCGCGTATGTGTGTATGTGTCTGATATATAAAGAAGATCTTACGGATGAAAAGAGTATACTATTTTTAGTTATGAAGTTGTCGGATACTTAGAGTACTCCCTCCTCCTGTCGACTTGGTTTGGTTTTGCAGCCATTGTCAGTACATAGCCAGTTGGTTTTTTTTAACAAACACGACACTTGTTTTGTTTAACACTGTCAACGTAGATCAATATTTTGAAGATTTACCTTAAACCTTTGTTCTTTGAAAAATTCATTTCATTTCGAAGATAATTGATGGTAAAGGGAAAATACCTTAGAGAAATAGAAAACCGCATGTCGAAGACAAAAACAGACAACTTATGCTTATGAATAGAATCAACCAGCAATACCCTGCTTGATTATAAACTATAAACAATAACTTCTATCTTGTTTTCTTTTTTGAAGAGAACGACACTAAACTGTTCTTTTTTGTTTCGATAACAATTGAAATCAATTCGGATAGATGTTCTTATTGTCAATTGGGAGTAGATTTGATTGTAAAATATCTAAGTTATATAAGGTATAATGATTTCTATATGAAACAAACAGACAATGATTATACGAAGTCACATATTTTTTCAAGAAAAAGATAAATTCAAACATATAAATTTTACATTCTTACCCAACACCTCTATCAGCAGATAGTTGTGAAAGGAATTTGAACAATTCTAGCTGTCGACAAAAAAACATCATGTAAACCAGTCGTTTGTTTTTCGATAAACATAAGTCAAAACTACTTGTCCATGTCATTTCAGACATCACAGCATCCATTCCAGCTAAAAGCAATAAGACAGACATTAGTTGAAAGTTTTTGAATACAACATGGTATATGTCATATATTCTAAAATAATCCCAAAACTTCATACCTTACTCGACCATTGTGTTTCTTTTGTGACTTGCCTTGCTGTAAAGATGTGTAATTTCTGCGAATGTGTCCTATTCCTATTTTTGCCATGTTGACTACGTTATGATTCGCATGACAATTGATGCATGCATGCGTTTATTTTTGTTATCTTAAGTTATCTTCCAAATTAATCTATGAGATTTGAACATCGGTATACTGCTGTTGTCGAAATTGGAGACTAAAAACTGACATACAATTATATTTTTTACCAAAATAACACAGCTTTGCGAATTTCGATATTTCAAAATTGTTAGATTGTGTTTATATTGCTCCATTGCGACCAAATTAAAAATGACGTAAGATTACTTGTGTGTACTACTGTATAAGGTAAGGATTCATATTGATTTGTCATATTCCTTGAACGTTTGAACCCCGTGCAAAAACAGATGATCATCAATGTCGATAGAAAAAGGTAAGATGTAGCTGTCAAACTTAAAACAAATTCCCCTGTTCGAGTTGAAGTACAAATTAATAGTGATGGTCATTTTAACTGAGAGAACGAAAAAATCCACCAAAAATTGTTTTGTAAGACGGAAAGAAAACATAATACTTCTTTAGAATTTAATTTTTTGAGATACTTCCTGTGGTTAAGGTTGAATATTGATATTTATAATGTCTTTTATTTTTATTCCTATACATAATTAATATTCAGATCCATTTTGTACTGGTGATCAATTTATTTGGCAAATCGCCAATGGCAGTCTGCAGGGTTTAAGAACATCAGTTGTTCGACCTGTTAGTCAAATGGGTTTTGTTAAAATATACTTTTTCACTAGTTTGGTCTTTTGGAAAATGTTGTTTGTGCTGTATTAAGACCCCTCTACCAAGAAATTTGTTTTACATGCACACGCATAAAAATTGCGGTTTTTATCCAACGCAATCATCGATAGATGATTTTTATCCATTTGATGACATGGATGAGTTAAGCCTCTTTCAACTGATTTTTATAGTTTGTTCTTATGTTGTACTGTTACACCACTGTCCCAGGTTAGGGGGAGGGTTGGGATCCCGCTAGCATGTTTAAGCCCGCCACATTCTGTATGTATGTGCCTGTCCCAAGTCAGGAGCCTGTAATTCAGTGGTTGTCGTTTGTTTATGTGTTACATATTTGTTTTTCGTTCATTTTTTGTACATAAATTAGGCCGTTAGTTTTCTCGTTTGAATTGTTTTACATTGTCATTTCGGGGGCTTTTATAGCTGACTGTGCGGTATGGGCTTTGCTCATTGTTGAAGGCCGTACGGTGACCTATAGTTGTTAATTTCTGTGTCATTTGGTCTCTTGTGGAGAGTTGTCTCATTGGCAATCATACCACATCTTCTTATTTATATATATATAATAAACTATAACACAATTTTCCATACGTTTCGGCCATTACGGCCATTACGGCCTTCTTCATTGGAATAAATTACATATTAATATGACGTCCTTCTTTCGCTTTGGAAGCAAAGCAATGTTCTAATTACAATAAAACATGGGCAGCACGTGATTGACGTCACTATTGAAATTGCAACGTCAGCCCTAGGTCGAAATGGACAGTTTTGTTGGTGTTGCTAGCTAGGAAATTAAATAAGATCATTCTAAAAGTAAGTTTACGTATATATGTTTATTTTTGTATCGTTCAACTGTTGATTTTCGATAACGTTTTTGGTTCATCAAATCAAAATGACTGCCTTTCGAATGTGTATTGTAGGTCCGCTTCGAAGTACAAAAATTCTAAATATTCCTATCAGAATCGAAATAATTCTATCGATCATGTCATCATGCTTTATGCTAATTTAAACATGGGTAGGCATTATATTTGTTAAGTTTTTACACCTCGCTTACGCTCGGTATAAAGATATTGAAAAAAAATATAATGCCTACCCATGTTAAAATGAGCATAAAGCATGGCACGAAAGAATTATTTCTTAAACATTGAAACAACAATTACATGGCTTGGATACATTACGTTACAATTACTGCTATGACGTTCATTTGCCGCGTTTTTTCTCTTTAGGGTTATGAATATTTTTACTATCGTTCGTATATTGTGTTTAGTCTATCAGGTTCTGAAGTTTTTAATTTTTTGATCCAAAAGGCTTCTTTAGTTTTTCGGTAAATTTCTGTGCCAAATACTCTTTCTATTGCAGTAACTTTGAGATTTTTTATCGAATGGTTATGTTGAATGAAGTGGTTTGCTACGGGATCGTCTGTTTTGTTTGTTCTTATATTTGAAAAGTTTAAAAGCATCCTTTGATACAGTGTATAGCCTGTTTGTCCTACATATATAAGTTTTTCGCATTTTGTACAGTTAATTGCATACACTACGCCCACAGTTTTACAGTCTATTTGTCCCTGAATATTATATTTTTTTCCGGTGTTATCACAAAATACTTTGGTTGAACATAATGCACAATTTTCCCGTATGGTCCACAGCCATTATTCTATTTATAAAATAATAAATTGTGCTTCTTGTGCACTAAGATGTCTTTTATTTTTGTTGTCGCGTTTGAATGCTACGATAGGCGGATCATGGAATATTTCCTTTAGTCTGTTAGATTGATGTAGAATTTTTAAATGCTTTCTGAGAATTGAATGCAAATTTTGAAGAGCTTTGGAATAAGTAATTACTAAACTCTGTTGTTTTCTTTCTTTCTTTTGTACTGTAAAAGATCGTCTCGGTTTAACATGTCGACTTTTTTCAATTGTGCTTCAGTTGACGAATTATTATATCCCCGTTTTTGCAGGTACGTTTTTATTTCTTCTTTGTTATCTTCTTCTGTTGAACAAATCTTTTAACACGAATACCGAGTCCATAAGGTATAGCATTTTCGACAGAATTTGGATGGCTCGACGAAAGTTGTAGGTACTGGTGTTTATCTGTGGATTTTGTATAAAGATCCGTTTTAAGTGTTCCGTTTTCTATGGCTACATAAAACATCTAGAAATTCGATTTTTTCAGTTGAATAACGCATTTCCGTTTGAATTCGCGGATGTACTATGGACAATTCATGAAAGTTTTTTTATTCTTCTAAACCGTGTTCCCATATTCCCTAGATGTCATCAACATATCTCCAATATGAAGACGGATGTAAATAAACTGTTTTGAAATAAATTGTCTTTCCATTGTCCGAGGTAGATACAAGCATAATTCATGCCTAGATGGGAACCAATAGCCGTTCCTTCGGTTTGTAGAAAGTGTTTTCCGTTAAAGCTTAAATTATTATTTTTAATGACTAAGTCCATCATTTTAAGAACATCTTCAGTTGGGATTGATATATTACTAGTAGATCGATTTTCTAATGCTGTTTTACATGCTTCTCGTGCTTCCTTTCGTGGTACACTTGAATATAAATTAGTTACATCTAAACAAAACATTATTGTATTCTCTGGTAATGGCTGTTGAATTTCATTTAATTTGTTTAAAAAATCTGTTGTGTCTTTAATATAGGTAACTTCGAACTGTAAAACTGTGGGCGTAGTGTTTGCAGTTTACTGTACAAAATGCGAAAAACTTATATCTGTAGGACAAACAGGCGATACACTGTATCAAACTATTAAACTTTTTTAAAAATAAGAACAAACAAAACAGATGACCCCGTAGCAAACCACTTCATTCAACATAACCATTCGATAAAAAAACTCAAAGTTACTGCAATAGAAAGAGTATTTGGCACAGAAATTTACCGAAAAACTAAAGAAGCCTTTAATTTTAATTTTATTTTATTTAGATAAAAAAATAAAAACTTTAGAACCTGATGGACTCAACACAATGTATGAACGATGGTAAAAATATTCATAACCCAAAAGAGAAAAAACGCGGCAAATGAACGTCATAGTAGTAATTTTCTAATGCAATTATGTTGTTTCAATGGTTCTGATTGGGTGACAATAAGCGTAAAATTCTCTATCTCCCTGTCTGTAACTAAGAAAGGAGAAATTTTGAATTCCGGAATGTATTGACATGTAATTCTCCAATAATAAGTCAAAATAAAACTCACATTTTGCACTTAGAAATCTTCTTTTTATCAAATTTTATTACATTCTGAAGCGGACAAGAAACCAGAAAACGCCCGGTGATTACGTTTGATGCCGGAAGCATACCTATGACGTCACCTAGTTTAGGATCCAAAAAAGATAACATCATTTCGCGGAATATTCGTTAAATGAAAATTTACACTAGGATGATGACTCAAATTGAATCATTTGTTTATTTTGCATTAGAATAGAGATAATTGTATTGTATTTGAAGCTTTGCGGACGTCCATCGGTAGTTTTAGTGTCGCAAATTTAGTTTACCTGGCGACGCGCAGCGGAGACAGGTAAACGGATATTTGCGACAGTAAAACTACCGATGGACTTCCGCAAACCTTCAAATACAATACAGTTATATCTAAAGTAACGTAATATACCCAAGCGATGTAATTGTTGTTTCAATGTTGTAATTTATGCCAATGAAGAAAGCCGTAATGGCCGAAACGTATGGAAAATTGTGTTATAGTTTTTATTATACATTCAATAAGAGACTTTATATATATATATATATATATATATATATATATATAGTACATTAAAATCGACCTATACAACTTCTTAGATTATTCTAGAATCTACTTTTAACTACCAGAAATACAACAAAATCTACTTTTCTGAATAGTGTCAACGAAATAACAATCCACCAAAGATGAAAGGAAATGATTAAAGCAAAGGTTATTGTACAGTCTTTATCAATAAACAAACCCAATATCATATATAGTAAATTTTAAAAGGATTGGAGATGACATATTTTTCCTAGGGGATTTTTGTTTCTTCAAATAAATAAAAGGAGCGCTGGGTATACTTTTACGAAATAGCAACCCAAAACGACCAACATACATTTAGAAGATTGAATTTATCTGAAAAGGTTATGTTGATCTTTACAGCTCTTCAATGACTAACAGAAACTATCAAAAATTTGTCATTAACACCTAATTCTATGAAGAAAAAAAAGTATACATTCAGCATGTTCATATGTGACATTAGACAACAGCTGACATGTTCCTGAATTGACCAAGACAAATGCCAATAAAGGGTTGGTTCAAATAACTTTAAAATTAAACACTAAAACACAAAAATAAACAACAAGTTTATACCGTATGGGAGAAAGAAGCAAGTTTACCTATGTGATAATAACGCTCAAGACTCTGATAGCGGTGGCTGGACCCCATTTTAGCATTTAAAGGAAAGTTATTGTGAAGACAAACATCAGATTATACAACGCTTTAAATAAAGTATTACGTACCAACACGTACCAATAATACATTGAAGGTAACTATCAGATTAAACAGGACGGCCAGAGCATACTCTATTTTTTCACAACCTCAATGATTCTCTGGTTTAAAAAAACGATGAGTCATATACAGCATAACATTATAACTGCTTGTCAGAGTCTTGGGCATTGCCAAATTAGAAATCCACTTGTCCTTAAAATGAGCAACTCTTTAACGAATGTTTGAAAGGATAAGCAATACTTATAGTCGTCGAAACAACACGAAAAGTTAAAATAAAATTACGCAAAACACTAGAGACATTTAAGGATGTTTGCTCCTTTGTTTCAAAATAACAGATCTTTTTAAAGACTGTTATAAATTGATAGAATATAAATAAGGGAACTTAAAAATCAGAAGAAAAAAAAAATGATAGGTCCGTGTCCTTGTTTTTGAGGTATTATCAATTAAAAATTTGGCGGGTAATGATTCTCTCTAGATTTTTCATGCATTTAACATTGGCACCTTTTTTCTTTCAAAAACGATGAAAAATAACAAGGATTTCATAAGATTTAAAAAAATGGAGTTTTAAACTATTTATTATAAAATTATGAAAAGAAAAGTAGGAGTCAGCAGACAATTTTTTTACTGGCACTACATGGATAAACCAAGACAAACTCTCAGAAAAATTAAAACCTCTATGGATTCCTCTCGAGAAGCTATATGCCAAAGTACTAATATTTTTGAATTTGTGAAATATGAAAATACTAAGGTCTGATTCCAAAACGTACTTTTAAGGAATGATTTCATATAATACAATCTTTCAAAGTTCATTTTGGTGTATGTTACATATTAGAACGATTTTAACTAATAGTATCAATATTGATTGTTTTGTAAAAGATGACTTATTGTTTCCAACGTTTCAAATCTGAAATAAATTATTAAAGGCAAACACATATCTGTTTATACGTATACTGATATCTCTATTTCATGACAAGAATATACAGTTATCTTTCAGTTGATTAACTGTATTTTTTATTTCGGATCTAAAGGTAACTCCAACAAGTCGTTGTAAAAGATAATTATTATGAGAAGCCAAAACATAATTAATTCACAAGACCTGTAACATGTTTAATTTGACATATCTTGATTTCATGAACATGTTAACTGATAATTCAATTGTATTTGTAATCCAGTAAATGACATGCTTTCAATTACTTAGTACATTATCATTTTAATACTTTAAAAGGACACAAGAACACGAAAACAGAATATATTGATAAATGAATGATCTAAACACATAGAAAAATTGCTGAACTAAAAAAAAATATATATATCATTAAGTTAGTAGAACCTTTGAACAAGTGCATATAGTTAAAGTTTACAAGAAACCCTTCTAGATATTTTACATAGCACCGTAAGGTTTCCAACAATTAGCAACACCAATGCTGTAAAAAGGCCCAAGCATGAGAGGATGGGAACAATTCAACAGAAACCAACGATCTGACTTATGTGTGTACATTTTGTTTTTTTTATACCAGACCGCTCAGTCTATTTGTGATTATTCTTTTCAGTAGCAGTATTTAACACTCTTCTAGGAACCAGGCTTTCACAGAACTATACATTAATTAAACAATTCTTTTAAGTAAGTTACCAAATGTTTTAAAAAAATCGATAATTTTTTAAATGCCTTTGTAAATGCATGCTAACATAAAAGATGAGATTTAGAGTCAGAGCTTAACTCGGTTCATTGATATATTTTCATTGACTTTAAAGCATTACTGCTTCAATTTTATGAGTGGTCCTTGTCACAAATATATGTCCGTATTCAAAGATATTGTAAAACTTATCAATGCAGGGAAAAAAAACCAATCCGGAATGATGTCCGTCAATGGTAACAGAAGATTCTAAAATATAATAACTCCCCTTTTGCCATCAAGTAATAACTGTAAAAGCTACATATACATCTACACTCCAGATATGTTATTTAATAATATTATTTTATTAAGTACATGTTAATAATGATATGTATGATACAAAAATTCATCTTGACATACCTATACAACATGTATCATAATTCTTTATCAATCAAACGAAGATAAATGTTATAACCTTGTTCTGTCTTTGCAAATAAAATCAGTAACGATAATACTGACATTACTGACATCTACAAAATAGTATAAAAAAAAAAACAATAGAATAGTTTTAGTAAGAGCGTTTTCTTCAAGCCTGAATGTTTAAAATGCCGATATTCAAACTTGCGAATAACTAAAAAAACAAACATATCCCATTTCATAAATCTGTCTCGACGACACATCTTTCTCATTTCATAACTTGATTTCAACTTGTTTTTTTTTGTTTAGGGAGAATTAAGTTTTTACAAAGAAGCTCTGCTCAAAAATTGTATGAAATCTTTTAAGTGTTGATATTGTTAATTGAACATTGAATAAAATTTATAATAAAAACAGGGAATTCGAGAAAGAAAAACACAACCAAACTAAAACAAATTATAAACAAATTTCAAAAATAATAATTAAACTCACCAAAATATTGATACTGTTATCTTCAATGTTTCTTTTCATTCTAATATGTGTGTTATATGTTCATTTAAGGAAAAGTCTGGTAAAATATTCTGAGTACTACTAACTTGCTTTTTCATCTATAAATTCTAAACATGAAATATTGAGCTATTAGTACAGATGAATATCTAATCAGGGTATTTTCTTTAAGATGACGTATCGTTTACACTGCTTTCATGATAGCCATAAATTATTAAAAAGACTAATAAATGAATATCAAATCAAACAGTTGTACGTCTATCTCTCCTTGTGTAAAGAATATGCGATTATCTTTCGATTACTAGGCTATGATTTTACAGTTCACGTATTTTTGACAATCAGGAGCAACATGTAACAATTTATTGTTAAATTTCAACATTTAAAAAAAATGTTTCAATTAAAATCAAATTATAACAAACATGTACAATCAGATTATCCAAGCAATTAAGTCAAAGATTTTACAACTACGAAAATACTTCTCAAATAATTACAAATCTTGCAAATAAGTGTTTTGAAAATAATGCATGCTGATTCAGACCGGATCATACTATGCTATATGAAAAAAAAACATGAAAAAAATGAAATTTTACTTACCGGTATGTTTAAGATGATTCCTGAAGGCTTGAATTTATACTGATTTTATCACGGGTTGGCCCTTTATGCTAAATATTTCCCCACGAGCGATAGCGAGGGGTAAAATATCTGCATAAAGGACAAACCCGTGGTAAAATCAGTATAAATTCAAGCCCCCATGAATTATTTCTATTCTAATAGGACAAATACGGCAATTCTTTAGAATCGAAACGCTCTAGGTGAAGGCAAATATTTGCCGTTCCCGTAAATAAACACACTATTATATTGACATAATAAACGGAGCAAACTGAACTAGCGACATGCTTAAACTATTAACAATAACATATTTAGATAGGTTTGGATGAATTTAAATGCTAGTTTTACTTATATGTTAAAAAAATTGACTTATAACTCATTTTATCATCGTTTGTGTATGCTTCCCTGATGTGATGACTTTCGGTGTCATAATTGAGCATTTTCCCGTAAAATGCTTATATTCTTACGTCATCGTTCAATGACGTCGGGTAGCTCATTCATAAAAAACATATGACGATTGAGTATGATCGGAACAGCTCAAACAATATATTCATATTTTACCACGGGTGTGTACTCAAGGCTTTTGAAGAACGTCATATTAGAATTACAATTATTCTGCATTGTTATAAGTATGTTCAAAGCAGAGCAAAAGAATTATCAAGTTTCCATTCCTTTAACCCTCTTGCTGCCGAGTTTTTTTCTTGCTTTGTCGCGCCAAAAGCATCTTGACGTTTCATATCTGTGACGTTGCAAAACTTGTGCCTCTCTGTAGAACAGCGCTTTCCCGCCGTCCATAATTTTTCCCGCGTCAATGTAGCCATGTAATTATGAAAAGCGATGTAAAAGTAATTTTATGAAAACTATTGCTATAAGATTGTTATAAACGATGTTTTTAATACAATATTATTTAAAAATACAACTTTTAACCTTGAAATAAAGTTTTTTTTATCTTTCTTGTCTTTAAAAAAAATGAAATTAATATACCCATTGCTACTAGCTTTATAAGCGCTTTTGTTTTATCTTTGTCAAGTGAAATGCATAACTGATTCTTAACCACCTCTAAAATACTAAAATATATTTATCCTTGTTACCCGATTAGCTTAGTAAACCTTCTTATAATTGATAAATACCGTAAAAAAATCTCTCAAATAATTACATAAACAAAACAACGGCCCCGACTAAAAATAAAAATAAAAACAATGAGTGTACAAATAAAAATAAATAAAAACTCCGAGCAGCCGATTCTATGAACTACTTCTTGTTGTAAAGTATCAAACGTGTCAGATTAAAATTTTCATTCCAAGCCTTGTTTCGGTAGGCGAGAAAATAATTTTTATAGACGTTATTATCCATATTCATTTTGTTTATTTTTTAATCATGTTTATTATTATTTTGTTGACCACTTATTGCTCAAAATTTTAGAGAAATGTTTGAAAATACGAATTTAAAAAAACAACAGAAAAGCTAGGGAAGAAATTCTCTATTGTCTACAAGTGAACCTGAATCAATAATAATTCATTTTCATTTTCTATGATGAAGTACACACTGTAATTGGCATACACGAACTATCTGTTAAAATCTGTTGATTGATAAATTGTTCTCTTCTCAACGTTCAGTGGCACGTATTTCATGCAATATTAAGGACGTCTGAAATTTAATGTACAATAAATCTTTTGCTCAGTGGGTCCTACAAAGTAAAAGATCTGGGAGGAATGGCTGAAAATTGAGGTTGCCACTGGGAAAGGATGATATGTAGAAAGAAGTAAAATCACAAAAATACTGAACTCCGAGGAAAATTCAATCGGAAAGTCCCTAATCACATGGCAAAATCAAATGACAAAACACATCAAACGAATGGACAACAACTGTCATATTCCTGACTTGGTACAGGAATATGAAAAGAAATCATTGATCATCATTGGGTCACCTACTAATTTAACATCCCTATTTCGGATGAAAATAAATAGTTTTAGATTAGTGCTTCAATGATGAAACGGGTATAAAATGTATTGAAATATCGTATGGCAGTACAAGTATATCGGGTAACATTTGTGTACTTTTACAAAAAAAAATCTTCACTGAGAATTCAATCGCGGCATTTGAGCCCTAAAGAAATTTTCCATTTCTCTTAAATAAAGCGTGTATTGTGATTATTAATATTTCGCGTAATCAAGTATAACAGTTACCTTTTCTATGATTATTTATTAGGAATACGATTATTAGATGAGATATTCTGATTGAAAGATGTATGAAAAAAACGTTTGACAAATTTCTCGAAAGTATGCAACATTTTACATGAAAATGACGAACTAGATAATTAGTAAACACGTTAAATAAGTTGGCATTATAGTACTAACAAGTTTATGATCCTGTATCATGTTTTGACATCCGTTTTAAGTATACAAATAATGCATTTTATTCAGTTTGCTTCATTCCCGCCAAAATCGTCCTTTTGGCGCCGTCTTTTGACGTTGTCAGTGCCCCTCAGTATTGTGACGTTACCATGGACCTTTGACGTTCTACACAATCAACAAGATTTGTGTGTAGAAGCCATAAATGTCCCTTTGGCAGCAAGAGGGTTAAGGGTACAAAATGTTTATTGCACTATGATAAAATCTAAAATGACGTGAAAAGTAAAATAACAAAAATACCGAACTCCAAGTAAAATTCAAAACGGAAAGTCCCTAGTAAAGCAGTAACGTTAGTTGTGATTCGGCGCAATAAAGTAGTTCGTTCGTTATTTTCTGTTTTTGTACTGTAATTTTATTTTAAAGTACCGAAAAATGTAGGCCAGTTTCACGTGAAATTATTACACACCAGGACAGTCTTCTTCAGTCTTGTCTTAAATTCCAAGTATCACCCGCGAATCACGAACTGATAAAGGATACGATATGTCAATATACAAATAAGGTAGATGATCTAGTTTTTGAAGATCTAAGTTATTGCAAAGCAGCAGATAGCATAATGACTAACATCTGTACATTACATATTATATGCCAAAACAATGGCTACTACGGAGCAGATAACAAAGTTTTTTACAGCTACATAATTGATAATCAATGCCAAAACGAATGCCTACTGCTCGTATGTTAACCTCAACACTAACAGTTACATATTAAACTACAGTCAATGCTGAAACAAAGCTTGTATAGTTTCATCAGATAATCACAGCTGTTAACATGTTTAAATCATGGTTAATGCTGAAATCTGGGACTAATCTATGCCTCAAATCATATTAATCTAATCGATAATGATTGAAATTTCATCTACGTTTAAAAGTAATAATGGTCAATTTATAGCTAATTACAGCTTTTAATAGAAACAGACTATAGAATATACAAAAATATCAATTACCATCTTTCAACAATTCAAGGTGCTTGCTGACAAAAACATTTTCTAAAAGGCGTCTACCACAGTGAATGAATCTAAATACATGAGAAATTAGTGAACACTATCGGTTAGCATGGTAAGTATGTTTCTTTCTTAGGCACATACATTTAAAAGTTAGATGTTTTGGCTTCAAATGTGAAGTATATATATAAAGAAAAAAAAAGTTAAATATTTAATTTTATGAAAATATAATTAATATAACAAACTATTTTATCAGGTGTGTATTTGAAATGTACATATTTCCATCGAATCGTGGAGCAATGTTTTCTTCAGGACCTAAGAATACGGTAGAGAGGATAAAATATAAAGTAAAAAAAACAATTTCTAAACCATCAGGTTAAACCTTTCTCTCTATTTGTAACACGTTTTACAGCAAACAAGGAAAGTAGAGTAATAAAGCTATAAAATATCGGTTAACCAGTTTCTCTGTGGGGATAGGATTCCGGAATGAATAATCGCCAGCAGCCTTTATACATGCATGTGTTATGTGTACTGTCGTAAATTCATGGGAGGTGGTGGCCGTTGTTATTCTGTTGTTTACGTGTTGTAATGTACTATTATATCATTAATTTATGTATTTCTCTGTCCTGAGTGTTCTTGTGTTTATTTGTACTGTATTCGTTTATTTGTACTGTATTCCTGTCACGTAATGTTGCCATTTTAGCGGTATTTTTAACATTGCTATATGGTTTGGCTAGCCATAAAACCAGGTTCAACCCACCATTTTTTCTTAAAATGTCCTGTACCAAGTCAGGAATATGGCAGTTGTTATCAAATAGTCCGTTTCTATGTATGTTGGCGTTTGTTTTGTAGCAGTTCAGTGTTTCTGTTGTTCCGTTGTTTTCCTCTTATAGTTGATGTGTTTCCCTCGGTTTTGGTTCGAGACCCGGATTTGTTTTTGCTTAATCGATTTATGACTATTGAACAGCGGTATACAACTGTTGCCTCTATTTATGTGAATGCTTAATTAATCAAAACCTGAAAAAGCTAATTACTCCTTGCTTCATAGTTCTTAATAAAAAAAATTCGGAAATCGCATATTTGTTCTATGTTATTGTCTTAGATACATCAGAACAATACTATGTTTTTAACTCAACCAAAATCCTTAACTATAAAAACAGATATAAAAAACTTAAGTCATCCTTAAAACTATTGTATATATTTTTGCTTAATCCAGAACCACATTTTCGTATCATGCGTTTATATTGTAACGAGACATTTCATTTCTGATATTTAGTGGCTGCAAATATTTCATTTCCAGTTTACTATTGTCTATAAAAATTGTATCTTTATTAATGACATTATGAAACAAAATGATACCATTTTATTATTACTTAACCTCTATAAACCAAACCAAATACAAAACAAACACACAGCTCATTTTTGAAATTAATTTTTTTTTGTAACGTCTTAGAGTTTACAATGACTAGTCCCAGTGCAAAACACGACCATTTGCCGTCTGAATTCTTTGAGAGAAAAATAGTGTCAGCAGTATACGTGTGTATTATCAAGTGAATGTAGTATACAGTGCTCCTTACTCAGTCAAAATATCCCCTATATTTATCATGTCAATGCGGTTTTTGTAGGGATTGTCCTTCTTTCATTGGTCTAACGTAGTCAATATCATATAACATGCCGTGTCATATGCAATATTTCTCAGCAAACAGATTTAAAGAACATTCCTCCATTAACATCGTGAAAAAAGTTAAAAACGATAAGAATGATCTCTGAGTCATTCCATGTAAATTTGTTCTTTGTGTTAAGTGAGTTTTTCATCCTTTGTCGATAATATGTGTGTATGCATGTGTCAGTTAAGGTATGGTCTGTCTCTTATTTCGTAAACTCTTTTACCAAAAGGTAACAATCCTAAATCATATAGATTGTTAGATACGACATTATCCCTTATATAATATATTCCGATGTTTAGATTCAATAGTTAGTATTTTAGTTACGTGTGTAGACAATACCGATTTTGATCTTTTTTGTTGTATATATTTTTTTTCTTCTTCTATCTCCTATACTAAACAGACAATTCGTGCCGGTCAGATACCAGTAAAGACATAATGGTTACTTTGAAAATTAGTAAACGCGTGCCTTGGTTTTTAAAGAAAAATAATTGTAATCTAGTTTTATATTTCCGTAACATAACTACTAAACATGAGGGTTTGTTTGGTTTTGTACATAATTTCTGTATTCTCTATATTTCTAAGTAATGTTTCCGTTTCTTTTATTTTTCACCAATTTCTCTGTTCCGTATGTTTTAACACCCCATTATTCTCTATTTCTTTATGGCCCATTTCTCTGTATTCCTAAATTTTGTTTATCACTCTCTTTTTTTCCACCAATAATTTCTTTCTGAAATCCCCATCCAGATTCGCAAACTTATATGAACACTTATAAAAGAGAGACGAAAGATACCAAAGGTACATTCAAACTCATAAGTCGAAAATAAACTGACAATGCCATGGCCATAAACGAAAAAGACAAACAGACAAACAACAATACACAAAACACAACATAGAAAAACCAAAGACTGAGCAACACGAACCCCACCAAAATCCTCAGATATTTCTAGGGCCATCTGTATACTTTGTTTTCAATTTAGCACAAATTAAAGAAATATATCATCGTACACGATTTGTTAACATTTAACAAAATCATATTATTATCAGAAATAAAACTTTTTTTATAATGTATAATACAATATTTTTTTCAGATCATTAAATAAATGATGTATAAACAAAACCGTGTTCATGGTTAAAAAAGGGTAGATTTACGACTGAAACATAAATGTATACGTAACCATCATATAACTTTCGATGAGCAAGCTAACATACCCAACGCCGTCCCTCTCCGCAATGAAGATCTTATATTGCAAACATAGGCGTTTTCTGATTATCATAATGCATAATTGATATGGTCTTTTATATTGCATTTCAGCATGTAATCTACAAATGAATATGTTATAAAAATTTACCTGTGATAGTTTCCATACAAGTCTATCTCTCTGCAGAATTAATTCGTATAATTTCATTGCCATTTCCACTACAAGCATTGGTTATGATAGATTCAGTAGCGGCTATGATAGGTCCGAATTTGTAACAGAGGTCCAAATCACGATAGTAGAAATAATCGTCTTCACATCGGCCTTTTGCTACAGAATATTGAATCAAAATATATATATGTTATAGACATTAGTTTTTTGGAGAATTATGTTTCGATGGCAGATCATTGATAGTTTCCGGTAATAAGACAATCAGAAGAACAACTTCCTTTATAAAAAAACACCATATAAATGATATTCATAAATATAATCTTAAACTATAAGGCAGAACCTTTGCGGTTTAATTTTGGGGAAAATATTCGAATAGTTTGGGTATTAGTCTACACCGACTCATGATCGATGCATTGACATTATATTAGATCCTACGGCTTGTTGTTTGTCACTCATGGCATACACGTATGAAATTTTGTATTGTTGTGTGAATATTGAACACTGAACAGCACGACAATGGTTTCTTTCGTTTCAGCCTGATATGTGCAATGCTTTGGAATAGTATAGGTCACAGATATATGCTGCGTTTTATATATCGATAGCAATTTAAGGCTACATTTAGAAGAACATAATAAATTTATAACCCTGACAGACGGAAGAAAGTGTCCAACTTACAATCATAACGTAAACGAAATATAGATGATTAATTGCTTATAGTATCAGTGATACAGACTTGACAGGTAAACCTTTATATTGACCACTGCCTTCTGAAATGAAAAAAACATCCGCCCGTATCCAACATACACTCATTTTATAGTAGCAATCAAAATTGTCCTTTCTGCATACCCTACAATCAAGAATTGTTGATTTGTTGAATACTGAATATATATAAAATGTGTGTCACTAGACGTAAATCAAGTTACACATGATGGCTATGCTACCTTATGTTTAGCGATTTAATGGTTTGTCGAAATTTAAAAAGATCATACAAGAATAATTTAAATATACAACACTGAAATGGTTAATATAGCTAAAATGGATGTGTTTGATTTCATAATAGTCATTTCGTTCCCTGTTCGCAATCATAAATATAAGTTTAAAATGAATGCGCATTATACATTTTTTTTAAAGAACAGAATTCCGCATTTCATTGGTAAGTTTACTTACGATCTTGCGTAATAAAAAAATGTTTCGTACGTAAGGTTTAACATATATTTTGATTACAGTAATAATGATATTAATATATTAGTGTAAAAGAATAAACATCGCTTTTAAATCATAGCTACGGTGAATATGAACAAACAAAAAAGTCTTTATAAATTAGTACCGGGTGTTGTGTCCAAATTAAAATATGTTTTGTTCGATTCTTCCACGTTGGTTTTAAATAACTTTTTATACTTTGAAAAAACATTGTACTGAATAAACATTTTGATTCAAAAGATCAATTATGACACGAGTCTACAAGTATTCGAACGATAAACCAATGTTGGAGTTTTCGTTCTCTAATCACTCGACCAGATTAATTGTTCGATAAATTTGTCTAAAATAGGACATTTGTCAATTATTTGTCTACAATAGGACATTTTATATCATGTTTTACATTACATTCAGATGAGCATGTGGCAGTCACGGAAACAGCATTATATATTATACAGTGGATAAAACATTCGCCATCTGCAAATAGGGGATAAGTAATCATCGAACTTTCTCCAATTGAATTTATTTTCGATAATGGAGGAACCATTCATTGATGAATTGATTCTAGCTGCAATGTGCCAAAAAGAAACATTGTTTTCCCTCGGAAGTACATATAAATAGTACACTATTACCCAGTGACTAAAGGATGCGGATGTAGGCAACATTGCGAAAAACAATAACCGAAAAATTAATATGACAGAACTCAACCAACACACAATGAACCTAAAAATCATTAGATAATATTAGAATCGACAGATCGATTAAAAACTCATAAGTCGAAATAAACTGACAACGCCATGGTTAAAAAGAAAAAAAGACAAACAGACAAACAACAGTACACAAAACACAACACAGAAAACTAAAGACTGGGCAACACGAACCCCCACCAAAAACTGGAGGTGATCTCAGGTGCTCCGGAAGGGTAAGCAGATCCTACTCCACATGTGGCACCCGTCGTGTTGCTCATGTTAGTACAAACCCGGCAAATAGTATAAATTCGGTAGATCACATTCGTGAAAAGGGAACGGGATTGTAGTTACGACATTTGGAACATATCCGCTATCATCTATAAAACGGATATTCCATAACGGCCAACCAACTCGTGATGGCGTCCGTAAAAATTTACGAAGGGATGATTTCAACTTCATCACTAGGAACTCTTGGTTTGATAGCTTCCTTGTGAGCAGCAACCCTCTATCAAGGATATCATGATATGAAATACAAGCCCTGGATATATCGTATCAACTAAGAGATATATACTCCGTATGCAGGCGCTGCTGGAATGTTGCTACATAGAAATGGAAAGTTCCCAATTGGAAAGCTGAAATCATCTCTTTTGTTGTAAGTTTTGTTTTCAACCGACCCTCATTGTCAATTTTTGGATGTAAGTCAAGATATGAGACAGACTTAACTGTATCTTTTTTTTCTCAAGTTCGATGGGATAGATGCGTTCAACATAGTCACCAAATTTTGAATTATTTAGTTAGAGAACATCATCTTTATAGCGGAAAGTAAAGTTAAAGGATACTGCTAACTTCTGTGGTTTCTCCCTAAGATGTTCCTGTATGAAGTCAGCCTCATTTTAATAAAGAAACAAGTAGGCAAGAAGAGGGGCGTAGTTGGTTCCCATGGGAATGTTTGTTGAAAAACACGTCCTTCAAACGTTACACATATGTTGTCAATCAAGAAATCAAGCATCTTGATAAAGTCAGATTCAGAGAATGTTTTGTTTGAATTAGAGTGATTAAAGTAATTAGTGAAAAGGAAAATCCTTGTTTATTAATGTACAAAGACACATAAGTTCTTCCACTGTTTTTGTGAATTTCGTGTTGATCAGAATTTAGGTTTTTTTCGTCGTTCTAAGATTTTACCGTGGTATTGTATAAAGAATCATGATTTTCGATTGCCCTCTTGGTATCTTATGTCTCTTTTTCTATAGTATAAGTTCAATATAATCTAAAACGCCACAATAAACACGGTATTTGCGAACAAGTTAATCCAAGGAACATCACCGTACACAAAAGCAAAAAATAACAACGTTAAATACATTTTTTAGTTAAATTGAATATAGACTGATCTGTGCTTAATGATATTAGTACTGTAGTTAAAGAGTTGCTGTCGTCATTTGGCAGTTTTACTTGCGATGTGACAATAACTGTGCTGCTAGATTTTTGTCACATTAACCATTTATGTCTTTGGGTTGCTCCCCCATTTTTGTCAATAAAACGTAACTATAAACAAATGTCATACAAGTGGAAGGTTTAGCTAGCTATAAAACCAGGTTTAACCCAACATTTTCTTCGAAAAATGCCTGTACCAATGCAACTCAGGAATATGACAGTAGTTTTTCATTCGTTCCGTTAATTGACAAACGTTTGATTTTGTCAGGTTTTATGGACTTCACACTTTTTGAATTTGCCTTGGAGTTCGGGTTTTTTTTGCTAAACATTTTTTGAACTCTTTTGTCATTTCAAAGAAATGTAAGATTTTCATCTAAACGTGATAATTGAATAATGTTTCTTCGTAAAAAATGTAATATTTTACATTCGTAAAAAATGTAATATTTTACGTGATTATAAATTAGTTTATTTGATATAGAAATATCAACAAATTGATCGTTTTCAATACTTGAAATTGAAGAAGGGACGCTAAAATCGTACCACATATAAATTATAAATTTAAAAAGACGTCATATTAACATTTTTCAAGTGAAAATGAATAACGAACAAACGCTTATCCATTATAACACATATAAATTTCACAAACATCCATTTTTAAAGAGATTACTATCATTATACACTGAACTACAACTACACATAACAACTTGTTCAAAAAATAAAATAAATGGAGACAATTTATTTAACAACATCTACCTATTCAGACAAATAATACATTAGAACCATTTATGTTGACATTTGCCAATATGACAAATATAAATATCATTTTGCGGTTAATTGTGAATGTTACATAAATTTACAGATGGGCTAGTCTGTATGCAAATTATCAAAACTGATAATAAAATCGAAATCACGAAGTAATTTTAGCAAAAACTGACAAAATGTCCTAATGTATACAAAAAGAAGGGTACACCTTAAATACATATTAAATTTGTTCCTTATAGCTTCAAGTTTTGAAATTACACGCGTCTGTTTATGAAGACTGTATGTTGATCTGTAGATTTCTTTAACTTGTTTGCATCGTTAGTTTCTCTCCCTTTAACATAAAGGCCCCATCATGTTAACCATATTCTAGAAAGTTTTAAAAAAACTTGGATTGAAAACCGATCCTATCTCTTTTATGTATACAAATACCCGGGTTGCAATACTTATCGATTATAGTTTGAAAGGCAACATGATTGCTACTGGTAATTGAAGGACTAGCTATATAGCCTGTTGGCAAATTATTGAAACTGAAAAAAATTGAAATCACAAAGTGATTTTAGCTAAAAGAGACAAAAAACGTCCTAATGTATACAAAAAGCAAGGTACACCTTAAATATATAAATGTGTTCCTTATAGCTTGAAGTTTTGAAAAGACACGTGTCTACTTATGAAGAATGTATGTTGATCTGTAGATCTGAACTTGTTTATATCGCTGATTTCTTTCCTCTCAACATAAAGGTCCCATCAACCATATTCTAGAACGTTTAAAAATCTTGGATTGAAGGCAGATCTAATCTCTTTCATCCAATGTGTTTTAATTTACTTTGTCTTTGTTCTTAATCTTGCAACATAAGATATTGTATTTGGTTGAAAAGCACTCTAAGATTCTTTCAGTCTTTTTTTAACCTTGATTTGCCTTCTTACTGGATAAGTGTGATTTGAACATCGTCTTAAAAAATTGTTCTTAATCTATTGCAATATGTATTTATGACATAATAAAGTACTTGTGTTAAAAACCATCTTCAATGGTACACAAATATTAAGAAGTATTGACATAGCTAGCAATAACACGAGGTTTAATCCACCATTTTCAACAGAAAATGCCTGTACCAAGTCAGGAATATGACAGATGTTTTTCACTCGTTCCATTGGTTGAAAACGTTTGATTTTATAATTTTTTATGGTATTTTTGTTTTACTTTTATTCGGTAATTCAATAAACTACAAAGTCTCAAAAACAACTTTATTTTGTGATGATCTTAGACATCAAGCCAGCCTTTTACACAAATGATTAAACAAAATAGTACCTTGCATATATAGTGTGTGTCAGTGCGAGACATTTGTACAATACCCTGACCCTTACAAAATTTTACAGTGTACAAATTGACCAACAGAAATCCTTTTTGTTTTGTTATTGAGTTTCGATTTCATTGTCGTATTCCATACATTTTTTCCTCTATTCAGATTGTGTTACAAATAACAAAATTATAGTATGATGTATCAAATGTGACGTTTGGCTTAGATTTTGACAACTCGTTCAATTTAAATTGAAAGCAAATTGATGGCAATTGTCAAATTAAAGTAATTGGTAGCAGTATTAGTTGAAAATTATGTACCTAAACCATTAAAAATATATACTTATTTGATATATAATTTGACGTGCCTTTAAAATTTATGTACCACCAACATTTGTGTTACATTATACGTTGATGTGTATAAATAAGAAAGTATTGCCAGTTTCCAAACGTGTTTAACTTAGAATGTTGTTGATGGTGGCTTTGTCACTTGTCATCCTTAAAGGTACGTAAAATTATAATAAGGTACGTAAGATTATAATTATAATAATTTCATCCTTAAAGATACGTAAAATTATAATAAGGTACGTAAAATTATAATTATAATAATTTCATCCTTAAAGGTACGTAAAATTATAATTATAATAATTTCACCCTTAAAGGTACGTAAAATTATAAAAAGAAATGAATTCGGAATTACAAGTTTCACCATACATATTTTTTTCAATAATTCCCGGACCAATGTTATATGTAAATATAAATAAGACCATGTGGTATGAGTGCCAATGAGATAACTTTCCATCAAAGTCACAATTTGTAAAAGTAAACCATTATAGGTCAAAGTACGACCTTAAACAGTCTTATTTTGTTTGTGAGTTTCATAGCAACAAAACTTTTATACTTATACAACTGTCCTTAATCAGTAACCTTTATCCTATTGTTATACATATATTGTATGATCAGTTTAAAAAATTACTACCAACATCGTAACACATTTTGCCTGACAATTACAATAACGATATGTATAGAAATTCTTTGAATGAATGAAGTAAAATTAAATTAAAAATTAAAGGATTGTATGTATGCTTTATTTTGTCACCTTGCATTTTCACGGCTTGGCTGTTTTTCTTCAGCAGATCGTTAAAATTTCTGATCAGTTAAACAGTTTGGTTTGATAAACCAAATTGCAATTTGGTCAGAATTATGAATAAACTGCAACTAAAATCGGTGGGGAGCAACTCTTACAGTCAAGTCACATTAAATGACCACCTGTTGATAAACTCTCACAATAACTATTGAACAAACTAAATGGACAAACTGTACTGACAATTTTTTCAAACTGGTCAGACAATTGGTATTACAATTATTAATAGGACAAAGGTTACTGGATAAGATCAATAATCTATTTAAAAAATTCAAAACAGGCCGACAGGCGAACTACTTTTAAACGTATTCAAGAACTTTTTTTATACGAACATGATTTTTATAGCATTGTTTTGGGGAATTATTTGATATACATGTCTGCTGTGACGTTTTTGATTTTAACGAACGTAATTTATGTATTACTGGTAAATTATTAAGCCAGGGATTTCGTTACCACAAATTACTTAAAACCTTTACTAAATTCTTCCAGAGATATAAAGATTTGGTTTTGAAGTTTGGTTGTACTTATTTCAAACGAGATTGCACATCCTCATTTTTAAGTCAATATTGTTTTCCGTGCCAATTTAGAAACGATCCTGGTAAACTTATCGATCCTTTGAATAAACTTATTCTAAAAGGTTACCAATTCAACACTGTAATTAGGTCATTAAATATTGTTTTTATTGGTACTAATATTGATTTTGTTATCAGTAAATTAAAAGCAAACTAAATAGTATTGTTATATAAATATACACATTCATAGATCTACAATCTGTCGATACCTGTATCTTGGCATTGCATGCACGCACAAGGTCATGTTTTTCTCTGACTGTTAATGACGTCTTTACACTAAATCCATTGGATGCTGGATGTGTACGGATTGATAATTTAGTCTTAGATGCATGATTTTTTTTATTAGTTGTTAGTGGCTTTGAACTAGCTGTCAGTAACTGCGAGTACTCTCATATCTGTACTTAGTGTCTTTTTGTTGTTTGGATGTACAAGTACCCGGCCACGTCCACTTGTATTTGTATTTTTATCCATCTGATAAGTTAAGCCTCGTTCAACTGTTTTTTATAGTTCGTTCTTATGTTGTACTGTTACACCACTGTCCCAGGTTAGGGGGAGAGTTGGGATCCCGCTAACATGTTTAACCCCGCCACATTCTGTATGTATGTGCCTGTCCCAAGTCAAGAGCCTGTAATTCAGTGGTTGTCGTTTGTTTATGTGTTACATATATGTTTTTCGTTCATTTTTTGTACATAAATTAGGCCGTTAGTTCTCTCGTTTGAATTGTTTTACATTGTCATTTCGGGGCCTTTTATAGCTGACTGTACGGTATGGGCTTTGCTCATTGTTGAAGGCCGTACGGTGACCTATAGTTGTTAATTTCTGTGTCATTTGGTCTCTTGTGGAGAGTTGTCTCATTGGCAATCATACCACATCTTCTTTTTTATATATGTTATTTTTACGGGACTGATTGATGTGTTGACTAGGCAATTAACTCAAACACCAAACAATAATTCCTTCGTACTTCATTCAGTTTGTGACCGAGTCGGCCTTTTATATTCTTCAATAAACACGTGGTTGCAACTCCCTTAAGTAAAGCTGATTTTAAATAGTTTTGAGAATTTTTTTCAAAAATCGACAAATTACGCATTTTTATAATTCCTTTCGTGTTAAGCTTCTAAATTTTTATTTTGAACTCTAACTCTTTAAGAAGCATTACAACATTTGTATCTGAGAACAAGCTATTGTCGTACTTTAAAGAATCTAGAATGTCAATTCACTAATAATTTATCTTCTTTATGGTGAACCACTAGTGGTAGGTCAATGATATTTTGTATGCAATTGTATTAGCATTGGCACATCTCATTTCCATGGAGGTTATTTGGTCCTGCCCCCTCAGTCATGGTCTATTGACTTTGAAAATTTTGCTTAGTTTACATGTATTATTTTGTGATTAGGTCAGTTTATGGGGAACCACTAGTGGTAGGTCAATGATATTTGTATGCAGTTGTATAAGCATTGGCATATCTTATTTCCATGGAGAATATTTGGCCCCGCCCCCTCAGTCATGGTCTATTGACTTGAAAATTTCGCTTAGTTTACATGTATTACTTTGTGATTAGGTCAGTTTATGGGGAACCACTAGTGGTAGATCAATGATATTTGTATGCAGTTGTATAAGCATTGGAATATCTTATTTCCATGGAGAATATTTGGCCCCGCCCTCCTCAGTCATGGTCTATTGACTTTGAATTTTTTGCTTAGTTTACATGTATTAGTTTGTGATTAGATCAGTTTAAGATGAACCGCTAATATCAAGTTAATGATATTTGGTATGCAAATTTATTGGCATTTGCAAGGCTCGTTTCCATGGAGATTATATAGCCTAACCCCCTCGTCATAGTTTATTGACTTTGAAACTTTAACATGGTTTACAACATGTACAAGTTAATGTTTGTGTTTAGGTTTGTTTAAAAGGAACGACTTATGATAAGTCAATGGTATTTGGTATGCAGTTGTATTAGCATTTGCACGTCTCATTTCCATGGAGATTGTTTAGCCATGTTCTTTCAGTCATGGTTCATTGACTTTGAATATTTACATAACATGTTAAAGTATTGCTATTTTAATTTCAACATTTGCATTAACAAAATTAAAAAAAGGCGAGACATATCTCTGTGTTAACAGTTTATTATTGTCTATATTTACTATGAAATGTCCATGTCATAGCTATGTTTGTGTTCTAGGGGATGCTCATTCACTTCCGCTATTACCAGCAAGTGATAGTTGTTTAGAAAATTTTGTCAATCTCTTCAAATGTCATCAACTACCTTCACTAGATGACTACATATACAGTTTTGCTGCGAATGGTACAATGCTGGACTTGACTGATGTCCATAATGCATTTAGAACTTCTGTGGATAAAGACATTGTAAAGGATATTTGCAGGTATGAAGGGGTTGGGTGATGTTTACAGAATAGAGAGAAAAAATGGCCAACCAAATGAAAAATGTAGAAAAATGGCGTGCTTAAATATAAAGAAGTGAGAATTATAGCGAAAAGAAATTAAGGATGTACTAAGGTGAAATTAAAAACAATCTAGAATTTGAAATTCATACTATAAATCGGAAGAGCATTAGTTAAGGAACAAAATTAGCTAAAATATTGATAGGTTATGGAGCTCCTTTTCGAAATATTTTTTTTTAAATGGCGGGAAAAGACTGACTCGGACTTTTACCTTATATTTGCATTGGTATTATTTAGGTCTCAAATCTAAAGAAAACAAATCTAGAATCTGCTTAAATTTTGGTAAATGACCTTTAATGAGCTATTGAAGTCTTATTCGAAAAGAAAAATGGGTGTTATGGGGCAAAATATTTAACTCTGTATCGTAGGGAAAAAAAAACAAGAAGTCCGAACATCTGACAAAAAATCCTAAACCTCACCTAAGTACATCCGTAAGGAATAGAAAAATGGACCAAACAAATTAAAAGTACAGAGAAGAAAAACCCTCATCAACCCTTCGCTATTTATAGACAGCTAGGTCATGTATGTACAAAATTTCTTACATGTAGATGCCATTGGGAATCTCTTGAACGTTGATAAAGTACTTTGAAACAAAATTCGTAAGATGATTATAAAAATCTTTATAGACATGCACCAAGCTTATCGTTCGGCACGCCAGTTGCGCGTTTGTCAACTCATGAGACTCACTCCTGGTGCTCAGATGAAAATATTTGGAAGGTCAATAAATTATAAAATTGAAGAGTAATCATTCCTTAAAATGTTCTAAATACAACTTAGGTGATCTTTCCCTTGGTGTATAAAACCTTCAATGTTTCGAATGTAAGTCCAAACAAACGTGTCATTTACTAAGGCAAATGATTATCCATCCGAGAATGATTAGTATTTAAGGCTGCATAAACAGATATATCTTAAGTTGAAAAGAGGGGAATGATTCCGAGTGGGTTATACAAAAAAACACAAGTTTAATAAAACTCTTGCCAAGGCCAGAAACACAAACAACACTCCACAAAACACTAGACAGGAAACTAAAAACTGAGCAACACGAATCTCACAACAATCCATGATTTAAGGTAGGTACTCCAATATGTTCTTGTTATGGTAGCATTAAAACCTTCATTTTGCGTAAACGTATCTCCAAATTCATTGCTGTCATTATATTCAAAGTTCACACCTCGAATCGTTAAATATATCCATCTCTTCCGTTGTAAAAACAATAAGGACTTAGTGAACGATGCTTGAAGAAAAGAAAGACCATCGACCCTGAAGCTATAACACACCAGCATAGTTTTGGAAATATCTTTTATATATTTTTCCTGTTATGCTTTTTTTCACCTGAAAAATGTTTGTATAGATTATAATACAACATTATTTGTAATTTACTTATAGTTACTTTGAGGGCGTGTCTACATGTTTACAGAACAGTTACACATATCTGCAATCGCACTGTCCATCAAAAATGGTTAAAATTGCGGAGTCGTTTATTCGGTTAACCTCAGCATTGTGTGACCTTTATGAAGCTGGTAAGTATAGGTACCCTTAGGTAGCCAAGTCTTTCATCCGATTCTTAGCGGACTTCAAAACTGCTAAGCAAATCTTGTTTTGTACTAACACTGTCATTTTAGCTCATACACTGTTTATGCAATGTTCTTATATGTCGTTTTTATACGACCGCAAAATTTTTTATATTGGTATCATGTCGTCGTCGTCGTCAGCGTCGTCCGAAGACATTTGGTTTCCGAACAATAACTTTAGTAAATGTACATAGAATTCTATGAAATTTAAACACAAGGTTTATAACCACAAAAAAACAAAAAAGGTTGGGATTGATTTTGAGGATTATAGTCCTAACAGTTTAGGAATTAGGGGCCAAAAAGGGGCCCAAATAAGCATTTTTCTAGTTTCCAGACAGTTACTTGTGGATCGATGTATGGATCTCTCTGAAATTATACCACAAGTTTCCATACCACAAAGGGATCATGGTTAGGATCGGCTTTGGGGGATTTTGGCTCAAACAGTTAAGAATTAGGGGCAAAAAAAAAAGGGAAAAACAAGGGTTTCCTTGTTAATGGACAATTAAAAAAAGGTACAATGTTATGTTTGGATTACCTCCCTTACACTGCTTTTAATTATGTATAAAGAAATGTTGTATTGTCTTGAGGTGATTAGCTGTCAATTTATTTTAGAAGTTACTTTTTAAAAATGCTGATTAAAGAATGTATTTTAGCCATGATTATGTATGTCATAAAAGGGGGAGGTGAAAAAAAATGGCGGGGGGGGGGGTTAAAAAAGAAATTGTGAGGGGGGGGGGGGGGGTCAATTCGCAACAGCATAGTGTATTGCACAAAGCAAAAAAAAGGGGCGTAATTTTTTTTAAATTTTTTTTTTTGGGGGGGGGGTCAATTCGCAACAGCAGAGTGTATTGCACAAAAGCAAAAAAATGAATATAGATTCAAATCATATAACCAATTATAAGTTCTTTGACTACAGTTATTCTGTGTCAGAAACCTATTATGTGTCAGAAACCTATCATGTGTCAAATATTTAATTACAATCCAAAATTCAGACCTGTATCAAGCGCGAATATTGTGTCCATTTTTGCCCCAACTGTTCAGGGTTGGACCTCTGCGGTCGTATCCAGCTGCGCTCGGCGAAGCAATTTATTTACTATTATCGTGATAATGCTACGAATCTGTCATGTTTGATCAGAACCCATCTAATTCAAAAGAATACAGATATTGCGGGTAGCAATTTATTCATGTTTCAAATGTAAAGTTATTTTATTTTATGCAATCTCTAAAAATGGTAGAGACGAAAGCTGCATGTGTTATCATTGGGAGATGTGATCATAAATTAATAAGTTTACTGTGCTAGACGAGGAATTATTATTTCTTGATGAAGGAAAAATTACGACTGGCCCAATGTCCAAAAAAAAAATACAAATGTCTTTTCACTGCAATACAATTGAACATCGGGTATAAGTCAAACATGTTTCAAATTTGTTAATTACACATATTAGTGGTGGGCCATTGTGTTTCCATAAGATATACTGTTGAGTAAATGTGTTATTCTTCGTACACGTGTTTTTTTTAATAGATATTAATATGATGGTGCAATGTTCCAACCAGGATAATAGTATATTAGTGACGTATGTAAGCTGCATGGAAGGAGCCTATAAATATCTAAGTCAACACACAATACACCAGTGCAGGTATATACATAATATTGTGCTTGATAAGCTAGCCATAATTATTCAATTTTGCATCCAGATTGGTCAAAAAGGGGGAGGTGGTTTTGACCCCATACTATTCCTTTAAATCACATAAAATTTACGATAATTAGACTGGAAAAAATTAGGTAGGTCCTCAAAAGATAAATTTGTGTCTTGCCCTTCACAAAGAATATTCGCGAGGAGAAAAATGTTTTGGCAAACATTATCTAAATTTGACCATTTTTTTTAGTGAAATCTAAACTATGAATTTTAGATTTGCCGACTGTTTGTAAGCTGAGTATCAAAACACTAGCTCTACGGTTGCAATTGTTGCTGCAGGAGGAGTAATGAACTATCCACGTTTTGTAAACCTTAAATCCGAAAAAATAAAGAAAAAACAAATAAGAAATCGATCTCATTCATTGCTACATTTGTTTTACAACAGGGATAAAGATGTGCTAAATTGTTCAATACGTCTATCAGTAAATTTATCAGGAATTTAATAACAAGGGGTATTTCTTATCCAGTTTTTAGGTTAAAGTATTGATAAAGATACTCAGTATAGGCTTTGTTATTCAAATCTTTCTCTTTGACACAATATACTTATCGATGAATCATGTATACTATTTTTGTTTATTTTATTTTTTATATCAATTGACTAATATATATGTCAAACGAATGACACGGTGAAGAGAGGCGCTTGTGGAGTATACCTCAATGAGACAGCAATTAACCTATCAACAACAAAAAATCTGGAAAAGTAGTAAGGGAGCTACCATTTGATTTTTATGGGGGGGGGGGGGGGGGGGGGGGGGGCTAGGATGAATAAGTGTGTCCTGCATTTTTTTTAGTTGTAATCTCTGTCCTGCCTTTTTATTTTTCACTCTATTCGGTCCTGCCTTTTTTTTTATTAGTTTATCCTGACTTTTTTTAACATAAATTGTCATCCTGCCTTATTTTTCCAAGTTGCTCATCCTGCCTTTTTTTATACTCAAAACTCCTGTCCTGCCTTTTTTTTTTCCAAATTTCATCCTAGCCCCCCCCCCATAAAAATCAAATGGTAGCTCCCTAAACATATTTCACAGATTAAATTTGCTAATGACATAAACATTCCTTATTCATCTTTCCCAGCAATTTATCAAGTTTAAATAAGCCGTTAGTAAGGGAGACAACTGAAGGAGACATTACTTCATACTTATTATAATTAATATTGATATTCACGCATGTAAAAAGGATGAAAAAACATTCTAAAGTCTGACTATAATTTTTATCATTGAAGTTGTCATTGACAAGAATTAATTCCATTACGTCCAAAATTATAGTTTCGCACCCAATAGAGTCCTTACTGTCAACCGAACCACATTAAACAAAAAAGAAAGGGGAAAAGAAGTGAGGAGATTTCAAGGATCGTATCTTAAACCATATGTCGCAGAAAAACCGACAATGTTCGGACCAAAAGGAAAACCATCAAAATTACTATCTGGTTCACAAAACATTACAAATCAATTAAACAACACAAACCTTTAATTACCTTTAACCGGAAGTGAATACTGGTGCTCCGGAAGGGTAAGCAGATTTTATTGTCCGTTTGGGTAGTTGGACCTTACCACACCAAGACAAATATAGATAAGAACTCAATAAAATAACTGGCATACTAGTTAAGACGCTAGAAAGCAAACAAAATAAGAAACAAAAACAAATAGCAAAAAATAAAAAAAAAACAAACATATAACAACAAAAAAAACATTCAAAAACGTAAATCTAAAACCTCCGATTGCCCATTAAAATGTATTACCTTAACTATATATCTACTTATTATTTACAGTATTGTCCAGCGTTTTCGAGATTGTTTGTACCAGTTTGATACCTGTTCCGAGATTCACACATTCCGCTTAATGACGATGTTTGATGAGTACAAAGACGATGTCTGCTTTATTTTGAAAGAATTAAAGAATTAGTGTCGAGAATCAACTATAATCTATTTCAGTCAAACAGAAAAAAAGTCTACTGCCAACGAAGTTTTTTTCGATATCAATTGTGTTCGTCTTATTTTGTTTTTTTTTCAGTATAATATCAAATTACCATGAACAGATTATCGGTGCCACTTGTGGAACAGGATCTCATTTTCCTTCCTGCGATCAACACCAGTTGTTCATGTGGTTCTTGTTGCTTAAGGTGGTACCAAACACTTTGACTAAAATTAGTTTGGCTCGTTTAATTTTCATAAAATTTTGACAAAATATTTACTTTGACCCTTTGACAAAATTATAAAAATTTCAAAAAACTTGATCCACACACTTTATCAGAAAAAAATCATTGGATATATAGCAGTTTGACAAACACTAATTTTGATCATTGGGAAGCTTAATATTTCCTTAACAATCATTATAGAACGTGATTAAAACGTTCAGCTGATTTTTACAGAGTTATCTCCCTGTAGTGTTTTGTGGACTTGTTTGTCTTTTCGTCTTCTTTCTTTTTTTTTCTTTGCGTTATCAATTTCTTTCGGCTCATGAGCTTTAATTATCCCCTTGGTATATTTCGACTCGTTTTCTCCTATTGTTTTCCTTTTTGTTGTGTATCAATTTTAAATGACAGATGCTATCCAGAAGGGTGTGGATGGGGTTTACAAAATATAGAATAATGGGCAAAAAACATAAAGAATAGAGAAAAATGGACCAAAAGAATAAATAATAGAGAATAATGAGATGCTAAAATATAAAGAATAGAGAATAATGGGCAAAAAGTATAAAGAATAAAGAAAAATGGCCTTAAAATTAAAGAATACAGCAATTAAGGACCCCCAATCTAGACCCTCATCCAGTTGTTGTATTGTTTTGTGTATTTGACTGTTGAAAAAATAAATAAATAAAACAAACAAACAAACAAAAATACGATATCCCTCTATTCTCGACAGTTCAATTTCAAATATTTAAAACGCTCGGCAAGCTTACTTTTTAAATTTGAAAATTTAACTGTCTCAAGTGGGAAAATTTCGTCTCGACCTCGAAACAGTGGTATAGAATCTATATGAACATAATTTTTCAAATTTTGAAACAATTCAATTATATGTAATATTTTCCCATTCTATTTTAGTAATAACAACTTAGACATTAGCAGTGGATATGATTGTCATTCTATTTAGAGGTCAAGTCGATTCAATTGAAACACCAAGCCAATACCATCAACACATCGATGACCTTATCGAGGTTTTTTCCCTCGGAAATAAACGTTGAACCTTCAACGTTGTTCCTACAACTGCACAATCTCAAATATATCTTATGCGTTTGTTTCAAATAGAAATGGATTAAAGAATTTGGAGAAGAAGAAACATACATGTACTATATCTTTAATCCACCATTTTCTACATAGGAAATGCCTGTACCAAGTCAGGAATATGGCAGTTATTTACATTCATTTGATGTGTTTGAGCTTTTGATTTTGCCATTTGATAAGGGACTTTCCGATTTGAATTTTCCTTGGAGTTCGGTATTTTTGTTATTTTACTTTTCACCAGTCAAAGACATTTTCTTTTTTTTTTATCTTTTTTTAAATATAACGATGTAAATCTAAGGAACTCTAACGAAACTAAGATATTACAGACTAAATCCAAAGCAAGCATGAATAAATATATTAGAACAAATTCATGAACGCATTTTATAGTGTCAATAATTTTACCATTATACTGCGAGATTACATTCAATTGTATTCAGAACAGAAAATAAAATCTACATAGTTACATGTTTTTGTGTCTTTTTGTGATAATGTGAACTTTAAGCATAATATATAGAGAGGATTAGGCACCGTTTGTACTCAAATTTTGTTATATAATCAAAATTAAAATGGACGTATATGAATAAAGCTGTCACAAGTGCAAAAACGGAGGTAATCGATTTGAGTTCTTTAAATTCTATTTGAAAACCCTGGCCTGCACGCAGAAATATAAACTAACTGTTTGAGTAAGTTGAGAATTATAAGGATTAAACACATTTCGTTTATAGGTTATTTGTGTGTAAACTGGACCAAGAAACTCACAAAGTGTATAAAAAGTCACATTTTAATGAAAAGTTTGTGAGTCCGCTTAATATACACTAATAACCTATAGAAAAAAAAATGTGTTTAATCCTTCTTGTTCTCAACCCGATATTTGTTATCTTTTTTCTTCCATTTTCGGCATTTTTGCAGCCCTATGATTTCATTCCATGACATCTGTATCGTGCATGACTATACCGCTGACAGTGAAACTCGTTTGTTTTTTAAGGACAATATTCATACACAAAAAGATATCCTCTTGTAAGATTCCTACAGAGTCAATTTTCAAACTTCTATTAGTAAGCGTTCCATTTAATTTTGGCAACAATTTCAACGGCGTATGTTGGGCTTTTGGTGCAGCTCCTTATTGTTAATGTATATATTTGTATTTATAGTTAATGCTGCCGGTGCTGCATCAAAATACTTTCATTAATGATCAGAATTTTTTAGAGTAAATGTGCAGGAAACTGTTTCAGTGGTTGTCGTTTGTTGATGTGGTTCTTAAGTGTTTCTCGTTTCTCGTTTTTTATATAGATTAGACCGTTGGTTTTCATTGTTTTACACTAGTCATTTTGGGGTCCTTTATACATTTTAGCTTGCTGTTCGGTGTGAGCCAATGCTCCGTGTTAAAGGCCGTACTTTGTCCTATAATTGCTAACTTTTTATACATTGTGACTTGGATGGAGAGCTGTCTCATTGGCACTCATACCACATCTTCTTATTTATATGTACAGCTCATTATACTTTACTTAAACTTAACTGGGATGGTGTCAGATATTATAACGCATGTATTTTTTTCCCTTTTGCAGGTGCATGATAACAATTTCGGATTTTAGATATATTCCTTTAACACCTAGGAAGTGTATGTGTGCTGATTTAAAGTTATAGGTGTAAAACCACCATTGATTTCCCCCTATTAGTCTTTGTTAAATTTGCACTTTTCAAAAAATTGTGCAGAATTTATCTTTGTTTCTAATAAAGAAATACTTGGCATGAGTAAAGTTTTATCCTGTCCAGTACTGTATAAAAAAATTCACATAACATTTCATTGCATATAAGAAAATAACCATCACTGGAACATAACCAATCAAATTTTCCCCCTTTTTTAACCTTTGTACAAGCTTTAGTAACCATGTAACCTTAAGTTTCCAAAATATTCTATAGAAACCCCAAATAAAAAAATAATGGTGCTTTGAAATACACAAGATATATGTTTATGACCCAGAAATGTTTTACTGCAATGAAATGTAGGATCAATTACCTACAACTGTCAAATTCAAGGGAATATTTTTTTCGACCTATTTTCGCATGCAACCGGATGTGACGTACTATGATTTGGGGGTATTACACCTATATAAACACATGGCATGTGTGGGTATAATTGACATTAACATGCAGATAATTCTATGAAAATAAAATGTTCCTGTCCCCAAGGTATTCCCTGTGGAAATGACTATAGGATGAATATGTATGAGGGTGTTGATGGGGGTTTACTGAATAGAGAATAATGGCCAAAAAATGTAAAGAATACAGAAAAAAAAATCTTTTAAAAAAAATGTTTGAGTCATGCTACTTCTTATGGACCACACCGCTGATAAATTAAGATTGTCAAATACCACAGAAGAGCCTTCGTTACATAACTTATCACCAGACTCTTTATCAATGACTAGAGTTAATCTTGCTTTATACAACGATAAAGATTGCTTAATACGTTCAGATATTTCCCAATATGTGACGGACTAATTTAAAGATCAAATTATCGGAAAACCGGAATTGGGTTCTAACAGATCCGAAAAGGACTCACACGATACAAATCATTACTTACCCACTTACCAAATATGTAGTGATACTGGTCAGTAGTACAAAATGTACTTGAGAAATGTTTGTAGACATATTTGTTGGACAAAAGGACAGACGGGCATATGGATAATGTGAATATTTATATGACCGATATGATTAACGGAAACTTAATGGAGGGTGGTAAAGGGTTATTTTCGTGCAACGTGTTTTGCCATTTTTATTTCACGTGCAGCCGTGAAAAAAGGTTCGTTATTCACCGTCAGGCGTGTTTCGTAAAATCGGTAAAAAGATCAACGTGCAAGAAATGTTTAATTGTTCGTTCATCGTGAAATGGCAATTTTATTTCAAATGGTAGCTCCCTAAACATATTTCACAGAATAAATTTGCTAATGACATAAACATTCCTTATTCATCTTTCCCAGCAATTTATCAAGTTTAAATAAGCCGTTAGTAAGGGAGGCAACTGAAGGAGACATTACTTCATGCTTATTATAATTAATATTGATATTCACGCATGTAAAAAGGAAGAAAAAACATTCTAAAGTCTGACTATAATTTTTATCATTGAAGTTGTCATTGACAAGAATTAATTCCATTACGTCCAAAATTATAGTTTCGCACCCAATAGAGTCCTTACTGTCAACCGAACCACATTAAACAAAAAAGAAAGGGGAAAAGAAGTGAGGAGATTTCAAGGATCGTATCTTAAACCATATGTCGCAGAAAAACCGACAATGTTAGGACAAAAAGGAAAACCATCGAAATTACTATCTTGTTCACAAAACATTACATAGAAAATCAATTAAACAACACAAACCTTTAATTACCTTTAACCGGAAGTGAATACTGGTGCTCCGGAAGGGTAAGCAGATTTTATTGTCCGTTTGGGTAGTTGGACCTTACCACACCAAGACAAATATAGATAAGAACTCAATAAAATAACTGG
Source organism: Mytilus californianus (assembly GCF_021869535.1). Taxonomy (NCBI): domain Eukaryota; kingdom Metazoa; phylum Mollusca; class Bivalvia; order Mytilida; family Mytilidae; genus Mytilus; species Mytilus californianus. The sequence continues at coordinate 2,315,994 of NW_026262723.1, forward strand.
CATACTAGTTAAGACGCTAGAAAGCAAACAAAATAAGAAACAAAAACAAATAACAAAAAATAAAAAAAAAACCAAACATATAACAACAAAAAAAACCATTCAAAAACGTAAATCTAAAACCTCCGATTGCCCATTAAAATGTATTACCTTAACTATATATCTACTTATTATTTACAGTATTGTCCAGCGTTTTCGAGATTGTTTGTACCAGTTTGATACCTGTTCCGAGATTCACACATTCCGCTTAATGACGATGTTTGATGAGTGCAAAGACGATGTCTGCTTTATTTTGAAAGAATTAAAGAATTAGTGTCGAGAATCAACTATAATCTATTTTAGTCAAACAGAAAAAAAGTCTACTGCCAACGAAGTTTTTTTCGATATCAATTGTGTTCGTCTTATTTTGTTTTTTTTTCAGTATAATATCAAATTACCATGAACAGATTATCGGTGCCACTTGTGGAACAGGATCTCATTTTCCTTCCTGCGATCAACACCAGTTGTTCATGTGGTTCTTGTTGCTTAAGGTGGTACCAAACACTTTGACTAAAATTAGTTTGGCTCGTTTAATTTTCATAAAATTTTGACAAAATATTTACTTTGACCCTTTGACAAAATTATAAAAATTTCAAAAAACTTGATCCACACACTTTATCAGAAAAAAATCATTGGATATATAGCAGTTTGACAAACACTAATTTTGATCATTGGGAAGCTTAATATTTCCTTCACAATCATTATAGAACGTGATTAAAACGTTCAGCTGATTTTTACAGAGTTATCTCCCTGTAGTGTTTTGTGGACTTGTTTGTCTTTTCGTCTTCTTTCTTTTTTTTTCTTTGCGTTATCAATTTCTTTCGGCTCATGAGCTTTAATTATCCCCTTGGTATATTTCGACTCGTTTTCTCCTATTGTTTTCCTTTTTGTTGTGTATCAATTTTAAATGACAGATGCTATCCAGAAGGGTGTGGATGGGGTTTACAAAATATAGAATAATGGGCAAAAAACATAAAGAATAGAGAAAAATGGACCAAAAGAATAAATAATAGAGAATAATGAGATGCTAAAATATAAAGAATAGAGAATAATGGGCAAAAAGTATAAAGAATAAAGAAAAATGGCCTTAAAATTAAAGAATACAGCAATTAAGGACCCCCAATCTAGACCCTCATCCAGTTGTTGTATTGTTTTGTGTATTTGACTGTTGAAAAAATAAATAAATAAAACAAACAAACAAACAAAAATACGATATCCCTCTATTCTCGACAGTTCAATTTCAAATATTTAAAACGCTCGGCAAGCTTACTTTTTAAATTTGAAAATTTAACTGTCTCAAGTGGGAAAATTTCGTCTCGACCTCGAAACAGTGGTATAGAATCTATATGAACATAATTTTTCAAATTTAGAAACAATTCAATTATATGTAATATTTTCCCATTCTATTTTAGTAATAACAACTTAGACATTAGCAGTGGATATGATTGTCATTCTATTTAGAGGTCAAGTCGATTCAATTGAAACACCAAGCCAATACCATCAACACATCGATGACCTTATCGAGGTTTTTTCCCTCGGAAATAAACGTTGAACCTTCAACGTTGTTCCTACAACTGCACAATCTCAAATATATCTTATGCGTTTGTTTCAAATAGAAATGCATTAAAGAATTTGGAGAAGAAGAAACATACATGTACTATATCTTTAATCCACCATTTTCTACATAGGAAATGCCTGTACCAAGTCAGGAATATGGCAGTTATTTACATTCATTTGATGTGTTTGAGCTTTTGATTTTGCCATTTGATAAGGGACTTTCCGATTTGAATTTTCCTTGGAGTTCGGTATTTTTGTTATTTTACTTTTCACCAGTCAAAGACATTTTCTTTTTTTTTTTATCTTTTTTTAAATATAACGATGTAAATCTAAGGAACTCTAACGAAACTAAGATATTACAGACTAAATCCAAAGCAAGCATGAATAAATATATTAGAACAAATTCATGAACGCATTTTATAGTGTCAATAATTTTACCATTATACTGCGAGATTACATTCAATTGTATTCAGAACAGAAAATAAAATCTACATAGTTACATGTTTTTGTGTCTTTTTGTGATAATGTGAACTTTAAGCATAATAGAGAGGATTAGGCACCGTTTGTACTCAAATTTTGTTATATAATCAAAATTAAAATGGACGTATATGAATAAAGCTGTCACAAGTGCAAAAACGGAGGTAATCGATTTGAGTTCTTTAAATTCTATTTGAAAACCCTGGCCTGCACGCAGAAATATAAACTAACTGTTTGAGTAAGTTGAGAATTATAAGGATTAAACACATTTCGTTTATAGGTTATTTGTGTGTAAACTGGACCAAGAAACTCACAAAGTGTATAAAAAGTCACATTTTAATGAAAAGTTTGTGAGTCCGCTTAATATACACTAATAACCTATAGAAAAAAAAATGTGTTTAATCCTTCTTGTTCTCAACCCGATATTTGTTATCTTTTTTCTTCCATTTTCGGCATTTTTGCAGCCCTATGATTTCATTCCATGACATCTGTATCGTGCATGACTATACCGCTGACAGTGAAACTCGTTTGTTTTTTAAGGACAATATTCATACACAAAAAGATATCCTCTTGTAAGATTCCTACAGAGTCAATTTTCAAACTTCTATTAGTAAGCGTTTCATTTAATTTTGGCAACAATTTCAACGGCGTATGTTGGGCTTTTGGTGCAGCTCCTTATTGTTAATGTATATATTTGTATTTATAGTTAATGCTGCCGGTGCTGCATCAAAATACTTTCATTAATGATCAGAATTTTTTAGAGTAAATGTGCAGGAAACTGTTTCAGTGGTTGTCGTTTGTTGATGTGGTTCTTAAGTGTTTCTCGTTTCTCGTTTTTTATATAGATTAGACCGTTGGTTTTCATTGTTTTACACTAGTCATTTTGGGGTCCTTTATACATTTTAGCTTGCTGTTCGGTGTGAGCCAATGCTCCGTGTTAAAGGCCGTACTTTGTCCTATAATTGCTAACTTTTTATACATTGTGACTTGGATGGAGAGCTGTCTCATTGGCACTCATACCACATCTTCTTATTTATATGTACAGCTCATTATACTTTACTTAAACTTAACTGGGATGGTGTCAGATATTATAACGCATGTATTTTTTTCCCTTTTGCAGGTGCATGATAACAATTTCGGATTTTAGATATATTCCTTTAACACCTAGGAAGTGTATGTGTGCTGATTTAAAGTTATAGGTGTAAAACCACCATTGATTTCCCCCCATTAGTCTTTGTTAAATTTGCACTTTTCAAAAAATTGTGCAGAATTTATCTTTGTTTCTAATAAAGAAATACTTGGCATGAGTAAAGTTTTATCCTGTCCAGTACTGTATAAAAAAATTCACATAACATTTCATTGCATATAAGAAAATAACCATCACTGGAACATAACCAATCAAATTTTCCCCCTTTTTTAACCTTTGTACAAGCTTTAGTAACCATGTAACCTTAAGTTTCCAAAATATTCTATAGAAACCCCAAATAAAAAAATAATGGTGCTTTGAAATACACAAGATATATGTTTATGACCCAGAAATGTTTTACTGCAATGAAATGTAGGATCAATTACCTACAACTGTCAAATTCAAGGGAATATTTTTTTCGACCTATTTTCGCATGCAACCGGATGTGACGTACTATGATTTGGGGGTATTACACCTATATAAACACATGGCATGTGTGGGTATAATTGACATTAACATGCAGATAATTCTATGAAAATAAAATGTTCCTGTCCCCAAGATATCCCCTGTGGAAATGACTATAGGATGAATATGTATGAGGGTGTTGATGGGGGTTTACAGAATAGAGAATAATGGCCAAAAAATGTAAAGAATACAGAAAAAAAAATCTTTTAAAAAAAATGTTTGAGTCATGCTACTTCTTATGGACCACACCGCTGATAAATTAAGATTGTCAAATACCACAGAAGAGCCTTCGTTACATAACTTATCACCAGACTCTTTATCAATGACTAGAGTTAATCTTGCTTTATACAACGATAAAGATTGCTTAATACGTTCAGATATTTCCCAATATGTGACGGACTAATTTAAAGATCAAATTATCGGAAAACCGGAATTGGGTTCTAACAGATCCGAAAAGGACTCACACGATACAAATCATTACTTACCCACTTACCAAATATGTAGTGATACTGGTCAGTAGTACAAAATGTACTTGAGAAATGTTTGTAGACATATTTGTTGGACAAAAGGTCAGACGGGCATATGGATAATGTGAATATTTATATGACCGATATGATTAACGGAAACTTAATGGAGGGTGGTAAAGGGTTATTTTCGTGCAACGTGTTTTGCCATTTTTATTTCACGTGCAGCCGTGAAAAAAGGTTCGTTATTCACCGTCAGGCGTGTTTCGTAAAATCGGTAAAAAGATCAACGTGCAAGAAATTTTTAATTGTTCGTTCATCGTGAAATGGCAATTTTATTTCAAATGGTAGCTCCCTAAACATATTTCACAGAATAAATTTGCTAATGACATAAACATTCCTTATTCATCTTTCCCAGCAATTTATCAAGTTTAAATAAGCCGTTAGTAAGGGAGACAACTGAAGGAGACATTACTTCATACTTATTATAATTAATATTGATATTCACGCATGTAAAAAGGAAGAAAAAACATTCTAAAGTCTGACTATAATTTTTATCATTGAAGTTGTCATTGACAAGAATTAATTCCATTACGTCCAAAATTATAGTTTCGCACCCAATAGAGTCCTTACTGTCAACCGAATCACATTAAACAAAAAAGAAAGGGGAAAAGAAGTGAGGAGATTTCAAGGATCGTATCTTAAACCATATGTCGCAGAAAAACCGACAATGTTAGGACAAAAAGGAAAACCATCGAAATTACTATCTGGTTCACAAAACATTACATAGAAAATCAATTAAACAACACAAACCTTTAATTACCTTTAACCGGAAGTGAATACTGGTGCTCCGGAAGGGTAAGCAGATTTTATTGTCCGTTTGGGTAGTTGGACCTTACCACACCAAGACAAATATAGATAAGAACTCAATAAAATAACTGGCATACTAGTTAAGACGCTAGAAAGCAAACAAAATAAGAAACAAAAACAAATAACAAAAAATAAAAAAAAACCAAACATATAACAACAAAAAAAACCATTCAAAAACGTAAATCTAAAACCTCTGATTGCCCATTAAAATGTATTACCTTAACTATATATCTACTTATTATTTACAGTATTGTCCAGCGTTTTCGAGATTGTTTGTACCAGTTTGATACCTGTTCCGAGATTCACACATTCCGCTTAATGACGATGTTTGATGAGTGCAAAGACGATGTCTGCTTTATTTTGAAAGAATTAAAGAATTAGTGTCGAGAATCAACTATAATCTATTTTAGTCAAACAGAAAAAAAGTCTACTGCCAACGAAGTTTTTTTCGATATCAATTGTGTTCGTCTTATTTTGTTTTTTTTTCAGTATAATATCAAATTACCATGAACAGATTATCGGTGCCACTTGTGGAACAGGATCTCATTTTCCTTCCTGCGATCAACACCAGTTGTTCATGTGGTTCTTGTTGCTTAAGGTGGTACCAAACACTTTGACTAAAATTAGTTTGGCTCGTTTAATTTTCATAAAATTTTGACAAAATATTTACTTTGACCCTTTGACAAAATTATAAAAATTTCAAAAAACTTGATCCACACACTTTATCAGAAAAAAATCATTGGATATATAGCAGTTTGACAAACACTAATTTTGATCATTGGGAAGCTTAATATTTCCTTAACAATCATTATAGAACGTGATTAAAACGTTCAGCTGATTTTTACAGAGTTATCATGAGCTTTAAATATCCCCTTGGTATATTTCGACTCGTTTTCTCCTATTGTTTTCCTTTTTGTTGTGTATCAATTTTAAATGACAGATGCTATCCAGAAGGGTGTGGATGGGGTTTACAAAATATAGAATAATGGGCAAAAAACATAAAGATTACGGCCCTTGACTAAGGTATCGGGTGTGTAACTACTTAAGAGCCAATCCGCCAGAAAACCATGCAATATTCAGAAAATCGTCCAAATCGACAATCACAACTTGACAAATTTTTATTCATCATCTTAATCCTTGACATAAAATAAAAGAATTTGACCACTTAATTTTTCCCAGAATCGTATCTATTTTTAGTAACAGCCTCATTTGCATAATTCTGTAAATTCATAATGAAACCAAGGAAAAATCCAACTTTTTTATGCCTTTTAAGAATGACCCAGAAGCATATTAAATGGGATAGTTGAGTTTTTAGAGTAATGTCAGCTGAAACTCATCCATTTTACTATGTTATGATCAATACAAATGAAAATTTAAACAATTTGGCACATTGCCAGGAGCAGGGACACAAAGGCGGGGTTTTTCATACATGAATTTACGTGGTTTTCATTTGCTTTTATCTTGCAAGACCCATTCCGGATTTGTTTGCAACTTATATCGGTTTTAAATATGGGGTATGTTTTATATCAAAACAAAATATTAAGCTTGGCAAATGACTATTATATGTTAATTTATGCCTTGGAAGAATGGTGATTTTAGTCCCAAATTGACACATTTTGATTTTGATTTTAATTAAATTCTAAACACAATTGGTACTAAAATAGCTCATAAAATCATTCGAACAAGTAAAATCAATTTGTCTGAAAAATGAAATAAGACGTATTTGTACTGCAAGTCCAAAAATCAATAAATTGTCTGAAACCAGGGAGTCCATCTTTTATGCTCTTCCATCGCTTATCTCCCTTGGGTAAGATCTCAAACATGTCAGCTCCCAGTGATGGTTTGGCAGACAAATGTTTACAGTGAAGTTTGTGACTTTAATAATCTACGATGAGCATGTGGGCTATCCCAGCCTTATACATCTACATATTACAAACTATTTAAGATATCTGAATGCACTAAAGACCAAAATAGCATTTCCAAAAAAAATAATTACTGCCAAGAAATTTGACAATCATGACAATAATTTAGTGAATAAACATGATAAATATTGATTGGAAAAATAAGTCCATGAACAGCAAAAAGTGTTTTTAGATTTCAACGAGCAAAACAAAAGTATTCTAAATCATTCTTCGTAAAAAAAAAAGTGAACGAGTGGAACCTGTCTGTGACCTTGCTCGCACCAGAATTGAGATTGAGAGTGTCAAAACTGCTCTGGCGCACCATCAATAAATCAACGACACTCTCTCTACCGTGGTTTTGAAACCAGCATTGGTAACTAAACATATTCATACAGATACAGACTACCATTCATCTACATTTAGGAAGTCTGAATAATACTGAAAACTATGGTGTAGAATTTCCAACAGGACTCCTTATTTTATATAAGACAAGGAGTGGTTTATTTTCCCATGGTTGTTACATCATTTTGTCTTTGAATATGCTCGAAGTACAGGGACTTTTATGGAATTCATTGACATGATAGTCAAGCAAGATGTCAACATCTCGTCCAAACCTCTTCCAGCAAAGCCAAAGCTGACCAAGGATCTTCACCCTTTCAAAACAGGCTGTATACAGGACGAGTTATTCCGGTAGGAACAGGTACAAATCTTACAATCAATTTTCATTTGTTCCATATAGTCAATCTGAAATTAGGGGACCAACAATTGATACATTAGCTAGATTAAAAAAAGGAGGGGGGGGGGGGGGGGGGGGGGGGGGGGGGGGGTGTTGAAGGGGCATGTGAATATTCTTTTACACCTGACCTGTTTCTAAGACATCTTATTTATTTCCTATGGCAAAGTGCAAGCAAATAATATATATCTGTATATACATTGTTCTGTCTTGGGACCATTTGATTAAAAGAGCAAGGGGGAGGGTTAGAATGGTCAAAATATTTAAGTCCTTGTCAGCTTAGGACAGAATTTTAATTTTCAAGCTATTAACCAGGGTACAATATATATTTATTTTCTGCTTAAAAAATCAATTTATATACCAGAATCATGATAATAATCAAAATCTATTTCAACATATTCAACGTTTAGCAGGTCAGGTTTTTATTCTCTTCCCCTAAGTTATATTTTCAGTTCTTACTGGAAGTTGTTCAGCTCTTTGTCTACTAAAAAAACTTTTATCTCGTGGAAAAGCCTCCTACAAATACATGTTTTACATACAACATACTGTACATGTAACACTAGACAACTTTATCCAGAGAATAATATTTTTTTAATGAACTAATAGGCCATGGAGACTAAAAAAATCAAAAGCATTGCAAACTTTTGTAAAGTTCAATTTTAGGACCCTACATGTACATGTATGTAGATTACTTATAGAGCCCTTTTTAAAAGAAAAAACATACATTTAAACTACATGCACAGTGATGCTACACTACCCTACATTTCCTGTCTGATATATTTTATTTCATGTAAAACAAAATTGAAGAATTATTTTATAGTTTAACACTTTTTATTTGTAGGGCTATATATATGCAAGCAATGCTCAATTAAGATGAATTTTTGTAAAAGTGACAATAGCCAGGTCAAACTAAATACATGTATAGAAGAAGATATTGGTAAGTTACTATTAACTTATATATTAATTTAACTGTTTGTATAACATGGTAATCATACAAAGTATATGTAATCACTTATATAATAACATAATTATACAATTACATGTTATACATTTGTACATCAGTTTAATTAAACAGGTCTTTGTTAACTTGGTTTTCCCATTGAAAAATCACTTTGCTAATTTTAATTTGTAGTACTATATTGGGCGGCTCCTATAGTTTCCATTCAATAACTAACAATGACTAATGAACTGTTCATACATTCCATTTCAATTATTTTATTTATTAATACGTATTACTTTTACTGTTAAGTCTGTTTTTTGTGATATCCATTTTACGTGACTCTGTATTTATGTATCCTGTCATACTTTGAACGACAAAATTATTTTATGTCTACCTGTGCGAATTTCAAACGCGCGGTTTTACGCCAGTACTTAAAACCTTCCATCCTTTATGGGTGGATTTTACATAGATATATAAAATCGTATAATATAAGCAAAATGAGGATGTTAAATTTGATTTATGCCTTTTTGTGCTTCTTCGTTACATTTGTTTGTTTTTATAGTGATTAAGATGATAACACAATGTTGACTGCTGTACCCCTATTTTTGACAATTTTACCTATTGTGTCTGTTTGTTTTGTTCACGCATCGTTGTCAATATAATGGAATTTGATGCAACTGTCATACAAGTGAGAGGTTTATTATCTAGCTATAAAACCAGGTTCAATCCACCATTTTCTACATAAGAAAATGCCTGTACCAAGTCAGGAATATGACAGTTGTTATCCATTCGTTTGATGTGTTTGAACTTTTGATTTTGCCATTTGATTGGGGACTTTCCTTTTTGAATTTTCCTTGGAGTTCAGTATTTTTGTGATTTTACTTTTTCAAATATAAAAGGGGGAGATTTTTATTGGTACTTTTGAAGATATTTCACCTGTTCGATTAATTGATTGGTTGTTGGTAATGCTAATGTCCAGTGGCAAATAGTTCATGCATGTTTAGGACAAGAACAAATTAAAATAAATACATTATTTGGGTTCTTAATATGCTAAATCTTACAATGTATTTAAATAATTTAAGATGTTGCAATTGGGCCCCATTTTAAATTGGTTCACATTGATTTCAAAATGGTCCAAAATTTTTTTTCTATTTCTACACAACTTGAATTCTTGAGGTTCTTTTGATATACAAAATGTTTTATATTTAGATTTTTAATTTTGGTCCGGTTTTCAAATTTGTCCACATTTTAAAGTCCAAAGGGTCCAAATTTTAACTTAGTTTAATTTTAACAAAACTTGAACTCTAATTACAATGAATTAGGGTTCTTTGAATGATAAATAGAAATAATCAAATATCCTGAATATAAATATGTACTTAGATTTATGATTTTGGTCCCAGTTTTCAAGTTGGTTCAAATGGGTCCATAATTTAACTGTGTTTGATTTCAACAATAATTTTAAAGATGCTGATTCAGCCTGAATCTAACCTGTATTTAGTTTTTGGGCCCTATTATGAAATTGGGTTACATTGAGGTCCAAAGGGTCCAAAATTAAACTAAATTTTAAATCTTAATTTGATCTTGGGGTTCTCTGATATGCTGAATCTATTAAACTTTATCTTTATACCATATTTATTCTGTGTTAGAAACTTATTCTTTGTCAAATATTTAATCCCATTACAAATTTAGAGCTGTTATTGCTTGAATGTTCTGTCCAAACTTGCATTTTTTCTTCATCTTCCACAAAATTTGTCCTTTTCTGAGATAACTGGTGTTATCTTTTTAAATTAAACTTTAGTGAAAAGAAAAGCACAATATGTGGATGATTATCTGATGTCAAACATTTTCAAGATGGCCACCAAGGATGGCACAAATTTCAACACTGGTTAATTTAATGAAAATTGTTAATTAGGGATAGTCGTGGTAGTTTGACTTGCTAAACAAATTAAGGTTGTTTTTTCTTCCAAAATGGCAAACATTTTCAAGATGGCCTTATATGAAAATTGACATTAAGGAATTATAGCACTTTTGACATGCCAACAAAACAATGAAATTTTTTTTTAAAGATGGACACAGCAAATAAAGGGTAAAATTTTCAATTTTGTTGAGTTTGATTTTAAAGAATATTGATATTTAGCTGTACTTTGACACAGAGAACAGATATAAAGATGGCCACCATTTCAAAGATTGTCACTAAAAGCGGTCAAATTATCACCATTGTCTGTTTTCAATGTAAAATTATATTGAGAGGTAATTTGACATGCCAAACCAAATGGAGGCAATTTTTATTGTTGTAAAGATGTTAAGGGCTATTTGGACATGCTTAAAAGGAGTGGATATTAACTATTCTGCAAAAATGATTTGGCTTTAGTTGGGAGAATTTTGTAACTACATCCACTTACAGTAAAAGTTGTCAATTTTATTTCCTGTCAGTGGTATATATGAAATTAAAAAAAAATGTGGTATGATTGCCAATGAGAACAAATGACATAGAAGTAAAGCTATAGGTCTTCATATGCCATATGGCCTTCAACAATGAGCAAGACCTATACTGCATATATATTCAGCCATAAAAGGCCCCAAAATAAGAAAATGAAAAAATATGAAAACTAACGGCCTGATTTATGTATGTATGTTTTGTGGTTTTCAGATCTAGACTCGCAGCTAACCTTTCTGTCAGTGTCAACAACAACTGAACTTTCACAGCAGTCAACATCAGATTGGGAGACTGATAATGCTTCTAACAGAAACAATTTCAACCAACCAAACAAGCAACAGAAACTTTCTAACTTTAAAACATCAGTTAAATCTTCCATGGGATTATGTCTCAAAAAATAACAGTTCATCATTTATGGAGATTTTAATGTTGTGGTTTTTCTTTTACAAGAAAGTTAATGTACACTTATTTTATAGTAAAACCTATAGCCGTTCAAGTATAAAAAAACACATTCAACTTTATTGAAATTTGAAGATTCATATGACTTATTTTAATTCTGTTATCTCCGAGGATGCGATGTAGAGCATTATAGGTACAGTAATCTTAACAGCTATCCAATTTCATTCAAAATTCTTTATAAATTTTGCACTGGTATATATAGACTAAGTAATTTGTTTTTCGTCTAGTTGTGGGATTTTTTTTTAGAAGCATTTATGATTTTCATGTTTGTATTGACCACATTGCAGCAACATAGATATAGGTACCTGGCAAATCTTGCCTTGTTAGCATACTAGTCTCAAAGGGTCATAAAAAAATTTCCATCACTAAGTGTCTGTTAAAATCATCTGTTTACAGTTTTCACTTTTAAACCATCATCTTAATAACTTTAGAAGAAGTGTCATACATATATATATGTATACAAAATTTAAAAACTTTTCAATATATATATATTGATAAAAACTATCAACATGACAAGATCTAAATACCCAAAATTTTTCTGAAAAATTGGACATAACATCTATGAGCTATTGTCCCTGAAATGTGTAAATTTACAAATTTTCACAGTTTTCTGCTACTATCCGACAACTATATCAATATATTATAAGAATAAATTGCAAAAGTGGTCAGTAGAAACTTTTTTTTTACAGTCTGAACTTATTCTGAATTGTTTAACTTCTAATTTAAATTGATTGCGTTTGAAATATGTGTTTTTTATTGTTTTAGGTGCACAATTTGTCAATATGATCTATTTTGGCTCCTGGGAGCCTCTAGATTTATAATGAATAATTTGTATTTATGTATGATTATTTTCTTAATGTATTAAATGAAACATTAATTATTCTTTTCCATTTGTTGTTATACTTATTTATAAGTCCAGATCTTATCATATGTCAGTAGTTACAAATTAGACGGCAAAATTGAGAAAATTTGAATATGCAGGTTACCCCATTTTGTTGTGGCATATACCAGACACCAACATTATTTGCCGAGCTTGATATTTTTTTTGATTGGGTATATATAGTTATACTTTGCAAGTAGATATGTTGTTTTACAATAATAAACGGGTCTTGGAGTATTTTGGCTCTGAAAGATGACCAAAATCAGCCATTTTGGACATGTAGCTAAATAAGACATATTGAAACAGTTAAGATTATACATACACTTAATAGACAGCATTGTTAATTCTATGCATTCTTACACTTAAAGTGATGTATTACTAGGAACAACTATCAAAAAATTATAAATGTTCCCATATTTTTTTATTTAAACCAGCGAAATATGCCAAAAAAGGCTTATTTTTGCTGTTTTCGAGCAATTTCATCTGTTAAAACATGGCGCTCAAAAAATATCCAGATCGGTTCAATATTGTCCCAAAAAAATTTGTGTGGTTATTTACATTACTAAGGTGCACCAATATGCCAAATATGAACTCATTTGGAAAAAGTGACATTCGGACGGTTTTGCATGGTTTTCTGGCAGATTGGCTCTTAAAGACAAAAATCGTAATTAACTTTGTTTTCTCATCGACAATCACTTCATAGTATTATAGCTGCTTGCTTGTATGTAGTTCTAGTCTTTAAGTGACTAATTGTAGAAAAAAAAAACTTTAGAATAGCTGAATTCAGGCAAGTTATGGCAAAATCTAATGAAGAAAGTGAACCCAAAATGGCGTCCTATGCAGAAAAAATTAAAACAGACCCTAAAACAATTGAACCCTCAGACATGGTTAGTGTTAAACCTGTATTTACATTGGAATCAGATGTCTTTGGATCAATATCTGAAGGAGAGACTCTGAAAAAATTATACCTGACACACACTGAAATGTACAAAGCTGTCAGCGAAGTTGTACCCGATAGAACAATTATTGGCCTTTAAAGAATCCGAGGCTTATGGAGAATTTACCTTGATGACGAATCTGAAAGAGATATCCTTATATCCAAATGCATCACAGTTCGTGGTAAATCAGTCTGGACTTACTCAAGAAATCCACGTGTGACTGCACATGAAAACATCAACAATGTACGAATAAGAGTAAAAGACGTACCTCTTTCAGCAGACGACGGACAAATTATTAGGGAGTTGGAAAAATATGGTTGCTCAATTTTGAGCAACTTTAGAGAACGATTACGATATAACTACAAACTGACCAACTGCCTAACCGGAGACAGGATCATCATTTGTGATGGACCGCTAACAGAGCACATCCCAAGATCCATTCTCATTGGCAAATATAGAGCCACCATCCTCTATCGTGATCAGCCTAAATACAACTTTCAAAATAAAAAATGTTCGAAATGTCTGAAAGAAGGTCATCAAACAAAAGATTGTACCAATGATTGGGTATGCAGATCATTTGGACAAGAAGGACACAAACAAAATGCCTGTACCAAAGATACTTTCTCAGACGTCCCCGAACAATCAGATAAAGAAAACAATGAAACAAGTGATGCGGATGATGAAACTTCTGAATCTGAAACTGGCACTGATGCAACACAAATATCCGTCCAAACCAACAATGATGTAACATGTGAAAGTGCATCAGCTACCGGAGTGAGCGGTCATGAAGGCGCATCATCTACTGAACGTGAAGGTGCATCAACTACTGGATGTGAAGATGACAATGGACAGTCGCAATCTATTATCAATCCTGTAGCTGATCCACAAAAACGAAAGAAAATAAAAAAAAAAAAGAACAGTAATAAAAAGGGTGATCCCAGTCAAGCTCAAATTACCTCATTCATGTCCGGTAATCAGAGCACACAAGAATCAACCAAAAAAACTCAAAATCCATCAAAACAACCTGTTAGTATTACATTTCAGAAGTCCCCAGTAACACCAACTGAGAAGCTTCACGACAAAGAGAGTGATTCTACTGCCAAGAGGTCCAAAACAACTGATACCTAATTATATACATACATGTAGTTAATTTACCTGTGTTTGTATAAGAATCAAAAACACAACAATATGAATATAATGATGTATTAAATTAATATTTTATTATCATTACAGGTATCATTTAACCACAATTCAAAAATTAATAGACCATAAAACTATAAGTCATCATTTAATTCTATATCACTCAATTATCAGTCTATATAATCACAACTAAATATCTCCTCTCTTATTAGTAATTTACAATCCTTTTGTAACTATGTACAATTTCTCACATCCAGTGGTAAGCAGCGTGTGCACAATCTCAACATCTTTAGATCTTTTCTTTATTATTAAAATTCTTTGTGTCTTTTTTTATCACTTATTGCAAAGCTGCATATGTACATTCACTTCACATATATGTTTTCAAAAAGCTTGTCGGAAACTAACTCTTTCCTATATAATTGTAATAAATCCTTCAATAGTTTTGGTTAAAGCGGATATGGGATTATCATCTGTGAATCCATACACCAAACCTCAAAAGGATAAAGTACACCTACAAAAATCAAAACATAGATCGATTATTATAATTGACACTAAAACATTCATAAGTCATACAATACAAATATTGATCATAAACATACTAGTATTTCACTTACTTATCAAGTAGCCAACAATACTATGCAACATTGGCTCTGTAAATACCATGTAAATAATAGTCCAGTATGTATTTTTATAGTACATGTAAAAACATTTAACAATTTTGTTTATATAGTGTTTAGTTTAAAGTCATGTTTTTTTCTATTAATCATCTTTGTATATATTTTTCTATTGATTGTATTTGCATGTATGTATACAAATTTAATGAGTCCAAAATATTTTTTTTTGGACACAAAGGGGTCTGTATTTCAAGTCACATTGTTGACCCAATTCACGACCTATATATTGAGGTCAGTAACTGATATGTTGTGTAATGTTTGCACATTAATAATCATGATAATTATGGTTGTATATAGATGTACATATATAAAGAATTTAATACTGATAAAAATGTCATACAAAAAAAACCAACAAAGCAAGGATAAAGATAAAATCTTAAATTCAAATTCATGTGGATTTACAGGTTCAACTTACTTTCAAACTGAACAGAACTCCTTAATTATACTAGCTCACCTTCTTAATAATAATACAATATGATACATAAAAACTGTATCCATGTCTGCACCGTAAATACCAACGGTTTACAAAAATCTGAAAAAAGAAACAGAATTATTGAATGGGCTAATCAACAAAAATGTAATATAGTATTCCTACAAGAAACTCATTTTACTTACACCTTAGAATCAAAGTTAAAACAAGAATTCAAAGGTGAATTAATTTTAAATAATGGGTTAAGTAATGCAAGAGGGGTGGCTATATGGATAAAAAGCAGATTAAACTACAAGCTTATTGACCAATATAAAGACTCAGAAGGTAGATTCATACTAGTTATTAAATATAGAAATAGATGACAATATATACACCTTAGTGAACCTATATGCACCTAATAATTGTAAAACAAGAAATACTTCTTTTAAATCAGTAAAACAATTAATTGAAGATCATAGTATTGGCCAGTTAATAATTGGGGGTGACTTCAATGACATATTATCTATAAAAGATACCAAGAAAAAATTAGGAAATAAAAAATTTGATAAACCAGTTCATAACCTCAAGACATTGATTAAGAATCTAAAACTTACCGATGTCTGGAGAGGCAAAAACATAAATAAAACCCAATTTACCTGGAGAAGAAAAAACTTTTCAGAATCTACAAGAATTGATTATTTTTTAGTAAGTGATGAAGTTAATAAAAATTGCATTTCATGCGACATAAGACCAATAGTACTTCAACACACTGATCATTACGCCGTTTCATTAAAAATCAACATAAATAGAAACTCAAAAGGGCGAGGTTACTGGAAATTAAACAGTAGCATCCTAGATGATAAACAGTATCAAAAAATTATTTCAAAGTTGATTAATACATATAAAACAAAAGCAGAAACATCTCTAAACCTAGATATTTTATGGGATAATTTTAAAGTTGAGGTAAGGGATTATACCATTCAATACTGTAAATTAAAAGCAAATATTAAAAAAGATAATATTGAAATTTTAGAAAACACATTAAAAACATTATCCGCTTAAATAGATTGTGACAGCAATACACATGAGAGGAAAATTAACCTAAAAGAAAATATAGAAAAACAATTAGCAAGCTTATATAATGAAAAAATTAAAGGAAATCAAATAAGATCACGTGTGAAATGGCTAGAAGAAGGGGAGAAAAACACATCCTTTTTTCTTGGCCTAGAAAAAACAAGGCAAAGTAAAAAAACTATAACTCAACTGTATGATGAAAATAAACAGGTAACATATGACCAAAACAAAATAATAAATCTAGAAGTTAATTATTATACTAAATTATATACTTCAACAAAACCTGACACAGAAGAGGTAAGAAAGTACTTTGAAACTATTAAAGAATGTAAAAAAATTAATGAAAATGAAAGCAATATATGTGAAGGAAAAATTACTATAAGTGAATTCACAGAGGCTATATTTAAAATGAAACTGAACAAAGCCCCAGGTTTGGACGGACTAAATGTTGAGTTTTATAGAAAATTCTGGGAACAAATTAAAGATTTGATAGTACCCGTTTTCAATTATTGCTTTAAAAAAGGTGAATTAACCAACTCCCAAAAAATTGGAGCTATATCTCTTTTGTATAAAAAAAATGATCCACTCTCCCTTGATAACTATAGACCTATCACATTATTAAATTATGATGTTAAATTATTAGCCTATGCCTTAGCGCAAAGATTAAAATCAGTACTTCCAAAAATAATTCACTCTGATTAAAAAGGTTACATAAAAAACAGATACATAGGATTTAATATTAGACAAATCCAAGACATCATTGATTATTCTGAAAAATTTAAAGTAGATGGTGCAATTTTATTTTTAGACTTTACTAAAGCTTTCGACTCACTGGAGTGGTGTTTTATGTTTGAATCTTTAAAAAAATTTGGTTTTAAAAAGGAATTCATTAAATGGGTTGAAACTATGTATACAGATATAAAAGGGTGTATTTTAAATAATGGATGGGTGTCTGCCCCCTTTAATACATTCCGTGGGATTAGACAAGGGTGTCCGTTATCCTCATTAATTTTCGTTTTATCTGTTGAAATAATGGCAATTAAATTAAGGGAAAATAACAAACTAAAAGGATTTGAAATCAAATTAGATGGAAAATCTTGCTCGCTAAAAATATGTCAGTTGGCAGACGATACTCAATTGTTTTTAAAAACACGCAAAGAAATAAGTATAGCCCTTAACATTATTGAAACTTTTGGAAGCCTTTCTGGACTTAAATTGAATAGAAATAAAACAGAAGGTTTGTGGCTTGGGAAACTTAAACATTCAAAAGATAAATTTGAAAATATAAACTGGAAACAAGACCACATTAAAAGTCTAGGAATATATTTTGGATACAATTATCAAGAATGTCATAAATTAAATACAGAAAAGCAAATAGACAAGTGTGAAAAATTAATTCAAGGATGGAACAAACGAAACTTAACATTAATAGGAAAGATAACTGTAGTTAAGTCTTTAATTTTACCAAACCTAACATACATTGCATCAAGTATGATAATAACACAGGAAATAAAGCAAAAGTTCAAGAATTTAATATATAATTTTATATGGAGTGGAAAAAAAGATAAAGTTAAACGTACTATATTATGTAAACCATATCTTGAGGGAGGATTACAAATGATTGATTTAGACTGCTATCTTAAATCATTACAAATCAGATGGGTTTTAAAACTAATCAAAAAGGAAAATGATAACTGGAAAATTATTCCAAGATTTTACCTTGATAAATTTGGGAAAGATCTTCTTTTATTCAGAATGAATTTAACAAATGTTAATTTGCTTAATAAAATAGATTATAAATCTTTACCTGAATTCTATAAACAATTAATTAAAACATGGGTAGAAATAAAAGGAGGTCAAACAATCACACCAAGAAACTTTCTTTAGGTTAGAAAACAACTTATATGGGGAAATCATCTTATCAAAGAAAATGGGAAATGTTTGTTCTTTCAAAACTGGGTTAATAGTAATATTTTGTACATCAATAATATATTAGATGAAAACGGATACATCTCATCAGAAACTGTACTAAAAAATTTAAAGAATAAACAAGATTGGATTAGAGAATTTTCATTAGTTAAAAAAGCTATACCAAAGCACTGGCAAAATATTTTAAAACAAGAAAGCTCTTACAAAACTGTTGTCAATATAAAAACATCAGTGAAGTTAAATATACTACTAAAACATGAAATTTCACCAGATATGAGTAACAAAGAAGTATATACTTTCTTGCAAAGTCAATTTACACATGATAAACCGACAGGAGTTTTAATGTGGGAAAGAATTCTTCATAAAAAAATGACTACAAAATTGAAGTCCACATTTAACTTTATTTTTAACTACCTTGAAAACAACAAATTTAAAATGTTTAAATGGAAAATAATACGTTATATATTAGCCTGTAATGAATTACTTTATAAATGGGAAATAGTACCAAGTGGTTTGTGCTTCTATTGTAAGCAACATGATGATTATAAACACTTCTTTTTTTCCTGTTCATATAATGTTCATTATTGGCATAAAGTTGACCAGCTATTAGCATTTTTAAAAATTGATAAGCATATACTTAGTCTTGAAAGTTTAGTAACTGGCTATAAAATTGATGATGAAGCTTATTTTGATATGAACTATCTATTAACTATAATTTTCTTTTCCATCTATAAAGCATATTATATGTCTGACAAGAAAGATAAGGTCATTGATATCTTCAAAATCCTCAAAAATGAAATCTGGGACATTATTAACATAAATAAAATCAGAAGCAAAAAAAACAAGAAAATAATACTTAAAACAAGGGAATATTTCGAATTCCTTTAAATGAAATGACAATTATTAGATACAAGTCTTAGCTGTGACCTCATTAATACATGACTGCACATGTGTCCAGTCAATTGGTGTGCATTAACTAAAATTCGCAATTTTACTCTTTTATAATTTATTGATAAAAAAATCATATACAGTATAGGTTAAGAAACGTACCGTATTCCGGTAAAAAAACAAAAATTATGTAGAATTGTTCTAATGTATTGATCTGTATTAATATAACTTACTTTATAGATATACTTTATTGAATATCTTTCCCTAGATATTCAATAACTAATTTAAAGGGATACTTAATTGAAGCTGTAGATTGAGTAAATTGTTAACAGCAAAGGTGCAATAAAATTGATTAATTAAAAAAAAAACAAAAAAAAAACATAAAGAATAGAGAAAAATGGACCAAAAGAATAAATAATAGAGAATAATGAGATGCTAAAATATAAAGAATAGAGAATAATGGGCAAAAAGTATAAAGAATAAAGAAAAATGGCCTTAAAATTAAAGAATACAGAAATTAAGGACCCCCAATCTAGACCCTCATCCAGTTGTTGTATTGTTTTGTGTATTTGACTGTTGAAAAAATAAATAAATAAAACAAACAAACAAACAAACAAAAATACGATATCCCTCTATTCTCGACTGTTCAATTTCAAATATTTAAAACGCTCGGCAAGCTTACTTTTTAAATTTGAAAATTTAACTGTCTCAAGTGGGAAAATTTCGTCTCGACCTCGAAACAGTGGTATAGAATCTATATGAACATAATTTTTCAAATTTAGAAACAATTTAATTATATGTAATATTTTCCCATTCTATTTTAGTAATAACAACTTAGACATTAGCATTGGATATGATTGTCATTCTATTTAGAGGTCAAGTCGATTCAATTGAAACACCAAGCCAATACCATCAACACATCGATGACCTTATCGAGGTTTTTTCCCTCGGAAATAAACGTTGAACCTTCAACGTTGTTCCTACAACTGCACAATCTCAAATATATCTTATGCGTTTGTTTCAAATAGAAATGCATTAAAGAATTTGGAGAAGAAGAAACATACATGTATTATATCTTTAATCCACCATTTTCTACATAGGAAATGCCTGTACCAAGTCAGGAATATGGCAGTTATTTACATTCATTTGATGTGTTTGAGCTTTTGATTCTGCCATTTGATAAGGGACTTTCCGATTTGAATTTTCCTTGGAGTTCGGTATTTTTGTTATTTTACTTTTCACTAGTCGAAGACATTATCTTTTTTTAAATATAACGATGTAAATCTACGGAACTCGAACGAAACTAAGATATTACAGACTAAATCCAAAGCAAGCATGAATAAATATATTAGAACAAATTCATGAACGCATTTTGTAGTGTCAATAATTTTACCATTATACTGCGAGATTACATTCAATTGTATTCAGAACAGAAAATAAAATCTACATAGTTACATGTTTTTGTGTCTTTTTGTGATAATGTGAACTTTAAGCATAATAGAGAGGATTAAGCACCGTTTGTACTCAAATTTTGTTATATAATCAAAATTAAAATGGACGTATATGAATAAAGCTGTCACAAGTGCAAAAACGGAGGTAATCGATTTGAGTTTTTTGAATTCTATTTGAAAACCCTGGCCTGCACGCAGAAATATAAACTAACTGTTTGAGTTGAGAATTATAAGGATTAAACACATTTCGTTTATAGGTTATTTGTGTGTAAACTGGACCAAGAAACTCACAAAGTGTATAAAAAGTCACACTTTAATGAAAAGTTTGTGAGTCCGCTTAATATACACTAATAACCTGTAGAAAATAAATGTGTTTAATCCTTCTTGTTCTCAACCCAATATTTGTTATCTTTTTTCTTCCATTTTCGGCATTTTTGCAGCCCTAGGATTTCATTCCATAACATCTGTATCGTGCATGACTATACCGCTGACAGTGAAACTCGTTTGTTTTTTTTATATTTTAAGGACAATATTCATACACAAAAAGATATCCTCTTGTAAGATTCCTACAGAGTCAATTTTCAAACTTCTATTAGTAAGCGTTCCATTTAATTTTGGCAACAATTTCAACGGCGTATGTTGGGCTTTTGGTGCAGCTCCTTATTGTTAATGTATATATTTGTATTTATAGTTGATGCTGCCGGTGCTACATCAAAATACTTTCATTAATGATCAGAATTTTTTAGAGTAAATGTGCAGGAACCTGTTTCAGTGGTTGTCGTTTGTTGATGTGGTTCTTAAGTGTTTCTCGTTTCTCGTTTTTTATATAGATTAGACCGTTGGTTTTCATGTTTGAATTGTTTTACACTAGTCATTTTGGGGTCCTTTATACATTGTAGCTTGCTGTTCGGTGTGATCCAATGCTCCGTGTTAAAGGCCGTACTTTGTCCTATAATTGCTAACTTTTTATACATTGTGACTTGGATGGAGAGCTGTCTCATTGGCACTCATACCACATCTTCTTATTTATATGTACAGCTCATTATACTTTACTTAAACTTAACTGGGAGGGTGTCAGATATTATAACGCATGTATTTTTTTCCCTTTTGCAGGTGCATGATAACAATTTCGGATTTTAGATATATTCCTTTAACACCTAGGAAGTGTATGTGTGCTGATTTAAAGTTATAGGTGTAATACCACCATTGATTTTCCCCTATTAGTCTTTGTTAAATTTGCACTTTTCAAAAAATTGTGCAGAATTTATCTTTGTTTCTAATAAAGAAATACTTGGCATGAGTAAAGTTTTATCCTGTCAAGTACTGCATGTAGAAAAAAATTCACATAACATTTCATTGCATATAAGAAAATAACCATCACTGGAACATAACCAATCAAAGTTTCCCCCTTTTTTAACCAGTGTACAAGCTTTAGTAACCATGTAACCTTAAGTTTCCAAAATATTCTATAGAAACCCCAAATAATTGTGAGAAATGTTTTTGAACATTAGAGAAGTATTCTTATTAAACCAAACCATATGGTTTTTTCAATAATTGGCACACTTTTTGTTCGGCATATGGTTACTCAAAATAAACTTTTTAGATTAGTTTAATTATTTAATTACAGATTGTATCCACCCGTTTTGCAAATGCTGTATCAGCCCTTGCATCTAATCCTCTAGCCGTCTTATCATGTGTGTTGGTGAAGTCTTGTGAACTTAATAAAGCTGGTGTTTTTAGTTTTTTTTTAGATTAACATTCACCAGTTGCTTTACCCCTATTGTGAACGGTTTTTTTTAACAAACTGTCCGGGGTTGTCGTCAGTACGGAACAAAATGCAAAATTTGCATTAAATTCCGTCCTGTGAAGTTGAATAGACAATGCATGGGAAATAGTGCAGCCACGCATATTAGAAGCATCTTTTTAATCCGTACATTTCTCGTTTATTAAAAGGAAAAGAACTAGGTGGATTTCCAGTTTTCATTTAGAATGCTATACATTTGAGCACTAGGTACAGATGGGGAAATGAAGTTTGCAATTTTATTAGATTCAGCAGGTGTCATTTTCTAAAAAAAAATCTTATGGATATGATAGGGTGAAAAAGTTTTTTTCTCTCTTCAAACCAAGTTAACAGAAAGCGTCGTTTTAATCATAAAACCAAAAAAGCAATAACATATAGGGATAGCAGCCTTGGATTGTCTTAATTAAATTCTGTGATCCTCTAATTATCAATTAAGTTCCCCTAAGGTCAATGTAATTATGACATGTGTATATTTAATAGAGTGTAGCGACAACGTGCCACCCTATTCAGTGCTGGATATTTAATTTATAGTAAAGATAACATTAAAACAAGAAATGGTTAATACAATTTTTTTTTAAGATTTCAAGCGGGGGGGCTGCTTACAGTTTATCTATAATAATATTCAAAATAATAACAAATACATGTGGATAGTGTCCACATGTGGACACAGATGATGCCCCCACTTGCATAGGATATAGTTATAAAGGGACACGCAGCCCCCCCCCCCCCCCAAACCCCCCTAAATCCGCTAGTGCCGTGTTTCGTGAAATCGGTAAAAAGATCAACGTGCAAGAAATTTTTAATTGTTCGTTCATCGTGAAATGGCAATTTTATTTCGCGTTCTTCCGTGCAGATATATACGCCCCTCTTAATGGCGACATACACTGATCCGTTGGTTAACAAATGCTTTGTAAATATCTATGACGTGTATGAGGGTCTGTATGGAAGGGCCTTCATTTCTAAATTCTTGAATTGTTTAGATCTTTTTTTTCTCCATTCTTTTTTTTAAAGATGAAAATGTTCAAACGAGAAAACTAACGGCCTGATTTATGTCCAACCAATGTTATCAATAAACAAAAAATAAATATGATATACAGCAACATACGACAACCACTGAGTTACAAGCTCCTGACTTGGGACAGGCACATACAGTATGTAGCGGGGTAACAAACATTCTCCTTAACCTGGAACAGTGCAAATTGCCTATTTGATTCTATCATTACACACTTTTCTCTTTGTCAAATGTAACATGGTCCTATATATGCCAGACAGATTTGGATGATGCCCTTTAAAGGCATTATAAATTGAATAACTATTGATTTAAAAACTTGTTAGCTTATCGAAAGATTAAATGTAATTACAATATTTAAGAAAATTAAAAATAACACACAAAACGCACATATAATAGCTTTTCATTGATGCAGGCGGATTTTTTTTCCAGATTTATCATTTACTTTAATTTGCATACTTATTTTTTTTTTCCCCGTGCGAAAATTTATTTTCACTTTTTGTACACATTTGTATCCTCATTTATGTTGCAGAATATTCAATTTCATTCTGTCCTCCCCGTTATACATCCATTTATCATAAAATATGATCACCGTTATTACTATACCTCACGTGTTTTGAATAAAATAGATAGTAAATATAAAATTAAATAAGTTTTTAATT
Source organism: Mytilus californianus (assembly GCF_021869535.1). Classification (NCBI taxonomy): domain Eukaryota; kingdom Metazoa; phylum Mollusca; class Bivalvia; order Mytilida; family Mytilidae; genus Mytilus; species Mytilus californianus. The sequence continues at coordinate 2,340,374 of NW_026262723.1, forward strand.
CAAAAAATAATTTAGAATCTAATAAATTATTTTCCGTTGAAAACTATAAAGTATTTCTCAAAACAAGATGAAATATTATTCATCTAAATTGCTCATTTTGTCAATTAAAACAAAGACCAGGCTGTATGTATAAATTGCCTGCATTGGAAATCGAAATTTGTTTTTAATCTTTCCGGTCACTATAGCTTTTTGAAAGTTAGAAATTTAAGGTTGGATCTTATTCTTGAAGCATTTTTTTTTGTCGTACAAGATTAGTTTTAAACACCGTAAATTCTGATTTTAATTCACATTCACTGAGTATTAATTTCTTATATTTTTTGCCTTCAGCTTCAGTGAGATCAGGCGAAATCTTTATTATTTCTCCTTAAGACAATTTAAAATGAAACAAATGACAAAAGACAATGAACCTTTATCACTTTTATTTTTACTATAAGATTTTGTCAATTAAGCATTATAAATAAAATTTAACTTCATTGCAAGATCAGATATTATTTTACAAGAATCATCCAGAAATAAGTTAATCTCAACATACATACGTTGCCAGTATATCGAAACTTCTCTAAAGTATTGTTTATCGGCTAAACCTTCTGAAACTCAATTTTGAAAATCACATAAGTTCAAATTCTAAGCGTAAGTCATTAAAATTTACCAATGTAAAGTTACACGGACGTACGAAACTTGCGCCAATTAAAAAACGTTTTCGATCTTTAATTTGCGCGGATTTGATTCTTTCATCAGTGCCTATTTTATTTTGTTATCACTAGCGCCGATACTATGTTTGCTTTACGGTTTAATACATGTACATACAGTAAACCTAGAATGTATATTGGTAATACATGGATATAAACAGTGTTCCCTTATGTTTAAGATCAATTTCGTCATTTTTTTTCGAGAACTTCGGTTTGACACGAGAAAGAAAAGATGGACTTCGTTGTTGGCAAGTACTACACGCATAGAAATGATGAAATGACGAGAAAGGAATATATCATGTGAATTGTTTTACATGACGATGGACGTTTTTAACGACCTTGACTAGCTATACAGCCCTTGCACGGTCCGATGTTTTACATTTGTTATTTCGAGGCCTTTTATAACGGACTATGCGGTATGGACTTTGCTCATTGTTGAAGGCCGTACGGTACCTATAGTTGTTAATTTCTGTGTCATTTGGTCTCTTGTGGAGAATTGTCTCATTGGCAATCATACCACATCTTCTTTTTTATATATCAGATGTGTATCATATAAAATACTCGGCAAGAAAAGTTAATAATTAATTACGTTATAATTTGACGTTTTTTCATGGCTAGAAACAACGTCATAGAGCTTTTATGTCACTACCAAGTTGCGTTTGTTGGTGCGCATAAACAATAGGCTGTTTGGTCTTTAACGTTTTCTGTGCCACGGGCCGATTTTCGGCCGATGTTTTTTTCCTTACGTCGAACAATAGGCTTCAGTGACGTTGCCTCTTTTGTGTACTATGGGAGTGGCTACACAGACGAAGAACTGTGCCATAACAAAACGTAACGTTATGCATGCAAAGTGCTTTCAAATTTTCATTTTAGTTGCGTCGGCCATACTTTTAGAGTGTATGTATATAAATTATTTCAATTTGTTTTCATTTTGTGGACTTTCTGCTGATTTTTCTGTTTTGTTTTATATAAAAAAATCATATTAAAGAAATAGAGAAGTTTCACTCAAATATGTTAATGATAGCAGTCGAAATGTTTAATTACTGAAACCAATTTTGTTGAACTGTATTTGCACGTTTCATCAAATAATGAATCTTCATAGTGGTCCAGATCCGAATTATGGAACTATCAAACAAACAAGAAGCCCAAAAACGTTCGAAGAGCGATTTCAAATACCAGAATGACCGAAAAATCAATTAAAAATACTATCTAGGGAAAAGTAAAGTTGAGTAATAAAAAGTGCTTGTCGTGATCCTACAGAGCCATCTTTACGGGAGGGGATGGGGATTTGATGCATTATCAATCATTTATTCATGTAGGTGTGGTGGGTTGTCTTATATTCTCACTTCTCCATTTTAAAACGATACCTGGTATTACAATAAAAACGTTTTTTTTAATTAGAAACAAATAATATATTTTTACTCAAGATTCAACACACTAATGATCATCTTTACAATCCCGACGCACCCCTTTACTGCATACTCGACACACTGTCCTACTCCTCCTTCGACCCCCGTAACCATTCCTGTCTGAACATACATCACAGTCTTTCTCTCGATGACCGGGCAACTTCCATTTTTATTCTTATTTTGTCTAAATTGTCTAAATTGTCTTGATTTTCCTTTCTTTGCATCATGTGGTCTTTGGCGAGATCCTCAATAAGCTGTTGCGTGAAAGCTAATCTTGACAGTTTAAGGTTATCCGATGTATTTTATTGGTATAATGTGTATGCATTGATAACCATACGGTGCATAAGATTAAAAAACTACCTTTTTCCATAAAGTTTTTCGTCCATCATTATTACTCTCTGTCATCATATCCATAGGTACTTGGGGACAGGACATTTTTTTGGGCAGCACGATTCGAAGATAGTTTTTGATTTGGTAAATTTCTTTATAATACAACCCCATAACTCGGAAACGTAAAATCTAAAATTTACAAAAAAAAGAAAGGGAGCTCACGTCAATAGATATTAACAATTCACCAAAGTTTTAAGCAAATTGGTTAAAGCGTTTTTGAGGTAATATCCGATATGTTGACGCCGGACGGACGGACGGACAGACAGACGGACAACGGTATACCATATTACGTCCCGTAAACGGGCGTATAAAAATACACTCCTAGATTATCAAATAATCAAATAATCATGAAATATTTGGTCTGGTAATCAAATAATCACTAAAAAACGTCCAAGTAATCACATAATCAAAAACCCCGTGAGGAAGCTCAACTATCAACTGTTTGTTTGAGCGCTGTGGAACCATCTCTTCGAATTTAAAAGAAATAAAAAAGTTGAAACCTACCTATGCCCCTGAGATTTTTAATAAAATTATTACCGAAAAAGTACAATTTACTTCTACGTATACGGAGGCAAAACTTCTCAAAATAGCCGTTCAAATGCAATCACTGACGTCGTACCCTTTTACGCAAAATCTTATAACGCGACGTTATTGTTATCGTCACTGACGGTAAATATTCTTGTGTACTTTAGAAAAAAACAAGCTTGGCAGTAAAAGGAAAATTGCCAAATATTCCCTGGCACTGAAAGAGTTAATACCACATCTTTATTATAGGTCCCGAGTCGAGAAATATCGTATCACATTCGATGCAGTGGTAGAATCTATATATAAACAACGTCAATTTTACCATTCGAAGTTGCCACTTATTTCAGGCTCCATTGTTTTTATCGTGGTTCAGAAAATTATTCATCACTGAGTGCTTTACAAGTTGGTGACATAAAAATACGACTTTATCCTAAAATACATTGTAATATCCTGATTTTTTTGGGGGTTGAATCAGTGGATATTTTGCTTACTGTGATAATTGGTAGAGTTCTTCCGAGACTATTAAAATCGACTATACGCTCGATCCAAATGGTTAATAGCAAGTAAATGTTAATTTGCCGTATAAATCACCTACATTCAATACTCCTCCGTTTAATATTCTCATATTAGTTTAAATGCACCAAAAGGTTGACTGGGAATAGAAATATGGTCATCGCGTTCCGATATTGTACAAACTAATTGCCACGCACGTATTTGCGCATATGCCATAGCCCTTGCCACTTAATGTCAAGCAATCAGCAACCAGTCAATCAATAATAAATATAATTGTATCAATTTTTGTTTATAATAAATATATAACCCTGATCCTTGATTACTATCATAATAATAATCATAATTGTAAGCTTCAGATGCAACACTATACATTAATGGCCGAGTGATCTAAGTAGTTCAACTACTGTATTCTAAGCCTGTCAAGACTGAGGTTGTGAGTTTGAACTGTGCAATACGAGGATTGTCAGTTTTCCTGCCGAAAGTCGGTGTTTCTTTCCGGGCACTTCGGCTTCCTCCACCAATGAAAACTGACCGCCACAAAATACCCAAAAAGGTTGAAAGTGGCGTTAAACACCAATCAATCAATCTAAACATAGTATGATCATGACAGTATGTATCATGCACATCATTTTGTAAATGTTTTACTTATATGACAATAAAGAATTACTATAAAAAAAATCTGGATCTTATCATGACCAGGCATTCAAATCTCCACATACCATAGTTAATAAATAATTCATTATCATTCATTGGGGGCTTTAATTAATATTGATTTTACCACGGGACACGCAACCCCCCCCCCCCCCAAACCCCCCTAAATCCGCTAGTGCCGTGTTTCGTGAAATCGGTAAAAAGATCAACGTGCAAGAAATTTTTAATTGTTCGTTCATCGTGAAATGGCAATTTTATTTCGCGTTCTTCCGTGCAAAATTAAGCATTATAAATAAAATTTAACTTCATTGCAAGATCAGATATTATTTTACAAGAATCATCCAGAAATAAGTTAATCTCAACATACATACGTTGCCAGTATATCGAAACTTCTCTAAAGTATTGTTTATCGGCTAAACCTTCTGAAACTCAATTTTGAAAATCACATAAGTTCAAATTCTAAGCGTAAGTCATTAAAATTTACCAATGTAAAGTTACACGGACGTACGAAACTTGCGCCAATTAAAAAACGTTTTCGATCTTTAATTTGCGCGGATTTGATTCTTTCATCAGTGCCTATTTTATTTTGTTATCACTAGCGCCGATACTATGTTTGCTTTACGGTTTAATACATGTACATACAGTAAACCTAGAATGTATATTGGTAATACATGGATATAAACAGTGTTCCCTTATGTTTAAGATCAATTTCGTCATTTTTTTCGAGAACTTCGGTTTGACACGAGAAAGAAAAGATGGACTTCGTTGTTGGCAAGTACTACACGCATAGAAATGATGAAATGACGAGAAAGGAATATATCATTTGAATTGTTTTACATGACGATGGACGTTTTTAACGACCTTGACTATCTATACAGCCCTTGCACGGTCCGATGTTTTACATTTGTTATTTCGAGGCCTTTTATAACGGACTATGCGGTATGGACTTTGCTCATTGTTGAAGGCCGTACGGTACCTATAGTTGTTAATTTCTGTGTCATTTGGTCTCTTGTGGAGAATTGTCTCATTGGCAATCATACCACATCTTCTTTTTTATATATCAGATGTGTATCATATAAAATACTCGGCAAGAAAAGTTAATAATTAATTACGTTATAATTTGACGTTTTTTCATGGCTAGAAACAACGTCATAGAGCTTTTATGTCACTACCAAGTTGCGTTTGTTGGTGCGCATAAACAATAGGCTGTTTGGTCTTTAATGTTTTCTGTGCCATGGGCCGATTTTCGGCCGATGTTTTTTTCCTTACGTCGAACAATAGGCTTCAGTGACGTTGCCTCTTTTGTGTACTATGGGAGTGGCTACACAGACGAAGAACTGTGCCATAACAAAACGTAACGTTATGCATGCAAAGTGCTTTCAAATTTTCATTTTAGTTGCGTCGGCCATACTTTTAGAGTGTATGTATATAAATTATTTCAATTTGTTTTCATTTTGTGGACTTTCTGCTGATTTTTCTGTTTTGTTTTATATAAAAAAATCATATTAAAGAAATAGAGAAGTTTCACTCAAATATGTTAATGATAGCAGTCGAAATGTTTAATTACTGAAACCAATTTTGTTGAACTGTATTTGCACGTTTCATCAAATAATGAATCTTCATAGTGGTCCAGATCCGAATTATGGAACTATCAAACAAACAAGAAGCCCAAAAACGTTCGAAGAGCGATTTCAAATACCAGAATGACCGAAAAATCAATTAAAAATACTATCTAGGGAAAAGTAAAGTTGAGTAATAAAAAGTGCTTGTCGTGATCCTACAGAGCCATCTTTACGGGAGGGGATGGGGATTTGATGCATTATCAATCATTTATTCATGTAGGTGTGGTGGGTTGTCTTATATTCTCACTTCTCCATTTTAAAACGATACCTGGTATTACAATAAAAACGTTTTTTTTAATTAGAAACAAATAATATATTTTTACTCAAGATTCAACACACTAATGATCATCTTTACAATCCCGACGCACCCCTTTACTGCATACTCGACACACTGTCCTACTCCTCCTTCGACCCCCGTAACCATTCCTGTCTGAACATACATCACAGTCTTTCTCTCGATGACCGGGCAACTTCCATTTTTATTCTTATTTTGTCTAAATTGTCTAAATTGTCTTGATTTTCCTTTCTTTGCATCATGTGGTCTTTGGCGAGATCCTCAATAAGCTGTTGCGTGAAAGCTAATCTTGACAGTTTAAGGTTATCCGATGTATTTTATTGGTATAATGTGTATGCATTGATAACCATACGGTGCATAAGATTAAAAAACTACCTTTTTCCATAAAGTTTTTCGTCCATCATTATTACTCTCTGTCATCATATCCATAGGTACTTGGGGACAGGACATTTTTTTGGGCAGCACGATTCGAAGATAGTTTTTGATTTGGTAAATTTCTTTATAATACAACCCCATAACTCGGAAACGTAAAATCTAAAATTTACAAAAAAAAGAAAGGGAGCTCACGTCAATAGATATTAACAATTCACCAAAGTTTTAAGCAAATTGGTTAAAGCGTTTTTGAGGTAATATCCGATATGTTGACGCCGGACGGACGGACGGACAGACAGACGGACAACGGTATACCATATTACGTCCCGTAAACGGGCGTATAAAAATACACTCCTAGATTATCAAATAATCAAATAATCATGAAATATTTGGTCTGGTAATCAAATAATCACTAAAAAACGTCCAAGTAATCACATAATCAAAAACCCCGTGAGGAAGCTCAACTATCAACTGTTTGTTTGAGCGCTGTGGAACCATCTCTTCGAATTTAAAAGAAATAAAAAAGTTGAAACCTACCTATGCCCCTGAGATTTTTAATAAAATTATTACCGAAAAAGTACAATTTACTTCTACGTATACGGAGGCAAAACTTCTCAAAATAGCCGTTCAAATGCAATCACTGACGTCGTACCCTTTTACGCAAAATCTTATAACGCGACGTTATTGTTATCGTCACTGACGGTAAATATTCTTGTGTACTTTAGAAAAAAACAAGCTTGGCAGTAAAAGGAAAATTGCCAAATATTCCCTGGCACTGAAAGAGTTAATACCACATCTTTATTATAGGTCCCGAGTCGAGAAATATCGTATCACATTCGATGCAGTGGTAGAATCTATATATAAACAACGTCAATTTTACCATTCGAAGTTGCCACTTATTTCAGACTCCATTGTTTTTATCGTGGTTCAGAAAATTATTCATCACTGAGTGCTTTACAAGTTGGTGACATAAAAATACGACTTTATCCTAAAATACATTGTAATATCCTGATTTTTTTGGGGGTTGAATCAGTGGATATTTTGCTTACTGTGATAATTGGTAGAGTTCTTCCGAGACTATTAAAATCGACTATACGCTCGATCCAAATGGTTAATAGCAAGTAAATGTTAATTTGCCGTATAAATCACCTACATTCAATACTCCTCCGTTTAATATTCTCATATTAGTTTAAATGCACCAAAAGGTTGACTGGGAATAGAAATATGGTCATCGCGTTCCGATATTGTACAAACTAATTGCCACGCACGTATTTGCGCATATGCCATAGCCCTTGCCACTTAATGTCAAGCAATCAGCAACCAGTCAATCAATAATAAATATAATTGTATCTATTTTTGTTTATAATAAATATATAACCCTGATCCTTGATTACTATCATAATAATAATCATAATTGTAAGCTTCAGATGCAACACTATACATTAATGGCCGAGTGATCTAAGTAGTTCAACTACTGTATTCTAAGCCTGTCAAGACTGAGGTTGTGAGTTTGAACTGTGCAATACGAGGATTGTCAGTTTTCCTGCCGAAAGTCGGTGTTTCTTTCCGGGCACTTCGGCTTCCTCCACCAATGAAAACTGACCGCCACAAAATACCCAAAAAGGTTGAAAGTGGCGTTAAACACCAATCAATCAATCTAAACATAGTATGATCATGACAGTATGTATCATGCACATCATTTTGTAAATGTTTTACTTATATGACAATAAAGAATTACTATAAAAAAAATCTGGATCTTATCATGACCAGGCATTCAAATCTCCACATACCATAGTTAATAAATAATTCATTATCATTCATTGGGGGCTTTAATTAATATTGATTTTACCACGGGACACGCAACCCCCCCCCCCCCCCCCAAACCCCCCTAAATCCGCTAGTGCCGTGTTTCGTGAAATCGGTAAAAAGATCAACGTGCAAGAAATTTTTAATTGTTCGTTCATCGTGAAATGGCAATTTTATTTCGCGTTCTTCCGTGCAAAATTAAGCATTATAAATAAAATTTAACTTCATTGCAAGATCAGATATTATTTTACAAGAATCATCCAGAAATAAGTTAATCTCAACATACATACGTTGCCAGTATATCGAAACTTCTCTAAAGTATTGTTTATCGGCTAAACCTTCTGAAACTCAATTTTGAAAATCACATAAGTTCAAATTCTAAGCGTAAGTCATTAAAATTTACCAATGTAAAGTTACACGGACGTACGAAACTTGCGCCAATTAAAAAACGTTTTCGATCTTTAATTTGCGCGGATTTGATTCTTTCATCAGTGCCTATTTTATTTTGTTATCACTAGCGCCGATACTATGTTTGCTTTACGGTTTAATACATGTACATACAGTAAACCTAGAATGTATATTGGTAATACATGGATATAAACAGTGTTCCCTTATGTTTAAGATCAATTTCGTCATTTTTTTCGAGAACTTCGGTTTGACACGAGAAAGAAAAGATGGACTTCGTTGTTGGCAAGTACTACACGCATAGAAATGATGAAATGACGAGAAAGGAATATATCATTTGAATTGTTTTACATGACGATGGACGTTTTTAACGACCTTGACTATCTATACAGCCCTTGCACGGTCCGATGTTTTACATTTGTTATTTCGAGGCCTTTTATAACGGACTATGCGGTATGGACTTTGCTCATTGTTGAAGGCCGTACGGTACCTATAGTTGTTAATTTCTGTGTCATTTGGTCTCTTGTGGAGAATTGTCTCATTGGCAATCATACCACATCTTCTTTTTTATATATCAGATGTGTATCATATAAAATACTCGGCAAGAAAAGTTAATAATTAATTACGTTATAATTTGACGTTTTTTCATGGCTAGAAACAACGTCATAGAGCTTTTATGTCACTACCAAGTTGCGTTTGTTGGTGCGCATAAACAATAGGCTGTTTGGTCTTTAATGTTTTCTGTGCCACGGGCCGATTTTCGGCCGATGTTTTTTTCCTTACGTCGAACAATAGGCTTCAGTGACGTTGCCTCTTTTGTGTACTATGGGAGTGGCTACACAGACGAAGAACTGTGCCATAACAAAACGTAACGTTATGCATGCAAAGTGCTTTCAAATTTTCATTTTAGTTGCGTCGGCCATACTTTTAGAGTGTATGTATATAAATTATTTCAATTTGTTTTCATTTTGTGGACTTTCTGCTGATTTTTCTGTTTTGTTTTATATAAAAAAATCATATTAAAGAAATAGAGAAGTTTCACTCAAATATGTTAATGATAGCAGTCGAAATGTTTAATTACTGAAACCAATTTTGTTGAACTGTATTTGCACGTTTCATCAAATAATGAATCTTCATAGTGGTCCAGATCCGAATTATGGAACTATCAAACAAACAAGAAGCCCAAAAACGTTCGAAGAGCGATTTCAAATACCAGAATGACCGAAAAATCAATTAAAAATACTATCTAGGGAAAAGTAAAGTTGAGTAATAAAAAGTGCTTGTCGTGATCCTACAGAGCCATCTTTACGGGAGGGGATGGGGATTTGATGCATTATCAATCATTTATTCATGTAGGTGTGGTGGGTTGTCTTATATTCTCACTTCTCCATTTTAAAACGATACCTGGTATTACAATAAAAACGTTTTTTTTAATTAGAAACAAATAATATATTTTTACTCAAGATTCAACACACTAATGATCATCTTTACAATCCCGACGCACCCCTTTACTGCATACTCGACACACTGTCCTACTCCTCCTTCGACCCCCGTAACCATTCCTGTCTGAACATACATCACAGTCTTTCTCTCGATGACCGGGCAACTTCCATTTTTATTCTTATTTTGTCTAAATTGTCTAAATTGTCTTGATTTTCCTTTCTTTGCATCATGTGGTCTTTGGCGAGATCCTCAATAAGCTGTTGCGTGAAAGCTAATCTTGACAGTTTAAGGTTATCCGATGTATTTTATTGGTATAATGTGTATGCATTGATAACCATACGGTGCATAAGATTAAAAAACTACCTTTTTCCATAAAGTTTTTCGTCCATCATTATTACTCTCTGTCATCATATCCATAGGTACTTGGGGACAGGACATTTTTTTGGGCAGCACGATTCGAAGATAGTTTTTGATTTGGTAAATTTCTTTATAATACAACCCCATAACTCGGAAACGTAAAATCTAAAATTTACAAAAAAAAGAAAGGGAGCTCACGTCAATAGATATTAACAATTCACCAAAGTTTTAAGCAAATTGGTTAAAGCGTTTTTGAGGTAATATCCGATATGTTGACGCCGGACGGACGGACGGACAGACAGACGGACAACGGTATACCATATTACGTCCCGTAAACGGGCGTATAAAAATACACTCCTAGATTATCAAATAATCAAATAATCATGAAATATTTGGTCTGGTAATCAAATAATCACTAAAAAACGTCCAAGTAATCACATAATCAAAAACCCCGTGAGGAAGCTCAACTATCAACTGTTTGTTTGAGCGCTGTGGAACCATCTCTTCGAATTTAAAAGAAATAAAAAAGTTGAAACCTACCTATACCCCTGAGATTTTTAATAAAATTATTACCGAAAAAGTACAATTTACTTCTACGTATACGGAGGCAAAACTTCTCAAAATAGCCGTTCAAATGCAATCACTGACGTCGTACCCTTTTACGCAAAATCTTATAACGCGACGTTATTGTTATCGTCACTGACGGTAAATATTCTTGTGTACTTTAGAAAAAAACAAGCTTGGCAGTAAAAGGAAAATTGCCAAATATTCCCTGGCACTGAAAGAGTTAATACCACATCTTTATTATAGGTCCCGAGTCGAGAAATATCGTATCACATTCGATGCAGTGGTAGAATCTATATATAAACAACGTCAATTTTACCATTCGAAGTTGCCACTTATTTCAGACTCCATTGTTTTTATCGTGGTTCAGAAAATTATTCATCACTGAGTGCTTTACAAGTTGGTGACATAAAAATACGACTTTATCCTAAAATACATTGTAATATCCTGATTTTTTTGGGGGTTGAATCAGTGGATATTTTGCTTACTGTGATAATTGGTAGAGTTCTTCCGAGACTATTAAAATCGACTATACGCTCGATCCAAATGGTTAATAGCAAGTAAATGTTAATTTGCCGTATAAATCACCTACATTCAATACTCCTCCGTTTAATATTCTCATATTAGTTTAAATGCACCAAAAGGTTGACTGGGAATAGAAATATGGTCATCGCGTTCCGATATTGTACAAACTAATTGCCACGCACGTATTTGCGCATATGCCATAGCCCTTGCCACTTAATGTCAAGCAATCAGCAACCAGTCAATCAATAATAAATATAATTGTATCAAGTTTTGTTTATAATAAATATATAACCCTGATCCTTGATTACTATCATAATAATAATCATAATTGTAAGCTTCAGATGCAACACTATACATTAATGGCCGAGTGATCTAAGTAGTTCAACTACTGTATTCTAAGCCTGTCAAGACTGAGGTTGTGAGTTTGAACTGTGCAATACGAGGATTGTCAGTTTTCCTGCCGAAAGTCGGTTTTTCTTTCCGGGCACTTCGGCTTCCTCCACCAATGAAAACTGACCGCCACAAAATACCCAAAAAGGTTGAAAGTGGCATTAAACACCAATCAATCAATCTAAACATAGTATGATCATGACAGTATGTATCATGCACATCATTTTGTAAATGTTTTACTTATATGACAATAAAGAATTACTATAAAAAAAATCTGGATCTTATCATGACCAGGCATTCAAATCTCCACATACCATAGTTAATAAATAATTCATTATCATTCATTGGGGGCTTTAATTAATATTGATTTTACCACGGGTTGATCCTTTATGCCAATATTTTACCCCTGGCTTTCGCTCGTGGTGAAATATTTAGCATAAAGAGCCAATATTTAAAATAAATTCAAGCCCCAATGAATCATTTCTCAATCATAGCCTGATTCTTATTCATTATCATAATACAAGTTATGATTTACATAATTTATAAAATTGCGAATGGAAATGGGGAATGTGTCAAAGAGACAACAACCCGCCCATAGAGCAGACAACAGCCGAAGGCCACCAATGGGTCTTCAATGCAGCGAGAAACTCCCGCACCCGGAGGCGTCCTTCAGCTGGCCCCTAAACAAATATGTATACTAGTTCAGTGATAATGGACGTCATACTAAACTCCAAATTATACACAAGAAACTAAAATTAAAAATGATACAAGACTAACAAAGGCTAGAGGCTCCTGGCTTGGGACAGGCGCAAAAATGCGGCGGGGTTAAACATGTTTTTTTGAGATCTCAACCCTCCCCTATACCTCTAGCCAATGTAGAAAAAACAAACGTACAACATTGTACGAGTATGACTACATACATGTATTAAGCACATCATATATGAAAAAAAATATATCTGGCTCTTATTCTGACCGGATTTCAAATCTCCATATAGCCTATATATAATCTTGATAAATATCTCATTCTGTCATTTCACGGCATAAGGCATCATCATTCAGATTAGTTAGAATACTAGCCTCATCCCTGTCCCCTTCTATGGTTTTACTATGAATTCTAATATCCTTTTGTATTTGCCCTGTATTAGGTCCGGGACACAGCTAGTATCTTCCTTTAATTTTGTTTGTCCCAATAGTAGACACTACACTATAAAAATAAAAAGAGCACGTGCGATTTTTGAAATTTGCATTTATGTCTAAAATAAATTTATTATTGCAGATATTTGACATATATCTTTGACAAAGGCGATGTTTATTACTTAAAATTTATGTTATTAAGAAAGGTAAGCATTTTGTTTATCACTATTTATACCGTGGTTTATTTAGAATAGTTCTCCGGTCAATTAAAAATTATTTATTAACACCATTGTCTTAGAATATAACAAAGCGCTCTCGACCAATGAAATTGTAGAATTTGATGCCTTTTAATTGTGAAGAATGAATGTAAATCATGTTCTTAGTAAGGGATTATCCTATTATTTGGGTCTATTTACAGTTCAAAACAAAGAGTTTCTATAAATGAGTTACAACTGCCCCGAAGCACATTTATCCGATTGAAAGGATTTATCACACAGTGATTAAAACTGACTTAGCACATACTTACAACTTCTCGTCCAATCAAATTGCTTATATTTGCCTTCTAATTTTCATAGTGCATACTTTTCCTGTGTACTAAGTAACTACGCATGAATGACCACAAGGGTAAGATTTCATTGTATCGTAATCAAGATATTTAAAACAAAAATTGCCACTGGCTATTTTGAAAGAAAATGCTGTGTTAAAAATTAAATTAAATAGTTTGTAATTAGTTTTCACGTTGATTTTTAAATATCCTGCTATTAAAATCTTTGGATCTAAAAAATGTTTTTGACAATTGCAAATTTTATCATTTAAAAAAGGGTAATACATATGGTTCTTTATACCTTGATTAGAGTACAAAGATATCTTAAAATTATGATGATGTATCATCCATGCAATTACTTTGTACACAGAAAAGTGTGTACTATGAAACCTTGTGAAGGAAATTTGAAGCAACTTGGTGATATTTTTTTTAACTTTCTTAAGGAAGGTGATCTATTTCGTCATGAATTAATTGATTTATTGATTATTGGTTGCTTAATGTCCAGTGGCAAATATTTCATGCATGTTCAGGACGATGTCATCAATTGAAAAACTGTGATTATGTCTGAAGATAATTTGCCACCTATATATATATATATATAAACATATTCTGATAAATCTTTTAGTTTTTACTTTGAAATAATAATAAAAAAAAAAAAAAAAACACACAAAACACAAAACCTATAATCTCTGATCTATTGGTAGTTGCTTTTTAATGCCTATCTGCTAGACTATATCTATGGGGACAAACTATCTATATGTTTCAAATTTATTATAGCTTTAGTTTTACTGTGAAATTAAAAAATGTTTTCAAAACATGTAAAGCTTCCACTGCAATTTAATTATTGCCTGCTTTTGGTCAATTTATTTTGTCATCTTACCATGTAAGAAGAACATGTATAGTAAAACACCGCTTTATATCAGTATACATACTTACACCAGCAGCTACCATCTTTTCATTCTGGAGTGAAGGGCCCCTCGCTCTAAATTTCATAGTATATACCTTTCCATAGACTAACCTAGACTAAAAGTTGAATTGTGAAACAAACAATAAACTCAAAATAAGTTGAAGTTTACTGTGCAGTAAAATTGATACCGTGAATGTTAATAAATATAATGAAAATATTAATAACTTCAAATTATTACATAAGTAAACAATACCAAAGCATTTGAAAAAAAAAGAAAAAAAAAGCTTTAAAATAAAAAAAATACCTTAATCTTTAGCTTTCCAAAACTTTGATCACTGGATCAGCGGTTTGGAAGAAATTTATTTCTATTCCGTTATATTTGGAATTTCCCTATTCTATTTCTATCTTTAGACTTGTGGTACAAGTTTGGCTAGTATGTAAATCAGAAGTGGTCTGATGTTACTGTTGTTTTCTGCACGAATATTTCGAGGGCGGTAGTACGGGTGGGGTTTTATAGGCATATATAAGTCCTGATTACGTTTGATTATTATCGATGTGCTCCAGTAACTTTGATAGACGAGGTTAACGTTAAGCTCTGCATAATATGTCCGAGGAAGGCTCCGACCATGATGAACGCATGGGCTACTACTCAACATGCTGAAAATAGTAACGAAACAGAGTTAAGTACGGACGGGGCTATTTCGCTTTTCACTTCAGCTTTAAACAATGCTTTAGAGAAGCAAAAACATTCCTTGATTAATCATTTCGAAGCTCGTTTAGGAAAAAGTGTTAAAGCAACCGGTGTCGACCAACCAGAATTTGTATTCCAAAGTGAGGGAATTAAAGTGCAACATTCGTTTAATACCGAGCGTCTGGAGAGGCTTGCTGCCGTTGAAAGTTGTATAAAGCTTGGAAACGCTTCCGAAGTTAGTGAAATTATTACCCAGGAAAAGGAAATCATCCGTAAGCGTAACAAAATTTTAAAGATAGCCGACAAGCATGGATGGGACACGGTTAAAGAGTACTTGGATAGTCCGTTGGCCGACAATAAAGAAGATGCTAGTGATTTGCGTGCTGCTATTTCCAGGGCTTCTCGTAAAAGAAGTTCCAAGCCGTACAGTTAACCAGAATCTTCCAATAGTGGTTCCGGAAAAGGAGAATTCAATTCCAGGGGTTTTTTTTCGTGGCCTTGGCCAAGTCAGTGATACCGAGTTCTCCAAAGCAGGCAAGTCAGAAAGTTACAAGTGTTTCTATTGTAACCAGCCCGGGCACTTTGCAAGGAACTGCCCCGAAAAAAGGATTCCTACAGCGACAGTTGGTGCACCAAAGTTCCAGGAACAGAACACAGGAAAGACCCAGTAACAAAACAGATACAGACATAGATGAAGTTGAGTATTGGTTTCAATTTGTTAACAAGTATGAGAAAAAATCTTGTCAAAATCTTATAAATGTGAAAGGAAATTTAAGAAAACATGCATTGTTTTGGAAAAATGTACTTAACGCTAATGATTTTATAATGAATGTTATTAATTTTGGTTATAGAATTCCTTTTCTGAGTGAACCACCGACTATTTTTCTAAGTAATAATAGACCCGCGTTAAAACACTCAGAATTTGTGGAAAATTCTATTGAAGAGCTTTTAACTAAAGAATGTATAAAAGAAGTAAATCGACCATTTGTCGTTAATCCACTTACTGTGTCGGTAAATAGTACGGGTAAAGAAAGATTAGTCTTTGATTTGAGTCATGTTAATAAATTTGTCGAGAAACAAAAAGTTAAATTTGAAGGGGTTAGAGAAGCTATGACATTTGTAAAAAACAGTTGACGGGATAGTCGTGAGGATAAGGTAGTCATGCTAGCAGTACGGAGATGCCAGGTTCGCATCTCAAAATTTTTAGAGTATATTTGCACAGAGACCTTTTAACAGTAATGTATATGTTTTGTTGTTGGATTTCTCGAAGTATTGAGATTTATGCATTGAATGTTGTATACAGACTGTAGTTGATTTAGTTTTCTGCGATGGTTATTTGCCGCAGTTATCAGATATGAGACTATATTCGTAAGAATGTTAAATTTAACATTGTGATGTTTTAACTGCAACAATTAGATATGTCATTGGTAACATTGTTGATTAATTGTTTATGAATACAGTGAGGGTTAATGCCACTGTATATATATAAGTATATGACTTTTTTAGATACTGTGAGGTTGAATGCCACAGTAAGTGTGCGAGGAAAATGCCGCATTCATTTGTTTGCGAGGAAAATGCCGCACTCATTTGTTTGCGAGGGAAATGCCGCATTCATTTGTTTGCGAGGGAAATGCCGCATTTATTTGTTTGCGAGGGAAATGCCGCACTGGGTTGTTTGCGAGGGAAATGCCGCATTCATTTATAGTAGTAATGTTAATTATATTTACTTTGTTTATAGTTATTACTTGGTATTCATTATTATATTTACTTTACAGATCAATGGAAACAATTTGAGTGTTATGCCAATGATTCGAGATTTGCCAGTATCATACGAGATTTACCCTCTTTTGTCGAATCGTCTAGATCAAATTCTACAATTAAGAAATACAAGTGCTATTTTAAAAAGTTTGAAAAATGGTGTGTTTCATGTTCACTTGAGTGTTTACCAGCGACAACTACTACGATTTCTATGTATATAGGTGGACTCATTCAACAGGGATCCAGTGTTGCGATTTTAGATGCAAGTTTTTATTCAATAAAATGGTTTCATGACTTTAATTTCAAACATAATCCTTGTTCAGACAAATTCCTTGGTCTTATTTATGAAGGAGGAAGGAGATTGCTAAGTAAACCTATAAACAAAAAAGAGCCTATTACGCCAGATATATTAAGGAAAATTGTTTTGAAGTTCGGAGATCATAATAATCTCAAAAAATTGCGTGTAGTAGTATTATTTCTGTTAGGATTTTCTGGATTTTTGAGGTATAGTGAATTGGCTAACATTAAGATGAATAATATTGAGTTTCAAGTCAGTCATGTTAAAATTCGCATTGATAAAAGCAAAACTGATTTATACAGAAGGGGTAATTCTGTTGTTATAGCTGCAACAGGTACAGATTTATGTACAGTTTTTTGGTTAAATAAGTATATCAATTTAGCTGAATTGAGCAAGAATTCTGATAGCTATATTTTCAGAGCACTGTCTTTTATGAAATCGAAAGATGTTTATAAATTATGTAATATAAATAGTCCATTGTCCTATACCAGAGCGAGAGAAATTTTGTTAGAGAGTTTATCAGATATTGGTTTAGATAAGCTTAAGTTTGGGCTTCATAGTTTGAGAAGTGGTGGCGCTTCTACGGGGGCTAATAGAGGAGTCTCTGATAGGTTACTTAAAGTCCACGGTAGATGGGCTTCTGATAAAGCCAAAGATGGGTATATTAAAGACAATTTAAAATCTCAAATGGCTGTTTCCTTGAATCTTGGCATATAGTTCTCAAATTATTTATTCCTTTGTTTTATCGAAGTTACTGCGAGCAAACAAACCTAAATTATGACTTGTCTCTTATTTAGCCATGTATTTAGAATAGAAATGTTTTAAATTCGGACGAATTCATGAGGGAGAATTTAAATTTATTTCTATTCCGTTATATTTGGAATTTCCCTATTCTATTTCTATCTTTAGACTTGTGGTACAAGTTTGGCTAGTATGTAAATCAGAAGTGGTCTGATGTTACTGTTGTTTTCTGCACGAATATTTCGAGGGCGGTAGTACGGGTGGGGTTTTATAGGCATATATAAGTCCTGATTACGTTTGATTATTATCGATGTGCTCCAGTAACTTTGATAGACGAAGTTAACGTTAAGCTCTGCATAATATATTACAGTTATGTTTGTATTGATATGTATTTAGAGGACATTGTGAATGTATATAGATGGAATTGTGGTATATTTTTGTAATTTGTAAAATGTTTACAAGATATTAAATGTTGTTTCGCTGAGAAAATAAGAAAGTTACTGCGAGCAAACAAACCTAAATTATGGTTTGTCTCTTATTTAGCCATGTATTTAGAATAGAAATGTTTTAAATTCGGACGAATTCATGAGGGAGAATTTAATAATTATTTCCAATATTCCGATCCAAAAAAAAAAAAACCCCAGGAATTTAATTAAGTCTTGAACATATCAAAAACTTTTAAAGGCATTTTATTTGAACATTTCCCTGACATAATGAAATAGTATTTGATGTAAAAAGCCGGACCAAAATATTGGCTTAAATACAATTTTGTTGTAACTCAAATGTATCAATTGATTTAAACTGTAAATTAAAAAAAGGATAATTCCTCACTAAAATATTACATGATTTACATTCATACTCACAATCAGAAAACATATACAATTCCTACATTTTCTGTGTTTTGTTGTGTCAACTTATATATGTATAACGCATTTTTTTTAAAAATATTTTCATATGATAAGAAAGTCCTTACACCACTAAAACTAATTCATAAATGAAATGCCTAAAAAGGATGTCATGCATTAATTATAAACATTGCACTGACAATTAAACTAATTCTTAAATACAACCAATTAAGAGATAATTTGAGCCTTGAGCACTTTACAATATTCTAAGTTTGTAAGAGAATGATAATCCCTTACTTCATGATAAGTACTCGCTAACGCTCGTACTTAATCATGAAGAAAGGGATTATCATTCTCTAACATATACATAGTGACCCATATTGTAATTAGGACATTAACGTATGCAACATTTAGAACCTATTTCAGACAGTTACCATATTTCAGTGGTAATTTCTAATTTTAAGCTGACCAAGAAAGTAATGTTGCCGCGCATAACATCAATCAAATGATTGAAACTTGTAGGTAAGTCATGGTTTTATAATGATTAATATTTAAAAGTAAAATATTTTTAAACAAGTTAAACTAAAATTAAAGATAATTTAAGTTTTATTGAAATATTTATTGCTTTCTATTTACTAAATAATAAGTTTAAAATGTTTGTTTCACTTTATTTAATGAATGACTATTATTTATTTTGAATTTATTGAACCATAAAATTAAGCGGATTATGTAAAATGTGAAGAGTCAAAAATTAATTTTATGGTTCAATAAATTCAAAATAAATTATTGTCATTCATTATAAATAAATTTCTATCAAAAATAAGACTCAAAGAGCTTTTTATATTACACATGTTGGCGTATGAATACACAACGTCAGAGTGGGCGTGTCGCCATAAAAATTGACAACATTGAAAATAAAGGTAATACTTTTAACCAATCAGAAGACAGTTAATGCACCAAACTTATTTATTATTGTTTGAAACTGTTTTGCCCTTATATTTTACAGATATGTGTTTTTTGCTTGTGAGAGAGCTGTCTGTCTACTAATAGTTTTTATTATTACATTTCCACATCATTTGAACTTTGGTGGAAAGTTGTCTCATTGGCAATCATACCACATCTCCTTATTTTTATATTGTAATCTTTTTGTTTTCATTTATTTTATAAAAAAAATGAATTTTGAAACTTATAGGTGTCAGTCGAAAAGAAAAAGGCAAACAGACAAACAACAGTACACAAAAACACAACCAAGAAAACCAGACTGAGCAACATGAACCCCATCAAAAAACTGGTTGCTTGGTGTATATGCTAAATCGATGAAGATATATGTCCAGTTGAAAATTTGTTGTTTTCGTAATTTTAGCCATGATAGATAATCCTTGGCTTAATTCCAGTAATTTACTAAAATATGTTTTCTCCTTTTTGACAAATATATTTTTCAAAAAGTTTACAATAAGTTATCACTAAGTTTGTAATATAATATATAATAATTTAAGACTTTAACATCAGTAATCCGACATACCAAACGCTAAATGTTAAGTTGAAAATAGCAAAACTATTTCTTTTTGGCAAACATGCATATTTGAATTTCTTTTCTTGCTAAAACCCTTAAGTTAGAGAATTATGGGGAAAAAAAAATATTCTTACGCTTGAAGGCACTCACCATTTATCTTGTGTGATCTTGTGTGTGTGTGTGTGTGGCGGATAAGAAACAAATGATCTTTTATCAAGAAGTTTAGAATCAAACAATTTATAAAAAAGAACTGATGACAAGTTTAGGGCAATATCTTTTTAATGTGAACATGGCTTCATCGACCTGATTGACATACACCATAGCTTAAATCCTTTTAGGGCATACGATACAGTTTTGATCCCACGATGAATTTTTGACGAAAGTTTGCATACAAGCTATTTTTCACATAGGAAATTCAAAAATGTAATAAAAAATATACCTTCATGTGCTACTTTTAGAGATAAATGGGGTCGAAATTTTAGACATTAACTGGACATTTCTGTCCTTTTAAAAATCATACCTAACTTTTTTATTTCAGAATAGAAACGCAAGCGTATTTTTGTTAAAACATCTGGAATATCTTCTCTACATAAGTGTGTTTTGAATTTGTGTAAACATTCTATGGAAATAGCTCATTTTATCACATTTTCATGATTTTAGTGAAGAAAAAAACCGGCATTTTTGGCTGTATATTTATCTAATTTAAAAAAAAAATTCATCGGTGAAACGTTCATAAAAATTGGCACACATAATCTTCATACATAATCAAGCCAAGTGTCATATTTAAAAAGAGAGGTCCATGAACTCGTTTTCAAGTTAAATCAGTCTGAATGATAAAAATCAGTCGAAAAATGCATCTTTTCCCGATAGGTCACAGTTTGACGTCGCGAAAATAACATTTAACGTTAGCAACGTCATTATCTCCCCTGTAACAAACCACAAGTTTTGCAACGTCATCATTACATCAAGACAAGAAACAAACTCGGCGGCAATAGGAGGGTAGAACACAGTTTTACGCCTCATCAGCGTCTTTTGTTAAATAACATAAGCTGATAAGAATGTTGTTGTTATTGGTTTTATCACTTTTAATTTTTGATGGTAAGTAGAATTATACACGAAGTTCACTCTCTTTAAAAGTAAAGTTGTAGCTGTGGAACCGTAGCTCATAGGTCTTTTAATATGATATTTTTTGACAAAGCTGTAAAGTTGGTGCTTAGCTTTACTTGGGCAGTTTTAGTCCATATAATTATGATGTCTTGGAAAGCTAGGCCTATTTAGTATTTATTTTATTTTTTCTGTGACGCCTTCCTACGACACAGCAAAAAATTAAAATAGCCTTTCAAAACGTCATAATACACCTTATCGCTAATCCCGCATGACCCGAGAATCAGTCCCGCTCGAACTTTTGACGTCATACAACAATCACTTTTCCATTGTGGCGTCAGATATTTTCTATTATGACGTCATAATTTTACGGGAACTTCTGTGATGTCCAGTAATGGCGGACAAATAGCGATAAGGTGTATTATGTGGACTAGGGCAGTTTCTGCTTTTCTTTCAATGCAAATATTGAAAGAATATTTATCACATATTTGTTACGAATACGTTGGGTTTTTGCATATGAAATAACCTCAAAATCCCCGGGGCAAAAAAGAGGTTATTGGTTATTGTGCCCTGATTCCAAATGACGTGACGTCATTGCGTCCTTAACGGCAATGGCTAACAATGACGGTGTTTCACTGTTTGTATTGAAAATTGTGAGAGTTTTGCTACAATAGCTACTATTAACAATGTGCAACTAACTTTTATTGCTTTAGCCTCAGTTATGCCAAATTATTGCTTTTGTGTAGTACCATATTCAAAAATAAGGGGAATGTTACAATAAATATGTATGCAGTAGATCTACATGATAAAAAAAAAATATGGAAAATGTGATAAATCTGTTTAGATATTACCTTTTGTAGTTTATCAGATAGTCATAATTGAACGTTTTTCCCTTTACTGCAGAACTTAAATATGTCATAAATAGATTATAACATGTCTTTTCCATATTGGCCCTGGTATCATCCCTCGACCCATATCGGCCCTCGGCTAAAGCCTCGAGCCGATATGGGAGTCTCGGGATGATAACAGGGCCAATATGGAAAAGGGCATGTTATAATCTATGTATTACGTATATTACATTATGCACCGTTAACAGTCAGAAGGCAAGCCATTTAATACTGGTATATCCAAGGAACGTCCGTTATTCAGTCGGAAAGCAAGCCCTTAGAAACGACCGTTGTTTCTACTTTCTTAAGGTAGATGGGGTGTCTAAATTATAATCCATAGAATTTTTTAATAATTTGCCAAAATGTAGTTTATATCATGCTTTTTTAAAAAAAATAATAAAAATTATGGGTCACGGGGCTTATTTTCACGCTACAGGTTGTGCAAAATTGACAGATTTTGTATAGATTATGCATGGAAAACGCAATTTTCTGCCATAAAACGAAAACTACACCATAGAATTTTGAGATAAAATATGAGAAGATAGCTCTAATATTATACTTTCAGATAAGAAAAAGAAAAAATGGGGTCACCGGGCCCGTTTTCTTGCTACATAATAAAATAGACAAATTCCTAACACATTCTATTGTAAAAGTAACTTTATCTGAATTATCTGCCCTTACATTTGAGTTGCCTCCCCTTATGTGGCAAAGTTGGAAAAAATTGAATCAAACAAAAGTATTCTGTTTTTTGTAAAATACAACCATAAATATAATAAAACATGTCATTTTCTATATTAAAATGAAAATTCTTACACATGAATTACCCACTACTCTCAAAATTTGCACATTTTATTAAAGGTCTACACCGATTATTTTCTGGTATTTCAAAATCCAAGATGGAGGAAGACACCCTATCTACCTTAAGACAACAATGGGACTGATGTTAAAGCCCGCCATTCTGAAATTGCGTTAATTTCGCGGAAAAAATAAATTGGCGGCAATTCGGAAAATTTTCTATTTTCTGTTTTTACTTGCCATTGGAGTCATAAATAGATGTCTTTCTATCTTTTAAGCATGTTTCTGATTATTAAAGAAAACCGAGACTACTATAACACATGTTGTAGTCTCAGGAGAAAATAATACCCAAATTGGCCGTCCTTTAACAAATACGGTAAAATGTAGTCTGTTAGTTTTTTCTTCTTTTTTCACAGATAAACAAAGATTATAACGTTATATATAATCTATAAAAAAAATATACGTATCTCAAAGTTATAAAAATATTTCTGTTACCCCTTAGGAAACCCCGTTTGAACTAAATTCCGAAAGAAATACATTTTTGACATTGTAGTTTTTTGGTCTTACACATCGATTTCAACATGCATCTGAACAGAATGTACACACATTTAGTGTGTTTTTTGGAAAAAGCAATGGCGAGTTCAGCTGTCAATTTGACTGGATTAATTATTCTTTTTAAGACTTAAGTGAAATGTTTGACGTTACCTAAAACTATAAGGTAAGGAAATTTTAACTGTCTGTGCAACCTTGAATTTAAGATGACTAGAAAAATATTATTCATTGTTGATTTCATTTTTTATGATAAATATATATAAATAAATCATATAAATCATTTTATTGGTGTAAAATCCAAATATTGGATTGTTACCAAGACAAACATGACAATCATTACAAACATATAATATTTAAATTTAAACAACATTCATATTCTATAAGACTATATTTAGATGTTTTGGAGGAGGTGATACTTTTGCAAATTTGAAAGTACAAAAATTATAATACAGTTGTTATAAAATATATCATAACAAATACAATAAGAAAAATATAGAATAGTCACAACTTTGTTACATCGATTAGTTCTTCTTATCAGCTAGGCTATTTCTTAAAACATATAAATCATTAACTCCCTTGACAATAATTTTAGTTACATCATACTCATTAAATGTAAACATAAATGCAAATTTTTCCTCATCAGACATTTTGGTGAAATCTGGAACTATACTCTCTACTTCCTGAAAAAGTTTTTGCCTACATTCTTCTAAAATTTGACATTTTAAAGCAAAATGATATTCATCTTCTACCTCCTTTTTACAGAGAGGACATAATCTTTTTTCCAAAGGTAATTTACGGTGTCTACCCTGTTCAATATTTAGATAACTATTACTTATTCTTATTTTTATAAAATTTGATATCATGTATCGATCTAAATCTATTAATAAAAAAATTTCTAATTTGTATTCTTTTTTTAATTTTCTGTATGTTCTTAATTTGTTTCCATTAGGATTATTTTGGTCGTTAAAAAGACTGTCTTTCCAGAAATCTGTATACCTTTCAGCTAATTTTATGATGAAGGAATCCTGTAAAAATAAATGCAAATATTACATGTACAATGGAAACATAAAAGCCTTGTCCTTTTAACTTAAAACAATCTCTTTCAGACTTGTATTTTAATCACTCTGACTCAGAAGCATTTTCATCATTAATTTACATGAAGTGTAACTTACTTGAATAATACTTGTGATCTAAAACATAATATTGACTTAGCACTCAGAAACCTCACTGAAATACTTTTGTCTTTTGATAATTATGCATTTTTTTTTAATAGAAGAAAAAAATATGAGATTAAATCTTTCTCGTTGTTATTTATTCGCAAGTACATGACTATAAACCTTTAAATAATTATCCATTGTTTTAGGCTTTTTTTATAAGTTGAGTCCATTCAGTAAAACCTGTAATCTGTAATTGTATGGAATCAAGGAGACAAAATTTATTGTTATATTTATAATTCAAATATAATTATACACAGATTTTAAACCAATTTCCTTTTATTTCAAATTATGAAGAATTTACATTGAGAATACTTTTATTCTTATTTCTTTTTAATGCATAAATTGTATATGAAAACATTAGGATCAGGTATCAGTATTGAAAGAGAATTCAACATTTCAACCCTGTGTAGATCCAGTTTTATGCATATTTAGGCTAGTCCTGGCCTTTAAGTAGTAGAAATTTATTTCTTTGTTGATATTATTTGGAAACAGCAGTAAAAATAATTACCAGAATACTTAATGTAACTCATGGAATAATGTATTTTGAAATTTACTGTATAAAGGGGGTCTCATTGGGGGGTTCTGATCCCGGATCCCGCTTACTGTTTTGTCAGATTCCCGTATCCCGCTTACACTATGTACGTAAGCAATTCTCATTTTTTTGTAATTTTCCGTGTCCCGCTAGACTTCATTTCCCGTTTTCACGGCACAATAATTTGACTTTCACGTGTCACGCTTACAGAAAATCGGCAATCCCGGGTCACGCTTAGACCCCAATGAGACCCACTATAAATGATTAAAGCCCTGTTTCAGTTCTGAAACTGTTTTAAAAATGATAAAATGTGTTTACCTAATTGTTTTACATATGTCTGTAGTATCAAAATATATTTAGTAAAAAGATAATTAATCATTTTAATAACATTCACTTGTAAATAACAGCATATGATGCTTAATATATGAAAAGTACAAATAAGTTTGTTCATGAAAAAGTGTCAACAAACGGACGTAACTCGTAAATCGCTATCGGAACCGCTTCGTTAGAAACATCGAAGTGGCACATTTGCGTATTACAGCGTATTAGGTGGCATACATTTGACACGGGCTAGTTCATAAAAAGCCTCATCACATATTTTAAATTCAGCATAGGTTCCCCTGAAGTTAAGAAAGAGATTTCAACTGATGTGTTGAAAAAAATTGACACGACGACTGACGACCTGGGGTTTGAAGGCTTCGTACTCTAATTCAGTACGCTTAATCAAAACAATTTGTATTTTAGAACTTTTAAAAAGTATACACAATTCGCATTTGTAACGTACATCATGCTTCGATTTCATTTAATATGACTTTTTGGAGGAAACAGACTTGTTTCAGTTGAAGAATAAATGACCCAAAAAATGCCCAAATATGGTAGTCACATGACTTCCATTGTTGCTTTAAGAAATGGGGTCAAACCGGGGTCAGCTTTCCGACTGATTGGTACCTTCTCAAGACAACAATGGGTCACATAGAGGAGGGGCGACTCAGGGGTGCTTATCTCACAATTTCAACATTTTTTTTGTAGTTTTCTCACTTCCTTTTCCCTTTCTGTTCCCACATCCCCACTTTTTTAATCCCTACACCCACATTCCAACATTTTTTTTACCGAAACGACCTCATTTGTCTTGCTTTTAATTTTTATGACACTGGGGCCGGTTTCACGAAGCTATCATAAGACCTGTCATAAGATATATCTTAGGACATGTCTTATGATCCACTTATGACTATCCTAGGACATATCTCAGACCTCGTCTCGAAGCTGTCTTAGGATGATCTTAGCAAAGATATCATAAACCTGTTGCAAGTTCTTTAAATTTTTAAATATTAACATTGATTTATGGAAAAATTCATGTAAATGTAGTATGTATTTCTCATAAATTACTAAGTGTATTGATAATTAGATAATTTGCAAAATCAATATAAAAAATAAGTGTAATTTATATAAATAATCTATTGATAATATACTAATATACATATGAACTTTAAATACAAAATCGAGAAAAAGGAATAAAATTATAATTTTTTTTTGTATAAGTAAGTTGAGTTCATTTTGTCACTGAATCGGTTATAATAGGGTTAAAGGATAAAATCGTGCATTCCTGATACCAATACATCGAATGTTTATTGTTGACAAATCATGACAATCCGTCAACCAAAAAAGATTTAGTTGTGAGCAGGAAAAGGAGAATGGATAATTAGATAATAATAAGATAGTTTACAAAATTAATATAAAAAATTAGTGTAATTTATATAAATAAACTTATGACTATCCTAAGACCATCATAAGACACCTCTCGTGTAGTCCTAACTTTATGACCAACTTTAAGAGGTGTCCTAATTTAGGACCACTTTGTGAAACCCACTTAGGACTAAGATATGTCGTAAGACCATCCTAAGACATGTCTTAGTCCTAAGACAGCTTCGTGAATATGAATAACATATAATAATAATATAATATTATAACAACTATGTTAAGATAATTTATTAAACCCCGTTTGAACTAAATTCCGAAGGAAAGAAATTTTATAACATTGTCATTTTTCATCAGACACATCGATGTCAGCATATGTAGTGATATCTGAATCGTATAAAGTAAACACACTTGATTAAACGCTAAGTCTGAGTGTTTTTCGACATGCCAGGAATGGGAAATTGTGTGCAGCAACACTAGGTTTGTGTGGATTACTTACATTCTTTGATGCGTTATAATTTTGTTCATTATAATATTTTATATTTATAAAAAAATGTTAAACCCATCTTTAATCTTTCAAATCAGTAAGGGACGACCATTTGATATTCCGGTTTGGGGGAGGGAGCAGGTGGATATTTTCCGGATCTTCAACCATGTGTAAAACCAGTTCTGCCAATTTTGCATATATGTGGCCCACACTGGCCTGGGGAATACAACACTTCAATTATGCAACTGACTATCCACAGCGTAAACAATCCTCTTTACATACTCATAGTCATGCCCTGAATGCATCAATTCTTTGAAAATATGACTTTAAAAAAGTAACTGCATATTTGCTGAATATAATTATTTATCTAATTTCGAAAACATTCATCGCTGATTTGTTTCATCAATTATACTTAATATCTTCGGGCTCGTGTTGTGAATAAGGTGATCTAGAATCTATACTTAGAGGCCGTACGGCGTTAATTTCTGTGTCATTTGGTCTCTTGTGAAGAGTTGTCTCATTGGCAATCATACCACATCTTCTTTTATATATTCAAGACCATCGTGTATTAATCATTTGTGTATTATTTGTGAAAGTGAATTTCAAACCAGAAAAAACTCTTTATTGAAAAACTATTTTTTTACGGGATATAAAGTGAAATTGGTAAAACAAATTATATCAAAAACGAAATTCCAAGAATTAAAGAAAAAGAAAACAGTTGAATAGATATAATGTATCATTCATTGCATATTATCATTCTCAAGCAGAAAAACTTCAAAAAGTATCCAGGAAATACTGACATCTTATTTAACCGTTCTTATTAAACAGATTCTACAACGAATGGGTTCCGTAAAATCCTAGGATTCATAAGAAATAGAAACATTAGTGAATTAGTGAAACGAGCTGTAAGATAATTTGTATAAACCTCACAGTTCCTACTAAATATTTAACTGTGCAGAACTACATTGTAATTAATGACCATCATGTAAACCACACACATAAACTGATATTCTTATGACAAAACTTTCTTACCATGAAACACTGAATTCAACATTTATTGAAATAGTTTGAAAAACCAAAAATCCTGAATTCAAATTCAAATTAAAGAAAAAAATAATAAAGAGAAAAAGAAAAAGAAAAAACTATTTAAAATATTAAAACAGTAATAAAAAAGAAATAAATGGAAAAGAAAAACAAAATTGGTGGTCTCTGGTGAAGATTTCCCTGTAGAAGAGTATCAATGTAAAGCCAAATTTCTATGAAACTATTTTTTCTCCAACATTCTTCTCTCTCATCTCCCACCTCCCAACCCCTTGCCTCCAACCTCCCACTACCTCAGGCTCTTCTCCCACCTCCCACCTCCCTTTTTAGCTATCCACCCCTCAATGCTCAGCTCATACACCTTATCGCTATTTATTCCAACCTGGAAAAGTTCTAAAATTACAGAGCTCTTTCATCATTTGAGTCCTACATTTATAAATTTGGCTTTTAAGTTAAGTAAGCAATTTTATGTCTTTTTCCGGTTAGACTATACTTACATTTAGCATTGCTTTTATTGTAGGGCACGCACGTGTAGATCCTCAGAATCATGAATTGTGTTTATACTTATTTAATGAACCTTTCATATGTGGCACTCGACCTTCACCATCAACTTACATATACATTCAGAAGACTGAACATAGTGATCCTGTGAATGGTACACAATCACCGATTGATATTATTAATGCATATTCAAGTTTCGTGGTGGATGATATATTACCAGATATGTGCAGGTATGCAATTTGCCATTTCAAAATCTAAATGACTAATGGTAACTTAAAATTCATTGCTCGTTCCTCGTCAAAAATAGTTGAATTTCAGAACACAATCGGTAAAGAACTTTGATAATATAAACAAATTTTGAGAGACAAAATTGTAAGTAGGGATAACAACATATAACGTCACAGTACCCAAATTGCACCGAGTACCCAAATTGCACCTATTTAGCAAATATAGCAGCGGAAATCTTACAAGTTTTCCTATAGACTAAACAGTTTGTATTTTTGAGATTTGACACTATACACGTCTTTCAACATAGATATAAAATATATTTAAGGAATGACTGTAATATTTTTTCTGTCTATGAAGAAATAACATCAAAAATGTGGTACACACTGAATAACACGCGTAGCGGGTTATTTTAAAGTGTGCACCACATTTTTTATGTTATTTCGAATAGACAGAAAAAATATTACAGTCATTTCTTATAATTTAATTCTAAATTCCATTTTAAACCGGAGTAAACCATGAAAAAACGTAGATGACGTCACGGTCACATGACAAAATTATGTCTATGAGCTGATAAACAAAACAACGTCAGCCAATCAGAAGACGCGTTACTTCCAAAATTAAATTATTTGAATATACAAAAAACGTTCACAGTATATATCAACAGATGAAGTGTTCACTGGAAAAAGTAAAATGTACGGAAACGTCGCCATGCGACGTCCACAAAAAGTCATCTTTTAAAAATTAGCAAACAAAATATGTTACATTACAAGCATTCATTTAATAAAAAATGAACAGTAAGCATGGACTAATACACCTTATCGCTATTTGTCCGCCATTACTGGCCATCACATAGGTTCCCGTAAAATTTTGACGTCACAATACAAAATATCTGACGCCACAATGGAAAAGTGATTGTTGTATGACGTCAAAAGTTCAAGCGGGACAGATTCTCGGGTCAGCCGGGAATAGCGATAAGGTGTATGTCAAATTGTTCTAAATATTTAAAGAAATAAAACAAAAGATCTGTTATTCGACTTTTAAGGATGTGAATTTAAGCATGGATGCAATTTGGGTACTCCACATTACAGAATCATGGATCGTTTGAAGGTTCGTTCAAACCCATTTTTCTATGATTCATTATGGATTCAAAATTGAATTGGTGGAGCCATATAGTAAGTAATGATACATCTACAAAATTAACACAGAATGGAAACTTTTGTCTGGTTCATGAAAAAACGTAGGTGAAAAAACTGTCAAAATAGGTGCAATTTGGGTACCCTCACGTTAACCCTCTTGCTGCCAAAGGGACATTTATGGCTTCTACACACAAAACTTGTTGATTGTGTAGAACGTCAATGGTCCATAGTAACGTCACAATACAGAGGGGCACTGACAACGTCAAAAGACGACGCCAAAAGGACGATGTTGGCGGGAACGAAGCAAACCGAATTAAATGCATTATTTTTATACTTAAAACGGATGTCAACATATGACACAAGATCATAAGCTTGTTAGTACTATAATACCAACTTATTTAACGTGTTTACTAATTATGTAGTTCGATATTTTCATGCAAAATGTCACATACTTTCGAGAAATTTGTTTAAAAAAAAATTCATGTTTCTTTTAATCATAATATGTTAAAGAATAATCGCAGTCCTCATAAATAACCACAGAAAAGGAAACTGTTATTTTTGATAACGCGAAATATTAATATTACAATAAACGCTGTATTTAAGAGAACTGGTAAATATTTGTTGGGCTCAAAAGCCGCGATTGATTTCTTAAGTTTTTTTTCTTTGTAAAGACGGTACACAAATTTAACACGATATACTTGAATTACGATTTGATATTTTAATACATTTTATACCTGTTTCATCATGGAAGCAATAATCTAAAATTATATTTTTAATTCGAAATTGGGATGTTAAATAAGAAGGTGACCCAATGATTTCTCTTTCTATCCAACATATCATCCTTTTCCAGTGGCAATCTCCATTTTCAGCCATTCATCTCAGATCCTTTACTTTGTAGGACCTACTGATCAACATATTTAATGTTCATTAGATCTCAGTCGTCCTTAATATTGCATGAAATACCTGCCACTGAACGTTGAGCAAACAACAATCTATCAATCGACGAATTTTAAAAGATACTTCATGTATGCCAAATACAATGTGTATTTCATCATAAAAAATGAAAATACAAATAAAATATTTTCAAGTCATCAATAATGATTGATTCAGCTCACATGTAAACAACAGAAATTACTTTTAAAATTTCTTCCCTCGTTTTTCTATTTTTCAAATTTTTATTTCAAAAATTTCTCTAAAATTTTGGGCAATAAAATAATAATAAACATGATTACGAAATTAACAAAAGGAATATGGATAATAACGTTTAAAAATTCTTTCCTCGCGTACCGAAACAAAGCTTGGAATGAAAAATTTAATCTGACACATATAATACTTTACAACACGAAGTAGTTCATAGAATTGGCTGCTCGGAGTTTTATTTATTTTTATTGGTACATGCATTGTTTTAAATTTTTATTTTTATTGGCTGCCGTTGTTTTGTTTAATATAATTATTTAAGAGATTCATTACGGTATTTATCAATTATAACAAGGTTTACTAAGCTAATCAGATAACTAGGATAAATATATTCTAGTATTTTAGGGGTGGTTAAGAATCAGTTATGCATTTCACTTGACAAAGATAAAACTAAAGCGCTTGTAAAATTATTAGCAATGAGTATATTATCTTTATTTTTTAAAAAGATAAGAAATATATAAAAAAAACTATTATATTTCATGGTTAAAAGTTGTATTTTTAAATAATGTTGTATTAAAAACATCGTTTATAACAATCTTAGAGCAACAATTTTTATAAAATCACTACTACATCGCTTTTTCTAATTACGGCTAAATTGACGCGGGGAAAATTATGGACTGCGGGAAAATGCTGTTCTACAGAGAGGCACAACTTTTGCAACGTCACAAATATGAAACGTCAAGATGATTTTGGCGCGACAAAGCAAGAAATAAACTCGGCAGCAAGAGGGTTAAGGGCATACGATACAGTAGAGATCCCTCGTTGATTTTTTCTTGAAATTTTGGTAGAAGGTCAATTTCGATGTGTACTTTTGATATATGCAAAGAAAAATATACCTTCATGACTTACTTTTTGAGATAATTTGGTTCGAAATTTGCATATTTGAAGGAAAAACCCTGAAATTTCATAAATAAGGACTTTTAAGGAAAGTACCAATACTTTTGAACGAACAGTCATAATTTAACCGGGTTTTTTGTAAAATGTTTCCTTGATCCATGGCATCAGCATGTTGTAACAAGTTAACGGTTGAAATTAATAATTATATCCTAAATTCTTTTAATACAAGTGAAATAAAGGAGTTGAAAATATTTTTGCGTCTACACTGAAGTGCAGAAAAAAATCTATCGTTGATTTTTTCTTAAAATTTTGGCGGAGCGTTCTTGAAACAGAACTTGATCGATTGCAAAAGAAAAAACTGGGGGTCCATGTGCTTGTTTTTTCAATAAAAGCAATAAACCTTAATTTTTAATGGCAAACGGGACGTTTGCCAATAAGGCGCCAAACTACGTTGGAATAAGTTTTATTCGCAACAACGTCATGAAATCTTTCCCGCCGTTCACTATACTACGTTGTCAATTTCAGTGGTAGAGCCAAGGTGTTTTTTTAAACCAATGATATTAATCATGAAAATTAATAAAGCTGGCTCCTCGTAAAATAGCATCATATTTGCCAAACCTTTATGAATTGTTACGAAACTTGGATAAAAAAGGTATTCTAGTAAATTACTTTTAGAAAATAAATGTTCGGAAACAAAACAGATATATATAATAAAAAAAATAATTTGTATCTCTGTCCGACATTAGTCATACCATTCATGTAGACAACACAGCTTGAACATAGTTGTAATTATTCAAAAGGCCCCGACATCACAAAATGTGCAACAATTGTAAAGTAAGGGGGGTGATATAAAAATAAGGACATTTGGTATGATTGCAAAAGAGACAACTATCAACCATAGTTAAAACGAAGAAGATAAACGCTATTAAAGGTCACCCTACGGCCTTCAACATAAAAAAAGAAAAAGAAAAAGAAAAAGCCACACCGTATAGTCAGCTTTAAAAAGCCCCGACATGAAAATGTGAAATAATTCAAACAAGAAAACTAACGACCTACTCTATAGGCATTACATGAACACAAAATCATACCCACATTAAATCGGGTCAGCTTAGTCAATTACAGTGTAGTATAACATTTCATACAGCAGTCGATATTAGAGCATAAAATTTAATGATTCTGTATCAACAGATAAGTTACCTAAGCTTGTCTTCAGGGTATTTTTTTTTTTATTACGGTACATATAATCATTGAATTACTTGTCTGTATTATACTTTCAATCTAGGAGTAAGTGCAACCACATTGTTTGTCCGGTCCAACAAATATTTTGTTTATCTGAGAAACTACTTTACAAAAAGACTTCGTATTTGATCAGTTACTTAACATCAATGAGTTGCAACTCTGGTCTGTCAAATACCTAATTCTTGTGTGCCGATTTTTCTCTCTCAATATGTACATAGAGGATATGCTTAGCACATCAACTGGTGCGTTTTTGTTTTTGGTCTATAATACCACGGCCGACACTCGGCTAACCGAGAGATTGGTCGGTTAATCTATATTGAGTATGCGGCTATATGGGCGGTTGGTCTGTTAATCAGGTCGGTTATACGTCTTAAGAGTAAAACGCACAATTTAAATGTTCAACTCTGTTAAATATACAGATTTTTGGCATATTATAAGAACCAAATAAAAAAAAGAAAAGTGTCTGACAAAACGATATCTATCATAGAACATTTTCCACATGTAAAAACATTTCATAGTCTGCGCAAACTTCAGTAAAACTAAAAGCTAGGCGTCGCACAAGTATGTGGTATTTATGCTTATACGCATAGCAATTGTTTTAATAAAAGGCGAAACAAACAATTTTAGATATCATTTAAAGGACACAAAATAGTACTTTGGTTCTAAAAAATAAATTGACATTAGTAAATATTTCATAATTGTAATATAACGTGAGTAATACCACGTTTTAGTAACTATTAGGGGAATAAAGTCTGTTAATGGGTTGGACAATTAAAACTGTGTCAGTTAAGAGTTATTTAACCACGACAATAGTTTTGCTACCTTTATAATTTCCCATTAAAAAAGTTAAGAATGAGATGTACTTGATTAAAAAAAAATGACAATACGGTGCAACAGTATCCTTGTAGTAAGAGCATTTTTATTTTGACTTTCTTTGCATTTTATTGAAAGGTGTGTCACTGCAATATAGCGTGATAAAGATTGACCGCTGGAATATGCATGAATTTATTATTAACGTTTTCAATCAGCCTTGATTTTTGTGTCTGTTCAAAGAAGCACGTTCAAAAATCCGTCTGTCTTATACAACACCGGGTACATATAACTAGGCGTCGCACAAGTATGTGGTATTTATGCTTATACGCATAGCAATTGTTTTAATAAAATGCGAAACAAACAATTTTAGATATCATTTAAAGGACACAAAATAGTACTTTGGTTCTAAAAAATAAATTGACATTAGTAAATATTTCATAATTATAATATAACGTGAGTAATACCACGTTTTAGTGACTATTAGGGGAATAAAGTCTGTTAATGGGTTGGACAATTAAAACTGTGTCAGTTAAGAGTTATTTAACCACGACAATAGTTTTGCTACCTTTATAATTTCCCATTAAAAAAGTTAAGAATGAGATGTACTTGATTAAAAAAAAAATGACAATACGGTGCAACAGTATCCTTGTAGTAAGAGCATTTTTATTTTGACTTTCTTTGCATTTTATTGAAAGGTGTGTCACTGCAATATAGCGTGATAAAGATTGACCGCTGGAATATGCATGAATTTATTATTAACGTTTTCAATCAGCCTTGATTTTTGTGTCTGTTCAAAGAAGCACGTTCAAAAATCCGTCTGTCTTATACAACACCGGGTACATATAACGTGTTGTCGTTCTCATATGGACATGATATTTGCCACTGGACGTTAAACCCTAATTCGTCAGCATCATCCAATTGGTTCTTTTGTTCTATTACTTAATCATATGCTGTTTACAAAACATTCTAAAGAAGTAAATGGAAAGAAGCGAATGCAGCTACATTTGATTATCCTAAGTTTTAATTAATTTTATTCCGTTTAGTTTCTTTCTACATAAGTGCAGAGAAGAACTGCAGTTGTGCGCTTGTAAAATTCTAGCACATGTCACCAATTTGAGTACATCGCAATCCGTTACTGTTTCAACCACCCCCTCCCCCCTGAAATTTTGTTTTGTTTGCACTTTACAATATTTACTGAGCTATCAGATTCAGCGGTTGACAGGAGGCCAATGTTTATCGGACTCCAGTCTCAAATAACATAAAGTGATATACAGTAAAATAAATGCAAAGCATCTATATAGATATCGTTGTCTATACTATTAATTTAAAAATAAGGAGATGTGGAATAAATGCCAAAATTGTTTTAACAATCATCTTGGAGAGTCTAAATATTAAAAAGGGTTGTTTCATGTCTGTATTCTTAAACAATTGTTATTTTTCTCTCTTTTTTAGCAATGCATCACTCTCTACTGTCCTTATCTATTATTCTATATTCTGCGTCTCCATCCAGATTCTCGTGTATACCATGAGGGTCCGGATTGGGGTTGTTGTTTATTTCTGTATTCTTTAATTGCTATGTCACTTTTCTCTACATTTTATTTATTTTTCTCATTATTCTTTCTCTATTCTTTAAATTCTAGCATCCCAATATATTTTACTTACTGATGTTTAGTTACATTACGACGTTTATCTCTGATATAAAAAAGCAGATGTGGTATGATTGCCAATGAGACAACTCTCCACAAGAGACCAAAATGACACAGAAATTAACAACTATAGGTCACCGTACGGCCTTCAACAATGAGCAAAGTCCATACCGCATAGTCAGCTATAAAAGGCCCCGAAATGACAATGTAAAACAATTCAAACGAGAAAACTAACGGACTTATTTATATATAAAAAAAAATGAACGAAAAACAAATATGTAACACATAAACAAACGACAACCACTGATTTACAGGCTCCTGACTTGGGACAGGCACATACATACATAATGTTGCGGACATGTTAGCGGGATCCCAACCCTCCCCTAACCTGGGACAGTGGTGTAACAGTACAACATAAGAACGAACTATAAAAATGATGTATATACTGGTTACCAATGTAGATGACAAATTGGTGTTATTCATAACAACGAAACAGAATTCACATGATATATGCGACCATTCTTGAATGAAATAAATATTACTTTAATATTACACTTTTTGAAACCATTTTTATCAATTTTCAATTTCCATTGTCTAAATTTATTTTTCATTATTCATGTGTTGTTTCCGTATATTTTAGCCACTCGTCTTGAGCCTACCCATTTGATCCGATAACTCCTCATAAAGCAATCAATTTATATTTTCATTGTCATTCATAACTCTTAACAGACCAAATAACAGACCGGGTTTTATACATCCGACCCATTAACAGACCAGGTTTTTAATAAAAATTGATTAATATCACCAAAATACAGATTTTCGTGTAGATTTTTCACACAATAATATTAATATGGTTAACAAACATAATGCCTGTCTTTTTTCGATGTTCAAAATATTGCATGCAAGTAAATTCAGCCAAGTTGTCATTTTGTGTACATTTTGTGTGTGTAAAATGTGTATAAATTTATTGATGAGTAACCCGCCTTTTCATTTTATTGATTGTTTATCGAAGCTAGAAAAAAAATAATTACACCACTGGATTCAGTACATTGAATTGTTTTGTCAGACATGAATAATTTTTATGATAAAAAATATATTTAAAAAGTTATACAATGAAACATACTGAACTTGCAAGTATTTTCTCGATAACACCTGATTAACAGACTTTAGCCAACCCAATTAACAGACCAACCGCCGATATAGCCGCATACTCAATATAGATTAACCGACCAATCTCTCGGTTAGCCGAGTGACGGCCGTGAATACGGGGCTTATAATTGAGTCATTTTAACTGATAATTCTTCTTCATACACTTATATATTCCACGGGTTAAATTCTAAAAATGCCGTTAAACTCTTTAATGAACCTTTTCAAAGTCCGAAACAGTAAGATGCGCTGTCATTATTTATTACGTTTTTTTGTCATTTTGTTGATAGTCTGTTAAATTTATCCGTACAATTCTCATTACGATTCAGAGTTAGCCAAATGGTGAAGTTACTATATAATTAATTATGTTTTTTTTGTGTAGTTGGGTTTCTCTCTCATCGACGTCTTATGTTTTTCATATCTCTTATTAATTTCGTATATGAAATAACAGACATACAAAATTAGGAAAGTAGATTTGATTTTTTCCCATTCGAAGTTAATATTGTTGACTTCCTTATTAATCATGAATAAATATAACAATTCTCGTGATTTGGCCGATTTTCATTGCAGGTACTTTTTTCAAATTCGCGCAATCGAGATTATGACGTCAGTGGATTTCCGCAAATGTGACTACATCTAAAGCGACGTCGCGAAATGTAATCGTTCTTATTAGAAACATCGCGAAATTACAACGTTCTGATTAACAACGTCGCGAAAACAACACGAAAAGTTTTGAAAACGTTATTATCTGCCCCTGCTACTGTATCGTATGCCCTTAACATGGTTAAATGTGCTATAGAATATATAATTTGGCTAGGTTATATACGCTTTTTTTTTTATCCCAATTGGAACCTCAACAACATCATCATAACGAACATTACTATATGTGACGTAGTCTTAAGCTATACAGAACTCTTAAAGAATGTCAGAGGCTCACAGAAGAATTATAATGACTTGAATCCTCCAATAATACGTTTTTGATTAAAAATCACGCGATTTACACATCAAATACTTAATCAATGTCTTAAAAAGTGTTATTACAAATTATTGCATACGCCATAGAATTTTTTTCACAGCAAATTACAAAATCCTTTACGTATGCGGAACATATCAGGTCGAGGGTTGAGTTTTTCAATATTTTGGTTTAAAAAAAAAGTCACGAACAATCAAACAGTATACATGTACATGAAATCTAAAAACTTTATTGAAAAATAATCTTAACAAGAAAAAAATGTCAAGATGAAAAAACTTTATATACAGTCATGACAACATTATAATATGCAGTGGTAACAACATTATAATATGCAGTGGTAACAACATTATATGCAGTGACAGGTCACACTATTATATGCAGTGGTAACAACATTATATGCAGTGACAGGTCACACTATTATATGCAGTGGTAACAACATTATATGCAGTGACAGGTCACACTATTATATATGCAGTGGTAACAACATTATATGCAGTGACAGGTCACACTATTATATATGCAGTGGTAACAACATTATATGCAGTGACAGGTCACACTATTATATGCAGGGGTAACAACATTGTATACATTCATGAAAACATTATATACAGTTTTCACACTATTCTATGCAGTGGTCACAACATGATGCAGTGGTCACAACATTATGCAGTGGTTACTATATATTATAAGCAAATCAATTGTTGCAGTTTTGTCAGAATATACAGACGATCACACTAAAATTTC
Source organism: Mytilus californianus (assembly GCF_021869535.1). Classification (NCBI taxonomy): domain Eukaryota; kingdom Metazoa; phylum Mollusca; class Bivalvia; order Mytilida; family Mytilidae; genus Mytilus; species Mytilus californianus. Next base: position 2,379,531 of record NW_026262723.1, read on the forward strand.
GCCGTGGCATTTTTTTTTAGACTATCTTGTTTTTATCAGAGGTGGAGATTGTTAGAAGTATATTCGGGAAATTTGTGTTCTAGCGATACGGAACATCGAGTACAGAATTTTCGTTGCTACACATATGTTTTTGATTCACTGAATAATTCAATCGATTTACCACAAGTAGCTATGATCGTTGTTAACATTTTCCTACATATAACTTTGTTTTCCTCATAAGTTTCCCTTATTCTATTTTTCTCTTCCAAGAACCCGTCTAAAATCATTTATTAAAAAAATGTTTTTCAAGTGTTGTCATCAAAAGTGAGGCATTTGTCTCCATTACGCGTTGGTATCTATTAGCATCTTTAAGTTGTGTAAGAGACATACCCCTGTCTGGATTTAGGAAGATTTTTATGGGAGTGGGAGTGGCTAGGGTGAAATTTAAAAAAAAGCAGGACAGGAGTTTTGAGTAAAAAAAAAGGCAGGATGAGCAACTTGGACAAAAAAAAAAGACAGGATGAAAATTTATGTACAAAAAGTCCGGATAAACTATTAAAAGAAAAGGCATGACCGAATAGAGAAAAAAATAAAAAGGTAGGACAGAGATTACAACTAAAAAAAATGCAGGACAAAATTTTTCATCCTAGCTCCCCCATAAAAATCAAATGATAGCTCCCTTACTCAATGATTCGATCACCATCTTTTTGCTTAGTCGATGCTGTTCAACTTTTTAACAACAACAAAAAGGGGATCGATACTTAGTGATTATTTGAAATTTCAAATTGTTCAACCAAATCATTTTCGCTTTCGGTCAAAATAAAAAACCCACGAAACTGAAGTTGCTACAGTGACATCACACACTTGGTGACCCCTATTTTTTCATCAAATTGTGTGCCCAAAATCATGAAATACATGTACCTTGAAACAAGGATTAATTTGCATACTAGTAATCCTTGCTTGAAACAATTTAAGAAAATCGCCAATAGAAATGAATCGGTTGTTATTCCTTTTATAAATACTGCCCGTTCAAACACAATATTATAAATAGATGAGTATGAATCGAGTTTTTCAGTGAGTGCCATTGAAATAACTCTCAACCTAAAACCAGTGTTGCTAATATAAAGAGTATCTATGCATTTGTAATAATACTAATATCAACATGTTTTAGCCATCTTATAAAAGAAAAAGATTAAATAAAAAAAAAAGAGATGTGAGGTGTGTGTCAATGACTGAATGAGACAACAACCCCCAAAAAAGTGAATCATTTAAGACGAAAGTATATTTGTCTTATGCCCATTTCGAGAGTAAATAATAATGTCAAAATTTCAAAGAAATATCAGTTAGGGAGCATTGTAAAGCATTTAACTTCAAGGGGGGGGGGGAGGGGTATGGTTTTTTTGTCTGAGTAAGAAATTTTTGTTCGCGCAAAACGAGATCAATTTTATTTAGTTTTTCAACGCTATCAATCAAATTATTTTTTTCAATATTTAACACTATACTATGCGGAAAATCTGGATTCAGAATATTTTTTTTGTCATCTGCTTGAAGTTGACCAGAATATTTATTTTCATCAAATTGGGGATCTGAATATTTTTTGAAAAAAAACCCTTGAAGTTAAATGGTCGTTCCCTTAGATCATTTCTGTATCTGCACTATAATATTTTTTCTGCTGCAAAATATTTCAATTTGTGTATCTTATAAAACATGTATTAATTGGTTTATAATTATGCATATTTTACTTTTAGTTACTTTAAAGGTATTTCTGCTTGCATGAAGACTGGAGCAGATCATTTCGGAAGAAATTGTATGTTTACAGTCCCAAAACTGGTAAAGATTCACAGGACATATCAAAATTTAACCTCGGCATTTTGTGACCATTTAACAGCAGGTAAGCCTATGCAAGTTTGTTAAAGTTTAGGCCATCATGGGTGTATCTTGAACATAAATCGTTCTTTGTACTAAAATTGACATGCCGGAAACATGTGTACTCACACATCCACCAAGATGGAGAATAAATGTTACTTTGCCTAAATCGGTAAATGGACACAATTATATTTAAACAATTTGAAAGTAAGATGAATAAGGCCATTATGGTTAAGTTCATGAAAATGTAAATAAGAAAACTCTCAGTGTAACAGAAATTGCTTTTTCCATTATTTTTTATTATATATCTAAATTATATTTTCCTTCGGGTTTATATCATCCGTTCATCCTATTTCGACTCTTCAAAATTCAAGAGTCTATCCTAAATTGAGGTAAATTATATGGCCTTCCAAATACCGTTTCGATTCCTAACATCACTGAAGTGACATTAATTGTCGAAATCCGGATATGGTGTACAAATTTTTGCACCTCATGTTTGTGGTATACAATCTTTTCCGTGAGTTTATTGTTTTCTGTTTGGTATAATATTAAAAATTAAGTTTCATTTTGTTACATCTAGTGATCCGTTTATTTGGAAATCGCCATGGCAGTCAGCAGGGTTTAAGAACATCCGTTGTTCGACCTGTAAGTCAAATGCGTTTTGTTAAAATATACTTTTTCACTTTTTTGGTCTTTTGGAAAATGTTGTTTGTGCTGTATTTAGACCCCTCTACCAAGAAATTCGTTTTGCATGCACACGTATAAAAATTGCGGTTTTTATCCAACGCAATCATAGGTTTGAACGTTGTTTTCAATTTAGACTTGTTTATATATATATATATATATTGTTAACGTCAATCAATTGTTTTGTATAACACTTATGTATACAAGTCACATTACCTGATGATCTGTAAAAGCAGTGAAAGCGCTAGTAAAAGTGATGAAACTACAGTACTGAGATTGGTGAACTATCTGTTACGCAAAAACAAGGAATAATTACATGCCTGCCGAAAGGAAATAAACCTAGACATTTCTTAAAAAATTGGCGACCTATATCTTTATTAAATACAGTTTATAAAATTGGCTCTGGAGTTATAGCAAAACGCTTTAAAACAGTTTTAGATAAACTGATAGATTTCGATCAAACTGGATTTATTAGTGGGAGATATATTGGAGAAAATCTTCGTTTAATTTATGATATTATGCAATTTACTGAGGAAAAAGACATTCCAGGACTTTTATTGCTCATAGATTTCGAAAAGGCATTTGATTCAATTTCTTGGGAATTTTTAACCAGTGTCTTGAAGTTGTTCAATTTTGGAGAATCAATAATTAATTGGGTTAAAGTTTTTTATAACAATATTAAATCAGCTGTTAATCAGGGAGGACATCTATCAGAATTTTTTTCTATAGAACGAGGCTGTAGACAAGGTGATCCCTTGTCGCCTTATATTTTTATTCTCTGTGCTGAAATATTAGCACTAAAAATACGAAATAATGATAAAATAAATGGCATTACAGTTGCTCAAGCTGAGCACAAACTTTCACAATTTGCTGATGACACATCTCTTATTTTAGATGGTAAAGAAGAATCTTTGAATGAAGCATTAAATGAATTAGATTGGTTTGGAAATATATCTGGTTTAAATATTAATTTTTCTAAAACACAAGTTATTTGGATAGGAAATAAAAAGTATAGTAATGAGGTATTATGCCAAAATAGAAACCTTACATGGGGAGAAACATGTTTTAAGTTATTAGGTATAAGCTTTGATGTTAATCTTGATAGAATTGTAAAAATTAATTATGATGAAAAAATTGTACAAATAAAATGTGTAATTAAACAATGGTCAAAACGAAATCTTACTGTTATTGGTAGAATTACTGTTGTAAAGACATTGATATTGCCTATTTTAAATCATTTGTTTATATCCTTACCAAATCCAAGTGATGATATTTTAAAAAATGTTATTGAACTTATGTACAATTTTATATGGAGTTCACCAATTGATAGAATAAAGAGAGATGTTTTACAAAATGATATTGAAGATGGTGGACTCAAAATGATAAATCTTAGTGCATTTATTTTAGCACTGAAGTGTACATGGATAAGGAGATTATTTAAAACAGACAACAAATGGCAGAATGTTTTTTTGTCAAATGTTCATGTAGAACTTGAAAAATTTTATGGTTGTGGAAGTGTTTATATACAAAAATTACAACAAAATATAAAAAATAAATTTTGGCAAGATGTTCTGAAAGCATGGCAACTTCTCAGAGAAAAAGATGAATATGACAGTTGGGAATGCTTTCTTGCTAGTCCAATCTGGCTTAACAATAATATAAAGGTAGCAAATAAACCTATTTTTTATAAAGATTGGTTTGAAAATGGTATAAGATTTATAAATGATATTGTAAATGAAGATGGGACTTTTTTCTCTCATCAAGAATTAGAAGAAATGTATCAGATAAATGTGAATTTCATGAGATATAATAGTATTATATCTGCTATACATCAAGCATCAAAATCATTTGTGGGAAAAAATCACAAATTAGAACTACCTTTAATTCCATCTGCTATTAAAAGACTTGTTAAAAGTTCAAAAGGATCTAAAGATATGTATATTGTTTTAAATAAAAATAAAAGTGTTCCCACTAGTCAGTTAAGATGGACTGAAATTTTTGGCTTTGATCAAAATCATTGGAAAAAAATTTATAAAATGCCATTTGTTGTCACAAATAATACTAAGTTACAGTGGCTGCAGTATAGATTCAATCATCGAATCTTAGCTACAAACAAATTTCTTCATAAAATTAAGATTTATGATAATCCAAATTGTACATTTTGTAATAGAGAAATTGAAACATTAGAACATTTATTTTGGGATTGTGAACATACACAGATATTATTAGAACAGATTGAAAATTGGTTTCTGACCAATGGAGTTAGTGTATTTTTTACAAAAGAAGTTTTTTTGTTTGGTAACATTGCAAAAATATCAAAAGGCAATGCAGAAAATACTCTTTTTCTTACCATAAAGCAATATGTTTATAATACCAGATGTTTTAAAAAAAAACTGTCAATAAACTCAGTAAAAGAGAAGATGAAATATGTGTATGCAATTGACAAAAATATTGCTATGAAAAACAAATGTGAACATCAGTTTCACAGAGAATGGAACATTTTTAATAGATTACTTAGTTAAGTACAAAAATGTATACACTTTAAATTTAATATTATACATGTTATAAATGAAAATGCTGTATTTACTATGCTAAAATAGAATTCAATGTCTAGATGAATTGTATTGAAAACTCACCACATTATTTTCTCTCACTCTCTTTCTCTCTCTCTCCGGTGTTCAAACTGCTTTACTCTTTATCTTATATTTGTATATTTAAAAAAAAAAAAAAAAAAAAATTGCTTCCTAATAAAAAGATGTATTGTTAAGATAATATCAATAGATTTATATATTATATATTGTTATTATTTGTGTATACACTGTATTATGTTGTAAATTGGAAGTTATAAATAATAAAAAAAAAAAAAAAAAAGAAATTCGTTTTGCATGCACATGTATAAAAATTGCGGTTTTTATCCAAAGCAATCATACTAGGTTTGAACGTTGTTTTCAATTTAGACTTGTTTATATAACTATTAGATATAGGAAGATGTGGTATGACGGGATGTAGAACCATACGTTTCCATAATTGTATATCAATATAGATATAGGAAGATGTGGTATGAGTGCCAATGAGACAACTCTCCATCCAAGTAACAATTTATAAAAGTAAACCATTATAGGTCAAGGTACGGCCTTCAACACGGAGCATTTGCTCACACCGAACAGCAAGCTATAAAGGGCCCCAAAAAACTACTAGTGTAAAACCATTCAAACGGAAAAACCAACGGTCTAATCTATATAAAAACAAGAAACGAGAAACACGTATGAACTACATAAACAGACGACAACTACCATATATATATAAAAGTTAAGTAGAATCCATATGCTGGTAACATATAAGAAAATTAATAAAAGATAATAACGGTTTCAATTCATCACTTTTACTAGCGCTTTCACTGCTTTTACAGATCATCAGGTAATGTGACTTGTATACATAAGTGTTATACAAAACAATTGATTGACGTTAACAATATATATATATATATATAAACAAGTCTAAATTGAAAACAACGTTCAAACCTATGATTGCGTTGGATAAAAACCGCAATTTTTATACGTGTGCATGCAAAACAAATTTCTTGGTAGAGTGGTCTAAATACAGCACAAACAACATTTTCCAAAAGACCAAAAGAAGTGAAAAAGTATATTTTAACAAAACGCATTTGACTAGCAGGTCGAACAACGGATGTTCTTAAACCCTGCTGACTGCCATGGCGATTGCCAAATAAACGGATCACCAGATGTAAAAATGGATCTTATATATATATATATATATATATATAAGTGCCTATAAATAGCAGCACATGACATACAAATCTATGGGAGTGTGGATTAATCAGTACAGAGATTAATTCAATTACACAAATAAAATTATAGATTGCCTAACAATGTAATTTTAACACACTATTTAGTATGTAAATATAAGAATGTTTAAAATATTTACAAAATGATGAAAATAAACGCAATATTTCGCTAGACTAACTAGCTTTATCAAGCGTGCATCTATCCAGGTGAAATCGGATGTAGATGATAAGAAACTTTTGCAGCTCAATGTATATGTTGCACTTGAATTTAGCTGCCTTGAAAATAATACATAATTTGGATGAAGTTCAAGATTTTTACAAAATTGGTAGTTGAAGTTAGCAACGTCCATTGGCCAATATTACAGGATAAAAAGGACGATGCTGTGTACTAAATTATTCTTTATCTTTCCTGTATCTTTTCTCATCTTTTTCGTTAAGACCATCAGGTTCTAAAGTGTGGAGTTGGTGGATCCAAAAATTTTCTCTTCTCCTTCTCGCCGTGGTGTCCCACTCGGTGTTGACTTCTATGATGAACTGCTTGTGTTGTAAAGCTGCCAATACAAGCAGTTCTTTCATCAGCTCCGTTACTAAACAAAATTATACCATCTACTCAAATTCCAACTGTAAAACGGAGAACTCAATTTATATATTAACATGTGACACATGTGGCATTCAGTATGTGGGAGAAACAATGGACAAATTTAATATTCGGCTCAATAACCATCGTTCATGGTACAAAACAAACAAAAACTGTCCTCTCACAAGACATCTTCGTTCAACGAAACATTCTTTTGATAATGTTACCTTCCAAATCATAGAAGTCAACACCGAGTGGGACACCACGGCGAGAAGGAGAAGAGAAAATTTTTGGATCCACCAACTCCACACTTTAGAACCTGATGGTCTTAACGAAAAAGATGAGAAAAGATACAGGAAAGATAAAGAATAATTTAGTACACAGCATCGTCCTTTTTATCCTGTAATATTGGCCAATGGACGTTGCTAACTTCAACTACCAATTTTGTAAAAATCTTGAACTTCATCCAAATTATGTATTATTTTTAAGGCAGCTAAATTCAAGTGCAACATATACATTGAGCTGCAAAAGTTTCTTATCATCTACATCCGATTTCACCTGGATAGATGCACGCTTGATAAAGCTAGTTAGTCTAGCGAAATATTGCGTTTATTTTCATCATTTTGTAAATATTTTAAACATTCTTATATTTACATACTAAATAGTGTGTTAAAATTACATTGTTAGGCAATCTATATATATATATATATATATATGTGTTACAGGCATTTTCTACATTTTGGCATCTTGCAAAATGACTAAATTTTCAGGCAATTTATAAAATGCCTAACCTTGACAGGCATTATAAAATGACTAAAAATACCTAGCCATTTTGTAGAATGACTGAAATTTTGAAACAAAATTCAACAAATTGCCTAGCTGTCAAGTTTCAGGTAATTTGTTAAAAATTTAACATGATAATTATAACTGAGATGCAAATGACTAAAAACGCATCTTGCAAAGAAAATAACTAGTGCTTCGATAAAAATGAGATTATTCTTCAAAACCAGCTAGGAAAGTTTGTATTCTTTTAAGTGAAACTACGTAAAGTATTAACTCACTCTGTCTTTCATTTAGTAATTTTATGATTTTCTTGTCAAGATAGCAGAAGAACAAATTGCTCTTACAATAGAACAAAGATTACAAACAAATTTTGAAAAAATCTAGATTCAAAACAGAAATGTGTTATGTAATCAGAGAAAAAGAAGCATTATTTTATATTGACTGATTGTTGTTTGTTTGCATTCAGTAGCAAATATTTCATACATATTTAAGACGAGAACAAATTGATAATAAATCAAAAAGATAATTTCTGCAATGGATTGACCCGAATAAAGGACAGTAATTTTGAGTGCCACTTGAAATGAAGGAAAGTTGAATAGGGACAGAAAAAATGCCACAAATTTATACGTCCTGCACAGCCAAATGGATTCCCGCCTATATATACATGTAGGATGGGTTTTGCAATACAATGCCGTTTTTGGTTGTGAAGCAAAAATATGAGTATCTCCATCTTCACTGCCTAAAGGTAATTCTTGGATCTTTACAATGTGATGAATTAATACGACAGTAATTAACCGTTGTTAAAACCTTGAAAATCGATCGAGAAAAGACAAATACAGGTGCATTGACAGGGTAAGCGTCTCCTGCTGTAGAAGCATCAGCCGACATGCTTATATCTGCTTCATGCTCTGATAAGCTAAATCATGTCAGTCAACATAATCATGTTAATGTGACTTTGAATATGTTTGGAACACATAAAAAAGAAATATTCATGTGTGTGCTTTTTGCGAACCCTATGTTTGTCGAACGTTAAGTGTTTTATCAGAAAAAAAAGTATTAACACATCTGAGACTGAATGGGTGATGGTCCGGGTTTCACCACATGTGGTTGTAGTCCAAAAAAAAAATCAGGACAAATGTGTAGCAGATCCTGCCATTCAAACATTATATGAAAGAACAAATAACTGTCAAGTTCGGTGATTGTGGGAATTTCAAATAATTGAGTAGAATTTATTTTTAATCATTAAAACTCTTGCAGGCTTAAAATGCAGTTATTATCAAATATAAAACTGCTCTGTTATTCGATATTTTCAGTTGCTCAGTTTTTGTAAATATTTCATTCCATAAGATAATGTCAGGCATTTTGTAAAACGCCTTTCAATTTTTCCAGGCATTTTGTTAAATGTCTGAAAAAATTTGTCAGTATATAAAATGCCTGAATCTAACAGGCAGTTTAGAAAATACCTAGAGTTTTCAGGCATTTTACAAAATGCCTAAATTTAGAAAATGCCTGTTACATATATATATGCCGTTAATGACGTCTTTACACTAAATCAATTGCATGTTGGACGTGTACTGATTGAGCACTTACAAACATGTTAAACCCCGCCACATTCATTATGTTCCTGTCCCAAGTCAAGAGCTTGTAGTTCAGTGGTTGTCGTTGGTTCATGTCTGTCATATTTGTTTTTCGTAAATTGTTTTGTTATAAATTAGGCTGTTAGTTTTCTTAATAGAATTGTTTCATATTTTTCATGTCGGGGCCATTTATAGCGGACTATACGGTATGGTTTTTATCATTGTTGAAGGCCGTACGGTTGCCTATAATTGCTTACATCCACTTCATTTGAATTTGGATGGATAGTTGTCTCATTGGCAATCATATCACATCTCCTTATGTATATATATATACAAGTATGTAAACATAAATTGCATTCATTCCTTCATCATGTAAATACGTATACAGTTTGCAGTTCGAAAATGTTTTTAGGTTAGGTTTATCTCTGCCGATTAGGCTTTTGTCTCGCCTATTGCAGTCTGGGCAATTATGGGATTATGTTGGTTGAGGGTTCATATGATAATTTGCTATACCGGGGCCTTGTATAGTTTACTATACATTATGGGTTTTGCTTATCTTTATAGGCCTAACGGTGACCTCTGATTGTTAACAATCTCTCTCCTTTAATTTTTCTATGGATAGTTGTCTCCTTTGGAATCGTTTTCTAGATATGTGAGTTAATTGGACAGCAAACGCACAACCTAAATAACCAAAAGGACTTATAAAAGACGTCATCTCACGGTAGATAACACACAAGTGAAAGCTCTAAATTGCCAAGAATCTCGAGTTGTGAATTTGTCTACTAGAGGTCTGCCATCCACAATTTGTCTAGTGAGACTACTAGAGGTCTGCCATACATAATGTATATGTTATGAAAAAATTAGGCACTTCTATCGAGTAGAAATGGAGAACGGTCATCTTTATTTTGTATGTTCCCACTATGGGAGCGTGGTCCTCCCTAAACCTTGTTTCTGAAGTACGCGATAGCTATTCTTCTCTCAAAAATAATTATCCACTAAAATGTATTGAAACATAAAAAATATATTTAAAGACATCAATAAATTCTAACTGCTAGAGATTTTTGAAGCAGAATTGCCGGAATCTACCTTAACCGATGTTGTGTCAGTATATAGCCCAACGTTGTCAATTTCCGGCGCCGAAAATGTCAACGTTAATGTCATTTAAAGTTGGATTCTTTACTTCTTTGTAGCAATTTTGTTTATCTGAATGCCAAGGAAGTCATGCGATATGTTGAATTCATATCAAAGTTATACCAAAACAGGCCGAGCTTGGTAAACTAACAGTTACATATGTATAGGCCTACATCATCATGGGATTGATTTGTTGATATCGTACTTCGTTGATCCATATTTATTTCGTGAATATTGTTAGTATGTTAACGGCCGATGACTTTGTAATGAGCATCTAACCTGAATAGGCCATAGAAAAGCTATCGTTTTTTTGTCTTCATAAGTTTCCTTTCGTTAATACAGTTATCGTTATGTGTTTTGTTTTGTTTCTTTTTTGAAAAAAAGAAAGGGGGGGGGGGGTAATTTTGTCAAAGGCATGTGTCATTTTTAGGGGCTCATGATTCTTAATTTCTGGTTTGCAGTGTTGGTTTAAACTCTTCATGACTTTACTTTTTAAAAATTCAATGTGCAGTTTCTTAGGGCATTGATATACATGTATAATGACTATTAGACTAGTATTAATATATCTATGCATAGGGGGAGAACCATTTGCTATTCTAGCTAGGTGGTGGGAAGGGAATCCTGGTCTGTTCGCTCTGGGTCCTTTCGCCCTGTTCTTTCTTTTATTTTGTCTTGTTTAATCACGAACATATATATATATATATATATATATTGACAGATATACTGTTCCCAGGTTTAATGTAAATTAGTTGAATGAAGTATGTAAAAGTTTGTTGACAATTTAGTGAATAAACTGCATAAGCCATAACGTGTGAGGTAGTAGGATTTTTTTTCTGTATTGACTTTTTATTTGCATCCATTGCTACACATGCTTTTCTTTCTAAATATATTTTCACTTTTGCATACTCACTGATGCAGAATATTCATTTTCAGCCTGTATTGTGTCATGTTATTTAGGGGCCTTTTATACATGTAGCTCACTATGGGTTATTGGTTCTGCTCATTGATGAAGGCTGTCAGAGACCTATACATATATTTATTAACCTTTCCGTCATAAGGTATCTGGTGGAGAGTTGTCTCATTGGCAATCATACCCCAACTTCTTATCTTTATATTGTCGGAATTGTAATCAAGTCTTAAGCAGGCAAACTGAAAGGGAACTGTAGTACCTTTAATAAATAACTACTTACAAAAAAAAATTACACATACAAACAAGAGGCTCTCAAGAGCCTGAATCGCTCACCTGTAATTTTTTGCTTAAATCTTTCATCAATGATTATTTTTGCTTTTCAATATATATTAATGAATGGCTTAAAACTTCCATTGAAATGTTCTTTGTATCTGTCATATTTTCTTCAAAATCAAAGAAATGCATTTTACCCGTATGTTTCATTTTAGCCATAGTGGCTATGTTTCTTGACGTACAAGAAAATAAAATACAAAATTTATACTAGATACTCTGAAACTCATTCAGCCCAAGTTTGGCTGAAATTGATTCAGCAGTTTCAAAGAAGAAGATTTTTTAAAGTAAGCAAACTAAATGAACAAATTGTGAAAAATTGATTTTTAAGGGCAATAACTCCTTAAGGGGACAATTAACAATTTTGGTCATACGAACTTATTTGTAGATCTTACCTTTGCTGAACATTTTTGCTGTTTAGTTTATCTTTATCATTAATAATATTCAAGATAATAACCAAAATCTGCAAAATTTCCTTAAAATTACCAATTAAGTGGCAGCAATCCAACAATGGGTTGTTAGATTCATCTGAAAATTTCAGGGCTGACAGAGCTTGGCCTAATAAACATTATTACCTCGCATCAGATTAGCTCTAAATGCTTTGGTTTTTCAGATATAAGCCAAAAATTGCATTTTACCCCTACGTTCTATTTTAAGCCATGGCGGCCATGTTTTTTTACGAAACAGAAAATAAAACACAAAACTTTATTCTAGATACCCTTAGAATCATTCAGCTTACGTTTGGTTGGAGTTGGTGAAATCGTTTCAGAGAAGAAGATTTTTTAAAACATGATAAACAAATTGTGTAAAATTGTCCTTAAAGGGCAATAACTCCTTAAGGGGTCAATTGACAATTTTGATCATATGAACTTATTTGTAGATCTTACCTTACTGAACATTTTTGCTGTGCACAGTTTATCTTTATCATTAATAATATTCAACATAATAACCAAAAACTGCAAAATTTCCTTAAAATTAACAATTTAGTAGCAGCAACCCAACAATGGGTTATCAGATTCAACTGAAAATTTCAGGGCTGATAGAACTTTACCTAATGGACACTTTAACCCCAGTCAGATTTGCTCTAAATGCTTTGGTTTTTGAGATATAAGCCAAAAACTGCATTTTACCCCTATATTCTATTTTTAGCCATGGCGGCCATGTTATTTGACGAAACAGTAAATAAAACACAAACTTTATTCTAGATACCCTAAGCATCATTCAGCTTAAGTTTGGTTGGAATTGGTTCAGTAGTTTCAGAGGAGAAGATGTTTGAAATAGTTTACACCAGACGGACGACGATGGATGCCAAGTGATGGCAAAAGCTCGCCGTTCCGAAGGAACAGTGAGCTAAAAATCTATGAAATATTCCAAGGATACGATTTAGCTAGCCATATGAAATAATTTTTTTGTATGTTGTGCACCTCTTTTCTCCTTTCAGTGGCAGGGGCTATGTTATATGGTTGCCTGTATCATAACTTGTTATAGGATATAGTTATGCAGTGTTGAATGTCGGTCCCAATGGGACACAGATCCCCACCCCAAATTGAAAGGGATAAAATAATTAAATTATTTCACTCAATCTCAACAACAGGGCAAAAGTGAAGGAAATCAATCTATGCATACTAGATTATTTAAGTATGTGATATGTGATAAATATTCAAAAGTGAGATTATTTGATCAAATCTAGCCTTGTGATACAATTTCTTGAAAAAGTATTAAAGCAAAATTGAGTTCTTCAACAACATATGGGTAAATGTTTAATTTTCCATGAATAAAGTCCAATAATTCTGGAAAGGCAAAACTTGAATTTGCCAAAAGCGAAGTGAGCTTTCTGTAAATTACACTCATACAAAATAAAAGGGAAACATGCACTTGAGGCCAGAGGGAAGATATATTCAGTTGTCAAAAGTATAAATAAAACATATGGAATCTTATTAATTATATAACAGTGATATTGCTTTGATAAAAAAATTCATGAAAACAACTGAGTCAATAATCTGAATTTTTTACTAAATATTGTAACATTTCACTTATGCACATTTTAATGTTGATGGGTCTCACATATTTAAAAATCCTCTTTTTACTACACTTTGGAGCCCATAGTCTGCTAAAGCTTCATTTATTTAATCCTGCATTAGTTCAACAAAAATGTCTGCTAATAATCACTTGAACCACCTGAGTTATTTGGTGGGGTTACCATTCGGTACATGAATATATCTCTCTTAAGGATGTTCGCTACTCTGTTTCAGAATAATAAGCTTTTTAAAAGACTGTTATAAATTGACAGTATATAAATAAAGGAACTAAAAAAGCAGATAAAAATGAAAGGTCCGTGTGCTTGTTTTCGAGATATAAGCCATTGAAAATTTGGCGGGAAATGATTCTTTCTAGATTTTTCATGCATTTAACATTGGCACCTTTTTTCTGCATAAAAGTATGAAAAAATAACAAGGATTTAAAAAGATTTTCAAAGATGGTATTTAAAACTATATTTAATCAAATTATGAAAAGAAAATTAGGGGTTAGTGGGCAAAAATTTGTAATGTCACTACATGGATAAAACCAGAGGATTCCGAATATCTGGCAAAAATTCAAAAACAAGAGGAGTGAACATCCTTAATAAGTTTCATATACATTTTGTAAATTGCTGATTCCAGGTATTAAATTTTTTATTCTCCAGTAAAATTATTCTTCTGACATGATGTGTTGTGTACTGAAAAAAAGAAAATATTTTGTTATTAAATTAAGTTTGTTAATTCAATCAAAACGTAATGAAGAATGATAATTATAATATATTGTATTTCATTGTTATGGCCATCTATGACCCCAATACAGTCTGCTTAAGTCATTCTCTTATCTGAAAAAAATGGACAAATTCATTGAAATACTTCATTAGGATATAATGCACATCTTGTAAAAGTTACTTCCCTTATATTGCTTTTAATCATTGAAATTAATTTTAAATTACTGTACCCTTCATTCTTGAAATTAGGTTTTAAATCTAGATGAAACAATATTAACATTTATACAGCATAGATAATAGAATAAAATCTTTAAACTATTAAAAGTATACCATTTGGCCTTAAAGTCTGAATGATTCCTTGGCCTATATCCTTTAAATTTTAAGTTCTAGTCCCAATTTATTCCATTGGCAACTTTCATGTCTGACTGTTAAATGCAGAATATTTTCAGTCTGTTTCCTTATGAAAACAGTTTAAATACCATGTATATTATGTTTTTGTTTCATATTTGGGGGATTGAAATCATAGCACATTGTCAATAACCCACTTTTGTAACCCTAAACAGACAATTTTGGATTACTTACCCTTAATATATTGTAGTCCTATTGTTTTCTGTTAACAAAAATAATTTTGCTTTCAACATCACTGGACATTACATTTGATTACTGTTTTCTTGTTGTATGTACAGAATATCATACATATACAAGTATTTTTGTTTGAATAAAAAGGTCCTCTGTTTTGAAATTTTGATCCATAGTGAACATCTTTCTCCATCCTGTAAATATAAAGCAAATTTACATACAAATACTAATGTATATATACTAAATTATTCAAAGCAAAATTAAACTTTGCATTGTTATTATCAACACATGAATACACATTTGCCAAATAAATTACCAAGAAAATACATGTATATGTATTTATTAAGTATTATAGATAATTATGCCCCCAGCATTTTTGCTCAATACATGTACATAAAAGTTTCAAAGAAAAATTTTCAAAAGTCTTGAAAAATAATTTTTAGGTTTAACAAGGAGCAAATTTATGTCATACCAAACCTTTTAATAACATTTTTATATTTAATAGCTTGCATAAACATCATAAGATCATAACATGTCCATTGTACAATGCAAGCTGAAATTTTATACATTTTGGGGGGCACTCACAACCCAGTTTTATTTTAATTTAAATCCTGGAACCACCACTGTCATGACTGTATTATCACTAAATTGACACCTTGAATTTGACAATATTAATGAAGTTTGAGAAAGTAATATTATTAATGGATTATCATTTCTAATTAGATTATGTATATAATCATTGGAAGAATATAACATGTCAGATATAACATGAATAAAGAAATTGTAAATTAATTAGTTTCTGGGGATTCATGTAATGCAAAGCAGCATGTGTACAAGCTTTTCAAATGGGTGGGTGATTGGTTAATTTCAATGTGTAAATTTCTTTTATAATTTCAGAGATATGATTTAGAGGATGGCTATCTTAATTAATTTTTTTATGGGTACATGTCCATGTAATCATGCATGGTAATAACTGAACATAAAATAAACATTGTTCAAGAGTGCTGACACAGGATGAACATGAATATTCTGTCCAATAAAAAGGTCTTTAAGGAAAGAACAATTGTGTACAGATTGAAAAAAAATTAATAACTTAAAGCCATAATAGCAAAAAATAAGAAAATGAATATAATGTCCCCTTAAATTCCTCCTACCTAAAAATAAAAATTTCCGTTGTGTGTGGATAGTGAACCCCCCCTTTTTGTGGGAAAAATTTGGTTGATTATATAGGGAATCACTGAAGCATGACTGGAGCGGGCCCCCCTTAGGTCAGTCAGTGCACCCCCACCCCCCTTACAAAAGGTTCTGGATCCGCCACTGCATTGTATATGAAATGGGACGAATCTATTAATATATGTATTAGACCAGCTATAAAATAGCCAACAGTTGAAGTGAATATGTCTTACATTCTAATGATTTACAGTGGCAAATCCAGAAATTTTAATAAGAGGGGGCCTGCTCCAGACATGCGTCAGTGATTCCCTATATAATCAACCAAATTTTTCCCACAAAAGGGGGCCCGGGCCCCCTGACCCCCCCCCCCCCCCCCCTAAATCCGTCTCTGATTTGATAATGGACTTTTGAGTTGAATTTGAGACGGTCAGCAAAATTCATGTGTATTTGGGGGAGAAATTACCCCCTTTTAGAGAACTTACAGTCGGCATTACACGTGATCATCCGTGCTTTCAAATTTGATTAATTTTGGTCCGTATTTGCTGTTAGAGGTTTACAATGTTCTATTATCTGAGCACGAAGTGATAGCGTGAATATTTTCCAGGGAGATTGTGAAGAACACTTTGAACAATTTGAAAACGGATGTTGACAACTTGTGTGGGTATAATATTCCCGGAGACAAGGACGGATACCTAAGACCGAAATCCGAATATAATTCACCAGAGGTTGGTGTAAATAGTGTATTCAATATATGAAAAGAAAATGATGAAAATGGGATTTCAATTTTCATGTTTCATATAATTTTACACTTTATTTTTGCCGTTTAAATCATTTTTTGGGATCCCACTTATTTGAAAATACCCCTGTCAATTTGCAGTTTCTAACCATGGTACAACCATGGTTAACCGTGGTCAACCATGGTGGTATGGAGATGGTTGACCATGGTTTGACAAAATTGTTAATTGGCCGACCATGGTTAACCATGGTTTTGATGACCATGGTTGACTCATCAATAACCATGATTCCAAACATGGTCAACCATGGTTGGAACCATAGCCAACCATGGTTGGAACCATGGTCAACCATGGTCTTCAAAAACCATGGTTAACCATGGTCGGCCATTTAACAATTTTGTCAAACCATGGTCAACCATCTCCATTAAACCATGGTTAACCATGGTTGGCCATTTAACATTTTTGTCTAATCATGTTTAAAATGTTAAATGGCCGACCATGGTTAACCATGCTTCCTACTGGCATGTTTCCTACAATCTACAATTTTCTTGAAACACTGATCGTCTTCTTGTTACGACGCCTTGTATACTTCTCTTCCTTTCTGTACACCAGGACTAGTCACTTCCAACAAAGGCTGAATTACAGATTTGCATGAAAATCTTTAAAGATACCCAGGCAGATGTGTTCATCCATAAAGCTGTTTCCACCTGCAAGAACATAAAATTTCCCACAAAGAATCAATAGCTCCTGATATTTTATAAAACAGATTTTAGGAATCAAATTCAATTTTATTTAATCAATGTTCTTTTTATTTTATTTTGCAAATTTCCAATAAAAACAAACACATTTTATTTGTCAAATAATTGTAACCCCCCTTTTTTACCTTTCAAACAAAAGTGAAAAGAATGATTGATGTGTTATTAATTATTTTAACACATCCACACTTGTCATCTTGAACAATTTTATCAATTATACCTGGCATTCAAAACATTTCATTTATCACAGTTTATAATGTTTATGCTGACATCGAAATGCTGACTGACTAATTTAAAGACCACTTTCTGATGTGTTCAAATGAGAGCCTTATCAAATACCGTAACAATTTTTCTATCTTATAAACAAAATATCAAACAGATTTCCTGTAAATATACTTATCTGATAACAAATCTGCTTAATGTGACAATTCTGACCATCAGTCTCTTCACTTGAATTTAAAAGCGCGAAATAACATTTGCTGACGTCACGTGACTTTTGTTCCAAGTCATTCAAATGTTTCACTCTGAGTGAATCATTGCTAACGGTGGGTGATAATAATTGACATTGACGTCGCATGCTTTCAGGTGAAAAAAACATCAACAATCCATAATCATTAATCTGAAATGTTTTCAAGTTCTTAAAATATGCCGTATGATAATAAAGAGAGGCAGATTTATGAACTTAGAGATTGAGTCAGAAATTACGTCTTTGGAAGAAAGAAATAATAGTTTGACAGTGTACCACTGTAAAAAAAAACCGAGAAGAATAAATACTGAAAGTAAGTTCCAGTTTGTAAAAGTCCCAGATTTCATCCGACGGTCTCTATCTTTCTCTGTTACTGTAGCGTAACTGTTCAGGTAGAACTGCTCAGTTTATATATGTTTTCAAATGTAAAGAGAATATATTTTTATTGACATAACGTGACATGAAAGGAGAGAGCCAGAACTTACATCTTGGGAAGAAAGAATTTTAAAATTGTTATTGAACAGTACAAATGTACCACTGAAAAACGAGCATAATTTGAATATTAAAAGTCTCAAAGTAAGTTATAAATTCCCATGGTTAATATGACTTTATGAGGCAGGTGTTACCTGTGAAAGGGGACGAAGTCTGTATCAATTGTTTTTTTCAATTCTAACATATTTTAATGTTAAAAAAAAAGAAAGGAAATACCCCGTTTCCGATGTTGGTCCAGTTGTAAGGGATTTTAGATATGACGTCATTACGTCGTTTTTAATGCAAACAAAGAAACGCTATCATCAGGTTACGTTTATTTTTCATATCAAAAGATAATTAAAATGAAATTGTTATTGTGCTCATTCCTAGACTGATAAATATATTTTTTACTTAAAGTCTCATGACAAACGAGACCAGAAGAAAGAAAGAGATTTCTGTACAAATGCTAACCCGAATAATTCAGTCCCTCTCCGTGATCGACTCTCCCACTCCCATCGTAGAGCAGTGGAATATAACGATTGAATTATTCGGGTTACACAAATGCGGGAAAATAAAAAAGTTAGAAAATAAAAAGTTAACAATTTTGAGTTCATTAGTACATGTAGAATGAAATTATTATTATTTTTTTTTTATTGATTTTTCTACTGTAATTGGGGACTTCATCCCCATATAAACCAGATCTTTTTTAATTCACCATGGTTCAGGTTGCCAAGTTGCCCATGGTCAGATGCAAGACCATGGTCACAAAGGTAGAAAACCATGGTTGTCAAACTCACCATGGTCACAAAGGCAGTAAACCATGGTTGTCAAATTGACCATGGTCAACCACGGTTGATTAGAGCATGGTCAACCATGGTCACAAAAGTGGAAAACCATAGTTGACCATGGTTTTCAGCACATCCAACCATGGTTTGACCATGGTTATCAATGGTTAGCGATGGTAACCATGGTCAACCATGGTTGCATTTTGACAGGGGTAGTTAACTCGGTATATCTGAAATAATCCTTTACCTTTCATGTTGTGTGGCATTAGGTTATAGCATCCAAGAATGTCATAAATGCATCTTTACAGCGTGGAATGCCAAATCCAACGTCAAACAATGGCCGCCATTATGTGTTGACAACGTCGTCTAGTGAACCGTATCACTGAGCACCGAAATCAATACTCAGGCGCTTCCGGTTGTCTTGGATATTCATCTAGTGTCGAGGATAAACTTCACCAACGTCCCTTATTAGGGCTATTAAATATTTGACAGAAGCAGACTTCAAACAGTCTACCTGTGTTGTACATGTACATACGAAAAATTATGAGACACAAAATCATTTTATAATTATATAAATGGTTTTGACAAGCTATAACTTAAGTCGAGGGATGATACCAGGTCACATATGGAAAAAAAGACATGTTATAACCTTTTTGTCACATGCAAATGCTTAAAAAATAAGATAGAATTTAAATATTCCGTATTGGCAAGATCATCCATTTCCCCCTAAATATTACAAAGCTCCCCAACAGTTCAAAGTCCTTGAATGTCATAATGTTAAGGGAATACGATACAGTTACAGGGGAGGTAATGACGTTGCTAACGTAAAATGTTATTTTGGCGACGTCAAACTGTGACATATCGGGAAAAGATGTATTTTTCGACTGATTTTTATCATTCAAACTGATTTAACTTGAAAACGAGTTCATGGACCCCTCTTTTTTAAAATGACATTCGATTTGATTACGTATGAAGATTATTTGTACCAATTTTCATGAAAAAGTCAATAATGAAATTTTTTTAAATTTGATAAATATACAGCTAAAAATTACGTTTTTTTCTACATTCATGAACATTTGATGAATTTGAGTTATTTCTAAAGAAAAGATTTCATAAATTTATAGGATACTTATATAAAACAGAAATTACAAATAATTTAACAAAAAACAGCTTGTGTTTATCTTTTAAAACAAAACAGTTATTCATTTCTGTCGGAAGGAAAAATACGTCCACAAATCCGAATTTTCAGCAAATATCTGAAATTTCGAACTCATTTTACCCAAAAAGTAGCACATGAAGGTATATTTTTTATTACATATTTGATTTAATCAAGTAAAAAATAGCCTATTTGCAAATTTTCATCAAATTTTCATTATGGGATCAAAACTGTATCGTATGCCCTTAATGTCAGATTTTCTTTTTAAGTATTAGTGTTCTTTATTTCTTAAAGTCAAGGAACAGTAAATGGGCTATTGCACAGATTTTGCTAACATTCTGCATGCAACCTTCAATTTGGCTCGTTGAACTATTATAATAATTGAAAATCGAAAAAAATAATACATTTTTATCTCTTTTATTATCTGAAATTTTGCTGATTGAATTCTTTCAAATTAGGTGAACATTTGTTTAGAAAGCACATACTATCGGCGAGAAACCTTCTTAAATTTGTCCTTAAATCATTAAATCTCCCTTATTTCTAATACATATACAATATATGTACATTGTCGGAAAATATAAAATTTATTTGTATGAGCTTTAGAAACAGGACGAAAAGCGAGGCTCGCCGAGCTTTTCTCCTGTTTCGCAGCGAGTACAAATACATTTTATATTTTCCGACAATGTACATATATTGTTTTTATCCTGAAATTTACACCCAACACTTGAAACTTTAGTTGTTAAAATTTAAATCATTGTCTCTAATTTTTCAAAGAAATCGACATAGTTTAAACGCGGACCGCGAAGAGGACACCAAAATGAACTGGTACGCAAAAAGAAATATCCACATTACCGCTTGCTCAACATGGAAGAGGGGTAACAGAAGACTTTATTTGTACAAGTACAAATAAAGCAAAAATTTATTTGTGTACCTGTTATTTGTACAATAGTTGGCTGATTGCAGGATAAATAGATTTTTCTTTGGCATTAAATCTATTTGTTGTTGATACATAAATTTCCGTTTGCACTATATGTAAAACCAAATGTTACATTAATATATATTTCCCTTTTTTTATGCCCCACCTACGATAGTATGTATGTTTTTCGGTCTATGCGTCCATTCGTCCGTTATTTCGTTCGTCCGTCCGTTCGGCCGTCCGTCCGTCTGTCCCGCTTCAGGTTAAAGTTTTTGGTCAAGGTAGTTTTTGATGAAGTTGAAGTCCAATCAACTTGAAACTTAGTACACATATTCCCTATGATATGATCTTTCTAATTTTAATGTCAAATTAGAGTTTTGACCCAATTTCACGGTCCACTGAACATAGAAAATGATAGTGCGAGTGGGGCATCCGTGTACTATGGACACATTCTTTTTTAACTTTTAGCTCACCTGGTCCAAAGGGCCAGGTGAGCCATATTTGTCATCACTTAGTGTTCGCTGTTGTGGTAGAAACTTTTTTAAAGGTCTTGTCCTCTGAAACTACTTAACCAATTTCAGCCAAATTTTGGGTGAATGATCCATATAGTATCTAGTATAAATTGTGTCAACAAAAATGGCTGTCATGTCTTAAAATAGAACATAAGGATAACATGCATAAATTAATCTACAATATATAGAAAAATCTGACGGTAGACATAAATGCTCAGAATGTTATGATCTACCTACTGTATGTTGCACTAAAATTTTCTGATGACTCCTTACTAATAGGGAGTTGTTGCCCTTAAATGACGATTGTTTTTTTGCTAATTCTCATTTATTTGCCTTTGAACTTAAAACTATATATTAGATAGGTAGAAACAAGTAAAAGCAACGAAGATCCGCAATACAAGATTTACAAAAATGTGGAATGACCAAAACCGTTGGATTACCCCTTTTAAAAGGAGTTATTGCCCGTAAATGATTATTTTGTTTACTAATTGTCTCATAAACTATAATAAATAGGTAAGCTGCAAAAATAATTAAAAAACACAAGATCTACAAAAATACTAAACAATCGAAGCAATTGGATAACACTAAACGTATAGCCTTAAATGAAGATTTAAAAAAAATTTTTTTTTTTTTGTTCATCGTATACTTTTTCAAAGATCTATTCCTCTTAACCTACTGAACTAATTTCAACCAAACTTTGAACCTTAAGGTACGAAGTATAAAGTTTGTGTTTTGTGTTTCTGAATTTCAATTTCTTCCTACTTCTTGTTTGCACCAAAATTATCAGGTGATTCATTACAGGAGATATTGCCCTTAAATGACGTTTTTTGGCTAATTCTCATGTACTAGTATTTGGCTTTCAACTTAAAAAAACTATATTGGATAAGAAAAAACCATTGAAAAATCAAAAAAGATCCGCAATAATGCAGAATTGACCAATTTGGATGACCCCTTAAAGGAATAACTGTCTTATATTGTATTATGCTCTTTGTGAGCCCATTTAATGGAAATAAAACATCTTCTTCATTGTTAGTTTGAAGACATAGGCTGTATGTTTTATCAATGCAGGTTGTTTTTTAAGTTCAGCATTCATTGCATTTTGCTTTTAAGACCGAGAAAAATATTTTGGAAAATGGGCAGTTAGCCAGTAGTGTTAACTGTTATACATCATGTCCAGCAAAAGTCTTCCTGTAAAAATAAGAAAATGTGGTACGATTGCCAATGGGACAACTTTCCAACAGAGACTAGAGATGATGTAGAAATTAGAGTTAACGCTATTTTTCTATTTTCCTGCTATATATATTAATAATCTGGTTATACATAGGTAAACTTGTAGAACATTTACCGAATTTGCCAATTACAACTTTTGCATTAGGTTTTTTGGCGTTCAAAGTTTTTGGCCTCGATTATCACTGAAGATAAATTTAGGCCGTGCTAAATATTTTGCCGGCTCTGACAAAATAGCCTCCTTAGTGCTATTTTGCAGCTCTGGCAAAATAGCGATTTATATAATAGAGTTTTACTATTTTGCCGATCTTCATTCAGATTTTCAGTATACTAATTAAGAATAGGAAAAATATAGAAACATACAGTTTGATACAAAATCAGATTAATCTCTAAAAAATAGATTTTCATGCATCGTCTGTACAATATTTTTTTATTAATTTCATATCCACTAGTTTGTCTAGACATGAACTTGAAACTATTTCATGGTGGGTTTCTACGTGTTCCTCCTCTATCGCCAGACCGTCATCAACCGCTGAGTTAGTTTCAATAAAAAAATTAATTTCATTTCATATATAAATCGCTATTTTTCCGGAGCTGGCAAAAAAGCGCCAGGGAGGCTATTTTGCCACAGGGCTCGGCAAAATAGCCACTGCCAATAAATTTATTGTCGAAATGCGCATCTCGTGCCGTTAATTTTATTGCAGAACTTTATCAATAATTTTGCATCTGATCAAATATGTTTGATATTCTGGGTGAATGTGCATATATATATATATATGGTTCTTTACAGATGTTAAAAAGTTGATAGCATGTGCCAACGATGATAATGCAATTTTAGCGACATTCATAAGCTGCATGTATGGAGCGTATCACTATATGTTGCAACATCAGGACATGGACCAGTGCAAGTATGAATATTTAAAAAACATATACCATTTCCATTATCTGATTATAACATTAGGGGGGGGTTATTATTATTCGTGGGATACCAATTTTCGTGGATTTCGAGGGTAATGGCGAACCACGAAATTCATTGTTCAACGATTTCAAACATGTCTATAGGCTTGTAGGCAGTCTTTGGTAAAACCACGAAATCAAATATCCATGAGTTTATATATACAATTTCTTTTTATCCACGAAAATTGGTACCCACGAAAATAAATGACTCCACTGTGAACAAGGGCTATACATTGGTGTATGCCGATGGAATAGGTTAAGGTGGTTGGACCCGCTCTATATATTATCCTTAGAACCAGCAAGATCCTTACTCAGTAGCTTTTTTTTCTAAATGGCGTGAAGTGTGAATACAAAGTACAAAAATGTAACTTCTTGTCTAGTCGTGTTTTATTAGGGAGTAAAATTTAAGGCGCGTATTTTAGATTTTGTTAAGTAATGTATTCAAGCAACAAACCTTTGGTGGGTAAAGTTACTAGTGGAACAGTCATGACCACAGCACTTTTGGGAAGTAAAGTCCGAAAATGATGTCGTTAAACAAGCAACAATCAATCAAGGAGTAAATAATAAAAAAACAAAGGATACGGGGTATCCATCCATGACACAAAATCAATAACCGCACTTAAAAAAAAAGCAACTTTACGTATGATCTTTTAAACTTGACAGTTGTTTTTACTATATATTGAGCCTTATAAAGGTTCAATGTCTGCAACGTTGTGAATACATATGAATTACACAGAAACTATTAAATCTATCTATTGTTAACACAACATTTCCATATAACCACTATCTTTTGAATAAATCAAGTTTACATTATAGAATTATACTACAGACTTTCCAACAAGCGACGCAACATTACAAATAGACCTTATTGATATTCATGCAATCCATGAGAAAAGCCATTGTAATACTGTAGATTTGCAAATCGTTTCAAAACTCAATGCTAGAGTTGTCTCCCTTTGACTAGGAAAACAGAATTCAATGAATTTCTGTCTGACAAACATCCCTGTACATCGTTGAAGAATACCTCTGAACGTTCAACCGTGTCACATTTAAACAATATATACGAGTAAAGAAAGAGAGAGAGAGAGAGATGATTACATAGGGGCAATCCAAACTATAAGTCGAAGGAAAAACACAATATCATGGCATACAAAAAAAAAAAACAACGAAGACACTACACAGAAAACTAAATATTGTGCAATACGAACCTCAAATCCGATGTTGCAATCAAATCAAATCAATCAAAAGCTTTATTTAAATTCGGCATGTCACAAAAAAATAACAGTTCTTTGAGCTTTTATAACTGACAAATACATATAAAACAGGGTATTAAATAATTCTAGAATTATTATTTAATTGGAATTTAATAATATTTATCTTTCAGACACTTTTCATGTCTCATATGCATTTTAGAGTGAAAGAGCAAATGAGTAAGGTTAACATCATATCCATACTGAACATGATCATTGAGTTTTGTTGTTGGGTTTGACATACCTTATGTATATTATGAAGAATGAAGCTTATCTATTACACCATACAGATATGTATACAGCTAAAATTTTTTAAATTGTAACATACATTTTTGCAGAGGTAAGTTAACCTAGGCCTTGTAATGCACATGGTAAGTTGACAGTCTGTGCACAGGGTTAGTTGACTAAGGTCGTGCTGTGCACAGGGTTAGTTGACTTAGGCCCTGCTCTGCACAGGGTTAATAGACTTAGGCCATGCTGTGCACAGGGTTAGTTGACTTAGGCTGTGCTGTGCACAGGGTTAGTTGACTTAGGCCCTGCTGTGCACAGGGTTAGTTGACTTAGGCTGTGCTGTGCACAGGGTAAGTTGACTTAGGCTGTGCTGTGCACAGGGTAAGTTGACTTAGGCCGTGCTGTGCACAGGGCTAATTGATTTAGGCCATGCTGTGCACAGGGTTAGTTGACTTAGGCCGTGCTGTGCACAGGGTTAGTTGACTTAGGCCGTGTTGTGCACAGGGTTGGTAGACTAAGGCCGTACTGAGCACAGGGTTAGTTGATTAAGCCGGTGCTGTGAACAGGGTTAGTTGACTCAGTCTGTGCGGTGCACAGGATTAGTTGAATGATGTGCCATGCTCAGGATTTATTGGTTGAATAAGGGAGTAGATTGATTAAGACTTTGACATGAATGGGCTGTACTTTGAAATGGATTTAATTTTTACTTGTTTACATTGGAACATTTTGAAATAACAAAATGTTTTCAGATTTAGAGGAATAAAATCTAACTTTACTCATAGAAGATTTACCTTTTTTTGTGTTGTTTCAATGCTTTTGAACAATATGCTATGTATTATTCGCTTACTTAAAATTTTGCAACCTTGTCTACTGTCAAAAGCATTATTTTTAAGCACTTTATGAAAATAGAAATAAATCCATTTGTTTCTAGCTTTATTTCATGTTTATGCTATTTTTTTGCATGTATATTTGTTATGTATGCGCTCTCTTTTTTTTAAGAGAACACCTTTTCTTTTTGTAACACCTTCTCTTCTCTTAATTAATATACATTCGGCTGCTGTCTGCTCTATGGTTGGGTTGTTGTCTCTTTGACACATTCCCCATTTCCATTCTCAATTTAATGTATTTATTTTATACAATAATTAAAATCAATTCATTTTATTCATACTTTTCTCGCTATTGAATAACTTTTATGTTTGCTTTCATGCTTATATGCATGTATAGTTGTAGTGTATGCACTTTCTAACCCTTAATCATCCACTGCTGTAATGCTAGCTAGTTTCTAACATAACAGTATGGTGAGTGTGTATCGTGTTTTCAGCATATGTGTCACCAACTAGTCACTTCAAGCACTTTGAAAACTCGGGGTTCTAGCTAGCTCTACAACTTGAAAATAAATTATTATTTATATCAATAAAAGAATGAAATTCAGATTTAAGGTTATTTGGAAATTGATTGCCAAGTTTGGTCAAATCAAATCCACATTTATTGCAGTATCAAATTAATATGATAATGTTCTGTTTTATTACAAAATTGTAGTGAGTTGGAATTATCTACAATTGTTATACAAGATACATATAAGACTTTATAACAACATACTTGAAATAAATCAGATTTGAATTTTATAAGTGCCATGTTCACATTTACATTTGTAATTGCTCTTGACAATTTCAGAGCACAGTTCTTGGTATAAAATCAGTACAAAGAGGTTTTTTTTTTAACAAGAGACAAACTTAAGGCTATCAAATATGGGTCTTCAGTATCAAATTTCTATTCTAATTCTTTCATAAAGACATAAAAACATTAAAATTTGCTGGTTGTTAAAAATTTAAACATGATTTGTAATTTGAAGAAAATATGTAAATTCAAATGATAACAATTAGTGACTGTCTGCAGTAGTAAAAATATATATGACTCATGAGCACAAATGTAGTCTTATCATATCTTTTCCTATGTATGTTTCAAGCTACAAAATGTGCAACATGCTTTTTAAACTTTCTCGCAATTACAGTTTCTGAAAAAAAATTGAAGTGGAAAAATCTTTTATGAAGGGCATCAACTCGTATAAGTAGTGAATTGAATTTACAAAAGTAATGTACTTTAATTTTCACCATTTTGTAGTTTACTTCGGTGAAAATAATTGCAGTTTTTATTTACTTTCTATATGTAAATATATCAAGGAGAATAATCAAGTGTAGAAAAAATTACATAAAATCAAACATTCAGGGGTCATTAACCCTTTCTTATTTGACTGAAAATTTCCAGTAAGTACAAAATAAACACTGTTAAGGTAAATTCATGGTATACCGCCATCTTGGATTGCACAATCACAGTACAAAATCGGTCTAGTTATTTGCCCAAATCTGCTAATATGGAGACAGATTTGCAATTTAATGGTTAGACTGTTTATTCATATAAACAAAACTTGGTGATTTATTGTATTATGCAAAATATTTTAACAAATATCAATAATTTTTGCTCTTAGAATCATTTTTTTTTTAAAATGAACCATTTAAGGGGAGATAACTCTTTTAGTAAAAATTTATACTGGACTAAAAGGGAAATTTTTTATTTTTCCGTGTAGCAAGAAAACAAGTTCGGTGACACCATTTTTTCTTTTCATTTTCTTAAAACATATAATAAAACCTATCTTCTCCCAATTTATTCCAAATTTCTATCTGATAGAATTTTTTTTATGCACACAAATGTGTTTTTTCATGAATAATCTAACCAAATTTAGGCAATTTTCAACGAATCATAGCATGAAAAATAGTACGGTGACCCATACTTTTTATTATATTTTTGAAAAAAGCATAGTAAAATCTTCATTTTGGCAAATTATAAAAAAATTCTGTCCCAAAAAGTTTATACTTATGATCTACCTTAAGCCAGGTTAGTTTTGCTCTAGTTTCTTTAGTTTTTTTAGATAGAAGCCAAAAAATTCATTTTGCCATTTTTTTTCTTTTAATTTGTCTTAATTAAAGATTAGACTTAGCTGAACATCTTTGCTTAGTATACAGTTTATTGATATTTATAATCCTTATTATAAATTACAAATAAATAGTGTTGATACAAGAATCCAAAATGTCATTGTTTGAAAATTTCATGGCAGTGTGTGCCAAGTGCTGGCAAAAGCTTGCCTTAAAGGAAAGGTGAGATAACAATTTTGTCATTTAATTTCTAATAATTAAGTAACAATTCAATAGAAATTTGTAACATTAATTAAGATATCTGTCCTTAAAAGAAAACTTGATGCATTTAGAATCTATAATTAAAAACATTTCTGTTATTTCAAAAAAGCTATCATTATTATCAAGAAGAATTTTGTTCTTTAAAAAGTGTCAAACATTCTCAAAAGTCTGTAAAAGTATCAACTTTTTCCTTTATTTTTAAAGGGAGTTTTTTGGTTTCTGTCAGATTAAAACCATGACACCAAATGTCCTTCATGTCAACAGCCTCACACCAGGCTTCCCTCTTCCCTCTTGACCCTGATACAGGTTTGGTACAAGGGGCCCAGGGTCCAGTTTTTGACCCCTTGTACCAATGTATATGGACAAGTCCATCTTCAAGTTTTGAAACCTTTCCCAGCTGTGGCCACTCCCCTGCATATTTTGCAATATTTGTTAATACAAAATTGCCCACAGCTGGGACTTCATCAACATCCTCCACTTCCTTCTCCTTTTGTTTCCTTTCTTTTTCTTTCTTTCCAAGTATTATCTGAAAAAAAAAAATAACAAAATAAATGTCAACAGTTAAAAAAGATTGAAAAATTATTAGTAAGTACATGTATATAAATACTGGTACCATATAATAAATAAATTTGGTGTATTTACTGTCTTCTGATTGGTTAAAAGTATTACTTTTATTTTCAATGTTGTCATTTTTTATGGCGACACGCCCACTTTTACCGGAACTACTTTTTAAATTTTTCATACGCCAACATGTGTGTACGTTGTTATTGTTAATATAAATAATATAAAAAGTTCTTTGAGTCTTATTTTTGATAGAAATTTATTTATAATGAATGGCAATAATTTATTTTGAATTGATTGAACCATAAAATTAATTTTTGACTCTTCACATTTTACATAATCCGCTTCGCTGATTATTCAATGTGAAGAGTCAAAAATTAATTTTATGGTTCAATATATTCAAAATAAATAATAGCCGTTCATTAATTGTCGTAAATTTTACGGACGCCATCACGAGTTAGTTGGAATAACCGTTTCTAAAATGATATTGGATATGTTCTTTACGTCGTAACTACAATCCCCTTCCCTTTCATGAATTTGACCTACCGAATAAGACTATTTACCGGATTCGTTATAACATAAGCAACACGACGGGTGCCACATTTTTAGCCAGGCGTTGTCAGTTTATTTTCGATTTATGAGTTTGACTGTCCCTCTGGTATCTTTCGGCCCTCCTTTGTCTTAAACATAGAAAAATATTTGTTCAAGGTTTAGAAACAGACAGAATGTGAAGCTGGGCTGTGCTTCTATTCTGTTTAGACCCAAGTACAATTCTTTTTTTATACTGCAACTCTAAAATTGATTGCTAAGGAAATACTTTGGGAAGAAATGACAATTTTACATTTGAAGCAGACAATTTAAAAATTCTTCAAAACTCATAGTTAAAACAGTATAGAAACATATTCTCAACATCATAAACTGTATATGTACAGCCAAAAAATTTTGACTGCTCATAGTAGAAATGATTGCAGTATAAACCCATTTACTTAAAGTGATGTATTTTATGATAAAACTCATTATTTCTTATGCAGCAAAAATACAGCAATCTGATTGGTTAATTACCCAGGTGTAAATAATACCCCAACCTTGTTCATCCTTGGATAAATAAAATTTTGCCAAAAAATTAAAAAAATTAAATTTTGCCAAGGTAAACAAAAAATAATAATGTAAAAACAAAAAAATAATATACAAAAATACCGGTTGAGAGGTACAAATTTCCAGAGCCGTTAGGCGAGGGAAATTTGATTACCTCGAAACCGGTATTTTTGGCAAATACCCCTTGTAAGCATGAAATAATTGTTTAATTCCACCGAATGTTCTTTGTATCCATCTTGACCTCAGAAAGTTTATTGTAATCAGGTATCATATGGAGTTTCTACTTGAATGTATAATTTTTGTATATACTGCAGCTGTGCTATTTGCGCAATCAAATTGCATAATATTTGCCGTAAAATCATGTCTGATCATTTTTGATGTACAGTCACTGACCGTATATATATATCCCTGTTTATGATAAGCTCGTTCTCGGCTGACTACTACACTTTGTTCATCAGTTTGAGTGAAGCGTAATACAAGCGGATTCCAGTTTATGTTTATGACCGGTTGACAATGTGTTTCCGTTGAGTTTTATTTATGACGTCATTAAAAGTACAGGTTCGCGGAATTTTTTATCCTAAATATTTCATTTGGAACCGTATATTAAGAATGACCATAAATTTGTCCTATTAGATTAGAAATAATTCATTGGGTTATTTTAAGACATGGTATTCCCCATCTGCCATGGTATTTGCTAGCAAATACCCCGGCACATGGAATTCCCTAATGACAAATCACCCGGCAGAGAAAAGAAAATCTTAATACATAGAAATTGGTGAAAAATACCATGTCTCTCATCCAATCAAAATACAGCATTATTACATAAGGTGGAATTATAATAAAAATACAAAAAATTTCAGGACAAAAATTTGTAAAAAAAAAATTTTTTAACTTTATTTTCCTGATCATGCAAAAGAACACAAAAATTTCTCCAAAATAAAAAAAAAGCATTTGACAATGCGCAGCAACATCATCATTGAAAAAATGTTTAATACACTGGAAATTTTTCATAAGCATTTTTTTAATTTTACATCCCAGTTTAAAAATGAGTAAAAGGATTCGTTATATTGGTGTAATCAGGGATGTACTGAATTTAACACTGTTGTAGAAAATTCATACAACCATTCGGCTGCTTCTCGAGGTGTATGAATTTTCAACAACGGTGTAAAATTCTGTACACTCCTTATTACACCAAGATAACTAATAGTTTCATATTTGTACAGATATCCTGATGTTCTGTTGAGAAACATCTGTATATGGTGTTCTTGCTACATACCAAATTTTATGAAATTCTGTTGGGTAGTTTTAGAGGAGTTGTGATTACAAGCTGATACATGATAATTTTCGATAAATTTCTAAGTCCAAAGGTGCATAACTCCCATTAAAATTAGAGAATAAAAATTTCCTGATAACATATGGTGCTTTTGCTACAAACAAAATTTTATGAAATTCTGTTGGATAGTTTTAGAGGAGTTGAGTTTACCAGCTGATACATGATGATTTATGGTATATTTCTAAGTTAAAAGGAGCATAACTCCCTTAAAATTTGAGGAATCGAAATTTCCTGATAATATGCACAACTACATATGGTGTTCTTGGTACATACCAAGAAAACAAGCTGATATCTTATTATGTTACGGACAAACAGATGGACGAACAGACAGACGGACGGAGTGACCCAACTCCAAGACCTGCTTCTGCCTTTGATGAAGCAGGTAAAAGTTATTAAATTTTAAAAAAATAATTGAATCTTTGATTAAAGCAATTTACCAGAGGCACACTATCTTCATCAGAAAAACCATCAATATGGACAGTACATTGGTTGCTTGGTGGCTCAACTATCATATTCTCTTCATTTCTAAAATGAGCAATTTATTTTGAACAATATTATTTTCTTTAATAAATATATATACTAAGGTGGTATGGGTGTCTAAATTAAAAATGATAGAATTTGTTCATACTTACGAACAAAACGTAGTATATATTGATACATGATCAAAAATATAATGAAAATGATAGGTCACTGTGCATTTACTCAAGCTATACAGGTTGTGACAAAATGACACATATTGTATGGATTATACAGAAAAAAACATCATATGGGGGTTAAAAGATAAAATAAATGATAGAATTGTAAAATAAAATACAATGATAGAATTGTAAAATAAAAAACGAGAAGATAGCTTTTACAATATGCTTTGAGAATATCAAAAGAAATAATAGGGTCACCTCTGAAATTCTTGTTATCAGTTCTCCCCTAAAGGCACTATTTATCTTTTAATAGCTCAACTGGTTCTTTTATCTTAATCTGTAAAGCAATTACAAACTATGAACCTACCTCTGGTTTTCTTTTGCCATTACAATTTCATCTAATGGCCATGTTGATTGTGGGTGAATTTCCTGATTAGGAATGGCTGTCACTAAAATAAAGATAAAGTGGAAATGTACTGGTTAAGAGCTATCACAGCTGCAATTTTTTGAAAAATTGATTTCCATCATTTTTATACTGAGTATTGCATGTTTATGCTAAAAAAAGTTGGGTTTTTTATACGCTCGTTTACGGGACGTATTATGGTATACCGTTGTCCGTCTGTCCGTCCGTCCGTCTGTCCGTCCGTCGTCAACATGTCGGACATTAACTCAAAAATGCTTTGACCAATTTGCATAAAACTTTGGTGAATTGTTAATACCTATTGACGTGAGCTCCCTTTCGTTTTTTATAAAATTTAGATTTTACAGTTCTGAGTTATGGGATTTTATTCATTAAAAAAAGGGGGATTTTCCAGTTTTCTGACAATGAGTTAAGAATGCTTTCACCAACATGCAAGAAATTGTGGTGAATTGTTTTTATCTATTGACATGAGCTCCCTTTCGATTTTTATAAATTTTAGATTATATGTTTCCAAGTTACAGGGTTTTATTCATAAAAAAAGGGGGGATTTTCCAGTTTTCGGACAAAAACTCAAAAATGCTTTCAGCAATTCTTATGAAACTTTGGTGAATTGTTTGTATGTATTGATGTAAGCTCCCTTTATAATTTTATAAATTTTACATTTTACATTTCTGAGTTATGGGGTTTTATTCATTAAAAAAAGGGGTGATTTTCCAGTTTTCGGACAATAACTCAAAAATGCTGTCACCAATTCTCATGAAACTTTGGTGAATTGTTTATATCTATTGATGTAAGCTCCCTTTTTATTTTCTTAAAATTCTTATTAAAATTGAGAATTAATTGAACTTTATTTGTTTATAGTCTGACAACAGATTTACTAAGTATTGCACAACAGCAAGAAATCTTTAATTGAACATAAATTCAATTCATATAACAAATTTCAAGTTCTTTGAATACATTTATTCAGAAACCTATAATATGTCAAATATTTAATTACAATCCAAATTCAGACCTGAATCAAGCTTGAATATTGTGTCCATTTTTGCCCCAACTGTTCAGGGTTGGACCTCTGCTGGCGTATCTAGCTGCGCTCAGCGAAGCAGTTTATTTTCTCATGCTGTGCTGTTATTCAGTACTATCCCAGGTATAATGAGCACTCCCAATCTGACTGGTTGTTTTTCTTGTTTTAAACGTATTGATTTACATTTTGTCATGTTGGGCCTTTTACAGCTTACTTTAAAACATATCGGTTTTGCTTATTGTTAAAGGCTACACCATTATCTATAGTGGCTTAAATCTACATTATTTGGTCTGTGTTAGATAGCTGTCTCATTGGCTATCCTATCACATTTTCATATTTCTATATTGCACACAAGTTAATAATTTTTCTTTTTATCCTATTGCATATTTTTAATAATCCCGCCAAGGTGTGAATATTAAGGAATGAAGTTGCAGTCCAGTCTTTTATGACTGTCTGCATCAATTTATCAATGAGGAGTTAGACCCAATACATATATATCCCTAATACTGTTTACACGTTATCATCATCATGATTTTGACCCTGACATTGTTGACAGCTTCAGTTCTGAGCAGAAACAAAATAATGCTTACCAATGTCTGTGAAAAAAGATGTCCACCAGCCATCTTTGTTACAACCATATTGTTTGTTCACTTTATTAATATCTGCTTTCAGACGATCAACATCGATTTGGTCGTCATTGGTGGGCATAAAGGATGGACATGTGTTTGGAATAGCCTTCAGTATATTTTTTTCAGAACCATTACACTCAAGCCAAACCTAAGTAATTAACAGTTGATAAATCAAACAATTGCAAAATTTAAATTAAAAAATTCTTATACTTGCAAGTGTGGTATATCACTGTCAAATTGCATCAATTATATTATTATTTGAAAAAAGCTACTGACTGTAAAAACTCTTTGCTAAGACAAAATGTTTCCATGAGTTTTATTTATAACATAAATAATGAAAACATGTTTGTGTAATTGTACATTATCCGCTTCAAATTCAATTTTTTTTTTCTGTTTATACCAAAATTTATTTTAAAGAAATGTTTATGATTTGGAAAGAAACAGCATATAAGATCTTTGCACTGTTGTTTTCTTTTACTTATTCATTATCAGAGGCAAGTTAGAGGGGGGCCCCTTTCCTGGAAAAAAATTGGTTGATTATATAGGGAATCACTGAAGCATGACCGAAGCTGGCCCCCTCTTAGGCAGTCAGCGGGCCCCCACTTATGAAAATTTCTGGATCCGCCACTGATTGTTTCAATTTGAAGAAGCAAGTTATCAGATGCAGCCAACATTATACAATTGCATTACTTACTAGAATAATGGAGATTCTGTTTAATTTAAGAATCCAATAAAGTACTTATATGCCATAGCTTTATACTGGTCATATTATGGACAATTTTTCTTGATCTAGTATTCATTAGGATTTTAGGACCTGTTCAAGACCTCCTATGGGTAAGAGATTTCTTCATGTTGAAGACCCATTGGTGGCCTTGAGTTGTTTTATACATTATGGTCCAGTGGTTGTATCTTTGACATATTCCCCTTTTCCATTCATATCATGGGAAAACCTTAATACAGTCATACATCACTTACTTTATCATTTGCCCATTTCTTGTACAAGAATTTTGATTTTCCATCATCTCCAAGGACAAATTTAAAAGTGTGTGGTTGGGAATGGCCACTGATTGGATTGATAAAATCCTGAAATAGAAGAAAAAAGTGTTAAATATTATAGTGTTATTAACTGGCTGTTTCTGTATTGGCCCTGTTATAGATTCGAGGTTAGCTGTATTGGACCTGAGACTTGTGCATTACAAAATCACAGAATTCCGTTACAAGTCGTTACAAAACACTGAACATCATTTAAACTTCTTTTTTAAGATATTAAGTTAAAAAAAAAAGTTGCCACTTATTTAACCGACATTTTGATTCAATCGATGTTCCATTCGTCTGTTTATAATGCATGGCTGTGATTTCGTAATGCATGGCTGTAGCTAATTCTCCTTTCATAATGACCAGTTGTCGAAATTTTCCTTTTATAAAACATGGGCATTTCTATACATAATGTAGTAAGTTGGTTAATAATTATCAATAATAGGCTATTTTACAAGGTAAGTATGTTGGCAGTATTGACTATATATCTCCTTTCATTGCTTCCTAAGTTATATGACTAGGACAGACTTGCTACATGTCCCTTCCTATTTTTTTTTTCAATTTTATCTTTAGTGGTCTGACATAATTCCAGTTATAACTAAGTGTGTGCAATAACATGTATATTGACAACTGCTGAAGAAGGCCTTTCTCAAAGGGCAATAAGTATCATGGCACTTCTCAGTATGTAAACAAACAAATTATAAGATATAAATAAATAAAAGAAAGAAAGGGAATTGTAGCAAGTCCTTTTAAAAAGAACTACACTGACATCATTATTCATTGTGTGTCTTGCTATGCCCCATGGTTGCCTAAATTTTTGTATTGCTTTTGCAAGACGGCTTAACCCTTTGAGTCCCAGGACACAATGATATGTCCATTACATATACATGTAGTTATTATTTTAATTGACTTAAGCTTGGTAATAATACGACTGAATCCATACACACGTACAATGTGTATATATATTATACTGATATAATTATGATAATTGTGATAAGATAAAACATGCATTTTATATAAGAAGATCTCATAGATTTAAACTATTTTTTTCTGTAGGTTACTGATGTGTAAACTAAGTCGGTTAACTCACAAACTGAATAAAAGTCAAAAGGACTTTCATCTTAAGTTTGTGAGTATGCGATCCAGTTTACAAATTAAATATGATATGCTTGAATGAAGTTGGATTTTAATTGAGGGTCTGATCCATTAATTTTGTTTTTGAGTAGCAAACTGTCACAATGACTTCTGTACCTTAATCCAATTTGTAACGTCATAAACATCATTGGTTTCGATGGCGTGGGGTTTTGGTTGGAAGCAGTTTTCAAACGCATGCATTAGTCTTGGTAGTGTAAAAGCTGCATGTTTGTTCAACCATACTGAAAATCTGAAAAAAATGTTCGTTAAAATTATAAAGAACATAAAACTATTCAATACTGGTATGTATGAAATAAATGAAGATCGGTATTGTAAGAAAGCTGTTGTATTATAAAATGATGAATTCCATTTAATTGTATAATTACATGAAAGAATTAACTCATCCAAAGTTAACACAAGAGTGCAAACGCTGAACTGTCTCACCTTTTTTAGCTCACCTGGCCCGAAGGGCCAAGTGAGCTTTTCTCATCACTTGGCGTCCGTCGTCCGTCGTCCGGCGTCGTCCGGCGTCGTCCGTCGTCGTCCGTCGTCGGCGTAAACTTTTTACATTTTGAACTTCTTCTAGAGAACCACTGAATGGAATGAAACCAAACATGGCATGAATGTTCCTTATGAGGTGCTGACCAAGTGTTGTTACTTTGTAGCCGATCCATCATCCAAGATGGCCGCCAGCGGGGGACTTAGTTTAACAAAGGACCCTATGGGAAATGCATACAAATGACTTCTTTTAGAGAACCACTGAATGGAATGAAACCAAACATGGCATGAATGTTTCTTATGAGGTGCTGACCGAGTGTTGTTACTTTGAAGCCGATCCATAATCCAAGATGGCAGCCAGCGGGGGACTTAGTTTAACATAGGACCCTATGGGAAATGCATACAAATGTCTTCTTTTAGAGAACCACTGAATGGAATGAAACAAAACATAGCATGAATGTTCATTAGGAGGTGCTGACCAAGTGTTGTTACTTTGTAGTTGATCCATCATCCAAGATGGCCGCCAGCGGGGGACTTAGTTTAACATAGGACCCTATGGGAAATGCATACAAATGACTTCTTTTAGAGAACCACTGAATGGAATGAAACAAAACATAGCATGAATGTTCCTTACAAGGTGCTGACCAAGTGTTGTTACTTTGTAGCCGTTCCATCATCCAAAATGGCCGCCAGCGAGGGACATAGTTTAACATAGGACCCTATGGGAAAGGCATACAAATGACTTCTTTTAGAGAACCACTGAATGGAATGAAACAAAACATAGCATGAATGTTCATTAGGAGGTGCTGACCAAGTGTTGTTACTTTGTAGCCGATCCATCATCCAAGATGGCCGCCAGCGGGGGACTTAGTTTAACATAGGACCCTATGGGAAATGCATACAAATGACTTCTTTTAGAGAACCACTGAATGGAATGAAACAAAACATAGCATGAATGTTCCTTACAAGGTGCTGACCAAGTGTTGTTACTTTGTAGCCGTTCCATCATCCAAAATGGCCGCCAGTGAGGGACTTAGTTTAACATAGGACCCTATGAGAAATACATACAAATGTCTTCTTTTAGAGAACCACTGAATGGAATGAAACCTAACATGGCAAGAATGTTCCTTATGAGGTGCTGACCGAGTGTTGTTACTTTGAAGCCGATCCATAATCCAAGATGGCCGCCAGCGGGGGACTTAGTTTAACATGGGACCCTATGGGAAATACATACAAACGTCTTCTTTTAGAGAACCACTGAATGGAATGAAACCAAACATGGCAAGAATGTTCCTTATGAGGTGCTGACCAAGTGTTGTTACTTTGAAGCCGATCCATCAACCAAGATGGCAGCCAGCGGGGGACTTAGTTTAACATAGGATCCTATGGGAAATACATACAAATGTTTTCTTTTAGAGAACCACTGAATGGAATGAAACCAAACATGGCATGAATGTTTCTTATGAGGTGCTGACCAAGTGTTGTTACTATGAAGCCGATCCATAATCTAAGATGGCCGCCAGCGGAGGACTTAGTTTAACATAGGACCCTATGAGAAATACGTACAAATGTTTTCTTTTAGAGAACCATTGAATGGAATGAAACCAAACATGTCATGCATGTTCCTTTCGAGGTGCTGACCAAGTGTTGTTACTTTGAAGCTGATCCTTCATCCATGATGGCCGCCAATAGGGGGACTTCCTTTAACATAAGACCCTATGGGAAATACATACAAATGCTTCTTCTAGAGGTGCACTGAATGGAATGAAACCAAAACATGGCATAAATGTTTCTTATGAGGTGCTGATTAAGTGTTGCTACTTTGTTGCTGATTTACTGTTCAAGATGGCCACCAGGATTTTTTATTAAATTACAGGACCAATATTAAACCAAATTTGGCCTCACTCATTATTAGGGTATCTGTTATGATTTTAATCTATTTTTACATGATTTCCAAAACCAAAGTAGAATCAGGTGAGCGACACAGGCTCTTGAGAGCCTCTAGTTACTAATCATTGATATTATGTTGATAGTCCTAAATATAAAGCTACAACTGTCACATAGACTTAACCAAGAAAACTAAACATAGACCAATGAACCATGAAAATGAAGACAATGTCAGATGAAACATGCCAGGCAGGCATGTACAGCTAACAATTCTTCCATACAACAAATATAGTTGACCTATTGCTTATAGTTTAAGAAAACAGACCAAAAAACAAAAACTTAACACTGAGCAATGGACCGTGAAAATGAGGTCAAGGTCAAATAAAGCCTGTGCGACTGACATATAGATCATAAATTATTTCCATACACCAAATATAGTAGACCTATTGCATACAGTATAAGAAAAACAGACCATAACACAAAAACTTAACTGTAACCACTGAACCATCAAAATGAGGTCAAGGTCAGATGACACCTTACAGTCCTTCCATGCACTGAATATACTAGACCTACTGCTTATAATAACTGAGATATGGACTTGACCACCAAAACTTAACCTTGTTCATTGATTCATGAAATGAGGTCGAGGTCAAGTGAGATCTATTTGACCGGCATGAGGATCTTGCAAGGTATGCACATACCACATATAGTTATCCTATTACTTATTATAAGAGAGAATTTAACATTACAAAAAAAACTTTACTTTTTTTTCAAATAGTGACTTAACTATGAAAATGAGATCAAGGACATTGGACATGTGACTGACGAAAACTTTGTAACATGCATATGAGGCATCTATATACAAAGTATGAAGCATCCAGGTCTTCCACCTTCTAAAATTTAAAGATTTTAAGAAGTTAGCTAGTGTCATAGCCGCAGCAAAATCTCTTTCCATATGTCGAGCTTTCTGCGACAAAAGTTGCAGGCTCGACAATAGGCAGTTGCATTTCAATTTTTTTTTTAGTATGCAATAAAAAGCATTATCCAAGGAGTTACTGTTCTAATACCTTAATATTGAGTAATAAAATGCTTCGCTGGGGCGCAGCTTGATACGACCGCAGAGGTCGAACCCTGAACAGTTGGGGCAAGTATGGACACAACATTCAAGCTTGATACAGCTCTGAATTTGAATTGTTATTAAATATTTGACACAGCATAGGTTTCTGACACATAAAGAATGTGGTCTAAGAACTTGAATTTTTTTAATTTACCTATTATGGTCCAATGTCCAAAATCAAAATACATGGTTAGATTCATCATATCAAAGAACCCCATATGTTCAATTTTTGTTAAAATCAAACAAAGTTTAATTTTGGACCCCAACTTGGACAAACTTGAAAACTGGGCCTAAAAATCAAAAATCTAAACACGTTTAGATTCAGCATATCAAAGAACCCCAAGAGTTCAATTTTTGCTAAAATCAAACTAAGTTTAATTTGGGACCCTTTGGACCTTAATGTAGACCAATTTAAAAAACGGGACTTAAAATTAAAAATCTAAATACACGGTTAGATTTGGAATATCAAAGAACCCCAATAATTCAATTTTTGATGAAATCAAACAAAGTTTAATTTTGGACCCTTTTGACCTCAATATGAACCAATTTGATAGCGGGGCCCACAAATAAAAAATCTAAATTCATGGTTAGATTCAGCATATCAAAAAACCCCATATATTCAATTTTTGTTGAAATCAAAAAAAGTTTAATTTTGGACCCCAACTTGGACCAACTTGAAAACTGGGCCCATTATCAAAAATCTAAACACATGTTTAGATTCAGCATATCAAAGAACCCCAAAAATTCAATTTTTGTTAAAATCAAACTAAGTTTAATTTTGGACCCTTTGGACCTCAATGAAGACCAATTTAAAAAACGGGACCCAAATTAAAAATCTAAAACACGGTTAGATTTGGCATATCAAAGAACCCCAATAATTAAATTTTTGATGAAATCAAACAAAGTTTAATTTTGGACCCCAATTTGGACCAACTTAAAAACTTGGCCCATAATCAAAAATCTAAATACATGTTTAGATTCAGCATATCAAAGAACCCCATATATTCAATTTTTGTTGAAATCAAACAAAGTTTAAATACTGGACCCTATCTTGGACAAACTTGAAAACTGGGCCCATAATCAAAAATCTAAACACATGTTTAGATTCAGCATATCAAAGAACCCCAAGAATTCAATTTTTGTTAAAATCAAACTAAGTTTAATTTTGGACCCTTTGGACCTTAATGCAGACCAATTTAAAAAACAGGACCCAAAATTAAAAATCTAAATACACGGTTAGATTTGGAATATCGAAGAACCCCAATAATTCAATTTTAGATGAAATCAAACAAAGTTTAATTTTGGACCCTTTTGACCTCAATATGAACCAATTTGATAACGGGGTCCACAAATAAAAAATCTAAATACATGGTTAGATTCAGCATATCAAAGAACCCCATATATTCAATTTTTGTTGAAATCAAACAAAGTTTAATTTTGGACCCCAATTTGGACCAACTTGAAAACTGGGCCAAAAATCAAAAATCTAAATACATGTTTAGATTCAGCATATCAAAGAACCTCATATATTCAATTTTTGCTAAAATCAAACAAAGTTTAATTTTGGACCCTTTGGACCTTAATGTAGACCAATTTGAAAACTGGACCCAAAATTAAAAATCTAAATACACTGTTAGATTCGGCATAACAAATAAATAAATGTGATCAAAGATTTTACAAATCTAATGCGCCATACTGGGCAATTAAAGATTACTTCCTGAAATTTTTCAATATTTGAAATTTGAAAAAAAAATAATATTTGAAGAATAATTCTTTTTAATTTCTGAAATCTGAAATGCGAAAAAATTGACCCCCCACAATTTCTTTTTATCCCCCCCCCCCCCCTTTTTCCCCCCAAAAAATTCTTTCCCTCAAGATATGGTCATAATCTCAATTCAAATTTCCAATGGAGTTGGCAACCATAATTACCCATTTAAATTTACCATAGTGCTAACTTAATCTATTTTATAATAGAATTAAAAATATAGTGTCAAATCTTTCATATGGATTTTTTTGTAAAAAAAAAAAGATGCAACATTTGCAGATATTTTTACTGGTCTTCCTTTATAAATATGCATTTCTTTAAACATAATTTAAAAGCAGTGTAAGGGAAGTAACCAAAACGTTGTATTTGGATTACCTCCCTTACACTGTTTTAAATTATCTTTATTGTTCATTAACCATTACTTTATACATAATTTAAAAGCAGTGTAAGGGAGATAATTTCAATGATGTATTTGATTTATCTCCCTTACACTGCTTTAAATTTTGTTTTGTACTAAAGTATTTGTCCATTAACCAGGACAACCTTGTTTTTCCCCCTTTTTTGCCCCTAATTCCTACACGGTTTGAACCATAACCCCCCAAAGCAAATCCTAACCATCCCTTTGTGGTATGGAAACTTGTAGTATAATTTCAGAGAGATCCATACACCGTTCCACAGTTATTGTCTGGAAACTAGAAAATGCTTATTTTTGGCCCCTTTTTGGCCCCTAATTCCTTAACTGTTGGTACAATAACCCCCAAAATCAATCCCAACCTTCCTTTTGTGGTATTTAACCTTATGGTCAAATTTCAAAAAGATCCATTCACTTAAACTAAAGTTAGAGTGCGAAAACCAATGTGTCTTCGGACGACGACGACGCCAACGTCATACCAATATACGACCACAAAATTTTTTTGCGGTCGTATAAAAAGCTGATTGAACCCATGACATAATGAACTAAATGCAAAGATTTTGTCAATATCTTAATAGAGGGAATTATATTTACCTTGAAAAAACCTGATCGATGTCTTCGTGAGTGTGGCCAACCATCAAAAATGAAACCTTGATTTTCTTGAACACTTTCAGTTCAACCAAGAGGCTGAGAAATCCAAATACAAATCTAGAACACAAAAAGTTATGATTTACAAATAATCATATACTATTTAAATTGTGTTTAACAGTTAATATTTTTTCAAGATTTAATATCTTGATATGAACAAGTCCTATTTCTATTGATATCTATAAAATATTTTTAAATCATCTTCATTAATTTCACCTTTAAATAAAAGTTACCAAGGTTTACCAATGGTTAGTTACAATTACTAAAATTCAATTTGTTTCAAGCAGTCATGAATTATTGTATGATGTTCAGTTTGTGTCTGTCATGTTTTAAGGAGTTAAGCATTTAATGGTTGTATGACATTTTCTGCATCACACATGAGAACAAAAATTGATTGTTGCATCCAAGTGTGAATGTTCTTTTACTTATTTTAAATACATACAGTATCACCATACCTGTTTTTATTTTCCCTGGCACAGTTGTCCATTTGAAGGTAAAGAACATCAGGAAGACTGTCTTTAGTCATTAGGAGAATACTTAGAATTACATGGATTGTCAAATTGGAGGAGTGTGCATACTGGTACCAATCAAAAAATCCATATAATCCTACGCCATGCACCAGTGCTCCGACCAAATGAGTTCTCAATTTCCACATTCCTGCGGTAAGGGAAGACAGGTATAAAAAATGAGGTATCTCAGTCTTTGATTGGTCCATGCCATCTATAATCATTGACATATATTTGTCTGGGTGTTGTCTGGGTTTATGGGCATGTTTGTAGTATTTCCTCCTTTCAAGGCTAATAAAAAAAATTGATAACATCATTATATCTATCTAAGTGTGTCTTGCATAAATCATGAACATTTGCACTTACAAACTCAAATTGGTAAAAGTTAAAATGAAAATAGATTAAACAGAAGTAATCCTCACTGCTATACTCTAAAAAATATTTCAAAACAAGAATGTGTCCCCAGTACACTGATGCCCCACACGCACTATAATTTTCTATGTTCACTGGACCGTGAAATTGGGGTAAAAACTGTAATTTGGCATT
The DNA here is from genome assembly GCF_021869535.1 of Mytilus californianus. NCBI lineage: Eukaryota > Metazoa > Mollusca > Bivalvia > Mytilida > Mytilidae > Mytilus > Mytilus californianus. Next base: position 2,423,568 of record NW_026262723.1, read on the forward strand.
AGAAAAGAAAGATCATATCATAGGGAACATGTGTACTAAGTTTCAAGTCGATTGGACTTCAACCTCATTAAAAACTACCTCGACCAAAAACTAACCTGAAGCGGGACAGACGGACGAACGAACGGACGCACAGACCAGAAAACATAATACCCCTCTACTATCCTAGGTGGGGCATAAAAAGAAATTTATTTCTGTCCTCAGTCAGGACCTGTAATGGAACGAAAATTTAAATTCAAAGAGGGGGAAAAGGAATTTTGAATCCAGATTTCCCCATACCTTTTAGTGTTAAATTTTGAAAAGAATAAGTTGATTGGTAGCTTAAAAACTAAAAAATCTGAATAAGACAAAAAATCATAATCCCCCTTGAAGTTAAATGGTTGCTGACAAATTAACTGGATGTCGCTTGCTGCTGTATTTCATAAGTGTTTTGTATATAAAATTGTAATCATGCTGTTTCTACAATTTGATATCCTTAAAATTGCAACCGCCATCTTTTAATTAATAGTATCTGATTACTTGATATAAGAAAGCATCAAGTTTGAAATACTTGAAATTATTAATAAAACTCCTTGAAAAATATTCTAATGCAATTTTTATGTAACAATTTTTTTCATTGGTTAAAGGTTACCATCAAATCCACAGTTGACCAGGCGTAACTAAGGAGGGAACCACAATTTTAAATTGATTGGATCAACAAATGTTCGATTACTACAATATTATCAAAAATAAAACAACACCTACCTCGATTTTCGCCATTTTAATGTGATTTTATCCAAATTTGAAACGTAGCAGTAATGTAAGTTTTCACATTTAGTCATGACATCTTTGCGCCAAAATTATTCATGAAGTTTCGCAGATTTTTTTTATTTGACAAATTTATACATTTTATCAAGCTCTAATGTATTATTTCTTTTTGTAATGCATTATAGAATCAGAATAACAGTACTGTAGTTGAAGAGTAGCCACCGTCAATTTTGGTTTGACGGTTGCAAATTTCCATTTTACTTATTTACAGTCTCGCTATGCGTCAACAGTAAAAGTGCATTTGCAACTGTCAAATCGACAATTGACAGATGCAAATTTTCAACTACAGTATAGTTATTCCATAAATACCATAATTTGGCATTTAAAACAATTTCTTACCTTTGCTTTAATAAATGCTGTTCTCTGGTTCTTTTTAATTCCATTCTGGCATTTTGGTCCTTAGTTTCAACCATCTTGGTTTTTATCTGTGTGCATATGTTGCATTTTGATAGCCTTGAGTTCTGTAAAAATATATTAAGAACATTGGTTTCTCCCGAGTTGACCACTTATATAGCTAAATTGTTAAATTTTTTTTAAGTGTACGTATTATTGTTGTTGGCTTCTGCATTTTAGGTATTCAAAAAAAGAAGACCTTTTGATATTCTTACGATTAAGACTGATTATTAAATTTTTTCATCTTTTAATCTTGCGTGTGGATTTTGTTTCGCAACATGACACTTAGATATTTGACATATGATGTCGAACTGTTACTTTGATTCTGATAGTCTCACCCTTCCTAAACAAACTCTTTTTTATTATAAGAGTTATCTCTCCAAGATCAATTTTTCTTTTGAGCGCTTCTCCTTCATAATCATAATATAAAATGACAAAATTTGAGATTGGAAATGTTTTTTGCCAAAAATATAGGTTCAAAATTTACATACCGTACTAATAAAAAATATTGAATAAAATTAACATGTGGAGTTAAATTGGTAGAAATAAATGCATTTTCTAACTGATTTCTCAACTTCAATATATATTGAAACATGAAGTCTTTTTAAAAACTTATTAGTTAACTATACTATATATTTTGTATAATGATGCTTCATTTTTTTCAATACACTATTTTATCTTTTATTACAAGCATATTGCCTAATTTTGAATTAAAGTTTCTTACTGCAGGAATGCTAACATAGCTAACACAATTTCTCCACATCCAGTAGAAATGGGAAAGGGATATTGTCTGCTCTGCATGTTCCTCCATATCATCCTTGTACATTTCATACAGAGATGCTTTTGTTAGACAAGGAGGCAGGTGCAGTTTGGTCTTGTCGGGTTGCTTCTCTGCAAATTTATTTGCATAATCATGCAGCCAGATGGTTGCTGTCTGAGTTGCCGACATCTGCTGATCTTTTCTTTTGCCTTGCCGCCCAATAACCTTTTCACCAACTATGTAAACATAAATTTGAGAAACAGTATAATATTTTGTCATTTCAGTTCGTCTAACTCATGTTAATTATAGCTTATAATATAAAGATATGGGTTTTGCTCATTTTGAAGACTGTTACATGAAAAGTATACTTCTACTAGGTGGGGGGAAGGGGGGGGGGGGGGGGGGGGGGGGGGGGGGGGGGTTAACAACCTTGACAACCTCATAAAGTCAGCTCTGATTAACACCTTTTGCATATTAAATACTTAATTTTACATGATAAGGTATTCAATTACTTTAAATCATACCAATTCAATTTGCACAACAATTATATTATTATGAACTACTATCTTTCAGTTGAAACAGAGACCTTCAAAGGAGTCAAGCGAATTACCCATATAAACAGCCCTGTGTAGGTGTATTTTGATCTATTTTATAAAACTTCAATTTTTTTGTATAATTCATTATGTATGTATTGTTTTTGCAATCTGTTTTTACAGAATTATTTCAATCGTTTTATCAATATTTATTCTTATTAAACAGGCTCTTCTTTTTGGAGAACTTAACTATTGAAAAATATGTGTCCTTATTAGTTATTTATTAATACGATTAATGTTAATCTTATAAACTTACGCTTGTATCTTTTTCTTATTGTGTAATAAGTAGACAGTGGCATTCCAATTACCGTCAAAAATGCAGTAACACAAACTGACCATTCCCCAACCAAAAAACAGAATTCACCATTACCTCTGAAAAAGAATATAAAAAACTATAATAATTTATGTGAAATTGACTGTATGATAAACATATCTGACATCATTCACCTCATTTTCACTATTAAATCATCCTGTAATTTTTTTGTCTATTGGAATTTATGCCAGTGATATGCTTTTCCTGGTTTATGTATCTGCTTGCTGGTAAAATATTATTTTGGGTGTCTAACAGGGGTCCATTTCACAAAAAATCTTACTACTAAAGTTGATGGTAATTAATGTACAATCCAGTATACATACGATCAATCTTAGTCATAAGTTTTTTATTAAAGTGACTCCTGTGCTATTCATCGATGCCGATGGAGAGTTGTCTCATTGACAATCTGACATACAAAACATTGGTGGTAGCCCCTATATTATTCCTCATTTTTATGCCAAGCATTATAGGCAGTTGTAAAATGTTGACAAATAAAGAACATTGCTATGTTTAAATGAACATAGAGCATTATATAAGAATTATCCATATATAATGTTCAGTTTCTGTGTCATACCTGCTTATATGATGTTTTTAATTGATTTTTACCTTGGATGTGTCCATAACCAATTTAGCACCCACTGGCTCAAGTCATGTTTTGACATCCCTGCTAGGTGGTCCCTGAGAGTGTTGATGGCTTCAGTTGGTACTGATGTAAGGCATAAACTTACACAGCAGAAAATAGCAGCAATTGAGTTTATATCTACTTTATGTTGTACTGAAATTACAAAATATAGAAAAAAAATCAATATCAGATATTGATAACAGGATGTTGTTTTGATTAATTGAATGACTTGAAAGTTTAATCAAAAGAAATATTTTACCAACTATTCATTATTACTAAAAAATCCCCAAAACTTTCATTAGGTTGGTGCTATTAAAAATAAAAGAACAGAGTTCCAATGTCTTCTACATTGCATAAAGGAGTAGGTCCAGTAAGACCCCTTTTTGGCCCTAAAATATAGCAGTTTTACAATATTGTTAACTTGTTAACTTCTAGTTATTTATTGGAAAGTAGCATGCTTCTACTACATAAATATGGGCAGTTTTTGACAATACAATAGATATAGGAAGATGTGGTATGAGTGCCAATGAGACAACTCTCCATCCAAATAACAATTTATAAAAGTAAACCATTATAGGTCAATGTACGGCCTTCAACACGGAGCCTTGGCTCACACCGAACAAGAACCTATAAAGGGCCCCAAAATTACTAGTGTAAAACCATTCAAACGGGAAAACCAACGGTCTAATCTATACAAAAAACCGAGAAACGAGAAACACATATAAATTACATAAACAAACGACAACTACTGTACATCAGATTCCTGACTTAGGACAGGTGCAAACATTTGCACATATATTGGGTACCAGCATCATTAACTGAAATCATCACAATTTTAGCATTTCAGTTAAATTTTAGACAGTTTCTGTTTGAAATGAAAGTGGCGGCATTTGTGTTCATACTTAACATTGAAATATAAGTTGTATTTGAGGATAATACATAACATATATGTAATGGTTGAGGATGAACACGGATGCGACCACTTTCATTTTTTGACAAAAACCATCTAAAAAGTGACATTTTTTGGTATATTCGATAGATTTTTCATATTTAAGCTTACATCGGAGTGTTTTTTATGACTGAATCAGTTAAAATCTTTCACATAAACTAATTCAATCAACTGAAATAGACACTAAAGTGTTTAAAAAGTGTCCCAAAATCTTTCGTCAGATGAACCTGAAATTTGAGGCCAAAATCGGCTCTTACCGGACCTACTCCTTTCATCATGTTAAAGTTAATACATTGTACAGTGAAAGCGCATAACTCAAATAAATTTAAAATATGATATGAAGTTTTATAAACTCTTTGTAGAATTGTACATGTGAGATCGCTAACAAGGCCATTCGCCATATAATTAACATTTTCTAAGTGCATAACTCTTTTAATAAAAAGTTGATCAGGCATATAAACTATTTTTTAAAAAGTCTATTAACAACCACTTCAAGTTTGACAAGTAAGATTTGTACATGTGAGAGTGCTAACAAGACCAGAAGGATGGACACACAGATGAACTGACAGACAGACAGATGCTCAGTATTACTATGTCCCCTCCAAGCGTGGCATTTTTGAAAAGTATAAATACCCTTTTTTTTCTTCAGTCTGGATAGGGGAATATCTTCATCTGACCCACTTAAACTTAACAGCCTCTTCCTACTATAACTGCCTTTAGGGCGACCTCGTTTTCTTCTGGCTGGAAAATAACCAATGCATTATATATAACAGAATAAATTGAAATCTGTATATTTAAAATAGTTGAATTTTTTTTTTGGCAATTTCAGGGCCAAATTACATACATTTTCTGTTTTTTTATGAAGTAATCTAGTTTAATTGACCGATACAAAAGACAGTAATTGCTTTATTCCATATTTTGATAGAAATGTTTTAATGACACTTATTTATCAAATGTTTTTTTTACCTCTGCTCTTTAACAAAATATACATGTTATTTTAAGATGTAATAAATGCTCCGGCATGATCAGCTCGATACAACTGCAGAGGTTAAACACTGAATAATTGGGGCCAGTATAGACACAACATTTAAGCTTGATACATCACTGAATTTGGATTGTGATTAAGTATTTGACACAGAATAAGTGTGGTCTAATGAACTTAAAAAATTTAAATTTACCTATTATGGTCCAATATCCAAAATCTAAATACATGGATTGATTCAGCATATCAAAGAATCCCAAGAATTCAATTTTTTATGGAATCAAACAAAGTTTAATTTTGGACCCTTTTGACCTCAATATAGACCAATTTGAAAACAGGACCAAAAATTTAAAATCTAAAAACAAAGTTAGATTCGGCATATCAAAGAACCCTAATAATTTGATTTGCTGAAATACATGGTTAGATTTATCATTTAGCATATCAAAGAACCACATATATATTCAAGTTTTGTTGAAATCAAACAATGTTTAATTTTGGACCCCAATTTGGACAAACTTGAAAACTGGGCCCATAATCAAAAATCTAAATACATGTTTAGATTCAGCATATCAATGAACCCCAAGAATTCAATTTTTGTTAAGATCAAACTAAGTTTAATTTGGGACCTTATGGGCCTTAATGTAGACCAATTTGAAAACTGGATTAAAAATTAAAAATCTGAATACACAGTTAAATTCTGCATATCAAAGAACCTCATTAATTCTTTTTTTGATGAAATCAAACAATGTTTAATTTTGGACCCTTTGGACCTCATGTTGACAAATTTAAAAACAGGGACCAAATTCCAAAAACTTAATACACTATTAGATTTTGCCACTCCAAGATTTCAAAAACCCCAGTGAAATTGGTCAAGAAATAAGCAATTTATACAAAGTATTAGAAAAGTATTGTTTTTGGCCCCTATTTCAGAAACAGTTTTGGCCATAACCTTCAAAATCAATCCCAACCTTCCTTTTCTGGTATGGAACCTTGTGGTACAATTTCAGAAAAGTCAATACACTTACACATAAGTTATTGCCTGGAAACTAGAAAAATACTCATTTTGACCCCTTTTGGACCCCTTGTTCCTAAACTGTAGGGACCATAACTCACCAAATCAATCCCAGCCTTCCTTTTGTGGTTTGAAACCTTGTGATTAAATTTCATAGAGATCCATTCACTTAAACTAAAGTTATTGTTTTGAAACTAAGTGTCTTGAACGATGCCAACGACTACAACGACAACATGATACCAATATATGAACGTAATTGTTTTTAGCAGTCGTATAAAAACATGTCACGTTATGCAAATCCAAATCATATAGAAAATTTGGTATGAGTGCCAATAAGACAACTCTCCATCCAAGTCACAATACAAACCTACTTAATTAATGCCAATATGGAATATCCTATAATAATTTAATTTTGTATGTAACGCTTCTTCTGATTGCTGACGTTTTGTTTATCACCTCATAGACATAATTTTGTCATGTGACATTGATGACATCAATGTTTTTTCATGGTTTACTCAGGTTTCAAATGAAATTTAAAATTAAATTATAAGAAATGACTGTAATATTTTTTCTGTCTATTCAAAATAACATAAAAAAGTGGTGCACACTTTAAAATAACCCCCTATGCAGGTTATTCAGTGTGCACCACATTTTTTATGTTATTTCTTCATAGACAGAAAAAATATTACAGTCATTCTTTAAGGAAGCTGGCTTGTCATGTTTTGGATTTTTTGTCAGATTTACGGAATCCTCTGGTTTTATCTAATTGAATGTCTTGAAAAAATTTACCCGGTGACCCCCATTTTTCTTTTTGTAAATCTTTAACATGTATAATGATAAGCCATCTGTAAAAGTCTTATAAAATTTTAATTATTTTTTAATAGTTTTTTAGAACTTAAACTTGTCAATGATAAAGCTATGAAAAGTCAAGAGAGAATAGTTTCCTGCCAAAATTTCAATGACTAATATCTCGAAAACAAGCACGGTGACCTATATTATTTTTTTGCTCTTTGGATTCCTTTTTTTATCCCCTATCAATATAAACTAGTGTTTTGAAAAGTTAATTATTTTGAAAATGAGAAGCGAACTCCCTTTATTATCATACTATTTTATCATGCTAGAAAATGTTTTTTTGCAAAATACATGTTTTCTATATAGATGCTCAACTATTGAATATGAAAATGAATATCACATGCAAATAAAGGAAAGTTGAATTGTTCAAACCTATGTTCACTTCTTCAACATTTTCCTCATCTTCATCTTCTACATCTGCTGATATTCCATCACTGTTGTTGTCTGTAACACATAGGAAAATGTCATCATCATCATCACTGTCATCCTCATCATTATTAGTATGATACACCATGTTTTCTTCTTGGTCATCTAAAATAAAACTTTATTGTAACTTACTAACTAATTTTATTCAGTATAAAATTTAGCACAAAGAAATCATCTTGTACATATTGATATTGGTGAAGAGGACTCAAGAAAAAGTGTCAATTTTAAAAATTTGAAAAACCAGTAAAAAAATATTTCATGTATTTTTGATGTCATACAATATACATTTCATTTGATTTGTTCTATCCCAAATTAGCAAGATATAATAAAGATGTGTACATTATTTTATGTTACTTTACCTTTGGTGAAGAGAAAAATTATCTGTCACTTGTTTGTTTTTGTTTATTCCATTGACCACAGTCTCCCCTCCCCCCACCATACAAAGGATATATATTTTTTAACTACTGCATGTATACACATCAGAGGCAGACAGAAAAGGCTGTAAATCATTTTTATTATTACCGTATTTTCTTTTAAATACAGCATTGTACATCCGCCCGGGTACAATTGACAGTTTGCCGGTGACCCCCTCCCCCTTTTTTGTCTAGCGGTAACTACAGAGTACATTTATGTACTAGCCTTTCAAGACTGTAATGACATACAACAGCAGCTACGATAATTGATTGGGATTTAATTTCAAAGTGATTGGTTTTTTTTACCTAAGACACTCATCATCATATATATTTTTCTCTTCTGTTTGATTTGTAACGATGTACTGCTCGGCACAGCGTAATGACGTAATCGGTGTTTTCGGTATTAAAATTCACGTGAGTGAAGTATACTGAGCAACTTCCTATGAGTCGCGTGAGTATACACCAGACGACAACAAACAGGAATATGGGGAAGTGGTCAATCCAAGAACAAGAAAATGAGTTTTTCCTAACTATTATGGGAGTAAGGTCGATTGACCCACAAACCAAACAGACATACCAAAAAATTGAAAAAATTGTGTGCGGTAGAAGTGCTGATGAGCTTGTGGTATGTATGCAACATCCTAATCGTTCATGCGAGTATAAGCCCGTATCTGTGCGGAGAAGACTTAAACCCATCTTCAATCCGTCTAAAACTTTGCGATAAAAAAAACCCGATTTATTTATACATTTCTCAGAAACAGGTCATGAACCGTAAAATCTGTCCAATCAGAACTAACACTAATCAAATTTATTTATAGAATTTTAATGATTCGAAATAGAAAAAAACCCTTTTCTGATCCGTTATTATAATAAATATACGTTTCTTCGTTGTCGCTTTGGTCAGAAACGTATCATTAAGTCTCTGCTTTGGTAATCAAACGGGTTTTGTGATTGGATTTTTGTGGTTTATAATATATTCAATTTTCTATATTTACACGTAACTAGGGCTTCGTAACTATCGCTACTGCGCATGTTTCACCTACTTTCGATTTTACTATCACGTACTATTTATAATAAGAAACAAAATGCCGTTGCAATTTATTATACATCTGTTGAAGTTATTATTTTGATTTCATAAAAGCTGTTTTACACTATTAGAACTCATGGATGTCTTTTCATATTTGAATTACATAAAAAATCGAGACTTTGTTATACAAAATGAAATGACCTTATTTAAAAACAGAAAAATACATCAATGGAAGAACGTTTGTTTATGAAAATTAATAAAAATTGTTCAATAATGTTGCTATTTTTCAATTGCTAAGATTTGTGGGTGAACTTTTTCTATTGTTAATGTTTATGAATAATTGCAAATATTTATTTTCAAAAGTGGCAGAGAAATTTTGATGCATATATAAGGGCCATATAAGGCACAGACCATTTGACTTACTGAGGGGCTGGTCAATGTAGAAATTAATTTGGGAGAATTGTTTTTTCAAAATCAAATAGTTTGTGCCAAAGGGTCATTTCAAAATGCAGGATCAATTTTTTTTTTTTTGAAATTAAATAATGCAGGAAAAGCCATGCTAATAAAGCAGAAGTAATATAACAGACTGAAGTTTTTCAACAATATGTACACAAAAAGCAGGACTTCTATTATTATTGCACAACAAAAAATAATATGTTTTGAAAAATATCCAGAATGAGTCTTGAGAATCAATAAGCACCTATTCACAACTTTAAATAAATGCAGAGAAATGGAATCAGTACTTGGACAAATTGTACACCTAACAAGCATGTTAAATTGATAATATACACTGTAATTAAACATAAACACTAACAAAATGTCCTCAAAATCTATGGTTTTTGTTGAGCCTGCGACTTTTGTCGCAGAAAGCTCGACATAGGGATAGTGATCAGGCGGCGGCGGCGTTAGCTAACTTCTTAAAAGCTTTATAATTTAGAAGCTAGAAGACCTGGATGCTTCATACTTTGTATATAGATGCCTTATGTTACTAAGTTTCCGTCTGTCATATGTCCATTGTCCTTGACCTCATTTTCATGGTTCAGTGACTACTTGAAAAAAAAGTCAACATTTTTTGTAATGTTAATTTCTTTCTTATTATGGGTAATAGGATAACTATATTTTGTATGTGCGTACCTTGCAAGGTCCTCATGCCCGTCAGACAATTTTCATTTGACCTCGACCTCATTACATGGATCAGTGAACAAGGTTAAGTTTTCGTGGTCAAGTCCATATATCAGATACTATAAGCACTAGGTCTACTATATTTGGTATATGGAATGATTGTAAGGTGTACATGTCCAACTGGTAGGTGTCATCTGACCTTGACCTCATTTTCATGGATCAGTGGTCAAAGATAAGTTTTTGAGTTTTGGTCTTTTTTTCTAATACTATATGCAATAGGTCAACTATAATGTATGGAAATATTTTATGATGTACATGTCAGTCTCACAGGTTTTATTTGACCTTGACCTCATTTTCACGGTTCATTTCTCAGTGTTAAGTTTTTGTGTTTTGGTCTGTTTTTCTTCAACTATAAGCAATAGATCAACTATATTTGATGTATGGAAGGATTGTGAGGTGTATATGTCTGTCTGGCAGGTCTCATCTGACCTTGACCTCATTTTCATGGTTCATTGGTCAATGTTAAGTTTTCATGGTTAAGTTTGTTTCTTAGATACTATAAGCAATAGGTCAACTATATTTAATGCCTAAATTGATTGTAAGGTGTACATGTCTGTCTGGCATGGTTCATCTGACCTTGACCTCATTTTCATGGTTCATCGGTCAATGTTACGTTTTCTTGTTTAAGACTGTTTCTTAGAAACAATAAGCAATAGGTCAACTATGTTTGGTTTATTGAATGATTGTAAGGTGTACATGTTTTTCTCGTTTGGTTTATCTGACCTTGACCTCATTTTCTTGGATCAAGTTAAGTTTATGTGTTACTTGTAGTAAAGCTTTGTATTTAGGACTATCAACATAAAATCAATGGTTAGTAAAGAAGGCGAGACATTTCAGCGTGTGCACTATTGTTTTTAAATAGTACAGTATTTATTTTTCCTTTTAAACAATAACTTAATGAAAAAATATATTTCCATTGCATTGATTTCCATTTTCCATTTTCAGATTAAATTCCATAATACAAAACATGGGAGACATTTGCTAAGACAGAATTTTGATGCCACCACAGAAGCAGGAAAACACATAAATGCTAACCTTAGCAATAGGGTTTTTATAAATTCTTATGAGGCATTAAGTGGTACAGGTGAGTAGTACTTAATTTTGAAATCTTAAAACTTAGAAGTACTTTATAACTATTTGTTCTCAGTAATTTAGATTGCACCATTTGTTCCCTTCCCAGAGGGTGGGGAAGCACTTTTTTCTGAACATGAGGATTTCCGTCAATGACAAACTGAGATATAATGTGAACATATTCGACAAAAACAAAAGAAAGCTTAACATTTGTTTGCCCACTTTATTTTCTATTCTATTCATTTTTTTAGCTAACATTTTTGTAATAATTGGTAATCATTCTCTTTTTGTATGACCCTTGATAATATATGGTGATCCATATTCAGAGAGGACAGACCAAAGGGCAACAATTTGAATTAAGTAAAAAGTATGTTTCAATTATTTGATGTCATATTCTACCACATGTAATATTTTACTTTCATTTATTTGTTTACTTGATTTAACCTATATTCTATCATTCTTTATTTAAGATGACAATTAACCAGGATAATTTATAATTTATTAAGACATGCACATAATTTTTTTCATCCAATCTAATGTGAAACACATATTTTCAGAACCTGAACAAGCACCAGTAATAGCAGTATCAAGAAAAAGGAAAAGGGCTCCTTTCATGTCTGATACAGACTGTCCTGATACGTCTACATCTATCAGCAATAAAGAAATTGATGACAACAAAATAATTGGTAAATTTAAGAAACATAAAAAGCCATGAGCAAGTTAATTTAGCATTTAAATAATAAAATTCAATTCATAATGATTGTATACTTAGTTTCAAGTTGATCTGAACACAACCTCTTGGTGAAAACACACTATCAAATTTTCATGTTCAGTGAAACATGAAATTATGGTCAAAGCATATTATTTCACATATTAATTAAGAAACTGACAAACACAGAAAACCATAAAGAAAAAAAGTCGTTAAATTTTACTTGTTGGTGATTTACGCATGGCAGTTTTGAATTGGAAAAATCCATATCAAAATATGGAATTTAACACCAGTTTTTGGCATGACAGAAGATGTGTTCTTCGCGTATAATTTATGAGAATGAAGACTTCATATGTCATTCATTGTCTTCTTGCATAGTAATTTCTGTTACATTTTAACATTAGGCTCAGACTTCTCCTTACTGGACTTTACTGTAAGTGTAACTGTTTGTTTATTTATTTCACATTTCACATTGACTAGTTGAACGTGGAAGACACACAAATTATGTTTAAACTTGTCACTTTTTTCTCCTGTCTAAAGTCAGTAACTTTAGACTAAGTTAGCGCTGGGTTTTAACATATATTCATTATTTCCATTCTTTATTCCATAATTATGATAAAACTATATACTATAAGTTATCTACGTTCATATCCGTAGATATGGATATTTTAACACCCTGAAGTATCCATATCTACGGATATGAACGTAGATAACGAATTTATCCCAGGTCTTAGTCCAAATCTGTCGATTTTTAGAGAAATTCGACCACTAAGTGTAAAGTGAAAGCAACGTTTTTTTCATTTCCTAAAAATCTTTTATTGAAATTTGGAAATTTGACATATCTTTTACGGGGTGTAGGGTACTACCTTTGGTAGAACCCTACAGGTAGTCAAATATAAGACGTTTTTAATACGGAGACGAGACGGAGAAACTGGAGTGGGTCGAATTTGGCGCTCAATGTTGTGAGAGTTAGATCATAGACAGTGTGACGTCATCGTGGGTCATTTGCATAGCTAGGTCAGTAGTCCAATTCATAGACAATGTGGCATCAAAGTGATGCATTTACTAAAATGAGTGCAAATGATTGACAAAATAAGATTACATCGTTAGTGGATTACAGACATCATGAATAATCTACAGAATTCTATATTTCACAAAGAACAACCATGGAACTAAGGAAAACGCGTGTGACGTCCCCCGGGGTAATGGACAGCAACGTCCGGGTATAATTATATGGGTTAGCAACACTCAGGGGCTATGGGTTTTGTAACGACGTGCAATATCCAATCAAAATCCTAGAAATATACTAAGCCGGGGATAAATATATATGTTACATATATAAAATAGTACTCACCAGGATTAATTTATTGTATATGAGTTTGCCATCATCATCCAGCAAAAATATGGCTGCTTTTCTCATCTTCACTGTATAATTTGCCATTTATTGATGTATTCCTTTCATGCTCCCACTACTAGCCAAGCAGGGGCATTTGAGTCCCATGGATCACATTTTCCATTAGATATTGACTTTAGTTGAAAAAGCGAGACATAGTGATCCTACATTCCTTTGGCGTCGTCGTCAGCAGTGGCGTCCACAAATATTCACTCTGTGGTTAAAGTTTTTGAAATTTTAATAACTTTCTTAAACTATCCTGGATTTCTATCAAACTTGGACAGAAGCTTGTTTATGATCATAAGATAGTATCCAGAAATAAATTTTGTAAAAATAAAATTCCATTTTTTCGTATTATACTTATAAATGGACTTAGTTTTTCTGCTGGGAAACATTACATTCACTCCGTGGTTAAAGTTTTTAAAATTTTAATAACTTTCTTAAATTATCCTGGGTTTGTACCTAACTTGGACAGAAACTTGTTTATGATCATTAGATAGTATCCAGAAGTAAATTTTGTAAAAAAATAAATCCATTTTTTTCCGTATTTTACTTTTAAATGGACTTAGATTTTCTGCCAGGAAACAATACATTCACTCTGTGGTTAAACTTTTTAAAATTTTACAGCTAATTTCCCAATGCATGTAAAGCAATACTTTGGTCAGCTTGCTTGCTTTGTTTGTATATTGTACAATTGTAATTGGGATAACGTGTAATCAAATTTAAATACAGAATGTATAATATATACAGGTTAAAATATGCCTATATGTATTGTTTGAAGATGTCAATGTTAATTATGAAACTTGAATTAAGGTTTATACCAACAGAGCAAGCAAGCCTACCAATGTTTTACTCTACGAGCATTAGGAAATAAGCTGTAATAACTTTCTTATTCTATTTTGGATTTGTACCAAACTTGGGCAGAAGCTTGTTTATGATCAAATGCTAGTATCTAGAAAGAATTTTATTTTCTTCCAGTTAACATTACATTCAGTCTGCAGTTAAAGATTTTAAACATTTATTAGATTCATAAGCTATCCTGGATTTTTACTAAACTTGGACAGAAGCTTCTTACAATCAAAAGATAGTATCAAGAGGAATATTTTTATCGATTTATTTCCTCATTTTTGTTGAGCCTGCAATTAACAGAAAAAGTAGACGAGACACTGGGTTCCACTGAATCCCTTATGAATTTTTTAGCACCTCACCACTAGGCAAAGGGGGCATTACATTTGACCAAAGTAAGAGGTTTGTAAATACAGAAGAAGATGTGGTATGAGCACCAATGAGACAACTCTGCATCCAAGTCACAATGTACTAAAAGTTAACAAATATAGGTAAAAGTACGCCTTCAACACAGAGCCATAGCTCAAATGTATGTCTGTTTGTCTGACTGTCATAGGTCACACAAGTTTGCCTCAACCAAAATAAAAAAACAGACAGACTTTTGAATCGATGAAACAATGTAAATTTAATATTGATGTATATTTACAGGAAAATTGACTATAAGCAAGGCTCAACTTAAGGAACCACCTACTGAGTATAAATTAAGAGAGGTAAAAGAAGAATGGGTAGGGGAGTTGAAAAACAGAATCATCTCATCTGGACAAAAGATGTTAGGAAAAATTCTTCCTGTCTTGGTGGATTCTGACAAGGTATATTTTTGAGCTTCTATTTCATATGATGAAATAATTCTTGCCGATCTTGCAATCCTCAGACTTGAGTGTGTAGATTCAAACAAAATCTTTTGTTAACTTCCTTGCTAGCTGAAGTGTAAAGTCATTATTAGGTAAGATATGCTACCCTTATTTTGGAGTAGTTGAGTTCAATAAACAGATAGATAGGTTATTCTTCAGATTAGTCGACTTTCAAAGGAGGGTAGTATATCTTACCTAATAATGACTTTACACTTCAGCTAGCAAGGAAGGTAACCAAAGTCTGATGACTGTGAGGTGACTTGATTTGATTGCTTGAATAATTTTTCATAATAAAAGCCAAGAAAACTTAAGCAACAAATTTATTGTATAAAAAAAGTGCTTAAAATTTCAAATTGGCATACATGAAGAAACTGCACCACAGATCTAAAAATTGCTTACAGGCTACAAGTCTACATAATCAAGCTACAAACTAAAAATGATTCCCTGTCACAGAATTCAAGAAAACTTAAACTAAAATTATCGAATTCTAGAAAACAAACAGAAAAATTTTCCTTGTACAATGATTCGTTAGTTTTAAAAATATTGGCAAACAGGGAGTGAAAACATGGCAGATACAAAAATTCCTTACGCTCAACAATACAATAAAAAACTGTGGGGGTTACTAGACCTTTTGTCACTTACCTTTCGTGACACACATAATTTTGCCAATAAATGTTGTAAATGAATTATTGCCCTTTAGAAACTTATTTCATTTTTTTGTTTATATACAAAAACTTATAATGATAGATAAAAAGGTGACTGAAAACATTTTTTTTATTATTAAGTTATACAAATTGAATTAATACAAAATTACTATACTGTAATTATCTAATTTTTGTACATTAAAAATCTTTCAAATTGTATTAAAATCTATATATGAATTTTGAAGGTATCAAAAAAGGATGATTTCAAGCAAGAAGATATAAACCAATATACATTCTTAACATTAGGTGGCAATCATATTCGGAGAGCACTTGAAAAGGTGGTTGAAATTCAGTAAGTATACTGTAAATTTAATAAATAGTGTTATTATATTACCTCACATATATATACTTTAATAAGACAATTCAGTTGTTTTTGAAAAAAATCCTGTCAAGGGTGACATCAGATGAGGGGCCTGATGGGGGGGGGGTCTCATCACGATTTATTTGATTTTTTTGTCAATCACGATTCACAGAAAATAAATTTCCATGATCACGGATCACGAAAATATAAAAAAAAAAATCTGTAGAAAAACGGATCACGATAGCGAAAATGCGCCGATCACGAAGAACGAAAATAACCCATCAGGCCCCTCATCAGATAAATATAAACAAGACGTACATCCCACAACAGTGGACAATAAAACACTAGGACATCACAAGTAAAACAGAATAATATCTTAACTTTTACATACATATGGAAAATAATTAAAGATTGACACAGTTTCAATCGTATTTTGACTAACTGCATGGTAAAACAAGTGCTGTGTATTTATACTTGCCAAACATTACCACTTTAAACATAAAGGCTTCTTAATCTTAAGAGAAACAAGAATGTGTCCCCAGTACACAGATGCCCCATCCACACTATCATTTTCTATGTTCAGTGGACCGTAAAAATGGGGTAAAATCCCTACTTTGAAATTAAAATTAGTAAGATTATGTCATAGGGAACTTGAAGCAGGACAGAGGGACAAATGGACGGATTAAAAGACGAATGAACAGACCAGAAAACATAATGCCCATAAATGGGGCTTAATAAATGGGGCATAAAAATTGGGCATAAAAAGACGTAGATCTCAAATTATAAAGTTATATAAATATACATGTGCAGAATGATGGATGCACAGAAGGATTGAATTATGGATTATGAAGTATGTCTTCCAAAAATGCTCATTTCTGCAGGTGACAAATATCACTTCTATGATTAATAGTTATTTAAATAAATTATGGAAAATGTTTGATCTTTCAGAGAAGTGACATGTATGGTGTATGTAGGACTGACACAAGAAGAGGCACTGAGACTTGCCTGCATTGACAATGACATGGCTAAGTCATTGCCATTTACTTTTCAGGTAAATTAATCATAACATTAATAAATTGCATCGCTGAGTGAAGCTTGATAGGACGAGAGAGGTCCAAGCCTGAACAGCTGTGGCACAAAAATGGACACAATACTTTAGCTTGATACCGGTCTAAATTTGGATTGTAATTAAATATTAGACACATAATAGGTTTCTGACACAGAATAATTGTAGTCAAAGAACTTAGAATTGGTTATGTAATTTGATTTTATATATTTTTTTGCTTTTGTGCAATACACTGTATGGTTGTGACTTGACCCCCATAAAAAAAATATCACCAAAAAGATTTTTGCTGTCATATAAAAATGACCGACTTGTGAACTAAAAATAAAACATGATGATTAAAAAACTTCACCCAAGTAAAGTTTGAAAGAAATCCGACAAAAAAAAAAGCGCTATCAAGTTGACAATCATATATATCTTTGAAATTAATATCCTATCCAAGCTTTAAACATAAAAATGAAGACACTATCCTGGTGACTAACAAATATCAATGATTTTCATCTTATCCCTCTCCAGAAAAAATCAATCCCATTTAAACCTTTATTGTAAACAACACATCATTCAAGTTTGAAGGAAATATGACAAAAAATGAAGGCAATATCCTAGGTACCAACAGGAATTTTGACAAAGACGGATGGACAAAGGGATGGACCAGTGAAATATGTCTTTACAAAATTTGTCGACTGAGGTATAATTAGGAGTAAACTTTATGTTTTTTTATGCACTGACAGCATCAATTGGTGATTCTATGAAGTTATCCAATCAAAATGAAGTTTGAATTATTGTTTTATCACATTATTTACATTACTGCATACAACTGAAAATTACAAATACTCATTGGCACTCATACCACATCTTCTTATTTATATGATTATCTCTACATGTTTTATTGATTTAAATATATGAGTAAAGAATATTTTGTTTTTTAAAGTACTAATATACAATTATTTTATTTTGTAAAAGTATGCATTAACTTTTTTGATAAAAGTAAACATAGACTTTATTTGTGCAAGTGCAAATATTAATCTATTACAGCAAACTATAATTTAATACACAAATGATTTACTTTTATAATTGCTTTCTTTTTAACAGGATAAAATAAAGTTGGCACATCAGTTCCACTTAGAAGGTCAGGAAGATTTGAATAGAAAAATGAAGGAGGTCCTTAGCCAAATTGAATTAAAGGTAAATATTTAATAAATATAGATAGCACCAGTCTACTGTCCTCTTTCCATTGAAAACTATTTCAAATATTTTTTCCTCTGCCTCTAATGACAATTCAGTTCAATTATGTGCTTAGATATCCTGTGTTAAGAAATTCAACTGAACACAAACAGAAAGATTCCACTAGCATCTGCATGTATACATGCCTATAAAAGTCTTTTTGGAATTATTGGGCCACATGCTATGCTGTTCAATTTTTTAAACTTGTTTTGGCTATGTAACTTTTTAGTTTGGATCATCACTGGGGAAAGAAGTACTGTGTCTGGTGTGCCAAAGTTTTGTATATTTTTTTTTCAAAATTTATGTGGAAATTGTAAGTTGACAATTCACCTATCATTAACTTGAAATGATGTTATGTCCCTTACAATGATATATTTGCACAAGAGCCCTTTTTAAATCTCAGTGTTCTAGTTATGCCCCCACTGGAAACAGTAAGTTTTACACATATCTGTTTTTATGTACCAACTTTAGTTAGTCTCAACCAAATGTAATGAAACTTATAAAGAATGCTTTCATTACCACAAAACACAAGATCAAGTTCCAATTTGACGACATCACTTTGACCGTTTTTCAGTTAAGCCCCTTTATCAATGGGAATGTTGCTCAATTTTTTGTCCGTTCTCTAATGTGCCTCATTCATATGGTATAAAACCTGTAAATTATGCCCCTTTATAATGTTATATGCAAAAAAAGGGGGGGGGGGGGGGGGGCTCAGTGTCACATTGACACATACATTCTCTATTTGTTTGAATCTATTTTTTTCTGATTTTATTCATAAATACAATGGTAATAATACAGGTAGAATTATTTCTTACAGGAAATTAAGGACAGCATAAGTACAATACTGAGTGTTGCACGTTATCCAGAGGATTCATTCCAGTTGTTTGAAACCATAGTTAGAAACTATGAACTTCAAAAGGGTGTAAACCATAGTGTTCCGCAAAGGGTAGGTAAAGTTAGTAGGAAAAGAAAATCAAAATTTGAAACTTTATAAATGTCTGAACATTTGAAATATACACTAGTGATGGCTAATTAACACAACTGCCTGGATTAATATATTATAAATTAAAAATTATGTAGGTAAAAGACATGATTGCCAACAATTAACTAGAATGTGTAATGTCCAGTGACATGTTAAATTATTTAACTTTATTTTTTTTATTATTACATTTTTAGCTCACCTGGCCTAAAGGGCCAAGTGAGCTTTTCTCATCACTTGGTGTCCGTCGTCCGTCGTCGTCTGTCTTTCGTCATTGCTAACTTTTACAAAAATCTCCTCTGAAACTACTGGGCCAAATTTAACCAAACTTGGCCACAATCATCACTGGGGTATCTAGTTTAAAAAATGTGTCCGGTGACCTGGCCAACCAACCAAGATGGCCTCCATGGCTAAAAAAAGAACATAGGGGTAAAATGTAGATTTTGGCTTATATCTCTGAAACCAAAGCAGTTAGAGCAAATCTGACATTTGGTAAAATTGTTTATTAGGTGAAGATCTATCTGCCTTGAAATTTTCAGATGAATCAGACAACCCGTTGTTAGGTTGCTGCCCCTGAATTGGTAATTTTAAGGAAATTTTGCCGTTTTTGGTTATTATCTTGAATATTATTATAAATAGAGATAAACTGTAAACAGCAATAATGTTCAGCAATGTAAGATCTACAAATAAGTCAGCATGACCTAAACGGTCAGTTGACCCCTTAAGGAGTTATTGCCCTTGATAGTCAATTTTTAACAATTTTAATAAATTTTGAGAATTTTTATTACAAATTATTTTCCACTGTAACTAAAGGACCAAGTTCATTATAGATGATTATAGTTAATTTTTAACAGTTTTTGTAAATTTTTGTAATCTTTTACAAAAATCTTCTCCTCTAAAACTACTGAGACAAATTTAACCAAACTTGTCCACAATTGTTTTTTCAAAATCAAAAACCTGTTGTTGGGTTACTGCCCCTGAATTGGTAATTTTAAGAAAATTTTGCAGCTTTTGGTTATTATCTTGAATATTATTATAGATAGAGATAAACTGTAAACAGCAATAATGTACAGCAAAGTAAGACCTAAAAATATTTCAACATGACCAAAATGGTCAATTTACCCCTTAAGGAGTTATTGCCCTTGATAGTCAATTTTTAACAATTTTAATAAATTTTATGAATTTTTATTACAAATTATTTTCCACTGTAACTACTGGACCAAGTTCATTATAGATAGAGATGATTGTACACAGCAGGAATGTTCAATAAAGTAGGATCTACAAACACATGACCATCACCAAAACACAATTCTGTCATGAATCCATCTTACTCCTTTGTTTAATATGCACATAGACCAAGGTGAGCGACACTGGACTCTTTAGAGCCTCTAATTTTAGAATTAAATTTAATATTGCTTTATGTTGATTGCAATGGGATTTTCCAAACAGTAATGTTTCTAGCCCAAAAATACAGGTCAAAGCTACCAAGATTCAAGATTCAAACTACCAAGCTACCATGTTAATTTAACTGAAAGTTGTAGTATTTAACATTCTATTTTTTTTTCTCACAGCTATTTAGATTACTGCAGGCAGAATCGAATGTTACAAGGGCTCATTTCCTGCAGATGGCAGCTGACAGCAAAAGTTTACAAAAGGCAGCTGAAAGTTTAGTAAATAATAAAAAGGAAAAAGCTCTTGAAAGGATTTTCACTGAACAGACTGGGGAAGATTTGTGGAATTCGGCTGTTGAGAAATATCCTAATTATTCGAAAAAACTGAATGAGTTCAAAGGTAATCTAATTATATAAGCTGAAAGAAAAAGTAATAGTCAACATTATAGTAAAAAATATAATAATGAAAAAAAGTTGAAAGGACAATCAATAAGAGACACAATAATTTTAGCATAAACAACTTAGGTTAACTTACCTAATAACTTTCCTAAACTATACTGGATTTTTACCAAACTCAGAAAGAAGCTTGTTTTTTTTCATCATGCTTGAAGATACAGACTTCATATTTGGCATATAGTTTAACCATGACAAGGACCATAACTTTGCAAAAAATTATTAGACTGGAACAAAATTCAAATGTTATCTATAACTTGTCATGTTTTAACAAAATAGTAAATATGAAGTCTATACCTTCAAGCATAACAAAAAAAAGTTGAAAAACAGATTACTTAATATGTGATTTTTCTAAGTCCAAGGTCTATAAGTCTGCAAAAAAAAAAAACAACGTCAGACCAGAACAAAATTAGAACTAAAAATTTGTAAATTGTTTTGGTTATACTACATACCAAAAATCAAACTACTATCTTAAAGTATGAAAAAAGATTGTGGAAAGCTGATTTGCCGGATGGAGGGATTGTCAGACAGACAGACAGACAGAGTGCAAACCTAAAAACCCCTTCAACTTCCTTGGAAGGGGACTAAATATGAGGTTTTGCAAGACTATTTTTTCCAGGTGTATATTTGGTTGCCCTATGCACCATTGCAATATTGAAAAAAAAAAATTTAATTACTTCAAATTTTTTAATTACAATTTCGCAGAAAAATTGTGCTTATAAAAATTTATGCTTATAAAAATTTATTTTATATTTCAGACATGAAAACACCAAAATATATACCGGACAAGCTAATACAGTACTGCAAAAAGGCAAAGGAAAGTGAAGACCAATTAGAAAAAACCAAAATAGAACTTAAAATTATTGTAGGGTCAAGAGATGTGTCCAATAACAAAGATGTTTCAGCAATAATATCAAAATACTCAAAAATTATTTTGGATGAAGTAAATAAAGTGGAGGGTCTTCATTTTGAAGAGTAATTATTATAATGTCAGTAATATAAATTTAAATTTCAGTATTTTTTCTATTTTTGGGTCACTTGTGAAAAATAAAAAAATTGAGCTTTTGCAACCTTTTGTATTTTCTGTTCAATAACTTTTGAACTGTATAACCAAAGCTTTTAAATTTAATTATGTTTTTTCCAATGAATAAATGAAAGACAACTTCCATATTGATATGTACAATACAATTTTATATATGATGTTCATATATATATTATAATTACACCTTATGTAAGAATCCTGGGTTTTGATTGGTTGATATCCAGTATATTTTTCACCAATTTACTGTTATCAAATGAATATCGTTCATTTTTTAACGCCGCTGGAGTATATGCAAAAAGGATATGCCTTTTTTTACCCTCTCTGCCATGGTATTTGCCAAAAAATACTCTATCCGACTGGACGCTTGTAATGTCTTGATCATCAATGTGTTTTTGAACGTTAACATTCTGTGTAATTAAACAGATATAGCATGTTCTTGAGGGGTATTTGCGAAAAATACCAGTCTTGAGAATGAATTTCCCTCGCCTTACGGCTCGCGAAATTTAACATTCTCTCAGCTGGTATTTTACGCAAATACCCCTCTTTAACATGATATATCTGTTCAAAAGTCCTTTCAACCCAAGGTTTTTAACTTTGTATATGTTGTTAATGGAAATCAAATCTAGGTAAAGTTTGATATTGATAATTTTACTGAACATTCATGAGTTATGTTCATCGAAATATTGAAAAATAGCATGACACAAAAACAATTTCTTAAAGTTTTGATTAGTTTATTTCATGAATATAATTGAAATAAAATATTAACTTTAAACAGTAAATATATTCACCATAGTTAGAGATACAAATAATTACATCTAAATCAGCCAAAGTCTTCATTTAATGCCTTAATAGAGTTATTTCACTTTTAGAAATTTTCACTAAATTAATCAAGATTTATTTTAAACTTTTAAATTTGTTTATCTATGAATCTGTAAGATCAATGTATAGTAAGCTTGAGCTGATTGAAACTTATGGAATCTTGTTGGTGTTGAATGTTTAAAGCAGTTATTGCAAATTTGATTGGTTGATATAATAAGCAGGTAAATTTCTTTCTGACATTAAATTTTCAGTAAAATTGACAACCTACTATAATGTTATGGGACAATAACCCCTCACTTGTTTTACAGGAAAATTTGCTGTTTTGGATTATTATTTCAAATATTTTTTATACAGAAAGAGGAAATGTACATAGCAAAAATGTTAAGAAAAGTAAAAACACATTATTCAACTTACCCCTGACCAAATTTATTATCCTTACAAGATATTTTTTTCATTTTTTTCTTTTTGAGAACTATACAAGTAAGAATTATTTGGTCATCTCAGGAAGATGATATTCTCGATTGAGCTGGTAAATATGTATACATGTATATTCAACCAAATTTTTATATATTTTTTCATTAAATTATTTAATTTAGTTGTCTATTGGAAAATTTGTATATTCTATATTATACATAAATCAACTTTGTACAGGCTTATTATAAAATTTTGTACAATATATAGAAATAGATGAGTTTAGTTAAAAAAAAAAAAAGCATTCAGGTTTTCTGGGTATTTTAAGATACTATTAAGATTGTGATGCTGGTTCATACACAAGTAAGTTTGTGCTCAACATTATCAAATTATTTTTCTAATCAGTTAAAGTTCAAATTAATACATAAATTCATTTCTGTTTCACATCTTAGTGAGTAAGAAAATTTTCAAATAGTATTAAAGGGAATTAACTCCTAAAATCACATTTTATAACTATTAATCGTTAAATAAGCTGCTTTTTAAACAATTCTGCAATATATAAATGGTGTGTTTTTTTATACGACCTCTTAAGGATGTACTTAGGTGAGGTTTTGGAATAAGTGTCAAATGTTCGGACTCATTGGTGTTTTTCAATATGATACAAAGTAAAATATTTTGCCCCATAACACCTATTTATCTTTTAACATAAGACTTAAAAGCTTATAAAAGGTCATTTGACAAAATTTAAGCAGATTCTTGATTTTCTTTCTTTTGATTTGAGACCCAAATAATACCAATGCAAATATAAGGTAAAAGTCCGAGTCAGCCTTTTCCCGCCATATTTTATAAATCAAATATCTCGAAAAGGAGCTCCATGACCTATCAATATTTTTAGCTTATTTTGAACCTTAACTATTGCTCTTCCAGCTTAAAGTATCAATTTTGAATTCTTGATTTATTTAATTTTACCTTAGATCACCTAAGTACATCCTTAAATTAAAATTTGTTTGGTCCTATATTGGTATCACATCTTCGTCGTTGTCAGTGTCGTTCAAGGACGGATGATTTCCAGATAATAACTTTAGTATAAGTGAATAGAAATCATCAAAATTTTAACACAAGGTTTATAACCACTAAAGGAAGGTTAGGATTGGTTTTGGTCCCAATATTTTAGGAATTAGGGGCCAAAAAGGGGCACAAATAAGCATTTTTCTTGGTTTTTCACATAATAACTTTAGTATAAGTACAAAGAAATCTATGAAATTTAAACACAAGGTCTATGACCACCAAAGGAAGGTTGGGATTGATTTTGGGAGTTTTTAGTCCCAACAGTTTAGGAATTAGGGGCAAAAAGGGGCACAGATAAGCATTTTTATTGGTTTTCGCACAATAACTTTAGTATAAGTACAAAGAAATCTATGAAATTTAAACACAAGGTCTATGACCACTAAAGGAAGGTTGCGATTGATTTTGGGAGTTTTAGTCCCAACAGTTTAGGAATTAGGGGCAAAAAGGGGCACAGATAAGCATTTTTATTGGTTTTCGCACAATAACTTTAGTATAAGTAAATAGAAATCTATGAAATTTAAACACAAGGTTTATGACCACTAAAGGAAGGTTTGGATTGATTTTGGGAGTTTTGGTCTCATCAGTTTAGGAATTAGGGGCAAAAAGGGGCACAGATAAGCATTTTTATTGGTTTTCGCACAATAACTTTAGTATAAGTAAATAGAAATCTATGAAATTTAAACACAAGGTTTATGACCACTAAAGGAAGGTTTGGATTGATTTTGGGAGTTTTGGTCCCATCAGTTTAGGAATTAGGGGCCAAAAGGGTCCAAAATTAAACTTAGTTTTATTTCATCAAAAATTGAATTCTTGGGGTTCTTTGATATGCTGAATCTAAACATGTACTTAGATTTTTTTATTATAGGCCCATCTTTCAAGTTGGTCCAAATCAGGGTCCAAAATTAAACTTTGTTTAATTTCAACAAAAATTGAATATGTGGGGTTCTTTGATATGCTGAATCTAACCATGTGTTTAGATTTTGGATATCGGACCATAAATGTCCAATTTAAATTTTTCCAGTTCTTAGACCACATTCATTCTGTTAAGAGCTGTATCAAGCTTTACTGTTGTGTCCATACTTGCCCCAACTGTTCAGGGTTCGACCTCTGCGGTCGTGTCAAGCTGTGCCAGCGGAGCATCTGGTTCAGTTATGAATTAAATGTTGTGTTGTTAAGGTGTAATTAAAAAAAATAGTATGTTACTTCATTAACTTGTTTACTATTTGCCATAAACAATTTTTTAATGAATTATAAAGAATTTTAATATTGTTTAGCATACCACTGAAAGAAAATCTGTAACTGAGAATCATCTACTTTCAGTTAGGTTATGAGTTATTTTGAACATATTATGTGAGTTGTATCATGTATATGTCTAAACAAAGATTAATATATTTTTAATAAAGTTAAAAGCATTTTTATTATCAAATGCTATCTTATTGAAAATTTTAATCAGAAGTTTTTGTTTCTGAATAGTAGAAGCCAAAACCCAACTTTGATTAATATCAGCTATAGACAACACTTATC
Organism: Mytilus californianus; assembly: GCF_021869535.1. Classification (NCBI taxonomy): domain Eukaryota; kingdom Metazoa; phylum Mollusca; class Bivalvia; order Mytilida; family Mytilidae; genus Mytilus; species Mytilus californianus. The sequence continues at coordinate 2,449,745 of NW_026262723.1, forward strand.
TGCATTAAGATGTAGATGTTTTAAAAACCCATATCCTTTTAAAGTGCATGAAATAACTGGTTACAACACTCACTCACCATGTTGTTATGTTAACTATACATGTATATAAAAATTAGAGGTGGTGTGGTTTCCAATGAGACAATTCCCATCCTAGATCTGAAGTAGTAAATATAAGAAACTGAAGGTCACAGTGCAGCCTTCAACACTGAGCCTTCACTCACACTGCAAAGTAAGCTATAAGATTGCAAGGACAACATAGTGTTAATACATCACATTGTTAATCAAATACTAATAGCCAGCTTAATATATATTGTACAAAAAAACAGTTTAGAGTGTTTCAATAAAGCTATTGAGAGAAAATAAATGCAATCAAAAATGTACTTTTGAGTCATGAGTACAACATAATCATGCTACGAACAGGCTTAGTCAACTGAATAAGTCTACTAACAGCAGGGACTTAGTCAGCCTGCTCTTTGCATAGTACAACCATTGTCAAATAACACTGTTCACAGCACAATCTTAGCCTGTAGGGTGCACAGGGTAAAAAAGACTAAGATTGTGCTGTGAACAGTGTCAACTAAACCTGTGCACAGCACAGCCTTAGTCTACTAACCCTGTGCATAGCAGGGCCTAAGTCAACTAACCCTGTGCACAGCACGGCCTAAGTCAACTAACCCTGTGCACAGCACGGCCTAAATCTACTAACCCTGTTGACAGCACAGCCTAAGTCAACTAACCCTGTGCACAGCACAGCCTAAGTCAACTAACCCTGTGCATAGCACAGCCTTAGTCTACTAACCCTGTGCACAGCACGGCCTAAGTCAACTAACCCTGTGCACAGCACAGCCTAAGTCAACTGACCCTGTGCACAGCACAGCCTAAGCTTACTAACCCTGTGCACAGCATGGCCTAAGTCAACTAACCCTGTGCACAGCATGGCCTTAGTCTCCTAACCCTGTGCACAGCAGGGCCTAAGTCAACTAACCCTGTGCACAGCACGAACTTAGTCAACTAACCCTGTGCACAGACTGTCAACTTACCATGTGCATTACAAGGCCTAGTTAACTTACCTCTGCAAAAATGTATGTTACAATTTAAAAAATTTTAGCTGTATACATATCTGTATGGTGTAATAGATAAGCTTCATTCTTCATAATATACATAAGGTATGTCAAACCCAACAAAACTCAATGATCATGTTCAGTATGGATATGATGTTAACCTTACTCGTTTGCTCTTTCACTCAAAAATGCATATGAGACATGAAAAGTGTCTGAAAGATAAATATAATTAAATTCCAATTAAATAATAATTCTAGAATTATTTAATACCCTGTTATATATATATATACACAATACAAATATTAAAGCATAAAAGACATACACCATATACATGTATGTCATGCGCAGTTACGCTGGACTAAGTTAAATGTGGTTAACACAAGATCAAACATGTTCCAATCGGAGAAATATAAAAATAAGAAGATGTGGTATGATTGCCAATGAGACAACTCTCCACAAGAGACCAAATGACAAAGAAATTTATAAGTAAAACACTTTTCAAAACAATATTGTGGGGTCGCTCTTGTCGAATTTTAATCAATTTGGTATCAACTAATTAATGGAAGTAGAATTGTCACAGGCTTACATTTGTAATTGTTTATTTTTTTTGTGTTGAGCGTGTTCATTTTCTGATGATATTATCACAAGTATTTTTTGTTGTTCATAAATTCAGGGGCGGGTCCAGGTAAGAGCGTAATGGGCGTACGCCCCCCCCCCCCTTTTCAAAAAAAAAAAAAAAAAAAACTATCGTTATCTGCTTATATTGTATTGAATAGGGCAATTTATCATATTCATTAATTAAACACATACTCTGATTTCTTTTTATACTGATTCCCCCATCCGATGGGTGACTTGGACACCTTTTTTAAACAACCAAAGCAGTAAGCAAATCTATACATGAAATGGTTGTTTTGTGTGACACTTCCCCAATGGCCATTCTACATCTACCCGAGGGATATTCGCTATATATATGATACCGGGTATGTTCCGACAAACGGGGTTGCATTTTCAGCTAAATTGTCTGAAATGGGGTTATGTTTTTTTCGCCTTGCATTGGAAGGGGTCAGATTTGACTATCTAGAACGGGTATTATAAATACAATGTTGCACTATTGTTTCAGATAAGGGTGAATGTTTGGTACCATTAAAACGTTTAAACCCGCTGCAACTGTTTGCACCTGTCCTAAGTCAGGAATCTGATGTTCAGTAGTTGTCGTTTGTTGATGTGGTTCATAAGTGTTTCTCGTTTCTTATATAGATTAGACCGTTGGTTTTCCCGTTTGAATGGTTTTACACTAGTAATTTTTGGGGCCATTTATAACTTGCTGTTCGGTGTGAGCCAAGGCTCCGTGTTGAAGACCGTACTTTGACCTATAATGGTTTACTTTTATAAATTGTGACTTGGATGGAAAGTTGTCTCATTGGCACTCATAGCACATCTTTTTATATCTACTAAATTGAAAACAACGTTCAAACCTATGATTGCGTTGGATAAAAACCGCAATCTTTATACGTGTGCATGCAAAACAAATTTCTTGGTAAAGGGGTCTAAATACAGCACAAACAACATTTTCCAAAAGACCAAAACAGTGAAAAGGAATATTTTAACAAAACGGTCGGGTATGGATAAATATATATATCAAAAGTTCAGAAAAAGCTATTGTTAAAGATTTATTTTTCATTTTTCCTGTCCATTTCATATAACCTTTAAACTGAATTTACAACTTCTTCCAAAGATTTGATATCCACATGTTAATCAATACATAATTTGAATGATCCGAAGGCAGACTATTTTCACCAATTTGTCTATCATGGAGTCTGTTATAATACTTCATAATTTGATGCTAAATTGTTGAAATCCAGGAGCTTCTGACCTTCCCCATGGACCCTATACCAGGGCAACCGGAATTACGCCTCCCGTTCATAAAATCCTGGCCTAGGACTATTGAAATGTAAAGTAACGCCCTATACCCTAGAATTTGGAATTTCTCGTTATTGGTCTACTGCTGTTAAGATCCATCAAATCATTTTAATATACCATAGACAATTAATGGAGAGAATTCGGCATAAAAAATATCAAACCCTGACACTTTCACTATAAAATATACATGCTCCAAGTCACTCCGCGGGAACCGTTACATTAGTGCATTTCACAATTATTTTATGTTTTTTAGCCAAAAAAAGGTCGAAAAAATTTTCGGAAGAATGTACTCTTTCAAATATCCTGGAAACGCCCCTGAAATTTGCTTTGTTTTTCAACCAAATCAAATTGTAAAAAAATTATTATTCATGTCCATATCAAGAGAAAACAAAAACAATTGACGACAAAAGTATAAATAAAAACATTTAGAATGAATTTCATAACAGCATGGACATGGACACATGGTAATTAAATGTTATCGTGTGTATCACTGGCTGTTTGCAACAAAGACTTCACGCAATTTAGGTATGCCAGGGGCCTCTCAATGGGGATATACATAATTACTATCTTTACACATGTCCATTCATAAATAAAAGTTTTTGCATGAAAGTTTATAGGAATTTGTTTTGAATATATTTATACACTAACAACAAAAAGTTTCTTTTGACAGAATGAGTATATTCAGAGGTGATATCACCAAGTAATCCAGGAAAAAATGTTATGTTTTTTCTTGCACAAACGTTCTGTGGCTCCTTAAAAAATTAGAAAACATTTATTCGTACGAGTTGATGTAGAGTAACCTTAGTTACCATCAACTTTCGTACTAAGATTATTTTTGTTGGTAATAATAACACTAGACCTTCATAAAAAATAATTTTAGTCCTCTGGGCTGCATATTTTTTTGCAGGAACAAATGTGAATTCCCATCGAAGACTCCAACGATCAGATTTTCATAAACATTTAAATATCATTCTAACAAAGAATTAACTCGTGAAAATATCAAGAAGCATATGAATCCGGTCTTGTGTGCAAAATTTACGTTGATTGGAGTCAAGAGTAGCTTTTGTTGAAACATTAATATTTATTTTAGATTTTGTTACACCTGATCACCTATAACAAAAGTTACGGGATCTACATTCTTTTACTACAAATTAAGCAGGAAATTTCAATGAATTTGATCTTACTCAACTATTTTTTTTTTGTTATTTGAGGACGCATATTGGAGACAATTCTGCACAAACGTTTATTTGCAATTTTATTCATGCTGATTCCAAAAGCCTCTTGCATAGCCACCCCCTCCTTTTTTTTAACTGAATCAGGAATGGTCGCCCCCTTACAATTTGAAATTGTACTCACTTCTTTTTCGGTTTCTGTGTTTCAATATATATCCATGAATTTAATGATATGTTCACAAAACATCCATTTTGGAATAATAAATTATGTGTACAAGACTTAACTGGTCAACTGTAACACGAGATAATGTACAGGTTATTATGTCAACATAACAGTAACTATGGCATGTCAAACGTTGCAATATTCACAAAAAATAAAATGTATGTTCATAAAGTTAAATAATTGTTCGTAAAAACGAATATATAATAGAAAAACAAAGATATGGGGTATCCATCCATGACACATTATCAGTACATGCACAGTAAAAAACACACAAGCAAAGGAACAGCGCTTTTATTGCTGTTCTTCATCTCAAAGTATTCATATGTTCATAAAAACAAAATATATATTCAAAAAATCAAAATATGTGTTAATAAAATAATATATATATGCATAAAACATAAATAATTGTTCATAAAACAAATATTTGTTCTTAAAAAAGTATATGATAAATATGTTCATAAAAACAAATAATTGTTCATAAAACAAATATATGTTCATAGAAGTAAAATAATTGTTCATAAAAGTAAAATATTTATTCCACTGTTTAAACATATTGATAGTTTAATCAATATTTGATTGGTTGAGACTATCCCACGTGTCATTGAACAAATCTTCATATTCCATTCTGAGGATCATATTCCCCTCTGAAATGTCGGGATTACTTCGTGCGACGTCACGCGCGGGTTAATGTACATAACGTTTTGAACTTCTTATTCTTCTTAAAATAGCGATAGCAAAAATCAGTATCTTGTTCAAATTTATTTCAGACGATAAAACAAAAAGACTTATAATTAAATTTTGATCCTTACTGTTTATCAATGGATATGTCGTGTTTAGTTTGACTTACAAAAACAAGCGGATAAGAAAAAAAAATGTATGCAAAATAATATTCAATGTATTGATAGTAAACAAAGCATAGGCAGTAGAATAAAACATTCTTTGCCTCGGGAGATATGAAGATTTGCTCACCCTCGTAAAATATGAATATTCTTGGGTGAACAAATCTTCATATCTCCTTCCGGCACGGGAAATAAATGTATAATGTTCATAAAAGTAAAATATATGTTCATAAAAGTAAAATAATTGTTCATAAAAGTAAAATAATTGTTCATAAAAGGTGCAATATATATTCATAAAGTTTTTTACACAAAACTTTCATTCAAAAAAATAAAAATATGTGTTCATAAAATAAAATATATGTTCTTAAAAATTTATAAATACGTTCAATAATTTGCATCATGGAATACCTCGTTGCTTTTGTAACAGTGTATTAACTATTTGATTGGGTATGCTCTTTAACCGGACCGGATGGGACTCCGGACCCGGACTAGATTCCGGACCAGGACTGAGAAAATTATGGGGAAAAGATGTCTAAATTTACTAGCATTAGGTACTCCTTTTTGTGTACCCTACTGAGGGGAAGGAAGTTATTTTTGGGTGCACTGATATTGGATGTATGTTAATATATACTATAGATATAAATCTTTAATTTTATTTATGGTGAATTGAAGATTGTCAAGAGTGTATTCTTTCTTTCTTTCTTTCTTTCTACAGGTATGAATCGCCGTTCTATTGCTGCGTTTACACGTAATTCGAATTTGATTCGCATTAAAAAATTCGAATTAATTTAATTAAGGAATGACTGCAATATTTTTTCTGTCTATGAAGAAATAAGATCAAAAATGTGGTGGTGCACACTGAATAACCCGCATAGCGGGTTATTTAAAATGTGCATCACATTTTTTAGGCTATTTCGAATAGATAAAAAAAATATTACAGTCATTCCTTATAATCTAACTCTATATTCCATTTTTAAGGAGTAAATTTTGAAGAAAAAAAACGTTGGTGACGTCACGGTCACATGACAAACTTATGTCTATGAGCTGATAGACAAAACACTTTCAGTCAATCAGAAGATTTGTTACATCAAAAATTAAATTATTTCGCATTCGAAACGTTTTACGTCCGAACGTAAATTTTAATTAGAGATAACTGTATTGTATTTGAAGCTTTGCGGACGTCCGTCGGTAGTTTTACTGTCGCAAATTTAGTTTACCTGGACGTCCGCAAAGCTTCAAATACAATACAGTTATCTCTATTATAATGCAAAATAAACAAATCTTTCAATTTTAGTCATGATTTCAGTGTAAAATTTTGCGCGGGGATTTTTGAGCATGCATTTTTTTAAATGTTTAAACCATTAACACTTTAATGAAATTCTTGCAGTATGGTACTCTTAATTAAAAACAAAATTCACAACTATTTTTTAACTATCATTTATTTATTAATGAGTATGCCACCAATATTGCCAGACAAAGAACCTACAATGAATGGAAAAAATTATGAAAAAAATAAATCTAGGAGATCCAGGGGAACACAGCTGAGAAATGCAAATAGAGCTCAGTATGAACGTTATATAGTCCAGACGGTATAACAAACGTTAAATAGTAAAAAAAAAAAAACAAAAACAAAAAACAATCAAGCAACACGTTTTTTATCTGGGACATGATATGTTGAGTATATTAGTCTCAGTTATACTGGGGGGAAAAACCGGAAAACTTGTTGCAGAAGATTAAAGCTTCTCTGTCTCTGGCTTAGTTGTGCATATAATAGACCAATGCCAGACTAGAAAGCTAGGGTCTGCCTAGTAAAGACACATCAGGTGCACCCCACTCCTGAATCCGCTCTTTAGCTGTAACTATAGATCAACTAGATATGGATCTGGTTTTGTTCTTGTACATGTATTACACATTCGAACATCTGAATGAGTAAGAGAGCCCTGTAATATATTTTAAGTGTCAGTTTTTTCAATTTTATTATTTTTGGAGGGTTTCAAAATTTACAATTTAGGAATTACTTTTTGTATTATTTTATTTGTGGTGGGATTTTAAATATTTCATTGGTTTTTTCTTGGGTTTAATAATGCAAAGAAGTATTTTTATTATTTTGGGAGGAGGGGGGTATTTTAGCACAATTTTTTAAGGGTATTTTTTTCATTGACGAGTCAATATTTAGCATATTATGTTGAGTTGTCTCCTTCACCCTTGTTTTATATTTTTATTTACATCGTTCGTCACAAAATTCCGATGTCGCATGAAAATTTAAGATTCAATTTGACATATGTTGTTGCATGCAGTGTAATAGTCCTTGATGTGTAAAAATTGACGCTAGACGCCATCTTAGTCCAATGAAAGCCTTGAAAAAAAAAGAATTCAAAAGTCAAAATAAAGGATCCATCAAACGGGTCTTACGTATGATTCGTCAAGCGTTCGTACCTTTCGTCAAATTGTAAGAAAGCTTAAATAACCTTTAAACTGGGTGCACTCGTTTAATTGTTCTAGTATAAAAGGTATTGTGAACATATTTAATTCATGGATAGATACTGAAACACAAAATTAAAAAAAATAAGTACAATTCTAAATTAAATCGCTGTGAGCCGTCCAATCGCTTTTCAAATCAACAGAACAGCTGCATTTAACAGGTCGGGCACATTACCTTATACGGACATGTATTATTTAGCATACTTAATGCCCCCGTTAATGCATTGTATTAGTGTTTGTTTACAAATAAAACATTTTTATTTTATTTTGGCGATTGACTAATCCACTGAATGATTTGCAATGCATGATGGACTACTTGTCTACAACTGACATCACTACTTAATTTTTCACTTATTGCCAGAAAAGAATTTTTCTTACTTTTTTTCTCTCGTTTACTTGGTGATATCACCTCTGAATATACTCATTGTTTCAAAAGAAACTTTTTGCTGTGAATATATGAATATATTTAAAACAAATTTCTATAAATTTTTATGCAAAAAAAATAATTTTATGAATGGACATGTGTAAAATAGTAATTATGTATATCCCCATTGAGAGGTCCCTGATATACTATACTGTAATTGTGTGAAGTCTTTGTTGTCGACAGCCATTGACCGACACGATATCATATAAATATCAGGTGTCCATATCCACACTGTTATGAATTCATTCTGTGTATCTTTTAACACCTAATTCGTAAAAATCTTTAAAATATTTATTTTTTTTAAATGTGTTTTTTATATGAAATATTTAGAAAAAAAAGTGACGAATAATTTTGGTCGTGCACTGACTGTAACTCGTTATGTCACGGTTTATATAATTACCAGAATTATATAGAGTTGTGAAAGGGTTGGTACGCACTTCATCAAGCGGTCAACACATTTAAAAATACTTATAAAGTAACAAAAAGCATCATTTTTTAATACAAATCTCTACTTTATATTTACAGAGTTATCCACCGATGTCGGGATTGTTTATTACAGTTTGAGGACTGTGCACCGATGGCCACATGGAACATGATTTCTAAGTTTGATGAGAACTATAACGATATGTGTTCCATGTTAAAACAAACGACAGGATAAATAACGTCCAACGACAATGAATCAATCAATGATTAAGGACATCACTATATATTATCAAAAAAGTTTCTCTGATGTCAATATTATTCATCTTATTTTAGTTAATATTACGAAATGTATTATATTATTCCAGTTTCACATCCAGTTGGTGAATGTTCCTGAATTTGTAATGTTTAATTAAATACACAACATTAACAATTCTTTGTTAATTAGATCTAAGAAGATGTGGTATTAGTCCCAATGAGACAACTCTCCATCAAAGTCACAATTTGTAAAAGTAAACCATTATAGGTCAAAGTACGGCCTTCAACACGGAGCCTTGGATCACACCGAACAGCAAGCTATAAAAGGCCCAATAATGACTTTTCAAACAGGAAAACCAACGGTCTAATCTATATACAAGAGTGCACAAGCTGAAATTTCTCACCTTCTTTACTAAATTAAATCATTGATATTATGTTGATAGTTCTAAAAACAGACCAAAACACAAAAACTTAACATTGACCACTGAACCATGAAAATGAGGTCAATGTCAGAAGACACCTGCCAGCTAGACATGTTCACCTTACACTCATTCCATACACTAAATATAGTAGACCTCTTGCATACAGTATAAGAAAAACAGACCAAAACACAAAAACTTAACTATAACTACTGAACCATGAAAATGAGGTCAAGGTCAGATGACACCTGCCAGTTGGACATGTACACCTTACAGTCCTTCCATACACCGACTTGACCACCAAAACTTAACCTTGTTCACTGATCCATGAAATGAGGTCGAGGTCAAGTGAAAACTGTCTGACGGGCATGAGGACCTTGCAAGGTACGCACATACCAAATATAGTTATCCTATTACTCATTATAAGAGAGAAATTAACATTACAAAAAATCTTAACTTTTTTCAAGTAGTCACTGAACCATGAAAATGAGATCATGGACAATGGACATGTGACAGACAGAAACTTCGTAACATAAGGCATCCATACACAAAGTATGAAGCATCCAGGTCTTCCACCTTCTAAAATACAAAGATTTTAAGAAGTTAGCTAACGCCGCCGCCGGATCACTATCCCTATGTCGAGCTTTCTGCGACAAAAGTCGCAGGCTCGACAAAAAAAAAACGAGAAACGAGAAAGTATATATAAGCCAATCAGTTGCAGCTATTTCAAAAGTGCAATACGGATCATAAAATAAAAAATCGACATGAGATTTTGTTAACACTTTCCTTACCGGATTGTACTGGTCTATGCGTTTCTATGACATTATAAAATATTGCACGAGACCGTTACCGGCCCGAATTAATTTCCAGATAAGTGCGCGTTTTCGCTTATGTTTAGTATATGGGGGTGTAGGACAGTTGCAGCCGTCACAAGACAGGAAACGGAATGAAAACGGTTGAATAACATGTCAACCCATTTGTCAGTAACAAAATTTCAGAATATTAAAGTTGTTTAAGTACATTTTACCATGCGAGTAAAACGAAACAATAAGTTTTACGGACAAGCGCTCGCTAAAAAAAGTTTGAAATACTTATATAATTCTTAATTGTCCACGAGTTGTGCATATTATTGTTTTCCCTATTAATAAATCACTTCAGAAAAGATCATCCTTAATCAAGAGAACGATTACTTAAAGAGAAATCGAGATATTTTCTCATTATCTATCCATCATTTTATTGAATGTATCAGCGTTCAGCCATTTGTGTAATGTTGTCATAGCCTCGTTTTAATCCGGAGACTTCCGAGATATTTATAGTCGAAAGGATCAATACACAAAAATGTGTACTCTGATCTGCACATGTAACGTTAAATGATTTAGCATGCTGACAACGAAATTTTAAAGTAACTGGAATACATGTAACTACAAGTCAAATAACAAGTCAACTTTTATGAACAGGTGAAACAATTACTTACTTTAATAAGAAAGGAGTCCCAGAAAACATGAAAAGTTGTTTTATGCAGATAACCACTGGTTGAAAGCAGACTGTTTTACTTGATAATTGATTATTCTCACAGTTTTAAAAGTTCAAATAATTTTCTCCAACAGTAATTTAAGTAAAAACTCCATGATTAGAATAAATTGTCAACACTAAATGTCTCAAACGCTCTAAACATCCAAAGAACTTTCCAACAAAGAAACAAACAGTTTAAAGAGTAACAAGTTAATAGCTAACAGTATTTTCCCATTGTGTGGTAGGCTGTAAAGCACTCTGGTAGGCACAAGTGTTTACCACATTCAAGACAGCCATACATTGTTTGCTTTCTCTTGTCCTGTTTACCAGCGGAAACCTTCATCCAACACACATGACACCATGACTTTTTCCCCACAATGTTTGGCATATGTCTCTCTATAAGACGTGATGGTACTGGGGCTGCAGATTGACGACCTCTAGTACCAATGCCACAGTACTCATCTATCAAACTACTGGCAATTTGACGTGAGAATTGGAGATATGTCATAGCAGGTGAGTTTCCAACGGTTTGATGATTTGGACTCAATAAGAAAAGCCTGTATGCATTGTATTTCAAACTTTCCAGAAATTTAAAGAACACCCGTTTATACCACTTCTGGGTTTTTTGGTTAAAGCAGTAGTACTGAATATACTGGTCTGCTTTGTCAACACCTCCCATGTATTTAGTGTAGTCGACTATGATTTTTGGACATGGTATATCTGCTTTATAAAATTGCCCATCTATTTGAACCAAACGCTGTACTTCAAACCTGGAATGATCATGGATTGTTGAAATTGCAGTTACAATTTTTTCGTCTTTCCATAAGACTCCAGAGATCGACTTCCTTTGAAAAAACTTCATGTCCCCCCTATTATCAATACCAACAGGGTGTTTTAACATGAAATCAGCTGGTAAACCGCTTCTGTTTTTGCGGACTGTTCCACATGCTGCAGTTTGATAGTTATCAAACAGGTCTTGGAATAGTTTTGGTGAAGAAAAGAAATTGTCAACATATACATGATATCCCTGCCCAACAATATCAGCCCCCTCTATACATTTTTTTACATGTTCACCCAATTGGCCTTGCGGTCTATCAGTTTTTCCTGTATAAACATCTGTATAGCAGATGTATCCTGTATTTGAATCTGCTAATGCTATATCTTAATACCCCATTTAGTTGGTTTGGCTGGCATATATTGTTTGAATTTGACCCTTCCTTTGAAGGGGATCATGCATTCGTCTATTGAGACCTGGCGTGTAGGGACAAATTCTCTTTTCATTGATGTGTTAAACATATTCAAGATGTTTCTTATTTTATAAAGTACATCATATGATGGATGACCTGGTTGTTGTGCATTATGGTTGTCACTGAAATGAAGGTACCTCATGACTTGCATAAATCTATTCCTGGGCATTGTTTTACGGAATATTGGAGATTCCATGAAGGGATCAGTTGACCAGTATAGTTTGGTTTCTGGTTTAACATCAATTCCCATCAAAAAGCAAAGACCAATAAAAGCTTTAATTTCTGGCAAACTAGGTTTTGACCAGGCAGATTTATTACTGTCTGGGTTTTCAGCAATTTGTTGGATGGCATAACTTTCAGTTTCATTAATTATATGTTCAAAAATTATGTCATTCAAGAAAAGTTTGAAGAAATCTATTGGACCCTTATCAGCAGCTAAAATGGTAGCTGGGCCTGTTGCCCTTCCATCTGGACCTCTAGGTGTGAATAAATGAGGTAAACCTCTTTCATGAATATCAAAATTGTGATGCCAGGTGTTTGCAACATTGTCTATATCTGGGACTACTTGGTCATTGACATTATAGATAGGAATGGTCGGTTCTGTTTCTGAGCCCTCAGACTCGTTTCCTGAAATATTGAATTCAAAATCATCCCTAATTCCTTGATCTAGTAATATTTGTTCGTACCGTTGAACAGTCTGTTGAATTTCATCGACTTCAAAACCTAAGAATTCCTCGTCTGAAGAATCGGACATTTCAATTTTGTTCTTTGGTTTACAGACGACATTTTTTAATCACATGACATACATGTATCACATGTATAAAGAAGGGAACCCTTAGTTTTAATTGGACGATATAAGGTCAGAGTTATAAATAAAATGAAATGTGAATACACATTCCAACGCTCAATGCTAGTTGATAAGAAAAGAGTTGTTGAATATTTATTTATTAAAAAAAATTGAAGAAAATATCAAGATCTATGCGAGACATACTCGGTTTTATATGTTTTAATTACACATATACGTATTATTAGTTACCATTTGTGAAAATATAAAATCATAACAATATGCAAATGAGTTCCAAGAATCCTCGTTGTGACTTTAGTGCACCAGGGAAACACATGGTAGATTGAAAACACTCACATTTGTTTTTAATTTTGACTCTGATTAAACTTCGAGAAAGGATATTTTTTTTGCACCTGCTTCGGTATTTCAAACAGGTTATTTTACGTTTCAAACGGCATCTATGCCCTAATCAAGTAGATATTACGAAAGATTGAACATGCACATCGTTTATTCGACCCAACATGCATTTACGTAACATTTTACGTTCGTGCAGTCCATTTATTGTCGAATTAATTCTACGATGCCTGAAGGCATCGTTGGGCACGCGACAGGCGATGCCTTGAGGCATCGTTGGGCGCGCGCCAGGCGATGCCTCAAGGTATCGTTGGGGATGAAAGGGTTAGATCAAATATGCTAATTAAATGTGATGTGCATTTTAAGCGAAAGTTTATTCTGAATGTGTATCACAACAACCAAAATAATCACTGCTGAGAGAAAGGAAAGTAAAGATTAAAGTACAAAGCCATGTAAAGGTGTTTCCAAACAACTTGTCTTGGGTACACAAACATTGATTTTATTTTTGACAATCTAAATATGATAATTAAATATGTATTGCTTTACAGTTTAAATATGAATACTTATTTCACGTTTGTTGCTGTGTTTCATATTTGTTTTTCGTTCATTATTTTGTACATAAATTAGGCTGTTAGTTTTCTCGTTTGAATTGTTTTACATTTGTCATTTCGGGGCCTTTTCTAGCTGACTATGCGGTATGGGCTTTGTTCATTGTTGAAGGCCGTACGGTGACCTATAGTTGTTAATTTCTGTGTCATTTGGTCTATTGTGGAGATTTGTCTCATTGACAATCATACCACATCTTCTTTTTATACTTATGTTCCCATACATCCTGTAGATACTATGGACTATACATTTTGGCATTGCACAAGGCCATGCTTTTCTCAGACATTTTATTTCTTTACAATAAATCTGTTGGATATGTACTGATTGATACTTTCAATAATATGAGAAAAAATTATTTAGATTTAGCTTTGAACGTCATTTGTAGTTTCAGTAACTACCAGCGGTTCTTTGTGTCTTGTTTTTTTTTTTATTTGGGTATTTGTTAGTTCGTGCAACTTGCATGTTACAGCTATGGAAATTTACGGTCGTACATTCTGTCGATACTATTAAACTTATATTTTGGCATTACACAAGATCATGTCCGTTGTAACGTTCCGAAATTGGTTTCCGTTCTCTAACAGTTTGCCTAAACCAAATGTTATGAAACTTATACACATTGCTTTTTACAATGTACCACCAAACACATATCAAGCTCGAAATTTGGTTGGCGTCACTCACTGTTATCGAGATATGTCCCTTTATACACCTAACTGCGGCCAAGCTTAGCGAAAGGTCGTGCGACATAATCAGTCAAACAAACTTTTTTAGATTAACTCTTTAAGGAACGATCGTTTTCATTGGTCAATTCAAACCTTCGACCTCACACCTGCGAAAATAGAACACACGTAAAACGTTGAATGAACTGATCAATGTTCACGTAGCTGGTCAAGGTCGTTAAAAGCTTCCATCGTCGTATTCGCGTACATGATTGTGTTCTTGATTATCCAATTTCGATTCTAGCTTTTATACATGTGCGTGTAAAATTCATTGATTTTATAATTTAGAGCAATAGTAAAATTTCAAACATTAAAATCTGAACTTTTTTCCCATCAAAATATTTAATTCAACTGTCTCCTCTTTGGATTAAGGGACGACATCAAAAGTTCAATGTAGGATGAAAAAACTTAATTCACATAGTTTTTTCACTGACCCCCCCCCCCCTCTTAATATGGATATATGTAAAATCGGTGACAAATAAACAAAAAATGCAGCAATTTTCACCCCAACCCCCAAACTATTCGAATTAAGTTTTTGTTATCCTAGTACATTAATCTTTTGATGTCGTCCGTAAGGGAGCTACCATTTTATTTCTGATTCAGTTTACTTGATTTTGAAAAAAAATCCCGAAATTCTAAGTAAATTCAGAACATGTAACCAACCATGCTTTGTTTAAAAAAAAATGGAGATGGCAAACCATGGCACAGTGGAAGGAAATGTACTTTATAAACTCCAGCGGGGGGGGGGGGGGGGGGGGGGGGGGGCTGACTGACCTTAGGGGGGCCCTCTCCAGTCATGCTTCAGTGATTCCATATATAAACAACCAAATTTTTCCAACGAAAGGGGCCTCCCGGATCCACCTATGACATTTCTCACACGTATTTATTTATTATTTAGTTCCACACAATCATGCAAAAGAAATAATCTTCGCCGATGTAACATTTCAATCCTTTTTACACCAACATGCCTTCGCTTAATTCATTCACGTGCACAAATGATACGATTATTGTTGTTTTGTTTCTACCTTTGGGCACAATTTTCTCTGTTTATGA
The DNA here is from genome assembly GCF_021869535.1 of Mytilus californianus. NCBI lineage: Eukaryota > Metazoa > Mollusca > Bivalvia > Mytilida > Mytilidae > Mytilus > Mytilus californianus. The sequence goes on from NW_026262723.1 coordinate 2,465,234, forward strand.
TACGTTAATTATTTCTGAATGACCAAACGCTTAGCTACTGTGTGTTTGTTTTATAGCATAAAAATAATAAAAGAGGAATGTGCAACCCATCATAAATTATTGTAATGGATCAGTATTATGAGATCCTTATTATAATTAAGTAACTACGACATTGTCAGGATAATAACCTATCGTCAGTATGAAAGAAATTAAAAGTGGTTCATATATTCATCCGTATAAAAGCGGCACATGTATTTTATTTTATCCTTACATTTTTCATAATGCGGTACAAAATAATTGTGTTGCTGCATGCATAAAGAACTCCAGTATAATATTTCGACCCTACTATTTGAAATTCACAAAACATTTATTCAATTCTTTTGACCATAGATTTGTAAACTATTTACGTTCGTAGTAACATAGTACATTCCATTGTCGGTCAGATCACCTGTGTCAATTCACGTGTTGTTGTATTTGAATCTTTCGGCCCACAGGCGCTTGGGTATATGATACAGAAATTAAAAAAAAAAAAATTTGTTGTTAAAATATTCAATTTTCTATATTTATACTACATATCTATCACTACTGCGCATGTCTCACCTAGTTTCGAGTGATTTTACCAACTTTGAGACAAACCCCCATTTTACTATCCACACTAAGAAACAAAAAGGCAACTAACTCGACGCCATCTTGCGTGCTATAAATAAATAATAAAATTGACCTACCTGGATTCCCCATCGATTTTTATGGAAAACATGCCTTTCTCGCAGTCCGATCGCAGACGTCGTTTCTATTTACTATCTACTGTTCGTAACATTTTTAGTCCATCTCAAGCATATAATAAAAAGATTTTCACTTTTTTCACTAAATTCAAATTTACGTGCCCGGAAGTTTACTGTTAATATTCAGGGGAAGTTACTTTTTCCCGAACTTTTGTTAAAGGGAAGTAATATTTTCCTGGACTTTTTCGGAACATCTCTGCAAGTACACATGAAACAAAGAAAAGGATACGATGATTTCCGAACTAATACTGAATGTAAACAAACAGATATGATGGACGAAGAACAAGATCAAGCCTTTAATTTGATTGTATTTGCAACCCCCCCCCCCCAAAAAAAAAATAAAATAAAAAAATTATCAGATCAAATGGTCCACAGATTATTTTTTTAATTCTTTTCATAAGACAATTTGTGTGAGCATTTGTATATTCATAAATTACCATGAAACTATGTTTTCCTTCGTAATTTCTTTTTGGTTGACTTGCCATTATTTCAAAAACAGATCTTTTCTTTTTTCAGCAACGAAAAAGTTGCGCCTTTTTTTATAATAATTCGGAAATCATCGTATCCCTTTATTTGTTTCATGTGTACTTGCAGAGATGTTCCGAAAAAGTCCGGGAAAATATTACTTCCCTTTTACAAAAGTTCGGGAAAAATTAACTTCCCCTGAATATTAACAGTTAAATTCCGGGCACGTAAATTTGAATTTAGTGAAAAAAGTGAAAATCTATTTATTATATGCTTGAGATGGACTAAAAATGTTACGAACAGTAGATAGTAAATAGAAACGACGTCTGCGATCGGACTGCGAGAAAGGCATGTTTTCCATAAAAATCGATGGGGAATCCAGGTAGGTCAATATTATTATTTATTTATAGCACGCAAGATGGCGTCGAGTTAGTTGCCTTTTTGTTTCTTAGTGTGGATAGTAAAATGGGGGTTTGTCTCAAAGTTGGTAAAATCACTCGAAACTAGGTGAGACATGCGCAGTAGTGATAGATATGTAGTATAAATATAGAAAATTGAATATTTTAACAACAAATTTTTTTTTTTTTTAAATTTCTGTATCATATACCCAAGCGCCTGTGTTTCGGCCAATGAAATGAGACGTTACAAGTTGTTTGTTTGTGATACGCCAGAATGTTATTAATGAACTATCAAACGCTAAACTCGACTGCATTTCAGTATAAAAAATTATGGAAAAATTGACGAATTTGCAAATAGTTACAAATAAGCGGGGACATCTGTGTATATATATCAGGCTTTGAAATAGCATTCAGTAACTCTCAGATCGGTACGTTGTGTCTTAGGTCTTTTTTGCAATCTGCACTAGAACTTTTTTGAAATTTTAGATGCAAAATCCTGCATTTTGAGCATACCTGAAAGGGTTTCAGATGATTGAAAACTTTTTTATTTTAGTTATTTTTTAAGTGTTTACCAATACATTTACAAGACTTGACCAAATTTGTGACACTATTTAGTCATATTATTTATCGTGTATGTTGTCCATAATAAAAATTTCAAATTATTTTTATTTCATTTCTCATAGTCTTTTAGAAAGATTTTAGTTTGACCAGAAACACTTCATCTTCTGCCATCTCGTTATCATGATCATCGCTGCTGACATCATCTACATTTCTAATCATGTGTTTCTTTCCTGAAAAATAAATTGATTCAGTTTTAAATAATATGAATTTAACAAATGAGATTATACTGTGACATTCTATTTGATTAAGTTAAAAAAAAAAAAAAACCTAAATGGTGTCTTTTGTTAGTTGTTTTTTTTTGTGTGTGCTTTTTGTTGAAACTTTTTCAAATGATTATTTTAAGTTCACCAAGCCCAACGGGCTACGTGAGCTTTTTCATCACTTGGCATCCGTCGTCTGTCCATAGCCAGAAATTAGTAGTACTTTTGCTAATTAATATTCATAATATGTAAATGAGAATTGTACCACGTGATAATAGTTTGAACTGGACTGGCTTGAAATCATTAAAATCTTTAAAACACGGATATTATAAGTTGCCCGTCACAGAGTCCTTGTTTATAATCACTCTGATATTTCCGTAAAGTTGTCAGGCGGTCAAAATCAAAACAAATTGGGGTATCCATCCATGACACAAAATCAGTACATGCACAGCCAAAACTCACAAAAAGCAAAGGAACAGCGCTGTTATTACTTTTCTTCATCTCAAAAGTCCCAGTTAGGCCTACTATATGGAGCTAAAAAATGATTTCATTGCAAGTTTAAGACCGGACCCCTAGCATCGGCTTGAGTGGAATTTTTTGCAAAATAGTTCGGGTAGACTTTGTGAGATGTAACACCACCAAATCGGACCCGGTCAAAAAGAACATACTGGAAACTATATATAAAAATGTATGAATGGACTTTAAAATTGTGGGCACATATTGCCTGTTTCTCAGATATAAAGTACCTAGTTTGGTGTAGCATGTATATGTCATATAAATATATGCAGCATTGTACTAGATTGGTATACCGAGTCGGAATGTTCACGTGGTAAATAAACTCCTCTGCATACCACGGCAATCATTCTATTCTATTAAGAAACATTGCACTTTTTTTCTTCTCACCAACTGCATGCTTAGTCCATGAAAATATCTATCATTGAACAATCCAGAAGAATAGATTCTTTCATTTGTACCTGATCTCGTGGATAGTCCATTTCCAACTCCAATAGATTCATTTGAAAAAAATTGATTTAACATCTTAGATAATTTTTCCTATACTTGCGTTAAGTTTGATTCGTATGATAAAAGACAAAAATGACATGTCCACTCATAAAGAATACGCAGAGGTGATTTTCTAGAAGTTTATCCACTACCACCGTGGACGGGTGAGACGACAGGATCCATGCGTGCTGTAGTGCAAATAAATGATGTACCTTATGTGAATATTACTAAACCGAGGAACAACACAACCCCGTCCTGTTGAAACATCAAAACCTAATCTAGATCTGGCATGATTATGAAGGTAACGTTTACAATTCTACACGGTGTATTATGTCTATGAAGACCCATATTAAAAATAAAAATTTTGTTCTGGCTTCTGGCTAAAGGCGATATCGATTGCAGACCCGTTTCAGCCTGGGTTGGATTCGTTTGCATATATTTTCATATGGGAAGCAGATACATTTATTTTACTGTTATAATCCTAGTTTGTTATAGCTCAAGTTTGTTTTAGTCAGAGTTAACCGGTATAGTAAAAGGATTATGCATGAAAGTTTTAGTCAGAGTTAACCGGTATAGTAAGAGGATTATGCATGAAAGTTTTGGCAGCGTTTGAAATGTTCATCTACATTTAGAAAAAAATGTATATATCTAGTCGGACATCTGCAGTATTTTGTGAAGCTAAGGCTTATTTCGTTCTAAATAAATATATATATGAAAAATTTGCCACTCGACGTGAAGCAAATTTCATACAGTTGCAACAATCAAACAATCCTACGACGACCACGTCCGGTCTGTGTTTTCGTTAGATGTTTTCTGCTTTGTATCGATCTGATGAGTTTTAAATGATTTTTATAGCTTGTTCTTATGTTGAACTGTTACGCCAGTGTCCCAGGTTACGGGGAGGGTTTGGCGCCAGCAAACTAGTTTAACTCCGCCACAATGTTTAGTTCAGTGGTTGTCGTTGGTTAAATGTCCGTTTTTCTCAAATTGTTGTGTTATACATTAGGCCTTTAGTTTTCTCAATTTTCCAGCTATTTTTCTCAATCGAATTGTTTCATATTTTTTATGTCGGGGCTTTGTGTTTTTCTCATTTCTGAAGGTCGCACAGTTGCCTATAATTGCTTACATCCATGCACCTCATTTGAACTTTGGTGGATAGATGTTCCATTTGCAATCATACCAAATCGTCTAATTTTTTAGCTCACCTGGTCCTCATCACTTGGCATCCGTCGTCCGTCGTCGGTTAACTTTTGCAAAAATCTTCTCCTATGAAACTACTAGACCAAATTTAACCAAACTTAAATAAAAATTAAAGAAATGTGTCCGGTGACCCCGACTGCCAATCAAGATGACCGACATGGCTAAAAGTAGAACATAGGGGTAAAATGCAAGTGTTGTCTGTCTATTATTTTAAAAACCGTTATAAATAGAGAAAATCTGACGAAGCAAAAATGTTCAGAAAGTTTGTTCAGAATGTTGAACTCTACCAATGCAATTGCCCATAGACGTCAAAACTGTCAGACGACTAGGAGTTATTGTCCTTTTAAAAATGACAACTTTTACCATTTTTCATTTTTGCCTATTATCTTGAAAACTATAATAGATAGAGAGAAACTTTAAAATGCAAAAATGATCAGCAAGCCAAGATCTATAAATAAGTCTGCCTGGTCGAAATCTTCAGTCGACTCCTCACTAGAGTTATTGCCCTTTCATGACGATATTTTTTTCCCATTTTTTTGCGTTTTTGCCTTATGTCTCAAAAATTACAAAAAGATAGATAGAAACTTAAATGAGCAAAATTGATAGCAACACAAGATCTACGATTAAGACAATAGATAGACACTTTAAATCACAAAAATTATCAGCTAGGCAAGATCTACTAACAAGTCAAATTTTGTCGACACAGGTAGTAGACTGTCACTCTTATAGGAGTGTTTGCCTATAAATGATTTTTTTTTGTCCCTCTTTTGTGTTTTGAGCAAAAACTAAAGAAGATAGAAACTAAACAGACTAAATGATCAGCAATATCAGTTTTCATAAAAAGTCGTTCTTAGACTTTCAGTATTATTCAAATAAAATATTCAACCTTTTTTTTCCCCAAAAGTTTAATATAAATAAATAGAAACGGGTTCTAGTGATGTTTTAAATATTAATTTCCAATATCAACATATTGAGTTTATAGTCGGCTATATATCTTGGGGAAATTAATTTAGTAGCTGATGGAATGGAGATACGGTAAGCTAACACCAGATTGCTGTGGTATCCAACGGGTGATGATGATGGATGGATGCTTAACATCCAGCGGCAAATTAATATACATATTCAGGACGAGAGCATGTTAATGTAATCTGAATATTATCAACCCTGCTTTGTACTAGACCGACATACTGAACCGAATTTTTATTATGCTAGTTCATAAAATTAAGGTAACAGTCCGCAGGACGTCATATCACCTTACCCGGAAACATTATTCTGACTCCGAGCCGACCAGTCTTTGCTCTTTCCTTAATGCCGCGTGCTAAGCGGAGAAGCAGCAAATAACAATTTGTTAAGTCTTTGATTTGACCTGGCCAGGGTTCGAACCAACGACCTCGATCCTGCACTCGAGGCGAACACGGTAGCAAGACCACAGAGGCGGTGGTATCCCATTGATATCTGGGTTTTAGATTATTTCGCGTGCCATATATACGTCTATTATTGAAAACAATCCAACTACACAAATAAAAATAGAATAAAATTTATGAAATGAAATTTACTTATCATATTCTTATAGTTGACGTATCAAATTCGGCGTTCTTATGACAGAATTTATCTTTTGTACATTTGTTCGGCCGACATTACGACATAATTTCACTTAAAAATAGATAAAAGATGTTTTAATCTGATTAAGTTTCCGAATGCACTTTTTAAACTCCTCCGACTTTCTTAGCTATTCATTATAAACAAATTACCCCAAAAAATCAAATATTAAGTAATTCTTGCTATTCTTTCATATTTTTGCACGGAGTTTGACATTAGTTTCTCCCAATAAATTACATTCGAAACATCCGGAATCAGCTGTAAATTTAAGGGCCAAAACATTTTTAATTTTATGTAGAGCTTGTATGAATCAGACCGTTAGTTTTTTGTACGAATTGTTTTACATTTGTTCATTTGTCATGTCGGTGCCTTTTATAGCTGGCTTTGCAGTATGGGTTTTTCTGAATTATTGAAGGCCGAACGGTGACCTATTATAATAGTTGCTGACCTCTCTGATGAAAAGTTGTCTCATTGGCAATCATACCACATCTTCTTATTTTTTATATCGCAATATTTCTCAGTTTTTATATATTAATCTGTTTAAACGAAGGCCTTATACGAACATTTTTTCGTTTTTAATTTAGAGCATCAAACTTTCTTGGCATTGTGATTAAAGGAAAGTAAAGCCAGTTAGACAGTGACCCAACGACAAAAATTATCAAAAGACATCTACAGCGCAACATACAGTCTTCAACAACATACAGATGTCTATATAAAAAGTGAGAATTAGTGCTTGACATTTTTCAGTGCTATACATACGGACACAATTGCCTATATACAGGTGTCGCATGTGGAGCAGGATCTATCCTTCCAGAGCACCTGAGATCACCCACAGTTTTGGGTGGGGTTCGTGTTGCTCAGTTTTGATTTGGTTATGTTGTGTTTTGTGTACTGTTGGTCTTTTTATTTTTTAGTCATGGCGTTGTCAGTTTATTTTCGACTTATGAGTTTGAATGTTCCTTTGGTATCTTTCGCCTGTCTTTTAGTCTAAAGATAATTTCACGAAACTTGAAGCTTATTGAAAAGTGTTGTATATTGTTCACATTCACCTTCAGTATCGGCCGAAAATTTATGATATATATAACAAAATGATTTCGACCTCTTTAGAAAATATGTTTAACGGTCTGTGCGGCCGATTTTCCATCACGGTGCGTCGTTGAGATTTAAGTTTTGGTTTAATAGGATAGTTTTCCATGAAGTTGTGGTCACATGAGACGGAAATCACTATATAAGTGCATTATGGTATGACCAAGTTTGAATCAGGATTTTGACCCACATTTTGCAGTTTACTAAACTTAAAAATGTGATGGTATGAGCGTATGTACACATAAATATTATGTTTTTAAATGTTATTTGGAATTGTAAATCTCTTTTTTTTCTCTCAATCTCATGATCATTGTTAAATCATTATCATAAAAACTTTGCCTTAGTTTAGTTAAAACGAGGATTTAAAATTAGGAATGAAAACATAAAACGAACGAATGCAAAATTTTAATTAGCTAATTATATAGGCATTCCAATAGTCAATCATTTCTTAAGAAAATACAGAAAAAATATATGCAATAAATGGTCGTGCAATTTTGATGTAATATATTTATATATGTTTTCAATTTAGACTTGTACACATGTATATATATATAAGTCTGAAAATTACACCCAACAGTGTTAGAATTAGACTTTTATGCTGACAAATTTTTGTCCCTCAACGGGATTCGAACTCACACCTTTGATACATTACAGCACCAATCGCTTAGCCTCATGTCCAGCGCTCTAGACCACACGACCACATCCGCTATATAAAAAAATATAACTTCAATAGTCGTAGTGTTACCTTGTCACGTAAGGCGAATCAAGAGATAGACATAAGACATGTGTTTTAAGCGTGTGAAGATGTTATATTATTATTTAATACACAATGTATTTGTTATTTGTCAGCAACCTAACTCAACAATTTTTATATACCGTATGGGATAATGATTCAATGTTCTAGTAAAGGTTAGTATATATATATACAAGTCTAAATTGAAAACAACTTTCATAGGTATGATTGCGTTGGATAAAAACCGCAATTGTTATACGTGTGCATGTTAAATCCTGCTGACTGCCATTGGCGATTGCCAAATAAACGGATCACAAGATGTAACAAAATAGATCTCATATATATTGTCGAAATCCGGATATGGTGTACCAATTTTTGCACCTTTTGTTTGCGGTATACAATCTTTTTTGCTAGTTTATTGTTTTCTGTTTGGTATCAAATTAATAGTTAAGATCCATTTTGTTACATCTAGTGATCCGTTTATTTGGCAATCGCCAATGGCAGTCAGCAGGGTTTAAGAACATCCGTTGTTCGACCTGCTAGTCAAATGCGTATTGTAAAAATATACTTTTTCACTTTTTTTGTCTCTTGGAAAATTTTGTTTGTGCTGTATGAAGACCCATCTACCAAGAAATTTGTTTTGCATTCACACGTATAAAACTTGCGGTTTTTATCCAACGCAATCATAGGTTAGAACGTTGTTTTCAATTTAGACTTGTACATATCTTTTTATATATATTGGTTCTTTTAAAGAGCAATTCAGGTATTTAGGTATTCATAAAACTTCTAAAAACAAGATATTTTTTAGAATGCTTGAATTGTTTTAAGTAACTAAAGGAAATCCTTAAAATTTGAGATTTTTTAAAGACTTGTCGGTATATAAAGCTCTCTAGAACAAAATACGAATCATTCTTATGAGTTGCATGCCACACAGTTACACTTCATGTAGAAATTGAACTTTCAATTCCTCTATACCACATCTATCATGAGTACAGACAGCTTTAATAATGAGTATAAGAATAAGTCATTAAGTGAAGGCATCAATTAAGAAAACAAAATATGAAAGATGAAATAAATGCATCAAGATTATAAAGCAAACTGAGTGCTAAAATTTATACTGCGATTAGTCTGTGCAATTTGCTTTAGACATCCGGTTTGCAAAAACTGGGTAACAGTACTTTTGTATTAATCACGAAGAAAAAACGATGTACACTCCCAAGCAATGAATAGAGTAGTTAAGCCTTAAAAGGTAAATTCAAATAGTAGCTGTATAAACTTTTCTATAACAACTAAAATCCAACATTGCTTTTAATTGACTTGTGTAAGAATCTACACAGTTATATATTTTCAATAAAGATGTTTAAAGATGTTTTAACATTATAATTAGTATACCTTGTTGTATTCACAGTAAATTATTTCAAATCAAAAGGAAAAAAAAAAACAACAACAATTTTTTGATGACCAGTCTGTGGGCTCGGGTTCACGTATTGCTTTTCTTTTTTTAAAGAAAGCAGCTTGTTTCACCAACGTTAATATAAGAAACAGACACAAGTTTCCATTCTGCGTTTCGTTTAATTTGTGGATGCATCCGTATTACTTTGTAGTTGCACACATTTGATTTTGAATCCATACTGAATGATAGCAAACTGGTTACGCATTTTTGCGCCTGTCCCAAGTCAGGAACCTAGCTGTGGCCTTTGTTAGTCTTGTATGTTTTTTTAAATTTTGGTTCATTTATATGTTTCGGAGTTTAGTGTGACATCCATTTTCACTGAACTAGTATACATTATTGTTTTGGGGCCAGCTGAAGCCCGCCTCCGGGTGTGGGATTTTCTCGCTGTGTTGAAGACCCATTGGTGGCCTTGAGCTATTTTCTGCTCTTTGGTCGGGTGTTGTCTCTTTGACGCATTCCCCGTTTCCATTCTCAATTTTATTAAACCAACCTCTAAACGATTCAAGATTCTGTAAATTAGATAACCTTAATTGCACACATGCTTAACAACACATTAGTAAAAATCGAATAACTGATGTTTTGTTTGATTTCTTCACATTTTTGAACAATTTGACAATGGTTCATTCTTGTCATACATTTTGTATGAAATGAATGTCTGTGGCATATTTTAATTTCTCATTTCCCAATTTTTGAAAGTAGACTTTTTAAAGACGTCGCATGCCACGTTTCCGTTAATTTTACTTTTTCGCTTATCTGCTGATTAATAATGTGACCGTTTTGTGTATATTCAAATATATTTAGCTATGTTGAAAGACGTGTATAGTGGCAAGTTACAAAAATACTAGTTTCTTATTATCTAAGAAAACCTGTAAGATTTCCTGTTTTTTTTTTGTAAAATGAATACAATTTGGGTACAGTGTCGTTAGATGGGCATAACATATTGATACATAACACACATGATACGTTCTACAGAATAATGTATGATGGGACAGATATTATAATAGTATAATTAAATAAGATGCAGAATAAGTACAATTGGATTGTTATGTCCAGCAATGCAGTATATTTTTTTATTTGGTCATAGTTCTGAATTCTGTTGTTATTGTTTTCTCCTGATGTAAACATAGATCTATAATAAAAGTATTTATAATGATTTTTTACAATAACAGCAAAAAACAGCCCAAGGCCACCAATGGGTCTTCCACGCAGCGAGAAAATTACACACCCAGAGGCGGGCTCAGGTTGGCCCTTAAAAAATAATGTATACTAGTTCAGCGAAATAGACGCCACACTAAACTCCGAAACATACAAATGAACCAAAATAATACTAATAAAAAAAAAAAAAATAAACACAAGACTAACAAAGGCTAGAGGTTCCTGCCTTGGGACAGGGGCAAAAATGCGGCGGGTTTAAAACATGTTTTGTGAGATCTCAACCTTCCTCCTATACCTCTATAGCCTATGTGGAATAAACAAACACACATCAAAACTCAGTTAAAAAGAAGTCTGATTCCGATGTTAGAATAGGTAACAGAAGAAACTAAGCAAAATGACAATGATCAACACAAATTAACAAAACTACCAGTAGTTACTGACATGCCAGCTGCAGATCTCAATTAAACTGATCGAATTCAAAGATTATGTCTTGATCATATGAAAATCAAGCACAATCCCTCCCGTTAAAGGTTTAGTATCATATCAATATAAATTATACGAACATAACCTGTACCCTGCAAACAACTGGTTTTAGAATAAATGTGTTTATTTCCGACCCAAAGAATATATGAGTGAATCAATATACGTTATATGTTCCAAAAAATTAATGCTTTCTTTAATGACTTGACAACAGTTTCGTAACTATATCCCTTGTGAATAAGTCTGTTTAAATGTTTGCTTAGTTTGTGGAGTGAATGACGACATTTTTGTGCCGCTTGTATAGAATATTAGTAAATACCATAAAAGATGGTATGTGAAATTCCTGAACCTATAAGATGTCTGCATGTTGATTTACATTTACGAATGATGACATTGTACCAATGATAAAATTTATTAAAAGTTTTGACAAGATTGGGATATCGAAAACCCTGGTGTAATAATTTTTCAGTAATACAGAGATTTCTTTCGCGTTAAAATCAAAAACGTTGTTAGATACACGAGCGAATGGAACAAGTTGAGATATATGAACACTATAAGATGGTGCCATAGGAACATCTAAAAACATCTTTTATCGTAAATTTTAGCATTAATTATATAAGCTTCCCGTTAGAGTTAATTAAAATCCAAAAAGATAGGACCTCACATTTTTTGTTTGTCTTAAACATAGTTTATTTGAAATATTTAGCAACAAATTGAAGGTGGCGAAATACTTGTTGCATAATGTTGTATCTAGGGGTTTACCGCAGGTGCATATGAGATAGCTGACAGCTGTTCTATACTTCATTGCTGAAATTGATGGATAAAGCCTTTTATAGCTTCAATGTTATCTGGTATGGGTTTTGTTCATTGTTGAAGGCCACATGTTTACCTATAGTTGCTAACTTCTACGTCATTTGGTCTTTGATGCAAAGATTTGTTTCATTAGCAATCATACCACATTTTGTTTTTATATCGCAATACTTTTCAATTATTATGTCATCTGTGTAAGGCATATGATAACACGTATTTGGCATTATAATAAAAGAAGAATAACGTCAATGAGATAGTAACCCCCAAGTACAAAAAATATTAAAGTTATCTAAACAGTCCTCGCCATTATACAGGTGTCTATATAAAACGTGAATATCAGTGCTTAACATTTTTTCAATGCTTCAAACAGATATGACCGGACGAAAAGCATGTCAATTATTTGGACTATCGTCTTTCGGACATAAATTATTATGACGTCGCGTATGGGGTTGGTGTTAGTTTTGGTAACGTAAATTTGACGTTATTTTTCATGCATTGTTTAAGGAATGACTGTAATATTTTTTCTGTCTATGAAGAAATAACATAAAAAAATGTGGTGCATACTGAATAACCCGCATAGCGGGTTAATTTAAAAGTGTGCACCACATTTTTTTAATGTTATTTCGAATAGACAGAACAAATATTAAAGTCATTTCTTATAATTTAATTTCTGAAAGGAGTAAATCATGATAAAAACGTTGATGACGTCGCGGTCACGTGACAATATTACGTCTATGAGTTGATAGACATAACACTTTCAGCCAATCAGGCCTAGGAGACGTGTTACATCCAAAATTAAATTATATATAAATAACGTACTTCTTTCATTTCGAGCAGATAAAATAATGTTAAAAGTATTGTGGCACAGTGCCGTTGTGGTTGTTTTAATTGCTGAGCAACTTTTCAAAACTATTTTTTTATGCCAAGAAAGAAATATAATTATCTATTATTTTTTTTCAGATATATTATGATATCTCCAAGAGATATTATTTTAGTCCATGTTTGAAATTTTACATACTTCCAACATTTTGAATTTTTATTCAAATGATCTATAAAATATAAGTACTCATTTCAACACATCTATTAAGTATACTCTGATGAATATCTTCAGAAAGTTTGACTTCACCACTACGTACACAAATATCAGAATTTGAAGGAGCGAGGTCATACTTTCTTTTTATCACCTGTTATAAAGGTTAAGTATCAATTGTTATAAGCAAATTCAAAATTTACAACAACAAAAACAAAAACAATTTTATCTAATTTGCCAACTACAAATAAAAGGAAATTTAATCTCAACTATGAACAAGTAAACGGATACAGTTATGAATTTTACTGATTAGATTCGATACAAATCTGTTGAGAAATTGTTTCCAAAAAAAAAATAATTCAAAAATCATGGTTTTGCATGAAATGTGTAGGGTAAAATTTTTGCGACGTTAGGCACTACATATCAAGTTATACAGAACGTAATATTGTTCAACGTCAAAACGAGTAAAACAGCATAGTGTGACATAACATGTATGATTAGACAAAAATAGTCGCTGACTGTGTCGTTAATATTTTCGACATACAGTCGAAAATAGCTTCATATAAATCCCTGAAATGTAGATTTCTATGTTAATTAATATTTTTTTGCTATGATTTCAACCCCCCCCACACTTTTCCAAATCTGTTTTATATGGTTTATCATACTTTATTTCTACTGAATTAAAATATTTTCAGTGTTGTGTAGTAAGGGAGATAACCTGTAAATTCTTTGTAATAATTTAACTGCAGCCGTGATATCTGTGATGATAATTGTTCTGTTCAATGGATTGTTGTGTTTATAATTTCGTACACTTTGTAATTGTCATTTGATGATAGTCCAATGTCTGGTCTTTATTTCAATGAAAAACACTTACTTACCAATTACTTGTAACTATAATGTAAAAAAACGGCGTTTTGAGACATTTTGACTATAGACACACATATTTTCTTTTTAACTTTTTCCCTTAAAACTTCTACATATTTTTTTTCATACACGTATAAAACATCATTTCACTTTTAAATAAAATTTCAGATCGTAACAAAGACCGCAAATGCCTAATGTTTTTTATTAGACACTTAAATACGATATTGTATAATTTTGACACAGGAAGAGCTCTTTATATAATGAGAGATTTTGTGACAGAAATAAAAAATTCAAATAATCGTAAATTCTGCGACGATCTTTTGAAATGTTGTAAACAAATTTTTTATTTTCTTTCCTTGTCATATACGGAATAAAACGATAAACTATTTTCGGAATAATCTATTTGAATCATTTTTAGGAACGGTGAGCTGTTGCCACCACTTGGCGTCCGTCGTCCTCCGTCGTCGTCGTCCGTCCGGTGTAAACTATTTAAAACATCTCCTCTGAAACTACTGAACCAATTCCAACTAAACTTAAGCATGTTAAGCTGAATGATCATTAGGGTATCTAGAAAAAAGTGTTTGTTTTATTGTCTGTTTCGTCAAAAAACATGGCCGCCTTGGTTAAAAATAGAACATAGGGGTAAAATGCAGTTTTGGGCTTATATCTCAAAAACCAAAGCATTTAGAGCAAATCTGACATGGGGTGCAAATGTTCATTAGGTGAAGTTCTATCAGCCATGAAATTTTCCGATTAATCTAACAACCCATTGTTGGGTTGCTGCCACTAAATTGGTAATTTAAGGAAATTTTGCAGTTTTTGGTTATTATCTTGAATATTATTAATGATAAAGATAAACTGTAAACAGCAAAAATGTTCAGCAAACTAAGATCTACAAATAAGTTTAATGACCAAAATTGTCAATTACCCCTTAAGGAGTTATTGCCCTTTAAGGACAATTTTACACAATTTGTTTATCATGTTTTCTAACTTTAAAAAATCTTCTCCTCTGAAACTACTGAACCAATGCCAACTAAACTTTAGCTGAATGATCCTTATGGTATCTAAAATAAATTTTGTGTTTTATTTTCTGTTTCGTAAAAAAAAATGACCGCCATGGCTAAAAATAGAACATAGGGGTAAAATGCAGTTTTTGGTTTTATCTCAAACACTAAAGCATTTAGAGCAAATTTGATGTGAGGTAAAAATGTTCATTAGGTGAAGTTCTATCAGCCATGAAATTTTCCGATTAATCTAACAACCCACTGTTGGGTTGCTGCCACTAAATTGGTAATTTTAAGGAAATTTTGCAATTTTTGGTTATTATCTTGAATATTATTAATGATAAAGATAAACTGTAAACAGCAAAAATGTTCAGCAAACTAAGATCTACAAATAAGTTTATACGACTAAAATTGTCAATTGACCTTAAGGAGTTATTGCCCTTTAAGGACAATTTTACACCATTTGTTTATCATGTTTTCCAACTTTGAAAAATCTTCTCCTCTGAAACTACTGAACCAATTCCAACCAAACTTAAGCTGAATGATCCTTAAGGTATCTTGAATACATTTTTGTTTTATTTTCTGTTTCCTCAGAAAACATGGTTGCCATGGCTAAAAATAGAACATAGGGTAAAATGCAGTTTTGGGCTTATATCTCAAAAACTAAAGCATTTAGAGGAAATCAGACAAGAAGTTAAAATATTCATTAGGTCAAGGTCTACATTCTCTGAAATTATCAGCCAAATCGAGTATCTGATTTTTAGGTTATTGCCCCTGAATTGATGAGTTATTTTGCAGTTTTCGGTTATTATCTTGAATATTATTATAGCTAAAGATAAACTGTAAAAAGCAAACATGTCCAGCAAAGTAAGATCTACAAATAAGTTTTATAAGACCAAAATTGTCAATTGACCCCTTAAGGAGTTATTGCCCTTTAAAGACAATTTTTCACAATTTGTATATCTAGTTTGCTTACTTTAAAAAATCTTCTCTTTTGAAACTGCTAAATCAATTTCAGTCAAACTTGGGCTGAATGAGTTTCAGAGTATCTAGTATAAATTTTGCATTTTACCTTGTACGTCAAGAAACATAACCACTACGGCTAAAATGGAAAATAGGGGTAAAATGCATTTTTTTGCTTTTGAAGAAAACATGACAGATACAAAGAACATTTAAATGGAAGTTTTAAGCCACTCATTAATATATATTGAAAAGCAAAAATAATCATTGATGAAAGATTCAAGCAAAAAATTACAGGTGAGCGATTCAGGTTCTTGAGAGCCTCTTGTTTGATATTATTCTTACTTTCTCCCCTATCAATATATTTTTTTTTACTTTTTTCGGCTTGTCGACAAAACAAAGTGAACCTTTCGTCCTGGTCAGACGCGTCCAGTTAACGATGACTTCATAAGTAAAACATACACCAAAGACTGCTCTTTCTAGGAATACCTTTTAAAAGTTTAAACAAAGACCGGAATAGCATTAAAACAACATTGATCATATGTTGCGGTGTATCTTGTCCACACGCGCAAAATCAGTGTTTTTAGGGATTATTCGAGTTACAAAATGAAAAAAAAGTATTGATTTTATAAGGCATATTTACATTTATATAGTTATCAATTCCGAAACTTTGAACCAATACAATAAAGGCGAGCTGGAAAGCAAAACCCCTATTATCACCAACACCGTATACGCGAAGCAAATATCTTTTAGTTGTCATCTATAGATCAAACTTTCCCATATATAATTATCTTGTTTAATTAGGTCTTTCCACTTTTCTGTGGAAAGACCTATTGTATTTGTTCTGATTATTATTATTATTATTATTATTATTTTTTTTCTTATTTCTTCCGCCAAATTTTGTTCTTGCGATAAATGTTTGTTTCGCAATATGTCGCTTAGATATTTCTCATATTGTATCGTATAGTTTATGCGCTTTTAAATTCACCCTGCTAAGCCGAACCATTTTCTTTGTAAGAGTTATCTCCCTATTCACTGTTTATTATCTGTGTGCATCTCCTTCGTAACAAAAAAAGATATCGACAAAATTCTTTTTACAAATTGTTCGTTACATCCTCAGGAATTTTTGGCTAATTTGGATCGAAGCGATTCGATGAAATTTTATAGGAGTTATCTACCTTTATCAAATAAATTTGTCGTTATGTTTTTGTTACTCATAAACTGTAAGCCGTATAAACCTATAGTCTTTTTATTTAAGGTCCTTGGATCTTAACTTCGAAAATGAGGTCAAGGTCAAAGGTCAAAGTCATGTTCTGAATTTTGTCTTTTGCTTGTTTTTGCATTTTCTCAGATATTTTTAATGTTATATATTAAAGGACAAGTGCAAAATGTTTGTTATATTGTGATGAAGATATGATACATTTGGTCTGAGACAATCCAGCGACATCTTATTGGAGTTATTGCCCCTGAAATGTTTTATTTTAAGGTAAATTGATTATTACTTCATATTGGTACATGATAAAGCCATAAGATCTTTTGCAAAATGTTGGGTGACATATGACTTTGAAAAATGTCAACCGGAAGTGACCTTGAGTGAACCGGAAGTAGTCATTTTTGCACTTATTTCATGTAGAAATACATAGAAACCATATATTTTTTGAATGGTCATACATTAATCTATCATTTGAGACCGGAAGTGATATTTTATAAACCGAAAGTAGCATATTATCTCCCTTTTTACAGGCAAAAGTATATATAAACCATATATTTTTGGAATCAGTGTAAATAAAGCTATCATATGAGACCGAAAGTGACATTTTCTAAACCGGAAGTAGCCTATTATCTCCCTTTTTACAGGCAAAAGTATATATAAACCATATATTTTTGGAATCAGTGTAAATAAATCTATCATATGAGACCGGAAGTGACATTTTCTAAACCGGAAGTAGCCATTTATCTCCCTTTTTACAGGCAAAAGTATATATAAACCATATATTTTTGGAATCAGTGTAAATAAAGCTATCATATGAGACCGGAAGTGACATTTTCTAACCAGATGTTGACAATTATCTCCCTTATTTCAGGCAAAAGTCTATAGAAACCATGTTTATTGAATCAGTTTGAAGAAACCTATGATTGGACGCCAATAGTAGCTTTGAGTAAACCAGAATTATCTTCTCATCAATTATTTAGAAAATTGATGTGGAAAGACCTTCAATTGTTCTTTGAACAATTGGTTTTTAATTGTTTATATAAATTGTTAAACTTTATACCGACTTGAATCTTCGTCTGACAACCAGCAAATAGTCTGGTAATATGGACATGTTTACATGTGATTTTCTGGCGCACTTTATGTCCGACGGGTCAAATTTTTGTCAAAATCAGATTTTTATTTAGGATAATCAACCATGAAGTTTTGGTCACAAAAATACATGTCCGTTATGATATGAACAATTTTAAATAAAGGTTTTGCAGTCAGCTGGTTAATAGTAGGAAAACAAAATTTTTATTTGATGGCTATCACTAGATATTGCTTTTCAATGCCACTTTTGAACATATTTGAATTTAAATATTTGTTTCATTCGCCGGTGAGACATTAAGACCAGTTTAATATGGAGGATTTCAATTGTTCATAATTTATTAGTTATGTTTGATTTCCTACGGATACTTTATCTTTGTCATCGATCTATCCCGAATTCGTAATTTAAAGTGCTTTTTAAATCTTTTCCTGATGCAGTCAATTTAACACTTAAGAATTGTGACAACTTAAATAATACATGTACATAATATATATAGATACAATGTGTGAGCGTGTGTTTCCAAACGTTTACTAAATACAGCGCATGTGATGATTAATATGATAAACTTTCTTTAAACTAAAATGAATAATAGTGAATATACATGTATTTTACATTTAATACTTTTTCTTATGACCAGAGATGCATCAACAGGTTAGTATAATATATTGTTACTGTGTATAATTTTGTCAACAAATAATTTCTATTTATATACTAGGTCATTTTAAGTTTGTGTAATCTTTGTGCAACGGGTGGTGGCTGTGGTGGTAATGGTGGTCGTGGTGATTTGGGGGGCGTGGTGATTTGGGGGGTAGTTTTCCTTTATCTATTTGAAGGTATACACAGACGTGTTGATGGGTCACTACTTATTTAATATATCAATGGGGAGCAATTTCACCAACTTGAAAGTAAATATAACCCCGCCACATTCTTTATGTGCCTGTCCCAAGTCAGGAGCCTGTAGTTCAGTGGTTGTCGTTGGTTGACGTCTGTCATACTTGTTTATCGTAAACTGTTTTGTTATAAATTAGGCCGTTAGTTTTATCAATTGAATTGTACCACATTTTTCATGTCGGGACCTTTTATAGTCGACTATGCGGAATGGGGTTTTCTCATTGTTGAAGGCCATACGGTTGCCTATAATTGCTTACATCTTGTTTATTTGAACTTTGGTGAATATATAAAAAAGAAGATGTGGTATGATTGCCAATGAGACAACTCTCCACAAGAGACCAAATGACACAGAAATTAACAACTATAGGTCACCGTACGGCCTTCAACAATGATCAAAGCCCGTACCACACAGTCAGCTATAAAAGGCCCCGAAATGACAATGTTAAACAATTCAAACGAGAAAACTAACGGCCCAATTTATGTACAAAAAATGAACGAAGTTGTCTCGTTGGCAATCATACCACA
The DNA here is from genome assembly GCF_021869535.1 of Mytilus californianus. Classification (NCBI taxonomy): domain Eukaryota; kingdom Metazoa; phylum Mollusca; class Bivalvia; order Mytilida; family Mytilidae; genus Mytilus; species Mytilus californianus. The sequence continues at coordinate 2,484,771 of NW_026262723.1, forward strand.
TCTCCTTATTTTTATAGTGATATATCAATGAGTCATAAGTTTTCATCTTTCGATTAGATATCGGTGCATACTTTTATAAGACTAACTTATGAAATAATCCTTTTAACTCTATTAGTTATCACAGATTGTTTATATGGTAACTGAGAAATATATCAATAGATTAGGATTTTGAATTGAAATATATATATTAGTCTGGATTTTCACAAAATTTCTAAAAGGCATAGCGGGATGGGGGAGGAAGTGATTGTTGATGAAATCACAGCTGAACGTCAGTCCAAAATATGTATGTTGAGATTCAAATCCCGTGATTTTAAGCCTTACATTTTTTTCCTTTCAAAGGATGGATCCAAGAGTTCCACCACAATGTGGTATAAATCATTTTGATTTAATTTTATCAACATATTATATATATAGAGAGAAGATCTTGATACTTCTTTTTTTCAATACGGAGTTTGTGGACGTTCAAACGTCGATGCACTGTGTAGTGGAAATACTAAATCTCTATTCGTTAAGAACACCTGCAACAAATCTTTGGGGATACAGTTAGGATCACTTATAAAATCTGCCTTAAATGACAATGAGTTTTTTCCTGTGACAATTCTCCTGTACATACATTATAGAAAGGTCTACCCATTGGTAAGAGAAAAATTTCTACAGTTCTACCCTAGGCCAGTTCTACGTTTAAATACTTCAATGACAGATTAATATTTGACAATTTTGAAGGAAGATTTGGTATGATCTCGACTGTGTGTGGAGATATTTATAATGTGTTTTCATCTTGAATGTCGCAGTGTATGACATAGTTCTAACCTTTAATTCCTTTGGACAGTTTTGGGCAGCTATACAAGAGTATATATGAGTTCTGTTCTGTAATAGACTTACAGTTCTATCGTAGAACAGTTCTACCAAAGAGCAGAGTATAATTTTCCCGCCAACGTACTCGCCAGTGCTTTGGTAATGGAACGTAAATATTGATAGTTTTTTTTATTGACATGTGCTGTTATACAATTTTTAAATTGATGTACATGTATCTCCCTCGTGCATAAATTGATGTACATGTATCTCCCTCGTGCATAAATTGATGTACATGTGTCTCCCTCGTGCATAAATTGATGTACATGTGTCTCCCTCGTGCATAAATTGATGTACATGTGTCTCCCTCGTGCATAGTTTGATTCCTGGTCTGTGTTTGGCTTTACTTTTGGTCTTGTGTGGTTTTATCAGCTCTTCAACGTTTGTGTATTAAATTTTTGGATATTCAAATAATTTTTGTCAAACATAATGGAATATATCATAACTTGCGGGGGCATCAAATGTATCTTACGGACACAACTATCTAAAGTTTTGCTTCAACATCACTGGTTGCTAAGTTTGATGTTTACGGAACTTTTTATTAGATTGATCTTTGAATAATGGTAATTACTTTTTAGACTCTCTGATTGCACACTCCGAGAAGACAACATGGCTAGAATCTTTCAAATCTTGCAAAGAAGGATTTGGCGGTTCAGCAGTTTTCAAACACTGTCAGCCTAGTACCTGTAATGCCTCAAATGCTATAGGTAAAATAGTAAATATATCAACAAACAAGGTTGAATACTGGATAAATGGTTTTGTGCAGAGGTCACCTGTTGTAGTTTACGAAGGTAAGATCATGATAATCAAACTGAAGCATGGACAATAAGTTTTAATATCACTGGAAAATAATGTTAGAGTGATGACTATGACCAGACATTCGTCACCCGTACACATTTAACTGACAGGTTGGCCTATCTTTTGTTGTAAAACTTATAAACTGATCCGCCATTCCATCTAAATCTCCGCACCAAAGGCACGGAGTGGAGCCATTGTCACCTTGGCATTAATTGGACAAGTCTTGAAAATTCAACGATTCGCTACGAAATTGACAAATTATATTGACAGGAACTTTTTCCAACTTGACCTCAAATGTTAAAACTGCGATGCCGCAAATTAAATAAGTATCTGTTAATTAACTCCATGATGGCAGAGCGCGCAGATAAATGCACGAGCGTGTTATCATATTCTTGACAAACTGAGCCGGTATCTTTCATTTCCTTGAGTACTCAGTAGGGATAGGAATGTGCTAACTTGTCGTTTGAGTTCCTGTCAGTACTTCCATGGTATAATACATAATAAACACATCACATGATGCACTAGTTTCGTCTAAATTATTAAATCACGTAGACCGAAAGCTGACCGCGGGATTAAGGCCGTACCTGTGTTAATGTAGCGATAAGTGAACACAACAGGGGTCCAGTTTATAAAACTTAAAGGGTTATTTCTACGTCGTATAGTATATGTGTTGTTGTTGGTGATTGTCTATTTTTTTCGTGTATTTTTTCGATGTGGTCCGATGTTGGTGCTTGTTTCGGAATAATATACTGTCTAATATTATTGGTAATTCCTGTTATCCTTTTGGTTTGTCTTTGATCCCGACTGTGTATGGAGTTATTTTTGATTGCTTTCATCTTGAATGTCGCAGTGTATGACACAGTTCTAACCTTTAATACCTTCAGGCAGTCTTTGGCAGCTATACAAGAGTATATATATGAGTTCCGTTCTGACACTTATATCGTTATATGATTCGCTGTTGAAAGTATTACTTTTTCATGAATTAAACGAACTCGTTTTAATTTCGAGACGTTAGCATCAGGATATTATTTCATCTGATGGATGTTTGTTAAAATAATAGTGTGAGGCTTTTGTCGCCATAAACGGAGTAGTACAAGATCTCATCTTTCAGTTTGTTTTCTCGCTAGAAAGAACATACATGCGTTATAGTTTTCTTAACAAAAAAAGGGATTGAAGTGTTCAGATTGGGACTTTCAATATATCTTATTATTATTTTAAGTTTAGTTAGAATCATCACCTAATTAAATCAAACCTTATTACATTATGACTTTTGCTGTGATAGAGAAATATTGTGAAGAACAATGTCAAATGAAGCTGCGCTGTCTAAATTTAAGCAATAGACCAATTTCGAGGTATGTTTTTACCGGAAAAGTTCGTCAATGTATGCGCGCCGTTATGACGTCATTTACCCGATAGAGGGGACCGCCATTAAAGTTCATCAAGCGTCTTCGTGATCGTCATTATGCAGAATAAACTAGAAATAATTGTTGTTCCGTTGGTACTTAATCACATTTCCCTAATGACAGCAGTGCTGATTATCAATTAAATAAGAATTTGATTTGCCGAATAATTCGTGCAATATAGCATTATATTTTTTCAACCGCTCGCTCAACATGGAAAGGAAATGACGATGCCCCTAAACGCACAAATGATGTTCACTAAAACCCAAGTTTTTGACGGAAATGCAACGAACTAGAAAGTGGTCTATAATTGTTTTGTACTCATTGTAATTATGAGGTTACAACGGACATGTCAACGGAAATCACGACAACCAGTTACTGTACATAACATTGAAACGTTTCCTTCTTTCTGTAAAGAAGCAAAATACATTTAAGGTCCCTATTTATGCATAAAACGGTTGAGATCAGGACAAATGGGACGTCTAAGGTTTTTATACTTGCCGTCATATTGATTTAAAAAAATCAAGCATTATACGTTTGTGAAAGAAAAATCTAGTATTATATATTGGACTAGCTGAGAATTCTAGTTGATACCTTTCATTAGCTTTGTTGGAATGTTATTTTGTACCTTTCACAAAGTAGCCCGTGTTTAGCACTTGCATATTGCATGTTTAAAAACCTGTTGTATTGCCAGAGCTAAGGATAGTATCAACCTCAGGAAAATATTACCACAGTCTGTTAATTTGCTGTTCTGATTGTTCTGTGCATATGTTGTATTTTATTATTTTATTGTAATAAAAAAATCATTGAGTAATCATTGTATGAGATTTAAAACATGCAAGGGTCCATGATTGGTCGATTAAAAAATGTCTATTACTATTTCTATACAAAATGAAGGCAATTAGGAATTGTGTTATGATTGCAAATGAAACAACTATCTTCAAAGGCCAAAAGACATAGATGTAAACGAAATACAGGCCATAATACAGTCTTCAACAATGAGTAAAACCCCCACTACATGTATAACATAAAATTAAAAACCAAACAAACATGACAAAACAAACATGACAAAATGTAAAACATTTCAATAAAAAAAAACACCAAAGATATGATTCAAACAACAGCAATTAACGAAAACAGCAACCAACTACGGACAATATTCTGGCGATAGGCAGGCGCATAAAGAATGTGGTGGGTTATAACATTTTTTTTATCGTTAAAACCTCCTTTAACCTGGAACAGTGGTGTATAAGTAACAAACAACATAAGAATAACATATAAAAGTTGACCGATCAGTGTACGACCCCATTTTCCGTTATTCTGACGCTCCTGAAAAAATAAACATAATGATCATTACCGATGTATACAAAGATAAGTTTTTAGGATACACCTGTTTAATAAAATGATATGGTGAATTGCTATGAAACGTCCAGTGGTGAATTCATCCATATAAACCCTGCTTTGTACTAGACCAACACGCTGAGCCAGAGTTCAAACTTGCTAGTTCACAAAGTAAAAGTCTACAGGACACATTCGAATTTCGAGCTGACCAGTTTTTGTTCTTAATCCTAAATACTCGTTCTCAATAAAGAGGCAGCAAGCATTTATTTTAAAGTGTTAGTTTTGACTGCATGGACATCTAACCCACGACGCTTGCATGAGTCGATCACGATTCTACGAGACCAACGAGGTGGTCTTAATTAAAATGACATTATAATGTGTTCAATTATAACAATCAGCGTCTCATAAGTCATTCAACGTTTTGATATTCATGAGTATGTTAATGTTTCCTGAAGTGATAAATCCATTTGTCTTATACTTTACTTGAGGTAAAAAGTATAATGTTTTTCTCTATAGCAGCTCCAGTTTTGTTTTTTTTTATTTTCCTGGCAATTCATTTTTATTCATAAAAACATTGATACAAAAGCTATCAAACAATTGAAAGTAAAACCGACTCATATAGTTCGTTCTTATGTTGTGCCGTTATACCACTGTCCCAGGTAAGGGGGAGGGTTTGGCGCCAACAAACTAGTTTAAACCCGCTGCATTTTTATGTACCTGTCCTAAGTCAGGAGCCTGTTGTTCAGTGGTTGTCGTTTGTTGGCGTGGTTCATAGGTGTTTCTCGTTTCTCGTTTTTTATATAGATTAGACCGTTGGTTTACCTATTTGAATTGTTTTACACTAGTCATTTTAGGGCCCTTTATAGCTTGCTGTTCGGTGTGAGCCAAAGCTCCGTGTTGAAGGCCGTACTTTGACCTACAATTGTTAACTTTTTATACATTGTGACTTGGATGGAGAGATGTCTCATTGGCACTTATACCACATCTTCATATTTATATTATAAGTTAACTTAATCAATGTTCTCAAACGCGATATCTGGGCAGTACACAATTAAAATCACTGGAAATTTATAAGAAATGCCTTACAAAAAGGATACTGCAAGCAGGCACCAGCAATATAACCCAAAGAAAAAGAACACTGATAATATATTCAGCTTCAAAATAAGTGAAAATTGTATCACACGTCAAAAACATGATTTACCAACAATCATGATTAATGTAAAGTTTAGTTCAAAGTGTTTCAGACAATAGTTTGGAGGAAAATGATACATGTATGACCTTAAAGGACGAAAACTAAATTTTAATTTATGATTTCAGGTTGTTACTACAAATATAATCAATTAATTACAGAGGATAAACTTTTCCAACTGTCTGATAACTCGGTTTTCACCTGTTCTTATAAGTGTCAGGTAAAGAATGGAGACTATATATTTTTGAATGTAAGTCAACGAAACTGGTAAGTTAAACGCATGGAAATAAAGATTAAACGTATGCATGTGGGGTATAAACTTTTGTTCCATGTTGAAGCTCTCATTTAGGAATTTATATGAAGAACTGCAATTAAAAGTGCAAGTTTCGTTGGTTTTTTTTGGGGGGTGCAAAAATAAAAAGTCAGTAAACTATTGTTTCTTATATCAATTGAACAGGCACCGGTCTTAATGTTCGTCATACATGAACAACTGGAGACCTAGACTCTAGACTCAAGCTAGCAGTCACTCGCTATCAGCCACTCCGATAACAGTAAGTTTTCAGATATGTCTATTAACCCAAAATGGGTATACGACTCAAAATTCATTAAATCGCATTAGAGTTAACTTTATAAACCACTACAATATCGGTTCTAAACTAAATTTAGCAGTCGAAGACATTATTCCATGACTTTTACAATTTGATTTTCTGTTGAAGAATGTAAAGAAAATACTATCTACACAAATGTATGCTTTACACATAGATAACCATCGTGCTGCAGGATTTAAGACTTTAAGGTAAACAAGTGTAAGGTATCGAATCCGTTCGCCCACATAACATGTTCGTACCAGGGTATGTTCGCAAACAGAGATTGTTCCCAAAGGGACTGTTGACCCTTATTTTTATTTTAAATACTAGTACACGTATTCATGTAAAAAGAAAAGTCGTAAATGATTATGAAAAAAAGTAATTATTCTAATCTTGGCAATACTCATTGTTGTATGATCTGTTATGGAATCAACTTCTAAAGCTAATTTGTGTAATATTGAGTTTAATAGCTTTCCATATTCTCGGCATGTAAAATAGTTCGTAAAAAGAAACAATATTTCTAGGCTACAAGAATGGAACATTGCACTCATACTTTAATCTTTTTCTTGTCGGACAAATCTGTATGAGTGAATCATTCACTTTCTGTAACTGTTACAGTGGATTTCACTTAGTTTTAATAGGACGAAGGGTTTATTTTAGTAATCAAAGTATGGTGTGCAAGATAATAAATAAACGTTTGACACCTTATGATACATATATTTGTTGTTTTACGCATGAAAGGATATTATATATTTTGATTATTTTAAAGTAGTAAGTTTTAAAGGGAGGTAAATCATATAAACATTGTTTTTCTTCACAAAAAATATACTCCTTAATGCTTCTTCAGTGTGAATTGTTAAAGAAAAGTGTTGTTTAAAATGGTATGTCAAAAAAGAATTTCCTTATTTCTCCCCTCTCGCAGTGTTATATTTCTAAAAAAAATAGTTCTCATCCTTTCAACGTGCAGCACATGTGATGATAAAACATACAGTTGTCATTCAATTCTTGATCGGGAAATGAAAATGTGAAGAATGGCCGATTTAAGTGGGCCTAAGGAGCGTACACCACACCCCCTTTGATCGAAAAAAACCCATAATTTTTTGACATAGAATCGTCTAACAATAATTTGCCTTGCTCCGATCGGCGGTATTAAAACGTGTTTGGCAATTACGCCCTCTCCCCCCAACCCACCCTTAAAAATCTCTAGATCCGTCCCTTGAACTCATGTATAGTGTTTTCGACAGTTCAATTAAAAAGCGTTAGATATTATAATGGACATATAGTATATAAACTTTGAAACATTATGTAACTTTGGTTTATAGACATATCTGAAAACTTTGGTTCATATTATATAATTTGTCACAATAATAAAAAATAACTAATACATTCCCGCGACATTGCGGGTCCGTGACTGAATTAAAGTACCTACGCCTAATTTTTAGCCTGGATTTTAAGTATTCGTATTGTCATCTGATTCAGAATATAGTCATGCTGATAATAAGGTGCACAGTTTTCTTTGCTTTCAAAATCTTTCTATTTGAACCCGTCGCCTCGGAACTTGTTCGTTATTGGTAATATTAATTATGTGTAAAAGAAAAGGGCATGGAAAGGTGTAATTTTCAATCAACATCATTGCCCTATATTACAATGTATTAGGTATATATAAAGTTGAATTCTTTGATTTGTCGTGTAAACTTACGTCATGCCGGCTAACAAATTGGAAAGTACCTGCGCCTTATTTTTAACCTGGATTTTTAGTATTCGTTTTGTTATCTGATAAAGTCGTGCTCATTATAAGGTGCATAGTTTTCTCTGCTTTCAAAATCTCTCTGTTTGAACCCATCCTGTGTGTGTGTGTTTGTTTGTTTTTTTTGTGTTTTTTTTTTACTAAAACCGGAAACTACATGTGACAATGATTGAATTTAGTAGTGTCAATAATGACGAAGTTCAGGTATAATTATGACCCGTGTAATAGCAAATAAAAAAAATACATCTTTTGGTGGTGTGCCTGACAGACGCGGAAAGTACCGATTAGGTAACACGTACAGATAGGTGACTCGTGCACAGGTGACATATACAGTACTATTGGTATCGGTATCGGATTCGACCCTGAACTTGTTACTTATCGGTAATATTAATTATGTGGAAAATAAAAGGACCAGGAATGATGTAATTTTTAATCAACATTGTCCTATACTAGTTATGTAAAGTTGAATTCTTTGATTCGTTGTTTTTACGTCAGACCGGCTAACAAATTGGACCTTGTTATTTTAGAAGTATAGATAATTTGTCTGTATACATTAAGTTCTTTGAAAATTCCACTGCCCTTTTTTCCATAATGCATGTACTACATGATGTACATGTCTTTATGAGTCAAAGGGCCAGGAGCACTGCCACACAATTATACAACTATTAATTAAGAAAGACTTTATGTATATAGTTATCAGATTAATTTCTCAATAAAATATCCTTTTTTAAACATGTTCATCTACTCATATAAGTATCTTAGTCACAAATAAACCCTACTTACCCTTCCAAATAATAATTAAATAAATACAGAGCTTACAAAATTGCAAAGAGGAATTTAAATCTGATCTCTGAAAGTATTTTCTTCAAAGCTTACTGCTGACTAAGTATCTACTAATGAAGGGAAGCAATCCCGTCACACTTCCCCCACCTCAAGAGTCATCATACCATTATGACTCTCACAACACATACCCTAGCTAGAAATCCTCTCTAACCACCGTGGGCTTTTTAGTTGGGCGCCAATGTAACCGAACAGCATGAATTTCATTACAAAATTGCTTGTCTCCACCGGGACTCGAACCCAAGACAGCACTATACCGACTGAGCTAAAGAAGCCATAAGCGGTTTAGCTAAGGAAGTATCCTTAGCTCAACCGCTAACGACTGTCTAAGTATTTACTATTCAAGGGAAGCAATCCCGTCACACACCAATAAGGATTTTATCAGTGGTTGAATTTGGTTCATGTATGTCAGGCATATTTGCTTTTCGTCAACTGTTTTGTTATACATTTGACCGCTAGTTTTCTAGCTTGAATTGTTTCACATTTTTCATGTTGTGGATTTTTATAGCCGACTATACGGTATGGATTTTTCTTATTGGTGAAGGACGTACGGTGGCTTATATTTGCTTACAACCACTTCATTTGAGCTCACATTGGAAATCATACCACATTTCCTTTTGTTTATATAAGTTAAGTTTTAGTTTAACAAAAACAAAATCAGTGTTGGTACCGATAAAACAAAATCATTTTACTGCGGTCTTAAAATTGGTCAGTTTTGAATTGATAATCAAAGATGTTCAAAGATTCACTGAGTTCACATGGATCGTATCTACCTTTACAACTTCACTTAACAATTCAAAATTTGATGACTATGTTGAACGCATCTATCCCATCGAACTTGAGATAAAGGATATAACAGATACATTTAAGTCTGCCTCATATCTTGACTTGCATCTAGAAATTGACAAGGAGTGTCAGTTGAAAACAAAACTTTACGACAAAAGAGATGATTTCAGCTTCCCGATTGTGAACTTTCCATTTCTATGTAGCAACATTCCAGCAGCGCCTGCATACGGAGTATATATCTCCCAGTTGATACGATATTCCCGGGCTTGTATTTCCTATCATGATTTCCTTGATATAGGGTTGCTGCTAACAAGGAAGCTATTCAACCAAGAATTCCAAGTGGTGAAGTTGAAATCACCCCTTCGTAAATTTTACGGACGCCATCACGAGTTGGTTGACCGTTATGGAATATCCGTTTCACAGATGATAGCGGATATGTTCCAATTGTCGTAACTACAATCCAGTCCCCTTTTCCCCGAATCTGACCTACCGAATAAGAAGTATTACCGGGTTTGTACTAACATGAGCAATACGACAGGGCAACATGTGGACCAGGATCTGCTTACCCTTCCATCCGGAGCACCTGAGATCACCCCCAGTTTTTGGTGGGGTTCGTAATGCTTAGTCTTTAGTTTTCTATGTTGTGTTATGTGTACTTTTGTTTGTCTGTTTGTCTCTTTCTTTTTTAGCCATGGTGTTGTCAGTTTATTTTCGACTTATGAGTTTGAATGTCCCTTTGGTATCTTTCGCCACTCTTTTACAGTATTTATATACAACGTTACCGTAAAAATTGGGATTTGATATCTCATTTTTATCAGAATTCTACAGGTACAGTCACACTTCAAAACCAAATCCTTTTTATCTATGAAATAAATTAGTAAAAAAATTGTATTCATTAAGTCTGCATTAAAGTCTTGACAACAACTGTGGGCAAAATATTATTACCATATTAGCTGATACTTTTGTTTGCTCAGTTTCATTTTAACTGAATGTGTTTTTTTCTGTGAAAATGTACTTGTTCAATTCTAAGGATAACATAATGACGAATTCAATATATTAAAACATTATACTGAGCAATATGTCTTTTCTATTTCCACAGAATGAAACATGTCTATGTGTACCAAATGAAAAGTATCAAAATTTACCAATAAGTGAAACGCGAACATCACTATCAAAATGCAAAGCTGTCTGTCCTGGTAGTAATACAGATTTATGTGGTGGAATAGGAACTAACGACTTTACTTTGTTTAGTGGATATATGATAAAATCAGGTATATTGACACTGACTGAAAATATACATTGACACTGAGTTATTGCCCTTAACTGACAGTTTTGAGGCGTTAGGAGAAAAGTAAAATCACAAAAATTCTGAACTCCGAGGAAAATTCAAAAAGGAAAGTCTCTAATCAAATGACAAAATCAAAAGCTCAAACACATCAAACAAATGGATAACAACTGTCATATTCCTGACTTGGTAAAGGCATTTTCTTATGTAGAAAATGGTGAATTGAACCTGGTTTTATAGCTAGCTAAACCTCTCACTTGTATGACAGTCGCATCAATTTACATTATATATATAGGAATTGCTGCAGATAATTTTGAATAAAGTTGAATCTACAATGTATGTATATGATAAGTGGCCTCTTTTTATAAATAAATTGTAACAGTATCGATTGACTATTCCTGTGCACAGGCTGTTTGTGAACGTTTTTTTTAATATCTTCAAGCAAGTGCTTCTTAACTTATTTAATCTTCCGGCTTATTTTAATTTCTTTCGTTCATATAAAAGGTAGCATTTATAAAATTGTTTGAACAGGTTACTTATTATTTTTCTGTCAAGTTGAAAAACCAAAATTTCCGTTAATTGGAACGACATGTGGTAGAATTGAGGAACCGAATTATGACTATTGCCATAAAAAGAGACGGGCTGTGTGTGCAAATCCCAATGGAACAGGTGAGATAGTTTTATCGTACCAAGAGCTATTACACATAGCAGTGCAACGAACAACTAGATTATTGGGTTAACAAGACTACACACAGATAAACATATGCAACATATTGCAAAAAAAGTATTGATCATCGCTAAATTGCCCGTACTTATTAACGAAATAATCACAAAAAGTAAATTATACTGAGTAAAACAAGTTTGTAACAAATATCTTAATTTTATGTTTGAAAATTAACCTATTCACCTAAAAATACAATTATAAATAAATTATTGGAACGAAGAAAAAAACCATAAGGTTAATTTTTACTTGACACAAACTCTGCTGTTTTTACTACGTCTATATATGTCTTTTCTTGTATGCCTACGGATCATGGTATAAGGTATAGTAAATATTATTATATACGACAAATAGATATAAGAAGGTGTGGTATGAGTGCCAATGAGACAATTCTCAATCCAAGTCACAATTTGTAAAAGTAAACCATTATAGGTCAAAGTACGGCCTTCAACACGGAGCCTTGGCTCACACCGAACAGCAAGAAACAAAAAACGAGAAACAAGAAACACTTATGAACCACATCAACAAACGACAACCACTGAACATCAGGTTCCTGACTTATGACAGGTGCAAACAAATGCAGCAGGTTTTAATGTTTTAATAGGCGTCAACCTTCACCTTTAACATGAAACAATAGTGTAACATCACAACATAGAAAGACACACTATAAAATGTCAACTGAAATGGCTTAACTCAATCAAAAGACATACTAACAAAAACAAGTGAACATCCACTGAACTGATAAATTTGATCTATGACACAATGTAAATACAAAATTAATATAAAAAAAGGGGGGGGGGGGGTGAGATGTAAAACAATATCAGAAAGAGAACCATAACCTTAAACAAAATGCCGCCAAATAAAATATACGTACACAGGTCAATAAAAATAATTTTGTTGTAAGGTTATAACAAAACATCATGTGGTTCATCATAATGCAACATGACTGTTTTGACGGCAACAATTTGATATTCACTCAAAGTTGCAAACAACATTATAATATTTAAAATTGTTAGTTTATTAATCCACAATCTTTACAGACTACAACTTGATATAACTTACTGTAATGTGCTTTTGCTGATTCGAACGAACGTGTGTTTTAAATCAAGCCTATAGTTTGGGTTAGTTCTAACCTTTCTTTATATCGGTTAGAACTGTTCTAGTATCTAGTGGTCTCGTGGTAGCGTGTTCGACTCGAGTGCGGGAGGTCGTGGGTTCGAACCCCGGCCGGATCAAACCAAAGATTTTAAAATTGGTATTTGCTGCTTCTCCGCTTAGCACGCGGCATTAAAGAATAAGAGCAAAGACTGGTCGGCTCGGAATCAGAATATTGTGTCCGGGTAAGATGACGTGTCTTCCTGCGGACTGTTACCTTGTGAACTAGCACGTTATAAATCTGGCTCAGCGTGTCGGTCTAGTACAAAGCAGGATTAATATTCATATAACATTAATATGTTCTCGGTCTGAATATGCAAATATTAATTTGCCGCTGAAAGTTAAGCAGCCATCCATCATTATCATCATCTAGTATGACAGTCTGTAGGTCAGTTCTCCTGACAACGTTAGAACAGTTTTCTGATAAAATTATTTCTAGGGTAATTAGTTTCAATTTTGTACACTATTCTACCTTCGAAATGATTCTGACGGTTCTAGAATACCATAGAACTGATTTTGATAGTTCTAACATAGAACATATCCTGGCAGTTCTATCTCTAGACAGCTCTATTTTAATAGTTATTCATTTAATTCATTTTCTTTCTTTCTTTCTTTCTTTCATTCGTTCGTTCGTTCGTTCGTTCGTTCGTTCATTCATTCATTTATTCATTCATTAATTCATTCATTTTTTTGCTATTTATTAATCGATGCATATTTTGTTCAATCCACATAAGATAGTGTCAGGTAAAGTGAAAACACATCCCAGGAAATGATATGGTCACTCTGTAAATTATTTACAGGTAATAAACAGCTCAATGACCTTTGTAGTTGTTTTTCTAAAGAATTACTAGTATATTTTGATAATATAGTTTCGATTATATTAGTTGACAATGTGTATTTCATCACTGCTGGAGCGTCATTATATTCAGATAAAAAATATTCTAAAATTTGATTAAAAAATGTTATAAACATTGAGAAATAAAATACACCCAAGACGGTAATTATTTTCACTTTTTAATCCTAAATTTAACTAGGAGATGACTTACAGGAAAAATCCTGATAAATGCCCCTGTTGTATACACAATCGGAAAGCAGATCTAGTTTAAATCATGTACAATTGTTCTACCCTAGAACAGATACTGACAAATCTAACCTAGAACTGATTCTGACATTTACATCGTTAACAGTTATAGAATAGAATTGATTAGACTATTTCTATGACAGATGTTTCTGACATTTCTAAAAAAAGGTTATAACTGACCCAAACTGTACCAACAGGGTGAACAGAAAATAAGGTAAAAGAGATGACACACTGACTGTGTCCGTTAAAGACTATGCATTACTTCTATGACTTATATCCAATATCATTATTATTTTGATTTTCTGCTATTTATCGATCTCTTCTATTCAGTTTTAATCAAATTGACCATTGCTATTCAATGGATGGATACCCCATATTCTAAAATAAATGCAAAGTTCATCATTATCATGTGGAACGTTTAAAGACTGAGTGTAACAATTGTTTATTTGCAGACGTTTCTTGTACCATATTCTAAAATAAAGGTATAGTTCATCATTATTATGTGGAACGTTTTAAGACTGAGTGTAACAATTGTTTATTTGCAGACGTTTCTTGTACCATATTTTAAAATAAAGGTATAGTTCATCATTATCATGTGGAACGTTTTAAGACTGAGTGTAACAATTGTTTATTTGCAGACGTTTCTTGTACCATATTCTAAAATAAAGGTATAGTTCATCATTATCATGTAGAACGTTTTAAGACTGAGTGTAACAATTGTTTATTTGCAGACGTTTCTTGTACCATATTCTAAAATAAAGGTATAGTTCATCATTATTATGTGGAACGTTTTAAGACTGAGTGTAACAATTGTTTATTTGCAGACGTTTCTTGTACCATATTTTAAAATAAAGGTATAGTTCATCATTATCATGTGGAACGTTTTAAGACTGAGTGTAACAATTGTTTATTTGCAGACGTTTCTTGTACCATATTCTAAAATAAAGGTATAGTTCATCATTATCATGTAGAACGTTTTAAGACTGAGTGTAACAATTGTTTATTTGCAGACGTTTCTTGTACCATATTCTAAAATAAAGGTATAGTTCATCATTATCATGTTGTTTGTTTTAAGACTGAGTGTAACAATTGTTTATTTGTAGACGTTTCTTGTACTACAGCCGAGTATTCCTGGTTTGATTCTCAGATAAATTGTATAGAGAAAGGAAAAGTACTACATTCACATGTAGGAAATGATAGTTGTAGGAAAGAAAATGAGGTTTATTGGATTGGCAGTTATTTCTCAGAGGGAATTACATGGGAAAATGGTTAGTAGCAATTAGTTTTTATTATTGCCTTCAAATGATCCTTTATGGGTTATAGTATTCCAGATTACCGTTTGCAGATTTGACAATTCATTAACTTTAACATCAATTGATTTCAAATGTTTGCGTTTAGGTGTTACTGATGAAGGTAAATCAAGAAAGGCGCTTTGAGCGCAACAAATGCATAAATTAATTTTGTTTTAATACTGGGTCGATACCGATGTTAATGTACTGATAGTCCTCGAGGGTATGATCAGTTCAGTAGTCCCTACTTCTTCAGGCAATGTTTAAATCCAAAAAAGTGATTCTGACGCAACAAATGTTTTAAATGTTATTTTTATTAGTTTTATTGTAGTTACAGACTGCAAAGTAGAAACTCATTTATTAGATATAAAACCCAATTTATTGATAATGTTATAGACTATAAATTTATTGGGTCTGTTCTTAGAAGAAATGGTAATCCTAATTCTAGCATTAATGATCTAGTCAAGAAAGCTAGGAAGATTATATTTGCTTTATATTCTCGATTTTCAGCTATTGGTAAAGTGCCAAACAAAGTGGCATTTAGTTTATTTGATTCATTAGTCAGACCTGTATTAACTTATAACGTTGGAATATGCATGGACTCATACCTACCATTCATAAGAGCAAAAGCTCCTGCAAACTATAATATCAAAATTGTTGATCCTTTTTTTTTTTTATAGAGATCACTTTTTTAATATGACCAATAATTAATAAGTTCCGGGTCGAAGCTTTGGATTTTCAAATATTTTGGCCTCAAGCATCACTAAAGAGACATCTATTGTTGGAATGCGCATCTGGTGCAGAAACACTGGTACCGTTAATGTTATTACTACCACTGAGTCGAGGCATCTGCTGGTGGACTGTTAGTCCCCGAGGGTATCGCCAACCCAGTAGCCATTACTTCGGTACTGGCATTAAAATACGGATTTTTTTGTTACTAAAATTTGCTGTTACAAAATGTTAGAATAATTTTGAATTAAGGAATATATGTCCCTCATGTAAAGCTCTGATTCCTTTCCCGGCATTGGCTATACTTTTTGACCTTTTTGGATTATAGCTCTTCATCTTTTTGATAAGCTTTGGGTTTTCAAATATTTTGGACTCGAGCATCACTGAAGAGACATCTATTGTCGAAATGCTCATCATTTGCAGAAAAAATCGAATCGTTTATGTTACTACTACCAATTGGGCGATGCATCTGCTGGTGGACTGTTAGTCCCCGAGGGTATCACCAGCCCAGTAGCCAGTACTCCGTACTGGCATGAAAATACGGATTTTATTTTTGTTATTAAATGTGCTATAACAAAATGTTAGAAATTATTTTGATTTAAAGAATATATCTCCCTCATGCAAAGTTCTGATTCCTTGCCTTACTTATATTCTGGCTATATTCTTTTGACCTTTTTGGATTATAGCTCTTTATCTTTTTAATAAGCTTTGGATTTTCAAATATTTTGGACTCGAGCATCACAGAAGAGACATTTATTGTCGAAATGCGCATCTGGTGCAGAAAAATTGGTACCGTTAATGTTATTACTACCACTTGGTCGATGCCTCTGCTGATGGACTGTTGGTCCTCGAGGGTATCACAAGCCCAGTAGCTAGTACTTCGGTACTGGCTTGCAAATACGGATTTTTTTTGTTATTAAAATTTGCTGTTAAACATGTTGGAAATTATTTTGAATTAAGGAATATATCTCCCTCATGCAAATCTCCGATTCCTTTCCCGGCTTTGGCTATACTTTTTTGACCTTTTTGGATTATAGCTCTTCATCTTTTTAATAAGCTTTGGATTTTCAAATATTTTGGCCTCGAGCATCACTGCCGTCTATTGTCGAAATGCGCATCTGGTGCAGAACAAATGGTACCGTGAAATTTGTTATAAAATAAGGCACTTTAATTCAGTCATGGACCCCGGATGTCGCGGGTGTGTTCTTGTATATATTACAAAAATAAATATAATATTAATATAAGCATGCAGTATATCAGACTGACGCTCAGTATGGACTGCAAATACACTATTTAGTTTCATGTGCCATGAAATTTATTAGTATTTTTGATAAATTAAAATACAATTCATATTTATGTATCTGGACGTTTTGTTCAAATGATCGGTTTGGATTACCAGATGTCAGAAACATTCAACATGACGACCAGCGATTCATCTGTTACATTGCAATGTAATGCATTATATTACAATTACTTTGACAAAACCATGCATTGAATTACAATTACAATTACATACATTTATCAAAGTAATGCATTAAATTCCAATTACTTTTGCACAGTAATGCATTAAATTACACATTACATTTGTAAATTTTATTATCAAGTGAAAAGAAAAATCAAACATTTTGAAAAACAACATGAAGTCACAAAAGATTCTAGCATATGCAGTAACTGTTCCATTTATTGAATTTAAGTATACATGTAAAAAGTCTATTCAATACGACTATTACATTTTAACATCATAAGGATTCCGAAGGTTTTATCCTTCATGGGCATTCTATCAAGCCTGAACACTTTGCCGGCTATACTGAACAGACTGTTTCACAAAAACTGTATAAGTGGATTACTCTTCTATCTTTGGTTTTAATGTTTCAAGGTATACGTCTCTGTGTTTTCTCTAAAAAGAAATTACAGAGATGATGTTTAATTCTTATTTTAAAATTAATGTTAACTTTACTTTTATAAATATACATTTTTTTTTAAATTTCAATCAAAATATTTACTGAGAATTTCTTTCCTCATTATATAATAAACATAGAGCTTAATTTATGACCAAGTGTCAAAATGGTGAAAAGATTGATTGTAAAACAAACTAATTAGTATTTTACGACAATGTTCACTTATCTGTTATTTAATCATGACAAGGTATTCATTGATCTTTTGACAACAATTGAACACTTTTACAGTAATGCTTTTCAAATATCAATTTTTTATGCAGGAAAATGTATGAAATAAATGAAAAGAACTCAATCTGATATACAGTGTTGTGTTATTCATTTAGAATTGTAATTTGTTCATTCTAGTATTGATACCACTTTATTTTTATTTTTTAAATATATATGTGTGAAATATTTAAGACATAATAATACAATATCTTAATGATTGAAAGTCTTACCTTAAGATGAGTTACAAAATTTGATGTTATCCTTAGACTGCCAGATATAACAGAAAAGCAGTGTTTGCATTTTGCCTTGAACTTTGTATTCTTATCATCAATATTTCTAGGAAAGTCAAAATGATCTAGAGAATTCGGCATGTCTCTTAAATATAACAAATTCTACTGCAAAATGATCATTTTTCACTAAAGTATAGATTAACCAATTTTTTTCAAGTTCTACCTGGGGCAAGGCTTAATCTCCAAATTCCCTCTAGTGATTTATCTAAAGTGTGAAAAATAAATAGAAAATAGAAAATCAGTTCTGCTCTAATTGAATCTCCAACATTTTGTTAAAGATATATAGTATGTGAAAAAAGTATTGTCATGTAATGGAATGTAATGCATGAAATAACACAACTTTTTGCTAAAGTAATGCATTAAATTACACTTACATGTAATGCAAGAAAATGCTGCATTACACATTTCATGCAATTACTTTGAAAATGTAATGTATTACCATACCATTACAGTTACAAATTTGCATTACCCGATGCCTGATGTTGACACATACTTCTCTATGGTTTGTGCCGAGTGGTCTAAGTAGTCCAACTAATGTATCACGAGCTTGTCAACACTTAGGGTGCGAGTTCGAATCACGCACGCGCAGATGCACTCGACTCCAATATTAATTGATTAGGATGTCAGTTTTTTTGCCAAAGGTCGGTGGTTCTCTCCGGGCACCCGGGCTTCCTCCACCAATATAAACTAATTGCCAAAAAATAGTACAGTAGTGCTGAAAGTGGCATTAAAAACCAATCAATGAATCAATCTTTGGTTTGTGTATACATGTACATGGTATTAGAAGATGCAGTGGTGTACATTCTCAATGTTTCATCAACATAAGCAAGATGGGTCAGAAATTTTATTGAATTCAAACAAGTCATAATTCAAGAAAAGATGAGAACCGTATTGATATTGAATCAAAATAATATTCATTTTCCGCGATCCATAAACACTGTACTTTGTTACTATTTTATCTAAAACATTTAATCTTTTTAATTGGCTTTTGATTTAAGAAATGGATTCTGCTTTTCGAAACGACAAATCAGTATCATTTTAAAGTCTTATGGATGACGTTACAGAACATTCTTTTGTTATTGAAAAATATATATAGAGGAATAATAATAACACTGCCGTTTCTCAAAGAATATACGGTTGTGCTCTGTATACATAAGATGGAGTTATATTACATAGACAGTCCGGTGTTCGTAAATGTTGACTACTATAAAAAAGGTATTTTGTCATGTTCGTCTTTTCCTCCTGTCAGCTAAAAAATCCCACCAAACCTTTCCTTTCTAGTTGAAATTAGCAAATTAGTAACTATTCTAGCCGCTTCAAGTTGTAAATCTTCCAATTTTTTAGCATATCCATCAATTATCCCAAACCTCACTTGCATATTCAAAAGATGATCTTATAAATACTAGATAAAGATTTTATAAGATTTACAAAGTTGGTACTTAATGAATATCAGGTTGTCAACAAGGCATTTCCACCCAGCAGAAAATTTACTTCGAGATTTTCTTGCAATTTTGTACAATTTTGTAACAGGAATTTCCTTATCATTTAACTTCACCATTCGTCAAGCTCCCTCCAGTAACGAACAGCAACATATTTGGTCTTTTCTTCATCGTGCCTCGAGTAATTTAAGGAGTTGTCATTTGCGTAGAGTCTGGACAAAGATGTAAACTGTTTAGAAATGTCATTTATGTTTTGTTAGAAATAACAAAAGCTCAAGTACTGATCCTTTGTGGTACTCCAACTGGAAGATTTACTTTTCACATCTTTTTTTTTCTATCGCTTCGATACTACATGTATTGAACCAGTTATGTAAATTACCTAATACTCCGTAGGCTTTCATTTTGTGTAAGAGCCATTAATGCCAATCCTTGTCAAAAGCTCTTGAAAAATCGAGAAAAAAAAACAAAAAAAAAACTCATTAATTTCTTAAGACGATATGAAAGTAATTTTTCAACGTAAGAGGTTTTGTAGTTATCGAGGAAACTAAACCAAGGTGAGTTGCGACAACTTGCGCATTTGTGTTTTATTAATTGACACTCAGCTTATGTTTTACAGCCAAAATCAAGGTCATTGTTACTAAAAATAGTTTAGCCTAAGTGCAAAAAAAGAGAGAAAAAAAAAATGCGGTAAAGGACTTTGACAAGGATTGGAACAAACTTACATATAAAAGATATGTCGTCACATATAAGAGGATGGAGATCCCTATTGATGTTTTTATTAGCTCAATACGTTTAAGGTCAAGATCACATTTACTAGAAATGGATTGCAATTTGTGAAGCATAGGGACATTACCATACATTAACAGACAGATTTCTATTTTTTACACCGCATTGACAAAAACATTTCTTTTAAACATGATAATCACGCCTTTTCATTAATCCACTGAATTCTTGGCATTGGGGTGATGGAGTGTAAATAAAACTTATTTTAAGTTTTGTGAAGATGAATTTCTCCCAGAACCACATCTGTGTCAATTAGCTGCTGCTTGCTAGAGTTAAACTTATGGTGTTCGGTATTGTGACCTTACATGGATGTTTCTATCAAGATATTTTAGTTTAACCAGCAAAAGGATCAAATGAGCGATTGATCAAATAGGATTGAATAAGCATAATTGACATAGACATTCATTTCATGTACGACTTGGTGAAAGCTGAATCATTGCAAGCAATCAAAAGATAATAAAAGAATATATAGTTTAACCCCGCCGCCATTTCATAAGCCTGTCCAGATCCTCACCAGTAATTGTCATATGTCACACATTATGTTTTGTTTTATGCAAAGAAGTTCTCTTAAATTTGTATTGAGCCAAGATCATGTCGTCTTGTACTCTATTACGTTGCTGTATGAAACTGTATATAAATTACAGCCACTCATATTTAGATGTATGAAGGTATGTTTTCATATCAACAGAATCATTGAATTGAGCTAGTAACCGTGAGGACAAAGATATACATATACATACAATTTTGAAATGTATATACTTCAGATAAAGAGCTGAATGCTGAATCCGTTGGTTATTGTCTAAGGTTAGAGATATCGGTAAATAAATCAATAATGAAAGTTGGCGATTGCAGCGGTAAATTGCAACCATTATGCGGTAAGATTTAAATTTTGAAAACTTATAATATGCATAAGATAAAAAAAAATAATGTTTATCGACATTATAATAAATTACCACCAAGCAACCAACATTATAATACAAATTTGCATGCGAACTTACTTCACGTGTTTCCAGAACAACCTTCATCAGCGGTGGTCAATATCATTTTTTTGGAAAGTTAATATTATATAAAGTTAGGTGCATACAGATGAAAGGGCCCGATCATAATATTCCAAACCGTCTAGATCAATCTACCAGAAGAACTTACTGAAAGACATACAATGTATTCTTTAAGTCATGACAGTTTCAAAACACTGGTTTCAGGACAGGTGACTCATTGTACAGAGTAGCGGTACTGGTACAGTAGGGTTAAACTATAAAAATTATTTTCAAGAGCACAAATTTTATTTTCTAGAATACTCTTCATCCAGTAAGCAAAATCAAAATATTGGAAAGCAAAAAAAAAAGCTACTAGGTTTGCGAGCTAAAGAACAATGGTGTTGGAGCAGACAAGTTAAAAAATCAAAGATCAAATTAAACCTAAGAAATTCTCAGATTAAGTACAATATGTATAAAATAAATTACGCTAGAACCGTAACACGCCAGCATGCTGATTTCCATGTGCAGTACACGTACCTCAGTTTCTAATGTATAATTTTGCCTTATCTTGTTTATAATAATTAATGAATTACTAGTAACATAAATCATCAAACTGTATCATCTATATTTATTTCATTATTTATTTTAGCCGGTTGGACTTCATTTGAAAAACGGATTTCTTTCTTTTTGATACGTATCATCTGTAATGTGTTTGTTCCCCAGTAAGTCGGAATCAGTTGTGGAATATTAAAGTCATGAAGGAGATAACTATGTATATGACGGAGTACCCATTAAGGACCCTCCAAAATATGATCTGTTTATTTTTAGAGGTCCGAAAGTGGCTCTCGTAGTTTTTAAACAAACTCGAAACAATTTTTAAACTTACTTTCATATTGTGAACAACTTGTTAAACTTTTAGATGATTATTTGTATTATATCTTGTTACAAATGTCAATTTTGTCTTCTTGCTTTTTTGTTTGCCTTAGTGTTGTAAGTATTTCGTCTACAAAGGGGTAATGCATTTTGGTACCTTTTGATTCTTAAATGAATTGTAAATCAAAGTAAACAATTCCATATTGATTATTATTTCAATGAAATATGGACATAAGCCTTTTACATATGCTTTTATAATATTTCTCTTTTTCAGTGTTAAAAGACGCTGCTAATAATCACGATAGAAAAAGTAAGTAATAATGAAATTACCGAACATTTATTTATTGTTCATCAACTATAAACGCCTAACAAAACATCTTCTTGTAAAAATAACATATATATCATGTATATATACATAATCATATAAATTGAAAAAAGTTTTAATCCATTACGATTTTTTGCAAAAATAATTTTTGTTTGTTCCACTGCGGTAGCAGTGGTCGGCTGCATTATGTTTTATGATCTGTAAGTCGTCCCGCAGAAGATTTAGTTTTGTTCAAAAGTAGTTATTACGACGTTGTGCTCATACGATATATGTAATTTTGTACACATTACACAAATAAGGAAATGTGGCCAAAGAGACAACTATCCAGCAGAGTGCACATTACGTGGATGTTAGTAACTATAGATAAACGTACGGATTCAACAATGAACAAATCCCATAGTATAGTATTCAGCTATTATAGACATGACATGACAACATGCCGGTGAACCAATTTAAACGCGAAAACGAACGGCCTAAATTATAACAACACAATAATGGGGGGGGGGGGGGGGGGGGGGGAGTGATATGACAGTCGGCAACCAATGACAACCACTGAATTACAGGCTCCTGACTTGAGAAGACACATAAAGAATTTGGCGGGGATCGTCATGTTTGTCAACATTCAGCCCCCTATGACCTGGGACAATATTATAACAGCACAGACAACTGTTTTAGACAGTTGAAAATAGCATGACTCATAATATTGGCACGAAGCACAAAAACAACTAACATAAAGACAAAAAAACAAGTACCGATCAAAGAATACTCAAAGTTACTGAAAGGTAGTTCGAAGACAATTATAAATAATAAATTAATCATGTTATACATGATTAAAGTATCAGTCAGTGCATATCTAACGGATTGAGGTAAAGACGTCATGAACAGTCTGAGAAAGCATTGTCGTGTGTAATAAAGTACAAAGTAAGAACATGATATAGAACTGTAAGTTTTCATAACTGTACAAGAATACATACTAGTTGTATTTCAATTAATCAAAAACCGAAATCAATGTTAGAACCGATAAAACAATATCCAAAGATCTAGCTACGATTTAAATTTATAATCATTAAGATTAAGTTCGTTCCAAAGATCAGTGAGTAATGTAAATTTACAGGCCCTATGCAATACACCATCGTAAAATTCAAGATGTGACATCCTATTTGTTGTAAGATTTTTAGATGGTTCAACCAAACTTTAAAACCAAATGTCTGTATCTAAGAAAGGATTTAGTAAAAGTTTTAAAGTTAAGTAATCTATGGACTTAAGAAAATTCATAAGACGGAGTTAGATCACGTCCATGGAAATATAAAGCATTCCTACAGACACGGACATAAAAACCGAGTTGAGAAGTATACACACCGTAAGAAGGTAAGAAGGAACCATAGGAACATTACTGTCTAAATATTCTGTTATTTTGCGTGATATCCTACTATGAATTGTATGATTAGAGAATTATACACTTTGTTATATTGTTTGACAGATTGTTTGGGGTTTAAATTTTGAATGAAAAAAAAACAATATTTATTTTGATTGTAGATGCAATTTTATTTGGATCAGTTAGTGCATTGTTAGGAGTGTTATTAATTGTTGCAATAGTTATTTTGTTAATACTTCGACAGTAAGTAATATTTTATTATGTTAGCATAATTATTATTGTATATAAGTAGCTACACAATAATGGTAACATACAACACCAATCATTAGCGCCCGATTCCTCCAAAAAGACGTACTATGAACACACAAACAGCAGCGAACAACACATGGTCCACATACATACACTCCGACCGAGTACCATTTATGTTTATTTAGTAATCTGATTGAATTAGCATACAGATCATCATACCATCTCGTTACCACATTTTTTCATAAATGAAAAAACAAAAAATTCAAAACTTCTAGTACTTGAGTGCAAATTTTATCCTCGGATATTCGAATACATTGTGTCTGACATTTTCAACTGAGCAGTATTGCGCCCTGAATTTACATTTGAAATTTCACTTGGTTGTTACACTGTACATAAAAAGAGTCTCCTTTAGCGTTGACAGCAGATTAATCAGCACATTCAAACTACAGTTTGTGCAATGAACATGCTTCCACCTAAATTGGCTGATTATACTTGCAAAAGTAAATACTGTTAAGTGTACCCAGTGTGCTACTTGATTAAGATATTGTAGTGGCAATACAGACATGTATACCAATGTGAATGAGAAACATACTGCTCAATGAACGTAGGAATTATCTGCAAAACGGTCAAACTTGACACATTTTTAAATTATTTGTCTAAATAAGAATAAAATAAGAATATCTGGTGATGTGCAACATACGACCGTCATTGGACATTTTGTTAGACTCTGGCAGTGTTTATGCAGTCATTAACAGCTCACAGGTCGTCGTTTTAATATGTTTATTTGTGCTTAAATAAGATTTTCTTTTGTATTGCTCACGGTTAAACACTTTGTCGGTTCTTATACATCCTTGACTTTCAAATATTCGGCTTTGAGCGTTCCTGATGAAGGTAAATCCAGAAAAGCGCTTCGGACGCATCAAAGTTATAACGTGTTGTTTTAATATTTTTGATAAGTTAAGGATAATAAATAAAATCATCGTAGATACCAGGATTAAAGTTTTGTACGCCAGTCGCTGGTTTAATCTATAAATGACTAATCATTGACGCTCGAATCAAAAAGGTAACACATAAACATTGTTTTAAGAACATAACTTTAAAAAGTTTGTTTGCCTACTCGAGCAGCATTTTTTGTTTAGTGTGATAATGGTTTTAACTCACGATCCTCCACACTTGAGACGAATTTCTAAGCACGATTACTCCGAGTTTTCTTTTGTTTCTGTTAAAACAGGAGCAATTTTTTTTTAAATTTAAGGTGGTACCCAACACCTTGACTAATATTAATTTGGCTCGTTTAATTTTCATAAAATTTTGACAAAATGTTTACTTTGACCCTTTGACAAAAATATAAAAATTTCAAAAAATTTGAACCAACCACTTTATCAGAAAAATTTCATTGGTTATATAGCAGTTTGACAAACACTTATTTTGATCATTGAGAAGCTTAATATTTTCTTAACAATACAACGTGATTAAAACGTTTAGCTGATTTTTACAGAGTTATCTCCCTGTAGTGTTAGGTACCACCTTAAAAAAAATCTATATCATCGTATTCTTATTCTCAGTGATCAGCTAAAATTCTGATATTTTCTGATTTTCAGTAAATTAAATATTTCTAAAACCCCACAAAGAAAACATGAGTACTATTCGGAGCCAAATCTGCCGCCTACTTCGAAAGAGAGACATCCACTAGAAAACGTCACCGAAGACGGTGTCTATAACCACTTGGGTGATACAGAGGAGACACTTGACCCGAAACCTTCGAGCTCTGTTTATGACGAATTCGGTCATACGGACGTTGAATATGATGTCAGTCTGGCAAGTAACAGGAGCCGCGATAACATTGGGGATATGTACGACTCATCGCGTGTCGTCGATGTTTATGACACAACACACGATCAAAATATCAAAATCAGACCTGAATCACAAACATATAATATCGTTAGCACACAGTGATTCGTTATTAAATCAATTTTATAACAAAAGGTTATCAAATATATAATTCCTATTTTTAGAACAAATACAGACAACTGTCAATTTGATCCGCAATATATAGAACTTAATTCATAGACCATGAGTTTGTCAATTTTTGTGATTTTCTGCTTTCTTGCTGTAAATCAGAAAAAAGATTTTATGTTACGTGCATTTCGAGGAAAAGAGTATTTTAAAGGATTAGAAAAAAACCCATTTAGAAACAAATATATAATATTATACTCTAGCAGAACGGAATACTAAAACGAATTTGTTGAAATCAAATCTATAAAAATGAAAACAATGTCCTATTATTCGCATAACGTTTTTTTGATACAATATTCTGTCCGTCCGATGTAACAAGGTTAACGCTAACACCACCAGACTAATTATATATCAGGCAGTAGCGTTCGGTGATGGAAGACAAAATAATAACATTGGCATATCCGATTAGGAAGACATGACTGTAGAAATATGTTTTGTCCCACTCCACAAGGTTTGATACGATTAAGGTGGTACCCAACACCTTGACTAATATTAATTTGGCTCGTTTAATTTTCATAAAATTTTGACAAAATGTTTACTTTGACCCTTTGACAAAAATATAAAAATTTCAAAAAATTTGAACCAACCACTTTATCAGAAAAATTTCATTGGTTATATAGCAGTTTGACAAACACTAATTTTGATCATTGAGAATCTTAATATTACCTTAACAATACAACGTAATTAAAACGTTTAGTTGATTTTTACAGAGTTATCTCCCTGTAGTGTTAGGTACCACCTTAATCTCCACTCTAGACCGTAAATGTTTAATATTTAACTGTTGATGATACATTGTGTTATAATCGACTTTTCTAACGACTCAGCTTATATCTCTTTTTATTTTGAATGATCTCATATAAATATTCTCTGTCTGTGAGACAGAGCTAAAAAAAGTCACAATAGCATATCAAGAGTACTACATATGTATTATCCAACCAACAACTCCGTTGTTGTATTTCATTGTTGTGCCTTATTGCAACCAAAATGTTATGCGTGAGTATGTATTTCTAAATAGGTGAAATACTTAAGTGTGTAAGAAATATTTGATCATGATATACAATTTTGGTGTATTTTTTTTTAATTATAATTATTAATGGTTATTTTACGGAGTTAGTTGTTGTGTTCAAAACTCATTGAAGATACCAGGCTTATAATTTGGTACGCCTAGCACGTGCCGTATACGCGTTCAAGATAATTTGTCTTCGAAAACACGTTATCTGAAAGCTTAGTTTATTTGTTACACGACGTTGTTAAACAATGATGTTTAAATTAGTCATCTCGCTTACAGACTAAATAGATTATTAAATATAATGTTTGGCTCACCTGGCCCACAGGTCCAATTGAGCTTTTCTGATCACTTGTCGTCCGTCGTCAATCGTCGTCTGTCAACTTTTAAAAAAATCTTCTCCTCTGAAACTACTGGGTCAAATTTTACCAAATTTGGCCAAAATTATCATTGGGGTATCTCGTTTAAAAATGTGTCCGATGACCCCGCATGCAAACCAAGATGACCGACATGGCTAAAAATAGAACATAGGGGTAAAATGCAAGTTTTGTCTATTATTTTGAAACCGTTATAAATCCGACAGGAGGAAAAATTTTAAAAATAATGTGCTCTACCAATTGTTCACAAACGTCAAAACCTTCAGACGACTTCTTATAAGAGTTATTGTCCTTGAATGACAAATTTTACCATTTTTTTCATTTTTGTCTATTGAAAACTGTAATAGATAGAGAGAAACTTTGAATTGCAAAAATGATCAGCAAGACAAATTCTACAAATAAGTCTCATTGTCGAAATCGTCAGTCGACTCCTTATTAGATTTATTGCCCTTTGATGACGATTTTTAACATTTTTTTGCGTTTTTGCCTTACATCTTAAAAATTATAATAGATAAAAAGACAAGATCTACAATTAAGACAATATGAAGGAAATCATCTGACGACTCCTTATTTGAGCCATTGCCTTTTAATGACGATTTTTACTAATTTTTTTTCGCGTTTTACCTTATATGATAAACATTATAATTATATATAAAAAGATACTTTAAATCACAAAAATTATCAGCAAGGCAAGATCTACCAACAAGTCAAATTATTGCCAATATAGGTAGTAGACTGTCACTCTTTATAGGAGTGATTGCCCTAAAATGAGGATTTGTTTACCCTCTTTTGTGTTTTGTGCAAAAACTAAAGAAGATAGCGGGAAACTAAACAGACTAAATGATCAGCAATACAAGATCAACAAAACAGAGATTTTTGTCATAGATATAAGAAGATGTGGTATGAGTGCCAATGAGACAACTCTCCATCCAAGTCAAAATTTATAAAAGTAAACCATTATAGGTCACAGCGAATGAATTCTTTTCACGTCTACAATGTCAGAGAGTGACCTTTGTTGAATATGCACATATACCAAGGTGAGTGACACAGACTCTTTAGAGCCTCTAGTTAGCTTATCAGAGGACGAAAAACGAATAATCTCCCAGAAAATAGCTGAAATTACACATTTTAATTATTCCAGAAGTAAAAAGAGGTATAATATTTTTTTACAGCTACAGATATATTCAATGCTTATGACCAATCAGATAGATAATATATATAAAGTCATGTTTTTTTTTATAATATATCTTCACGAAACGTACGTATTGAATATAAGCCTGGTATCTTTGCTGAATTTTTTTCAATGCTCATGGACATAATAAACTTGTTCCTGAATTCATGTTTTGTATTGTTTCATATCAGCAACTTTAAAGAAAGATTATCAACAACACCTTTGGTTACAAATGAGTAACTAGAGCATCTAAAGAGCCTGTGTCGCTCACCTAGGTCATTTATTAAATATGTATACTCTCCAACATTGTATAGAATTCATGGCAACAATCTTTTTTTTTGTTGATCTTGTATTGCTGATCTTTTTTTCTGTTTACCGTTTCTCTCTATCTTCTTTAGATTTTGCCCAAAACACTATAGGGTGAAAAATCGTCATTTGAGGACAATCACTCCTATAAAGTGTCTACTAACAATTTCGGCAACATTTAACTTTTTTGTAGTGCTTATAAAAATAAGAAGATCTGATATGATTGTCAATGAGATAACTCTCCACAAGAGACCAAATGACACAGAAATTAACAACTATAGGTCACCGTACGGCCTTCAACAACGAGTAAAACCCATACAGCATAGTCAGCTATAAAAGGCCCCGAAATGACAAATTCAAACGAGAAAACTAACGGCCTGATTTACGTACAAAATAATGAACGAAAAACAAATATGATAAACACTGTCTTGATGATCATTTTTGCTTTTTTAAAGTGTCTATCTTTTATAGTTTTTAAGATATTAATAAAAAAAACGCCAAAAAATTGGTGAAAAAGTCATTAAAGAGCAAGAACTCCAATAAGGAGCCCACTGTCGATGTTGCCGATCATTTTTGCCGTTTAGTGTTTCTATCTAACTATCATAGTTTTCGAAAAAAGGTAAATTTCGTCATTTAAGGGCAATAACTCCTATAATAAGGTCGTCCGACAGTTTTAATGTAAAAAGGTAGATCTCAACATAAGGAACATTTCAGTCCCCGTAAGAATTTCTATATTTTATATAGAATTTTTACATGAAAATAGACAAAACTTCATTTTACCCCAATGTTCTCTTTTTAGCTATTTTGATTGGGAAATAGGGTCATCGGACACATTTTAAAAAGTAGAGACCCCAATGATGATTGTGGTCAAGTTTGGTTAAATTTGGCCCAGTAGTTTCCGAGGAGAATATTTTTTGTAAAAGATAACGGACGACGGACGCCAAGTGATGGTAAAAGCTCACTTTACCCTTTGGTCCAGGAGAGCTAAAACACGACTGTAGAAATTGAACTTTATTTTTGCTTTTCCATATATGTTGGGTATACATCAATTACATTGCAACTGAGTATCACCATAAGTCCAGAAAACGTAGGTCAACATATGATCCTCTCTCTCTGTAATAGACATGGCTATACTCACGTAGTGGCTGAAGTTTTCAAACTGTGTCATAGATACCTTCCTTAAACAGGCAGCCGATGAATTGAAAAGAAACGTTTAAATGTGGTGTTGTAAAACTGTTTTTTATACTTCGACATCCCTCTTGATATTTAAATAAACATTTGTATCTCAAACGGTTGTTTCAAAAATTCATAAAACAATCATCAGAGTGAAGAATGCAAATATTAGCACAATTATGTAAAAGCAAAAAGTTTTTTGAACTCAATAGGTAACGAATTGATTTATGACCAAAGTTACATTGTAAAACATGCAGTCAACTCAGATCAGATACGCACTTTTCACAAACCACATTACCAAGCAAAATAATAAAACTGAAGCATCCGGATAAGCGGCATAATTTTATTATTATACTTATCAGACAGTCGTATAATAATTTAGTTTGAGATTTAAGTTGTTACTTGAAGAAAAATTAACTGAAAATC
The DNA here is from genome assembly GCF_021869535.1 of Mytilus californianus. Taxonomy (NCBI): domain Eukaryota; kingdom Metazoa; phylum Mollusca; class Bivalvia; order Mytilida; family Mytilidae; genus Mytilus; species Mytilus californianus. The sequence goes on from NW_026262723.1 coordinate 2,515,522, forward strand.
AATTAAATATCATACTTGATCCATTTCCTGTAGACAAATGAAAAATACGTTAACCATTACGCAGTAAAGTATTTAATGTTTTGCTTCTCCGGGGATCTTTTATAAAATCGCATAAAATAATGCTGGCAGTAACTGAAAATTACAACAACAAAAAAAGAGAGAAGAAAATCAACATAAAAAGAGAAAACAGAAATAATAAGCAATGCAGACAGACGTAGGCTTGTGCAAAGCTCAAAGTAAAGCTGTCTTTCAATTGAGAAAAAACAAATAAATATCAACAACTTTTGTTGGCAACATTAATTTGAAATTTATATTTATTTAGTAAAAAAAGCAGATAGATGTATCTTTATCAATGACGTAACTGCTTAACAATAGCTCTTCAATGTTTGTATAGGTTTTTGATTATCACATAATTTGCTCTCTAACTTCATTGAACTTCACTAACATTTAAAGTCGTTATATGCATCTGGTGCAATACAATTGGCATCGTAAAATTTAATATTTAGATTTGAATATGTGTGAATAAAAATCAAATACACACAAAAAAAAAGGCTAGCATAAGGAAGCCGAAGTCAATGTTATCTGTATAACCATATCATTATACAATTAGAATATATGTCTTTATTTAATACGAATATTGTAGTGCTGTATTTATTAAACAATATTTAGTCTCCAGTTACAGTAGGTTAACTATGACTATACAATTATAGTCGTGTTTAATTTTCATTCAAACAAGATAAACTTAAGTATAATGTGTAACACCTTCTTATTTCCTACGTAATGTTGTACAACTTATAACTGTTTCTCAGAATAAGGATGCAACTTAATTTTAGTAGACGAATATTCCTTACGATTCCTGCAAAAACAATGGTTTTAGTTGTACTGTACTCGGTTGAACTCAAATTTAAGTATACAATAATTTCTTCCTCGACTAATATCAAATCTCAACACGTTTTACGGTCATCTTTATATATTGGTTGATAGATACGATGTGTCTGCATTTTCTCAACTAACGAAAGACATGTTTTCACGTTTTAAATCTGAAGATACCAGAATGCTTGTCTGAGCCGCCTTTATTTAGCCGAGTGGGTTTTAAGATTGATTGATTATTGGTTGTTTAACGTCCAGTGGTAAATAGTTGGTTTTAAGGGCATGTGATATAGTTACAGGGGAGATAACGACGTCACTAACTTTTTCTTTTCGCGACGTCAAACTATGAAATATTGCTTAAAGTTGCATTTTTCAACTGATTTTTAATCTTTAGCTTGAAACGATTATTTCTAAAAATGACATTTGGCTTGATTATGTATGGAGATTATTTGTAGCAATTTTAATGAACAAATCCCCAAGAATTTATTAAGAATTAGATAAACATACTGCAAAAAATGCTGTTTTTTTCCCGAAAATCATAAACATTTTTTTGGATTCGAATGTTAGGCGCGTACATTGTAGCAGAAAATGTTTACTACTGAGTCTCCTTTTGCTGTTCACTATATTTCCTTTGTTTTAGTTTGATTTTTATCTTTTTGATAATAAAAAACACCAGTTTAACCACCAGTTTGATAAAAGCAACTAATCAACGTTATACCATTGGTTGCAATGTAATTTTGTAAATAGATTTAAAGTTGTAGACTAAAAGAACTGCAAGAATCTGAAAGTGATTCAATGAGCCTAAATACATATGCGTATTGAATTAACGAAATGCCGTATAAATGCCAGTGAATCAACCAGAGACAAAATGAATAGGGAATAGGACGTAAACAACTATAGGTCATCTTACGGCCTTCAACAATGCGGAAAAAAACATCACTCGGCATGATAAGTATTAAGGCCAAGCATGACCAAATATGAAACAATTCAAACAAGAAATCCAACTGCATACTATATACCAAAACAGTGAATGAAAACTAATCATAGCAGACAAGAACACAACAAATTTGGATGAAATAGGTGTTCTTAAATCACATTAAATGTTGGCACGAAACCGACCTTTGTTTAGGCTTCAGATTCCATTTTGTACTACAAAAATTAAGACAAATTCTATTATATTCGGATCTGTGTTATACCACTTTCATATATATAAGACTTTAAGTACAACTCGCAGCAATGTTTATTTCTAAATGTAATCATATAAACTATAAAACCTGTGGTATACTCATAACTGATACCTGTTCAGTAACGTAACTACCAAACGTTACAATACACATAATCTTGGGAATCTGATTGTATTTCTTAAGATTTTGTTTACGATACACTATAAAGACTTAACGAAAGAATGAATGAATACCAGTCTTATGCAAATGATCCCGATAACAATAAACTTCTTTATAAACACTGTAAACATTCCGATCATTCCAATTTTTCTATGAAATTCAAGATTATAGAAAAAAATATATCATTCAACAAGTGACCCCGTATTGAGAAATATATATTGCTTACAAAGAGAAGATTTCTGGATTCGAGAATTAGGAACAGCCACACGGATTCAATGGTGCAGATATGTTTTTTTATCCCAGGTAATCGAAAATTGTCACCATTTGCAGTTTGCACTGTGTCTATGAATTGTTTACTTTCTTATGTTCCGAAAGATTTGGGAATTCACTGCATTTGAGTTTATCAGTTTTATATACCAATATAAAAGCTCCATTCACTATCTTAAAGAGGCCCCCAAAATTTCCGTTATTGATTCAAATTCTCCTATTTGCATATTGGTTTCAATGGTAAAGGACAATGCTAATATAATCACTAACTATTCTAACCCATAAAACTACCTTCAAACACGACGAAACCATGTTTTGCAAATGAAGCATTCTCTTTTAAGGTTTAAGATGCTATTATTATTAACAAAATAATTTGCATAAAAAATGAGTGCAGAAAACAATACCTGATTGCTTTAAAGATAAAACTACACCTGTAATTTCATATATTAAAACCAAACCTATTGAATGCAAGATTTTGTAACCACAAGAGGGTTATAGAATATTTCCCCCTCAAGGATGTAAAATCTAAACTTCCCGATTGCTCATCATCCCCATACAAATATAGCCCCAATAGTCACGTTCTTACTGGAGACCTGTCTTAAAATCAAACAACTTAAGAGAGTTGTTAATCAAAGGCCAGATATATCCAATTCCACAACTTGCCAACTGGAAGAAGATCTTAATCAAGATGCAGTTGAGAACTATGCCAGAAAATTATTGAAGCAGAAGCCAGGTGAACCAATACTGGACACTTTTTCGGAATTTATCAAAGCTGTTTGGTCATGCATTCAGAGACGCATTCAAAATATACAATAAGCATACGGGTTCCTAACCCTTTCAAGAAATCTGAGGTTTTGGATGCTTTATCGTCTCACCAAGACAAATGAGATGTTGTTCCAGTAGACACAGCCTTTAACAAAATTGTTCGTATAAGCAAAAATCATTATTTGGAATATATTACACTTACTAAAACACTTGGATTCACATAAAAAAAAAAACAACAGGGAATCCTATACACACCCTTACACCATTCACGCAAAAGGATATTTTAGGGAACAACTAATCAGTGGTGTTGTCCGTTGTTATTAACATCAATATATCCCGCCTTTATACCTAAACTTCAGAGAATCTTTTTAAAGAACGACATATAGCCGGGTCGTCAAGATATTCGACTAAACATCTTTCTTATTATTTGGATTAATATAAGTTAACAGCTTGTTTCCGGATCCTATTAATTATTCAATTGTATTAGTATGTTAATGCCAAATTGTGTACATTATTTAACTTGAATTTTATTAATAAAATATGTTTACACCAAACATCTTTCTACAGTTATTACCACCATTCTTTCTACAGTAAATGATAGCTCTCAGAAATATTTATTTAGAACGTGAATTGACACCGACATTTTAGATTTACCTGATGAAGGTTAATCCAGAAAAGCACTTCACACGGAAAATGCATGTTATTTTCATTTTGTTATTTCGAATTAGATCTAAATTAAGAATTTTTATTTGTTTTAAGATATTCATGTGTCTTTTTTTTTTATCCTCGACGGGGCATAGTTATCTTTTGTAAACGCTATGGTGATTTATTGTGTTATTGTTGATATAGATGATTATCTTAAGCGCACTCATTTGTCAAAATGTCTTGGTATTTTTAATGAAATAATGTAATAAATTTTTTGAAATAATTACACATTATCGTAATGAATGGACTACCCTTGGACCAATGTCATTTGCTTTAACGTTGGAAATTCCCTCACCGAATGCCAAGGCATAAGCAATGTTTGTCAAAGTTATTACCTCTGAGAAGTTTATATGGCACGATGCTACCCTTTTCATTAGTAACTTTTATGTAAAATATACTGTAAATACTTGTTCTTAATTGCTTTTTTGTTCCTTTTTTTTACATGAATGTGCTGTCACCTCTACATATTATGTACATACTATAACCCAAATCTGTTATTAAATAATTATTTATAAATTTAGTAGTCTTAGCGTTTTAATTTGTAAATTTTTCGTCCCGAATCAATTTTCTTTTTTTTTAGTAGGATGGTGATTTACCTTCAAGTTTTGGTCAGAATAACAAATGTGCGTTATCATGGTCATGGTGTGTCTGTACTGTCTTAAACAAGGGTTTTGACCCAATTTCTGCACTCGGCTTGTTATTAATTGAATAATCTTATTTGATGGCTCTCACTAAATATTGCTGTTCAACGCAAACTTTAAACGTATTTGAATTAAAGATTTGTATGTTTCATTTGTGAGAAATTTAGGTCAGTCATTGTATAGTATAGAGGATATTTCACGTAGATAATTTAGAGTAAATTTGATTTCCTATGAACACTTATTTATCATCTATTCTCGATACGTAATTTAAAGTGCTTTTCAACCACTTCCTGATCAGTCAGAAATAAGACACTCAGGAATTCTGACAAGTTAAATATACATGTACATATATAGATACAATGTGTTAGCGTGTGTTTCCAAACTATCACTATATACATCGCATGTGATGATCAATATGATAACTTTCATTTAAACTTAAAATGAGTTGTGTATACATTTTACATTTAATACTTTTTCTTGTGACCAGAGATGCATCAACAGGTAAGTGAAATATAAATTATTACTGTGTATTATTTTGTCAACAAATAATTTCTATTTATAACTTGGCCACTTGTAATCTGTGGTTGGGAGGGGGAAGGGGAGGCGGTTTCCTATATGATAAGTATAGGCAGACATGCCCCTTGAATGTGTCACTTATTTATATATATTAAATATATTAATGGGGTGCAATTTCACCACGGTAAATATATCAATGGGTCATAAATTGACATCTTCCGATTAGATATTTGTACTATATTAGACTATATTATTTGTCACAGATGTTTTATGTGGTAACTAAGAAATAAATGAATGGGTTAGGATTTTGAATTCAAATATATATATGGCTCGGAATTTTCACATAATTTCAATAAATGCACAGCGGGTTGAATGGGTGGTGGTGGTTTTTTAAATCCCAGCTGGACGACTGTATCAAAATTATAGTGTTGAGATCTCCCCCCCCTCCCCCCACGCCTCCCGTGTCTACGTAAAGATTACAAGCTCATATGACAAAGTGTACACTATTATTAGAAATTAACTACGTCTGACTTTATTCCTTAAAAAAAAACAGAAGTGTCATCACAACGTGGTATTAATTATCTCGACTGAAATTTTATTAAAACATAGAGTAGATTTTGATAATATTTTTTTCTATACGGAATTTGTGGAGGACGTTCTAACCGATGTATGGTGTAGTTGACAGGCAAACTTCTCTTTGCTTTTTTAAGAACAACTGTAACAACTCTTTGAGATTAAGAAGGAATCAGCTATAACCTGTCTTAAAATCTATCAGTATGATATATATGTCAGTCCAACTGTTTCGATGGCAGATTAAGGAACTACATGTATACTTCCCCAGAGTCGACCGATTATGCAGACCCTTAATATGGGATCAGTTCTTACTTGACTTAAAATATAACAGGACTGTCCGAACGTTTTTCAACCGTCTTCAGAACAGTTCTGACACCATCAAAAGTCTGGCATCAGTTGTTCTACCATTAAATTATTTCTGACAGTTCTCCCTTCGAACACCTTATATTTGAAAAAAATGACCCTAAACATGATGAATTCTGTCCTTAAACAGACTGGCAGTTCTCCCGTAGAAAAAGTTTTGGAAAGTTCTACCAATTGGTAAGAGCAAGTTCTGACAGTTTTCCCCTAGAACAAGTTTTACTGCTAAATATAGTTCAATGTAAGATTTCTGACAGGTTTTAAGACATGTTAGAAGTGATCCTGACTATACACCGGGTATGATGTTCCCGAGGTAATCATAAACATAATCTCGCAAATAGTGATTTTGAAGTTCAACATGAGATGATTGTGTCCATAAGTACTATCTTGATCCGATTCCCACGGAGGAATTATACTCCGTGGGAATCGGATTCAGGTTTAACATACCCACCGGACTATGTCTGCTGGAGTTATTTTTAAGTTGTTTTCATCCTGAAAGTCGAAGTTTCTGACAGTTCTCACCTTAATGACGAATGTGACCTACCGGATTAGACTATTTACCGGATTTGTAATAACATGAGCAACACGACGGGTGCCACATGTGGAGCAGGATCTGCTTACCCTTCCGGAGCACCTGAGATCACCCCCAGTTTTTGGTGGGGTTCGTGTTGCTTAGTCTTTAGTTTTCCATGTGTCATCTACTATTATTTGTCTGTTTGTCTTTTTATTTTTTAGCCATGGCGTTGTCAGTTTATTTTCGATCTATGAGTTTGAATGTCCCTTAGGTATCTTTCGCCCCTCTTTTAAACACGGTTGATCAGTTTTACATAGAAATGAGTATTAGTTCTGTTCTAGAAGAGACTGACAGTTCTTTCGTATATTGTAGAACAGTTCTACAAGTGATCAGATAATAAGATTGTCCACCCAGTAGCCAGTCATGTTGTACATGTTGAAATGGCATGAACATATGGATATTGTTTTCTTGAAATTTGCTATAATAACATTTTTATGTTAAGGATGTTCGCTACTCTGTTTCAAAATAACAAGACGTTTAAAAGACTGTTATAAAATGAAAGTATATAAATGAAGGAACTAAAAAAGCACGAAAAAATGAAGGGTCCGTGTGCTTGTTTTCGAGATATAAGCCACTGAAAATTTGGCGGGAAATGATTCTCTCTAGATTTTTCATATTTTTAACATTGTCCGCTTTTCTTTTTTAAAAACTATGAAAAAATAACAAGGATTTTGTAAGATTTTCAAATATGACTTGTATAACTATATGTAATAAAATACTGAAAAGAAAACTAGGGGTTAGTGGAAAAAAAATTTAATGTCAAAACATGAATAAAACCAGAGGAATCCGAAAATCTGGCAAAAAATTCAAAACAAGAGGAGCGAACATCCTTAAGAAATGTATTCCCCTCGTGCTTCGAGTTATTTTCAAAGATCACTTGGATAGCCTATATAATGTGTATAATAGGCTAAAAGAAAAAAAAAACCAAATCATTGGTTAGATTTTCAAATTTCTATCCACAGTAAAGCAATGCAATCTCAAGTTATGAATGTCTCAAAAAATATACTTCACTAATTCTAAAAATTGTGTTTCAAAAAATGTACAGAATGATAATTACTTTTTAGATTCATTGATTGCACACTCCGAGAAGACAACATGGCTAGAATCCTTCAAATCTTGCAAAGAAGGATTTGGCGGTTCAGCAATTTTCAAACACTGTCAACCCAGTACCTGTAATACCTCAAATGCTATAGATAAAATAGCAAATATATTAACAAACAAGGTTGAATACTGGATAAATGGTATTGTGCAGAGGTCACCTGTTGTAGTTTACGAAGGTAAAATAATGATAATTAAAATGCAGCATCGGTAATAAGTTTTGACATAACTGGCAAATAATGACAGGTTTGAGCCATGGCTAACACTAGGCATTCGTCGCACGTATTAACGTATTTTGTAAAACTTATTGCCAATATGTTGTTTATTCGTCGCATGGTATATGTAGTTGGTGATTTTGTATATCCTTTTACGCATACTTTTACGATATGGTCGGACGTTGGAATAAACATAAGAAGATGTGGTATGATTGCCAACGAGACAACTCTCCTCCAGAGACCAAAAAAACAACGTAAAAACTAGCAACTATGGGTCACCGTACGGCCTTCAACTATGAGCATGTTGGTTTCTCTCCCCAAGACTATGAAATGCCCTATTAACAGACGATAAATTCAATGTTTTGACAGTATTCTGCTTATGTAGATTATCTATTAGCATTATATTGTACTACATATAGGATAGCTGTTAAGATCATATATTCTACAATATTGCTGTTTGTATTTGAAAACCAAAGACATAGAGTTAAGTACATCTTATCAACCAATTGTTTAGCTCTGAAAAATTGTAACTTTATCATTCAATACATTTTTTTCATTCCAAGATTTTATCTAAATAATGTCAAGAGTCATTCCAAAAACTCCTTAGTACATATTTGATTTTAACGCATTCCATGTATGAATGTTAATTTTCGAACTTCTATCCTTATCTGCTTTTGATTTTTTAATTTAAAAACAAATGTGGTGGTGTGAACAGTGTACAATTTTCTTAGATGCTCCTTAATCATCCTCATAACCAAATGTAAACAACATAAACGCTTGATCACTATTTCAATTACTGCTAGGTTAAAACGCACAAATGAATTTCAATACCTATATAAGAGTTGTCTCCCATATCCCAGGTCTTCCACTAAGTAGATATTCAATTGGTACTAGATCGATTTGATAATTAGGTAATTAAAATGTTTAAAACTATATGATGTGCTGAGGCTAATGATGGAACTCTCTTAGACGGTTTATTTACTGTTTTTTTTAATTGATGAATAGGAGAGATTCGGGAATAAAAGACCCAACCTATCGATAGAAAACTGGGGAAGGACATTAACATGTAATAATACGGGTTTCAACGTTAGACAAGTGTCTTAACAATATATTATGCTCTAAAATACTTTGAACTTATGAAAAAAGGATAATGAACTATACATTTATAAAGGTTACTTTCTCTTGATTTTTGTTGGGATTTGTGTCTCTTTTTTTTTTATTTTTTGGTAAAACGTTGAATCTTTTTTTATCTCCTTTTTCTTTGATTGTGTTTCCTATTTAACTTTTAACAGAACTTTCCTGCGTTTCATTTCTATAGTGTCAAACGAACCTACATGTACCTAGAAAATCTATGTTTGCTTGTCGTTTTTGAGTTTTTTTTCAGCGTTTGTATATGTAAGCTAATGAACTAATTTTTGGACCTAATTTAAGGATTTTGTTTTGAACTAGAGTATGTTTAGCTTAACGTAAGCATGGGTCACATGATACTTACTAGTATACAATTTTATCCAAATCACTTAATCATAAATTATTATTTCTCTTCGTAAAAACGGTAAGCAATTTTTCTTTCAAACCTGATATGATGGAAAAGAACTGAGCGATTACTTCATATGATACACCTAGTGTATATTTTACTACATGAATTATGTATATGAGTACATGGGTATGGGAGTAAAACTCTATTTGACAACAACTAAATCTATCTACGAAAATAACCACAAGACATCAAGAAGTTAAGGGTCAGTCTTATAAAATAGATAGGTTTATAGACAATGTGTCGCAATGTCTGCTATATACATTTGTGCATGGTTAATATTTCAATAAGGTAAAAAATAATTTAAAAAAATTGAGAGTAGATATTCAAGGTGGCATTTCTATCTGAAATTTAACAAGCTACATGTATAATACTGTGTTGTTTCGTTTCAGGTTGTTACTATATAAAAACAGCTGCCGTAAACAAAACCCATCGTGGACAATTTAACATGTCTGATAACTCAGTATTTTCGTGTTCCCATAAGTGTCCTTCCCTAACTCCTGGAAGCTTCATATTTATGAACGTAAGTCTAAGAAACTGGTGGGTAAAAATGCATGGATATAAAGAAGAATATCACAACTATGCTAAGTCAATGATAAAATCTCTTATTTGTACTTTGTTAGTTCTGAGTATTGATATTGATACGTCGATAGACTTAAAACTTGGCAGTTCTTTAGGTAAGCTGGATGCTTAAAATCAAACGTAATCAGATAATTCCGAAAAGCGTTTTCGGATCAGAGTTTTTTTTCCATATTTTTTTATTATATTACAGAACAAATTGGAATTTAGTTGGATCCAGAAATCAAAACGGAATTTCAATGCATCCTAGTAGAAAGTGGAATTCTGATATATTTAAGTCCAATTAATACAAATCAAAATTCTGAAAATTAAAATCCAATACAAATCAGAATCCCGATAATTAAAATCCAATACAAATCAGAATCCCGATAATTAAAATCCAATAAAAATCATATTCCGACAATGAAAAACCATTAGAAACATGACAAAGCAATTAGAATTCCGACATTAAAAATCCAAAACAAATCAGAATCCCGAAAATTAAAATCCAATACAAATCAGAATCCCGGCAATTAAAATTCCAAACAAAGCAATTAGAAATCCGACAATTAAAATCCAAAACAAATCAGAATCGCGATAATAAAGATCCAATACAAATCAGAATCCTGGCAATTAAAATCCAATACAAATCAGAATTCCGATAATTAAGATCCAATACAAATCAGAATTCCGATAATTAAAATCAATACAAATCAGAATTCCGATAATTAAGATCCAATACAAATCAGAATCCCGATAATTTAAATCCAATACAAATCATATTCCGACAATGAAAATCCAATACAAATTAGAATTCCGACATTAAATATTTCTTACAAATCAGAATTCCGACAATTAAAATCCAATACAAATCAGAATTTGATATCCATTGGCAGAAATTGGGATATCCAGATCCTGAATTGTACTAGAAGATAACTTATTACATGTGTTAAGAGACAAACTATATATTGAATATGAGATATATGATTATTCACATATGTTACATAATTTGACTAAAACATGATAGATTTTTAATATTTTCATCAACAGTAACAGTTAGGTGCTGAGGTAAAAGAGTCAGAATCAGTCCACGGTTAGAACTGTCCAATCGGATCAGAGTTTTTTTTTCCATTTTTTGTATTTATTACAGAACAAATTGGAATACAGTTAGATGCATAAATCAAATTGGACTTTCAATATACTCTAGTAGAAAGTGGAATTCCGATATATTTTGGTCCAATTGATACAAATCTAAATTCTGAAAATTAAAATTCAATACAAATCAGAATTCCGACAATTAAAATCCAATACAAATCAGAATCTTGATAATTAAAATCCAATACAAATCAGTATTCCGACAATTAAAATCCAAAACAAATCAGAATCCCGACAATTAAAATCCATCACCAATCAGAATTCCGACAATCAAAATCCAATACAAATCAAAATTCCGACAAAGAAAATCCAATACAAAGCAGATAGAATTCCGACAAATAAAATCCAATACAAATCAGAATTCCGATAATTAAAATACAATACAAATCAGAATCCCGGCAATTGAAATCCAATAAAAAATCAGAATTCCGACAATAAAAATCCAATACAAATCAGAATTCCGATAATTATAATCCAATACAAATCAAAATTCCGACAATGAAAATCCAATACAAATCAGAATCTCGATAATTAAAATTCAATACAAATCAGAATTCCGATAATCAAAATCCAAGACAAATAAGAATACGGAAATTAAAATCAAACAGCAAATCAGAATTCCGACAATTGAAATCCAATACAAATCAGAATTCCGATATCCATTAGCAGAAATTGGGATATCCAGATCGTTGATGGTTCTAGGAGATAACTTATTACATGTATTAAGAGACAAACTATATATTGCATATCAGATATATATTTAATCACATATATTACATAATTTAACTAAAACATGATAGATTTTTAATATTGTCATGAACAGCAACATTTAGGTGCTGAGATAAAAGAGTCAGAATCAGTCCACGGTTAGAACTGTCCTAAACTGTTATTGGGTAAATAGTCAGAATCTGTCCACAATTAGAACTGTCTCAAACTGCTATAGAGTAAATAGTCCGAATCTGTCTACGGTTAGAACTGTCCAAAACTGTTATAGGGTAAACAGTCAGAACAGTCCAAGCTTAGAACTGTCCACAACTGTTTTAGGGTAAACAGTCAGAATCTATCCACGGTTAGAACTGTCCAAAACTGTTTTATGGTATAACAGTCAGAATTTGTCCACGCTTATAACTGTCCAAAACTGTTCTAAGGTAATACAGTCAGAATCTGTCGAAAGTAAGAACTATCCACGATACATTTTTGTTGTAACTGTTCGAGGTTAGAAATCTCCAAAAGCTGTTCGAGGTAAAAACTGCATAAACCTGTTCGAGGATAGAACTGTCCAAACCTGTTCTTAGGTAAACCAGCTTCTGGTAGGAACTGTTGTAAAGGTTTCAGGAGAACTGTTCTCAGAGTGTTCTAGAACAGTCTTTCCTGAGAGTTCCTTTCAGATTTTAAAAGATGTTATCCAATCTGAAGCTCGAAAATTCTCATTGGGATTAAAATATCTCTATTATAGATTGTATGGGCTCTTTAGGTCAAAGGTCAAAATCACAATGCATATATTAAAATGACTGAAATTATCAGGAAATGTATAGTTTACGGACATTATCGTTTTGGATATAAACAAGATAGGTATATTGATTGATTGCTACTTACCTTAAGTTCACGCCAGTACTTAAAACCTTCCATCCTTTATGGGTGGATTTTACATAGATATATAAAATCGTATAATATAAGCAAAATGAGGATTTTAAATTTGATATATGCCTTTTTGTGCTTCTTCGTTACATTTAAAATTGAGAATGGCAATGGGGAATGTGTCAAAGAGGCAACAACCCGACCATAGAACAGACAACAGCAGAAGGTCACCAACAGGTCTTCTTGTTTGTTTTATAGTGATTAAGATGATAACACAATGTTGACTGCTGTACCCCTATTTTTGACATTTTTACCTATAGTGTCTGTTTGTTTTGTTCACTCATCGTTGTCAATATAATGGAATTTGATGAGACTGTCATACAAGTGACAGGTTTAGCTAGCTATAAAACTAGGTTCAATCCACCATTTTCAACATAAGAAAATGCCTGTACCAAGTCAGGAATATGACAGTTGTTATCCATTCGTTTGATGTGTTTGTTTTTTTGATTTTGCCATTTGATTGGGGACTTTCCTTTTTGAATTTTCCTCGGAGTTCAGTATTTTTGTGATTTTACCTTTTTTTCAGTGGCAAAAATGTCATGTGTATTCAGGACAAAAACACATAATCAAATAATACGATAGGAAGGTTTCACCAACATGACCGAATAAGGAGACTAATATGGAAGGCAAGAAATTTAGACTGCCCTGAAAATGTGTTGAAAAGGGGCAGACATTCTGCCACCTCAAAAAAAATTGCAAGGGTTCTTTAAAAAACTTGGTAACTGAAATACACGATGCACTGGTTAAATGTCCTCTTTCCGACTTGACATGTCTGCTTACTTATTTATAATCTCGCACAGCTAAACGGACGTCGCACTTTAGCAAGGCTTTTTTCCAATATGTGGTGAAAATGTGAAAAAGGGACAAAGAGGCCCATATTTATTCTCACAGCAGCAATCAATTGATTAAATTTTTGGCAAATTTTACAATTTCCATTATCGACATGAATGTACATGTACATAAGAATTTACAGTTGTGAACACAAAGAAACGAACCTGACATAGTAAAGATTTTCTTCTATTTAATATTTTAGAATGTAGAATGTCTGTGTGTGCCATATAAGAAATATACAACGATTACCAGAAGCTCGCAATTACCAGTCAGCAATTGCAAAAATGTTTGTCCTGGAAATAATGAAGACTTCTGTGGAGGGGAACGAACAAGCAACTTTACTTTGTTCAGTGCATATATGATCCAAGCGGGTATGTTTAGAATAAACGTTCTTTTATCATAAGAAGGTAAACCGGTTTATATACAGTCCGCCAAAAGTTAAGCACCACCTATTTTCATTGCATCGAATTTTTTTCATTTAAAAAAATCAGTTAATCCTCGAAAAAGAGAAAATATTCATGTAGCAATTTTTCTAACATATACCATAAACAAACCATAAACCTAAGTTTGGTCACTTGTGCAGGTTCTATGCATTTGAATTTCGCGTTCATAGAAATAGTGAAAATTACACAAATCAGAAACGGAATTTAAGTTTCACTGTGATTTAATTTTTTTACAACAATTAATCACCCAATATCATTAAAAAGTCTCTACAAATAATCTTTGGTGTGTTCGGCAAATTTGATGTCAATATTTGAGTCAATAGCACGTGTTACCACCTCTCTTCCGGTACAGTTCCATAACACGGCGTCTCACACTCTGTGCAAACCTTATGAACTTTAGTTAAGCAAATTTATTCCATTCATCAACAATTGCTCCTCTTAAATCGCCAAGATTTTGCACAGGTGGATCCCGCGATTAAGATTTCTGCCAATGGCATCCCATACATGTTCGATAGGGTAAAAGATAGTGTCAATGGCTTCTTGCTTTTTGTACTCGGTAATAATCCTTACCCTGTGTGGTCTAGCGATGTCGTCCATGTACAAGGGTATTGACGAAAGTGGGGGATTATCAAAATGAGGGACTACAATGTTTCTATGCACCAAATCCCTGTATGTCTATCTGTTCATGTTACTCTGCAAAATGTGCATACCCAGCTTACAACAGTATGAGAAGCAACCCAATACTGTAACACCACCAGCATCGAATGCAGTCGTTGGGCAACTGTTATTTTGGTCAAAGGCTGTTTTATTTCCCCGCCAAACTCGTATTCTACCGTCTATTGGTCGTTACAGTAACCGAATCTCATCTGAACATTGAAAATTTTTCCAGCTTCTCCTGTTCCAGCGTCGATGGTCATTAGCCTTTTGAAACCTGATTATATGGTGCCTGGCTGATAGGGAAGGTCTCTTGACAACACGACGTGCTCTTAGGTACACTCTATGAAGTCGACGGACCAATGTTCGAACGCTAGCACGATCACCTAGAGCCCAGTGGTGTCTAGGCTGTGGGACAGGAGTATATGGGTTGGCTTTAGCAGGACCAATAAGCAGTCTGTCATCACAATAGGTAGTAAAAACGGGGTCTTCCGGACCTTGGTCTATCATTTACAGTTCCTGTGTCAACATGACGTTGTAAAAAATCTGACAATGACGGTGTGATTAACATTGAAATGGTCACCTATGCTCCTAGTGCTCCTAACGCCATGTGGCATGTCAATTGCTTGTCAACGTTCAGTCACAGATAACTTACGCCTTGCCATATTTTACAGTGACTTGGTAAAGGTCAAATTTCACCTGTACGCGTGAAAGTAGGAAGATGATGTAAAGGCATCGAAACAGTGTATTTGTAAAAGTGCAGATGACCTTTAATAAAAGTTGCTTGACGGGTTTATCGGAATTTTATTTTTTTTGTCGCAATGAATTTTCTTAGTGTATGTTATAGGCAATTCATAATACCAAACATAAATATTTTTTTCGCAATAGTTAAAAAAATATTGCCAGTTATATTTAGGTGGTGCTTAACTTTTGGCGGACTGTATATGTTAACAGGTGGTCTGTAAAACATTTCCCATTTGATACGATTGCAATATTTGTACATATAAAATGTCCTGTCAAGGATTGGTACTTTAAGAATTAACAAATAGTAATAACTAGTAAAACTTTACCAAAATATTAATTAATCACGAAATGAAATTGATCCTTAATTAGAGGAAGAGTGTGATGACTTGACTGTAAATTAACCACTAGGCACTAGGGATTCATTCGTAACAAAAACCATCACAGTTTGTATATTTATCAACCTTTCTACACTTTTCGCGATTAGTATAGTCAATTTCATTTCGATTAAACTGCGCTAGACGGTATTGAAAATGTAGTGAACGTTAACTATACCTTGACAATTCTGAGATTTATATTTAAATCTAACCGTATTTAATCAGTACTTGATCACAATTGCACACGTGCCGATTTAATAAAGTTGAGGACAGGGTTATGTCCAATTTAGACTGGTTATTACGACATTGAAGCTTTGATGTGTGAATGAAGTTATAGGTTGCACTTTGTAAATACAGCTGTTTCTCAAACCACGCCTCTTTTGGGGAGATATTTAATATTCATAGGTATGTTAATTTGTTAACGTACTGGTTCCCATTGATGATCTCTGTGTTTCATCTCATAGAGACATCACTTGGGAATGTAACCAGTATAGAAAAACATGGTAGCGGCTAAATTTTAATTCTTAGGAGGTCCAAAAATGGAGGTAAGGGTAGTATAGAATTTTATTATAAGTTTAAACTCTTAGAAGTTCAGGGCATATAAATGTTGAAAATATGCCGCACAGCCCTATATTTAGACCTTTGAATAAAATAGTAGTGCATATAAACTTTCCGTTCTGGGATATTATTTTTCACGAAACTTCATAGTAAAAGTGTCACAGTTTTAGCCGCAAAGGGAGTTCCTATGGGAAATTGCATTGTCTGTATTTACAGAATTGCAACCTATATAGGGTTAAAAAATAGAACATACAGAATTTCACAAAATCTGGTTTATCTCAGAGATTTTAACTCAAATATGAAGTTTTATAAATATTTCATGAAGATTGAGAAAATCCTGGGCCTTAACTATGATGACTCAGCATAAATTCACAGTTTACAGTATGCATGGTTTACTTAAAGCCCTGAATTCAAAATAAATTCATAATATATGCCTATTTGTAATTTAAATTGTTTACTCTTCGCAGTAATTGCAACTCATTGATCCTTCCTAAATATTTCTGGTGGGGTGTTTTTGTCCTGTCGATAACCCAAAAGTAAGCCGTAACGCCTAAATGTGCTTTTTTGTGACTGCGGCATAAAAAAGTACAAGCTAGAATTACAAAAAGACCTCAGTAAAACTTACAATAGTGTGTTCTATCCTAAATATGTAGTAAATATTCCACATTGCTAGAAACAGGGGAAAAAATTAGGAAATGTGAGGCCCCAGGGGCAAAACACAGAGAAAAATGCCTACCCCTGAGTCATAAAACAGATAATTTAACTTGTAAATGCTATGATTTTTTTATTTTAAAGGTCTTTTATAAAGTAAACAATAACTGTGCTAGGAAGTTATGCAAAAATCAGATGTAAGCAGTCATTTCAATCAAACTTTTAGTGAATTTATGCACCAGACTGATATCTTCATAAATACAACTTTTGCAAATATGGCTTTGTTTAAACACTTCTAGGACATATATTAACTAACTTATGTTAGATATATGGTTAGGGATGATACTGTTGTGACAAGAATTCTAAACTGACCATTTGAGGCAGAAATTGTGAACTTTCATTGACAAATAGGCATACAGTAAGATGTGGACTGGAGACACAGGCAGGATTGGATACTTTGTGTAATCTTGAATGTTGGAATGCTTAACTACTAAACAATACATTTATAGTATTCTAAAATGCTTTCAATTTGTTATCAGAATAGTTTCAAACAGGTTTTAGACAGTTCATGTCAGAAAACATGCACATAGGGTAAGCTGGCAATAATTAGAGTCTTGTTTTCAAAATCTTAAAAAAATTGAAACAGGGGTAGGGGTATAAAATGTACTGTAAAAGGAGACTTAGAGTATATGCAGTGATTTCTTTAAGGCTATAATTCTGATAAATAAGTATTGTTGTGAGAAAAAGTGTTTTTAGAGAGTTTTCTATTTGAATAAATGTTTGTATATAGGGTTAAAAAATAGAACATACAGAATTTCACAAAATCTGGTTTATCTCAGAGATTTTAAAGAATTTAACTCAAATATGAAGTTTTATAAATATTTCATGAAGATTGAGAAAATCCTGGGCCTTAACTATGATGACTCAGCATAAATTCACAGTTTACAGTATGCATGGTTTACTTAAAGCCCTGAATTCAAAATAAATTCATAATATATGCCTATTTGTAATTTAAATTGTTTAGAAGTGCTTATATTTACTCTTCGCAGTAATTGCAACTCATTGATCCTTCCTAAATATTTCTGGTGGGGTGTTTTTGTCCTGTCGATAACCCAAAAGTAAGCCGTAACGCCTAAATGTGCTTTTTTGTGACTGCGGCATAAAAAAGTACAAGCTAGAATTACAAAAAGACCTCAGTAAAACTTACAATAGTGTGTTCTATCCTAAATATGTAGTAAATATTCCACATTGCTAGAAACAGGGGAAAAAATTAGGAAATGTGAGGCCCCAGGGGCAAAACACAGAGAAAAATGCCTACCCCTGAGTCATAAAACAGATAATTTAACTTGTAAATGCTATGATTTTTTTATTTTAAAGGTCTTTTATAAAGTAAACAATAACTGTGCTAGGAAGTTATGCAAAAATCAGATGTAAGCAGTCATTTCAATCAAACTTTTAGTGAATTTATGCACCAGACTGATATCTTCATAAATACAACTTTTGCAAATATGGCTTTGTTTAAACACTTCTAGGACATATATTAACTAACTTATGTTAGATATATGGTTAGGGATGATACTGTTGTGACAAGAATTCTAAACTGACCATTTGAGGCAGAAATTGTGAACTTTCATTGACAAATAGGCATACAGTAAGATGTGGACTGGAGACACAGGCAGGATTGGATACTTTGTGTAATCTTGAATGTTGGAATGCTTAACTACTAAACAATACATTTATAGTATTCTAAAATGCTTTCAATTTGTTATCAGAATAGTTTCAAACAGGTTTTAGACAGTTCATGTCAGAAAACATGCACATAGGGTAAGCTGGCAATAATTAGAGTCTTGTTTTCAAAATCTTAAAAAAATTGAAACAGGGGTAGGGGTATAAAATGTACTGTAAAAGGAGACTTAGAGTATATGCAGTGATTTCTTTAAGGCTATAATTCTGATAAATAAGTATTGTTGTGAGAAAAAGTGTTTTTAGAGAGTTTTCTATTTGAATAAATGTTTGTATATAGGGTTAAAAAATAGAACATACAGAATTTCACAAAATCTGGTTTATCTCAGAGATTTTAAAGAATTTAACTCAAATATGAAGTTTTATAAATATTTCATGAAGATTGAGAAAATCCTGGGCCTTAACTATGATGACTCAGCATAAATTCACAGTTTACAGTATGCATGGTTTACTTAAAGCCCTGAATTCAAAATAAATTCATAATATATGCCTATTTGTAATTTAAATTGTTTAGAATTGCTTATATTTACTCTTCGCAGTAATTGCAACTCATTGGTCCTTCCTAAATATTTCTGGTGGGGTGTTTTTGTCCTGTCGATAACCCAAAAGTAAGCCGTAACGCCTAAATGTGCTTTTTTGTGACTGCGGCATAAAAAAGTACAAGCTAGAATTACAAAAAGACCTCAGTAAAACTTACAATAGTGTGTTCTATCCTAAATATGTAGTAAATATTCCACATTGCTAGAAACAGGGGAAAAAATTAGGAAATGTGAGGCCCCAGGGGCAAAACACAGAGAAAAATGCCTACCCCTGAGTCATAAAACAGATAATTTAACTTGTAAATGCTATGATTTTTTTATTTTAAAGGTCTTTTATAAAGTAAACAATAACTGTGCTAGGAAGTTATGCAAAAATCAGATGTAAGCAGTCATTTCAATCAAACTTTTAGTGAATTTATGCACCAGACTGATATCTTCATAAATACAACTTTTGCAAATATGGCTTTGTTTAAACACTTCTAGGACATATATTAACTAACTTATGTTAGATATATGGTTAGGGATGATACTGTTGTGACAAGAATTCTAAACTGACCATTTGAGGCAGAAATTGTGAACTTTCATTGACAAATAGGCATACAGTAAGATGTGGACTGGAGACACAGGCAGGATTGGATACTTTGTGTAATCTTGAATGTTGGAATGCTTAACTACTAAACAATACATTTATAGTATTCTAAAATGCTTTCAATTTGTTATCAAAATAGTTTCAAACAGGTTTTAGACAGTTCATGTCAGAAAACATGCACATAGGGTAAGCTGGCAATAATTAGAGTCTTGTTTTCAAAATCTTAAAAAAATTGAAACAGGGGTAGGGGTATAAAATGTACTGTAAAAGGAGACTTAGAGTATATGCAGTGATTTCTTTAAGGCTATAATTCTGATAAATAAGTATTGTTGTGAGAAAAAGTGTTTTTAGAGAGTTTTCTATTTGAATAAATGTTTGTATATAGGGTTAAAAAATAGAACATACAGAATTTCACAAAATCTGGTTTATCTCAGAGATTTTAAAGAATTTAACTCAAATATGAAGTTTTATAAATATTTCATGAAGATTGAGAAAATCCTGGGCCTTAACTATGATGACTCAGCATAAATTCACAGTTTACAGTATGCATGGTTTACTTAAAGCCCTGAATTCAAAATAAATTCATAATATATGCCTATTTGTAATTTAAATTGTTTAGAAGTGCTTATATTTACTCTTCGCAGTAATTGCAACTCATTGATACTTCCTAAATATTTCTGGTGGGGTGTTTTTGTCCTGTCGATAACCCAAAAGTAAGCCGTAACGCCTAAATGTGCTTTTTTGTGACTGCGGCATAAAAAAGTACAAGCTAGAATTACAAAAAGACCTCAGTAAAACTTACAATAGTGTGTTCTATCCTAAATATGTAGTAAATATTCCACATTGCTAGAAACAGGGGAAAAAATTAGGAAATGTGAGGCCCCAGGGGCAAAACACAGAGAAAAATGCCTACCCCTGAGTCATAAAACAGATAATTTAACTTGTAAATGCTATGATTTTTTTATTTTAAAGGTCTTTTATAAAGTAAACAATAACTGTGCTAGGAAGTTATGCAAAAATCAGATGTAAGCAGTCATTTCAATCAAACTTTTAGTGAATTTATGCACCAGACTGATATCTTCATAAATACAACTTTTGCAAATATGGCTTTGTTTAAACACTTCTAGGACATATATTAACTAACTTATGTTAGATATATGGTTAGGGATGATACTGTTGTGACAAGAATTCTAAACTGACCATTTGAGGCAGAAATTGTGAACTTTCATTGACAAATAGGCATACAGTAAGATGTGGACTGGAGACACAGGCAGGATTGGATACTTTGTGTAATCTTGAATGTTGGAATGCTTAACTACTAAACAATACATTTATAGTATTCTAAAATGCTTTCAATTTGTTATCAGAATAGTTTCAAACAGGTTTTAGACAGTTCATGTCAGAAAACATGCACATAGGGTAAGCTGGCAATAATTAGAGTCTTGTTTTCAAAATCTTAAAAAAATTGAAACAGGGGTAGGGGTATAAAATGTACTGTAAAAGGAGACTTAGAGTATATGCAGTGATTTCTTTAAGGCTATAATTCTGATAAATAAGTATTGTTGTGAGAAAAAGTGTTTTTAGAGAGTTTTCTATTTGAATAAATGTTTGTATATAGGGTTAAAAAATAGAACATACAGAATTTCACAAAATCTGGTTTATCTCAGAGATTTTAAAGAATTTAACTCAAATATGAAGTTTTATAAATATTTCATGAAGATTGAGAAAATCCTGGGCCTTAACTATGATGACTCAGCATAAATTCACAGTTTACAGTATGCATGGTTTACTTAAAGCCCTGAATTCAAAATAAATTCATAATATATGCCTATTTGTAATTTAAATTGTTTAGAAGTGCTTATATTTACTCTTCGCAGTAATTGCAACTCATTGATCCTTCCTAAATATTTCTGGTGGGGTGTTTTTGTCCTGTCGATAACCCAAAAGTAAGCCGTAACGCCTAAATGTGCTTTTTTGTGACTGCGGCATAAAAAAGTACAAGCTAGAATTACAAAAAGACCTCAGTAAAACTTACAATAGTGTGTTCTATCCTAAATATGTAGTAAATATTCCACATTGCTAGAAACAGGGGAAAAAATTAGGAAATGTGAGGCCCCAGGGGCAAAACACAGAGAAAAATGCCTACCCCTGAGTCATAAAACAGATAATTTAACTTGTAAATGCTATGATTTTTTTATTTTAAAGGTCTTTTATAAAGTAAACAATAACTGTGCTAGGAAGTTATGCAAAAATCAGATGTAAGCAGTCATTTCAATCAAACTTTTAGTGAATTTATGCACCAGACTGATATCTTCATAAATACAACTTTTGCAAATATGGCTTTGTTTAAACACTTCTAGGACATATATTAACTAACTTATGTTAGATATATGGTTAGGGATGATACTGTTGTGACAAGAATTCTAAACTGACCATTTGAGGCAGAAATTGTGAACTTTCATTGACAAATAGGCATACAGTAAGATGTGGACTGGAGACACAGGCAGGATTGGATACTTTGTGTAATCTTGAATGTTGGAATGCTTAACTACTAAACAATACATTTATAGTATTCTAAAATGCTTTCAATTTGTTATCAGAATAGTTTCAAACAGGTTTTAGACAGTTCATGTCAGAAAACATGCACATAGGGTAAGCTGGCAATAATTAGAGTCTTGTTTTCAAAATCTTAAAAAAATTGAAACAGGGGTAGGGGTATAAAATGTACTGTAAAAGGAGACTTAGAGTATATGCAGTGATTTCTTTAAGGCTATAATTCTGATAAATAAGTATTGTTGTGAGAAAAAGTGTTTTTAGAGAGTTTTCTATTTGAATAAATGTTTGTATATAGGGTTAAAAAATAGAACATACAGAATTTCACAAAATCTGGTTTATCTCAGAGATTTTAAAGAATTTAACTCAAATATGAAGTTTTATAAATATTTCATGAAGATTGAGAAAATCCTGGGCCTTAACTATGATGACTCAGCATAAATTCACAGTTTACAGTATGCATGGTTTACTTAAAGCCCTGAATTCAAAATAAATTCATAATATATGCCTATTTGTAATTTAAATTGTTTAGAAGTGCTTATATTTACTCTTCGCAGTAATTGCAACTCATTGATCCTTCCTAAATATTTCTGGTGGGGTGTTTTTGTCCTGTCGATAACCCAAAAGTAAGCCGTAACGCCTAAATGTGCTTTTTTGTGACTGCGGCATAAAAAAGTACAAGCTAGAATTACAAAAAGACCTCAGTAAAACTTACAATAGTGTGTTCTATCCTAAATATGTAGTAAATATTCCACATTGCTAGAAACAGGGGGAAAAATTAGGAAATGTGAGGCCCCAGGGGCAAAACACAGAGAAAAATGCCTACCCCTGAGTCATAAAACAGATAATTTAACTTGTAAATGCTATGATTTTTTTATTTTAAAGGTCTTTTATAAAGTAAACAATAACTGTGCTAGGAAGTTATGCAAAAATCAGATGTAAGCAGTCATTTCAATCAAACTTTTAGTGAATTTATGCACCAGACTGATATCTTCATAAATACAACTTTTGCAAATATGGCTTTGTTTAAACACTTCTAGGACATATATTAACTAACTTATGTTAGATATATGGTTAGGGATGATACTGTTGTGACAAGAATTCTAAACTGACCATTTGAGGCAGAAATTGTGAACTTTCATTGACAAATAGGCATACAGTAAGATGTGGACTGGAGACACAGGCAGGATTGGATACTTTGTGTAATCTTGAATGTTGGAATGCTTAACTACTAAACAATACATTTATAGTATTCTAAAATGCTTTCAATTTGTTATCAGAATAGTTTCAAACAGGTTTTAGACAGTTCATGTCAGAAAACATGCACATAGGGTAAGCTGGCAATAATTAGAGTCTTGTTTTCAAAATCTTAAAAAAATTGAAACAGGGGTAGGGGTATAAAATGTACTGTAAAAGGAGACTTAGAGTATATGCAGTGATTTCTTTAAGGCTATAATTCTGATAAATAAGTATTGTTGTGAGAAAAAGTGTTTTTAGAGAGTTTTCTATTTGAATAAATGTTTGTATATACGGTTAAAAAATAGAACATACAGAATTTCACAAAATCTGGTTTATCTCAGAGATTTTAAAGAATTTAACTCAAATATGAAGTTTTATAAATATTTCATGAAGATTGAGAAAATCCTGGGCCTTAACTATGATGACTCAGCATAAATTCACAGTTTACAGTATGCATGGTTTACTTAAAGCCCTGAATTCAAAATAAATTCATAATATATGCCTATTTGTAATTTTAATTGTTTAGAAGTGCTTATATTTACTCTTCGCAGTAATTGCAACTCATTGATCCTTCCTAAATATTTCTGGTGGGGTGTTTTTGTCCTGTCAATAACCCAAAAGTAAGCCGTAACGCCTAAATGTGCTTTTTTGTGACTGCGGCATAAAAAAGTACAAGCTAGAATTACAAAAAGACCTCAGTAAAACTTACAATAGTGTGTTCTATCCTAAATATGTAGTAAATATTCCACATTGCTAGAAACAGGGGAAAAAATTAGGAAATGTGAGGCCCCAGGGGCAAAACACAGAGAAAAATGCCTACCCCTGAGTCATAAAACAGATAATTTAACTTGTAAATGCTATGATTTTTTTATTTTAAAGGTCTTTTATAAAGTAAACAATAACTGTGCTAGGAAGTTATGCAAAAATCAGATGTAAGCAGTCATTTCAATCAAACTTTTAGTGAATTTATGCGCCAGACTGATATCTTCATAAATACAACTTTTGCAAATATGGCTTTGTTTAAACACTTCTAGGACATATATTAACTAACTTATGTTAGATATATGGTTAGGGATGATACTGTTGTGACAAGAATTCTAAACTGACCATTTGAGGCAGAAATTGTGAACTTTCATTGACAAATAGGCATACAGTAAGATGTGGACTGGAGACACAGGCAGGATTGGATACTTTGTGTAATCTTGAATGTTGGAATGCTTAACTACTAAACAATACATTTATAGTATTCTAAAATGCTTTCAATTTGTTATCAGAATAGTTTCAAACAGGTTTTAGACAGTTCATGTCAGAAAACATGCACATAGGGTAAGCTGGCAATAATTAGAGTCTTGTTTTCAAAATCTTAAAAAAATTGAAACAGGGGTAGGGGTATAAAATGTACTGTAAAAGGAGACTTAGAGTATATGCAGTGATTTCTTTAAGGCTATAATTCTGATAAATAAGTATTGTTGTGAGAAAAAGTGTTTTTAGAGAGTTTTCTATTTGAATAAATGTTTGTATATAGGGTTAAAAAATAGAACATACAGAATTTCACAAAATCTGGTTTATCTCAGAGATTTTAAAGAATTTAACTCAAATATGAAGTTTTATAAATATTTCATGAAGATTGAGAAAATCCTGGGCCTTAACTATGATGACTCAGCATAAATTCACAGTTTACAGTATGCATGGTTTACTTAAAGCCCTGAATTCAAAATAAATTCATAATATATGCCTATTTGTAATTTAAATTGTTTAGAAGTGCTTATATTTACTCTTCGCAGTAATTGCAACTCATTGATCCTTCCTAAATATTTCTGGTGGGGTGTTTTTGTCCTGTCGATAACCCAAAAGTAAGCCGTAACGCCTAAATGTGGTTTTTTGTGACTGCGGCATAAAAAACTACAAGCTAGAATTACAAAAAGACCTCAGTAAAACTTACAATAGTGTGTTCTATCCTAAATATGTAGTAAATATTCCACATTGCTAGAAACAGGGGAAAAAATTAGGAAATGTGAGGCCCCAGGGGCAAAACACAGAGAAAAATGCCTACCCCTGAGTCATAAAACAGATAATTTAACTTGTAAATGCTATGATTTTTTTATTTTAAAGGTCTTTTATAAAGTAAACAATAACTTTGCTAGAAAGTTATGCAAAAATCAGATGTAAGCAGTCATTTCAATCAAACTTTTAGTGAATTTATGCACCAGACTGATATCTTCATAAATACAACTTTTGCAAATATGGCTTTGTTTAAACACTTCTAGGACATATATTAACTAACTTATGTTAGATATATGGTTAGGGATGATACTGTTGTGACAAGAATTCTAAACTGACCATTTGAGGCAGAAATTGTGAACTTTCATTGACAAATAGGCATACAGTAAGATGTGGACTGGAGACACAGGCAGGATTGGATACTTTGTGTAATCTTGAATGTTGGAATGCTTAACTACTAAACAATACATTTATAGTATTCTAAAATGCTTTCAATTTGTTATCAGAATAGTTTCAAACAGGTTTTAGACAGTTCATGTCAGAAAACATGCACATAGGGTAAGCTGGCAATAATTAGAGTCTTGTTTTCAAAATCTTAAAAAAATTGAAACAGGGGTAGGGGTATAAAATGTACTGTAAAAGGAGACTTAGAGTATATGCAGTGATTTCTTTAAGGCTATAATTCTGATAAATAAGTATTGTTGTGAGAAAAAGTGTTTTTAGAGAGTTTTCTATTTGAATAAATGTTTGTATATAGGGTTAAAAAATAGAACATACAGAATTTTACAAAATCTGGTTTATCTCAGAGATTTTAAAGAATTTAACTCAAATATGAAGTTTTATAAATATTTCATGAAGATTGAGAAAATCCTGGGCCTTAACTATGATGACTCAGCATAAATTCACAGTTTACAGTATGCATGGTTTACTTAAAGCCCTGAATTCAAAATAAATTCATAATATATGCCTATTTGTAATTTAAATTGTTTAGAAGTGCTTATATTTACTCTTCGCAGTAATTGCAACTCATTGATCCTTCCTAAATATTTCTGGTGGGGTGTTTTTGTCCTGTCGATAACCCAAAAGTAAGCCGTAACGCCTAAATGTGCTTTTTTGTGACTGCGGCATAAAAAAGTACAAGCTAGAATTACAAAAAGACCTCAGTAAAACTTACAATAGTGTGTTCTATCCTAAATATGTAGTAAATATTCCACATTGCTAGAAACAGGGTGAAAAAATTAGGAAATGTGAGGCCCCAGGGGCAAAACACAGAGAAAAATGCCTACCCCTGAGTCATAAAACAGATAATTTAACTTGTAAATGCTATGATTTTTTTATTTTAAAGGTCTTTTATAAAGTAAACAATAACTGTGCTAGGAAGTTATGCAAAAATCAGATGTAAGCAGTCATTTCAATCAAACTTTTAGTGAATTTATGCACCAGACTGATATCTTCATAAATACAACTTTTGCAAATATGGCTTTGTTTAAACACTTCTAGGACATATATTAACTAACTTATGTTAGATATATGGTTAGGGATGATACTGTTGTGACAAGAATTCTAAACTGACCATTTGAGGCAGAAATTGTGAACTTTCATTGACAAATAGGCATACAGTAAGATGTGGACTGGAGACACAGGCAGGATTGGATACTTT
Source organism: Mytilus californianus (assembly GCF_021869535.1). Lineage (NCBI taxonomy): Eukaryota > Metazoa > Mollusca > Bivalvia > Mytilida > Mytilidae > Mytilus > Mytilus californianus. Next base: position 2,542,913 of record NW_026262723.1, read on the forward strand.
GTGTAATCTTGAATGTTGGAATGCTTAACTACTAAACAATACATTTATAGTATTCTAAAATGCTTTCAATTTGTTATCAGAATAGTTTCAAACAGGTTTTAGACAGTTCATGTCAGAAAACATGCACATAGGGTAAGCTGGCAATAATTAGAGTCTTGTTTTCAAAATCTTAAAAAAATTGAAACAGGGGGTAGGGGTATAAAATGTACTGTAAAAGGAGACTTAGAGTATATGCAGTGATTTCTTTAAGGCTATAATTCTGATAAATAAGTATTGTTGTGAGAAAAAGTGTTTTTAGAGAGTTTTCTATTTGAATAAATGTTTGTATATAGGGTTAAAAAATAGAACATACAGAATTTCACAAAATCTGGTTTATCTCAGAGATTTTAAAGAATTTAACTCAAATATGAAGTTTTATAAATATTTCATGAAGATTGAGAAAATCCTGGGCCTTAACTATGATGACTCAGCATAAATTCACAGTTTACAGTATGCATGGTTTACTTAAAGCCCTGAATTCAAAATAAATTCATAATATATGCCTATTTGTAATTTAAATTGTTTAGAAGTGCTTATATTTACTCTTCGCAGTAATTGCAACTCATTGATCCTTCCTAAATATTTCTGGTGGGGTGTTTTTGTCCTGTCGATAACCCAAAAGTAAGCCGTAACGCCTAAATGGGCTTTTTTGTGACTGCGGCATAAAAAAGTACAAGCTAGAATTACAAAAAGACCTCAGTAAAACTTACAATAGTGTGTTCTATCCTAAATATGTAGTAAATATTCCACATTGCTAGAAACAGGGGAAAAAATTAGGAAATGTGAGGCCCCAGGGGCAAAACACAGAGAAAAATGCCTACCCCTGAGTCATAAAACAGATAATTTAACTTGTAAATGCTATGATTTTTTTATTTTAAAGGTCTTTTATAAAGTAAACAATAACTGTGCTAGGAAGTTATGCAAAAATCAGATGTAAGCAGTCATTTCAATCAAACTTTTAGTGAATTTATGCACCAGACTGATATCTTCATAAATACAACTTTTGCAAATATGGCTTTGTTTAAACACTTCTAGGACATATATTAACTAACTTATGTTAGATATATGGTTAGGGATGATACTGTTGTGACAAGAATTCTAAACTGACCATTTGAGGCAGAAATTGTGAACTTTCATTGACAAATAGGCATACAGTAAGATGTGGACTGGAGACACAGGCAGGATTGGATACTTTGTGTAATCTTGAATGTTGGAATGCTTAACTACTAAACAATACATTTATAGTATTCTAAAATGCTTTCAATTTGTTATCAGAATAGTTTCAAACAGGTTTTAGACAGTTCATGTCAGAAAACATGCACATAGGGTAAGCTGGCAATAATTAGAGTCTTGTTTTCAAAATCTTAAAAAAATTGAAACAGGGGGTAGGGGTATAAAATGTACTGTAAAAGGAGACTTAGAGTATATGCAGTGATTTCTTTAAGGCTATAATTCTGATAAATAAGTATTGTTGTGAGAAAAAGTGTTTTTAGAGAGTTTTCTATTTGAATAAATGTTTGTATATAGGGTTAAAAAATAGAACATACAGAATTTCACAAAATCTGGTTTATCTCAGAGATTTTAAAGAATTTAACTCAAATATGAAGTTTTATAAATATTTCATGAAGATTGAGAAAATCCTGGGCCTTAACTATGATGACTCAGCATAAATTCACAGTTTACAGTATGCATGGTTTACTTAAAGCCCTGAATTCAAAATAAATTCATAATATATGCCTATTTGTAATTTAAATTGTTTAGAAGTGCTTATATTTACTCTTCGCAGTAATTGCAACTCATTGATCCTTCCTAAATATTTCTGGTGGGGTGTTTTTGTCCTGTCGATAACCCAAAAGTAAGCCGTAACGCCTAAATGTGCTTTTTTGTGACTGCGGCATAAAAAAGTACAAGCTAGAATTACAAAAAGACCTCAGTAAAACTTACAATAGTGTGTTCTATCCTAAATATGTAGTAAATATTCCACATTGCTAGAAACAGGGGAAAAAAATTAGGAATGTGAGGCCCCAGGGGCAAAACACAGAGAAAAATGCCTACCCCTGAGTCATAAAACAGATAATTTAACTTGTAAATGCTATGATTTTTTTATTTTAAAGGTCTTTTATAAAGTAAACAATAACTGTTGCTAGGAAGTTATGCAAAAATCAGATGTAAGCAGTCATTTCAATCAAACTTTTAGTGAATTTATGCACCAGACTGATATCTTCATAAATACAACTTTTGCAAATATGGCTTTGTTTAAACACTTCTAGGACATATATTAACTAACTTATGTTAGATATATGGTTAGGGATGATACTGTTGTGACAAGAATTCTAAACTGACCATTTGAGGCAGAAATTGTGAACTTTCATTGACAAATAGGCATACAGTAAGATGTGGACTGGAGACACAGGCAGGATTGGATACTTTGTGTAATCTTGAATGTTGGAATGCTTAACTACTAAACAATACATTTATAGTATTCTAAAATGCTTTCAATTTGTTATCAGAATAGTTTCAAACAGGTTTTAGACAGTTCATGTCAGAAAACATGCACATAGGGTAAGCTGGCAATAATTAGAGTCTTGTTTTCAAATCTTAAAAAAATTGAAACAGGGGTAGGGGTATAAAATGTACTGTAAAAGGAGACTTAGAGTATATGCAGTGATTTCTTTAAGGCTATAATTCTGATAAATAAGTATTGTTGTGAGAAAAAGTGTTTTTAGAGAGTTTTCTATTTGAATAAAATGTTTGTATATAGGGTTAAAAAATAGAACATACAGAATTTCACAAAATCTGGTTTATCTCAGAGATTTTAAAGAATTTAACTCAAATATGAAGTTTTATAAATATTTCATGAAGATTGAGAAAATCCTGGGCCTTAACTATGATGACTCAGCATAAATTCACAGTTTACAGTATGCATGGTTTACTTAAAGCCCTGAATTCAAAATAAATTCATAATATATGCCTATTTGTAATTTAAATTGTTTAGAAGTGCTTATATTTACTCTTCGCAGTAATTGCAACTCATTGATCCTTCCTAAATATTTCTGGTGGGGTGTTTTTGTCCTGTCGATAACCCAAAAGTAAGCCGTAACGCCTAAATGTGCTTTTTTGTGACTGCGGCATAAAAAAGTACAAGCTAGAATTACAAAAAGACCTCAGTAAAACTTACAATAGTGTGTTCTATCCTAAATATGTAGTAAATATTCCACATTGCTAGAAACAGGGGAAAAAATTAGGAAATGTGAGGCCCCAGGGGCAAAACACAGAGAAAAATGCCTACCCCTGAGTCATAAAACAGATAATTTAACTTGTAAATGCTATGATTTTTTTATTTTAAAGGTCTTTTATAAAGTAAACAATAACTGTGCTAGGAAGTTATGCAAAAATCAGATGTAAGCAGTCATTTCAATCAAACTTTTAGTGAATTTATGCACCAGACTGATATCTTCATAAATACAACTTTTGCAAATATGGCTTTGTTTAAACACTTCTAGGACATATATTAACTAACTTATGTTAGATATATGGTTAGGGATGATACTGTTGTGACAAGAATTCTAAACTGACCATTTGAGGCAGAAATTGTGAACTTTCATTGACAAATAGGCATACAGTAAGATGTGGACTGGAGACACAGGCAGGATTGGATACTTTGTGTAATCTTGAATGTTGGAATGCTTAACTACTAAACAATACATTTATAGTATTCTAAAATGCTTTCAATTTGTTATCAGAATAGTTTCAAACAGGTTTTAGACAGTTCATGTCAGAAAACATGCACATAGGGTAAGCTGGCAATAATTAGAGTCTTGTTTTCAAAATCTTAAAAAAATTGAAACAGGGGTAGGGGTATAAAATGTACTGTAAAAGGAGACTTAGAGTATATGCAGTGATTTCTTTAAGGCTATAATTCTGATAAATAAGTATTGTTGTGAGAAAAAGTGTTTTTAGAGAGTTTTCTATTTGAATAAATGTTTGTATATAGGGTTAAAAAATAGAACATACAGAATTTCACAAAATCTGGTTTATCTCAGAGATTTTAAAGAATTTAACTCAAATATGAAGTTTTATAAATATTTCATGAAGATTGAGAAAATCCTGGGCCTTAACTATGATGACTCAGCATAAATTCACAGTTTACAGTATGCATGGTTTACTTAAAGCCCTGAATTCAAAATAAATTCATAATATATGCCTATTTGTAATTTAAATTGTTTAGAAGTGCTTATATTTACTCTTCGCAGTAATTGCAACTCATTGATCCTTCCTAAATATTTCTGGTGGGGTGTTTTTGTCCTGTCGATAACCCAAAAGTAAGCCGTAACGCCTAAATGGGCTTTTTTGTGACTGCGGCATAAAAAAGTACAAGCTAGAATTACAAAAAGACCTCAGTAAAACTTACAATAGTGTGTTCTATCCTAAATATGTAGTAAATATTCCACATTGCTAGAAACAGGGGAAAAAATTAGGAAATGTGAGGCCCCAGGGGCAAAACACAGAGAAAAATGCCTACCCCTGAGTCATAAAACAGATAATTTAACTTGTAAATGCTATGATTTTTTTATTTTAAAGGTCTTTTATAAAGTAAACAATAACTGTGCTAGGAAGTTATGCAAAAATCAGATGTAAGCAGTCATTTCAATCAAACTTTTAGTGAATTTATGCACCAGACTGATATCTTCATAAATACAACTTTTGCAAATATGGCTTTGTTTAAACACTTCTAGGACATATATTAACTAACTTATGTTAGATATATGGTTAGGGATGATACTGTTGTGACAAGAATTCTAAACTGACCATTTGAGGCAGAAATTGTGAACTTTCATTGACAAATAAGCATACAGTAAGATGTGGACTGGAGACACAGGCAGGATTGGATACTTTGTGTAATCTTGAATGTTGGAATGCTTAACTACTAAACAATACATTTATAGTATTCTAAAATGCTTTCAATTTGTTATCAGAATAGTTTCAAACAGGTTTTAGACAGTTCATGTCAGAAAACATGCACATAGGGTAAGCTGGCAATAATTAGAGTCTTGTTTTCAAAATCTTAAAAAAATTGAAACAGGGGTAGGGGTATAAAATGTACTGTAAAAGGAGACTTAGAGTATATGCAGTGATTTCTTTAAGGCTATAATTCTGATAAATAAGTATTGTTGTGAGAAAAAGTGTTTTTAGAGAGTTTTCTATTTGAATAAATGTTTGTATATAGGGTTAAAAAATAGAACATACAGAATTTCACAAAATCTGGTTTATCTCAGAGATTTTAAAGAATTTAACTCAAATATGAAGTTTTATAAATATTTCATGAAGATTGAGAAAATCCTGGGCCTTAACTATGATGACTCAGCATAAATTCACAGTTTACAGTATGCATGGTTTACTTAAAGCCCTGAATTCAAAATAAATTCATAATATATGCCTATTTGTAATTTAAATTGTTTAGAAGTGCTTATATTTACTCTTCGCAGTAATTGCAACTCATTGATCCTTCCTAAATATTTCTGGTGGGGTGTTTTTGTCCTGTCGATAACCCAAAAGTAAGCCGTAACGCCTAAATGTGCTTTTTTGTGACTGCGGCATAAAAAAGTACAAGCTAGAATTACAAAAAGACCTCAGTAAAACTTACAATAGTGTGTTCTATCCTAAATATGTAGTAAATATTCCACATTGCTAGAAACAGGGGAAAAAATTAGGAAATGTGAGGCCCCAGGGGCAAAACACAGAGAAAAATGCCTACCCCTGAGTCATAAAACAGATAATTTAACTTGTAAATGCTATGATTTTTTTATTTTAAAGGTCTTTTATAAAGTAAACAATAACTGTGCTAGGAAGTTATGCAAAAATCAGATGTAAGCAGTCATTTCAATCAAACTTTTAGTGAATTTATGCACCAGACTGATATCTTCATAAATACAACTTTTGCAAATATGGCTTTGTTTAAACACTTCTAGGACATATATTAACTAACTTATGTTAGATATATGGTTAGGGATGATACTGTTGTGACAAGAATTCTAAACTGACCATTTGAGGCAGAAATTGTGAACTTTCATTGACAAATAGGCATACAGTAAGATGTGGACTGGAGACACAGGCAGGATTGGATACTTTGTGTAATCTTGAATGTTGGAATGCTTAACTACTAAACAATACATTTATAGTATTCTAAAATGCTTTCAATTTGTTATCAGAATAGTTTCAAACAGGTTTTAGACAGTTCATGTCAGAAAACATGCACATAGGGTAAGCTGGCAATAATTAGAGTCTTGTTTTCAAAATCTTAAAAAAATTGAAACAGGAGTAGGGGTATAAAATGTACTGTAAAAGGAGACTTAGAGTATATGCAGTGATTTCTTTAAGGCTATAATTCTGATAAATAAGTATTGTTGTGAGAAAAAGTGTTTTTAGAGAGTTTTCTATTTGAATAAATGTTTGTATATAGGGTTAAAAAATAGAACATACAGAATTTCACAAAATCTGGTTTATCTCAGAGATTTTAAAGAATTTAACTCAAATATGAAGTTTTATAAATATTTCATGAAGATTGAGAAAATCCTGGGCCTTAACTATGATGACTCAGCATAAATTCACAGTTTACAGTATGCATGGTTTACTTAAAGCCCTGAATTCAAAATAAATTCATAATATATGCCTATTTGTAATTTAAATTGTTTAGAAGTGCTTATATTTACTCTTCGCAGTAATTGCAACTCATTGATCCTTCCTAAATATTTCTGGTGGGGTGTTTTTGTCCTGTCGATAACCCAAAAGTAAGCCGTAACGCCTAAATGTGCTTTTTTGTGACTGCGGCATAAAAAAGTACAAGCTAGAATTACAAAAAGACCTCAGTAAAACTTACAATAGTGTGTTCTATCCTAAATATGTAGTAAATATTCCACATTGCTAGAAACAGGGGAAAAAATTAGGAAATGTGAGGCCCCAGGGGCAAAACACAGAGAAAAATGCCTACCCCTGAGTCATAAAACAGATAATTTAACTTGTAAATGCTATGATTTTTTTATTTTAAAGGTCTTTTATAAAGTAAACAATAACTGTGCTAGGAAGTTATGCAAAAATCAGATGTAAGCAGTCATTTCAATCAAACTTTTAGTGAATTTATGCACCAGACTGATATCTTCATAAATACAACTTTTGCAAATATGGCTTTGTTTAAACACTTCTAGGACATATATTAACTAACTTATGTTAGATATATGGTTAGGGATGATACTGTTGTGACAAGAATTCTAAACTGACCATTTGAGGCAGAAATTGTGAACTTTCATTGACAAATAGGCATACAGTAAGATGTGGACTGGAGACACAGGCAGGATTGGATACTTTGTGTAATCTTGAATGTTGGAATGCTTAACTACTAAACAATACATTTATAGTATTCTAAAATGCTTTCAATTTGTTATCAGAATAGTTTCAAACAGGTTTTAGACAGTTCATGTCAGAAAACATGCACATAGGGTAAGCTGGCAATAATTAGAGTCTTGTTTTCAAAATCTTAAAAAAATTGAAACAGGGGTAGGGGTATAAAATGTACTGTAAAAGGAGACTTAGAGTATATGCAGTGATTTCTTTAAGGCTATAATTCTGATAAATAAGTATTGTTGTGAGAAAAAGTGTTTTTAGAGAGTTTTCTATTTGAATAAATGTTTGTATATAGGGTTAAAAAATAGAACATACAGAATTTCACAAAATCTGGTTTATCTCAGAGATTTTAAAGAATTTAACTCAAATATGAAGTTTTATAAATATTTCATGAAGATTGAGAAAATCCTGGGCCTTAACTATGATGACTCAGCATAAATTCACAGTTTACAGTATGCATGGTTTACTTAAAGCCCTGAATTCAAAATAAATTCATAATATATGCCTATTTGTAATTTAAATTGTTTAGAAGTGCTTATATTTACTCTTCGCAGTAATTGCAACTCATTGATCCTTCCTAAATATTTCTGGTGGGGTGTTTTTGTCCTGTCGATAACCCAAAAGTAAGCCGTAACGCCTAAATGTGCTTTTTTGTGACTGCGGCATAAAAAAGTACAAGCTAGAATTACAAAAAGACCTCAGTAAAACTTACAATAGTGTGTTCTATCCTAAATATGTAGTAAATATTCCACATTGCTAGAAACAGGGGAAAAAATTAGGAAATGTGAGGCCCCAGGGGCAAAACACAGAGAAAAATGCCTACCCCTGAGTCATAAAACAGATAATTTAACTTGTAAATGCTATGATTTTTTTATTTTAAAGGTCTTTTATAAAGTAAACAATAACTGTGCTAGGAAGTTATGCAAAAATCAGATGTAAGCAGTCATTTCAATCAAACTTTTAGTGAATTTATGCACCAGACTGATAACTTCATAAATACAACTTTTGCAAATATGGCTTTGTTTAAACACTTCTAGGACATATATTAACTAACTTATGTTAGATATATGGTTAGGGATGATACTGTTGTGACAAGAATTCTAAACTGACCATTTGAGGCAGAAATTGTGAACTTTCATTGACAAATAGGCATACAGTAAGATGTGGACTGGAGACACAGGCAGGATTGGATACTTTGTGTAATCTTGAATGTTGGAATGCTTAACTACTAAACAATACATTTATAGTATTCTAAAATGCTTTCAATTTGTTATCAGAATAGTTTCAAACAGGTTTTAGACAGTTCATGTCAGAAAACATGCACATAGGGTAAGCTGGCAATAATAAGAGTCTTGTTTTCAAAATCTTAAAAAAATTGAAACAGGGGTAGGGGTATAAAATGTACTGTAAAAGGAGACTTAGAGTATATGCAGTGATTTCTTTAAGGCTATAATTCTGATAAATAAGTATTGTTGTGAGAAAAAGTGTTTTTAGAGAGTTTTCTATTTGAATAAATGTTTGTATATAGGGTTAAAAAATAGAACATACAGAATTTCACAAAATCTGGTTTATCTCAGAGATTTTAAAGAATTTAACTCAAATATGAAGTTTTATAAATATTTCATGAAGATTGAGAAAATCCTGGGCCTTAACTATGATGACTCAGCATAAATTCACAGTTTACAGTATGCATGGTTTACTTAAAGCCCTGAATTCAAAATAAATTCATAATATATGCCTATTTGTAATTTAAATTGTTTAGAAGTGCTTATATTTACTCTTCGCAGTAATTGCAACTCATTGATCCTTCCTAAATATTTCTGGTGGGGTGTTTTTGTCCTGTCGATAACCCAAAAGTAAGCCGTAACGCCTAAATGTGCTTTTTTGTGACTGCGGCATAAAAAAGTACAAGCTAGAATTACAAAAAGACCTCAGTAAAACTTACAATAGTGTGTTCTATCCTAAATATGTAGTAAATATTCCACATTGCTAGAAACAGGGGAACAAATTAGGAAATGTGAGGCCCCAGGGGCAAAACACAGAGAAAAATGCCTACCCCTGAGTCATAAAACAGATAATTTAACTTGTAAATGCTATGATTTTTTTATTTTAAAGGTCTTTTATAAAGTAAACAATAACTGTGCTAGGAAGTTATGCAAAAATCAGATGTAAGCAGTCATTTCAATCAAACTTTTAGTGAATTTATGCACCAGACTGATAACTTCATAAATACAACTTTTGCAAATATGGCTTTGTTTAAACACTTCTAGGACATATATTAACTAACTTATGTTAGATATATGGTTAGGGATGATACTGTTGTGACAAGAATTCTAAACTGACCATTTGAGGCAGAAATTGTGAACTTTCATTGACAAATAGGCATACAGTAAGATGTGGACTGGAGACACAGGCAGGATTGGATACTTTGTATAATCTTGAATGTTGGAATGCTTAACTACTAAACAATACATTTATAGTATTCTAAAATGCTTTCAATTTGTTATCAGAATAGTTTCAAACAGGTTTTAGACAGTTCATGTCAGAAAACATGCACATAGGGTAAGCTGGCAATAATTAGAGTCTTGTTTTCAAAATCTTAAAAAAATTGAAACAGGGGTAGGGGTATAAAATGTACTGTAAAAGGAGACTTAGAGTATATGCAGTGATTTCTTTAAGGCTATAATTCTGATAAATAAGTATTGTTGTGAGAAAAAGTGTTTTTAGAGAGTTTTCTATTTGAATAAATGTTTGTATATAGGGTTAAAAAATAGAACATACAGAATTTCACAAAATCTGGTTTATCTCAGAGATTTTAAAGAATTTAACTCAAATATGAAGTTTTATAAATATTTCATGAAGATTGAGAAAATCCTGGGCCTTAACTATGATGACTCAGCATAAATTCACAGTTTACAGTATGCATGGTTTACTTAAAGCCCTGAATTCAAAATAAATTCATAATATATGCCTATTTGTAATTTAAATTGTTTAGAAGTGCTTATATTTACTCTTCGCAGTAATTGCAACTCATTGATCCTTCCTAAATATTTCTGGTGGGGTGTTTTTGTCCTGTCGATAACCCAAAAAGTAAGCCGTAACGCCTAAATGTGCTTTTTTGTGACTGCGGCATAAAAAAGTACAAGCTAGAATTACAAAAAGACCTCAGTAAAACTTACAATAGTGTGTTCTATCCTAAATATGTAGTAAATATTCCACATTGCTAGAAACAGGGGAAAAAATTAGGAAATGTGAGGCCCCAGGGGCAAAACACAGAGAAAAATGCCTACCCCTGAGTCATAAAACAGATAATTTAACTTGTAAATGCTATGATTTTTTTATTTTAAAGGTCTTTTATAAAGTAAACAATAACTGTGCTAGGAAGTTATGCAAAAATCAGATGTAAGCAGTCATTTCAATCAAACTTTTAGTGAATTTATGCACCAGACTGATATCTTCATAAATACAACTTTTGCAAATATGGCTTTGTTTAAACACTTCTAGGACATATATTAACTAACTTATGTTAGATATATGGTTAGGGATGATACTGTTGTGACAAGAATTCTAAACTGACCATTTGAGGCAGAAATTGTGAACTTTCATTGACAAATAGGCATACAGTAAGATGTGGACTGGAGACACAGGCAGGATTGGATACTTTGTGTAATCTTGAATGTTGGAATGCTTAACTACTAAACAATACATTTATAGTATTCTAAAATGCTTTCAATTTGTTATCAGAATAGTTTCAAACAGGTTTTAGACAGTTCATGTCAGAAAACATGCACATAGGGTAAGCTGGCAATAATTAGAGTCTTGTTTTCAAAATCTTAAAAAAATTGAAACAGGGGTAGGGGTATAAAATGTACTGTAAAAGGAGACTTAGAGTATATGCAGTGATTTCTTTAAGGCTATAATTCTGATAAATAAGTATTGTTGTGAGAAAAAGTGTTTTTAGAGAGTTTTCTATTTGAATAAATGTTTGTATATAGGGTTAAAAAATAGAACATACAGAATTTCACAAAATCTGGTTTATCTCAGAGATTTTAAAGAATTTAACTCAAATATGAAGTTTTATAAATATTTCATGAAGATTGAGAAAATCCTGGGCCTTAACTATGATGACTCAGCATAAATTCACAGTTTACAGTATGCATGGTTTACTTAAAGCCCTGAATTCAAAATAAATTCATAATATATGCCTATTTGTAATTTAAATTGTTTAGAAGTGCTTATATTTACTCTTCGCAGTAATTGCAACTCATTGATCCTTCCTAAATATTTCTGGTGGGGTGTTTTTGTCCTGTCGATAACCCAAAAGTAAGCCGTAACGCCTAAATGTGCTTTTTTGTGACTGCGGCATAAAAAAGTACAAGCTAGAATTACAAAAAGACCTCAGTAAAACTTACAATAGTGTGTTCTATCCTAAATATGTAGTAAATATTCCACATTGCTAGAAACAGGGGAAAAAATTAGGAAATGTGAGGCCCCAGGGGCAAAACACAGAGAAAAATGCCTACCCCTGAGTCATAAAACAGATAATTTAACTTGTAAATGCTATGATTTTTTTATTTTAAAGGTCTTTTATAAAGTAAACAATAACTGTGCTAGGAAGTTATGCAAAAATCAGATGTAAGCAGTCATTTCAATCAAACTTTTAGTGAATTTATGCACCAGACTGATAACTTCATAAATACAACTTTTGCAAATATGGCTTTGTTTAAACACTTCTAGGACATATATTAACTAACTTATGTTAGATATATGGTTAGGGATGATACTGTTGTGACAAGAATTCTAAACTGACCATTTGAGGCAGAAATTGTGAACTTTCATTGACAAATAGGCATACAGTAAGATGTGGACTGGAGACACAGGCAGGATTGGATACTTTGTATAATCTTGAATGTTGGAATGCTTAACTACTAAACAATACATTTATAGTATTCTAAAATGCTTTCAATTTGTTATCAGAATAGTTTCAAACAGGTTTTAGACAGTTCATGTCAGAAAACATGCACATAGGGTAAGCTGGCAATAATTAGAGTCTTGTTTTCAAAATCTTAAAAAAATTGAAACAGGGGTAGGGGTATAAAATGTACTGTAAAAGGAGACTTAGAGTATATGCAGTGATTTCTTTAAGGCTATAATTCTGATAAATAAGTATTGTTGTGAGAAAAAGTGTTTTTAGAGAGTTTTCTATTTGAATAAATGTTTGTATATAGGGTTAAAAAATAGAACATACAGAATTTCACAAAATCTGGTTTATCTCAGAGATTTTAAAGAATTTAACTCAAATATGAAGTTTTATAAATATTTCATGAAGATTGAGAAAATCCTGGGCCTTAACTATGATGACTCAGCATAAATTCACAGTTTACAGTATGCATGGTTTACTTAAAGCCCTGAATTCAAAATAAATTCATAATATATGCCTATTTGTAATTTAAATTGTTTAGAAGTGCTTATATTTACTCTTCGCAGTAATTGCAACTCATTGATCCTTCCTAAATATTTCTGGTGGGGTGTTTTTGTCCTGTCGATAACCCAAAAGTAAGCCGTAACGCCTAAATGTGCTTTTTTGTGACTGCGGCATAAAAAAGTACAAGCTAGAATTACAAAAAGACCTCAGTAAAACTTACAATAGTGTGTTCTATCCTAAATATGTAGTAAATATTCCACATTGCTAGAAACAGGGGAAAAAATTAGGAAATGTGAGGCCCCAGGGGCAAAACACAGAGAAAAATGCCTACCCCTGAGTCATAAAACAGATAATTTAACTTGTAAATGCTATGATTTTTTTATTTTAAAGGTCTTTTATAAAGTAAACAATAACTGTGCTAGGAAGTTATGCAAAAATCAGATGTAAGCAGTCATTTCAATCAAACTTTTAGTGAATTTATGCACCAGACTGATATCTTCATAAATACAACTTTTGCAAATATGGCTTTGTTTAAACACTTCTAGGACATATATTAACTAACTTATGTTAGATATATGGTTAGGGATGATACTGTTGTGACAAGAATTCTAAACTGACCATTTGAGGCAGAAATTGTGAACTTTCATTGACAAATAGGCATACAGTAAGATGTGGACTGGAGACACAGGCAGGATTGGATACTTTGTGTAATCTTGAATGTTGGAATGCTTAACTACTAAACAATACATTTATAGTATTCTAAAATGCTTTCAATTTGTTATCAGAATAGTTTCAAACAGGTTTTAGACAGTTCATGTCAGAAAACATGCACATAGGGTAAGCTGGCAATAATTAGAGTCTTGTTTTCAAAATCTTAAAAAAATTGAAACAGGGGTAGGGGTATAAAATGTACTGTAAAAGGAGACTTAGAGTATATGCAGTGATTTCTTTAAGGCTATAATTCTGATAAATAAGTATTGTTGTGAGAAAAAGTGTTTTTAGAGAGTTTTCTATTTGAATAAATGTTTGTATATAGGGTTAAAAAATAGAACATACAGAATTTCACAAAATCTGGTTTATCTCAGAGATTTTAAAGAATTTAACTCAAATATGAAGTTTTATAAATATTTCATGAAGATTGAGAAAATCCTGGGCCTTAACTATGATGACTCAGCATAAATTCACAGTTTACAGTATGCATGGTTTACTTAAAGCCCTGAATTCAAAATAAATTCATAATATATGCCTATTTGTAATTTAAATTGTTTAGAAGTGCTTATATTTACTCTTCGCAGTAATTGCAACTCATTGATCCTTCCTAAATATTTCTGGTGGGGTGTTTTTGTCCTGTCGATAACCCAAAAGTAAGCCGTAACGCCTAAATGTGCTTTTTTGTGACTGCGGCATAAAAAAGTACAAGCTAGAATTACAAAAAGACCTCAGTAAAACTTACAATAGTGTGTTCTATCCTAAATATGTAGTAAATATTCCACATTGCTAGAAACAGGGGAAAAAATTAGGAAATGTGAGGCCCCAGGGGCAAAACACAGAGAAAAATGCCTACCCCTGAGTCATAAAACAGATAATTTAACTTGTAAATGCTATGATTTTTTTATTTTAAAGGTCTTTTATAAAGTAAACAATAACTGTGCTAGGAAGTTATGCAAAAATCAGATGTAAGCAGTCATTTCAATCAAACTTTTAGTGAATTTATGCACCAGACTGATATCTTCATAAATACAACTTTTGCAAATATGGCTTTGTTTAAACACTTCTAGGACATATATTAACTAACTTATGTTAGATATATGGTTAGGGATGATACTGTTGTGACAAGAATTCTAAACTGACCATTTGAGGCAGAAATTGTGAACTTTCATTGACAAATAGGCATACAGTAAGATGTGGACTGGAGACACAGGCAGGATTGGATACTTTGTGTAATCTTGAATGTTGGAATGCTTAACTACTAAACAATACATTTATAGTATTCTAAAATGCTTTCAATTTGTTATCAGAATAGTTTCAAACAGGTTTTAGACAGTTCATGTCAGAAAACATGCACATAGGGTAAGCTGGCAATAATTAGAGTCTTGTTTTCAAAATCTTAAAAAAATTGAAACAGGGGTAGGGGTATAAAATGTACTGTAAAAGGAGACTTAGAGTATATGCAGTGATTTCTTTAAGGCTATAATTCTGATAAATAAGTATTGTTGTGAGAAAAAGTGTTTTTAGAGAGTTTTCTATTTGAATAAATGTTTGTATATAGGGTTAAAAAATAGAACATACAGAATTTCACAAAATCTGGTTTATCTCAGAGATTTTAAAGAATTTAACTCAAATATGAAGTTTTATAAATATTTCATGAAGATTGAGAAAATCCTGGGCCTTAACTATGATGACTCAGCATAAATTCACAGTTTACAGTATGCATGGTTTACTTAAAGCCCTGAATTCAAAATAAATTCATAATATATGCCTATTTGTAATTTAAATTGTTTAGAAGTGCTTATATTTACTCTTCGCAGTAATTGCAACTCATTGATCCTTCCTAAATATTTCTGGTGGGGTGTTTTTGTCCTGTCGATAACCCAAAAGTAAGCCGTAACGCCTAAATGTGCTTTTTTGTGACTGCGGCATAAAAAAGTACAAGCTAGAATTACAAAAAGACCTCAGTAAAACTTACAATAGTGTGTTCTATCCTAAATATGTAGTAAATATTCCACATTGCTAGAAACAGGGGAAAAAATTAGGAAATGTGAGGCCCCAGGGGCAAAACACAGAGAAAAATGCCTACCCCTGAGTCATAAAACAGATAATTTAACTTGTAAATGCTATGATTTTTTTATTTTAAAGGTCTTTTATAAAGTAAACAATAACTGTGCTAGGAAGTTATGCAAAAATCAGATGTAAGCAGTCATTTCAATCAAACTTTTAGTGAATTTATGCACCAGACTGATATCTTCATAAATACAACTTTTGCAAATATGGCTTTGTTTAAACACTTCTAGGACATATATTAACTAACTTATGTTAGATATATGGTTAGGGATGATACTGTTGTGACAAGAATTCTAAACTGACCATTTGAGGCAGAAATTGTGAACTTTCATTGACAAATAGGCATACAGTAAGATGTGGACTGGAGACACAGGCAGGATTGGATACTTTGTGTAATCTTGAATGTTGGAATGCTTAACTACTAAACAATACATTTATAGTATTCTAAAATGCTTTCAATTTGTTATCAGAATAGTTTCAAACAGGTTTTAGACAGTTCATGTCAGAAAACATGCACATAGGGTAAGCTGGCAATAATTAGAGTCTTGTTTTCAAAATCTTAAAAAAATTGAAACAGGGGTAGGGGTATAAAATGTACTGTAAAAGGAGACTTAGAGTATATGCAGTGATTTCTTTAAGGCTATAATTCTGATAAATAAGTATTGTTGTGAGAAAAAGTGTTTTTAGAGAGTTTTCTATTTGAATAAATGTTTGTATATAGGGTTAAAAAATAGAACATACAGAATTTCACAAAATCTGGTTTATCTCAGAGATTTTAAAGAATTTAACTCAAATATGAAGTTTTATAAATATTTCATGAAGATTGAGAAAATCCTGGGCCTTAAACTATGATGACTCAGCATAAATTCACAGTTTACAGTATGCATGGTTTACTTAAAGCCCTGAATTCAAAATAAATTCATAATATATGCCTATTTGTAATTTAAATTGTTTAGATGTGCTTATATTTACTCTTCGCAGTAATTGCAACTCATTGATCCTTCCTAAATATTTCTGGTGGGGTGTTTTTGTCCTGTCGATAACCCAAAAGTAAGCCGTAACGCCTAAATGTGCTTTTTTGTGACTGCGGCATAAAAAAGTACAAGCTAGAATTACAAAAAGACCTCAGTAAAACTTACAATAGTGTGTTCTATCCTAAATATGTAGTAAATATTCCACATTGCTAGAAACAGGGGAAAAAATTAGGAAATGTGAGGCCCCAGGGGCAAAACACAGAGAAAAATGCCTACCCCTGAGTCATAAAACAGATAATTTAACTTGTAAATGCTATGATTTTTTTATTTTAAAGGTCTTTTATAAAGTAAACAATAACTGTGCTAGGAAGTTATGCAAAAATCAGATGTAAGCAGTCATTTCAATCAAACTTTTAGTGAATTTATGCACCAGACTGATATCTTCATAAATACAACTTTTGCAAATATGGCTTTGTTTAAACACTTCTAGGACATATATTAACTAACTTATGTTAGATATATGGTTAGGGATGATACTGTTGTGACAAGAATTCTAAACTGACCATTTGAGGCAGAAATTGTGAACTTTCATTGACAAATAGGCATACAGTAAGATGTGGACTGGAGACACAGGCAGGATTGGATACTTTGTGTAATCTTGAATGTTGGAATGCTTAACTACTAAACAATACATTTATAGTATTCTAAAATGCTTTCAATTTGTTATCAGAATAGTTTCAAACAGGTTTTAGACAGTTCATGTCAGAAAACATGCACATAGGGTAAGCTGGCAATAATTAGAGTCTTGTTTTCAAAATCTTAAAAAAATTGAAACAGGGGTAGGGGTATAAAATGTACTGTAAAAGGAGACTTAGAGTATATGCAGTGATTTCTTTAAGGCTATAATTCTGATAAATAAGTATTGTTGTGAGAAAAAGTGTTTTTAGAGAGTTTTCTATTTGAATAAATGTTTGTATATAGGGTTAAAAAATAGAACATACAGAATTTCACAAAATCTGGTTTATCTCAGAGATTTTAAAGAATTTAACTCAAATATGAAGTTTTATAAATATTTCATGAAGATTGAGAAAATCCTGGGCCTTAACTATGATGACTCAGCATAAATTCACAGTTTACAGTATGCATGGTTTACTTAAAGCCCTGAATTCAAAATAAATTCATAATATATGCCTATTTGTAATTTAAATTGTTTAGATGTGCTTATATTTACTCTTCGCAGTAATTGCAACTCATTGATCCTTCCTAAATATTTCTGGTGGGGTGTTTTTGTCCTGTCGATAACCCAAAAGTAAGCCGTAACGCCTAAATGTGCTTTTTTGTGACTGCGGCATAAAAAAGTACAAGCTAGAATTACAAAAAGACCTCAGTAAAACTTACAATAGTGTGTTCTATCCTAAATATGTAGTAAATATTCCACATTGCTAGAAACAGGGGAAAAAATTAGGAAATGTGAGGCCCCAGGGGCAAAACACAGAGAAAAATGCCTACCCCTGAGTCATAAAACAGATAATTTAACTTGTAAATGCTATGATTTTTTTATTTTAAAGGTCTTTTATAAAGTAAACAATAACTGTGCTAGGAAGTTATGCAAAAATCAGATGTAAGCAGTCATTTCAATCAAACTTTTAGTGAATTTATGCACCAGACTGATATCTTCATAAATACAACTTTTGCAAATATGGCTTTGTTTAAACACTTCTAGGACATATATTAACTAACTTATGTTAGATATATGGTTAGGGATGATACTGTTGTGACAAGAATTCTAAACTGACCATTTGAGGCAGAAATTGTGAACTTTCATTGACAAATAGGCATACAGTAAGATGTGGACTGGAGACACAGGCAGGATTGGATACTTTGTGTAATCTTGAATGTTGGAATGCTTAACTACTAAACAATACATTTATAGTATTCTAAAATGCTTTCAATTTGTTATCAGAATAGTTTCAAACAGGTTTTAGACAGTTCATGTCAGAAAACATGCACATAGGGTAAGCTGGCAATAATTAGAGTCTTGTTTTCAAAATCTTAAAAAAATTGAAACAGGGGTAGGGGTATAAAATGTACTGTAAAAGGAGACTTAGAGTATATGCAGTGATTTCTTTAAGGCTATAATTCTGATAAATAAGTATTGTTGTGAGAAAAAGTGTTTTTAGAGAGTTTTCTATTTGAATAAATGTTTGTATATAGGGTTAAAAAATAGAACATACAGAATTTCACAAAATCTGGTTTATCTCAGAGATTTTAAAGAATTTAACTCAAATATGAAGTTTTATAAATATTTCATGAAGATTGAGAAAATCCTGGGCCTTAAACTATGATGACTCAGCATAAATTCACAGTTTACAGTATGCATGGTTTACTTAAAGCCCTGAATTCAAAATAAATTCATAATATATGCCTATTTGTAATTTAAATTGTTTAGAAGTGCTTATATTTACTCTTCGCAGTAATTGCAACTCATTGATCCTTCCTAAATATTTCTGGTGGGGTGTTTTTGTCCTGTCGATAACCCAAAAGTAAGCCGTAACGCCTAAATGTGCTTTTTTGTGACTGCGGCATAAAAAAGTACAAGCTAGAATTACAAAAAGACCTCAGTAAAACTTACAATAGTGTGTTCTATCCTAAATATGTAGTAAATATTCCACATTGCTAGAAACAGGGGAAAAAATTAGGAAATGTGAGGCCCCAGGGGCAAAACACAGAGAAAAATGCCTACCCCTGAGTCATAAAACAGATAATTTAACTTGTAAATGCTATGATTTTTTTATTTTAAAGGTCTTTTATAAAGTAAACAATAACTGTGCTAGGAAGTTATGCAAAAATCAGATGTAAGCAGTCATTTCAATCAAACTTTTAGTGAATTTATGCACCAGACTGATATCTTCATAAATACAACTTTTGCAAATATGGCTTTGTTTAAACACTTCTAGGACATATATTAACTAACTTATGTTAGATATATGGTTAGGGATGATACTGTTGTGACAAGAATTCTAAACTGACCATTTGAGGCAGAAATTGTGAACTTTCATTGAAAAAAGGCATACAGTAAGATGTGGACTGGAGACACAGGCAGGATTGGATACTTTGTGTAATCTTGAATGTTGGAATGCTTAACTACTAAACAATACATTTATAGTATTCTAAAATGCTTTCAATTTGTTATCAGAATAGTTTCAAACAGGTTTTAGACAGTTCATGTCAGAAAACATGCACATAGGGTAAGCTGGCAATAATTAGAGTCTTGTTTTCAAAATCTTAAAAAAATTGAAACAGGGGTAGGGGTATAAAATGTACTGTAAAAGGAGACTTAGAGTATATGCAGTGATTTCTTTAAGGCTATAATTCTGATAAATAAGTATTGTTGTGAGAAAAAGTGTTTTTAGAGAGTTTTCTATTTGAATAAATGTTTGTATATAGGGTTAAAAAATAGAACATACAGAATTTCACAAAATCTGGTTTATCTCAGAGATTTTAAAGAATTTAACTCAAATATGAAGTTTTATAAATATTTCATGAAGATTGAGAAAATCCTGGGCCTTAACTATGATGACTCAGCATAAATTCACAGTTTACAGTATGCATGGTTTACTTAAAGCCCTGAATTCAAAATAAATTCATAATATATGCCTATTTGTAATTTAAATTGTTTAGAAGTGCTTATATTTACTCTTCGCAGTAATTGCAACTCATTGATCCTTCCTAAATATTTCTGGTGGGGTGTTTTTGTCCTGTCGATAACCCAAAAGTAAGCCGTAACGCCTAAATGTGCTTTTTTGTGACTGCGGCATAAAAAAGTACAAGCTAGAATTACAAAAAGACCTCAGTAAAACTTACAATAGTGTGTTCTATCCTAAATATGTAGTAAATATTCCACATTGCTAGAAACAGGGGAAAAAATTAGGAAATGTGAGGCCCCAGGGGCAAAACACAGAGAAAAATGCCTACCCCTGAGTCATAAAACAGATAATTTAACTTGTAAATGCTATGATTTTTTTTATTTTAAAGGTCTTTTATAAAGTAAACAATAACTGTGCTAGGAAGTTATGCAAAAATCAGATGTAAGCAGTCATTTCAATCAAACTTTTAGTGAATTTATGCACCAGACTGATATCTTCATAAATACAACTTTTGCAAATATGGCTTTGTTTAAACACTTCTAGGACATATATTAACTAACTTATGTTAGATATATGGTTAGGGATGATACTGTTGTGACAAGAATTCTAAACTGACCATTTGAGGCAGAAATTGTGAACTTTCATTGACAAATAGGCATACAGTAAGATGTGGACTGGAGACACAGGCAGGATTGGATACTTTGTGTAATCTTGAATGTTGGAATGCTTAACTACTAAACAATACATTTATAGTATTCTAAAATGCTTTCAATTTGTTATCAGAATAGTTTCAAACAGGTTTTAGACAGTTCATGTCAGAAAACATGCACATAGGGTAAGCTGGCAATAATTAGAGTCTTGTTTTCAAAATCTTAAAAAAATTGAAACAGGGGTAGGGGTATAAAATGTACTGTAAAAGGAGACTTAGAGTATATGCAGTGATTTCTTTAAGGCTATAATTCTGATAAATAAGTATTGTTGTGAGAAAAAGTGTTTTAGAGAGTTTTCTATTTGAATAAATGTTTGTATATAGGGTTAAAAAATAGAACATACAGAATTTCACAAAATCTTGTTTATCTCAGAGATTTTAAAGAATTTAACTCAAATATGAAGTTTTATAAATATTTCATGAAGATTGAGAAAATCCTGGGCCTTAACTATGACGACTCAGCATAAATTCACAGTTTACAGTATGCATGGTTTACTTAAAGCCCTGAATTCAAAATAAATTCATAATATATGCCTATTTGTAATTTAAATTGTTTAGAAGTGCTTATATTTACTCTTCGCAGTAATTGCAACTCATTGATCCTTCCTAAATATTTCTGGTGGGGTGTTTTTGTCCTGTCGATAACCCAAAAGTAAGCCGTAACGCCTAAATGTGCTTTTTTGTGACTGCGGCATAAAAAAGTACAAGCTAGAATTACAAAAAGACCTCAGTAAAACTTACAATAGTGTGTTCTATCCTAAATATGTAGTAAATATTCCACATTGCTAGAAACAGGGGAAAAAATTAGGAAATGTGAGGCCCCAGGGGCAAAACACAGAGAAAAATGCCTACCCCTGAGTCATAAAACAGATAATTTAACTTGTAAATGCTATGATTTTTTTTATTTTAAAGGTCTTTTATAAAGTAAACAATAACTGTGCTAGGAAGTTATGCAAAAATCAGATGTAAGCAGTCATTTCAATCAAACTTTTAGTGAATTTATGCACCAGACTGATATCTTCATAAATACAACTTTTGCAAATATGGCTTTGTTTAAACACTTCTAGGACATATATTAACTAACTTATGTTAGATATATGGTTAGGGATGATACTGTTGTGACAAGAATTCTAAACTGACCATTTGAGGCAGAAATTGTGAACTTTCATTGACAAATAGGCATACAGTAAGATGTGGACTGGAGACACAGGCAGGATTGGATACTTTGTGTAATCTTGAATGTTGGAATGCTTAACTACTAAACAATACATTTATAGTATTCTAAAATGCTTTCAATTTGTTATCAGAATAGTTTCAAACAGGTTTTAGACAGTTCATGTCAGAAAACATGCACATAGGGTAAGCTGGCAATAATTAGAGTCTTGTTTTCAAAATCTTAAAAAAATTGAAACAGGGGTAGGGGTATAAAATGTACTGTAAAAGGAGACTTAGAGTATATGCAGTGATTTCTTTAAGGCTATAATTCTGATAAACAAGTATTGTTGTGAGAAAAAGTGTTTTTAGAGAGTTTTCTATTTGAATAAATGTTTGTATATAGGGTTAAAAAATAGAACATACAGAATTTCACAAAATCTTGTTTATCTCAGAGATTTTAAAGAATTTAACTCAAATATGAAGTTTTATAAATATTTCATGAAGATTGAGAAAATCCTGGGCCTTAACTATGACGACTCAGCATAAATTCACAGTTTACAGTATGCATGGTTTACTTAAAGCCCTGAATTCAAAATAAATTCATAATATATGCCTATTTGTAATTTAAATTGTTTAGAAGTGCTTATATTTACTCTTCGCAGTAATTGCAACTCATTGATCCTTCCTAAATATTTCTGGTGGGGTGTTTTTGTCCTGTCGATAACCCAAAAGTAAGCCGTAACGCCTAAATGTGCTTTTTTGTGACTGCGGCATAAAAAAGTACAAGCTAGAATTACAAAAAGACCTCAGTAAAACTTACAATAGTGTGTTCTATCCTAAATATGTAGTAAATATTCCACATTGCTAGAAACAGGGGAAAAAATTAGGAAATGTGAGGCCCCAGGGGCAAAACACAGAGAAAAATGCCTACCCCTGAGTCATAAAACAGATAATTTAACTTGTAAATGCTATGATTTTTTTATTTTAAAGGTCTTTTATAAAGTAAACAATAACTGTGCTAGGAAGTTATGCAAAAATCAGATGTAAGCAGTCATTTCAATCAAACTTTTAGTGAATTTATGCACCAGACTGATATCTTCATAAATACAACTTTTGCAAATATGGCTTTGTTTAAACACTTCTAGGACATATATTAACTAACTTATGTTAGATATATGGTTAGGGATGATACTGTTGTGACAAGAATTCTAAACTGACCATTTGAGGCAGAAATTGTGAACTTTCATTGACAAATAGGCATACAGTAAGATGTGGACTGGAGACACAGGCAGGATTGGATACTTTGTGTAATCTTGAATGTTGGAATGCTTAACTACTAAACAATACATTTATAGTATTCTAAAATGCTTTCAATTTGTTATCAGAATAGTTTCAAACAGGTTTTAGACAGTTCATGTCAGAAAACATGCACATAGGGTAAGCTGGCAATAATTAGAGTCTTGTTTTCAAAATCTTAAAAAAATTGAAACAGGGGTAGGGGTATAAAATGTACTGTAAAAGGAGACTTAGAGTATATGCAGTGATTTCTTTAAGGCTATAATTCTGATAAACAAGTATTGTTGTGAGAAAAAGTGTTTTTAGAGAGTTTTCTATTTGAATAAATGTTTGTATATAGGGTTAAAAAATAGAACATACAGAATTTCACAAAATCTGGTTTATCTCAGAGATTTTAAAGAATTTAACTCAAATATGAAGTTTTATAAATATTTCATGAAGATTGAGAAAATCCTGGGCCTTAACTATGACGACTCAGCATAAATTCACAGTTTACAGTATGCATGGTTTACTTAAAGCCCTGAATTCAAAATAAATTCATAATATATGCCTATTTGTAATTTAAATTGTTTAGAAGTGCTTATATTTACTCTTCGCAGTAATTGCAACTCATTGATCCTTCCTAAATATTTCTGGTGGGGTGTTTTTGTCCTGTCGATAACCCAAAAGTAAGCCGTAACGCCTAAATGTGCTTTTTTGTGACTGCGGCATAAAAAAGTACAAGCTAGAATTACAAAAAGACCTCAGTAAAACTTACAATAGTGTGTTCTATCCTAAATATGTAGTAAATATTCCACATTGCTAGAAACAGGGGAAAAAATTAGGAAATGTGAGGCCCCAGGGGCAAAACACAGAGAAAAATGCCTACCCCTGAGTCATAAAACAGATAATTTAACTTGTAAATGCTATGATTTTTTTATTTTAAAGGTCTTTTATAAAGTAAACAATAACTGTGCTAGGAAGTTATGCAAAAATCAGATGTAAGCAGTCATTTCAATCAAACTTTTAGTGAATTTATGCACCAGACTGATATCTTCATAAATACAACTTTTGCAAATATGGCTTTGTTTAAACACTTCTAGGACATATATTAACTAACTTATGTTAGATATATGGTTAGGGATGATACTGTTGTGACAAGAATTCTAAACTGACCATTTGAGGCAGAAATTGTGAACTTTCATTGACAAATAGGCATACAGTAAGATGTGGACTGGAGACACAGGCAGGATTGGATACTTTGTGTAATCTTGAATGTTGGAATGCTTAACTACTAAACAATACATTTATAGTATTCTAAAATGCTTTCAATTTGTTATCAGAATAGTTTCAAACAGGTTTTAGACAGTTCATGTCAGAAAACATGCACATAGGGTAAGCTGGCAATAATTAGAGTCTTGTTTTCAAAATCTTAAAAAAATTGAAACAGGGGTAGGGGTATAAAATGTACTGTAAAAGGAGACTTAGAGTATATGCAGTGATTTCTTTAAGGCTATAATTCTGATAAACAAGTATTGTTGTGAGAAAAAGTGTTTTTAGAGAGTTTTCTATTTGAATAAATGTTTGTATATAGGGTTAAAAAATAGAACATACAGAATTTCACAAAATCTGGTTTATCTCAGAGATTTTAAAGAATTTAACTCAAATATGAAGTTTTATAAATATTTCATGAAGATTGAGAAAATCCTGGGCCTTAACTATGACGACTCAGCATAAATTCACAGTTTACAGTATGCATGGTTTACTTAAAGCCCTGAATTCAAAATAAATTCATAATATATGCCTATTTGTAATTTAAATTGTTTAGAAGTGCTTATATTTACTCTTCGCAGTAATTGCAACTCATTGATCCTTCCTAAATATTTCTGGTGGGGTGTTTTTGTCCTGTCGATAACCCAAAAGTAAGCCGTAACGCCTAAATGTGCTTTTTTGTGACTGCGGCATAAAAAAGTACAAGCTAGAATTACAAAAAGACCTCAGTAAAACTTACAATAGTGTGTTCTATCCTAAATATGTAGTAAATATTCCACATTGCTAGAAACAGGGGAAAAAATTAGGAAATGTGAGGCCCCAGGGGCAAAACACAGAGAAAAATGCCTACCCCTGAGTCATAAAACAGATAATTTAACTTGTAAATGCTATGATTTTTTTATTTTAAAGGTCTTTTATAAAGTAAACAATAACTGTGCTAGGAAGTTATGCAAAAATCAGATGTAAGCAGTCATTTCAATCAAACTTTTAGTGAATTTATGCACCAGACTGATATCTTCATAAATACAACTTTTGCAAATATGGCTTTGTTTAAACACTTCTAGGACATATATTAACTAACTTATGTTAGATATATGGTTAGGGATGATACTGTTGTGACAAGAATTCTAAACTGACCATTTGAGGCAGAAATTGTGAACTTTCATTGACAAATAGGCATACAGTAAGATGTGGACTGGAGACACAGGCAGGATTGGATACTTTGTGTAATCTTGAATGTTGGAATGCTTAACTACTAAACAATACATTTATAGTATTCTAAAATGCTTTCAATTTGTTATCAGAACAGTTTCAAACAGGTTTTAGACAGTTCATGTCAGAAAACATGCACATAGGGTAAGCTGGCAATAATTAGAGTCTTGTTTTCAAAATCTTAAAAAAATTGAAACAGGGGTAGGGGTATAAAATGTACTGTAAAAGGAGACTTAGAGTATATGCAGTGATTTCTTTAAGGCTATAATTCTGATAAATAAGTATTGTTGTGAGAAAAAGTGTTTTTAGAGAGTTTTCTATTTGAATAAATGTTTGTATATAGGGTTAAAAAATAGAACATACAGAATTTCACAAAATCTGGTTTATCTCAGAGATTTTAAAGAATTTAACTCAAATATGAAGTTTTATAAATATTTCATGAAGATTGAGAAAATCCTGGGCCTTAACTATGATGACTCAGCATAAATTCACAGTTTACAGTATGCATGGTTTACTTAAAGCCCTGAATTCAAAATAAATTCATAATATATGCCTATTTGTAATTTAAATTGTTTAGAAGTGCTTATATTTACTCTTCGCAGTAATTGCAACTCATTGATCCTTCCTAAATATTTCTGGTGGGGTGTTTTTGTCCTGTCGATAACCCAAAAGTAAGCCGTAACGCCTAAATGTGCTTTTTTGTGACTGCGGCATAAAAAAGTACAAGCTAGAATTACAAAAAGACCTCAGTAAAACTTACAATAGTGTGTTCTATCCTAAATATGTAGTAAATATTCCACATTGCTAGAAACAGGGGAAAAAATTAGGAAATGTGAGGCCCCAGGGGCAAAACACAGAGAAAAATGCCTACCCCTGAGTCATAAAACAGATAATTTAACTTGTAAATGCTATGATTTTTTTATTTTAAAGGTCTTTTATAAAGTAAACAATAACTGTGCTAGGAAGTTATGCAAAAATCAGATGTAAGCAGTCATTTCAATCAAACTTTTAGTGAATTTATGCACCAGACTGATATCTTCATAAATACAACTTTTGCAAATATGGCTTTGTTTAAACACTTCTAGGACATATATTAACTAACTTATGTTAGATATATGGTTAGGGATGATACTGTTGTGACAAGAATTCTAAACTGACCATTTGAGGCAGAAATTGTGAACTTTCATTGACAAATAGGCATACAGTAAGATGTGGACTGGAGACACAGGCAGGATTGGATACTTTGTGTAATCTTGAATGTTGGAATGCTTAACTACTAAACAATACATTTATAGTATTCTAAAATGCTTTCAATTTGTTATCAGAATAGTTTCAAACAGGTTTTAGACAGTTCATGTCAGAAAACATGCACATAGGGTAAGCTGGCAATAATTAGAGTCTTGTTTTCAAAATCTTAAAAAAATTGAAACAGGGGTAGGGGTATAAAATGTACTGTAAAAGGAGACTTAGAGTATATGCAGTGATTTCTTTAAGGCTATAATTCTGATAAACAAGTATTGTTGTGAGAAAAAGTGTTTTTAGAGAGTTTTCTATTTGAATAAATGTTTGTATATAGGGTTAAAAAATAGAACATACAGAATTTCACAAAATCTGGTTTATCTCAGAGATTTTAAAGAATTTAACTCAAATATGAAGTTTTATAAATATTTCATGAAGATTGAGAAAATCCTGGGTCTTAACTATGACGACTCAGCATAAATTCACAGTTTACAGTATGCATGGTTTACTTAAAGCCCTGAATTCAAAATAAATTCATAATATATGCCTATTTGTAATTTAAATTGTTTAGAAGTGCTTATATTTACTCTTCGCAGTAATTGCAACTCATTGATCCTTCCTAAATATTTCTGGTGGGGTGTTTTTGTCCTGTCGATAACCCAAAAGTAAGCCGTAACGCCTAAATGTGGTTTTTTGTGACTGCGGCATAAAAAAGTACAAGCTAGAATTACAAAAAGACCTCAGTAAAACTTACAATAGTGTGTTCTATCCTAAATATGTAGTAAATATTCCACATTGCTAGAAACAGGGGAAAAAATTAGGAAATGTGAGGCCCCAGGGGCAAAACACAGAGAAAAATGCCTACCCCTGAGTCATAAAACAGATAATTTAACTTGTAAATGCTATGATTTTTTTATTTTAAAGGTCTTTTATAAAGTAAACAATAACTGTGCTAGGAAGTTATGCAAAAATCAGATGTAAGCAGTCATTTCAATCAAACTTTTAGTGAATTTATGCACCAGACTGATATCTTCATAAATACAACTTTTGCAAATATGGCTTTGTTTAAACACTTCTAGGACATATATTAACTAACTTATGTTAGATATATGGTTAGGGATGATACTGTTGTGACAAGAATTCTAAACTGACCATTTGAGGCAGAAATTGTGAACTTTCATTGACAAATAGGCATACAGTAAGATGTGGACTGGAGACACAGGCAGGATTGGATACTTTGTGTAATCTTGAATGTTGGAATGCTTAACTACTAAACAATACATTTATAGTATTCTAAAATGCTTTCAATTTGTTATCAGAATAGTTTCAAACAGGTTTTAGACAGTTCATGTCAGAAAACATGCACATAGGGTAAGCTGGCAATAATTAGAGTCTTGTTTTCAAAATCTTAAAAAAATTGAAACAGGGGTAGGGGTATAAAATGTACTGTAAAAGGAGACTTAGAGTATATGCAGTGATTTCTTTAAGGCTATAATTCTGATAAATAAGTATTGTTGTGAGAAAAAGTGTTTTTAGAGAGTTTTCTATTTGAATAAATGTTTGTATATAGGGTTAAAAAATAGAACATACAGAATTTCACAAAATCTGGTTTATCTCAGAGATTTTAAAGAATTTAACTCAAATATGAAGTTTTATAAATATTTCATGAAGATTGAGAAAATCCTGGGCCTTAACTATGATGACTCAGCATAAATTCACAGTTTACAGTATGCATGGTTTACTTAAAGCCCTGAATTCAAAATAAATTCATATTATATGCCTATTTGTAATTTAAATTGTTTAGAAGTGCTTATATTTACTCTTCGCAGTAATTGCAACTCATTGATCCTTCCTAAATATTTCTGGTGGGGTGTTTTTGTCCTGTCGATAACCCAAAAGTAAGCCGTAACGCCTAAATGTGCTTTTTTGTGACTGCGGCATAAAAAAGTACAAGCTAGAATTACAAAAAGACCTCAGTAAAACTTACAATAGTGTGTTCTATCCTAAATATGTAGTAAATATTCCACATTGCTAGAAACAGGGGAAAAAATTAGGAAATGTGAGGCCCCAGGGGCAAAACACAGAGAAAAATGCCTACCCCTGAGTCATAAAACAGATAATTTAACTTGTAAATGCTATGATTTTTTTATTTTAAAGGTCTTTTATAAAGTAAACAATAACTGTGCTAGGAAGTTATGCAAAAATCAGATGTAAGCAGTCATTTCAATCAAACTTTTAGTGAATTTATGCACCAGACTGATATCTTCATAAATACAACTTTTGCAAATATGGCTTTGTTTAAACACTTCTAGGACATATATTAACTAACTTATGTTAGATATATGGTTAGGGATGATACTGTTGTGACAAGAATTCTAAACTGACCATTTTAGGCAGAAATTGTGAACTTTCATTGACAAATAGGCATACAGTAAGATGTGGACTGGAGACACAGGCAGGATTGGATACTTTGTGTAATCTTGAATGTTGGAATGCTTAACTACTAAACAATACATTTATAGTATTCTAAAATGCTTTCAATTTGTTATCAGAATAGTTTCAAACAGGTTTTAGACAGTTCATGTCAGAAAACATGCACATAGGGTAAGCTGGCAATAATTAGAGTCTTGTTTTCAAAATCTTAAAAAAATTGAAACAGGGGTAGGGGTATAAAATGTACTGTAAAAGGAGACTTAGAGTATATGCAGTGATTTCTTTAAGGCTATAATTCTGATAAATAAGTATTGTTGTGAGAAAAAGTGTTTTTAGAGAGTTTTCTATTTGAATAAATGTTTGTATATAGGGTTAAAAAATAGAACATACAGAATTTCACAAAATCTGGTTTATCTCAGAGATTTTAAAGAATTTAACTCAAATATGAAGTTTTATAAATATTTCATGAAGATTGAGAAAATCCTGGGCCTTAACTATGACGACTCAGCATAAATTCACAGTTTACAGTATGCATGGTTTACTTAAAGCCCTGAATTCAAAATAAATTCATAATATATGCCTATTTGTAATTTAAATTGTTTAGAAGTGCTTATATTTACTCTTCGCAGTAATTGCAACTCATTGATCCTTCCTAAATATTTCTGGTGGGGTGTTTTTGTCCTGTCGATAACCCAAAAGTAAGCCGTAACGCCTAAATGTGCTTTTTTGTGACTGCGGCATAAAAAAGTACAAGCTAGAATTACAAAAAGACCTCAGTAAAACTTACAATAGTGTGTTCTATCCTAAATATGTAGTAAATATTCCACATTGCTAGAAACAGGGGAAAAAATTAGGAAATGTGAGGCCCCAGGGGCAAAACACAGAGAAAAATGCCTACCCCTGAGTCATAAAACAGATAATTTAACTTGTAAATGCTATGATTTTTTTATTTTAAAGGTCTTTTATAAAGTAAACAATAACTGTGCTAGGAAGTTATGCAAAAATCAGATGTAAGCAGTCATTTCAATCAAACTTTTAGTGAATTTATGCACCAGACTGATATCTTCATAAATACAACTTTTGCAAATATGGCTTTGTTTAAACACTTCTAGGACATATATTAACTAACTTATGTTAGATATATGGTTAGGGATGATACTGTTGTGACAAGAATTCTAAACTGACCATTTGAGGCAGAAATTGTGAACTTTCATTGACAAATAGGCATACAGTAAGATGTGGACTGGAGACACAGGCAGGATTGGATACTTTGTGTAATCTTGAATGTTGGAATGCTTAACTACTAAACAATACATTTATAGTATTCTAAAATGCTTTCAATTTGTTATCAGAATAGTTTCAAACAGGTTTTAGACAGTTCATGTCAGAAAACATGCACATAGGGTAAGCTGGCAATAATTAGAGTCTTGTTTTCAAAATCTTAAAAAAATTGAAACAGGGGTAGGGGTATAAAATGTACTGTAAAAGGAGACTTAGAGTATATGCAGTGATTTCTTTAAGGCTATAATTCTGATAAATAAGTATTGTTGTGAGAAAAAGTGTTTTTAGAGAGTTTTCTATTTGAATAAATGTTTGTATATAGGGTTAAAAAATAGAACATACAGAATTTCACAAAATCTGGTTTATCTCAGAGATTTTAAAGAATTTAACTCAAATATGAAGTTTTATAAATATTTCATGAAGATTGAGAAAATCCTGGGCCTTAACTATGATGACTCAGCATAAATTCACAGTTTACAGTATGCATGGTTTACTTAAAGCCCTGAATTCAAAATAAATTCATAATATATGCCTATTTGTAATTTAAATTGTTTAGAAGTGCTTATATTTACTCTTCGCAGTAATTGCAACTCATTGATCCTTCCTAAATATTTCTGGTGGGGTGTTTTTGTCCTGTCGATAACCCAAAAGTAAGCCGTAACGCCTAAATGTGCTTTTTTGTGACTGCGGCATAAAAAAGTACAAGCTAGAATTACAAAAAGACCTCAGTAAAACTTACAATAGTGTGTTCTATCCTAAATATGTAGTAAATAATCCACATTGCTAGAAACAGGGGAAAAAATTAGGAAATGTGAGGCCCCAGGGGCAAAACACAGAGAAAAATGCCTACCCCTGAGTCATAAAACAGATAATTTAACTTGTAAATGCTATGATTTTTTTATTTTAAAGGTCTTTTATAAAGTAAACAATAACTGTGCTAGGAAGTTATGCAAAAATCAGATGTAAGCAGTCATTTCAATCAAACTTTTAGTGAATTTATGCACCAGACTGATATCTTCATAAATACAACTTTTGCAAATATGGCTTTGTTTAAACACTTCTAGGACATATATTAACTAACTTATGTTAGATATATGGTTAGGGATGATACTGTTGTGACAAGAATTCTAAACTGACCATTTGAGGCAGAAATTGTGAACTTTCATTGACAAATAGGCATACAGTAAGATGTGGACTGGAGACACAGGCAGGATTGGATACTTTGTGTAATCTTGAATGTTGGAATGCTTAACTACTAAACAATACATTTATAGTATTCTAAAATGCTTTCAATTTGTTATCAGAATAGTTTCAAACAGGTTTTAGACAGTTCATGTCAGAAAACATGCACATAGGGTAAGCTGGCAATAATTAGAGTCTTGTTTTCAAAATCTTAAAAAAATTGAAACAGGGGTAGGGGTATAAAATGTACTGTAAAAGGAGACTTAGAGTATATGCAGTGATTTCTTTAAGGCTATAATTCTGATAAATAAGTATTGTTGTGAGAAAAAGTGTTTTTAGAGAGTTTTCTATTTGAATAAATGTTTGTATATAGGGTTAAAAAATAGAACATACAGAATTTCACAAAATCTGGTTTATCTCAGAGATTTTAAAGAATTTAACTCAAATATGAAGTTTTATAAATATTTCATGAAGATTGAGAAAATCCTGGGCCTTAACTATGATGACTCAGCATAAATTCACAGTTTACAGTATGCATGGTTTACTTAAAGCCCTGAATTCAAAATAAATTCATAATATATGCCTATTTGTAATTTAAATTGTTTAGAAGTGCTTATATTTACTCTTCGCAGTAATTGCAACTCATTGATCCTTCCTAAATATTTCTGGTGGGGTGTTTTTGTCCTGTCGATAACCCAAAAGTAAGCCGTAACGCCTAAATGTGCTTTTTTGTGACTGCGGCATAAAAAAGTACAAGCTAGAATTACAAAAAGACCTCAGTAAAACTTACAATAGTGTGTTCTATCCTAAATATGTAGTAAATATTCCACATTGCTAGAAACAGGGGAAAAAATTAGGAAATGTGAGGCCCCAGGGGCAAAACACAGAGAAAAATGCCTACCCCTGAGTCATAAAAAAGATAATTTAACTTGTAAATGCTATGATTTTTTTATTTTAAAGGTCTTTTATAAAGTAAACAATAACTGTGCTAGGAAGTTATGCAAAAATCAGATGTAAGCAGTCATTTCAATCAAACTTTTAGTGAATTTATGCACCAGACTGATATCTTCATAAATACAACTTTTGCAAATATGGCTTTGTTTAAACACTTCTAGGACATATATTAACTAACTTATGTTAGATATATGGTTAGGGATGATACTGTTGTGACAAGAATTCTAAACTGACCATTTGAGGCAGAAATTGTGAACTTTCATTGACAAATAGGCATACAGTAAGATGTGGACTGGAGACACAGGCAGGATTGGATACTTTGTGTAATCTTGAATGTTGGAATGCTTAACTACTAAACAATACATTTATAGTATTCTAAAATGCTTTCAATTTGTTATCAGAATAGTTTCAAACAGGTTTTAGACAGTTCATGTCAGAAAACATGCACATAGGGTAAGCTGGCAATAATTAGAGTCTTGTTTTCAAAATCTTAAAAAAATTGAAACAGGGGTAGGGGTATAAAATGTACTGTAAAAGGAGACTTAGAGTATATGCAGTGATTTCTTTAAGGCTATAATTCTGATAAATAAGTATTGTTGTGAGAAAAAGTGTTTTTAGAGAGTTTTCTATTTGAATAAATGTTTGTATATAGGGTTAAAAAATAGAACATACAGAATTTCACAAAATCTGGTTTATCTCAGAGATTTTAAAGAATTTAACTCAAATATGAAGTTTTATAAATATTTCATGAAGATTGAGAAAATCCTGGGCCTTAACTATGATGACTCAGCATAAATTCACAGTTTACAGTATGCATGGTTTACTTAAAGCCCTGAATTCAAAATAAATTCATAATATATGCCTATTTGTAATTTAAATTGTTTAGAAGTGCTTATATTTACTCTTCGCAGTAATTGCAACTCATTGATCCTTCCTAAATATTTCTGGTGGGGTGTTTTTGTCCTGTCGATAACCCAAAAGTAAGCCGTAACGCCTAAATGTGCTTTTTTGTGACTGCGGCATAAAAAAGTACAAGCTAGAATTACAAAAAGACCTCAGTAAAACTTACAATAGTGTGTTCTATCCTAAATATGTAGTAAATATTCCACATTGCTAGAAACAGGGGAAAAAATTAGGAAATGTGAGGCCCCAGGGGCAAAACACAGAGAAAAATGCCTACCCCTGAGTCATAAAACAGATAATTTAACTTGTAAATGCTATGATTTTTTTATTTTAAAGGTCTTTTATAAAGTAAACAATAACTGTGCTAGGAAGTTATGCAAAAATCAGATGTAAGCAGTCATTTCAATCAAACTTTTAGTGAATTTATGCACCAGACTGATATCTTCATAAATACAACTTTTGCAAATATGGCTTTGTTTAAACACTTCTAGGACATATATTAACTAACTTATGTTAGATATATGGTTAGGGATGATACTGTTGTGACAAGAATTCTAAACTGACCATTTGAGGCAGAAATTGTGAACTTTCATTGACAAATAGGCATACAGTAAGATGTGGACTGGAGACACAGGCAGGATTGGATACTTTGTGTAATCTTGAATGTTGGAATGCTTAACTACTAAACAATACATTTATAGTATTCTAAAATGCTTTCAATTTGTTATCAGAATAGTTTCAAACAGGTTTTAGACAGTTCATGTCAGAAAACATGCACATAGGGTAAGCTGGCAATAATTAGAGTCTTGTTTTCAAAATCTTAAAAAAATTGAAACAGGGGTAGGGGTATAAAATGTACTGTAAAAGGAGACTTAGAGTATATGCAGTGATTTCTTTAAGGCTATAATTCTGATAAATAAGTATTGTTGTGAGAAAAAGTGTTTTTAGAGAGTTTTCTATTTGAATAAATGTTTGTATATAGGGTTAAAAAATAGAACATACAGAATTTCACAAAATCTGGTTTATCTCAGAGATTTTAAAGAATTTAACTCAAATATGAAGTTTTATAAATATTTCATGAAGATTGAGAAAATCCTGGGCCTTAACTATGATGACTCAGCATAAATTCACAGTTTACAGTATGCATGGTTTACTTAAAGCCCTGAATTCAAAATAAATTCATAATATATGCCTATTTGTAATTTAAATTGTTTAGAAGTGCTTATATTTACTCTTTGCAGTAATTGCAACTCATTGATCCTTCCTAAATATTTCTGGTGGGGTGTTTTTGTCCTGTCGATAACCCAAAAGTAAGCCGTAACGCCTAAATGTGCTTTTTTGTGACTGCGGCATAAAAAAGTACAAGCTAGAATTACAAAATGACCTCAGTAAAACTTACAATAGTGTGTTCTATCCTAAATATGTAGTAAATATTCCACATTGCTAGAAACAGGGGAAAAAATTAGGAAATGTGAGGCCCCAGGGGCAAAACACAGAGAAAAATGCCTACCCCTGAGTCATAAAACAGATAATTTAACTTGTAAATGCTATGATTTTTTTATTTTAAAGGTCTTTTATAAAGTAAACAATAACTGTGCTAGGAAGTTATGCAAAAATCAGATGTAAGCAGTCATTTCAATCAAACTTTTAGTGAATTTATGCACCAGACTGATATCTTCATAAATACAACTTTTGCAAATATGGCTTTGTTTAAACACTTCTAGGACATATATTAACTAACTTATGTTAGATATATGGTTAGGGATGATACTGTTGTGACAAGAATTCTAAACTGACCATTTGAGGCAGAAATTGTGAACTTTCATTGACAAATAGGCATACAGTAAGATGTGGACTGGAGACACAGGCAGGATTGGATACTTTGTGTAATCTTGAATGTTGGAATGCTTAACTACTAAACAATACATTTATAGTATTCTAAAATGCTTTCAATTTGTTATCAGAATAGTTTCAAACAGGTTTTAGACAGTTCATGTCAGAAAACATGCACATAGGGTAAGCTGGCAATAATTAGAGTCTTGTTTTCAAAATCTTAAAAAAATTGAAACAGGGGTAGGGGTATAAAATGTACTGTAAAAGGAGACTTAGAGTATATGCAGTGATTTCTTTAAGGCTATAATTCTGATAAATAAGTATTGTTGTGAGAAAAAGTGTTTTTAGAGAGTTTTCTATTTGAATAAATGTTTGTATATAGGGTTAAAAAATAGAACATACAGAATTTCACAAAATCTGGTTTATCTCAGAGATTTTAAAGAATTTAACTCAAATATGAAGTTTTATAAATATTTCATGAAGATTGAGAAAATCCTGGGCCTTAACTATGATGACTCAGCATAAATTCACAGTTTACAGTATGCATGGTTTACTTAAAGCCCTGAATTCAAAATAAATTCATAATATATGCCTATTTGTAATTTAAATTGTTTAGAAGTGCTTATATTTACTCTTTGCAGTAATTGCAACTCATTGATCCTTCCTAAATATTTCTGGTGGGGTGTTTTTGTCCTGTCGATAACCCAAAAGTAAGCCGTAACGCCTAAATGTGCTTTTTTGTGACTGCGGCATAAAAAAGTACAAGCTAGAATTACAAAAAGACCTCAGTAAAACTTACAATAGTGTGTTCTATCCTAAATATGTAGTAAATATTCCACATTGCTAGAAACAGGGGAAAAAATTAGGAAATGTGAGGCCCCAGGGGCAAAACACAGAGAAAAATGCCTACCCCTGAGTCATAAAACAGATAATTTAACTTGTAAATGCTATGATTTTTTTATTTTAAAGGTCTTTTATAAAGTAAACAATAACTGTGCTAGGAAGTTATGCAAAAATCAGATGTAAGCAGTCATTTCAATCAAACTTTTAGTGAATTTATGCACCAGACTGATATCTTCATAAATACAACTTTTGCAAATATGGCTTTGTTTAAACACTTCTAGGACATATATTAACTAACTTATGTTAGATATATGGTTAGGGATGATACTGTTGTGACAAGAATTCTAAACTGACCATTTGAGGCAGAAATTGTGAACTTTCATTGACAAATAGGCATACAGTAAGATGTGGACTGGAGACACAGGCAGGATTGGATACTTTGTGTAATCTTGAATGTTGGAATGCTTAACTACTAAACAATACATTTATAGTATTCTAAAATGCTTTCAATTTGTTATCAGAATAGTTTCAAACAGGTTTTAGACAGTTCATGTCAGAAAACATGCACATAGGGTAAGCTGGCAATAATTAGAGTCTTGTTTTCAAAATCTTAAAAAAATTGAAACAGGGGTAGGGGTATAAAATGTACTGTAAAAGGAGACTTAGAGTATATGCAGTGATTTCTTTAAGGCTATAATTCTGATAAATAAGTATTGTTGTGAGAAAAAGTGTTTTTAGAGAGTTTTCTATTTGAATAAATGTTTGTATATAGGGTTAAAAAATAGAACATACAGAATTTCACAAAATCTGGTTTATCTCAGAGATTTTAAAGAATTTAACTCAAATATGAAGTTTTATAAATATTTCATGAAGATTGAGAAAATCCTGGGCCTTAACTATGATGACTCAGCATAAATTCACAGTTTACAGTATGCATGGTTAACTTAAAGCCCTGAATTCAAAATAAATTCATAATATATGCCTATTTGTAATTTAAATTGTTTAGAAGTGCTTATATTTACTCTTTGCAGTAATTGCAACTCATTGATCCTTCCTAAATATTTCTGGTGGGGTGTTTTTGTCCTGTCGATAACCCAAAAGTAAGCCGTAACGCCTAAATGTGCTTTTTTGTGACTGCGGCATAAAAAAGTACAAGCTAGAATTACAAAATGACCTCAGTAAAACTTACAATAGTGTGTTCTATCCTAAATATGTAGTAAATATTCCACATTGCTAGAAACAGGGGAAAAAATTAGGAAATGTGAGGCCCCAGGGGCAAAACACAGAGAAAAATGCCTACCCCTGAGTCATAAAACAGATAATTTAACTTGTAAATGCTATGATTTTTTTATTTTAAAGGTCTTTTATAAAGTAAACAATAACTGTGCTAGGAAGTTATGCAAAAATCAGATGTAAGCAGTCATTTCAATCAAACTTTTAGTGAATTTATGCACCAGACTGATATCTTCATAAATACAACTTTTGCAAATATGGCTTTGTTTAAACACTTCTAGGACATATATTAACTAACTTATGTTAGATATATGGTTAGGGATGATACTGTTGTGACAAGAATTCTAAACTGACCATTTGAGGCAGAAATTGTGAACTTTCATTGACAAATAGGCATACAGTAAGATGTGGACTGGAGACACAGGCAGGATTGGATACTTTGTGTAATCTTGAATGTTGGAATGCTTAACTACTAAACAATACATTTATAGTATTCTAAAATGCTTTCAATTTGTTATCAGAATAGTTTCAAACAGGTTTTAGACAGTTCATGTCAGAAAACATGCACATAGGGTAAGCTGGCAATAATTAGAGTCTTGTTTTCAAAATCTTAAAAAAATTGAAACAGGGGTAGGGGTATAAAATGTACTGTAAAAGGAGACTTAGAGTATATGCAGTGATTTCTTTAAGGCTATAATTCTGATAAATAAGTATTGTTGTGAGAAAAAGTGTTTTTAGAGAGTTTTCTATTTGAATAAATGTTTGTATATAGGGTTAAAAAATAGAACATACAGAATTTCACAAAATCTGGTTTATCTCAGAGATTTTAAAGAATTTAACTCAAATATGAAGTTTTATAAATATTTCATGAAGATTGAGAAAATCCTGGGCCTTAACTATGATGACTCAGCATAAATTCACAGTTTACAGTATGCATGGTTTACTTAAAGCCCTGAATTCAAAATAAATTCATAATATATGCCTATTTGTAATTTAAATTGTTTAGAAGTGCTTATATTTACTCTTTGCAGTAATTGCAACTCATTGATCCTTCCTAAATATTTCTGGTGGGGTGTTTTTGTCCTGTCGATAACCCAAAAGTAAGCCGTAACGCCTAAATGTGCTTTTTTGTGACTGCGGCATAAAAAAGTACAAGCTAGAATAACAAAAAGACCTCAGTAAAACTTACAATAGTGTGTTCTATCCTAAATATGTAGTAAATATTCCACATTGCTAGAAACAGGGGAAAAAATTAGGAAATGTGAGGCCCCAGGGGCAAAACACAGAGAAAAATGCCTACCCCTGAGTCATAAAACAGATAATTTAACTTGTAAATGCTATGATTTTTTTATTTTAAAGGTCTTTTATAAAGTAAACAATAACTGTGCTAGGAAGTTATGCAAAAATCAGATGTAAGCAGTCATTTCAATCAAACTTTTAGTGAATTTATGCACCAGACTGATATCTTCATAAATACAACTTTTGCAAATATGGCTTTGTTTAAACACTTCTAGGACATATATTAACTAACTTATGTTAGATATATGGTTAGGGATGATACTGTTGTGACAAGAATTCTAAACTGACCATTTGAGGCAGAAATTGTGAACTTTCATTGACAAATAGGCATACAGTAAGATGTGGACTGGAGACACAGGCAGGATTGGATACTTTGTATAATCTTGAATGTTGGAATGCTTAACTACTAAACAATACATTTATAGTATTCTAAAATGCTTTCAATTTGTTATCAGAATAGTTTCAAACAGGTTTTAGACAGTTCATGTCAGAAAACATGCACATAGGGTAAGCTGGCAATAATTAGAGTCTTGTTTTCAAAATCTTAAAAAAATTGAAACAGGGGTAGGGGTATAAAATGTACTGTAAAAGGAGACTTAGAGTATATGCAGTGATTTCTTTAAGGCTATAATTCTGATAAATAAGTATTGTTGTGAGAAAAAGTGTTTTTAGAGAGTTTTCTATTTGAATAAATGTTTGTATAGGTTGCACTTTGTAAATACAGCTGTTTCTCAAACCACGCCTCTTTTGGGGAGATATTTAATATTCATAGGTATGTTAATTTGTTAACGTACTGGTTCCCATTGATGATCTCTGTGTTTCATCTCATAGAGACATCACTTGGGAATGTAACCAGTATAGAAAAACATGGTAGCGGCTAAATTTTAATTCTTAGGAGGTCCAAAAATGGAGGTAAGGGTAGTATAGAATTTTATTATAAGTTTAAACTCTTAGAAGTTCAGGGCATATAAATGTTGAAAATATGCCGCACAGCCCTATATTTTGACCTTTGAATAAAATAGTAGTGCATATAAACTTTCCGTTCTGGAATATTATTTTTCACGAAACTTCATAGTAAAAGTGTCACAGTTTTAGCCGCAAAGGGAGTTCCTATGGGAAATTGCATTGTCTGTATTTACAGAATTGCAACCTATAGTCGGTTTTTTAAAAATCGATTTGATAGTGAACCACTTCTTAAGACTGTAATCCTGATCTTCAAACTCCGAAACAGTGGTTACGTCGTCTCTGCTACGATACTTTGACTAAGCAAAGCAATGTTACCACTGTTTCGGAGTTTGCCGTAGATTGTTAAGAAAAACAGTATGTATTTTCTAGTGTTCATTCATTAATATTACTTTGAAACTGTCATGCAAAGTATCCCCGATTTAGATAATCCTAAAAGTTTAAATATTCGGTTTGTTTTAAGATAAGATTGCTTCAATACTAGTATGTTAATGTTTGTTGTCCAGCTGACAAGACAAATGACCAGTTCAAAAATGACATCGGAAAGACTTGTGGAACAACTAGGAATGGAAACCTCGTTTACAATTTCTGCTATAAAGAAAACAAGGCTGTGTGTGCAGACGTCAATGAAACAGGTGAGTCAGTTTTATCATAATATGAGGCAGGTGTTATCTGTGAAAAACGATTAAGTCCGCAACATTATAATTACAATGCATCCCAGCATATTTTCACTTCTGTTGAAACAGAAACGGAAATACGGAAACGTTTCCGATTTCGGTCCTGTATTTAGGGCTTTTTAATAAGTTATCAAGTTATAACGTCATTTTCAATTCAAACAAAGAAACGCTATCATCAGGTAACGGTTTTTTTCTTCATATTATTAAGATGTTATTCAAATAAAAATGTAATCATTTGACGAAGATTCAAAGTCGGCTTGTTATTCTTATCAGATACTGAAATCTGACTGATTGATTTGGTTTCCAAAGAGAACACATTTTGTTTGTTATAAAATCGTATGCAAAGTATTTCTGATTTAGATAGTCCTAAAGTGAGATCACCCCAGTTTTTGCTGGGGTTCGTGTTGCTCAGTCTTTAGTTTTCTATGTTGTGTTTTGTGTACTATTGTTTGTCTGTTGGTCTTTTTATTTTTAAGCCATGGCGTTGTCAATTTATTTTCAACTAATGAGTTTGAATGTCCCTTTGGTATCTTTCGCCTCTCCATTGAATAAGCTCTAGACTCATTTTAAAATGTTAGGAACTAATTTTAATTGTTTAACTGCTAATATTCTTTCTGTAATCAAAAACAAAAACAAATTGTGGGAATCAATATGATGCTCTTTTCTATATTTAACGCAACGTCCCGTGATAAATGAGACCGGAAGAGAAAAACAATACCGAAAAGGATTTCTCCGCAAATGCAGGAAACTGCTTAAAAAGTGCCCACATAATGATACATACATCATCTACATGAAAATACGAAATTTGTAAGATGCAAATCACTTTTTCTTGGTTAAGGATGTTCGCTTCTCTTTTTTAAAATAACAAGCTTTTTAAAAAAATGTTATACAATGATAGTATATAAATAAAAGAACTAAAAAAGAAAAGAAAAATGAAGGGTCCATGTGCTTGTTTTCGATATTTAAGTCATTGAAAATTTGGCGGGAAATGATTCTCTCTAGATTTTTCATATATTTAACATTGTCACCAGTTTCTTTCAAAAACTATGAAAAAATAACAAGGATCTTATCGGATTTCCAAATATGGCTTTTTAAACTATATGTAGTAATAATATGTAAAGAAAAGAGAGAGTTAGCGGGCAAATTGTTCTAATGGTACTACATGGATAAAACCAGAGGATTCAGAATATCTGACAAAAATTCAAAAACAAAAGAAGCGAACATCCTTAAGATACAATTTCTTACAGTATTGACTATTTGCGAATCTCTGGTAGTCGTTGTTCTATGTTGAAGTGAATTATTTTCCAATGATCTGCAAAAGGATGATTGTGTTCTTTCTTTGTAACGTCATCAGACATGGTCGCCTTTTTTTCGTGACATCGCAATAGAAAATTCAGAAGAAAGCAAGAAAATTTGACGTCAGAATTCAATTTTGACCAATGAAAAACTGAGATGATTAAACGAACCACACGTTGATCTAGTAAAAATAATCAACCGGTCAGGGAAAGAATAAATCGGCTAAGAATTAGAGAAATGCAAATCGCCAGGAAATTTATTTCTTTGATTCAAAGTTCAAGCGAAGTTATTTCATAAAAAAACAAATGTTTCTAAACAACTTAACATTACAAAAAGACACCGTTATACTATATTTCACACAGAACGTAACGAAAAATTAGGGTACAATATTCTATCATATTGAAATTGCATTAACACGTTTAGCTTCCAATTACTGACATCATAAGTGACAAAAATATATTTTAAATTTCGCTTTTCAATAAAAGGGTTATTGCATGCATAGTGGTGAATATCTTGCACTCGTCAAAAAACCTGGACAAATCAGTTATGTGTGGTATTAGCACTGTATTATTCTTTATACCATTACATCCAATCACAGCGCTCCAAAGTTCTTCATCTGCCTTGAGTACACAAAAGGACAAACCTAAAGCCGGGAAAATCTACTACTACTTTTTTCCCTATTATTATGTTTACCCGATATTGTTTTGATTTTGACTTTACACTACTTTCTGAGATCATGCATTTAAATGTTAATCAATTTCAATTAAAATGTGTATCCAATGAATGTAAAATATACAGTTATATTCTATGTTATATTTATATCCTGTTTTCTTTTCACCGATTGTCGAATGCGACTACTCACTTGATATAAGTAATAACACGGATGACACCAGTTGCATAAGAACTACTTTCGTTTTCGTTTCGATCACCTGAGTCCACCCCCGTTTTTTGTTGGGTTCGTGTTGCTCAGTCTACAGGTTTCCGTGTAGTGTTTTGTTGGGGTTCGTGTTGCTCAGTCTACAGGTTTCCGTGTAGTGTTTTGTTGGGGTTCGTGTTGCTCAGTCTACAGGTTTCCGTGTAGTGTTTTGTTGGGGTTCGTGTTGCTCAGTCTACAGGTTTCCGTGTAGTGTTTTGTTTATGTTGTTTGTCTTGTTTTTTGTTGGGTTCGTGTTGCTCAGTCTACAGGTTTCCGTGTAGTGTTTTGTTGGGATTCGTGTTGCTCAGTCTACAGGTTTTCGTGTAGTGTTTTGTTTATGTTGTTTGTCTTGTTTTTTGTTGGTGTTCGTGTTGCTCAGTCTACAGGTTTCCGTGTAGTGTTTTGTTTATGTTGTTTTCTTG
Organism: Mytilus californianus; assembly: GCF_021869535.1. NCBI lineage: Eukaryota > Metazoa > Mollusca > Bivalvia > Mytilida > Mytilidae > Mytilus > Mytilus californianus. The sequence goes on from NW_026262723.1 coordinate 2,586,274, forward strand.
TTTTTTGTTGGGTTCGTGTTGCTCAGTCTACAGGTTTCCGTGTAGTGTTTTGTTTAAGTTGTTTGTCTTGTTTTTTGTTGGTGTTCGTGTTGCTCAGTCTACAGGTTTCCGTGTAGTGTTTTGTTTATGTTGTTTGTCTTGTTTTTTGTTGGGTTCGTGTTGCTCAGTCTACAGGTTTCCGTGTAGTGTTTTGTTTATGTTGTTTGTCTTGTTTTTTGTTGGTGTTCGTGTTGCTCAGTCTACAGGTTTCCGTGTAGTGTTTTGTTGGGGTTCATGTGCTCAGTCTACAGGTTTCCGTGTAGTGTTTTGTTTATGTTGTTTGTCTTGTTTTTTGTTGGTGTTCGTGTTGCTCAGTCTACAGGTTTCCGTGTAGTGTTTTGTTTATGTTGTTTGTCTTGTTTTTTGATGGGGTTCGCGTTGCTCAGTCTACAGGTTTCCGTGTAGTGTTTTGTTGGGGTTCGTGTTGCTCAGTCTACAGGTTTCCGTGTAGTGTTTTGTTTATGTTGTTTGTCTTGTTTTTTGTTGGGTTCGTGTTGCTCAGTCTACAGGTTTCCGTGTAGTGTTTTGTTTATGTTGTTTGTCTTGTTTTTTGTTGGGTTCGTGTTGCTCAGTCTATAGGTTTCCTTGTAGTGTTTTGTTTATGTTGTTTGTCTTGTTTTTTGTTGGGGTTCGTGTTGCTCAGTCTACAGGTTTCCGTGTAGTGGTTGGGGTTCGTGTTGCTCAGTCTACAGGTTTCCATGTAGTGGTTGGGGTTCGTGTTGCTCAGTCTACAGGTTTCCGTGTAGTTTTTTGTTAATGTTGTTTGTCTTGTTTTTTGTTGGTGTTCGTGTTGCTCAGTCTACAGGTTTCCGTGTAGTGTTTTGTTTATGTTGTTTGTCTTTTTTTTTGTTGGGGTTCGTGTTGCTCAGTCTACAGGTTTCCGTGTAGTGTTTTGTTTATGTTGTTTGTCTTGTTTTTTGTTGGGTTCGTGTTGCTCAGTCTACAGGTTTCCGTGTAGTGTTTTGTTTATATTGTTTGTCTTGTTTTTTGTTGGGTTCGTGTTGCTCAGTCTTCAGGTTTCCGTGTAGTGTTTTGTTTATGTTGTTTGTCTTGTTTTTTGTTGGGGTTCGTGTTGCTCAGTTTACAGGTTTCCGTGTAGTGGTTGGGGTTTGTGTTGCTCAGTCTACAGGTTTCCGTGTAGTGTTTTGTTTATGTTGTTTGTCTTGTTTTTTGTTATGTTCGTGTTGCTCAGTCTACAGGTTTCCGTGTAGTGTTTTGTTTATGTTGTTTGTCTTGTTTTTTGTTGGTGTTCGTGTTGCTCAGTCTACAGGTTTGCGTGTAGTGTTTTGTTTATGTTGTTTGTCTTGTTTTTTGTTGGTGTTCGTGTTGCTCAGTCTACAGGTTTCCGTGTAGTGTTTTGTTTATGTTGTTTGTCTTGTTTTTTGTTGGGTTCGTGTTGCTCAGTCTACAGGTTTCCGTGTAGTGTTTTGTTTATGTTGTTTTCTTGTTTTTTGTTGGGTTCGTGTTGCTCAGTCTACAGGTTTCCGTGTAGTGTTTTGTTTATGTTGTTTGTCTTGTTTTTTGTTGGGTTCGTGTTGCTCAGTCTACAGGTTTCCGTGTAGTGTTTTGTTGGGGTTCGTGTTGCTCAGTCTACAGGTTTCCGTGTAGTGTTTTGTTTATGTTGTTTGTCTTGTTTTTTGTTGGGTTCGTGTTGCTCAGTCTACAGGTTTCCGTGTAGTGTTTTGTTGGGGTTCGTGTTGCTCAGTCTACAGGTTTCCGTGTAGTGTTTTGTTTATGTTGTTTGTATTTTCGCTATTTTTTCTTTTAATTAATTGTGTTGTCTGTTTTATTGAACTTATACATTTGTATTGCCTCTTGTAATCTTCTATCTCTTTTTGTCGAATGTTATCAGTTTTAGAATCGTTTATTTGTAGACCTAAATTGCACTAGCTGTGAGTATTCTTGGTTTGATTCCCAGATCGCCTGTATAAATGAAGATAAAGTTCTTTCATCAACCATAGGAACACATGCTTGTACGACAGATGGTTATTGGAATGGGTATCATTCAGCAGAGGTTATCACATGGGAAAATTGTGAGTGTCAATAAATTTTAGTCATGCCATCAAATTGATCGTCACCATTAAAATATGTTTAAACTGTTAATTGACTTTATTTACGTAAATATTATTTATAACTACATGTACCATGGAATGCTCATTAAATTTTTTTGAAGAACAATGTGTGAGTTTCAAAGAATTATTTTGTCTGCATTATATTAAAACGCAAGCCCTCACCAAATGACATTTGTTAGTGTGAAACTTTATTCAGTTGACATGACATTTAGCATTTTCGCACATACATCTCATTTCAAACACAATATTATTACAACAAAATATTAACTATTTTCACAGCAGAAACAATCTATAATTGTTATATTGGTTTGTCATATTACCGAAATAATGTTACATGATTTATTCTCTTAACTTTTAGATGTGCACTCGTCGGTCTTTATACCAAATCAATAAATCTAATATTCTTACACTTACTACTTTGATCATGTTGATAATTCAAAAAATATATTTTTTTTTAACTTGGGAAGGCTTGTCATTAATGAAACTTATAATACTATTTATGTTAGAACGAACATACTCACCCTTTCTCGTCCAAGGGAAAATCAGTATTTTCCCTTCTATTTTTTATAGTACATGGCCTTCCATGCACTGTTTGATGAAGTTTTGTCATTATCAAAAACTATAAAAATTTAAAAAAGCTGATTTATATGACATTGTGTGATTTTTAAAATGAAGGAAGTTTAGATATATATCTTTGCATCGGCACTAAACACATTTATTTAAAAACCAGTTGTTGGCATGACACGGGTTATGTTCTTCTCATATATGTTATGATGGTATGATACTAAACCCCTAACGGGAAGGATTGGGCCTGATATTCATATGATGAAGACATAATCTTTCAATCAGTTTAATTGAAGTCTGGAGCTGGCATGTCAGTTAACTGCTAGTAGTCTGTTGTTATTTATGTATTATTGTCATTTTGTTTATTTTCTTTGGTTACATCTTCTGACATCAGACTCGGACTTCTCTTGAACTGAATTTTAATGTGCGTATTGTTATGCGTTTACTTTTCTACATTGGCTAGAGGTATAGGGGGAGGGTTGAGATCTCATAAACATGTTTAACCCCGCCGCATTTTTGCGCCTGTCCCAAGTCAGGAGCCTCTAGCCTTTGTTAGTCTTGTATTATTTTTAATTTTAGTTTCTTGTGTACAATTTGGAGTTTAGTATGGCGTTCATTATCACTGAACTAGTATATATATTTGTTTAGGGGCCAGCTGAAGGACGCCTCCGGGTGCGGGAATTTCTCGCTGCATTGAAGACCTGTTGGTGGCCTTCTGCTGTTGTCTGTTCTGTGGTCGGGTTGTTGTCTCTTTGACACATTCCCCATTTCCATTCTCAATTTTATAAGTATTAACTTATATATTTAGATATATAAGTATTAACTTGTACCTGAAACAGAAGAAATCTCAATTTTGAATAATTTATCCTTTGTTGTTATCACAAAGCTATATCATAGTTATATATTCCATCTGACCATGGAATATGATTTACATCCCTTTTACTATTCATGTTAACACTTAAAGTGGAACTTATATTAAGGTTTGATTATTACAAATGAGAGAGGCTGTTATGTCACTCGAAAGTGTGAATATGTTCTAAATTGGTCAGACAATACCTGGTCATGTTTTATGAACACTTAATACCCTCGGCTACGCCTCGGGCTTCAAATATTCTTAAAACATGACCAAGTATGATCTAATCTATACTAAGCTGAACTGATGTCTATTTACTGTTTCCAGGTAATTACTCAGCTCGGTTGAGTTTGCGAGGACTCGAGTAGTTACCTTTGATAAGATAGATAACACTAATTACATTATTTGACCAGCAATAATATAAATTGACATTTGAAAACAAAGTTTCTTATAACATGTATAAATATCAAATATACTTCATTTTAAATTTAAACAGTTTTTCTGGAAAGACATTCCTCAAGTAAAATATTTTATGAAGATCCTCGAGTCTTTTTTTAAAATTGCTAGTTTTAGCTTTTTATCGGGTTAGTAAAACATATCGATGCAGATATCTATAATTCTGTTATTTTACAAGCAACCGGGCCCAAAATACGTTTGAAAAAATAACATCTTATTAGATAAACTAATCCACCTAAATATCCTTTTCACGAATGACTAATGAATTTATACTTTTAATAAATATATGATAATGACAACAGTGTTAATTATTATAATAACAAATGAAACAGAGAAAAAAAATATGTCGTAAGACCATGAACATGATTAAGAAATTAAAAGAACGAATCCTTTTTTTATGTTGCGAAACGATAGCGTTCATATACAGAAATAGAAATGCTTAACTTCAAAATAAAAGGACGGCCATAAGGCACTGATAAAAATAAGCCATGTAAACCAAAAGAGATATTCAATCATATTGTCACATGACAATCAGAGAGTTAATCAGATATTAAACGATAGCACATCATTTTCAATGGACAATAAGATAAACAGTACCAATTTTACTTTATCAGATAAGCATTCGATGATTGATGTCTCTTCGGTGATTTTCTAGGCCAATACATTTAAAAATCGAAAGCCAAATGCAAAGTGCCCAAAAACACCAAACAAAATTAAAAGTAAAAATTAAAAAAAAAAATAACATTAGGAAAACCTAAGCTTAGGAATCTGATGTTCAGTAGTTGTCGTTTGTTGATGTGGTTCATAAGTGTTTCTCGTTTCTCGTTTTTATATAGATTAGACCGTTGGTTTTCCCGTTTGAATGGTTTTACACTAGTAATTTTGGGGGCCCTTTATAGCTTGCTGTTCGGTGTGAGCCAAGGCTCCGTGTTGAAGACGGTACTTTGACCTATATTGGTTTACTTTTATAAATGTTGACTTGGATGGAGAGTTGTCTCATTGGCACTCATACCACATCTTCTTATATCTATTAATCACGAAAACAGAGCCATTCATGCGAGAGACCCTAATTTTAAAACATATCAAGAGATGGAGATAATTCCATTTTACTAAATGAATCTCAAATTGTTAAGATAACTGAAAACGATCAGTTACCATACTTTCTTATTTAGTTTAACAGTGTAAAAAATACTCTGCATATGTATGCATTTTTTGTATGTCTTCAACAAATTCGATAGTCTGTGATAGTCTTGCTCAAACTCTTGCTTACGGCGCTGCAGTATAAAAAGTCCAACCACATATATTATAGTATGGTTTCATATATGTAGGTTAAGTACTTGACTTCAGTAATTGCGGTCACAATTATAAAATGCTATTATCATATACTTCAGTTAATAAAAAGTCCAATCCAGAACTCTGTCTAAGAATAGAGGTGTGGGGAACTGTATATAAACTTAAAGCTGGTAATTGTACTGACAAACTGCAACCTATATGTGGTAAGATTAATTCGCTAACCTTATGAGATAAAGAATGTGCATACATTTAACGAATTTTATATTCGAGCTTCACTGGTGTGTCTTTTGTAGACGAACGCACGTATGGCGTACTCAATGTCAAGTCTGATATCTATGAAGAGGTTATTATCGAATTTAAAAAAAAAATTCCGACAAAAAATGTGTCTCCACTTCATAACATGCGAAAAAAAACTATTTACACAACGAAGTCAAGTGTGAAGAGTCAAAGATTAACTATCCCCTTACCATATCAGGAAATCTCACCAACGCCTTTGTTTCATCTCATTTCAACATTAATTACTAGTGGGACAAATAGAATTACAGTGTCTGATAGTAGAAATAAAATTACTATAGTAGATATTTCTCAGAATATACATGTAAAAAAAATCGTTGAAAGAAGGATAGGGCTTAAATGATTGCAACCTTACACTGTAGGTATAGTGTCCAGCGGAGATCGTGTTTTTTTTCGAGTGAATCAGTCAACTTATTTCGACTGATATTACATGCGATCAGATCAATTTACTCCTATTTGCGCGTATATAATAGTTTTATTCATGACTGTTCATCTTATTCAAAATACTAAACATGTTTTGAGCACAAAGGACGCACAATTTCCTTGTAGTTCACTAAACATTCAGTGCTTTACATTGTCCGTGTTTTTTCGAGAACAACATTTAAAACGTCCGGGTTTTAAACAAATGGTCCAGGTTTTTCAGAGAAAATGTGAATAAGAAAGAAGGCATTCTTGAGCTTGAAAACTAACTTTTTCTAGTTTGTAACTGTAATTTATTGAAGGGCAATACTATATATTTCTAATAAGTAACAAAACATATTACTATGTTGATCAAATTTAACCCTTTTCAATTTAATGATAATTTTCTGTTCTGAAAACGTTTAACCATAACCTTGCAGTACTTAGATATATTAGAAATTTCTGGATTATTTGTAAAACTGTCTTTAGAACCGAGAACAGGGGACTCATAATCTTTATATTTTTTACAGTAAATAATAGTTTATGATTTATATATATTACAGTGGCGAAACCTGCAGTTTTAAAAATAGGGTTAAGAAAACAAATGGACATAAGTTATAAATTCAGTAAAATGCAATATACCACAAATATTCTACTAAGAGAGGCCTGGGACAGGCCAAGAGCCCCTTCCCCCAAAAATTCACTTAATCCGCCCCTGTACTATTTCCGATTGAATAAATTCGCCATACCCCCCACCCCCACCCCAATTGAATAAATTTTTAATTGAATGGAATATATAATAAACAATGAAATAAATAATCTATAAGCTTTAATATGATCCTTTTTGAAATAATTATAAGACAAATTTGTATACAATAACGTAAAACTCGTGTATCTGATTCATGTCTTTCGCAGAGTTCCGTAGACATACATTGGTAATTGTTATGTCTAGATAGAGATCCGTATTTTTCATTTTTAAAAGCACTCATCTGCTAACTGATTGAAAGGAAGCTATCATGGTGTTTTATTGCTGAGTTACCAAGTATATCAACATACGCTTAGTCGTACTGCTCATCACAGTGGTAGCATTTGAAAATTGTTCTTGTTTTCCATTCATAGAACGATACAAAAATTTATCATCAAGACAAATAATAAATGAAACATTTAGAATGTATTTTCTGTTAAAAAATACAGACACCCATATATCACATCCAATGTACGTTCTTGTCAATCCAACATTGTACTGCTTGATACTTTAGTCTTGGAAAACATGATTTATTTATTAGTTGTGACTGGCTTTGAACTACCTTTCAGTAACTGCGAGTACTCTTATATCGATACTTTGTATCTATTGTTTTTATGTTAGTTGTTTTGTTTGTGCTTCGTACCGATCTATTGAGTAAAGCCATTTGTAACTGAATTTTACAGTTTGTTCTTATTTTGTGCTGTAACACCACTGTCCAAAGTTATGGGGGAGGGTTAAGGGCTTATACACATGTTAAACCCCGTAACAATCTTTATATGCCTGTCCCAAGTCAAGCGCCTGTAATTCAGTGGTTGTCGTTGGTTCACAGTAACTTATATCTACTTTTATCTTCGTCATTTGAACTCTTGTGGATAGTTGTCTCACGTCTCCTTTTCATTATATATATGTCTGTGCTCACATTTATATTGTTTACAACACGTATATTTACTGTATGATATCTATATTTGGTTGAATTGACATCGATATACGTATGTTTGGATCGATACAACATGTGTACCTAGGCGTTGACTTGTTGGATAGTTCCACCATATTTACATGGGCTTGAACATGTTTGATCTACCCAAATATAACAATGCCGGTGTCCATGAAATTTATAAGATGTGGCAAACAATAATACAAATATACGATGCTTTTTACAATTGTACGTGTTACGTACTACAGTATTACCAAACTAGTTAAATGCATTGGTTTCGTGCTTTGAAAAGAACTTTATTTGAACCTTTTCATTGTTTTTTAAAACGTAATCGCACTGACATATAAAATTTTAAGCCATTGTAATTTTGTTTAATCACTCGATCAAAACCTGGACCGCACTCAAAATCCTGCTCTCGAAAAAACACAGACATATAGAAATGAATGTATACTAAAAATGTCCTTCTCAATCAAATAACAAGAATTATTGTAAAATGTCTGTATATCTAAGGATATTTAGATTCCAAATATACATTTCCAATGACATTTGCATTCATTTGGTACGTGTATAAAAATAGCTTTATTCTATATTTTGGAATAAAAGCATTGTACAGCTAAATTAAACTTTTAGAACACAAAATAATGTATGGGTGATGATTTCTTTTCATCATCAATACCAACTTATCTTGTATGATCTTGTATACTGTAAACCAACTTTTTTTCGCGGATAACTTATTTCGCGTTTAGCCCTTTCTAGCCATTTCGCGGCGATTTAATTTCGCGATTCTGAAATTTACTAGTTGCAGATAAATAAGGAAAAATCCAAGTTTTACATATTCGCGACTATTTATATTTGCGTTATTTTTCTTATCGCGAAAGTCGCGAAAATAAATCGCTCGCGAAAATAAGTTGGTTTACAGTATTAAGTTTAAGCATCTATTTCAGGTCTTGCAAAGAAAAGAAGTCTGTTTGTTTAGATTTTTCACATTCGAAAAAGTTGATCTAATCACTCGAAAAAACAGGATCCCAGTCGGACACTATACCTACTGTGCTTAGCCTAAAGTCTGTCATAATTAGTTATATTGTATGTTTTTACAAATATAAATGTACCTGTCTGAATGTTTCTGAATAAATCTATATAAGAAGACATCATGGAATCGAATAGGAAGATGATCATGACATGTTATTTAGTAAAACAAAAGCCTTATATGCAATATAGTATATGACAAGTTCTTGTTGGTTGGAAATTTATTTGTACTCTATAATATTTTCATCTAAGAAGGATATGGTAAATGCATTAACTAAAGTGTGTGTATGAAAAAAGTCTCAATTTTCATTAAATGTTTTCCTTGGTTTGTGTTGTTTTCGAATTTTAAGATCTAATTATAACAAAGACAAACAACTAATTATTGTAGAAGATTAGAAACTGCTTGCCTCACCATAGTTACTGAACCAGCTTCTCTAAATTAACAATATTATATTGAAATTGACAGGAAGAGCAACATATTGACAATTGTTCATATAGCATATTACATCGTCATTATCCTAGATTGCATTCTTAATATTACATTTTTCAGTGCTCAAAGACGAAGCTAGCAATACAAGTAAGTATTGAACTAACCAGGCACTACTGCTATTTTTCATCAACAAATAATTTATATTGTGACATAAAATTGCGCAATCGATTTACGTCATATACAAATAAGATTTTTATTAGAAAAAATGATGAATCCATTACAATTTTTGTTCCTTCACTTATTATTCACAAAAGTAGCGTCTGTCTTTATTTGTGTTAAATGATCATATTTCTTTTGTGATTTTTGTATATCGAATATTCATTCTATAATGCGCACAATGTTTAAATTTTGTACCAAAAACAATCATTTGTGCATTCCAGATGATATTTTATATGGATCAGTTGGTGGTATTCTAGGATTATTAGTTGTATTTGCAATTATTGTTATAGTGGCTATACTACGACAGTAAGTATTATTTGATGAATGTCTGGCAGTACAGTTAGCATTATATCATATTAAATAAGATGCTGATTATTTTATCAATATAACATTAAAATACATGTAAAGATGAAACTATGAATGAATAGATGAAACTCATGTTAACAGAAAAATTATGTATAATTACATGTAACTAATGATAGTAGGGTGTCCAGTCAACAAATTTGATCGATTTGGGTTAACGGAATAACACACGGCTATATTTTATATCATTAGAAAGAGGAGAACAAGCCTCGTCGAAATATTAATGTCGTCGTTGTCTACAATGGTCACGATTTTCTTAAATTTGGGTCAAAGGTCAAATCTAAAATTTCAAGGAAAACGTAGAGTCACGTATAGACAGCTGGCCACCCCTACATATTTGCGTTTATAGCAAAATAAATTCAAAAAATTCAAAGGATTATAACTATAGTTTCTATATTTAGGACTAATTTGATAATTTTATTGCCAAAATTGGTTCGAGATTGACATTTGTACTTATAGGGTGCACATTTACAATTTTCATTCAGCTGTTAAATAACAGTGACCTTGACCTTTTAAAAGTTCCAAAATCGGAATTTTTACATAAGATTCGATACAAGTGATCTTTAGAGATGTTTTTTAGATATTAACATTTATAAGTTGCTCCCCCAAAATGTAAAAAAAAAATGTTATTTTTTTCGTCTTTTGATAGAAGGTATTCGTCATGATTTTCTGGGTAAATATCCAATTTTCTTTTGGTGAACGTGGAAGCTCATCAAATAGTATATAGTTCCAAAACTGATGTATATTAACGCAGAATTGATTGAATTAGCAGGTCTGAGTATATATTTGCTTTACAGAAATAAAAAAAAATGCAAACGGTGAAAAAGGGGGAGGGTTTATGTTACAAGTTATGAAAACAAAATGAGAATTAGAAACAGCAGGCTAATCACTCCATCTTACACACTTATATCAAGTGTAATGTACATGACTTATCGAACATAAATTGGCCTATAATTGACATTCAGTTAAAGATTATCTACAAAAAGAAAGTTTTGTACAGCATCGATGTATTTTACAAACACTTGTAAACAACATCAATCTAATCAAAATATTGATCACTGATTTCGTTATCCTCATTTGAGCTTATATAAAAGAGCACGCGAGTTAATAAAGATCAGAATTTTAATAAGAGCGAAACAACATAGAAAAATTGCCGAAGCTAGTAGTAGCTATTACGTTTCATTGTCTACTGTTAAGTTAAAAGCCCACCGACTAGGTTTAGGTAAGAGAGCTAATTTCAGTTGTTCTTTTATAAATCGCACGCAAGTAGCAGAATACGAGGCATACAGAATACAATCTGATGGTTGTGGCGGCAACACCGTAAACTATTTGTATAGCTTTATATTTCAGAGGGCAGAGGAACTGGATGATTCATACTTTGTATATAGATACATTGTGTTACGAAGTTTTCGTCATATAATCATTATCCTTGACCTCATATTCATGGTTAAGTGACTGCTAAAAAACTGTATAGCTTTTTTCGTCATGTGAATGTCTCAATTATCATGAGTTCTAGGATAACTATATTTGGTTACTAATATACGGTATCCTTGCAAGGTCGACATGACCGTCAGACATGATTCACCTGACCTCGACCTTATTTCACGGATCAGTGAATAAGGTTAAGTACAGTCTTAGATAGTAGTGGGTTAAATATATTTGGTGTATGGAATGGTTACAAGATGTACATGATTTTGTGGGAGAGTTCATCTGACCTTACCTCCTTTACATGGAGCATTGATAGTGTTAATTTTATGTAATACTTTTTGTATAATATAAAAAATAGGAGATGTGGAAGCAAACAATTATAGGCAACCGTACGACCTTCGACAATGTGAAAAACTCATACCGTATGGTCGGCTATAAAAAGGCCAGTTATGAAAAAAAATGAAAGAATTCATTTGAAAAAAAAACTAACGGTCTGATTTATAACAAAAGCTAGTTTTTACGGTAATGATGTTTATGATCATACTTTTCTCAGACTATTGATGACGTCCTTTCATTTGTTTTCAGTAAGGGAACACCCATTTGATTTCGAAAACAGGGAGGGAATGAGGATTTTGAAAATGAATTACTTGGCCTAGTATGGACTGAAATAATTGACTTTGCACAAGACAGGATGAGAATGAACACTCTTCAACATGAAATGCAGTATAGTTGAGAATAAATTATGAATGTGTACAAAAGTGAAAATAAATTTTCGTGCCGCCAGCCCCATCTCTTTCTTCAGAATATAAAATGTTCTACCCTAACGGCGAGTACTATTATATCGGAACTTTGTGTTTTTTGTCTTCATGTTAGTTGTTTTTGTGCTTCATGCCGATTTGATAAGTCAAGCCATTTCAAACTGTTTTTCAGCAGATTTTTCTTATGCTGTGCTGTTATACCATTGTCTAGGTCAGGGGAGGGTTGAAGGATCACAAACATGTTTAACCCCTCCAAATTCTGTATATGTCTGTCCAAAATCAGGAGCCTGCAATTAGGTGGTTGTCGTTGGTTGCTGTCTGTTGTATCTGGTTTTTTGTTGTTGCACGAACGGTGGTATATATTTGTTGTCGTTCCCACCGAGAGGGATTTAGGTCGAAAAAATCATGCAAGAGTTTTGATGTGCCATATTCCGGGTGTGAAGCAAAACCGACCGATTTGATTCTTATACTACAATTATAACAAAAAATTTATTCAGTAAAAAGTTTAAAGTTTTGAAAAACAGACACAAAACAGATTTCTCCGAACAAAGTGGCAATCTACAAAGTTAGCTGGCTATTCACAACAAATAAATCAACCACACAACAAGCAAAAGAGACAAATGTTTTGAGTGACCTCTGTCCTTGTTAACGACCCAATAGTGTAAGCAACAAAATGATTAATGGCACGAGATAATCCGTGTTTAATCAATACCAAAATGTTGACTTAATTTGTGGTTTTAATTGCTAATTTCTTCAAAACGATTTTTATTTCACGGATGCAATTTGGCACACACATGCACTGTGCCTTATTGCTTAAATCAGAGTAAAAAATATTGTGATGATACACGTAATAATTTTGCTTTCGATGAAAATAGGGTAAATTTCGGGTAAAATTTTACTCTTACTAAAATGCTGAAATACTTATATCAAAATCACTTAAATACTTTCCGATTTCGTTGAATGATATAAATAATATATAAACTATATTATAGGTATTGTTTTAAGTATCAACAAAGAAGGCAATAATTTTATTTTTCATGTTGAAGATTCCCCGTACAATACGGTATCTGGTGGTACCCTGTAAAAACACGAAATTTAGAAAATCGTGACCACGGGAACTTACGACGACAATCATGATTGTAAAATATAATGATTTTCCTATAATGTGCAAAAAAATCAGCTGTGTGTTATCCGTTAACTTAAACTCGTTAACTAGAGGACTTTTTGGACATTGGGCACCCTACTATTTTGGTTTGTATATTTTGTGTCTTGTTCAGATTTTTTTAGTTTAGCCAATTGCATATTATTTTAACAGTTTGTTCTGATGTTGTCCTGTTTCAACACTGTCCAAGGTTAGGGTAGGGTTGGGCGCTCACAAACATGATTACAATGTAACCCCACCACATTCTGTATGTGCCTGTCCAGAGTTTGGAGCCTGTAGTTCAGTAAATGTCATTGTTTCATAAAATTGAGAATGGAAATGGGGAATGTGTCAAAGAGACAACAACCCGACCATAGAACAGACAACATGTCTGTCATATTTGCTCATCGTAAAATGATTTTTTTATAGATTAGACTTGTTTTTCTTTTTTGGATTGTTACACATTTGTCATGTCGGGGCCTTCTATAGCCGGTATTGGTTTTTCTTTCATTGATGAAGGCTGTACAGTTGCCTATAACTGCTTACATCCATTTCATTTATACTCTGGTGGTTAGTGTCTCATTGGCTATCATACCAGACCTCCTTTAATTTTCTATTGTAATATGTGACGCAAGACGAAGTTGAAGAGTATGGACAAAGAAGAACCTTAGTATTTCAAGTAATTCAATGTTAAACAAACAGTATCGACATTGTTTTTCCCCCGTCAATTTAAAATATTAGATGCACATGCAGTGTCTTCTCTTTTCTAAAAAACCTTTTGTGGAAAGTGTTTTATCTTAAAATGGCTGAACTAAATCATGTAAGAATAAGGAGATGAGGTATGATTGCCAATGAGACAACTATCCACCAAAGTTTAAATAAAGTGGATGTAAGCAATTATAGGCAACCATACCGTATAGTCGGCTATAAAAGGCCCCGACATGAAAAATTTGAAACAATTCAATTGAGAAAACCAACAATCTAATCTATAAAAAAATTTTTTTTACGATGAACAAATATGACAGACATGAACCAACGACAACTACTGATCTGCAGGCTCCTGACTTGGGACAGGCACATAAAGAATGTGGCGGGGTTAAACATGTTTGTGAGCGCTCAACCTTCCCCTAACCTGGGACAGTGGTGTAACAGCACAACATAAAAACAAGCTATAAAAATCAGTTGAAAAAGGCTAAACCCATATGTATATATCAGTGAGTTATTATAACCAAGAGAGACTTGTACATTTAGTGGTATTTAGTTTACGATGGGAAATCGTGTCTTCTTACTCTTCTAATGACATTAAGAAAATAAATCTTTCAATTTTACATCTTCATGATTTGAATATTCTAATATAACCTTAGTTCACCCCCATGTTTGTGTGGGGTTCATGTTGCTCAGTCATTAGTTTTCTAAGTACTATTTTGAACTTGTTAGTATTTTCGTCATGTTTCAATATATGCAATGGCATTGTCATTTTATCTCGGTTTATGAGAAACGGGTGCCACATATGGAGCAGGATCTGAGAAGCGAAAGAAAACAAGGGGACAATCAAACTAATAAGGCGAAAATAAACTCACAACGCCATGGCAAAAAGCGAAAACGAAAAAAAAAAAAAAAAAAAAAAAAAAATAAACAACAATATACAAAACACATCCAAGTTAAGAAAACTAAAGACTGAGCAACATGAACCCAACATTTTTTATTATTAGTTAACAATCAGATATTTTATTTTGTTTTCAGTAAATCAAAGATACCAAAGACTTCACAGAAACGACCCGGGTACTATTCAGAACCAACTGTGCCGACTACTTCTAAAGAGACACATTCATTAGTTAACGTCACCGAAGAGGGTGTTTATAACCACTTAGGTGATACACATGAGAAATTTGCCTCGAAGACTTCAAGCCCTGTGTATGACGTGTTTGGTCATGCGGATGTTGAATATGACGTCAGCATAACAAATGACAGGCGTCAGGAAAACATTGGAAATCTCTATGACTCCTCGCGTGCTGTCGATGTGTATGATACAACACACGACCAAGAGATTAAAAAACGGCCCGAATCAGACACATATAACATAGTTAGCACACGGTGATTTAAATGAATAATTATTAATTGAATTTTAAACAAGTTTCTTTAGAAATTTAATTCATATAGGAGTGAAAGTGACGATTTATCTTAAATGACAGCGATCAGATGCATATATACGATGAAATATGTCAAGGTGGTAATTATTCTACTAGCTTGCTTTGAATAAGAAAAATGTCGTATCTGATACATTCAAAGAAAAAAGGTGTTTTAATAATTAGACCATAATCATTTTAATATTAGTAACAAGTATAAACTTATTGAGATACCAAGACAATTTTGTTAAAGTTATGAATATTGCCATTTTAGGTTTTTTTCTAACAATCAGTTTAATACAAAGCACCTTCATCTTCTGAATTTAAGAAATAATTCATGTGGCCTTAAATTTATACTGATTTTACCACAAGTTGGCCCATTGTGCTAAATATTTTACCGCGAGCGAAAGCGAGTGGTAAAATATCGATATAAAGGACAAAACCGTGGTAAAATCAAGATAAATTAAAGCCTCCATGAATAATTTCTATTCTAATAGGACAAGTACGGCAATTCTTTTGGATCGAAGCGCTCTAGGTGAAGGGAAACATTTACCGTTTCCATAATTAAATACATTATTAATATTGACGTAAATGACAAACAAAACTACACTAGTCACATTATTAAACTATTTACAGTAACATACTTAGATATGTTTGGACAAAATTAAATGATTATCTGACTTTTATTATAAAAAAAATGGTTTTTAACAAATGTTATCATTGTTTGTTAATGTTTCCTTGCTTTGATGACTTTCAGTTTCACAATCGTGCATTGTATCATTGGCACTCATACCACATCTTCTTATTTCTATTTTCCCGTAAGATGTATATATTCTTACGCCATCGTTCAATGACGTCATTTACACCGACTTACCTCGGGTAGCTTATTCATAATAAAACATATGATGTGGGAGTATTATCGGAACAGCTCAAACAAATTATGACGTTGCCAATCAGCTAACATACAATATATTCGTATTTTACCATGGCAGTGTACTCAACGCGATTGAAGAACGTCAAATTAGAAATGGGAATATACCATGCAATATATGAATTTGTTATTTGCTTTAACAGCTTTTTGTTAAAAGAAACCGATTTTGTATGATGTGTTTTCAGAGACATTGTGTGTTTAAAGATGAAAAAAGCAGCATTTTTGTTTTAAAATCAAATATATAAACGTATTGCGATAGAAGGAAATACCAAGAGGATTTTGTTGAAGTAACCACTTTGCTAGATTCCTAATTCGGCCTGTTGGAATCCAGTTTTGAATTTTAATGAATTTTTACAGAGGATGACCTTGAGGTAACTCCGATGTATTGCTATCGCCTAAATTTCCATTATGCAAATTAGTTTTGGGATTTCAACCGATCTATAAAAATTATAGATCCGCGGTCATTACAAGGGAAAAAAGTGCATTTTTATACCTGCGATTCCGTTCTCCGTTCGTACGATGTTTCATCAAAAAATGGAATCATTTCAGTTGTTGATTTAGTACTGAAAATTTGACTGAATTATCTCCTTACTAAATACGGTTTTATATGTTTAATAGGTGTTTAAGAAAGATGTCAGGTGCTCATGTTCATTCATAAAATTATCGTTCATTCATGAATTTATCGTAAAATCAAAATCACTACACAGGTCACACAGGTTGTATACGTAGTGTCAAAAGATTACCTGTATAGTATCTGTTCTGTTCTGGTATATTCCTCCGTTTTATCGGAGCACTCCACTTATCGAATGAGTATTAAAATTTTAAATACTTAACCGAAAAAGCGGATATTTTTATATTTACGATATGAAAAATATAATTTTAAAATTAAATTAGTTAGTTAAAGTGAATATAATAAAAGTTTATAATGTCTTTGATGATATTTTAAAAGATATTAATACAAAAAAAAAAATAATATTATTCACACGTTACAAATTACGGCACTTTGATTCACCAATATGAATAAATAAAAATTTTACAACCTAACGATTTCTAGTCAATAGGTGCCCTGCCAAGGCAAATGTTAAAATTATATAGCAATACTAGTATCTAAAAATAGACAAACTTAACTGACTCCCCTTACTGTAGTGTGTGATAACATTTTGTGAGGGAATTCGATGTTTGCTATACCACTGTTCATTTCAACGCACTTTATGACGATACCACTTTATCAATATGAATGAAATTTTTTGCAGTGTTTTAAGAAATAATTTTACTTTAAAATCGCGTATCATTTGTGAACTATTAAATGTTTTACAAGGACGAATTTTCTGTATAAAGTCAATAATTGTGTGAACTTTTGAAGCCCAAACTTTTTATAGCCTTAAATACGCTAATGAAAGATCCGAAAACTATACCCATACAGAACGACATGTTTTTGAAATTGTAGCAAAACTTTTGGTTGACAAATTTTAATTCGTTATTGCATAAATATTAACTTGAAATATCTGTCATTTTCTCCCTACCCAGTTTACCTCTATTACTCATTATGATGTGGACTTGACATTGTTATTGAATCTTATGCAATTTGATTGGATTAAGTTATTATTCGATTACCTTCAAACTGTTCATGCTTTTTCGTACGAGTATATTGATTAAATCAGAGCGTGCATGAATGTGTACAGAAAATTAAATGACCTGCAAACTGGACACTGGGCCAGTCCATATTACGTTTTATCAATGAATAGATTTTTTTTTTATTTCCCAAATTACAGGGCCCATAAAGGGCATAAAATCAGATACAATTGATTTACATAATTGGTAACAACAACAATAATAGCGGCATATAAATAGATATTTAGTATATAAGCATTGGTCAGAATCAGATGAACGAAACTTAAGGTATGAAAGGTAACAATTGCCACTTTTTATCTTTTTACATAATTTTCCACATACACATTAGATAAATTATTTTTGATAGCCTATTGCGGAGAAAAAAGAGAAAGTTTACTGTATTAACGTTCTATTCCATTAAATACGCCATTTTTCGAAGATAAATGCAGAAAAACATTTATGAACGGCTACGCCAGGTAAAATTGTTGTTTATCCTAAAAAAAAAATACAATTTTCAGTTTCATTAGAATATTATAATAATATCCCAAATTTATGTAGTCATTAGATAAAGTCATTATATGTCCGATCTGCCTATATTTGGCATTCAAAAGACAATACGATCGTTTTAAGGTCAATTTCGTCTACCTCACACAATCTTGTTAGGCACTATAATGAAATGGACCTGAAATTTATTTCACATGTTTCCTAAAAATTGATAAATATCAAAGCAACATAGAGCTGTTTGTTCTAGTTCGTATAATGACAATTTAATGTCATGTTGTTTGTGATGACCCCCCTTTTCGGGATTGCATCAGCATTATAGTTATCTCGTATTGCATGAGGATGACACATGTCAACTGAGCAATTATGTTTGGGACTTAGTTTTAAGAAATGATGTCAAAGTAACATTATGAAAATATTTTTAGTAAGCTGAAATATATATTTATTTTTTACATGTTTATGTCTCCTTGTAAAATATAAAGCATATTTAAAATGATTTCCTGCTAAAGTCTGATATTGATATAAAGTTAAAACCGTCTTGCTTCTCACTAGTCAACACTCCTGTCCTGTCAGGTTTAATTCTTATATATATGGATGAAAAATAAAAGTCCACAAAACATTAACATGGCAGCTATTGCTTTTACAGCCTTTAAGACTTTGATTTTTTTTACAGAAGAGTGTCCACCATGCACTTGCATTACACTATAATAATAGTAGAATAGTATGATATACAAATAGACATGCAACCGTAATATTAATATAATATATAACAACAAACCAGTGTATTCTCTGGAACTATTAATATATTAGTATAATAGTCTAAGGTATACTGATTTGTATCTCTACAATATAATAGTTATTACGGTGAGGTTGAATTTCCTGTCATTTATTCATCATCCAAGCACGAACTTGTATAAGAAAAAAAAATCTCTGTAAATTAACCTCAGTTTCAGGTATAGAGATGTGATCTGTTTCTGTGACATGTGCTTTTGACCATCCACAAGAACCTGCGGTCATCCGATGTTCAGTACTTCAGTACTTTGATTAAGGGTTGTCAACTCAATTTTTGACGACTGAGTTTGTATGATTTTAGTTATAAACACACAATCACATATGGGCTAATTGAACAATTCAGTTTAAAGTTTTTTACAATCTTTTATTATATAGATGATGGTGATATAAATGAATTTCCCATTGAAATGCATTGTGATAATCTCACGTGTGAAATAACTCGTTAATCTTCACTCTCAAGACTTACCTTGGTTTTACCGGACCCTCTCTTAAGACATCAAACTGAAGATATGCGCCTTTGTCTTACTTAAAACTAATATTTCATGTTTTTGATTTGATATCAATAACAAATCTTCTTTCCCATAAGTTAAAAAAACAGAGGGCAAAGATGAACAGTAGTTAAACAGTAGTTAAACACTGATAATGGGAGATCTTAACTCACGCACTCGTCTAGTGAAAACCCTGATTATATAGAACATTACTCATCAAATATCAATGATTTTAATTGCTTGTATGTACTATCCTTGAAACCACAAAGAAAGATTGCACAAAAAAATAAAAATAAAAGATAAATACATTAGAATATATGACAAACAAAACTAAAAATAATCAATGAAGATAAAGTCATTCATAAGTATGGCATATCATTCTTATGTTTATGAGCATTATTTAGTACTTTTGATTAGTAGAAGTTCAAGAGAATATCCTGTACTAAGTAAAATATTTTAAGTCGTGTTAGGACTGATTTAATTCTGACATACATGTATCTTATCACTAGTGATATATCAATAGAACCTGGTTATAAGTGGTCAACATTTATCAATTGGACGGAAAACTCTGAAAAAGCAATTGCGTGATAATAATTTATGATGTAATACCACCAAATCATAGTACGTCACATCCGGTTGAATACGAAAAAGGGTCGAAAAAATATTCCCTTGAATTTGACAGTTGTAGGAAATTCATCCTACATTTCATTGCAGTAAAACATTTTTGAGTCATAAACATATATCTTGGGTGTTTCAAAGCACTATTATTTTTTTATTTGGTGTTTCTATAGAATATTTTGGAAACTTGAGGTTACATGATTTACTAAAGTTTGTACCCAGGAAAATAAGTGGTGAAAATTTTTGGTTAACTTCCAGTGATAATTATTTTCTTAATATATGAAATGAAATGTGATGGGAAATTTTGTCTATAGTACTGGACCGGATAAAACTTTACTCATGTCAAGTATATCTTTATTTTAAACAAAGATAAATTCTGCACAATTTTTTATGGGAAGCTGCACATGCACCTTTGACCATGTGTGTTATCTCATTTGTTAAAATTCCATGCTATTTAAGTGAAATAATACAAAAATGAGTTGATTGAGTCTCAAAAACACATTTTATGAGAAAATTGCCTAGAAAAAGGACTCTATATAGATATAAGAAGATGTGGTATGAGTGCCAATGAGACAACTCTCCATCCAAGTCAAAATTTATAAAAGTAAACCATTATAGGTCAAAGTACGGTCTTCAACACGGAGCATTGGCTCACACCGAACAGCAAGATATAAAGAGCTCCAAAAATTACTAGTGTAAAACCATTTAAACGGGAAAACCAACGGTCTAATCTATATAAAAAACGAGAAACGAAAAACACTTATGAACCACATAAACAAACGACAACTACTGAACATCAGATTCCTGACTAAGGGCAGGTGCAAACAATTGCATCCGGTTTAAACGTTTTAATGGTACCAAACAATCACCCTTATCTAAAACAATAGTGTAACATCACAACATAGAAAGACACACTATAAAATATCAATTGAAATTGCTTAACTCAATCAAAAGAATATTAACACCAGTGAACATACACTGAACAAATAAATTTGATCTATGATACAATGCAAATACAAAATAAATAAACTAAGGGAAGAATAATTAAAGTAACATGTTATACCGATGTGAGATGTTAAACAATTTAAGAAAAATAATATGCTTGAACAAAAATATCAGCCATTTGCAATAACTTTAAACACAGGTAAATGAAAATAATTTTGTTGTTAGGTATACGTGTACAGTTCAAATGGAGAAAGGAAATATTTTTACAAAATAAATAATTTTGATGTTCAAAGTACGAAGAAGTGAAAATTTATAGTAATACCAAACACTTATCAAAGCTGGTATATAGACCAGATATAACCCTGAATAAGTAAACATTAAATAACAAAAAACATTACAATTAGTATCAACAGGTCAAATCAACAAGAAAGTACGATTTGAGAGTACTCGCAGTTACTGACAACTACATTAATAGTTAAAAGCCAAAAATCTACCATGAATATCAGTAGACAGAGCAAGTCATACTCAGTGTTTTGGGGAGCTTTTTCTGACTTTTTCTCCTTATTTCTTATATTTTGATATAATAGAAAACTTTTTCCTAAGTAATATTTAATAAATATATAGTTATAACTAAAGGAAATTATTTTTGAAGCAGTAACAACAAATTATTCACTAAAAGGGAAGCTTTTTATGTCACTCTCTGGAACGCGGCGTAAATTTAAGTTTTACGTAAGGACTTATTGAAACCTCCGTGGAGTCAGTAAACTTTTATATGGATAGTTCTTTCAGCTTGAATACTTCAATTAATCATTTATTATCACATTTCTTTCATAAATGAGAGAAACTTACCCCAAAATTTTGATTTATTGGCCTAAAAAGTTGAAATTTTGAGGAAATGAGAGGTATAAATGGACCAAAAGTGACCTTATAATGAAGATAAAAAGGTCCATTAGTGGTATTTATCATCCTAGAGTCATCTTTTGTATCATATTCAACTGTTTATAGGCAGATGAGATAAATATCTGATCATTTATTGGTCCACACTATATTCTATCATGATGCGGCTTGATTTGGATTTTTCGAAGTTTTGATCGAATCGCTGTAGATGTCTTACATTATACTAAAATTTTCTCAAACTATTGAACTGATTATGACAAAACTTGACAGTAATGCTTGAAATAACCAGTATTACAAAGGAAAAAAATCACATTCAGTTTATTCAACAAAAAAGTTTTCTTTAGGTGTAATACCACCAAATCATAGTACGTCACATACGGTTGCAAACGAAAAAGGGTCGAAAAAAATATTCCCTTCAATTTTACAGTTGTAGGAAATTAATCCTACATTTCATTGCAGTGAAAACTTTCTGAGTAATCAACATATATCTTAGGTGTTTCAAAGCACCATTATTTTTTATTTGGTGTTTCTATAGAATATTTTGGGAACTTGAGGTTACATGATTATTAAAGCTTGTACACAGGAAAGTAAGGAGTGAAAATTTGATTGGTTAACTTCCAGTGATGGTTATTTTCTTATATGCAATGAAATGTTGTGTGAAATTTTGTCTATAGTACTGGATAGGAAAAAACTTTACTCATGCCAAGTATTTTTTAATTTGAAACAAAGATAAATTCTGCACAATTTTTTGAAAAGTGTAAATTTAACAAATACTAATAGGGGAAAATCAATGGTGGTATCACAACTTATGTAACTATAATATATGAAATAAACTGCTCAATTTAAAATTTCAATATAATATCAGTTAAACTTAAATGTGTGTTGATGAGGCGTAACAAAAGATAACAGATATTTTACATCCATGCCAGATACAGCTTATACAATAAATATAAGAACTATAAATAACAGATGTTTTAATTTTAAATGAAAATATGACAACTGTAGATAACATCATACATGAATGAATATCATGAGCAATACATTACAATTCAATGGAACAGAAATATTTTGAATTGTATCAACTCTCATTGGTTCCATCTTTGAAAGTTTTCTGAAATATCATTTTGCAGTTTTTCTGAGAATTCATATTCCAACGCTAAAATATATAAAAAAAATTAAAATGTCGGCATTCGGCAAATAACCTTAACGAAAGATGAAAATAAAAAAATCACAAGGTCTATATGATGAATTAATAACTCGTAAAATGCTTAATTTTGATATTTTATAACGAACGAATTAATATTTCTTTTTGAATATAGTTATGCAATTTAAAACAGATACATTGTGGAACAAACACATTGTATCGGTTAACCAGTTCGATGTCAGTCGTTTTTCCTCATAGCGCTGTTGGATCAGTTTTTGTGTCAAAAGCACATCCCTGAAACGTGTGAACTCGAACGAGCGTAACATGTTAATGTATGTAACGTGAGGGTACCCAAATTGCACCTATTTTGACATTTTTTTCACCTACGTTTTTTAACGATCCAGACAAAAGTTACCATTCTGTTTTTATTTTGTAGATGTATCCTTATTTTCTGTATAGTTACACTAATTTAATTTTGAATCGATAGTGAATCATAGAAAAATGTGTTTGAACCGACCTCCAAACGATCCATGATTCTGTAATGAAGAGTACCCAGATTGCAACCATGCATTGATTCACATCCTTAAAAATCGAAAAACAGTTGTTTTGTTTTATTTCTTCAAATATTTAGAACAATTTGACATTATTCCATGCTTGGTATTCATTTTTTAAGAAATAGATGCTTGTAACATATTTAATTTGCTCATTTTTAAAAGATGACTTTTTGTGAACGTCGCATGGCGACGTTCAGTAGATTTTACTTTTTCCGAGTGCTTCATCTGTTGAAATATATACTGTGAACGTTTTTTGTATATTTGAATATAGTTACCTAGTATGTAAAATGACGTCTAAAATGTCAAATCATAAAAATACAAATTATTTAGTCTCAAAGAAAACTTGTAAGATTTTCGCAGCTATTTTTGTTGAATAGGTGCAATTTGGGTACTGTGACGTTATATATATACGCCATACGATGGGACAGAGCATGTTTCTTTTGTGAAATGGGAAGTTGAACATTAGAAAATTTAAATCAACAATTTTGTCAAAGATTCTAGTATGAAGTCGTCTATCTGTGTCAATATCAAGGAAAATATCGAGATACACAAGCAATTTTTTCCAACGTGTGTTCAACGTTTGTGCTCATCACGTGAGAACTACGTTTTTCCAACGTGTGTATCACACCGGTTAAACGTTTATATCACGTGTATTTTACAAACATGATATTCTGACGTGATAATCACGTTTTAATCTGCTCACGTGATATTCACGTTTCAATGTAACGTTATTATCACATGTAAAATTTTTAACGTGATTTTGACGTGAAAATATAGTGTTAATTTCACAAGGTTTGAAATGTTTCATAAAATTGAGAATGGAAATGGGGAATATGTGTCAAAGAAACAACACCCCGACCAAAGAGATTGGGTAGCTGATAATCATGTCAATGAGTGTAACAAGGACAATATTTCATTTTTTCAAGTGGTTGCTTCACACAAATGGCTTGTTGTATTATCACGTTTATATCACGCGACTTTATATTTAACGTGAATATCACGTTGTATTATCACGTTGATATCATGTGGCTTTATACACAACGTGAATATCACGTGTGATGAATGTTTATATCACGTTTGTGCTCATTACGTGAATATTAGGTTTCTGCTCGTTTCACGTTCTACTCACGTGGTGTGGACAACGTGAATATCACGTGATTCCCATGTTAAAATCACGTTGGAAAAAATTGCCTGTGTATGAAGCACACCTGCTAGTTTCGGTAGTATACTTAAATATCAAATTAACTAGGATATATAAGATGCAAGCATTCACTGAAATTTTGGGTATTAAGTTACAGGACATTATCAACTTATACGAAATCTAAATTAAGTAACTTTTCAAGACGCATTTTCTTTTTAGTTATAGGACATTATAAACTAATACGAAATCTAATTTAAGTAACTTTTCAAGATGCATTTTTTTTGTCTTCGAGAAGTTTATGAATGGATTCTGTACTGACTTGTCCGTAAATATTTCATGATGTTTCCGAAAGTTGACTTACATTTATTATCTTCTTCGTTACTTTCCCCTCTTTTGTAATTTCCCCTTATTTACATGATCACGTTAATAATTCAGCATCATTTATTGACATATCTGCCAGATTCCGGCACAGTGTAAGTTTATAGCATATTGACAATTTGAAGAACTGTTTATTGTAAACATACATAACATGTATTGTGTTTTGATGACGTATAAAACGTAGGGTAAATGGCAATGATGACAAAATATGCCACGTCACCAGATTATTTGTTTTATTGTTTCACAACCGTTTGTTATTACTTGTAAACACACAGAGACAAGATTACACTATAAAAATGTTCTATAAATATTCAAATATCCATTTTGGTAATTTTTGTATGATTCATAGCACCCCCCTCATTTCGATATTTTTAAAGTATGGAAAGCAGTTTGTGTCATAATTTGCATACATAATTTTTGATACTTGTAGAGTTTTCAACACATTAAAAGCTGTACACACCAATTTTGACCCACAGTTATGTTACCAAACTTGATATATTATTATTGCTTTTATTTTTTATGTGAATGTATGGAACACAATTAGTGTCATAAGTCAACTTTGTATTTTTGTATGTTTTGGCAAATTGTTTTGATTGATAGGTTTTATATTGTGTTTTCATTTGTTCTTTCAGCTTTTTACCGTTCACTTTGGAATTATACTCACCTGTCATCATTTGTAATCATTCATTGAACACCAGCATACCTTTGTTATTCATGCTACCTTGTGTTAATAGAGTGAATTATATGACAATAAATATAACGGTTATCTTTAATGAAGTCCATTATTTAATGCCCAGCAAAAAATAGATGGGAGTCATTACAGTAAAAAGACTTAGGAGATTTACCTGGCTAGTGATGTAACTTACCTGGCATTCAAGATGGCTGGTATAGAAAACAATATTGACTCTGCATCAAGTACTACATCCGAGATGATCAACACTGCGGATACAGATAAAAGATTACGCACACTTACCGAGAGTGGTAAAGAACTTTTTGAAAACAAACAAAGAAAATTTCTGTTAAAAATGCAAATCGTTAAAAGTGACCTTCAGCTTTTAGCAAGAAACATCGAGCCATATTCTAATGAATTAACATCATTACAGGAGCTAAAAACAGAATTTATGAGTGGAACTGTCCGTTATGACACAATTTGTAAAGAATACTTAGATTTTCTTTCGAGGAATAACACTGCTGAAGGCATGAATGAGGTTCATAAACTATCAGGTGAAATGCAAGATTTTACACACTTTGTGGAAACAGAAAGTAGACGAATGAACACATTCATTAATGAGTTACGTGCCATAGAGAGAGAAAATTCCTTAGCTAGCAAAAGTTCTAGGAGAAGCCACTCATCCAGAAAAACACATAGTTCCTCCTCTTCATCAGTTCTTGTAAGAGCAAGGGCCAAAGCTGAAGCTGCAAAGGTGAAAGTTCAATTTGCAGAGAAAGAAACTTTGTTATTGAAGGAGAAGGCACTTCTTGAAGAGAAAAAATCAATAGAATCAGCAAAAGTCGAACGCAAGAAAGCCGACATTGAAGCCGATTTAGACCTGCTTTCTCGACAGAAGGAAGCAGCAGCAGTTGAAGCAGAGGCTGAAGCCTTGCAAAATGAATGCGATGAAAATATGTCACAGGTGTTGCCTGATCAACCACCGCTTGATTCGAAATCAAAAACTGCCGCATATATTAATCATGTTCAGCAACAAGTTAGTTCAATTCATATCGAAAAAGAAAACACACATGTCAGTGGAACATTAGACCCACATGCCAACTCGTTCATTCCCAGGAAAAATGGTAGTGCAGAGACACATGTGTCAGATAATCCGAGTGATAGAACTCTTGCTACTGATTTCACACGTTTCTTGTTAAAACGTGATCTCTTAATGTCAAGGTTCAATATTTTCAATGATAAACCCGAGTATTATCCATCCTTAAAGGACAGTTTCAAGAAAATAGTTAAAGAGATTGATGCAGATTCAAGTGAGGAAATAGACCTCTTGTTAAAGTGGACTGGTCCTAATTCTAAAACACAAGTTCAAAGTATCAAAGCTGCGAACACTAACAATCCGTCAAGAGCTCTGAAGCTAATCTGGGAGAGATTGAATGAAAGGTATGGTAGCCCAGAGCTTATAGACAGTGCACTCAAGACAAAGCTAGCAGCTTTTCCTCGCATTACAAACAAGGATTATTTTAAGTTGTATGATCTGTCAGACATCTTGTCAGAAATATCATCTGTGAAAGAAAATGACAATTACAAGGTTATATTTTCCTATTTTGACTCGTCAATTGGTGTAACGCCAATCGTCGCTAAGCTTCCATATCAGCTTCAGGAACGATGGACTACTATGGCCGTCAATTATAACGATAAACACAAAACAATACATCCGCCATTTCATGTATTTGCTCAGTTTATTCAGCAACAAAGCAAAGTAAAGAACAATCCGAGTTTTTTATATGAAAGTCAACAGGCAAACACTGGTTTTAAGGATAAACTACCAACAACAAAAGGGAAACTTAATGATGTTCGTAGCAGGAAAACAGACTTTGCTGAAACAAAAAATGAGAGAAGGCATCAAAGTGTGGATCCGAGTGAGAAATGTTTGATTCATGGGACAAACCATACACTTAATGATTGTAGAACATTTAAAGCAAAGCCAATACAAGAACGTAGGCAATTTTTAAAGTTGAACAAATTATGTTTCGGGTGTTGCTTGTCGATATCACATTTTAAACGGAACTGTCCTAACGCATTAAAATGTGGGGATTGTGGAAAAACAGATCACCCTACAGCACTGCACATAAAAAACCGAGAGCAACAATCTACAGAGCCATCAGGTCATGGCGGGGAGCTTTTTGATGAGGAACACCAAGTTCAAACTCCTATAAAATCAGCCTGCACACAAATTTGCATGGATAAATTTGGTGGCAAATCTTGCGCAAAGATCATACCAGTAGAAGTGTATCTTAGTGACAATCCGGATAGAAGGCTAAAAGTATATGCTTTGATGGACGATCAATCGAATAGGACTTTAGGAAAATCAGAACTCTTCGATTACTTTGGTTCTACGAGTGTCTCTGATTTTATCTTGTCAACATGTTCCGGAAAATCTCAAGCATCTGGTCGAAAGCTTAGTGGTCTAGTCGTCGAGTCAATAGATAAACAAACTCAATTACATGTGCCTGACATTTTAGAGTGTAACCTCATTCCAGATTCTCAAGACGAAATACCGACTCGGGAAGTTGTTTTGTTTCACCATCATCTCAATGATCTCGTGGACTTTATCGAACCTCTTGACGAAGAGTCTAAAATCTTGCTCTTAATTGGACGCGATCTCGTCTCTGCTCATCATGTGCTTGATCAAAGAATTGGCTCTGAGAATGCGCCTTACGCACAGAAACTCCCTCTGGGATGGACAGTTATTGGCGAGACTTGTCTCGGAAAACTACACCATCCAGACGAAACTCGTGTTAAAAAGACATACTTACTTTCTTCGGATAGGATATCAATATTTCCACCGTGTACAAATGAACTTAAAATTGATGAAGTGCGTACACTTGAAGTTAATGAAACTGCATACGACAACATTGGAAAAGATGTGTTTATTCGCCGTCTTGATGATGATAAACCTGGACTATCACGTGATGACAGAGAATTTATTGAATCTATGGATACAAACTTTTGGAAGGACTCAAGTGGTAATTGGTCCGCCCCACTACCGTTTCGACAAGATCATCAAGTTCTACCAAATAACAGGAATCTAGCATGGAAAAGAGCCAAAGGCCTAGATGCAAATCTTCGCAAAGATCTTCAGAAGCGTGAACATTTCTTCACGTTTATGAACACAATTCTAGAAAAGGGTCATGCTGAGAAGGCCCCACATATCAACGATGATCAGGAACAATGGTATTTGCCTATATTCGGGGTTTATCACCCCAAGAAACCTGGAAAACTTCGTGCTGTGTTTGATTCCTCTGCACAATTTGATGGCGTGTCTCTCAACAATGTGTTGCTTAGTGGACCAGATTTGACGAATAATTTAATCGGTGTTTTGCTCCGCTTCCGAAGGGAGCAAGTGGCCATTATGGGCGATATAGAACAAATGTTTTACAGTTTCAAAGTGGATGAAAAACACAGAGACTATCTACGATTTTTCTGGTACACCGACAATGATTTTGACAAGCCTCTAACAGTGTATCGCATGTGTGTGCACGTATTCGGCAATAGTCCTAGCCCTGCTATTGCATCATACGGACTTAGAAAAACTGCCATGGAAGGAGAAAATGAGTTTGGCTCCGATATGCTTGATTTTGTCACTAGAGACTTCTACGTTGACGATGGGTTAACTTCAAAACCTTCTACCGCCGAAGCAATTTATCTCATGAAGAGAACCAAGTCAGCTTTAAAGTCTATTGGTAACATTCGACTGCACAATATATCTTCAAATGTTGAGGAAGTTATGCATTCATTTGACAATGACGATCTTGCAAATGGTCTTAAGGATCTCGACCTTAGTTCCGATATTCTGCCAGTACAACATAGCCTCGGTATGAACTGGGACCTGAAAATTGATACTTTTATGTACTGCATCGATAGAGATATCAAACCATATACTCGTCGAGGATTATTATCCACAATAAACAGTATATTTGATCCACTTGGATACTTAGCGCCAGTAACTATTAAAGGAAAATTACTGCTCAGGTCAGTTATGACAGGACATATCATGTGGGATGAACCATTACCGGAAGAGATTTACAACGAGTGGGAATCTTGGAGAACGTCACTCTTCGATTTGGAAAAAGTAAAATTTAAACGGATGTTTGTACCAACTTCATTTAGCTCAGCGAAAATAAGGAAGATCCACATTTATTCCGACGCATCCGAGAAGGCAATAGCCGCAGTTGGTTACTTACAACTAGATGACAATAAGAATTTTGGTTTCGTTATGGGGAAGGCCAAGGTTGCACCCAATCACGGCCATTCGATTCCACGCTTAGAACTATGTGGGGCATTGCTAGCAACAGAGATAGGACAAACACTATCCGACCAGTTAGATATACCTTTGTCAGTATTATACCGATAGTAAAGTTGTACTAGGGTACATCTTCAATTCATCACGACGATTTTACAATTATGTTTCAAACCGTGTTGCAAAAATTCACACAGTGTCAAATTCCGAGCAATGGTCTTATGTACACACAGATGGCAACCCAGCCGATCTGGGGACTCGATCAATAATTCCTTCGAAATTAGAAAATAGTATATGGCTATCTGGTCCGGTGATAAAAAATGATGTCGATCAAACTCTTGAAAGCTTTTCTCTCATTAATCCTGACACCGATAACGAAATACGTCCTGAAATTACAAGTAGAAAAACAACGAGTCTCGAGGAGTTCTCCTTAGGATCACAACGATTCGAAAGATTTGGAAACTGGAAGTCACTCGTTAGATCAATTACACTGATAAAAAACTTTCTTGCCAATAGAATCTCAAAAGACACTAGGTGTCGGTTCAGGGATGCGGAGAAGTTCGTCGTTGGAGTGGTGCATAACGAAATCTTTTCAGATGAAATCGATTGTATTAAAAATGGCAGGCCGCTCGGTGGACATAGTGCATTGTTGCAGTTAAGTCCATTTATCGACAATGAAGGCATTCTGCGTGTTGGTGGGCGTATCAAAATGTCAAATGTACAACCAGACGAAAGGAATCCGATTATAATACCAAGTAGACATTGGATAGCAACTTTGATCATTCGTTTCTTTCATCAAAAGATACAGCATCAAGGCAGACAATTTACATCGGGAGCAATACGAACAGAAGGATACTGGATAGTAGGTGAAAAACGTCTAGTTTCTTCACTAATTCACAAATGTATAACTTGCCGTAAGCTTCGCAGACCTACCGAACAACAAAAAATGGCTGACTTGCCTAAGGACCGTGTGATTCCAGAAACACCATTCACGTCAATTGGTATCGATACCTTTGGACCCTGGTCTGTCATTAGCCGACGTACGAGAGGTGGAGTCGCAAATGCAAAACGTTGGGCAATCATCTTTACTTGCATGGTCACGAGAGGTGTACATCTTGAAGTTGTTGAGGAAATGAGTTCCTCGTCGTTTATTAACGCCTTCAAGCGATTCATAGCTATTCGAGGAGAAGTAAAACTTATCAGGTCTGACAGAGGTACTAATTTCGTTGGAGCCACTGACCAACTAGGTATCGATAGTATCAATGTAGAAGATGGACCTATTAAGGAACATTTATATGATAATGGCATAGAGTGGCATTTCAATTCACCTCATTCATCTCATATGGGAGGTATATGGGAAAGAATGATTAGAACAACGCGATCAATCCTGGACTCCATGTTATCAAAACTTCCCGGAAAAGAACTATCGCATGAAGTGTTAGTAACATTGTTAGCGGAAGTGTCGGCAATAATTAACTCCAGGCCTTTAACATGCGTACCTACGGACGCAAATGAGCCATTACCTCTCACACCTAATCTTATCATCACTCAAAAGCCTAGTGTATTGATTCCAAAGGATGTGTCATTCGATTGTAAAGACATGTACTATGTACAGTGGAAGCGTGTACAATACCTTTCGGACGTTTTCTGGAAACGTTGGCGAGTGGAATACTTGCAAACTTTACAAGCTCGACAGAAATGGACTCAAGAAAGAGAAAACATTCAAGAAGGAGATGTCGTGTTGCTCAAGGACAATCAAGTTAATCGCTTAAGTTGGCCAATGGGAATAGTCACTAAAACATTCCCTAGCGCTGACAATTTAGTACGTAAGGTAGAAATTCGTATAGTGCGTACTGTGGACAAAGACTGTGTCAAACCAGCTTTCTTTGTTAGACCAGTGACAGAACTTGTGCTATTGTCTAAGAACTGGTGAATAGTGTAGTGGCATAAATAACATGCCAGACGGGGAGTGTACTGACTTGTCCGTAAATATTTCATGATGTTTCCGAAAGTTGACTTACATTTATTATCTTCTTCGTTACTTTCCCCTCTTTTGTAATTTCCCCTTATTTACATGATCACGTTAATAATTCAGCATCATTTATTGACATATCTGCCAGATTCCGGCACAGTGTAAGTTTATAGCATATTGACAATTTGAAGAACTGTTTATTGTAAACATACATAACATGTATTGTGTTTTGATGACGTATAAAACGTAGGGTAAATGGCAATGATGACAAAATATGCCACGTCACCAGATTATTTGTTTTATTGTTTCACAACCGTTTGTTATTACTTGTAAACACACAGAGACAAGATTACACTATAAAAATGTTCTATAAATATTCAAATACCCATTTTGGTAATTTTTGTATGATTCATAGCACCCCCCTCATTTCGATATTTTTAAAGTATGGAAAGCAGTTTGTGTCATAATTTGCATACATAATTTTTGATACTTGTAGAGTTTTCAACACATTAAAAGCTGTACACACCAATTTTGACCCACAGTTATGTTACCAAACTTGATATATTATTATTGCTTTTATTTTTTATGTGAATGTATGGAACACAATTAGTGGCATAAGTCAACTTTGTATTTTTGTATGTTTTGGCAAATTGTTTTGATTGATAGGTTTTATATTGTGTTTTCATTTGTTCTTTCAGCTTTTTACCGTTCACTTTGGAATTATACTCACCTGTCATCATTTGTAATCATTCATTGAACACCAGCATACCTTTGTTATTCATGCTACCTTGTGTTAATAGAGTGGATTATATGACAATAAATATAACGGTTATCTTTAATGAAGTCCATTATTTAATGCCCAGCAAAAAATAGATGGGAGTCATTACAGATTCTGCTTCATATAAGTACAAAAATACAAATTGGCCTGTAGGGGTTCACAATTACTTTACATTTCAACTGCCTAATGGAATATTAATCAGTCGAATTCACCAAAAGTGCTGTCGATCAAGCATTGTGAGTAGTTGAGTAGATTTAAAAAAAAATTAAGAATGTGTATCTGACTTACACCATTGGTTGAATATACACCATCACTATATTTCTGATGGCTATCTTTTACTGTAAACACATCTAGACGCACCAGCTATGCATAGTAATAATAATCTTAATAAAGATTTTTTTTGTGATGTTTATGAATCCTATATAAAGACGGAATATTTTTATCGTCCTATGTTTATGTCAATACCACAGACAAAAAGAAGATACCAGTCTGAGAGTTAAATGTAAACTCATGATTCGAATAAACTAATCATAGAAACGAAGACATACTAACAACATCAAGGCAAATAAACTCAAAAAGATGAAAAGACAAATAACAGCCTACAAAACAAAAGATGAAATACTAACTAAGACACGAACCTCGCCAAAATCTGGAGGTTATCGCAGGTGCTCTCAAATGAGACCTAAAGCGGCTAAGACTACTACATAACACTTTCAGTACTAAGTTACAGATGCGATGTAATACCTTTTATTACAAACTACATTAAGATTGGACATAGTTTTCAAAGCAATTATCTTGAGTTGCATACACTTGTCGAGTTTTATTTCACAACGGTTGTGTTCTCAAGTTTTACTCTGCCGGTTATGTAGAGTATTGATATGATTTGCAAGATTTCAACATTCCAGCTAATTCTCTTTTGTGAAATCAGAACATAACATTTCTGTATAGCAAAATCGTCACCCCAACCAATTTGCAATAATTTAACATGCTAGGCATCTTTATCATGGTTATATCGGAATTGATTAAAATATCCGGTTGATATACAACCTTTGAACACAAGGCATGGGAGTGAACAGTTTTTGTTGTTGTTGATAAAGCAAAGGAAACTGAAATATCTCTGCAAGAAGGAAGTTAAGTTTAGGTTAAAAACAGAATAAAGGGGCAATCTGTATTTGTCAATGTAAAAGAAAAATGTTTTTTTTTGTCTGATGCCGTCTGAGAGCGTCTTATACATATGAATCGAACGCACCCACAATTAAATATGGCATGCCAGATAATATCTGAAACATCTTCTATATCTATCGACATAAGTATAGTTCTTTAATCACAAGGGCATAAAAAATCGAATTTGTCAACAGCAATGTAATCGTCATTGTTTCCGAAACCAGTAATTCTCTTTACAAACCTAGTTCAAATATAGGTATTAACAGTATGTCAACTATTGAATATGGATGTATACACAGGCAACAATTTCTAGGTTAATTTCAAATGAATCGCAGGTGAAACTCACATCAAACCAGCTTTTACGTGAAACTCCCGTGAAAATTTGCACGTGAATTTCACATGATTTGGTCTGTACATGAATTTCACGTGTATTTCACAAAAAAAATGATATCTTGCATGATTTTAATTGAATCAATTTACGTGAGCTTCACGTATAAGCTTGTTTGAGGTGAAAATTTCACGTGAGATTTACGTGAATCTCAATTTAAGTGAAACTCACGTGAGTGAAATTTCCCTGTGTATTCGTGTTTACTTTTTTATTCAAACAAAATACTTAAGTATAATTTATGACATAGGATATCTTATTTCCTGAGTAATGTGATATAACTTATAATTGTCTCGGAAGTGGGATGTAATTTGATTTTAGTGCACGCATATTAACTTCTTTACATTATTTGTCAAAAGAACATGTTCGAAAAATTCGTCATAATGCAAACACTGGTTACTGTTGTTCTGTACTCAGTGAAAATAAAATGTAAGTATTCAATATCTTTTTTCTCCGACACCTTGCATGTGTTACGGTCAAAATCACACACTGGTTCACATATATGATATGTTTGTGTTTAAAAATTTCATCAATACTTTACTGTCGTTTGTACAAACACGCTCAAAGTACTTAACTTGCCGAAAAAAAACCCCAAAAAACACGTACAAACCAATCAGCTCAAACGTGCAGTACTATTTTGTAGTTTCTGTCGATCTGATATAGAAAAATTGCAAGTTTAAGCCTATAAAAAGTGAAATCATCTGACAATGATTGCAAAAGACAAATAAATAAATTAGAAGGTGCTAGTTTTTTGGTTGACTTTTCCACATCCAATCGTTTAGCCTGCTTTAAGCCGTATACTTCATTTGTGCGTAGCATACCACACTTTGTTTCAAATATTTGCATATTGTTCAAGAATCACAAATTGGCGCCATTTTTTGTCAGTTGAAGTACATGTATCATAAAGCCTATTCAAAACAATTGCCAAGTTTTATACATACGCCAGACTCTAAAGTGGCCCTTGAATCAACGAACAATTGGAAGACCAAATCATTGAAGAGCGTTGGAAACACAAATATTTTAAAAGGAGTTTCGAAATTATTCAAGGCTAAAAAATTAAAAAAAGAAGGAATATTGTCAGTATTTAAAAGAAAACAATATGTTTTATATATATAACTGATAACAGATCTTGTATTTTAGCTGTATCAAAAGCTATAGTATTTGGTGTAGATTTCAGGTCTATGGTCGTCTGCGTAAAGTATGTTAGCTTCAATTTTGTTTTTTATTTCTATGTCCCACTTTGTCAGCACTTTTGTGTTGACATGAATTATCATTTATATGGGCTTAATTATTAATTGACTGTCTACAAAACTACGGATTTTCTACCCCAGGAATAGATTACCTTAGCTGTATTTGGCAAGACCTTTCTGAATTCAGGATCAACAATGCTCTTCAACTTTATGCTTTATTTGGCCTTTATGACTTTTTTTTATTCGAGCGTCACTGATGAGTCTTTTGTACACGAAACGCGCGTCTGGTGTACACAATTTTTATCCTGGTATATATGGTGAGTTCAATCAAGATAATGGAGGGGATATTATGTTTTATTGTCTTTGTATCTATCTCTTTGTTCATCCAGTCATCTATCCTCTATCATGATTAGGTTTAATGTAGTATACCCTGTAGTGGCCATGTAACATTGAAACTTAGTAAACATGTTTGTAGATTGAACTTTTAATTATGTATACAAATTAGAAATCGGATCCAGATTTTAATTCAATATACATGGAATTTGCATGACAATGCATGCGGAGTGTCGTGTGTAGGTGAGATATAATATTGCTTCTAAATATGACATAATACGTTGCTTTTTATACTATGCATACAAGCTGTTGCCCTGAGAGGTTTTAAAAATTGATAAAAATGCAAATCTCGAGGCTTTTTTCCCTTCAATATTTTGAACTCCTTGTTACCTCTTACATAATTTTTATTTAGTATTACGTTTCATTTTAGAAATCATACAGTCATACATGCTTGCCAAAAAAGCTAATATCTAAATGCTATTTTCTCAAATCAACATGGACATTTGTGACAAAACCTTTCAGAAATTTGGTTCCGCAATGCACTTCAACTTCGTATTTTTTCTGGCCAATTAACTTTTCATGTCTACATTTTCATTGATTTTACAGCTATACATATTATCTTTTATTCTTAGATAAAATATTGTCATTTTGAATTTCAATAACATATTCTTGCATTTATCAATAAAATCACGGTACCCAGCATCTACTATTCATTAAATTGCCGTCTTTAAATATTCTTTTAAATAAACCTGAATATAAATGCTAGACTTACTGAACATGTATGATTTTATATTTAATTGACATATATATTCGAGATATTGTGAACTACATTCTTCTTCATTTAATTTATAAATTGTAGCTATAGCATTATCAAAGGGTGTTGCTGAATTTAAGAATACTAATACGTTGTGTTCTTCTGGCTACCAACTTGCAGATAAAGGTCTTTTTAACAGCTGCCAACCTCACAATTGCCGAAAAAAAGATTTAAAGGGACTTGAAATTAACAACACAAAGTCTGAAGACGCAACACAAATTTTATGGATTAACGCATGCGTGGTACGGTCACCAGTTATGGAATATTACGGTAAATGTAATTGCGAACACTGTAGTGAGTCAATTACGGAACATGCACTTTATATTTTTCACACGATTCTAAAGAGAGAATACAAGTTCTATCATAACTCCACGTTATTTCGCCAAATTCAGGAAGAAATATTTGAAACAAATTGGCCCTTAAATAATCTTTTACAGGTCGAGCGTATTCATTTACCAGAATCTATGTTACATACATTGACCTCACCAAAAAGTCATCAAAGATACTATATAATTTGGTAGCTAGCATCAGACACATCAGTGGCGGACGAATAGAAATAAAAGACAAAATAAAATACAAAAAATACAACTTTGAAGAGCATAGAGAGTTGTGCCAAATACAGCTATGGCTATCGATGCCTGGGGTAGAAAAACATACTTTTTTGTTTTTACAATAACGAAAAGATGTTTCACTCATCAAATTTATACGACATTCCCGGGCTTGTATTTCCTAACATGATTTCCTTGATAGAGGATTGCTGTTCAAAAGGAAGCTATTAAACCAAGAGACACATATGGTGCAGGATCTGATTACCCTTCCGGAGCACCTGAGATCACCCCCAATTTTTAGTGGGGTTCGTGTTGCTTAGTCTTTAGTTTTCTATGTTGTGTCATCTATACTATTATTTGTCTGTTTGTCTTTTTATTTTTGGCCATGGCGTTGTCAGTTTGTTTTCGATCTATGAGTTTGACTGTCCCTCTGGTACCTTTCGTCCCTCTTCTTCAAGAAAATGTTAAGACGGCAAATTTCACCTCAGACTATCTGAACATAACATACGTCTTCTATGTTAATCTATCAAATGAGACAAATGGACTTCGCTGGTGGTCTGTTCATGAGAGGAAATCTGGGTGAAAATCAATGAGACTGCAGTTTTTTTTTCAATTCTCATATAACTTCGTCAGAGTTATAATATAACCTTTCTCCTCAGACAAAAGCACAACAGACTATAGCTATGGGATATTTTAGATTTTGTTTAAAGAAAGTCAAGGAAAATAAAACTAACAAAACCGACAGCAAAGGTTCTTTAAATTGTTCAGACAACTAGGCTGTGATTGAGCAGATATTCGCTTCATTTACAATTGGTATCTTTTCATTTATCAGTCATGACTGTGTTATTCAGTTGTTTTTTAATTTTGTTTATTTAGTTTACAAGTTAAACCCTATATATACATATGCAAATCTTTATGTTGCTTTCAAATCCTTTTTGTTATCAAATTAAACGTCGTTATTTCGTGTAGTTCAGCACCATTGTGTAATGAACAGAGATATGCTTAGGCAAATGTCTTCCTAATTTATGTTTTATTGAAAACCCTTTGTTACACCCTCCACACATATTACACTGCCAAGCGACGTTGCAAACCTAAATGAAATAAACCAAAGTTAGGATGTAGGACTTCTTCTTAAAATGCAATTATCAAAGATCGGCCCAAAGTGTATTTATAGCAAAAATAGCAAAAGTGTTCATTCCGATTATCGGGTGGTAGCCAATGTTTCCCTAAAAATACACATAAAATTCAATTTTTTTATATCTCTGGCGTAATTGTCTGGCATATATTTGTTGTCAAATTTTATCGGCAATTAAACGGAGTTTCTATTGAGCTAGCTATAAAACAAGGTTCAACCAACCATTTTCTTCGGAAAATACCTGTACCAAATGAGGAATATGGCAGTTGTTTTTCACTTGTTCCGTTGATTAATAGCGTTTGATTTGGTTTTACTGAACTTCCCCTTTTTGAATGTCTTGAAGTTCAGAATTTTTGTTATCCTTTTGTTTTTTACATGATTTGGAGAATTTACAACAATTAAAAAAGATCAATAACCATTTAACAAAATTGTTAAATCATAAAAGCGTATTTTAGTTTCCGAAATCTTTTATTTATTTGTATATTCATACGTATCTTGTGCAATAAAATTTGTACCGTTAATATTATTATACATTCTATAATTTCTAATAAGTTTTTTACAATTCTCGCCTTTACATAGATTTGTATATTGCTATTGCAACAAATTTCATTTAATATAGTCTGCCTTTATATATTGGTT
Source organism: Mytilus californianus (assembly GCF_021869535.1). NCBI lineage: Eukaryota > Metazoa > Mollusca > Bivalvia > Mytilida > Mytilidae > Mytilus > Mytilus californianus. The sequence continues at coordinate 2,625,342 of NW_026262723.1, forward strand.
GTTAAATAATTCTTGTTTAATAATCTCGTCGACATATTTTAGGTTGTTATAAAGTAGCTGTACCACCTCAGACCCTCCATCAATTAGACCATTGGCAGAATGATACAGATAATAATGTACTGAAATGTTCCAGGTTTTGTAAAAGTAAAGGTTACGCACAGAAAGGATATGTTATTTTACTTCAGGTAAATAATGTACCCCAACATTTCAAAATCAAGGAATTACATTGTTAAAGTAATAAATCACCTTCAAAATGTTTCTTTTTTTATCGTTCCTGCTTACTAAATGAATAATAGCTTTTAGAAAAAGAAGTTTCTTGTGTGTTGCTTAAAATTGCCATCCTAAATTACAACGATTTCTAAAATAGACGTCAGATTATGAATTCATATAAAGTGCATTTTATTTTGCATTTTAATGGTTTTCATACTTAGTTACCGTTACAAATTGAGGCGACAGTAATTTACCGATGTTAAAATTTCGTAAATTTGTTTGGAAGAGACACATCAAGGTAACAAACTGTTTGGAGAAAAGTTCTTCTAACACCTTAAGACATATTCTGAGCGAAGCAGTGCTACCCCAGAACAGTTTTGTAAATTCTAACCTTGAACACTTTTGGGACAGTTCTACCCTATAACTGTTCGACCGTGAACTAATTTCTATAGTTCCCCATCAAGAACATACCTTTATAATGTTCCTCTGGTATCTTTCGTCCCTCTTTTATAACATACCTTTCTTTGATTGTGTTTATAAATTAAGAAATTAAGGTTCCCAATCACTCAGTCCTAAGAGGGATTTTTGAGCATTCTTGGTAAATGTTAACCCCCACTATTTATAAAGTGTAATTTTTGGAACTGTGGTGGACAGCTTTAATTATTCATATAGTTATTCATTTTTACTTTTTATTTATTTCATTTAATTTGATGCATTAATCTGATCATATTTATTTATTTATTCATGTTTTTTTTTTCAATTTATTCTCAATTTCAATTTTAATCATCTGGTTTTTCGTTGTTACTTTTCATGATTAATTATTTAGAATGGTTTAATGGTAATGTCATTCTCATTTTTTTTTTATATTATTGGGTACCAAAATTTACATAATGATACTAAACAACATACGTATCATTTCATTGGATTGTATAGTATCAGATAAATTTGAGAAAGTTAACAGTCTCGGGGAAAAATATATTGTCACTTTGAAATCTGAATACTTTACCTGTAATAATTGTTTCTTGACCTGTACAAAGTTTAATCACAAAAATACTGAACTTCGAGGAAAATTTAAAACGGAAAGTCCCTAATCAAATGGCAAAATCAAAAGCACAAACACATCAAACGAATGGACAACAACTGTCATATTCCTGACTTGGTACAGGCATTTTCTTATGTAGAAAATGGTGGATTTAACCTGGTTTTAAAGCGCTAAACCTCTCACTTGTATGACAGTCGCATCAAATTCCATTATATTGACAACGATGTCTGAACAAAACAAAAAGAAACAATAGGTAAAAATGTCACAAATAAGGGTACAACTGCAACACGAACCCCACCAAGAACTGGGGGTGATCTCAGGTGCCCCGGAAGGGTAAGTCAGATCCTGGTCAACACGCAGCACCCGTCTGTCATAGAACTGTTTAAAATTGTAACAGAATAGTTATACTCCAGAAATGTTCGATGATATAACTGTACATGTAAGTGCGAGAGTTGAACTGTCAGATTCGGTTCTAGATTATAATTGCCTGGATCTATTTTAGGGTAGAACAATCTCAGTCTATTCTATGGTAGATGTATAACTGTCAGATTCGGTTCTAGATTATAATTGCCTGGATCTATTGTAGGGTAGAACAATCTCAGTCTATACTATGGTAGATGTATAACTGTCAGATTCGGTTCTAGATTATAATTGCCTGGATCTGTTGTAGGGTAGAACAATCTCAGTCTATTCTATGGTAGATGTATAACTGTCAGATTCGGTTCTAGATTATAATTGCCTGGATCTATTGTAGGGTAGAACAATCTCAGTCTATTCTATGGTAGATGTATAACTGTCAGATTCGGTTCTAGATTATAATTGCCTGGATCTATTGTAGGGTAGAACAATCTCAGTCTATTCTATGGTAGATGTATAACTGTCAGATTCGGTTCTAGATTATAATTGCCTGGATCTATTGTAGGGTAGAACAATCTCAGTCTATTCTATGGTAGATGTATAACTGTCAGATTCGGTTCTAGATTATAATTGCCTGGATCTATTGTAGGGTAGAACAATCTCAGTCTATTCTATGGTAGATGTATAACTGTCAGATTCGGTTCAAGGTTATAATTGCCTGGATCTGTTGTAGGGTAGAACAATCTCAGTCTATTCTATGGTAGATGTATAACTGTCAGATTCGGTTCTAGATTATAATTGCCTGGATCTATTGTAGGGTAGAACAATCTCAGTCTATTCTATGGTAGATGTATAACTGTCAGATTCGGTTCAAGGTTATAATTGCCTGGATCTGTTGTAGGGTAGAACAATCTCAATCTATTCTATGGTAGATGTATAACTGTCAGATTCGGTTCTAGGTTATAATTGCCTGGATCTGTTGTAGGGTAGAACAATCTCAGTCTATTCTATGGTAGATGTATAACTATCAGATTCGGTTCTAGATTATAATTGCCTGGATCTATTGTAGGGTAGAACAATCTCAGTCTATTCTATGGTAGATGTATAACTGTCAGATTCGGTTCTAGATTATAATTGCCTGGATCTATTGTAGGGTAGAACAATCTCAGTCTATTCTATGGTAGATGTATAACTGTCAGATTCGGTTCTAGATTATAATTGCCTGGATCTGTTGTAGGGTAGAACAATCTCAGTCTATTCTATGGTAGATGTATAACTGTCAGATTCGGTTCTAGATTATAATTGCCTGGATCTATTGTAGGGTAGAACAATCTCAGTCTATTCTATTGTAGATGTATAACTGTCAGATTCGGTTCTAGATTATAATTGCCTGGATCTATTGTAGGGTAGAACAATCTCAGTCTATTCTATGGTAGATGTATAACTGTCAGATTCGGTTCTAGATTATAAATGCCTGGATCTGTTGTAGGGTAGAACAATCTCAGTCTATTCTATGGTAGATGTATAACTGTCAGATTCGGTTCTAGATTATAATTGCCACGATCTATTGTAGGGTAGAACAATCTCAGTCTATTCTATGGTAGATGTATAACTATCAGATTCGGTTCTAGATTATAACTGCCTGGATCTATTGTAGGGTAGAACAATCTCAGTCTATTCTATGGTAGATGTATAACTGTCAGATTCGGTTCTAGATTATAATTGCCTGGATCTATTGTAGGGTAGAACAATCTCAGTCTATTCTATGGTAGATGTATAACTGTCAGATTCGGTTCTAGATTATAATTGCCTGGATCTATTGTAGGGTAGAACAATCTCAGTCTATTTTATGGTAGATGTATAACTGTCAGATTCGGTTGTAGATTATAATTGCCTGGATCTATTGTAGGGTAGAACAATCTCAGTCTATTCTATGGTAGATGTATAACTATCAGATTCGGTTCTAGATTATAATTGCCTGGATCTATTGTAGGGTAGAACAATCTCAGTCTATTCTATGGTAGATGTATAACTGTCAGATTCGGTTCTAGATTATAATTGCCTGGATCTATTGTAGGGTAGAACAATCTCAGTCTATTCTATGGTAGATGTATAACTGTCAGATTCGGTTCTAGATTATAATTGCCTGGATCTATTGTAGGGTAGAACAATCTCAGTCTATTCTATGGTAGATGTATAACTGTCAGATTCGGTTCTAGATTATAATTGCCTGGATCTATTGTAGGGTAGAACAATCTCAGTCTATTCTATGGTAGATGTGTAACTGTCAGATTCGGTTCTAGATTATAATTGCCTGGATCTATTGTAGGGTAGAACAATCTCAGTCTATTCTATGGTAGATGTATAAATGTCAGATTCGGTTCTAGATTATAATTGCCTGGATCTATTGTAGGGTAGAACAATCTCAGTCTATTCTATGGTAGATGTATAACTGTCAGATACGGTTCAAGGTTATAATTGCCTGGATCTGTTGTAGGGTAGAACAATCTCAATCTATTCTATGGTAGATGTATAACTGTCAGATTCGGTTCTAAATTATAATTGCCTGGATCTATTGTAGGGTAGAACAATCTCAGTCTATTCTATGGTAGATGTATAACTGTCAGATTCGGTTCAAGGTTATAATTGCCTGGATCTGTTGTAGGGTAGAACAATCTCAGTCTATTCTATGGTAGATGTATAACTGTCAGATTCGGTTCAAGGTTATAATTGCCTGGATATGTTGTAGGGTAGAACAATCTCAATCTGTTCTATGGTAGATGTATAACTGTCAGATTCGGTTCTAGATTATAATTGCCTGGATCTATTGTAGGGTAGAACAATCTCAGTCTATTCTATTGTAGATGTATAACTGTCAGATTCGGTTCTAGATTATAATTGCCTGGATCTATTGTAGGGTAGAACAATCTCAGTCTATTCTATGGTAGATGTATAAATGTCAGATTCGGTTCTAGATTATAATTGCCTGGATCTATTGTAGGGTAGAACAATCTCAGTCTATTCTATGGTAGATGTATAACTGTCAGATTCGGTTCAAGGTTATAATTGCCTGGATCTGTTGTAGGGTAGAACAATCTCAGTCTATTCTATGGTAGATGTATAACTGTCAGATTCGGTTCTAGATTATAATTGCCTGGATCTATTGTAGGGTAGAACAATCTCAGTCTATTCTATGGTAGATGTATAACTGTCAGATTCGGTTCAAGGTTATAATTGCCTGGATCTGTTGTAGGGTAGAACAATCTCAGTCTATTCTATGGTAGATGTATAACTGTCAGATTTGGTTCTAGATTATAATTGCCTGGATCTGTTGTAGGGTAGAACAATCTCAGTCTATTCTATGGTAGATGTATAACTGTCAGATTCGGTTCTAGATTATAATTGCCTGGATCTGTTGTAGGGTAGAACAATCTCAATCTATTCTATGGTAGATGTATAACTGTCAGATTCGGTTCTAGATTATAATTGCCTGGATCTATTGTAGGGTAGAACAATCTCAGTCTATTCTATGGTAGATGTATAACTGTCAGATTCGGTTCTAGATTATAATTGCCTGGATCTGTTGTAGGGTAGAACAATCTCAATCTATTCTTTGGTAGATGTATAACTGTCAGATTCGGTTCTAGATTATAATTGCCTGGATCTATTGTAGGGTAGAACAATATCAGTCTATTCTATGGTAGATGTATAACTGTCAGATTCGGTTCTAGATTATAATTGCCTGGATCTGCTGTAGGGTAGAACAATCTCAGTCTATTCTATGGTAAATGTATAACTGTCAGATACGGTTCAAGGTTATAATTGCCTGGATCTGTTGTAGGGTAGAACAATCTCAATCTATTCTATGGTAGATGTATAACTGTCAGATTCGGTTCTAAATTATAATTGCCTGGATCTATTGTAGGGTAGAACAATCTCAGTCTATTCTATGGTAGATGTATAAATGTCAGATTCGGTTCTAGATTATAATTGCCTGGATCTGTTGTAGGGTAGAACAATCTCAATTTATTCTATGGTAGATGTATAACTGTCAGATTCGGTTCTAGATTATAATTGCCTGGATCTATTGTAGGGTAGAACAATCTCAGTCTATTCTATGGTAGATGTATAACTGTCAGATTCGGTTCTAGATTATAATTGCCTGGATCTATTGTAGGGTAGAACAATCTCAGTCTATTCTATGGTAGATGTATAAATGTCAGATTCGGTTCTAGATTATAATTGCCTGGATCTATTGTAGGGTAGAACAATATCAGTCTATTCTATGGTAGATGTATAACTGTCAGATTCGGTTCAAGGTTATAATTGCCTGGATCTGTTGTAGGGTAGAACAATCTCAGTCTATTCTATGGTAGATGTATAACTGTCAGATTTGGTTCTAGATTATAATTGCCTGGATCTATTGTAGGGTAGAACAATCTCAGTCTATTCTATGGTAGATGTATAACTGTCAGATTCGGTTCAAGGTTATAATTGCCTGGATCTGTTGTAGGGTAGAACAATCTCAGTCTATTCTATGGTAGATGTATAACTGTCAGATTCGGTTCTAGATTATAATTGCCTGGATCTATTGTAGGGTAGAACAATATCAGTCTATTCTATGGTAGATGTATAACTGTCAGATTCGGTTCTAGATTATAATTGCCTCGATCTGCTGTAGGGTAGAACAATCTCAGTCTATTCTATGGTAGATGTATAACTGTCAGATTCGGTTCTAGATTATAATTGCCTGGATCTGTTGTAGGGTAGAACAATCTCAGTCTATTCTATGGTAGATGTATAAATGTCAGATTCGGTTCTAGATTATAATTGCCTGGATCTGTTGTAGGGTAAAACAATCTCAGTCTATTCTATGGTAGATGTATAACTGTCAGATTCGGTTCTAGATTATAATTGCCTGGATTTGTTGTAGGGTAGAACAATCTCAGTCTATTCTATGGTAGATGTATAACTGTCAGATTCGGTTCAAGGTTATAATTGCCTGGATCTGTTGTAGGGTAGAAAAATCTCAGTCTATTCTATGGTAGATGTATAACTGTCAGATTCGGTTCTAGATTATAATTGCCTGGATCTATTGTAGGGTAGAACAATCTCAATCTATTCTATGGTAGATGTATAACTGTCAGATTCGGTTCAAGGTTATAATTGCCTGGATCTGTTGTAGGGTAGAACAATCTCAGTCTATTCTATGGTAGATGTATAACTGTCAGATTCGGTTCTAGATTATAATTGCCTGGATCTGTTGTAGGGTAGAACAATCTCAGTCTATTCTATGGTAGATGTATAACTGTCAGATTCAGTTCTAGATTAAAATTGCCTGGATCTGTTGTAGGGTAGAACAATCTCAGTCTATTCTATGGTAGATGTATAACTGTCAGATTCGGTTCTAGGTTATAATTGCCTGGATCTGTTGTAGGGTAGAACAATCTCAGTCTATTCTATGGTAGATGTATAAATGTCAGATTCGGTTCTAGGTTATAATTGCCTGGATCTGTTGTAGGGTAGAACAATCTCAGTCTATTCTATGGTAGATGTATAACTGTCAGATTCGGTTCTAGATTATAATTGCCTGGATCTATTGTAGGGTAGAACAATCTCAGTCTATTCTATGGTAGATGTACAACTGTCAGATTCGGTTCTAGATTATAATTGCCTGGATCTGTTGTAGGGTAGAACAATCTCAGTCTATTCTATGGTAGATGTATAAATGTCAGATTCGGTTCTAGGTTATAATTGCCTGGATCTGTTGTAGGGTAGAACAATCTCATTCTATTCTATGGTAGATGTATAACTGTCAGATTCGGTTCTAGATTATAATTGCCTGGATCTATTGTAGGGTAGAACAATCTCAGTCTATTCTATGGTAGATGTATAACTGTCAGATTCGGTTCTAGATTATAATTGCCTGGATCTATTGTAGGGTAGAACAATCTCAGTCTATTCTATGGTAGATGTATAAATGTCAGATTCGGTTCTAGGTTATGATTGCCTGGATCTGTTGTAGGGTAGAACAATCTCAGTCTATTCTATGGTAGATGTATAACTGTCAGATTCGGTTCTAGATTATAATTGCCTGGATCTGTTGTAGGGTAGAACAATCTCAGTCTATTCTATGGTAGATGTATAACTGTCAGATTCGGTTCTAGATTATAATTGCCTGAAATTGTTGTAGGGTAGAACAATCTCATTCTATTCTATGGTAGATGTATAACTGTCAGAATATGTTTACATGTAGTACTGTCAGCGAATGTTCTAGGATCAGGATCTGATCTAAGGTAGAATAAATCTGAAGGATGTAAATAAGTTCAGCTCTCTGATTGTGATTTTAAACAGAGGTACATAGCTGGATTGTGAGTTTTATTATTTATAGTACAATTAATGGTAGTCTTAGATCTCTAGATACCAGTACAGTCGTCTGATCTGTAATTTTACCTAGTAATGGGTCGTATTCCCGATTGTGACATTTTTACTGAATGTGAATTGTATAACTTGTGCTACATTCGTAGCAGGAGACGCTTACCCTGTCGACGAAACCGATCTTGCTTCTTTAAGAGTTCATGTGGTTCCTTCAGTTTCTGTTTGTTACCTTGATATGTCACTTCTTAATCGAATTACGACATTTGAATATCGGTAAACTACTGTTGCCTTAATTAAGATGCATGTTTAAGTTCTGTTATATCTCTACCTTTATCATTAATTGTTGATAACAACTTGACTATTTGTATAAAATAAATAAATGCTTCAATAGGGAGTATTATATACTTCTTATATTTGTTGCATATTTTGTTTGGGGAGTTTTCGGGCAATATCATTGGTTATGTCCGGGCACCAAGGCTTCCTCCACTAATTCAAACCGGCCATCACGTCATAGTCAAGAGTGCTAAAAGTTGCGTTCAACAATAATAAATCAATCAACCAATTAATCTTTTATTTCCATAATTATTATCGCAAGTACTAGTAATGCATTTTCTTCATAAAGACTCTTATACTAACCATAAGAGAGTTTGAACTGATCCAAGCTGTATGTACAACAAGAAAACGTATATACCAGTTTCGTGTTGATGTCCAAGCTATAAGAAAAACAATTGCGTTGAGAACCTTTAATAGCAGTTCTTACAATGAATCATTCCACATTTAAGTACATCTACAACTTAGACCACACAGCTATCGACCCCCACCCCCTTCTCCACACCCCGTACTGAATTAAATCAATATGTTATGCACACAAATTATATTAAAAATAAAAATTGGAAGCCTTTTTTCGCTATGTAGTCTTACTCTCCACGAAGATGTACATCTCTCATTTTCCATTTTACATGCTATTGAGATTAAAAGAGGGACCCGAGTAAAGATCAACAATATATTTTAAATATTGTCCATCAATATTTGTATATTAAACAAAGATATCAAGAGAGACAGTTGATACAATCAACGGTGAAAAACAGTTTGTATTTTTTTTTTCATTCTAATGAATGAAAATCAATATAGAAACTGAAGAAAAATAAAATGTCATGTTACAACGAACCACACAAACCACCAATTTCAACAACCAACTACTGCAAAGAAATAGACCTACAAACAATAACTATCAATTAAAAAACATGGTCCAGGTAACCTGAGTTAGCACTGGCATGAAAAAGGTACGACTAAAATATATTTTTTCTAAGTAGGTCTAACAACCTAATAAGACATCAATAGAAACAAAATTCTGAATTCTAGTGATGAATGCGAAAAAGTAAAACGTTATAGGATGTATGCAAGTTGGTCACTTATCAGGTACGGTTTGTACGTATCTAGGTCGAACGTGTGTTTTTCCGAGACATCATTGGTATACATAATTGAGATTATCATTTATCAAGACATGTCGATATTATGGTAATGCTCTATAGTTATAAACTCTTTTTCTTTTTTTAACGATAAGGGCGGTAAGTTTTCATATTGATATAATGTTTCAACAGAAACTCCACAATTATCACGTTATTGTACCAACAATACGGTTTGTTTTTTTGTCTAAAAATGCATAACGAACTGATAAAAAAGAGACAAAAGATATCAAGGGATTAGGTCTATACATAGAGACGAGAACAAAAGACTAACATAAGAATAGAAAGACAAAAATGAATATGATGAATGCCAACAAAACTTGTCATTGAAATCAGGTCTCCGTGAAATGACAATAAAGGCAACAATAGTTTGTTGATTAATTACATATGAGCCCCTCCAGAAAGAAATTTGACCGATTTGTGTCTGGGAGTAAGGGCGGAGGGAAGTGGGAGTATGTCGGAGGCAATTGGTAGTAACGGGGGGAAAGTGGGAATCAGGGATCCCCCTGTCTGCCCCTCTTGTTAGCGGCAATCCAATATAAAAGAAATCGTGAAGGGATACGCAACATCTCGAATATTGTGTCATCTGGGAGATTTATTCTCAACACGCAGACGCTGATGGAATAAAACTATATTGAAATGGTAAATTCACAATAGGAGAGCTGAAATCATCACTTCTACGTAAAGTGAAGTTCTCTACGGGCCTTCATGGTCAATTTCTACATGCGAACTACAAAGTCAGAAAACTTGGAATTATGTAGTGATAGGGTATCATATTTATAGAAGAAAATGAAGTTAACATATAGTGAAAGCTTCCTTTTATTCTTCTGTTTGAAGTCTGTTTGGTATATTATATGTTGAGAGATATTTCCCCCACTTTATGAAATCAAAACATAGAATCGCAAACATCTTCAATAACAGAATTGCAAGAAATCTGATTATTTTATTTCCACTAAAAGTTGGTCTACGAAAAAAAGTAAAACAAAAATACCAAACTCCAAGGCAAATTCGCTATCAATCAACGTAAGATCATTTTAAATCATATACATCAACTTACTTTAAAAAAACCTATTGGAATCAAGACGTTGGTGGAAAGAAAAATTTTGAAGTTTTATATCGTAATGCAAAATCCCTGAACTTACTTGATAAGAATACATAACAATAAAATATCCCTTTTATTGGATGTTTTACAGGGTTCTAAATGTTTCTGTGCAAAGAAAAACTTATTAACATGGACAAAAGAAGTGTCAACCGATGTATGTTCAAAAGATTGCCCTGGTGAGGAAATCGATCGTTGTGGAGATACAGACTCGACATTTGTGTCTGCTTATAAATTCAAGGGTGATAATAACGAAGGTCAAGTATAGTTATAGTTAATTATTCATTAAATGTTATTCAACAAAGTACTGTTAACTTAAAGTGAGACAAAAGAGAATTTGGATTTATTGTAATCAGTTTTAATTCAAGTAACATAAATCCTTTTTTTTTCTTTTGTCAAGTTCTGAATTATTTCTTGCTGATGAAAATTCCCTCTAAATGAAACCAGTTTGTAGTGATTGTTCTATTTCCTTATCCTTAAATTCAAGTTAAACGTACTGTTGGTATAGGCGTTTGGTGTTCATTTATCATTTTACACGAAAGAGGGACGAAAGATACCAGAGGGACAGTCAAACTCATGGATCGAAAACAAACTGACAACGCCATGGCCAAAATTAAAAAGACAAACAGACAAATAATAGTACAGATGACACAACATAGAAAACTAATTATATATATATAAAGACTAAGCAACACGAACCCCACCATGACCTATCGGAGTCAATATTTGGAAGCTTTGATTACCACCATTGTATCTTCTTTTCCTCCACATTTTTAAATAGATCAATGAACTTTCAAGCAGCTATATACTGTATCCTTGTGAATCGGTTCTGGACCTAATTTTGATGCTTTTTTTCGCGTTTTAGCGCAGTAATTTGTATAAACACAATATAAAATATTCAAGCATTATTTTGAAGAAAAAAAAATAATTCTAATACAGTTTGCCAGACTGAAGACATGCACATGTTGTTTGGGTATTCTTTCAAACTTCTTAGCTCAGGAATATAGTGCCCATTCAAACAAGCAGAGATGGGTAATGCTGTATTGTTTTTTTTGAAAAAGTAAAGTTTTATTTCGTTGTGGCTTAAGATAAACCGAAACACAGTACCTTTTTTGTTGCATTCCAAACAAGTTTCTTCATAATTTACAAGGTATTGTTAACTAATATGTGATTGGACAGCTATAACAAAGTAATTACATCAAGGGCTAATTAATGACAATGTGACACTAAAATACTCTTTGAATCATTTAAAATCGCTACTATAGTAGAGCGAAATTTGCTAAGTTTGTTTTGTAAAATCTGCTTGGTGGCAAATCAAATTTAACAGTTCTGTTATGAAGCTTTCAACCAAGTTTAACACATCAACATTTAAATTGTATTTAAGATAAGTCTAAAACGATGTCTTCTGCATTTGAACCACGATGGATGTCTAAACACTTCTGAACTGAAATGATACACTGTTAGTGCTATTATTTTCCTTTTTAGGGATGGTGTGATTTCATGTTTTTTCCTTAAATGTCTTGAAGGGTAAAAATGTATTGTTTTTAGTCTTGGTTAATTGACAATTAATAATATACGGTACTATTTAGATTGATAAATTACGTAAACCTTTAGTTGCAGATATACATCTTGGAAGTACATGCTTTTACACAGCCCCTAATAGAAAAGATCCATCAGTATTAATCCGTGCCAATTGTTTTCAGAAACTGAAGTTTAAGTGTCAGACGACAGATATATCAGGTATATTGAACACATGGATTTATATCTCTGGGATTGAATCCCAATCATTAGAAAATGGAAATTTTGTACTGATTTGAGTAGTGCACGCGCTCAAGGCACCTTGAAATAAACTTACAACTTTATGGTTACATGGTTTAACACAAACTAAAACAGCAAACACGTGTTTTTATAACAAGCATTAAAGCAGAATTACAGATCGTGATAATCGTAGATAAAGTCATAACTCGTGTCACAGAATATAATTATGCATACACTTTATAGAACAGACAGCTGATAAATGTAAACAACATACACTTATACAGTACCGACAGTTGATTAATATAAAAAAACTTGAACTGATAAATATCAACATTTGTAAATTTATACTACAAAATGCAAATGAATAAATGACCTTCCTGTTATCATGGTTATTGCAGAATAATATTAGTAATAATAGTTTAACATTAGATCAATTGGAAACGTTTGTTTATCATTTTGATGTATAAGGAATAGATGAAATACCAATAAATTATTTTGCCAGTTGTTTTAGTAATGAACAAAGCAATTTCATTAAAATTGTAGAATTATTGTTTCTTGGCTTCAGGTAGATCGAAAAAAGTGTTAACGCAAAAATGTTACCAGATAAGTTTAAATTGGTACCAAGCACAGAGAACGTGTCTAGTAAAAAGAAGTTATCTACCAACTTACACCCCATCAAACCATACATGTATTTCACAACCAGACGTTGATAAGTGAACAATTGGCACAATGCTTTTGTAAAAGAAAGAATTGTTTGGGAAACAGGTAAGAATGTCAATTAATCAAAAACAAATTAAAACATTCCAATATTATACAAGCAGGAAATGCATTCAATCTTTTCAACTGTATGCACAACCAATGTTAAAGGTGTTGAACCTACAGGCTTTTTTCAACAGGTAATTATATATATATAAGTTATATGTGTTTATTTCTTTTTAATTAATGTCAAATTACAGTCAGTTGGTCTTGTCGCAGATGTTTGTCAATTTTTTTATCCGGCTGCGTAGTGCAAAGCAAAAAAACATTACGTTAACGGCATACAACGCGATGATGTTACGCTTATTTCGCAAGTAGGTGGTATTTGTTCATTTAGGAAACTATTTTTGGTGATGTATATCAAAAATACGAATTCGCTGATCCTTTTATTATTTACCTTCAATTAACCAGAAAATGATGTGGCATAGCCCATTTACAGTACCTTGACTTTGGTTCTAAGTGTTTAGTTTTATTACTAGTATTTTGTAAAGTAAAATGTTGACAGCTCAAAATTGTTCGATGAATGATTGAATGTTACTTGTTTTATGTCCTGTGGCGATATTTAATCCATATTCAGTACAAAAAATCATTAACACTTAGAACAATAGGTCGGCCCTGCAAGTTAAATATAGGTCAATCAGGATAAACGGTTGAGGGATATGGACAAGGCATGATATTTACAAGTCTGACAGAGACCTTTAGTCCGAGTTCATATATCAATCGAGTGACAATATAATGACATATTCAGAAAAGACATGACGACTTTATTAATTTCATTCAATCTTATACACAGAAAAAAAACATGGCATCCTGCACTAAAGAAAGCTAACATGCTATCCTGCCCTATGGCGAAGTTATCGCGCTCCTTTCGAAATATTACTCGGACGATAGTTATATGACACTTAAAGAATCTATGACAAACATGATGATTTCAACATTCTGATTGTCAAATTTCTATCTCTCAGCTCTGCTTAATAGTTCATGTTCACACTATACGAACTACGTTAACAAGCTGTGCCCAGACATGAACACTGTTTCAAGAGTTATGAGGAAGAACGTCTGAAATCGACACTACATAAGTTTCACGGTCACTATCACAGATTCGTTTAGAGATACGAAGTGTCCCTGTCTCAACCCACTGGTCGCGGCCTTACATATTCATCTGTTATTCAGTAAATGTAATAAATATTTTCAACTCTTTTTATCAACGTAAACGCAGTCATAGTCATCGTCATTATACATTACCTACTCTCTATGGTGTCTCTATTAATGACCTTCTGTCATTTATACAAAAGTCGTTGGGTTATCATCACATACCCGCAAAGCTTTATTCACTACCTTTTTTAAAAACTTCATTCTCTGTACAACAAATCCAAAGTTACAACCCCCATTTCAAACCAATACAAAGTTAAAGCTACATTGTATCATCCCTTAGTCAGTCCCAAACTTTTCACACCGGTTCTTATTACAAAAGATGAAAAAGAGAAACGAACCTTTCAAGAACGTACATTTGCCTTCAAAGGTCTCGATGCCATCAACTTGGGCAATACATTTCATCATTAATTAGTTCACTCGAAAATACATCAATACTTAAAGACCCGGCTAAACCTGTCATCTCTTAAACCTATACCAAACCGATTGCGACTAAAATGTCTGCTTACATATCCTGTGTAAGCTGTTGACAAACAAACGAGGTTACGTCCAATTATCTTTGTTCTCCTCAAAGAACAGAATCATATGTTTTTTCATGCGTAAATAGTTTTATGTTTTCTGTTGGCAGTAATTCATCTTTTTAATATTCCTTTATGTTATATTTGAAGCATTGCCGAGTTTAATCTGCCGTAATTAATCTTGTTGACCACATATAAACCTTATTTTTGAATAAAGGTTTGCAGTAATTAATTATCCAAAAATTTCGAAGCGATTAGTTTTATCGATACTTTATTCATTTATCACATGTAACATATGAATAAGCCATTGCAAATAAAGAAAAACAGACAGTTAAATGTCGGAAACTGAATTGCTGCAGCTGTAATTAAGATTAACATTTCATGAAAATCGGATAAAAAGATATTGTTTTATATTCAAACTATAAAATTAAAAGTAATGTAGTTGTTTATAATTTTCACTAAAAGTTAACCCAAAGAATAAACGCACGTTTACTAAGTGCACGTACAGGTAAAGTGTAAAATATGAAGTCACCCTCCAAAAACTGACTTAACGGACACGAAGTAAACACTCGTTTATCTGGGTAGACATTAGAAATTTACACTTTGACCGCGTTAACGTAAATATAGTAAATGATTGTTCACTAGAAACCGCGGATATTGGAGTAAATAAATAAAATGTGTGTTCGCGGCGTTAACGTGCGTGAACTTAATGTTATTTATAGTCTGCACCCAACTGTACACACACGTGTTACAGGATCTTAATATTGAAGACTTCAAGTCTAAACTTCCTTATTGCACCTGTACTAGTTTTTAATATATATATAATCCGATTGGCCATGTTATTACTGGTGTCCTGATAATTTTAAATAATACTTCTCTGTTAAATGTATTATCCAAATGCCCAAAATATCGTGAGCCCTAATCTATTATTTGGAAACACAACTAATACAAAATACTGATGGATTCATGCATGGATTATGCTAGGCAATGGGTTAAACGTAGAAACAAAACTCTTTCCAAATGGGTTAAGGCTGTCAGATGGCGTTTTTTTACAAATTAGAATTAATAAACTGATGGTTCTATGAATACACATGCTACATCGATCGTTAGAGACCCAAATATTGATTAGCACCTGTCAAATCTCCATGAAAATATATTGTTATCCCCGAAGATAAAACCCAACAAGACCACCAACTGCTTGATAAAGGAATATAGCATTCACAATCCAATTAAAAACTCAACATATTCAACCATGACACTTACCAATTTGCAAGGAGGTATGTTCTTTTGGAGTTTCACCAACAGATGAAGACCTGGATCTTGCTTCACTGTATTGGATAGCTAAATTACAAAAGTGTCCTTACAGACAATTTTATGATGCGCTGTCTTGCAAGTGCTCCATGAAACCTCTATGTAAATCATTAATATCAATTTATCAGCAAACACAGCCGGGCTTTAAAGTTAATGTGGAACTGCCTACTCTATGGGCGGTTTCAATCAGATGTGAATTCTTTGTCCTTTATTCATATGAGGCAGACTTCGTACAGGAGTTTCTCAGAAAGAGTGAAAAGAAGCTAGCATTATCCTGTTACTTCACGTTCCGCCATATAAATGATGTTCTCTTACTGAATAATTCAAAGATTGGTCAATATGTTGAACTCATCTATCCCTTGAACTTGAAATAAATGATACAACAGTTATAGTTACGTCTGCCTCTTAACCTGAATTACATCTAGAAATTGACAATAAAGGTCAATTGAGGTCAAAATGTTATGACTAAACAGATTATTACAGCTTCCCAACTGTGAAATTTTCTTTTCTATGTAGCAAAATTCTAGCTGCGCCTGCCTATAGAGTGGTTCCAGTTGATACGATTTTCCAGAGCTTGCATTTCCTATCATGATTTTATTGATAGAGGATTGCTGCTTACAAGGTCGGTATTTAAGAAACTCAGTACTAATGGTGACGTTGAAGTCGTCGCTTTGAAAACTTTATGAACCCCAATGACAAGGTTGTTGTCTGGTAGAGAATATCTGTCACAGATGACGACGAACATGTTCCAATTGTAACCACAATCACGTTCGGTTTTCCTCGAATGTGACCTACCAAATGATACTTATTACCGGGTTTGTACTAACACGAACAACACGACGGGTGCCACATGTGAAGCAGGACCTACTTACCCTTCTGAAAAAAAAAACTTGATACATTCCTGGTTTTTTAGGTGGGGTTCATGTTGCTCAGTCTTTAGTTTTCTATGTAATGTTTTCTATACTGTTGTTTGTCTTTTGGTCGTTTTTCGATTTTTGTTATGGCATTGTCAGTTCGTTTTCGAGTTTGAATATCCTTTTGGTAGCTATCGCCTCTCTGTTAAATACCAAAATAGTCGTCTCATTTGTTATTTTACTGATTGCGTCCGAAAACAGATTGTGCCATTTTGACTGAGTGTGAATTCCCCATGGCGTTTGATGCATGCATAACATGATACACTAAACCTGTCAACGCATCTGGAATCGTTTCCTGTGGAGTTCATGTGATTCCTTCATCTTTAGACACAAGACGGTAGATGCTTTAATACCAATATGGGGCTAGGCAAGTTGTCTTAGCATACCTTCTTCTTAAGACTGCCACTAGAGAATAAGGATATGTTGGATATTAACAACAGTTTTGCTTCAGAAATGTAGATATTTCTTGCAGTGCGATTTTTTTACGTGCAGAGAGTATGGCGTTCAAACGCCACAAGTGCGCTTTTGTTGATCTGATAAGGTTTTATAATTGCTACTCCGTAAGCCTTCCCAGATAACGATTCATTTAGAAGCACATCATTTGTTGATATATATTAAATAAAGGCAACAGTAGTATACAGCTGTTCATAAGTCATAAAACAATTAGGAAAAAACAAATCCGGGTTACAAACTAAACCTAAGGGGAACACATCAACTATAAGAGGAAAACAACGGAACAACAGAAACACTGAGCTGCAACAAAAACAAACGCCAACATACATAGCAACGGACTCATTGATAACAACTGCCATATTCCTGACTTGGCACAGGACATTTTAAGAAAAAATGGTGGGTTGAACCTGGTTTTATGGCTAGCCAAACCTCCCGCTTATAGCATATATAGGGCAATGTTAAACATTTCGCTAAAATGACAACACTACGTGCCAGCTAACGTGAAGGCTTTATTTAAATAAATAAATTATAAACTCTTAAAGAATTACTAATCTATAAACCGTACACTTGAAAAGGATTATATATGAAATGGCACTTCTGAAATGTAAGATACAAAAATAATTACACCGATTATGATGTAGTGAAGCGATCTATTTCAAAAGAGTTATCTCTCTGTGTACTGGTTGTCTCCTGCCCTCTAAAATGTTCTGTTAGTAAACATGTTCCATAATTTAATATACAGTATAGATGTTTTATTACATTAAACGTATGCTTGGACATTGTACATGTTGTATGCAGTTTTCTTTTTTATGATTTGTATTAATGAATAATTATGCTCTTATAATACTTGGTCCTTCAATTAGGAATACAGCATACTTTTTTGTTTATTTTAACTGTAGCAAAATAAACCATATAAAAAGGACAAAACATACTCATTTTCAACTAATAACAAAACACACTCGTATAAAATAATTCATTAAGAAAAAATAAAAAAATTTCAAGAAAAAAATTGAAAACAACACGTTTAATAATTTCATGCGTCCGAAGCGCTTTTCTGGATTTACCTTCATCAGGAACGCTCAAAGCCAAACATTCGAAATCAGAGGGATGAATAAGTACCCAAAACAGTTAAAAAGCAATATGACTAAAATACCTAAAACAAATAGCCGGATTCAGCTAACCGTATATTGTAAGGTCAAAAGGACTAAAAGGGAGTACAGGGAATTGAAATTACAGTTACTGTTGCCTTTAGATCGCACACAATGATAATGATGATATATCGTATCCATATATATATATATATATATATAATTGGGTTACTTATTTCAAACAGTTGGTATCCGAAAGGTTTCGTCGATGTGTTTGATATCAGTCACACTTTTGAGTACATTTTCAAAACTCCTCCTCCAATCAAATTGTTTGAATTTTCATTCTAAGTTTTAAAATGAAGATTTTCCCGTGATCTAAGGAACTATGCTTGGAAAACCACAAGAGTCAACTTTCTTTGAAGGTAAATCCAGAAAAGCGCTTCGGACGCATGGAATTATTAAACGTGTTGTTTTCAATTTTTTACTTGAAATTTGTCTATTTTTTCTAATGTGCTCAGAATACGATACGAAGAACTATCACTGCCACTTGCCCCTCAAGTATATATTACAAATACACGTACAATTAAGTAACTTGAATTTCCCTTCAGAGGGTTTCATTAGACAACTTTTTTGTGTACAGAGTAACTTTATTGGTGTTGGATGTCCACAATACTATGATTTTGTTTTACTCTGATCAAGGTTTTAAGAATCATATGTTTTATTCTTTATTTAAATGGTAGAAACTTGCCTTTAAAGAAATAATTTTTAAAACCAAGTATTTTAAAAGCAGGATATATAAAAATAATTGTGAAAACTAATTAGATATATATTTTTTTTAACTTAGGACACACTATTTATTCTAAAATAGCCAGTGGTACGTTTTGTTCTAAATATCTTGATTACAATACAATGAAATACCCTTACGGTCCATCACGTCTAGTTATATTGTATACGGAAAAGTATGAACAATGAAACTTAGAAGGTAAATTCAAGCAATTTGAAAGGACGAGGAGCTGTAAACATGTGCTAAAAAAACAAAAAAAAACAACAATCGATAGAAAGATTATTAGATTGGTCGATTTGTGTATCGATTCTTAATTGGATAGTCAATAGAAACTTTTATGTATGTAATGTGAAATTACGTGTTTGCGGTAAAATCTATCCCACTGAATTGCATATAGTGTATACTATTCTGTTGACTAATCGTTACACATACTTCACGAAGGGGGTGCGATTCCTTGCGATGGCATATACAAATTTCCAAAGTCTACATGAAAGGTAGCTTTTTTGTTTTGATGTAATTGCATTTTTGAACAGAAATCAGCTATTTAGCATATAAAAACTTTATGGCATTTAAACACACGAAGGAAACAATATGTTTCGGCGAGACCATTTCAGTTGATTCTAGAAAAAGAAACCACGGTAAATCAATAGGATGTCACAGCATTGTTTTAACGATAGATTTGTTTTGGTTAATTATCGATCAGTTAGTGTCTGGTTACTGCAAACCGCACACATTTCCTTATGTTTATGTAATTTTACTTTATAATGTAAAAAAAAAAACACAGCTTGTATCTATTTGTTTTATATCTATCCTGTCTATAGTTTCAACATTTATTTGTGATACTTTTGTTATTTTTATAACTGATTAAACATTATTAACATATTTTCTTACATTTTTCTTTACAGAAAATAGACCTAGATTTAGCTATAAATGTTTAGCGATAGAGTTGAGAAAGGATAAAAACTATACCTTGGTGGGTGTTAACTGCACAGACAAATATAAGGCACTTTGTGTAAGGGAATCATCAACAGGTATTTCAACAAAACACCGCCCGTGTTCATTTGAATACAATGGCATTTACAACACGAAAAATAATTAATTCAAATTTGTCATAAATGATCGTAATGATACAAATAATAACAGTTTAACAATATGGACTATACTATGCCCATTCCATGTATGTTTTAAGAGATAAAAAAATAGAAATCGTGAATAATTAGACTTGAACCGATCCCCTTTTCTGATCGAGACTTTTAACAATTTATTTATCCATGTATTGAGGTTTGGTTTGATGTTGAATATAAGATATTGTCATTATATACTAACGTTATATTACAGAGTCAACAACCAATTTGAATGCACAACAAGAAACTACTTACCCAGATGATACTGATAAAACAACAACAGGTAAATATACATTCACTTTGGTTATTTCAATTTCCTTATTATTTAATGATTGCAAACCCTGAGGAGTTATGCTAATGTGTCCTGAATTTAGTTTACCAGTGCCATTGTGAAATGTCGCAAAAATCGTTAATTACCAGTTAATTAATTTGACATCTCATATCGATGTATGGGTTCAATCCCTTTTTTTTCTTTTTTGATCATAATTACGGAATATACCGAAATAACCGTATGTGTCGTGGAAAAGACATTTAAACGACCATGTCACAATATGGACAATATGTGATATTCTAAAGGAGTTTTGCTGCGTTAAAAAAATAAAAAGGAATACTATAATTCCCTGCAACTGTCTTCACAAACAGCCTTTAGAGTAAAAATATTCCGAAGTCATAAACGCGTCAGTTATATTTCCCTCTATTTTAATGGTAAGATTTTTCGTGAGAGAGCCACAAGCTACATGCATAGACATATCTTTGGTTTGAAAAAAATCTTAAATTTCTTATAAAACAAATTCTTAAACGTTTTCACCTTCAACTATTATTGAGGTTTATTGCTAACTTTGACCGACATTTTAATATATATATAGCTCTTCAACTGTTTCGGTACTTATATATCCCTCGGATTTAAAATGTTTGGCTTTGAGCGTTCCTGATGAAGGTAAATCCAGAAAAGCGCTTCGGACGCATAAAATTATTAAACGTGTTGTTTTCAATTTTTTAATAAAGTGTTTACTAAATGTTAAATGCAAATGTTTCATACATTTTCAACAGAAGTTGCGTAACATAATTTGCAATTTCTAGGTCAATTTTTTTTTCGCCACCTCTTTCGCCAATTTCAATTTTTTTTCGCCACTGTGAATATTTCTTCGCCAACTTATTTTCCTTTTTACAAACAAAATAAAGTTCAATTTGCAGCATAATTGTCTCGTGTACATTTACCCCACATCTTTCTTTCATAATCTACATTTCAATAAATGAACACAAATGATGATTTTTTTTCGCCACAATTGTTTTCTTCGCATTATGCGACTCCACCGGAAACCCTGGTAGTAGTATATACACTTGGGCATGCCATTTATCATTGTCCCATGGTGTATCCTGCAGTAGGGTCATCATTTAATATGTACTAACCATTCTGCATCAGGCACGATATATCGTTACCCTGGCAATAGGGAGTCGAGGTTGTCATCCGCTATTGCTAGCAATTGTAAATCTAGTTTATTTTGTTTTTCTATTTATTATGGACATCAGTATAAATGATAATTAATAAAAAAAAATATTCCAGAGGGATCCAGAATCCTGGGTCCTTCTTAAAATTTTAATACTGTCCAGAATCTTTCTAGTACATATTTGGATATCCCAATTTCAGCTAGTATATATTGGAAATCTGGTTTTTACAATATCTACTAGCTGAAATTGGGATATCGAGATATGTACTAGGGAGATAGCTTTAATGTGTTTTCACATAGGGTCAATGTTAAATATCTGTTTCCATGACAATGGCGGTCATTTTGAAATTTCTAGATACTGTCTGAACATCTCGACATACTAAGTAACATTTCCATAAAGTTTCATCCAGTTAGATCTTATAATAAAAGATTTAGAATTATGATTTTTTTTCGCATTTTAGCAGTTTCCATGGCAATGGTAGCCATCTTGAAAATGCCATACCCCGATTGCAAATATGCTGCAAATGCTGGTAAACATTATGGTATAGTTGCACAACATTTGGTTCATTCAATTCCGAGGTATAAAAAAAGTAGAAGAAAAAAAAATAATAATAAGGAAAAAAGAAACGTAGAATAATAATATGTCACCCCAACTCCGTTGAAGGTGCCATAATGATAATATAATGCCAATACTGTAGAAACAAGTTATGGTAAAATACATAAATTGTCGTGACATTCTTTAAACAATTGTTAATATTGGTATTTTGATAAGCAAACAGTTTTTACCTAACAACATGAACAGAGTTCGGGGAACTAGATTAGCGTATATAAACAAAATTGTCTTTTGAATATTACTTTGGAAACATTATTGAAATTTTAACCTGTTTTTCTTAAATTTTGCATTGATACACATCATTACCATAAATACATGTATTTGTATCTGACAAATAATATTTAAAATACTTATTTCAATACAATTTTGGTTATGGTTAAGAATGTCCTTATATTTACTCAAAATTTACCAACATTGAAGTGTTTAACTATACATGTACACTAAAGTGTTGTTAAAATATATAAGTACCTTATATGAACTTATGATGCAGTGAATTTTTGTAAAGATTATAAGACAAAAATACTCCCCTGTGAAACAAAATCATAGGACAACGACCCTACACCTTTTCTTTTGTGATTCAGACAAGATTGAATAGATAAGTTTATTTTTTATTCAAAGAAAAACACAATATGTTTTCAAATATTCGTTGTTTTTTTCGTAACTCTTAGTACAATCCTAGATCCTTTTAGTACAAATATAGATATATCCCAATGTCTACCAGTAGATTTTGGAAATCTGATTTGTTAATAGCAAAATTCCAATTTCTAATATCAGAAAGATTTGTTTTGGTAAGTTTTGTTGTTTGGTTGATTTTGATTGACGTATACCGAACATCTCTATTCATTTATATAAATTTACACATATATGTTATAGCTAGTATAAATTCATTTATTTTTGAAATGAAAAGTAAATGCTTAAACCGGTATGAGGAAAGACAAATAAGAGGACGTTAAGGCTTTAAAAACAGTTTAATTTAAGTTGATTCGAATTGTTTTAACCAATATTGTGATTGTGAATGAATTGTTATGAATTGACCCATTTAAGTAATTCACAACAGTTTACATCAGTAATTTTGACAAACATTGCCACAAAAAGATTTTGATAAAAAATAGTCATATTAACCTAAAATGCTTTGTAATTTTAATTTTATTTAAAAAACAACATTTTTCTTATTGACACTTAATTTTTACGATTAACATAATGGTTATTTCATTTCCTTTATATGCTAAAAGCGTTCTTGTGGTTACTCTTTACATTTTCATTTAGAAGTGCTACACCCTCAGGCCATTGCGTTTACATGAAAAAAATCTCTGACCACAAGTTTTTGAAAAGCCTTTTAACTGCTACATTTATCGAAAGTTTAAGCTCACGAACCGCACCTGAAAATAAATATGTGTCTTTAACAGCTTCAATTTGATTTGATCCAACGGATCTAAGCCGAATATCTTACCAAGAAAACGAAACGCAAATTATCAGAACTTGCTGTGAGGGGATAATATCATTATGATGTAATTGTTAAATCTAGAGGTACCGCATTAGAACAGTAGTAAGAATTCTAACAGCTTATTGTCTACAGTAAAGGCTTGATCAAAAACACTTTGGCAACTTGTATAAAACAACTGACCCCTTATATGAACTTATGATGCAGTAAATTTTTGTAAAGATTATAAGACAAAAAGACTCCCCTGTGAAAAAAAGTCATAGGACAATGGCTCACACCTTTTCTTTTGTGATTCAAACAAGATTGATTAGATAAATTTATTTTTTATTCAAAGAAAAACACAATATGTTTTCAAATATTCGTTGTTTTTTTCGTAACTCTTAGTACAATCCTAGATTTGATCCAACGGATCTAAGCCGAACATCTTACCAAGAAAACGAAACGCAAATTATCAGAACTTGCTGTGAGGGGATAATATCATTATGATGTAATTGTTAAATCTAGAGGTACCGCATTGGAACAGTAGTAGGAATTCTAACAGCTTATTGTCTACAGTAAAGGCTTGATCAAAAACACTTTGGCACTTTGTATAAAACAACTGACCCCTTATATGAACTTATGATGCAGTAAATTTTTTTGTAAAGATTATAAGACAAAAAGACTCCCCTGTGAAAAAAAGTCATAGGACAATGGCCCTACACCTTTTCTTTTGTGATTCAGACAAGATTGATTAGATAAGTTTATTTTTTATTCAAAGAAAAACACAATATGTTTTCAAATATTCGTTGTTTTTTTCGTAACTCTTAGTACAATCCTAGATTTTATCCAACGGATCTAAGCCGAACATCTTACCAAGAAAACGAAACGCAAATTATCAGAACTTGCTGTGAGGGGATAATATCACTATGATGTAATTGTTAAATCTAGAGGTACCGCATTGGAACAGTAGTAGGAATTCTAACAGCTTATTGTCTACAGTAAAGGCTTGATCAAAAACAATAGGGAAAGATAACTTTGGCAACTTGTATAAAACAACTGACCCATTTGAAGGAAAAGTGTTGAATTAAAAAAAAGTGAAAAAAAAATGAAAGTATTAATGTTCATTCTAATCAAAATAATTACACGCTTCAAATAGATGTGAAGTTTGGGTAGTCGGCAATAATTCTGTTATTGAAAGGGTTCACCTTAAATTATGTAAAGTTTTGTTGAATGTAAAGAAAACAACGCCAGATTTCATGATCTACTGAGAAATTGGTAGATATCCTTTAGAAATTAATATCAAATTGCGGGTTTTAAATCAGGCGAAAACCTAGTTGAAATTAAAAAAAAGAAATGGAACTCTTTGTTACAGAAGGGAAACAAGGCCAAGTTGGTAAATTTGAATTGTTTACATCTGTTTCTATCGGCTTTAAAAGTTTAATTAATGTGTCTAATGTAGGATTATATGCATCTTATGTATGTGTTTGTACTTGCATTATGGTATGGAGCTACGAGATATTTGTAAACATTTAAATAATAGACAAATTTTTACAAAACAGTCGATTGTGGTAGGTGCAAATACATGTGGATCTTTTTTGTGCATAAGCATAAATTCCGCCGAAAAAAATTCCTAAGATAGATAATAGATTGATCTGTTTAACGCATTTATTTGCATCTCTGCCCCCGCTGACAGTTTTTTGGGAAAAAATTCCCAAAATGGGCAATAATTTCATCGAAAAGAAAAAGTCGAGTACACCTTTTTATGTTCAGGCGTGTTTGAGTTGACTATTCTGTCTTGAAAACGTACAAAAGAAAAATATTTGATACATCATCTCGCTTCAGATTCTATTATTTTTATATATTTAGGCTCTAGATTGATATAATAACATTACAAATTTACAGTACTAAAAAATGAAATATATGGGTAAAGTGAAATACCTTTCTAATGAGTCATAACAACAGAGTAGGCATGTTCGAATAACAAATTTTTACTAAAAGTACTTAACGACAGACTTTGGTTTATGAGAATAAAGATATATATATTTACTAGTTGCAGATATATCAATTGGTAAAAGAAATATTGTTTTTTTTATTATTAAGTCTGGTCCGGCGCGGGACGTTTGCGCTTTTTGACAGGACATTTGAACTTTTTAAAAAGACATTTGCGCTTAAATGTTTAGGACATTTGCACTTAAAAAAAATCTTTGTGCTTTCTCAATAGGACATTTGCGCTTTCTCAACATAACATAAAAAATCATTTAGTATAGAAAAAAAAAAACGCAAAAAAATTCATACATTTATTTACAACTAAAAGCATCAACCTTTCTCTATTATGCTTGTGTCAGATGAAGACGACAACAGTCCAAGAGAGTTGATGAGTAAATTCCTTATAACAACCATGACTCTTTCTAAAATTCAACAGGTACAGCAGGTGGTTTAAAAATAAAATTTCGATTTTCACAAATTGAAACAATCTTAGATAAACTATGATGGTACAGTTCCTCGAACTTTCCATGCAACAGAATAACCACAAGAGGAATATATTTTCCAATTTTAATCCACTAATAAGGAAGCTAATTGAAGAATTACGGTCAAAATTTAATTATTCCATCCATAAAAGTTTCGTTTTCCCTATCGTTTATCGCTAAACAGACCCCCTCCAACAGACACGCCTAACATCGAAGGGAGACAGGTCCTGAATATCAAGACAGGAGATATAACTAAAACAGAGGTAAATGCTGCAATAAAACAACTAAAGAATGGAAAAGCAGGAAGAATTGACAACATACCCCCTGAAGCTATAAAGGCAATGGATAACATCTGTATTGATAAACTTCACTAACTACTAAACAAAATATGGAACGACGAACATATACCTGATGACTGGCGTAAAGGAATCCTTATTAAACTACCAAAGAAAGGCGACAGATCAATATGTAGCAACTTGAGAGGTATTATTTTGCTTTCCATTCCTAGCAAAGTCCTATGTCACATCATCCTACAGAGGTTAAAGAAAGAAGTTGATAAGTTACTGAGAGATGAACAGGCCGGTTTCAGACAAGAGAGATCATGTATTGAGCAAATTGCCACATTAAGAATCATCATTGAGCAAACCATTGAGTGGCAGACATCCCTATACCTAACATTTGTAGATTTCGAGAGGGCCTTTGATAGTATAGACCATCAAGTACTGTGGAACATCCTTTGATATTATGGAATACCCGAAAAAATCATATCCGTCATCCAACAGCTCTATGACGGTTTTACATGTCAAGTGAGCCATGCAGAGACTCTGACAGATCCATTTCCTGTATCAACCGGTGTCAGACAAGGATGTTTACTTTACCCTCTCCTTTTTCTGATAGTTATAGATTGGGTGAGTCGGAAATCATACAATACTCCTCTGGGTATTAAATGGACGTTACAGTCATGCCTCGAAGACCTTGACTTTGCAGACGATATCTGCCAGCTTTCCCATCGCCTTGAAGACTCTCAAAACCAAGCAACCAACCTTGAAACAACGGCAAAACAAGTAGGACTGTACATAAATTCAAAAAAGACAAAATCTATGAGGGTAAACGCAAACCAACTTGACAAAACCAAAGTGAGAGATGCTGAAATTGAAGATGTCCGAGAGTTTACATATCTTGGAAGTGTCGTCAGTACATCAGGTGGGACAGATGAAGACATCCAATCAAGAAAAAGAAAAGCTCAACAAGCCTTTGCTCTCCTTAAACCAGTCTGGAGGAGCAAAGCACTCAGAACAAACACCAAAATCGGGATCTTCAACTCAAATGTAAAATCTATACTTCTCTATGGGTCAGAAACTTGGAGATTAACAGCTGCATCTACAAAAACATTACAAGTTTTCATGAACAGGTGTCTAAGAAACATCATTGGAATCAAGTGGCCAAACACCATTAGCAACAAAGAATTGTGGAAAAGGACAAGACAAGGGCCAATAGAAAGAACGATAACAACACGCAGATGGAAATGGATTGGACACACTTTACGAAAAAAACCAACACAAATGGAACTAGACAGGCGTTAGATTGGAATCCTCAGGGTCATCGTAAAAGAGGGCGACCAAAATCCACCTGGCGTAGAGATCTTACATCTGATCTACAAAAAATTGGCAAAACATGGGGTGAAGCAAAGAAACTAGCCTAGGACAGGAAAAGATGGAAAGCTACTGTGGTCGCCCTATGTCCCCCATGGGACGAAGTGGATTAAGTCAAGTAAGTCAATATACCAACTTCACCTGCATATGGAATATACATTTCCCAACTTATTCGGTATTCAAGAGCTTGCAGCTCCTGCTCCGACTTTGTAAAACGTCACCAGTGTCTGAGCAGAAATTTGATGAACCAGGGGTATGTCAAAGAACGTCTCGTCCTTTTTCTAAAAAAGTTCATCGGAAGGTACCAATACCTTGTTGATAAATATTCCGTATCATCTTCACAAATAATACACGATGGTCTTGAAGTATAGATTCTGCGTACTGACGTTGTTTATCATCTTAATAACGTGTTATAGTATTTTTTTATTTGTCTTTATTAATATTACTTTTACTGTTAAGTCTGTTTTTTGTGATATCCATTTGACGTGACTCTGTACTTATATATCCCGTCATACTTTGAACGACAAAATATTTTTATATCTACCTGTGTGATGTCAAACGCGCGATTCTACGCCAGTACTTAGAACCTTCCATCCTTTATGGGTGGATTTACATAGATAAATAAAATCGTATAATAAAAAAGCAAAATGAGGATGTAAAATTTGATGTATGCCTTTTTGTGTTTCTTTGTTGCATTTTTTTGTTTTTATAGTGATTAAGATGATACCACAATGTTGACTGTTGTACCCCTATTTTTGACATTTTTACCTATTGTGTCTATTTGTATTGTTCACGCATCGTTGTCAATATAATGGAATTTGATGCGACTGTCATACTAGTGGAAGGTTTAGCTAGCTATAAAACCATGTTCAATCCACCATTTTCTACATAAGAAAATTCCTGTACCAAGTCAGGAATATGACAGTTGTTATCCATTCGTTTGATGTGTTTGAGCTTTTGATTTTGCCATTTGATTAGGGACTTTCCTTTTTGAATTTTCCTCGGAGTTTAGTATTTTTGTGATTTTACTTTTTAATGCCATATGAATATCAACCCTGCTTTGTACGTTAACGTACCGACACCCTGATATGGATTTTTTAACGTACTAGCTTATAGTTTACATTACGTACGCTTTATTCTGACTTTGAGCAGAGCATGATTGTTTTTACTCCTTAATGCTTCGTGCTTAGTTGAGAAGCGTTATATAAAAATGTCATAAGTCCTTGGTTTGACCACACCGGGGATCGAACCAAAGACCTCCGCAAATTCAGGCGAGCACGTTCCATGGGACGGTATACGATCATTAGATGCTCCAGTCAACATGGTATATGTTCCGGGTACATCCAATACCAATTTCTTATGAGTAAAGGTGTTTCCTACCTTTATGTTTGACTTATAGTCTGCGAGTTATTGCCACTTACAACATTTGTGGATTATTTGCCAAATTGATGGTGGTTCAGAAATTGATTTAGAAATTAATAAAAGGATTAATGACACGCTCATTTCAAAGATTTAAACAAAATCTATGTTATTTGGTCCCTGGTGGAGAGTTGTCTGATCGGCAATTATACCAAATCATCTTATTGTTATATGCAAGTACTTTCGTCGCGGCCGACATAGCAGCTTACAGCACTGAAGTGATAAATACTACAATAAAGTTCTTGAAATTATCATTTTGTACACTTTAAAAGCTGTCAGTTCAACAGAAGGTCAATTAGTAAAATAAAAAAGGTAACTATGTTAGATATAATTTCTGGAAAAGTGACAATGAGTGTTGAAACCATTAAAGGTGTGAATTTTTCCTTAACACCACATATGCACGTTTCGGCAAAAACAGGTTGTTGGTATTCTTTTGGGCCCCATTTGTCCCCCTTTAATAACAGACTTGTTCCTGTATTGTTTTGAATCATAGTGTATTGACAAACTCCATAAAGATCAGTGCACATTCCATTCAATTGAATTGTTTATATCACTTACCATTATAGTTCTTTGATTATTATTTTACTTTAAATAAAAAAAAAACAACTCTAGTAATGCTGCAGAAATAATCCAAGAGTACTGACTTTAAATCAATTGTAAAGAAAAAAACAATAATTGTCGTTTTCTAGATTTCAAATTGTATACGTATACTTATTTTTTATGATGGAAGAGCTAGTGATTCGTTCTCTATTGTTGATTTTCCTATCTTGGACAGTGATGTTCTCTTGGTCCCTTTCTTTCAGTTTGTAAAATTTACCAACTGGTTCGCCTTGCCCGTTAATGAAGTGACTTCTTAGATTTCAGTGAATGTAATTTATATTTAAGTGATAAGTTATAATTATTATGTCAGAGATATCGTTACCACCAATTACATCAAACATTTATTTTATTTATTCATAGATACAAAGATTAGGTTTGAAACTTTGACTGCAACTTTAAAAACTTTATTACAAACGAGATACCACGCCTTTTGTTACGATGGTGTTGTCAATAAAGTTTTAAACTAAGATACGAATGATTTTACTCTATCTTTGATTCATGTAAACCCATTTTCAAGGTTAACATTGTAGTAAGAATATTTCCTTGATCGATAATAACGTTGATTTTTTTTTAATAAATTATAAAATTACTAAACATATGTTGCTATACAGTTATAAAAACATATGTACCTAGATTCTTTCGATAACATGTACTTATAATTTTTTCATTGAACACCGTCATGCTTTTGTCAAACGGTTTTTGAAGTCTTTTCCCTTAATCCGACTGGTTGATATTTTAGTCTATGAAAAAATAAGATTCATTTATTAGTTATAGTTGGCTTTGTATTATCTTTAAATAACCGCAAGTACTCTTAGATCGACATCTAATATATTGTGTGTGTCTTCTATTTTCTGCCTTTACATTAGTTGTGATGTATGCTTCTAGTCGATTTTTTCTTAGTTTGTTCTTATGTTCTCCTGTTACACCACTGTCCCAAGCAGGTTAGGTATGAATTGAGCGCTCACAAATATATTTTAGACCGCAGACTTTGTAATGAAAATGATGATATTAATTTGTCTTCTTCTTTGTATTAATATTCTAATGAAGTTTACATTGAACCTTTTAAAAAACCGCATTCAATTTTGAATTGTTCATAATCTTGCTTAATAAAGCAGTATTGAATTTCAGTCACACCTACAGAGATATATAAAAGCATATCATCACTTCATAACAGTTGGGGTCAGTTCTTATAAATTCTGCAACCAGCGGTCTGGGGAACAGTTCTGCAACATTTTACAGAACAATTCTCCTGACACATTTAGACATTTTAAGGACAGAAGCTGTTCTACCTAAAATTGGACAGTTGACCGTATAACAGATTCTGACAGTTCTATCGCTGATAAAGGTTAAATGCTACTCTTCATATCTATTTTTGTAACTTGTTTAGTGATTTCAAGTAAAACTTTTCTACGCTTACATCTTAGCATTTCCACTCTATGGGTACCACGAAATAATGATACTATATATACACGCAAGTACGTTTACTTAAGAATAATATTGTTAATGAATAATTATTTCAAGAACAAACATTCATGTATTAGTTTGCTTATTTCATTGTTTTTGTTCTATTTATAAAAAAAGTCTACACAATTGCGGTTATGGTATAATACAAAACAATATAAATGTATTGTATTTTGTGTTTTCTGTTGAATGACCAACGTAGTTGAGAACGTAGTCGTTCATTATTTACTTTCTGTATTGGCTATTGTTTTGCTTGTTCTGACTTAACAAACATTTTCTGTAATTATCAAAATCATTTGGACACAGATATCATCAGATTTCATTCATTTTATGTAATGAATTTGTTGTTCAATGATACTTTTAAAAATATTCATTTTGTATAACCATGTCCTTTTAACATATATGTATAACAATTTGAATAGGGACTTATTGTTTTGAATTTTCCTCGGAGTTCGATATTTTTGTTATTTTACTTTTCGTTACCATAGCAACCACTTCAAATTCGTTTTCAGTAAATTTTGTAAATTTGAAGAAAATTGCTACATTTTGTTCTTGTTTGCCTGAAAAGAAACACAGACCTTTTAAATGATATATTATAGTAATAAGGTATCTGTTACCTGAGTAATGAAAACAGTCGTCATATTGATGTATAAGAACAAAAACCAGTGTTTTTGGAGTTAAGTCAAATTCGTACAATTCAGGTATTTTAGGAGTATAACGGATTTCACAATTTACATACTAACTGGGTTTAGCCAGCCGTTTTTTTTTTTGTTGAGTGCTTTTCAGAATTTCAACATAAAAAGACGGACAGAAATTTACCAATATTGTAAATTTGATCTTACTATCCGGCCTTTTTTACAATTTGAAAGCAATTTAGTGACTTGTTTGGATGATAAAAAGCCCCCTTTCATGTGCACAGAAGCTGATGCATTTAAAATTGTAAGAGGCGGGAATATATCAGATTCATTTTAGCAATAGCTTTTTGATAGTGCATGTTTGCTAATAATTGAAAATAGAAGACGTAATTTTTTTTTAAAATACTCTTATCGCTCACAACAAATCCAATACAGGGGGAAGAACATTAGAAGTTGATGGAGGTTTGACGTTGAAAGAACATTGCAAAATCATCATGTCAGTAGATAATAGTAAGTATTCTATATTAGATTAGGTGTGAACAGAGAAAAGCTATTCTCTTTAGGACATAAAAAGAATAGTCAAAATTAATCTAACGCCAACTTACCCAGATTGATCAATCTTTTAGGAAGTCAAATAGTAAAACGTTTAAAGGCTTGAAAATAAAAGGTCCTGACAAAATAATAGAAACAGTTACTGTAAAAAACCAACTTTGCCGGAGAAAATTACTAAACAACACACAATACATCTCTTTAACCACTTGGTAGTTTCGAAACACTAATTTCTGAACAAATAGGACTCATTGTCCAGTGGATATAGTAGCAGTTAAACTATGAAAATGATTTTCAAGGGCACAACACTTATTAACCAGTAAGCAAAACAAAAATATTACAAAGTCAAAAATAACTACTTTGCTGAGAGTTTAAAACCAAGAGGGTCTGAGCAGACAAGACAAAATGTCCAAGGTCAAATTTAATCTAAGAAATTTGCACTCTCAAACTTAGTAAAATATCTATCATGGTACAACCGTAAAGCTCCAGCTGGTGCGTTCCTTGCGCTGGACACCTATTCATGTTTGTAAGATGTGATTTTGCCTTTTTTTTGCGTATGATTATATAACATACAACTCAACCAATTAACATTAATCATTATACTGTACCTTCATCATTTGGAACGAATTATTTTCTTTTTGATTTGTGTCATCAGTCATGTGTCTGTTATCTATTAGGTTGGATTCCATTGCAAAATGATGAAGGACTTAGCTATGTGTATTACGAGCGTTCATTAAAGACCTTCAAAAGTATAATTGGAATTCGAAATCATGAAATTTACAAAACTGTGACATGTGTGAACTAGGGTTAAAATTAAATTTTTTTTATGTATATTATTAACAAAATCGATATAAGTTTACTTTCATAATGTAAACACATTGTAATATAACTGCAACTATCATTCCTACCTTGTTAAACTTGGAGATGATTATGGATATTGCCTCTTGTTATACATGTCAATTTTGTCTTTTGTTGTTGTTGACCTTAGTCATGCTAGTATTGGAGGTGTTTCTTAGAAAAGGGGGTTTTTATGTGCAATTTGGTTCCCTTTATTTCTCTATTGTATTACAAATCAAATAAACAATTCCATATCAATAATTATTTCCATGACATATGGGCATTAGCCTTTTAAATACCATGCATATACTTTCATAATATTTCTCCTTTTAAGTATTAAAAGACGCTGCGTGTAATCATAATAGTAAAACTAAGTGTTATTGAAACCGAACACGTGTTTCATTGTTTATTAACTATAACCCCCTAACAGAATATTTTCTTGTAATATTAACAACGAAAAAATATCTAAATAATTTAAAATGTCTTAATCCATTATAAGTCTTTGCTACTTGTTTTGTCATGACTATTAAAATAAGAAGATGTGGTATGATTGCCAATGAGACAACTATCCACCAAAGCTCAAATGAAGTAGATGTAAGCAATTATAGGCAACCGTACGGCCTTCGACAACGAGAAAAACCCATACTGTATGATCGGATATAAAAAGCCCCGACAAGAAAAATATGAAACAGTTCAATTGAGAAAACTAATGGCCTAATTCATAACATTTACGACAAACATATATGGCAGACATGAACCAACGACAACCGCTGAACCACAGGCTCCTGACTTGGGACAGGCACATACAGAATGTGGTGGGGTTAAACATGTTTGTGAGCGCTCAATCATACCCGTAACCTGGAACAGTGGTGTTACAGCACAACATAAGAATAAACTATAAAAATCAGTTGAAAAGGTCTTAACTCATCAGATCGGTACAAAGCAGAAAAAAACATCTAACAAATACACAAGCCGGACGTGGCAGGGTATTTATATATCCCTAACATAAAAGACATAAAGTACAGATCTGAGAGTACTCGCAGTTACTGACAGCTAGTTCAAAGCCAATAACAACTAATAAATATAAAAATGTATCTAAGACTAGAATAACAATCAGTATACATCCAACATCCAATGGTTTTAGTGTAAAGACGTCATTAACAGTCAGAAAAAAACTTGACCTTGTGCAATTCCAAAATATAGGTATCGACAGATTGTAGTACCGTGAAACTACAATCTGTGTATAACAATAACATGAAGTATGGTTTCAATTTACTGATAACAAAATCAATATTTATACCAATAAACACAATATTCAAAGGTCTAATTACAATGTTGAATTGATAACCTTTTAGAAAAAGTTTATTTAAATAATTAATAAGTTTACTCGGATCGTATCTAAATTTCCGGGCTCGGTTGCCTATTACAGTGTGAACGGGATTCCATCTGTTTAATGATCTGTGGCAAACCTGCAAATTTTCACCATTTATAGGGGATATTTCCCATGAGATATGTTAACCTGAATTTTGGAATTCTTTATTGAATAAAATTAATACCTCAAAACAGGCATTGTAATAAGTTAAATAGATATTTAAGCACATATATACTCATTCAAACAATATAGTAGTAAAACACTTTTATGACAATATAGGAGTATAAGAGGAACATCGGGTCCTCTTGCGCTTAATATTCTCCATGGAGATGTTGAAAATCTAGCAAGTATGATGTGGTTTCGTTCATCCGGCCCATAAACGATAGAGTTTTATTGAAAGGTAAATTTACAATAACGTTCTTCACACACACACATGCAATTTTGAATACATAATACATGTAAGGAAATGTAATATGATAGCCAACGAGACAACCACTCACCAGAGTCCAAGTTACATGAATGTGAGAAACTATAGGTAAACGTAATGTCAACATTGAGCAAGACAAGTAAGGCTTACTTAGCTTAAAAAGGCCTAGGTATGAAAAATCCCGATGAAACAATTCAAAACAGAAAAACAACGACGGCCTGCATACTGACAAAACACTAATTGAAAAATAAATCTGACCGACGGCAACCACGACAACCACTGAATTACAGGCTCATGACTTGAAGCAGACACATACACAAAATTACTGGATACAGCATGTTTGTGAACGCTCAAACCGCCCATAAATTGAGACAGTGTTTTAATAGCACAATAAATTGTAAATATCAGTTGGAAAAGGCATGACTCGTCATATTAGCACGAATCTCAAAACCTACTTTCATTAAGTATCGATTTAAGAAACTAAAAGTTACTGAAAACTAGTTTAAAGCAAATTGAAGCCAGCAATTAAATAATTTTCTAAATCACTTAGGTATCAGAGAGTACACATCTAATGGATTGAATGTAAAGATTTCATAAACAGTCAAAGAAAGCATTAACTTGTGTAATGAAATAATATCAGTACAAAGTATAAACAGGATATAGAACAATAAGTTCTCATTACCGTATAACAATACGTGGTCAGATTTGTTCAAATTATTCAGAAACAAAATCAATGTTAGCACCATATTGGACAATATTCAAAGATCCGACTTTGATTTAAATTGATAAGATAACGTTTATTCAAATGATCAGTGGGTTTACAAGGATAGTATCTAAATTGAAGGTCTCTGTATATACATGTGTAAAATAATCTTTTTCATTAGGTTGTCATATCCAATTTGAAATACGAGTTTTACAGGTTTTGTTAAACTTTTATACCAAAAACTTATCTTAGAAAGCATTTAGCAAAATGTTTAAGTCATTTGTGGTAACGAAATCCAACACTTAAAAATTGAGTGCAGTAATTCCCATTACAATCTAGAATATTACTGTAGAAGCGGACATGAAATACAAGTTTGAAAATAAACATACCATATGAGGATGAGAAGGGACCAAACAAAAATTATCTTTTTAAAAAGGAAAGCTAACAATAAAGAACGAAAAACAAGTTCCGTACTTAATTTTTTATTATTAAAAGCAAAAATATAATCAAGTTGATAGTAAGTGTATGTATCATGTAGCCTTTACAGTTATTGTTTGGCAACGAAAGAAAACTAACTATCATCTCGGTCAGTATAGTGTCCGATTGTTTTTTTTTTTCTTGAGATAATTGGTCTACTTTTGTCGAGGGTACATCAGATTTTTTCTAGTAAAATTGCATGCAATCAAATAGTTTGATGTTCATAGTATTTTATTATAAATACTATATGAAAATAACGAGATGTTGTATGATTGTCAATGAGACAGCTGACCACCAAAGTTAAAATGAAATGGATGTAAGCATTCATATACAACAGTATGGCCTTCAACCACAAGACATCCTGTAAAGTATAGTCGACCAAACAAAGCACCGACATGAAAAATGTGAAAAAAATTCAATTAAGAAAACTGACGGTCTAATTTATAACCAAACAATTAACGAAAAAATACCAATGTAAACTTGATTGTCATATAAACAAGTTAAACATGTTTGTTACAAAAATATACATATGCATAATTTGGAATTTAGTATGACGTCCATTATCACTGAACTAGTTTACATATTTGTTTAGTGGCCAGCTGAAGGACGCCTCCGGGTGCGGGAGTTTTTCGCTGCATTGAAGACCCATTGGTGGCCTTCGGCTGTTGTCTGCTCTATGGTCGGGTTGTTGTCTCTTTGACACATTCCCCATTTCCATTCTCAATTTTATACATATGCAATATAAATTGAACATGAATTATTAATGCAGTCAAGAAATAGCACAAACTATGATTAATTTCCTGATATTTCACTTAGAATTTAGCTTTTTTAATTGTTCTGATTTTTTCAAGGCCTTCATTTAAAACGAACAGGTTTTTTTTCACAGATACAAAACTTTGCACGAGTGAAATGTATCCCTTATTTTTCAAATGATTTTAAAATATTATTACAGAAAATTTTAACCAAACAAGATCCATATTGTCATGCTAGTACAGAAATACTGGTTATTGAGCTGGTGATACCTTCGGTGACTTAAAATCCAATAGCAGAGGTATCGACCCAGAGATAGTAATAAGATTATCGTACAAAGTTTTCTGCAAAAGATGCGCATGTCAACCTATTAACATGATTAATGTATCTATAATGAGTTTGATAGAAAAGAAAGTATATTATGAATCCATTCATGACACAAAATTAGTTCATGCACAGCAATAAACACAAAAAAGCAAAGGAACAGTGCTGTTGTTGCTGTTCGGTATCTGAAAGTGACAGTAGTGCCTTCAACATCGTGCAAAACCTCTCAAAGACGGCTATTAGCACTAGAGTAACGTCAATAAAATAAATCTGGCAGAAAAATTAAACATTTACTGTCATAATTTAGCCAAACCATCACACTGAAACAATAACGTATGTATAGGGCAAATAAGTCTGGTAGACTTTGTAAGATGTAAAACCACCACCTCGGGTCCAATCAGACAGAAAATACCGGAAAGTAGTACATATTTAAACCAAAATAGATCCTACGCATAGGTGTAAATATCAACATATGTGAATTTGTATTGGAAATTTAGGTATCAAATGAAAGGTGAAAAACTGGTGATCATTGTGGAACGCCTTTTTACTGATAATTTTGAATAATACAAAAATATATGAAAGTTCTCAGATATGAAGTACCTTTCGATGCCACTGTTGTTGGAGGATTCCACTCGAGGGTATCATCAGCCAGTAATAAGCACTTCTGCGTTGAAATGAATTATCATTGATATGGTCATTTTATTTCAACTGTTTACAAAACTTGAACTTTTTCAAAAATGCTAAAGATGTTTTACCCTAGGGAAAGAGTACCTTAGGTGTATTTTGCAATACTTTTCGTAATGTTGGGTCCTCAATGCTCATCAACTTCGTACTTTATTTAGCCTTTTTAACATTTTTTCTTGCGTCAGTGATGAGTCTTTTGCGAATGTCAAACAAGTGAGAGGTTTAGCTAGCTATAAAACCAGGTTTAATCTACCATTTACTGCATAAGGAAATGCCTTTACCAAGTCAGGAATATGACAGTTGTTTTCTATTCGTTAGATGTGTTTGAGCTTTTAATTTTGCCATTATCTAAAAGACTTCTCGTTTTAAATTTCCCTTGGAGTTCGGAATTTTTGTTATTTTAATTTTTTTTAAACGAAACGCGTTTCTGGCGTAACAACTTTTAAGCCTGGTATCCATGACGGATTTATTCAGTGATGCTCGCTATGTCACTATCAAAGTACTGACTTTGGAGCGGATGACTGATAGTCCACCAGCAGCGGTATCGCCCCAGTGCTGTAAAAAATTAAAACAACACTTAATACATTTCATGCTAAAAGTAAAAAAAAATTCTCAAACAATTCCATAATAGCAAGTGCACAACTTTAACATGTGTGGAATCTTCTGTGAAAGCTTAATTAATCTTGATTGAAAAGTGTAGGGGGAGTAAACAATACAAGCATGGAACAAACTGTTCCCCGTTTATTCTAACGCTGGTCTGTCCTATATCGATTTACTACAAACTGGATTAGAACTTCGTCTATACGACTATATTTTTTTTATCATTTAACTATCAAAATACAAATAAATGTCTGAATATTAGAACTTTTTTGCGAAAATTAGAACCTTTTGGCATTCGGAAAATACTTTTAGGAAGGATGTAAATAAAAATCATTAAGTCTGTGTGATTTAATGACTTACAAATTACTTGATTTTGTAACGATCTAAACGAAATTTTATACATTAAATATAGTTATGCAATTTGAAATAGAAATGTTGTAACACCAATTCGTATTGGTGACCGTACAATTTACAATGACTTATGCAGTACCGATTTCAGTCGTTTTCCTCATTACTATGTAGGCCAAGTATTTGTGGCAAAAGTACTGTTGATAAAGTCCAAAACGTGTGAACACGCACGAGCATAACGTATACATTGAAATATATATACACCATCCAAATGGACTTGTGTGCTTTTTTCTGCTGAGAATGGGAAGTTTACAACCGGCATTGTGTGAAATAACCGTATCAGTCATTCTCTTCACAAACCTTATTCAAATATTTGTATTTACAGTACTTAAAAAAATTAAAAAATAACACTTTATAAACTTTATGAGTTCAAATTCAAATATTTAAAAGTCAACGATGTATAAGTACTGTAACACTTTACGATCTGTATATATATAAGACAAAAAATAATATCAAAATCCATATAAGGTCAATTTTGCCTGAGGTAGTTGCAACCTCAGTTTCTTATTGATATATGAATTTATAAACGGACAATTTAGAAAAGATATGTTATAGATTACGTACGTAACAAAACAATAATTGACTACTGATGTATTGATTTTACATGTATATATATATTTGTGTTTACTTTTTATTTAAACAAGATACTTAAGTATGATGTTTGACATACTTTCTTATTTCCTGAGTAATGTTGCACAACTTATAATTGTTCTTCAGAAAAAGGATGTGATTTAGCTTTAGTAAACGCATATAAACCTCCTTGTTTTATTTCTTAAATGTACATGTCAAAACAATTCCTGATGATTAGTATGGAAACACTGGTTATTATTGTTCTATACTCAGTTAAAATAAAATGTAAGTATTCAATAATTTCTTTTTGGACTCAAATCGACACCTTATTCATGTTGTATGTGTTACATTCATAATTATCATCTTGTTCACATATATGATGTGGTTGTATCTAAAGCATTCATCAATTATACCAGGTTTATCATTCACCACGCCGGACACTTGTTTCGTCTGCACAACACTTTACAGTGGCTTGTAGTTAATGAAAACAAATTCAAGGTACTTGAACTGCCGATATGTAATCATTTACACTGTAGTACATGTATTGACGACATACTATAGTATTCTTCTCTATCGATTATTATTAATTTGACAAAAGAGGGACGAAAGATACCAGAGGGACAGTCAAACTCATAGATCGAAAACAAACTGACAACTCCATGGCCAAAAAATAAAAAGACAAAC
The DNA here is from genome assembly GCF_021869535.1 of Mytilus californianus. Classification (NCBI taxonomy): domain Eukaryota; kingdom Metazoa; phylum Mollusca; class Bivalvia; order Mytilida; family Mytilidae; genus Mytilus; species Mytilus californianus. Next base: position 2,665,853 of record NW_026262723.1, read on the forward strand.
AGACAAAAAATAGCACAAAGTGACAAGGTCAAAGCAATAAACACCTAATTTGGCAGGTGGTCCCTTCAAAAACTGCAAAAACACTTGCATGCTTAACAGTTATTACGTTTGTATTCATAAGACAATTATTGAAAAGATTAATAAATGAATAAAAACACGTAAAATGTGCTAGATCTTCTGCAAGAACTGGCTCACTCATACTTGCAATCATTACTTCCTTTGTGCGTAAAAACTGTCACAGATCATGGCAGCTTCTGGTAAACAAGTCACTCCTTTACATACGCCAGACATTTGACTAAAAAAATGGCCCTTGTGTTTAGCAGTTTTTGCATTCATCTGTTCGTATGTTCGTCCGTCGGTCCATCGGTCTTCTATCATGTTAATACTTGGTTTTAATGCAGTTGAACCTAAGTCATGTAAGTTGTAGTCATATAAAATTGAAATTTAGGAAATAACTTTGTAGAATGAACTTTTTATAATGCATATCTAATTATGATTCGGATTAAGATTTCAAATTCTATGGTGTTAAACTTGGAATTATGATAGTGCAAGCAGGGAGTCGTGTGGTAGTGCGACATATTCTTGTTTCTTTATATTGTTTACTACCTTCCTTTTTTTCAATGCATACAAGCTTTAAATTTGCCTAGTTACCTTACGGTTTTAAAATTATATTGATACAAAATAAAATCTCGAAACTTTTTCCCTTCAATATTTTGAATTCTTTGTGTCTTCTTACATACTTTTTATTGCGTTTAACATTTTATTTTAGAAATCCTAGAGTCATCAATATATAAACTGCCCCAAAAATCTATATGTTGTAACGCGATTTTCTCAAATCAACATGGACATATCCACATTTTCATTCATTTTGAAGCTTTATACATTATGTTTTGTTTTAAAATATTGTCATTTGATTTTCATTTGCACGTTCTCGCATTTTTCCATATCGTTTCTGTACATGTACTCCATGTCTTCTATTCGTTAAAGTGTCGTCTTTAAATATTACATTAAAAACACAAACATGCTAGACTTGTGATGTTTAAATTAATTGTCATATATTTAGGATATTGTGAACTACATTCTTCTTTATTTAATTTGTAAATTGTAGCTATTGCATTAACAACGGGCGATGCTGAGTTTGAGAACGCTGATAAGTTGTGTTTTCATGTTCACATGTTCGACATGTTTGATAAACCCATTTAGGACAAAGATATGTCCTAAGATGATCTTAGGACATGTCCTAGTCCTAAGAGCGCTTCGATGAACAGGCTCCAAAAATATATTTTGAATTGTATATATTAATCTCATTTAAAAATGCTAAACCAAAAAACCTAAAATTGTACGTGTACTCACAAAAAGATACCATAGCTTCAAAGTCGATTATCTTTCCTTAAAGAAGTAATGCCATGATTTGTGTTCTTTAGTGTACATCGTGATATAGTATTTCCCAACTGAGTACAGTTTCAGTCATAATCTTTAATCTATTTGCAAGGAATTGCATTAACAAGATACATGGACAAACCGACGGATAGACAGAAGGTTAACAGGATAAATCCTATATACGTCTTCCCCATCAAATAACGTTATCGGAGGGAGATATGCAATATCAACCCCAGATAGTCGGTAAATATCGAGAAAAAATAGAATATTGATATAAGTTAAAATCATTTAAAAAAAACATTAATGAAGATGACGTCTTACTTTAATTTGCATTATTTGTACCTGAAAACACATGGTTGTAACCACAAGAGACGTGTTCTGTATTAAGACAAGAAAATTGTTGTTAACACTTGTGCAGATTCTTCCTCATCATATGAGTTCACTCGCGATTTTGAATTTCCAATTTAAAAAGTTTGATGTTGACGTATGTCCGCACCTTCAACGAACAAAAAACGATCAATTGCTCGTACAAATGTAGCATTCATACCACATCTTCTTTTATCTATTACCCTTTATCATTTATATGCATGGAAATACAGAATCGGAAAATGAGAAAACAAATCTTTAAGCAAAAACATAATGGAAGGAGCACAACCTGGATAAATGTGCAAAATTTCTATAAATTTCAAAAGGTTTGGGTAAATACAGGCAACAGTAGTATACCGCTGTTCAATATTCATAAATCGATTAAGCGAAAACAAATCCGGGTCACAAACCAAAACCGAGGGAAACATATCAACTATAAGAGGAAAACAACAGAACAACAGAAACACTGAACTGCAACAAAAACAAACGCCAACATACTTAGAAACGGACAATTTGATAACAACTACCATTATCTTGACTTGGTACAGGACAGTTTAAAAAAAAATGTAAGGTTGAACCTGGTAAAACAAATGATTGTTACCTTATTGTTGGCTACCTGAAATCTGACTAAATGCTCATGTTTAAAACAAGGAAAAAATCTCGTAAACAATTCTACAATTGCCAGATCACAAATGCAATATCAAGATAAATTCCTTTAACATTTATATACAATATGAATGCAAGCGTTTTGTGCAATTTGAAGAATGTTGGTCGTTAGCAAGCTGTAGTAGCAGTTGCATACACAAAATTGGTACCCTCGTTTGAAAGTTTTGAGGAAAGACGACTTAGTTCCAAAATTTCGAAATGTGGAAACATTCCTCAAACAATTCGCTAGTAGCAGAAACACAACTTCAACATATACATGATATATGTAATCTCTCTGTGAAATTTCAGGGATCTGGATTTGAAACTGTAGATTGAGTTTGTAACACATATCTAAACTGGTGCAAGTACTTACTTTTGTAAATTTTGCTGAAAAATGACCAAGTTCACACGTATCGAAATATAGCAAAATACCTCAAAGATTCCGTAATAGTAGGTGAACAACAACATGTGTGCAATCTTTCTTTGTGGTTCCATAGTACTGTGTTGAAAACTGTAAGCGAAGTTGATTGGTTTTATTTTTTGTAAGTTTTGTTGAAAATTTTTATCAAAATTTGGGAAAATGGAGGGAAATTCATTACACAATTTTTCAATTGCAGGGGCACAACATCAACATGTTTTCAATCATTCTGTACGTTTCCTCCGGTATCTAAGATAAAGACTTTATGAAAAGATGATTTCTAAAAGCAGCTATCATCTTTCTAAAATTTTGTTGAAAATGATTGAATTCCTAAGTTTTAAAAGATGTAAATAAATATCCTCCAAAAATTGCAAAATGACAGATACATAACTCCAATATAGGTGCAACCTTCTGTAAACTTCCAGGGTTCTTGGTTAAAAATCAATTGAGGAGTTAAATACCAAAAAACTGATACCATCGTTTGTAAATTTTGTTTGAGATATGGCTAAGTTTCAATGGTTGAAAAAACAAAAGGAAAACTAAACTATATAAATTTCATGCGTCTAAAACTTTTTTTTCTGGATTTCCCCTCATCAGGAACGATCAAAGCTTGTATTTGAAAGCCCTGGAGGTATAGGAACCGAAAAAGTTGAATAGCTATATGACCAAAAATAAACTAAAATTAAAGCCAAATCAATCTTATGTCAACTTTACCTGAGGGAGTTGAAATCATAGTATCTTAATAACTTATACATTTATAAACGAACAATTTCAGAAAGTTTGTTATAAATCATGTCACTATCAAAGTACTGACTACTGAGCGGATGATGCCCTCGGGGACTATCGCCCAAGTATTGTAAAAAATTAAAACAACAATTTATAAATTTCATGCAAAAAGTAAAAAAAAAAGCCTCAACAATTCCATAATAGCAAGTGCACAACTTTAACATGTGTGGAATCTTCTGTGAAAGCTTCATTAATCTTGATTGAAAAGTGTAGGGGGAGTAAATAACACAAGCATGGAACAAACTGTTCCCCGTTTATTCTAACGCTGATCTGTCCTATATCGATTTACTACAAATTGGATTAAAACTTCGTCTATACGACTATATTTTTTTTGATCATTTAGCTATCAAAATACAAATAAATGTCTGAATACTAGAAAGCTTTTAATTTTTTTTTGCGAAAATTAGAACATTTTGGCATTCGGAAAATACTTTTACGAAGGATATAAATAAAAATCATTAAGTCTGTGTGATTTAATGACTTACAAATTACTTGATTTTGTAACAATCTAAACGAAATTTTATATATTAAATATAGTCATGCAATTTGAAACAGAAATGTTGTAACACCAATTCGTATTGGTGACCGTACAATTTACAATGACTAATGCAGTACCGATTTCAGTCGTTTTCCTCATTACTATGTAGGACAAGTGTTTGTGGCAAAAGTACTGTTGATAAAGTCCAAAACGTGTGAACACGCACGAGCATAACGTATTCATTGAAAGATATGTACACCATCCGAAGGGACTAAGTGTGCTTTTTTTGTGCTGCAAATGGGAAGTTTACAACCGTCATTGTGTGAGATAACCGTACCAGTCATTCTCTTCACAAACCTTATTCAAATATTTGTATTTACAGTAGTTAAAAAAATAATAAAATAACACTTTATAAATTTTATGAGTCCAAATCCAAATATTTAAAAGCCAATGATGTATAAGTATTGTAACACTTTACGATCTATATATATATGACAAAAAATAATATCAAAATCCATATCAGGTCAATTTTGCCTAAGGTAGTTGCAACCTCAGTTTCTCATTGATATATGAATTTATATACGGACAATTTAGAAAAGATATGTTATAGATTACGTACGTAACAAAACAATAATTGACTACTGATGTATTGATTTTACATGTATTTATATATTTGTGTTTACTTTTTATTTTAACAAGATACTTAAGTATAATGAGGACATACTTTCTTATTTCCTGAGTAATGTTGCACAACTTATAATTGTTCTTCAGAAAAAGGATGTGATTTAGTTTTAGTAAACGCATATAAACTTCCTTGTTTTATTTCTTAAATGTACATGTCAAAACAATTCCTGATGATTAGTATGGAAACACTGGTTATTATTGTTCTATACTCAGTTAAAATAAAATGTAAGTATTCAATAATTTCTTTTTGGACTGAAATCGACACCTTATTCATGTTGTATGTGTTACATTCATAATTATCATCTTGTTCACATATATGATGTGGTTTTCTCTAAAGCATTCATCAATTATACCAGGTTTATCATTCACCACGCCGGACACTTGTTTCGTCTGCACAACACTTTACAGTGGCTTGTAGTTAATGAAAACAAATTCAAGGAACTTGAACTGCCGATATGTAATCATTTCCACTGTAGTACATGTATGGACGACATACTATAGTATTCTTCTCTATCGATTATTATTAATTTGACAAAAGAGGGACGAAAGATACCAGAGGGACAGTCAAACTCATTGATCGAAAACAAACTGACAACGCCATGGTCAAAAATAAAAAGACAAACAGACAAAAAATAGCACAAAGTGACAAGGTCAAAGCAATAAACACCTAATTTGGCAGGTGGTCCCTTCAAAAACTGCAAAAACACTTGCATGCTAAACAGTTCTTACGTTTGTATTCATAAGACAATTATTGAAAAAGACTAATAAATGAATAAAAACACGTAAAATGTGCTAGATCTTCTGCAAGAACTGGCTCACTCATACTTGCAATCATTACTTCCTTTGTGCGTAAAAACTGTCACAGATCATGGCAGCTTCTGGTAACAAAGTCACTCCTTTACATACGCCAGACATTTGACTAAAAAAATGGCCCTTGTGTTTTGCGGTTTTTGCATTCATCTGTTCGTAGGTTCGTCCGTCAGTCCATCGGTCTTCTATCATGTTAATACTTGGTTTTAATGCAGCTGAACCTAAGTCATGTAAGTTGTAGTCATATAAAATTGAAATTTAGGAAATAACTTTGTAGAATAAACTTTTTATAATGCATACTTAATTATGATTCGGATCAAGATTTCAAATTCTATGGTGTTCAACATGGAATTATGATAGTGCAAGCAGGGAGTCATGTGGTAGTGAGACATATTCTTGTTTCTTTATATTGTTCACTACCTTCCTTTTTTTCAATGCATACAAGCTTTAAGTTTGCCTAGTTACCTTACGGTTTTAAAATTATATTGATACAAAATAAAATCTCGAAACTTTTTCCCTTCAATATTTTGATTTCTTTGTGTCTTCTTACATACTTTTTATTGCGTTTAACATTTTATTTTAGAAATCCTAGAGTCATCAATATATAAACTGTCCCAAAAATTTATATGTTGTAATGCGATTTTCTCAAATCAACATGGACATATCTACATTTTCATTCATTTTAAAGCTTTATACATTATGTTTTGTTTTAAAATATTGTCATTTGATTTTCATTTGCACGTTCTCGCATTTTTCCATATCGTTTCTGTACATGTACTCCATGTCTTCTATTCGTTAAAGTGTCGTCTTTAAATATTACATTAAAAAACACAAACATGCTAGACTTGTGATTTTTAAATTAATTGTCATATATTTAGGATATTGTGAACTACATTCTTCTTTATTTAATTTGTAAATTGTAGCTATTGCATTAACAACGGGCGATGCTGAGTTTGAGAACGCTGATAAGTTGTGTTTTCATGTTCACATGTTCGACATGTTTGATAAACCCATTTAGGACAAAGATATGTCCTAAGATGATCTTAGGACATGTCCTAGTCCTAAGAGCGCTTCGATGAACAGGCTCCAAAAATATATTTTGAATTGTATATATTAATCTCATTTAAAAATGCTAAACCAAAAAACCTAAAATTGTACGTGTACTCACAAAAAGATACCGTAGCTTCAAAGTCGATTATCTTTCCTTAAAGAAGTAATGCCATGATTTGTGTTCTTTAGTGTACATCGTGATATAGTATTTCCCAACTGAGTACAGTTTCAGTCATAATCTTTAATCTATTTGCAAGGAATTGCATTAACAAGATACATGGACAAACCGACGGATAGACAGAAGGTTAACAGGATAAATCCTATATACGTCTTCCCCATCAAATAACGTTATCGGAGGGAGATATGCAATATCAACCCCAGATAGTCGGTAAATATCGAGAAAAAATAGAATATTGATATAAGTTAAAATCATTTAAAAAAAACATTAATGAAGATGACGTCTTACTTTAATTTGCATTATTTGTACCTGAAAACACATGGTTGTAACCACAAGAGACGTGTTCTGTATTAAGACAAGAAAATTGTTGTTAACACTTGTGCAGATTCTTCCTCATCATATGAGTTCACTCGCGATTTTGAATTTCCAATTTAAAAAGTTTGATGTTGACGTATGTCCGCACCTTCAACGAACAAAAAACGATCAATTGCTCGTACAAATGTAGCATTCATACCACATCTTCTTTTATCTATTACCCTTTATCATTTATATGCATGGAAATACAGAATCGGAAAATGAGAAAACAAATCTTTAAGCAAAAACATAATGGAAGGAGCACAACCTGGATAAATGTGCAAAATTTCTATAAATTTCAAAAGGTTTGGGTAAATACAGGCAACAGTAGTATACCGCTGTTCAATATTCATAAATCGATTAAGCGAAAACAAATCCGGGTCACAAACCAAAACCGAGGGAAACATATCAACTATAAGAGGAAAACAACAGAACAACAGAAACACTGAACTGCAACAAAAACAAACGCCAACATACTTAGAAACGGACAATTTGATAACAACTACCATTATCTTGACTTGGTACAGGACAGTTTAAAAAAAATGTAAGGTTGAACCTGGTAAAACAAATGATTGTTACCTTATTGTTGGCTACCTGAAATCTGACTAAATGCTCATGTTTAAAACAAGGAAAAAATCTCGTAAACAATTCTACAATTGCCAGATCACAAATGCAATATCAAGATAAATTCCTTTAACATTTATATACAATATGAATGCAAGCGTTTTGTGCAATTTGAAGGATGTTGGTCGTTAGCAAGCTGTAGTAGCAGTTGCATACACAAAATTGGTACCCTCGTTTGAAAGTTTTGAGGAAAGACGACTTAGTTCCAAAATTTCGAAATGTGGAAACATTCCTCAAACAATTCGCTAGTAGCAGAAACACAACTTCAACATATACATGATATATGTAATCTCTCTGTGAAATTTCAGGGATCTGGATTTGAAACTGTAGATTGAGTTTGTAACACATATCTAAACTGGTGCAAGTACTTACTTTTGTAAATTTTGCTGAAAAATGACCAAGTTCACACGTATCGAAATATAGCAAAATACCTCAAAGATTCCGTAATAGTAGGTGAACAACAACATGTGTGCAATCTTTCTTTGTGGTTCCATAGTACTGTGTTGAAAACTGTAAGCGAAGTTGATTGGTTTTATTTTTTGTAAGTTTTGTTGAAAATTTTTATCAAAATTTGGGAAAATGGAGGGAAATTCATTACACAATTTTTCAATTGCAGGGGCACAACATCAACATGTTTTCAATCATTCTGTACGTTTCCTCCGGTATCTAAGATAAAGACTTTATGAAAAGATGATTTTTAAAAGCAGCTATCATCTTTCTAAAATTTTGTTGAAAATGATTGAATTCCTAAGTTTTAAAAGATGTAAATAAATATCCTCCAAAAATTGCAAAATGACAGATACATAACTCCAATATGGGTGCAACCTTCTGTAAACTTCCAGGGTTCTTGGTTAAAAATCGATGGAGGAGTTAAATACAAATAAACTGGTACCATCGTTTGTAAATTTTGTTTGAGATATGGCTAAGTTTCAATGGTTGAAAAAACAAAAAGAAAACAAAACTATATAAATTTCATGCGTCTAAAACTTTTTTTTCTGGATTTCCCCTTTAAAGCCAAATCCATCTAATGTCAACTTTACCTGAGGGAGTTGAAATCATATTCTCTTAATAACTTATACATTTATAAACGAACAATTTCAGAAAGTTTGTTATAAATCATGTCACTATCAAAATACTGACTACTGAACGGATGATACCCTCGGGGACTGATAGTCCACCAGCAGCGGTATCGCCCAAGTATTGTAAAAAATTAAAACAACAATTTATAAATTTCATGCAAAAGTAAAAAAAAAAGCCTCAACAATTCCATAATAGCAAGTGCACAACTTAAACATGTGTGGAATCTTCTGTGAAAGCTTCATTAATCTTGATTGAAAGTGTAGGGGGAGTAAATAACACAAGCATGGAGCAAACTGTCCCCCGTTTATTCTAACGCTGATCTGTCCTATATCGATTTACTACAAATTGGATTAAAACTTCGTCTATACGACTATATTTTTTGATCATTTAGCTATCAAAATACAAATAAATGTCTGAATACTAGAAAACTTTATTGTTTTTTTTGCGAAAACTAGAACCTTTTGGCATTCGGAAAATACTTTAACGAAGAATGTAAATAACAATCATTAAGTCTGTGTGATTTAATGACTTACAATTTACTTAATTTTGTTACAATCTAAACGAAATTTTATATATTAAATATAGTCATTCAATTTGAAACAGAAATGTTGTAACACCAACTCGTATTGGTGACCGTACAATTTACAATGACTTATGCAGTACCGATTTCAGTCGTTTTCCTCATTACTATGTAGGACAAGTATTTGTGGCAAATATACTGTTGATAAAGTCCAAAACGTGTGAACACGCACGAGCATAACGTATTCATTGAAATATATGTACACCATCCGAAGGGACTAAGTGTGCTTTTTTCTGCTGAGAATGGGAAGTTTACAACCGTCATTGTGTGAGATAACCGTACCAATCATTCTCTTGACAAACCTTATTCAAATATTTGTATTTACCGTACTTAAAAAAAATTAAAATAACACTTTATAAATTTTATGAGTCCAAATCCAAATATTTAAAAGTCCATGATGTATAAGTACCGTAACACTTTACGATCTATGTATATATGACAAAAAATAATATCAAAATCCATATAAGGTCAATTTTGTCTGAGGTAGTTGCAACCTCAGTTTGTATTTGATATATGAATTTAATAACGGACAATTTAGAAAAGATATGTAATAGATTACGTACGTAACAAAACAATAATTGACTACTGATGTATTGATTTTACATGTATTTATATATTTGTGTTTACTTTTTATTTAAACAAGATACTTAAATATAATGAGGACATACTTTCTTATTTCCTGAGTAATGTTGCACAACTTATAATTGTTCTTCAGAAAAAGGATGTGATTTAGTTTTAGTAAACGCATATAAACTTCCTCGTTTTATTTCTTAAATGTACATGTCAAAACAATTCCTGATGATTAGTATGGAAACACTGGTTATTATTGTTCTATACTCAGTTAAAATAAAATGTAAGTATTCAATAATTTCTTTTTGGACTGAAATCGACACCTTATTCATGTTGTATGTGTTACATTCATAATTATCATCTTGTTCACATATATGATGTGGTAGTGTCTAAAGCATTCATCAATTATACCAGGTTTATCATTCACCACGCCGGACACTTGTTTCGTCTGCACAACACTTTACAGTGGCTTGTAGTTAATGAAAACAAATTCAAGGTACTTGAACTGCCGATATGTAATCATTTACACTGTAATACATGTATGTACGACAAACTATTGTATTCTTTTCTATCGAATATTATCAATTTGACAAAGTGACAAGGTCAAGGAAAATAAATATCTTAAAAACTAATTTGGCAGGTGGTCTCTGCAAAAACTGCAAAAAACACTTGCATGGCAAACAGTTCTTACGTGCAAACGTTTGTATTCATAAGACTATTAATGAAAAAGACTAATAAATGAATAAAAACACGTAAAAGGTGCTAGATCTTCTTCAAGAACTGGCTCACTCATAATTGGCAGCTTCTGGTAAACAAGTCACTCCTTTACATACGCCAGACACTTGACTAAAAAATGGCCCTTGTGTTTTGCGGTTTTTGCATTCATCTGTTCGTAGCTTCGTCCGTCAGTCCATCGGTCTTCTATCATGTTAATACTTGGTTTTAATGCAGTTGAACCTAAGTCATGTAAGTTGTAGTCATATAAAATTGAAATTTAGTAAATAACTTTGTAGAATGAACTTTTTATAATGCATATTTAATTAGGATTCTGATCAAGATTTCAAATTCTATGGTGTTCAACATGGAATTATGATAGTGGAAGCAAGGAGTCGTGTGGTAGTGAGACATATTCTTGTTTCTTTATATTGTTAACTACCATCCTTTTTTTCAATGCATACACGTTTTAAATTTGCCTAGTTACTTTATGGTTTTAAAATTATATTGATACAAAATAAACTCTCGAAACTTTTTCCCTTCAATATGTTGAATTCCTTGTGTCTTCTTGCATACTTTGTATTACGTTTAACATTTTATTTTTAAGAAATCCTAGAGTCATCAATATATAAACTGCCCCATAAATCTATGTTTTAATGCGATTTTCTCATGGACATATCTACATTTTCATTTATTTTAAAGCTTTATACATTATGTTTTGTTTTAAAGAAAATATTGTCATTTGATTTTCATAAGCACATTCTCGCATTTATCCATAACGTTTCTGTACATGTACCCCATGTCTTCTATTCATTAAAGTGTCATCCTTAAATGTTACATTAAAAAAACACAAACATGCTAGACTTGTAATTTTTAACTTAATTATCATATATTCAGAATATTGTGAACTGCATTTTTCTTCATTTAATCGGTAAATTGTAGCTAGTGCATTAACAACGGGTGTTGCAGAGTTTGCGAATGCTGATAAGTTGTGTTCATCTGGCTACCAACTTGCAGGGAAAGGTATTTTTAACAGCTGCCAACCTGAAAATTGTGGAAAAATAGATTTAAAGGGACATGATATCAGCCGCTCAATGGACGAAGACACAACGCAAATTTTATGGATAAACGCATACGTGGTACGGTCACCAGTTATGGAATATTACGGTAAATATGATTGTCAATACTGTAGTAAATTAATTACGGTACACGTAATGTATCTTTTTCTCGCAATTTTGAAGAGAAAAACAGAGTTTAGTTGTAACGCTACATAATTCCGATACACTCAGGAAGAAGAATTTGATACAACTTTTTTAAACAAGATGAACGTATTCAGTTTGTAGGGAAAAAAGTTAAACATATTAATCCAAACAAATACTCATCAAAGATACCAAGCTTTTAATTTAACACTCCAAACACGCGTTTCGTCTACACAAGACACATCAGTGGCGGACGAATAACAACAGAATACTAAATGAAATACAAAACATATAATGTTAAAGAGCATTGAAAGTTATGCCAAATACAGCTCATGTTATCTATGCCTGAGATAGAAAAACAGTATTTTTTTTTTTTGGTTTTACAGTCACAAAAAGATGTTTCACTCATTAAATTCAAGAAAATGTAAAGACGTCAAATTTCTACTCAGACTATTTTAACATAACATGTGTCATCTATGTTAATCTTTTTCATGAGAAAGATAGACCAAGTTTGTGGTCCATTTTTTTGAGAGAGAATCTGGGTAAACATCAATGAGATAGCATTTATTTTTTTATTAAATTTCAGATAATTTCGTCGGAGGTATAATATTTACATTCGCCTATGAGAACACATACGTTGGGAATTTTTGTTTAAATAAGTTTAAAGTGTTGGTTCTATTTGATGTGTGTTCCAACCTCAAGTTTTCTACTTAATGTTTGCCTCATAGGATCATGTCAATTCTCTGTATATAAATGTGGCAATACCAATATAACTCAGTAGAAACAGTACTAACAAAACCAGCAGTAAGGGTTAATTCTTATGAATCAGAATACAACTTCGAAATCACAAAGTATTCGAAAACATCGAAACGACCTTATCTTAACAATATTTATGGAAAAAAAAATTAAATCTTACAATGCTGAATCATTCTGAAAAAAATGTTGTTTTTTTCACTATTTGTATTTTTATATGAAAAGACATTACGATTAAATCTTTATCTTCACTGAAAGACAATGTATTGATATTAAACGTTCCAGTGACAATGGAAAGACCGTTGCTAATCATTGAATTTGTATCAACGTCTAATAACTATGTCGAACACTCTGGAATGTTGTGTCTGGTACGAGTCGTAGATTCTCTATAAAATTTATTTTCTCTTGTTTTTTGTAATGTTTGTTATCAATTATTAGCAAAGATTTAGTCTTAGATACATGATTTTTTTATGGCTTTAAACTAGATGTCAGTAACTACGAGTATTTTCAGATCTGTACTTATTTTTTTGTTGTTGTTAGGAATGAGAGATGAATATATATACCCTGCCACGTCCTCTCTGTGTTTTTGTTTGATGTTTTTTTTTGCATCGATTTGATGAGTTAAGCCTTTTTCAACTGATTTTTATAGTTTGTTTATTAATGTTGTGCTGTTACATCACTGTCCCAGGTTAGGGAAGGGTTGAGTGCTCACAAACATGTTTAACCCCGCCACATTCTTTTATATGTGCCTTTCCCAAGTCAGCAGCCTGTAGTTCAGTGCTTGTCGTTGGTTCACATCTGTCATATTTGTTTTCGTAAATTAGTTTGTTATGAATTAGGCCGTTAGTTTTCTAAATTGAATTGTTTCATATTTTTTCATGTCGGGGCCTTTTACAGCCGACTATACGGTATGGGTTTTTCTCATTGTTGAAGGCCGTACGGTTGTCAATAATTGCTTACATCCACTTTATTTGAACTTTGATGGATAGTTGTCTCATTGGCAATCATACTACATTTCCTTATTTTTATATTTAAAGTGCAACACGTTAATAAAACATTTTCTTCGATTAATTATAAATATAAGACACCATGAAATTACTTATCAAGGAGATAGGTTTGCATTGCACAAGGTCATGTTTTTCTCTTGACTGTTAATGATCATGTCTTTACACTAAATCTGTTGGACATTGAATATGTACTGATTTATATTTTAGTCTTAGATACATGATTTTTTATTAGTTGTTATTGGACCTGCCCTAGCTGTTAGTAACTGTGAGTACTCTGACATATGTCCTTAGTGTCTTTTTTGTTGAGGGGATATATAAATACCCTGCCACGTTTGGTCTATGTTTTTGTTACTTGTTTTTCTCATTTGTATTGATCTGATGTGTTACGCCCTTTTCAACTGATTTTTATAGTTTGTTCTTATGTTTTGCTGTTACATCATTGTCCCAGGTTAGGGGAGGGATGGATGTCCGCAAAAATGTTTAACCCCGCCACATTCTGTATGTGCCTATCCCAATTCAGAGGTTGTTGTATGTTGATGTATATCATATTTGTTTTTCTTTCATTATTTTGTACAAAAATCAGGCCGTTAGTTTTTCTCGTTTGAATTGTTTTTAATTTTTCATTTCGAGGCATTTTATAGCTGAATATGAGGTATGGAGTTTGCTCATTGTTGAAGGCTAAAGTGAACTATAGTTGTTAACTTCTATGTCATTTGGTCTTGGTGGAGAGTTGTCTGATTGGCAATCATACAACATCTTCTTATGTTTATATTTACATTTATTTTTTTTTCTAAATAGTTAATATTGTATATGTTGCAGTTTCCAAATAACGTTTAAACAATGTGCATTTAGAGGCAAACAAACTGTTGAATGTTTCATTATACATCGCTTTTTTTTTATTTTGTACCCGGCATGTATCAGTTTTCCCTTTTTTCATATGACTATATTTACTAAAACGTACAGAAATTTCCCACTAAACTGATTGTGAATAAATTCAGTGAAATGGACATATTACCTCGTTCTAATCACTTGGCTAAGTGTGAGCATATTTTTACTTGATAACACTACAATGTATTTGCAAATATCTGTAATTGACCCTGTAAGTAGAGATTAATCTTTAGTTGTCTCCCTTTAGAGGGACTTACATTTACTTTAACAATGAAGAGTACCGGATAAAGGAAAAATGTCTGTGCGTTGTGTGTGTGAACTTCAAGTTTTTTTTATTTTATTTTAATAACGGTTAATTATTAAATTAGCTAAAAACTTTTGCTACCAGTAGTCATTTTTCGCCCAAAAAAATGTCTGAAAAATTTCTATATCAATTTAAACTTATTATGCTTTGCATGGGCAGAAGCCCATTTTGTCCGGTTTAGAACCAGTCTACAACATGTACAATTGACAAAGGAAGAACATTTGTGTAATAAGTGTATAAAAACAGAATCAAATCGAAAATAGGCAAATGGACTATTATTACTTACATTTTTTTAAAAAATTTTTAATAAAGAAAAGTGGTAACTATACAAGATAATTACAATTTGAACGTTAAAACAAATTGAAGAACAATAATAAAATTAAACATGTTAAACATACATTTTAAATTCATTTTTAAATATCGAAACAGCAAAAACTTTGTAACATAACTTTTGATTAATATCATTTATATTACTTATATTAATTATCTAAGTTTTATTTATCTTTTCAATGTTTTTAAAGACGTGAAAATACCTAGTAAGGAGAGGTTCGCATTTTGGCGAGACAGCTTTAATTCGAGCTTATATAGCAATACGCGCTGATGCTATGGCAACGAAACAATCGTAGTTATTATAACCAAATATAATACTATCAGAAAGTAAGGCTAATTATTGATTGTTTAGGGGCAGATTATTTTGTCCAAAGTAATATAATAAATCTTGACCTGCTTGATTCATACGTTATTAGAGATTTTTTCTATTAAAAAAATAGCTAAAAATTCCAGACCAGTATGATGTATTAATCTTGTTATGATAAATATGGTGCTTGATCTGAGTACTTACATTATTAATGAAAATTCCCAACTATACGTTGTTATATTGATATTGATCCGTTAAAGTGAAGTTATATTTTCCGACCTAGTTTGTTATAAAGTTATGTCAAATATTTTGTTACAATACTGTTATCCATTTTTTTAATATGACCCTATATAGATGCAAACTTATATATGGATTTCCAATCTTATTCGTCATCAAATTACATTAAACGTCATTGTTTCTTAAGGGTCTTCAAAATTGAGACATGAACGGAGAAAAAATGTACATGCATATGTCTTCGTAATTTATTTTTTGACGGATATCACACAATTTGCTTGTACTGAGAAGAATCTGTTTATTGTTGACAAGGCAGTCAAATGTTAGATTATTCAACCGTAAAAAGCGCATTATTGGGTTTTCTTTGCCTTTTCCCCCGAATAATAACTAATTGAATAAGATAGATTTACATTATGTTCACATTATTCTGTCGACGCTGCAAATATACGTGACACAAGGCCGAGTTCAGAGAGAAGACTTCTTCTGAGACTACAAATATTAAAGATCGAGCCAACAAATTTAATGTACACCGCAAATAACAAAGTCCGTCCATTTTCATTCAAGTATAAAGGGAATTTTACAATTCAACGTAAATGTGAGTTAAGAAGCCAGTGTATATGCAAAAGTTTCCCCAAAAAGCATTGGAAAATCAACATTCTGTTTAGCCATGTAATATTTTTTATATCTTTATGACATCTTTATGCAAACTAAACGGAACTTCTGTATGACATGTTTGGAGAATTCACAAAAATTGAAAAATGGTCAATAGATTTAAAATTTGATAAGATTCGTAAAAGTGTATTTTGTTTATTTCTAGTTTCTAAAATCATAAATATTTATTTATATATTTATATGTTATTTATGTTATAGTAAATAATAAGTAAATATTGACATTACAAGACATCCGAACATAAAAGAAAGCCTTTTTATTAAATATAAATTACATAAAAAAATTTCAATTCTAATACCGTTTTACTAAATGGAAATGTATTTTGCTTCCCGAATTTTCGATCCTAACCTGGACCCTATTTATTCATGTTTGATTAACGTTAATTAAATAGATATTTATACTATAGTGCTACACCGGCTTAATAATGTCGGGGTACAATAAGTAAACAAAAGGGAATCCTTTATATAATGAGATCCTCGAAGGTATCTTAGAAAATTAAATGGTGCTGATTAACAAAGAAAAATACACGAAAAGGTTGGTAAATATTACTAAATAGACTTTAGGAAACCTACTTTACTATTCAAAAATATACTTTTTAAATATCATTGGCATGTTTTAGGTTGTTATAAAGTAAATGTACCATCTCTAACCCTCCAGAAGCTGGACCAACATCAGAATGATACAGATAATGATGTACTGAAATGTTCAAGGTTTTGTAAAAGTACAGGTTATGCACATAAAGGATATGTTATTTTACTTCAGGTAAATAGTTTTTCGCAACATTTCAAAACCATTGAATCGTATTGTAATAAAAGCCCTTCAACAATTAAACATAATAGTTTCTTGTTTTCTATACATCTTTTCCTGATAATAATCAGATAAATGGTAACTAAGTAAATTTTAGAAAAATGTGTTTTTTTTTGTGTGTTGCTTTAATCTTCAATTCTAAATTAGAACGCTTTCTAAAATAGACGTCAGATTATAAATATATATCTGTGCATTGATTTTATTTGGCATTTCAATAGTTTTTCATACTCAGTTACCAAATCAAGACATATCAAGGTAGCAAACAATCCGAGGAAAAGTTTACCTGACACCTTTAGATAGATTATGACAGAAGCGGTGCTACCCCATATTAGTTTTGTAAATTCTAACCTTAAACGCTTTTGAACATTTCTGATATTGACTGTTTTACCCCTAAACTGATTTCGTTACATGTAGGTCTCCATCTAGAACATACCTTTATAACATACCTTTCTTAAATTATGTTTATAAATTAAGAAATTATTAAAAAAAAAGGTTCCAACTCTCTCAGGCAAAGATGGATTTGTGCTATTTGTTTCATGTTCCTTTTTTCGTGTAGCTCTTCAGGTGATTCGGTACTTATACATCCTTGGCTTTCAAATATTTGTTTTTAATCCTTCCTGGTGAAGGTTAACCAAAACAATTTATAAAGTGTTATTTTTGGAAATGTGTTAAACAGCTGTAATGATTCATATAGTTATGTTATGTAATTATTTATTTATTTCATATAATTCAATTTGTTGCATTAGTCTGTCTGTCTGTCTGGTGTATGTCTTTCTGTCTGTCTGTCTTTCTTTCCTTCTTTCTTTCTTTTTTTCTTTCTTTCTTTCTTTCTTTCTTTCTTTCTTTCTTTCTTTCATTCATTCGTTCATACATTCATTCTTTCTTTTTTTCTTTCTTTCTTTCTTTCTTTCTTTCTTTCTTTCTTATTTATTAATCTATTTATTTATATCATTTATTTTGCTTTCTATTATTCTTTATCTTTATTGTCCTAATTTAAAAAAAAAATTATTCTCAATATAAATTTTAATAAGTTGTAATTTCGTTGATACATTTTATGATTAATTATTTGAAAAGATTTATTGTTATTGTTATTCTATATTTAAGGAATAACTGTAATATTTTTTAGTCTATTCGAAATAAGATAAAAAGTGTGCGCCACATTTTTGAGGTTATTTCGAATAAACAGTAAAAATATTACTGTCACCTTATAATTCAATACTAAATTTCATTTTTAAGGAGTAAATCATGAAAAAACGTAGATGACGTCACGTTCACATGACAAAATTATGTCTATGAACTGATAGCTTATATTAGTGTGTAAATTTACTTAATAATACGTAACCACATATGTATCATTTCATAGGATTGTACTGAATCAGATATTTGGGAAAGTAAACAGTCCCCAGGGCAATAAAAGTGTCACTGTGTGACCCAAATATTTTACCTGTAACAACTGCTCCTGGACCTGTACAAATGTCTTCATGAAGAGAATGCATTACTAGTATTTGCAATAATAATTATGGAAATATTAGAATGATTGGTTGATTGATTTATAGTTGTTAAACGCAACTTTTGAGCACTTCCATTTTACATGCTATTGAGAATAAAACAGGGGTCCGAGATAAGATCGACAATATATTTAGTTATCTTTCATCAATATCAGTATATTAAACAAAAATAGCAAGAGATACAGTTGATTCACGCAATGGTGAAAAACTGTTATTTTGTGTTTGTGTTGTAATGAATAAAAGCATAATAGACAATGATAGAAACAAAAGTAAAAATAAAATATGTCATGTTACAACGAACCACACGATCCAACAATAATCAACTCATCCAAAAAAATAGACCTACAAATAATAACAATCAATTAAAAAAACATGGTCCAGGTAGCCTGGGTTAGAACTGCTATGCAATTGGTACGACTAAAATATCTATTTCCTGGCAAATATGAAAGATCAGAGTTTTCTATACGTAGGTTTATCAACCTTATTAAAACACTTATAATGAGAAAAGACTTCAATAGAAAAGAAATTCAGAATTCTAGTGATGTATGCGAAACAGTAAAACGTTATTGGAAGTTTTCAAATTAGTAACTTATCAGGTACTATTTGTACGTATTTAAGTCCAACGTATTTTTTCAGAGACATCACTAGTATACTAAATTGAAATTATCATTTATCAAAACATCTGGGGAAAAAATGGAATGGAGGATATAGAAAATGAACAAGTATTGATTTATTAAATAGCAAATTTATCATTTCTAAATCGCTTTGATAAAATGATAAGATATTTAACGAAAAGCCATTGCTATGGTAATACTTAATAGTTATGTAGTTTTTCATATTGAGTATGAATTTTTAACCGAAACGCCACAATTATCATGTTTTTTTACCAACAAAACGTTTGTTGGTTGTCTAAATATGCATAATGAACTGATAAAAAAGAGACAGAAGATATCAAGGAGATAGGTCTGTTACAGAAGACTTACATCAAATTACAAAGACTGCAAAGACTAAAAAGGAAACAAAAAATTGATCAACATGTATATGATGAATGCCAACAAAATCTGTCTTTGATTACATATATCTTGCTCAAATAGCACCAACCATCGTTTTGTTCATTGCAAGTAAATGTTGGTTATAAAGTGCATTCGGTGATTTCACAGTTGAGAAAAATAAATATATCAATTATATTTTATGTAAGCACAAAAGTGCAGACAAATGGGCTACTAGGTCACAGATGTTCTATGAAGGTCAACAAAATAATTATGACACCCGTAAATCTGTCGGAGTTGTGACTTAAACTATGCTACAAAGGACTCCTGGTTCAATAGCTTCCACTATAAAAGAAATCGTGGAAGGATCTCGAATATTGTATCAACTGGGAGATTTATTCTCAATAGGCGAACGCTGATGGAATGAAAAAAAAAATTGTATTAAGAAATGGTAAATTCACAAGAGGAAACTGAAATCATCACTTTTACATATCTTACGTAAAGTGGAGTTCTCAACGGACCTTCATTGTCGATTTCTACATGGGAACTACATAGTCAGCAAGCTTGGAATTATTTAGTGATAGGGTATCATATTCATAGCAGAAAATGAAGTTAAAGGATTATGAAAGCTTTCTTTTATTCTTCTGTTTGAAGTCTGTTATGTATATTAAATGTGAAGTCATATTTCCCCACATTAAAAAATCAAAAGATAAAATCACAAACGTCTACAATAAAAGAATTGCAAGAAATCTTATAATTAGATTTGCTCTTAAGGTTGGGCCACGTAAGAGCATTTTAAATCATATAATATCGACTTACTAAAAAAAAACTATTTGAATCAAGGCGTGGTGAAAAGAAAAAATGGTGTATTTGATTTTAATGCAAAATCCCTGAACGTGCTTGACAAGAACACAAAGCAATAGAACATCACGTTTATTAAATGTTTTATAGGGTTATAAATGCTACTGTGCAACGAGAAAATTAAGCCAATGGAAGGATTTAGGGAGAGTTGATGAAGTGTCAACTAATGTATGTTCAAAAGATTGTCCTGGTGATAAGATCGATCGTTGTGGAGGTACCAACCTTCAGATTGTGTCTGCATATAAATTCAAGGGTGATAATAACGAAGGTAAAGTATGGTTATAGCTACACCTTTTTTAAAATGTTATTCAACAAAGAACTGTTAACTCACCACTCTACTCACATTGGGGCTAAAGAGAGATTAGTATGTTTCGTAATCAGTTTGAAGTTTCAATTCAAGTCACATGAAACCTTTTTTTTCTTTTGATAATTAGTGAATTATTTCTTGCTGATGAAAATACCCTCCAAATAAATTCAGTTTGTAACGATTATTCTGTTTCCTTCTTCCCAAAAGTTAAACGTACTGTTGAAATAGAAAAAGTAAAGTCACATAGAAAGTTTTGTTTCGTTGTTGCTTTAAATTAACCAAAAGACAGTTATATAAAAATAAGGAGATGAGATATGATTGCCAATGAGACAACTATCCACCAAAGTTCAAATGAAGTGGATGTAAGCAATTAAAGACAACCGTACGGCCTTCAACAATGAGAAAAACCCATACCGTGAAGTCGGCTATAAAAGGCCCCTACATGAA
Source organism: Mytilus californianus (assembly GCF_021869535.1). NCBI lineage: Eukaryota > Metazoa > Mollusca > Bivalvia > Mytilida > Mytilidae > Mytilus > Mytilus californianus. The sequence goes on from NW_026262723.1 coordinate 2,687,181, forward strand.
AAATATTAAACCATTTAATTGAGAAAAGTAACGGCCTAATTTATAACAAAACAATTTACGAAAAACAAATCGGACAAACATGAACCAAAGACAACCACTGAACTACAGGCTCCTGACTTGGGACAGGCACATAAAGAATGTGGTGGGGTCAAAAATGTTTGTGAGCACTCAACCCTCCCCTTACCTGGGACAGTGGTGTTACAGCACAACATAAGAACATAAATATCAGTTCAAAAGGGCTTAGAGACTCATCAGATCGAAACAAAGCAGAAAAGCATCAAACATAAACACAGACCGGACGTGGCAGGGTATTTATCCATTCCTCATCTCTAACAACAAAAAGGACACGAAGTACAGATCTGAGACTACTTGCAGTTACTGACAGCTAGTTCAAAGCCAATAACAACTAATAAAAATATCATGTATCTAAGACTAAAATATCAATCAGTACACATCCAACAACCAATGGATTTATTGTAATGACTTCATTAACAGTCAGAGAAAAACTTTGTATGTTGCATTCCACACAAATTAGTTTACCATGAAATTGTTAATTGAAAAGAAGATTGGTCTGTTCAAACATATAAATAAAATGTGGGCTATTGTAATTAATGTGTAATTACAATGTGACACTAAAAGCAGTATATATCATCTAATCTGGTTAATTACTGATTACTTATATCTAATGATTTTGGTTATGTAAAATCTAGCGACTGTTCGACCAAATGTTGGCCAATAGTGTGTGACCTACCCGAGTGCTAACAACCGTTAAGCTGTGGTGGCGAATCAAATTTAACAATCTTTTTCATGGTGCATTAACAGAAACACTTAAACTTTTCAAATTGTATTTAAGATAAGCCTACAATGATGTCTTCTACGTTCGCACCATGATGGATATCTGTTTTAAACACTTCTAAACTGAAACGATACAATGTAAGTGCTATTATTTTCCTCTTTATGATAGAATGGTTTCTATTTTTCATGTTTTTCCTTAAATTGTTTGAAGGGAAAAATATTATTTTTTTTTAGTTTTGATTCCTGTATTGACAATTAATAATATACGGTACTATTTCAAATGATAAATTACGTTAACCTTTATTTTCAGATAGATATCTTGGAAGTACATGCTTTTACACAGCCCCTAATAGAAAAGATCCATCAGTATTAATCCGTGGCAATTGTTTTCAGAAACTGAAGTTTAAGTGTCAGACGGTAGATATATCAGGTATATTGAACCCATAGATTACTATCTGTGGTATTGAATCCCATTTATTAGAAAATGGACATTGTGTACTATTTGTGTATTGTACAAGCCCAAGGCACCTTAAAATAAACATACAACTTTATAGTTACATGCTTTAATACAAACTAAACAGCAAACAAGTGTTTGTATAACATGCATTAAAGTAGAATTACAGATCGTCGAAATCTTAGATAAAGTCATTCACTAGTAACGGTTTTTACTACTGAAACGGTAATTTTAAACTGAACAACTCTTAAATGCCTGAATTTACCGCAAGGAAAAATGTCAAGACCTTTTTTAGTTGTCCAGTACATGTTCAGTACACTGGTTACCTTGAGCGATTAAGTATCGATCAGTACTGGTTCAGGTAATTAAGAAAAAACGCTTTGCGTTCGAATCAGTAGAGTTAAGAACGTTTTAGATCATGTCAGTTTATCGATAGAATTGTTGTCCACGAGTGTTCAGTGTATCAAAATATATACGGATTGCTTCCCTTTGGTAAGCAGAGAGTCAACAAAAGGAAATCGAAATAAAAAAAATAATTGATGAATAATTAAATAAACACATATACTTTTTTTATTAGAGACATAATCGACAACTGTATTGTATACATGTTTTTGTTTTGAACATGTGTTTGGTTTTTAAACTGTTATAATATTCTTCTATAACCAAAATGAAAAACATAATTTCTTTTAATATTGTTACGCAATATATATATATCATGTATATTGAATTCGGAACCTCATTCGTATAAATGTTAAAATAGAGTAGAATCCCGATATCTTCCGAGGGGGTGGGGGGGGGGGGGGGGGCGACTGGGGGGTGGGGGGTGGGGGGGGGGGGTGGTTATACAGCTCTTCATTGAGATCCCTGTTCTTCGACCTTTACATTTAAAACAAAATAATCTTAAATAAACAACTGATCATTTCAAGCATTAGTAGTATGAAATTTAGTATGAAATTTAGCCTCAGCATCAAAATAATGGGGGAGAGCTCAGCGGGGGTATTTTATCAGAGGGGTGGACAGGGGGTCCCTGATTCCCACTTCCTATCCCCCACTTCCTTCTCCAAACTTCCACTTCCCTCCCCTTACTCCAAACTTAAAATCTGCTTACTCTTGTCCCAGAATTATCCCAATTTTACAGCCCCTGTTGCCAGAGTCCTGCCTCTGACTCCCACTTCAAGTCCCTCCTTGCAAGCTGAATCTTATTATATAATTTTACAATATTTAAGAAACTAACAGTGCATATAACACCGTTCCCTTTTCTACTCGGGATGTATTGACATATACATGTATAATCCTCATAGGGCCCGATTAAAATCAGAGACGTGTATATATATCCCTGCTAAATTGTTGCATTTTAAATCTTGGATAACAATATGCCAATTGATAATGTTGAAATTCAAATGTCTAATGATCCAAAACAAACACTTCTTTCTAAAAATAAAAGTATCCTCCTCCTCATATATAAATTAAATATCTACATGTATTATAAATTTCAAATAGTTTGACACACTATGCGACATATTATTTAAAATGTATACATGTGTATAGCAAGTTTTCTGATATTTCAAAATGTAAAGTACTGTGCCTTTCAACTTCAGAGTAATCAAATCATTGATTTTGGGCCAAACTTTTAATGAATAAAAGTAGATGTACACGATGTAGGGTACATATAAATGAGATATCAACCAAACGAGAAAAATAACCAAGAGGGCAACCTCGAACTTCAACAACTGACAGATCTTTATACAAACAGATCTAAATATACATGTATGTTGTAAATAGAATTATTGGCAATCATACCACATCATCTCATTTCTGTAAAGGTTTATACACAAAAAACTCCAAATAACTATTTGAAAAATAAGATTTGACATATTCATGATATATCTACGTCTAGTGAGGTTCCTACCTTTGGACAGGTACATTAACATGGAAATTTGGTGGTGTTGAACAGATCTCAACTTTTCAATCTAAGTAGATTAACAGAACATGTATAACAGAAAATAGAATAGAGACCAGTACAGGAACAGCACTTTACTCTTGTCTGTTTAATGTTTTGCTACAAAGCATTTTTGGTGCCAAAAATATCCTGTCCTACATCATTTTGTGCACAATTTACTGTTGTTAATCATAATTGCCCGCAAATAGACATTTATATTAAAATTACCATCCTAAAGGAGAATACAAAGAACAACTTTTAAATTCCGGGAATTTGCCTTTCTACCTACCCTATATGTAAACAAAAAAACGTTAGACTTGTTTGGATTTTATTTTTGCCTGGAATTACATTTTATATTTTTGTAAATGAAACTACTGTAACAGTACAATTGCTGTGTTATCTTCAATGTTAGCCTATACAGCAAAACTATATATTCTTGATATTTATGAGTATCCTTTGTATTTTACATCATTCTATTGACTACACAGTAAATGATCTCTCATAATCTATATTTTGTCATGTCTGGGTCTTTTAAAATTATTCTGAACTTTATAGTGGGTTTTGTTATGCTTTGTTGAATGCTGTATGCATGGTGACCTTTAGTTACTTTCATCCAAGTCATTTAGTCTCTGCATATACATTTATCGTCTCTGGAAGGTAGTCTCATTGGAGATCATACCACACTGTTTATTTTTATATAGTACACCCGTGATCAATTAAATTCATTACATACAGTAAGGTACATGTACATGATGTACAAAATGTATATGGGTTGATGACATTTTGGCATATTACCCATGTACCTTCTATTTGATATGGGACTAACAGCAAAAATGGACATGAAGTCTGCAAATATTAAACAAATAAGAACTACTAATATACCATTACACCAACCCTGTATAAGGGTGTTGATGAGGTTTACAGAACAGAGAATAATGGGCAAAAATACTAATATACCATTACGCCAACCTGTATGAGGGTGTTGATGAGGTTTACAGAATAGAGAATAATGGGCAAAAAAAATAAAGAATAGAGAAAAATGAGGAAAAAAAGATAAAGAATAGAGAATAATGGGATGCTAAACTATAAAGAATAAGTGCAAAAATTAAAGAATTGGGTAAAATATACTGATGACAGAAATGAACAATGTCCAGAATACAGTTATCAAGTAATTACAGAATAGCCATTATTTTTTAAAGATAAAGAATAATGAGCAAAAAAATTAAACAATGCAGTGATGAAGGACCCTGCATCAATACCCTCCTGCATTACACCCCAGTTTTTGGTGGGGTTCGTGTTGCTCAGTCTTAAGTTTTCTATGTTATGGTTCGTGTACTGTTGTTTGTCTGTTGGTCTTTTTCTCTTTTAGCCATGGCGTTGTCAGTTTATTTTCGACTTTAATGAGTTTGAATGTCCCTCTGGTATCTTTCGCCTCTCTGATAGTAAAAAATAAGAAAAAATAAGAAGCTTGAATTTATTTTTTCTATTTTCCTTATTATTGTAGCCTTGAAACTGTCAAATCATATCAAATCGACTCTCAGAAATTCACAGATTTTTTCCCTCTCCCAAACCTTCATTTGAAGAAAATTGCAACTTTAAAGATTTGAAAAAAACCCACAGTTCAACTAGTTGTGATTTTATGATTTGTTTTTAACAAGACAACCCCTGTATTTCAATGGTGTGTGTTGGTTCATTGCTGTCATATTTGTTTTTTCTAAATTATATAATAGATTTATCATGTTTATAGGTCATTAGTTTTCTCATTTACAAAAGGTAGGTTTTAAATTTTACATGTCAGCAATTTTATAGTTGACTATACATTTGATATGGGTTTTTTTATTGTTGAAGGCCAAACAGTGACATATAACTGCTTATAATTTTGTCATTTGAACTCTTGTGTATAGTTCTATAGAGGACTATATATATATATATGTTTCTCATGGGCAATCATACTAAATCTCTTTATGTGGCATGCCACATCTCCTTATTTTTTTTAAGTTTATGAGAACATAAATCATGGCATTGATTTTCTCTTTTGAATATTCAGAATTGATCATGCTGGGCCTTTAATTCTCACTATACCCAATGGGTTCTGCATATTGTTGATTATAGTACAGTGTGCTATAGTTGTTAACATCGTTGTCCTTTGGTCACGGGTGAATAGTTCCTCATGGCAATCATACAACATCTCCTTATCTATTTTATATAATTTTATGTCATACAATTGATATTTATCTAGAAAGTAATCTAGTTTGTGTCTGTGTTAGAATTCATTTAAAAATAAATTTGCTCCTGAAAAACATTTTTATACCAATAATACAGGTACAAAATATATAATATATTTACTGAATATGAATTAATGACCATGAAATTTGAAATAAGAATAGGTAATAATCAGGGAGCGAACATTGTATTTGTAATAATCAGAAATTAGAATGTACATACTATAGGTAATAAACAGATGTCAACAAAACAGTTAATTGCCTGCAGGGGAGAATTTCTAACTGTCATGGGTATTGCAGATGACTTCAATGATATTCACAAATGTATAACTGCCCCCTTATTTTTAACATGTTCAAGTGATTTTTGGGGATATTCAAAACGATATAAAAGGGAAGAAATATAATGCAACGTGATGTACTTTTATTCTAGTATTTTGTAAAAGAAATATAGTTTTATAAAGATTATGTGGGTATTTATTTATACACTTAAACATTGGTAATAATTGCAAAGCATTAATTAATACAATTGTAATGAGTAAGAAGATCAAACACAAATGTAAAACGAAATTCTGATTGGTGTGACCATGAATCCCAGCTAGACATGTTAGAAAATGAAGCGTCTACAAATGATAAATATGCACTTTTGACACATAGGAAATAAAGATGTCAATGACTTGGTAGTTGCAAGTGCATGTGAGGGGATAATTTTGTGTAAATTGTTTTTGGAAAAATGAAAAAACGCTTACAGCATTCTACAGTACCATAAAGTGATGTTTGGATTAATCTGGACAAGAAGCAAATTGTGCATTGAATAAATTGCAAACTTGTTATTTGTTAGAAAGATCACACAACTTGATGGCTGTGAATAAATTGGATAATCATGATAATCATGATAACTATTCCTTTGAAATAACTACATGTATAGCAATTTGGAATGATAAGAATTCAAAGTATCAGTGAATATTGTAGTGCATCATCATGATCATATCTGAATTTGATTAGTGCCTTTGATAAATATTATTTTAAAATATCAGTTTGGAATAATAAGAATTCATAGATTCAGTGAATATTAATTATATCAAAGCAGAGGTATTGATTTTATAAACTTATCTAGTATATTTAATGACTCTACCGTTCAAAACTTCATACCTCCCTATTTTGATAACACAGAAACACCTATTATTTCATACACATACAAAAAACCCAGCAGAAGTTAAATTTTTAATTATACGCCGGTAACATCAGACGTCAATGTAGAAAATGATACTCCTTTAACTTGAAACTGTGAATCGTCGAAGTTTAGATATGTTCCCTATGGCCATGTTATTACGGGGGACCTCAATATCGTCCAGCACAGAGAGGTTAAAAACTTTTTAAAAAAAGGACCAAAATATCGTCCTCCATCTTAAATAGATTAGAAACAGTGTCGTCAGGTCACCAAAGATGCTCTTTCCTCGTTTTGTAAAAATTGATGTAAACGGGAAAAATCTGATAAAAAATGTCTTGAATCTTATTTAAATAAATGTATGAATGTGGTAGATAATAGAATATCACATTTTGAAAATAATTTAGAAGTAAATAATAGAGTGCATAATACGCCTATTTCCAGAATAAGAAATAAACTTCAAGAACTTTCAAAGCGGTTTGTGTTTGTACCGGCCGACAAAGCAGCCAACAAGGTGGTGGTGGTAAGCCGTAAATACTACACGGACATTCTTAAGAATGAAATTTTAAATTCATCTACATTCAAGTCCATACGCCCCACAGAGAGTCATATAGTTAACAAACATATCATAACCACATCACAGATTAAGGCGTCTTCTGAACATTTGAAGGTTCCTACTATGTATTGGTTATCTAAACTACAAAAAAACAGTAAAATATCGTTTCATCTTGGTCTCTAGTAAGTGTTCTACAACTAATCTTTCAGTGCTTTTAACAAGTTCTTTAACTACTATCAAAGATCTTATCATAAACTATTGTAATAAAATATATAAAAATAGTGGAATTAACTATTTTTGGAGTGTAAACAATTCTTTGGATGTTTTAGATAAATTACGTGCTTTTGATGGTCCTTTTGATTCTGTTGACAGTTTTGACTTTTCTACTCTTTACACTACACTTCCACACAATCTTATCAAACAAAAATTTGATTATTTAATTAAATTGTCGTTTGGTAAATCTGAATGCAAATATATTTGCTGCAACTCATTTAAAGCCTCTTCTCTAATGAGAAATGTAAATATGCTAGATATACTTACTGGAGGTGTGATGAGATGATTGAAGCTGTTAATTTTCTCCTTGATAATATTAATGTACGTTTCGGCAGCAAAGTTTATCGACAGGTTGTAGGTATTCCTATGGGCACTAATTGCGCCCCTTTAATAGCAGACTTGTTTTTGTACTGTTATGAATCACAGCTTATGACCAAACTCAGTAAAGACCCGTCTAAGTTGCATTAAATTGATAAATTCAACAACACTTATTTTGATGATGTTTTTTCGTTAAATAATCAAGAATTTTGTCAATATACTGCCGAAATTTACCCAAAGGAACTTACTTTAAAAAATCAAATTTAAACGGTAAAACCTGTCCTTTCCTAGATTTAGATATTTCGGTTTTACACGGGAAACTCCACACTATAATTTACGACAAAAGGGACGATTTTTCGTTCCCTATTGTTAATTTTCCCTTTTTGGATGGTGATGTTCCTTTGGCACCATCTTACGGTGTTTATATTTCACAACTCGTTCGCTATGCCCGTGTATGTTGTGACGTTTTTGATTTTAACGAACGTAATCTATGTATTACTGGTAAATTATTAAGCCAGGGATTTCGTTACCACAAATTACTTAAAACCTTTACTAAATTCTTCCACAGATATAAAGATTTGGTTTTGAAGTTTGGTTGTACCTGTAGAAAACCTATTTCAAACGGGATTGCACATCCTCATTTTTACGGCAATATTGTTTACCGTGCCCGGAAATTTAGAAACGTTCCTGGTAAACTTATCGATCCTTTAAATAAACTTATTCTAAAAGGTTACCAATTCAACACTGTAAATAGATCATTAAATATTGTTTTTATTGGTGCCAATATTGATTTTGTTATCATTAAATTAAAAGCAAACTAAATATTATTGTTATATACATATACACATTCATGGATCTACAATCTGTCGATACCTGTATCTTGGCATTACACAAGGTCATGTTTTTCTCTGACTGTTTATGACGTCTTTACACTAAATCCGTTGGATGTGTACGGATTGATAATTTAGTCTTAGATGCATGATGTTTTTTTTGTTATTTGTTAGTGGCTTTGAACTAGCTGTCAGTAACTGCGAGTACTCTCAGATCTGTACTTAGTGTCTTTTTGTTGTTTGGATGTACAAGTACCCTGCCACGTCCACTTGTATTTGTATTATTTGTATTTTTATCCATCTGATGAGTTAAGCCTCTTTCAACTGATTTTTATAGTTCGTTCTTATGTTGTACTGTTACACCACTGTCCCAGGTTAGGGGGAGGGTTGGGATCCCGCTAACATGTTTAACCCGTCCACATTCTGTATGTATGTGCCTGTCCCAAGTCTGGAGCCTGTAATTCAGTGGTTGTCGTTTGTTTATGTGTTACACATTTGCTTTTCGTACATTTTTTGTATATAACTTAGGCCGTTAGTTTTCTTGTTTGAATTGTTTTACATTGTCATTTCGGGGCCTTTTATAGCTGACTGAGCGGTGTGGGGGGTTTGCTCATTGTTGAAGGCCGTACGGTGACCTATAGTTGTTAATTTCTGTGTCATTTGGTCTCTTGTGGAGAGTTGTCTCATCGGCAATCATACCACATCTTCTTTTTTATATCACATCTGAATAATATATATATATATATATATATATATATCAAGTATTTACTACCAAATGTCTGCTTACGGTGCTTAAAGTCTAAATGTATTCATGCATTTATCATATGGATTACAAATGTACTGTTTATAGCCAAACTGGCATTTTGTACTGGTCAAGCATATTAAACAATGCTTCAAAGTATCACTTTATATAAAAAATATATGTATATCACCATTGATCAAAACTGCTTTTTTGTCTCGCCTTGATGGAGTCAAAAAGCGACTCTGGCGTCAGCGGCTGCGGCCGCGTCAACAATATATAAGTTTGTGATTAGGTCTAGTTTGTTGTGAACCACAGGTGGAAGGTCAATGATATTTGGTATGCAGTTGTATTAGCATTGGCACATCTCATTTCCATGGAGATTATTTGGCCCTGCCCTCTCAGTCATGGTCTATTGACTTTGAAAATTTTGCTTAGTTTACATGTATTAGTTTGTGATTAGACCAGTTTAAGATGAACTGCTAATGTTAAGTCAATGATATTTGGTATGCAAATTTATTGGTATTTGCAAGTATCGTTTCCATGGAGATTATATAGCCTCACCTCCTTATCATGGTTCATTGACTGAAACTTTTACATAGTTTACAAGTTAATGTTTGTGTTTAGGTTTGTTTAAAGGGAACGACTTATAATAAGTCAATGGTATTTGGAATGCAGTTGTATTAGCATTGGCACATCTCATTTCCATGGAGATTCTTCAGCCAAGTACCTTCAGTCATGGTTCATTATCGAAATTGAATATTTGCATAACTTACATGTTGAAGTATTGCTATTTTAATTTCAACATTTGCATTATCAAAATTACAAAAATGCGAGACATTTCTCTGTGATAACATTTTATGCTAACAAAAGTCAGACAACTATAAACATTAAATTACGTGTAATTATATTTTAGTCTTGTGTAGTATAAAATAGGAAGATATGATATAAATGCCAGTGAGACAACTATTACCCAAGACCATATGAGGTAGTTGTTACATGTAGCAACTTTAATGGTCACTGTACATCCTTCAAGGATGAGCAAAACCCTTACTGCATCATATGCATAGCAAGCTATGCCAAGGCCAGACATAACAAAACGTCAAACAATTCAAAATAGAAACCCAACAGCCTGGTTTATGTACAAAACAAACGAATAACAAATAGGATATTACAACAACCACTTAAATGTAGCATGCTTGTTTTAAATATGGGATATTGAACAGATATATCATGTTAAGGAGGGGTATTTGCGAAAAATACCAGTCGAGAGAATGTTAAATTTCGCGAGCCGTAAGGCGAGGGAAATTCATTCTGAAGACTGGTATTTTTCGCAAATACCCCTCAAGAACATGCTATATCTGTTTAATTACACCGAATGTTAACGTACAAAACGCATTGATGATCGTGACATAAAACGCATTGATGATCGTGACATAAAACGCATTGATGATCGTGACATTACAAGCGTCCAGTCGGATAGAGTATTTTTTGGCAAATACCACGGCAGAGAGGGTAAAAAAGGCATATCCTTTTTGCATATACCCCGGCGCTGTTTAAAAATGAACGATATTCATTTGATAAAAGTAAATTGGTGAAAAATACACTGGCTATCAACCAATCAAAACCCAGGATTCTTACATAAGGTGTAATTATGTTGGTTAGATTCTTATTCTAGACGAAAATTTGGCATTTGCTGATCTTCACTACACATGGCAAAGCACGTAGCATTTAGGAAAAGAGTTGATGTCTTTCAGCAGACTGATATATAGACAATAATAGTGCATTGACTTGACATATCAACGATATAAGGATGAGGCTTAGAAACGGGGAAATGCGTGGCTCTGCCGAGCTTTTTCCCCGTTTCGGGCCGAATCCTTATATCGTTGATATGTCAAGTCAATGCACTATTATTGTCTTTATACTGCAATCAAAAAAAAAAACATTTTCAATTGTTGTTTAATGTGTTAATGTTATTATTTGATTTAAATATTGGGAAACTTCCCCCTTTTATAAAAAGGCCTCATATCATGCAGGCGGAGAAATATACAACACAAATGAAATGTACATTACCTGTTGAAACCCTCAATCGATGGTGAAGGAATTTGTTTGAGAATGAACTAAAATATCAACAATAAACATAAAACATAATGATTTATAGTTTGCAAACCAAAAATATTAACAAATGAAATATGGTTTTTTTTTCTAAAAATTGCAAAAGAAATAAGTTTGAGTCGTTGTATACATTGGAAACAAGAACAGGTGGAATAGGTCGTATGAATAATTAATTATAATTTCGGCAATTTCTATTTAAATATTCATGAGAAAAAGTGACATCAGGTCAGTGACTGTATATGACATAGAAATATACGGTCAACGCATTTTGACTGCTCAAATAGAACGAGTGCAGTATAAATGTCAGTATGTTGCATGCTTAAAACCTGGGTAAAACTATTGGCCTTCTACAAAGCAGGTTTCATACATATTAACATGTTGTCCTTAACATGCTTAATATGCATAGTGTTTGCCATTTGATGTATAGCCACCTTCATTCATTGAATCAGAAAGTTGATCTTGTGATTTGTTAATATCTATTTGCAAATTATGTTCAACAAAATTGATAAATTTGCCACAACTTGCATTGGTGTAATCATATATATAACCACATTGTAAATACCAATTCTATACATCTTGTTGTGTCATGTCTGTGTAACCAATTAGAAAACTTATAATTCGAAGCTAACATAATGATCATATTACATAAATAACACTTTTGATTTTGTTTTGTCATGCTCCCTTTGTGAGCCCCATATTTATTTGAATTAGCGATATATACATACAGGTTTGATGGCCATGGTCCAACCCACCATAAAAATATGATTTACATTGATTTTGAGAAATAAAAAAATACATGAATACCAGTGTTAATAAAGGTACCAGCTGGGGTCCAAGTCAAATTTAATAAAAAATTCAGTTAATGATATGATACAATACCAGTTATTCCTAGATGGTAATAGTATGTCACATTTTTCAACAGAATTGAACGAAGTCCAAAACCGTCTTTTAGTCTGGATGTGGCTCCTTTAATTTCTGTATTCATTAATTTTTCAAAGCATTTTTCTTTATCTTTGAAAATAATGTTTATTCTGTGAAAATTCTTCTGAAAATGATTTTTTTTTCTAGTAAACATGTTAAATTTCATTTAATAAGCTAATAAATATTATTTCTTTATTCTTCTGTTATGTCTGTATTTCAGCATTGTTTTAACTAATTCTTTTATTTTCCACAGTTATTCTTTATATTTGTTCGCTTATTATTCTGATTCATTAAACCCCCTCCAGACCCACAGTATTGTGGACTCGTATATTTTCGTGGATTCAGGAAACAGTTAACAAGATTTAAGTTATTGATTGTATATTATTTGTGGAAAGCCTCGATTAACACATTTTTTCTGGTTCAATAATCACAATTTACATAAATGTACCGTAACATCCCCGGACACGTGCCAAACTGCCCATTTCAAATTGGAATTTATAACTTTATATGGTGCGTAATTACTTCGTGATTATTATTGAATTTTGTAAACTTACCCAATAGCTACATTTATGTCACAAGTGAACGATGCCTTTAAACGTGTGTTAGTTAAAAGTGTTTTTTAGGTCTCGGTAGTATAAGGATGTACCCTACTAGAGATTTCCAATAAAATGACATTACTCGACATAACCAACCTATCTGACCGTATCTCGGCCTATTGCATTGAAGGATGACGGAGGGGAGCATAGACTGCATAATTTTTTGGCTTGTTGAATACACATACGTTGTTGGAATAGATGCTGTTCAAAAATTAGCACAATCAGCTATTTTAATTCTTTACATATTTTGTTATTAAATTCGGGATGACTTTATTGACAAAAACCTTTTAAGGGAATAATTAATTCAGTTACCGGTAATCAAATGCACCGATAATTACTTTGTGATTTCACTTGACCCATATATTTATTTCTCAAAGGGTGAATTTTTAAAGTTAATAAATCAAAATTAAGTTTGAAAAAAATAAAAATAATGGAATATGAAGCGAGATGATAATCTCTTTTTTGATTTATAATTTATAAGATTAAAACAAGACTTTCAAACACGCCGGAATGTAAAAGGTTTACATGACTTGCTTCTTTTTTTTTAGCATACATCTATAATTTATTTCAAGATACTTTTGTCAGTGGTAGAAATTCAGATCACTGATGCATCTATCTGATAGTACTTTGTCACCTTTCCGTAGAATTTTATCAAATGGAATTCATGAGGATGCATCTTCAAGAAAAAATATGATTACACTTTACTAAATCAGTTATTTGTTTACTTCTTGTCGTCTTTAATTATAATGATGCATGGATTCTAGGAAGAGTCTGTGCAAACGTATGCATAATTAAACGTCACTGCTCACAAATTGTTTTTGGTAAATGTTTGGCGTTTAACTTAGGCAAATACATTGTACGTATGAAAAACGGACATGTACGAAATATTTGATTAAAGTTTTGTTAAGTAGGATGGTCATTTTAGTTTTATGACCAACTTATGATAGCAAGGGGATATTATATTTACTGGTCTGTGCGTCCGTCCGTTCTTCCGTCCCGTTCAAAATATATAAAGTTTAAAATTATATATCAAACTAGAATTTGACCCAGATTAAGTGGTGTATTGAACATGGAAATGTGATCATGTGAAGGGGTACGGTGTCTTAAGGCCCCAAATTCTTGTTGCAAATGTTTTGATTATTCATGTACATGTTAATGTATCTTCCATGTTCATAACCGCTTCTTTTGTCTTGTGTTAGCGTGATTGCATGTACAGTAACACCCCAAGGGCGATCAGGGAATAGAAATATGGTCACTATTGGTCTTGTTCCTATCGGCAGTAAAACCATTGTTAAAGCTGGGCGTCCGTTTGGCTGTGCGGGATGTGCAAGTACGCAGTCACGTCCGGTCAGAGTGTGGACGTTAAATCCGATGCTTCTTGTAGAGAGAATGCCACGCTCTCTGCACGTTAAACAAGCATGAAATATTTACTACTGGACGTTAAGCAACCAACTATCAATCAACCGACAGTAGCGTAACTTGAATTTTATTTCTAGTGAGGCAAAATATTAGCAGTCAAAGCCTCAACTTGGTTAAAAGACGTCAATGCCAATAGGGAGTGGACGTTTAATTGAAAATCGGAATCGAAAAATAGTTTCCTACTGGACGTGGCTGTGTATTTATACATCCCGGACAACCAAACAAACGACCCTTTTAAGCATGTTTTACTGTTGAACAAAGTGTTGTATAGAGTACGTATTGGTACATCCTGCAACGCTAAGGAACCAACCCCAGGATGGAGGGGGGGGGGGAGGGGATCCCCCGGGGGTATAGGTGACCAAACTCTCTTGATATGTCACATACTTGCACAAAGATCCTGTCTATGAACAACCCAGATTTGTCGAATTTTATCATGAAATACTAATATTTCTAGTGCGCAATAAATCAACACATTTTAACGAAACTGCTGGTTAAAAGTTTAATTCTCAGTATTCAATTATAGTATGGTCCTGATCATAACAAAAATAACTGACAGAATTATACATGTATGTATGAACTCCTCTAAAATGCTTTTGTACAGGTTTTGGGATATTATAGCTTAAGATCCACTATGTCTTTTAACTTTATACGTTTAGCTTTTGTCAAAAGGCATGGAATAAAATAACTGGGTGAACTATGTAGTCTTGCTAATATCACCCAAGGTACACGTCAGTAGGAAGGGTACTACATACAATGTGGGAATACCAAGTGTCTGTTGAAAGGTACGTCCATCTAAAGTAACAAGTTTGTTCATTGTCAAGAAAAATCAAGTATCATGTCAGTTTCACAGTTATGACCTCTTATTTGAATCAGTTTTTTACAAGGTATACTTTGTCTATTTCTTAAAAAAGATATTTGCATCTACATGTACCTTACATGTATTCATTTTATGAAAGAAAGTTTGACCTATATTTTTTTCAAGAAGTTAATAATGAAGAATGAGTGAATAAAAAGTAAAGCAGTCAACGTTTTGAACCGTCGTCACCCTGATCTCTATACTATGAATACACGGTAAATATTTTCTCTCTATCTCTCTTTTTTAATGGTCAAAATTTTGGTGAGGCGGTTGCCTCATTGCGTCAATAGAAGCTACAACACGGCTCGTGTGTGGGAGATCCTGGTCTCGATCCTCACCCGGTTCAAATTAAAGATTGGCTGCTACTCTAGCTGCAAAGCACGCAATATTTAAGAGTGAGAGCAAAGATTGGTCGGTCCGGAGTCAGAATCATGTGTCCGGGTAGGGTGACATGTCTTCCTGCAATATGATTAAAGTCGGGTTCAAAGTCATCATTGGCAATCATTAAACATCTCCTTATTTTAATATACATATCCATCTTCTCGTCCTAAATACATTCATATATATATATGTCCCTACATCCTGTTAATACTTATATTTTGCCTGGAAATGAATTTGGTAATTTTACTCCGATAGCATTCCCGTTTAACAAAACAACTCAGAACAATCCTCAATCGAGCACACCTCAGAAAATACAACATGTATTAATAGAGAATTTTTTATCATTACATTTTATAATAAAAATTAATGAAAAATACCTTTGTTAAGAAATTAAATGAAAGCAAAGTTTTATCTCAATTTTCGACTGTTACATGTATAAAGAGACAAATTCTGACAAACACTGATTTCGATATTTCTGAAATTTTCTGAAAAATATCCTTCCAAAAATGTTTTCTCCACAACAATTATAATAAAATGATAGACAAAGAAAGAAAAACATCGGATAGCATGTATAATATAGAATAATGGGGCGTTCATCTGCAAAGTATATTGAAAAATAATTGTTATAATCAAAAACCATAAAAGATAACTCAAATCGATCGTATATGTAAGGGATACGTGTGTTTTTATGTGATCTTATTTCAGTAAAAATAAAGGCGGAAATCTAGAGAACCACGTGATGAATGAAAATGCAAGATTTCTATCATTTTTCATTATGATAAAATTATTTTATATGGACAAAAATTCCAGTTTGTGATTTTTAAAGTCTTGGAATACTTTGTTTAAACTTGAGCGACGTGTTTAACCAAATTCAATGGTTGGCAATAACCAGTCCCATTAGGTCCGAACCTCGAGTTACGTACGTATGTCATTTTATTGGAAATCTCTATTACCACCCTTCCAGTCTTATTAAGTCGTAGAAGTTTGAGTAGCCAGGCATTCTGGTCAAACCTTCGCTTCACGTCAGTACGAATTAAATCGACCTGTCGATGGATTTATGTGAGAAATTTAATAAAAGTTTCAAAAACAAGGTAAAATTATTCGTTCGCTGTTTAGGATGTATAATATATTGGAATAAGCTAGTCCAGCATCTCTGTGGGTTATACGTCGGTATGACAGCAACCGAACGACAAAAACAACCAACAGACATCTTGAAGGCAGCATGTCATTATTCAACAAAAGACCAGAGTCTATAGAATATAACAAGCTCTAAAGCATCCAAAGTCTATACAACTGTAAATTAATAAGTTAGTTAAACAGAAACCATCTAGAGATCTTATCTCCTTGTCTGAGACGGTGGTAAGTTTCCTTCTTTGAAACTGGTTTACTTGTATCAAAACATATATAGTTGTATCCATTAATGCAGGGTATATATATACAACTAAGGAGATGTGCATGGTATGATTGCCAATGAGAAAACTATCCACCTAAGGTCTAATGAAGTGGATGTAAGCAATTAAAGGCAACCGTACGGCCTTCTAAAGTGAGAAAGAAAAAGAAAAAAACATACCTTATAATCTTCTTTAAAAGACCCAGACATGAAAAATATGAAACAAATCAGTTGAGAAATCTATCGGCCTAATTTATAACAAAGCAGTTTGCGAAAAACAAATATTACGGACATGAATCAGCGACGACTACTGAATTACAGGCACATAAGAAAAGTGGCGGGGTAAACCATGCCTGGGACTGGTGTAAAAGAGGGACGAAAGATACCAGAGGGACAGTCAAAATCATAGATCGAAAACAAACTGACAACGCCATGGCCAAAAATAAAAAGACAAACAGACAGTGCAATATGAGATCAAACTATAAGGGCTTAACTCGTCAGATCGATACAAACCAGTAAACCAACAACACAGACCGGACGTGGCAGGGTATTATTACACCCTCATAACAAAAGAGACACAAGTTACGGATCGCAGTTACTGACAGATTGTTCAAAACCAATAACAACTAATAAAAACATCATGTATCTAAGACTAAAATGTTCACTTGTGTGTACAAGTTTATTCTTTTAATTCATAACAAATTACTTTTTTATTTGTGTGTGTTAAAAAAGGGGATTACTTTACGTGATACACTGGATTTTTTATCAACAGGATAAACTGACCAGAGACGTTAAACCTAGTGCACAGGTCCGCTTAAGACGGTGCTTGGACACACAAACAAACCTTTGCAAGAACACTTTTGATGCGGGGCACTCATTAATCCACATTAAACTTTGACGGATAACGGTTAAAATATTCGCTCTTCATCCCGGTCGACTAACTTTGCAAAACCTCATATTTTATTGTTCTTGTCCACTGAAATATTTGCCACTGGACATTTAAATAACCACAATAATTGATTTGACCATATGAATTGGTTCCAGCAGAGACACATGTTACTAACCGAACCCAAGATTGTGAAGAAAATTGACGTGACATAAAATCGACATTGCAGGAAATATCCCTTTGTTACAATATTAGCTACATGTAAATAAAATTTTTGATTTTTTTCGTACCATGCTAACATCAAATGTTTTTTTTTTTTTTTTTTTTTTTTTGTCGTGAACTTTTTTAATGAACTTAAAAGATTTTTCCCCCTTCTCCCTTATCAAAATCTTGGGGTTTTATTTGGAAAAAAACAAACATTACCCCTTAAAAGGTCGATCCCTATGATCTATCTTGCTAAAAAGGGAGCTAAGATAGCCAAAACAATATTCAAATGATTGAATTTGTTAAAAAATTTTTTCGATATATCTTAAGATTAATAAAGTTAGATAAGAAACTAGAAACCTCGAATACAAATGTATATTGACCATTAAAATACAAAATATTGTATCATAAGAAAAAATTTCAAATGATCTATATCTTCTTCTTCTTTATATACAGAAAAACATCAACTGGTTGATGATTACTTTCTGGCGCATGCCTGGTTTAAAAGTATTGTTAATGATTAAAAATATATTTAATTTCATAATAATTTTCAATTTTTATATTTAATTTTTGGTATAAGATAAAAAGAAGATACATATTAAACATGTAGGTATTTGTAAGTGTCAAGGAGAATTTCTCTAGTTGGTTTCTCCTTGAAGCACTCAGTAGTGGTGCTGCAGGCTATTGGTTCTGGTAGTTAGTTCCAGTCTTTTATAGTTTGGCAGAAAAATGAAAATTTGAAACTGTCTTTGCTACATCGAAGTTGTCGGTATGTTTGTTCGCGGCTAGACCTGGTGTTTGATTTGCTTTTAATTAGTATGTCAGTATGTGGTATGGCAATTTTGTTGTTTGTTATTCTATGGAACATATTTAATCGGCTTTTGAGTCTTCTTTCTTGTAATGTTGGCCAGTGAAGTGTGTTAAGCATGTTTGTTACACTTTCAGTATATTGGTATTTAGAACATACATATCTTGCTGCACGTCTTTGGACGTTTTCTATGGAGTTGATGTTCTCTGTTGTGTAAGGGTCCCAGACAGTGCAGCAATATTCTAGTTTCGGTCTGATAAGGGCTTGCCATGCTCAGTCTTTGATGGTTACTGAGTTTATTTTTAGATTTCTTCTGATGAATGCAAGGGTCTTATTTGCTTTTGATGTCATGTTCTGAATGTGTTTGTTCCATTTTAAATTTGATGATATAGTTATGTCTAGATATTTTGCATTTTCAATTGACTCAAGAATATGACCGTGCATATTATAATAAAAATGAATAGGTGTTTTATTTGTGGTCACTCGAAGTATGTTGCATTTGTCAGGGTAGAACTGCATTAGCCAGTCTTGTTCCCATTTAATTGCCCCTTCTAGGTCTTCTTGAGTTTAAGGCAATCTGATGTTGATTTTATCTGTCGGTAAATGATGCTATCGTCAGCAAAGACCCTGATTTGACTGTGTTGTAAATAGTCAGGTAAGTCATTGATATGGAACGCCATGACTGTCTTCTGATGTTGATTGTTAACTATGTTCGGTGCTTTATGCATTACGTTCAATAGTATTTATATTTTGTTCAGTAGAAGTTTTCATATCATGCTCAGTAGTTTTGACATTATGTTCAGTAGTTTTGACATTATGTTCGGTGCTTTGGTTATTATGTTCAGTAGTTTCATTATTATATGCAGTGGTATTTAAATTATGTTCGGTACTTCTGACGTTATATTCAGTGCATTTTGCATTATGTTCAGTACTTTCGACATTATGTTCATTAGATTCAATATTATTTGCAGTACATTATGTATTACCTTCCGTGGTCCCGGTTTCTTTATATTCGGTAGATTATTCATTATGTTCAGTTAAAGCATCAGTATTATACTCGGTTCAATGAACTATATGTTCAGTAGTTGTATCATGATGATGATGCAGTGAAAGTCGGGAAATCAATAACGGAAATTTTCAGAAAAAAAACGAACGCGGATATTTTCGACGGACGTTTTCTTCATGGACACTTTAACGGGATCAGGAATGAAAATGGAAAAAATGGAAGCTGTATTAAATTGGTTTGGTTTACGTTGACACGTTGGCTATTTTCACAAGGAAAAAAATACTCCTGGCTTAATTTGTAAGATGATTGATTGATTGTTTGTTGTTTTCTGAACGTACAGTGGCAAATATTTCACGCATATTTATGACGGAGAGAAGAATTTTCAAACAAGAAATAAGAAGTTGCATGCGTTGTCGTTGATACACCATGACCTTAGAGAGACGACAAAAAGATAAACAGCAAAAAATAAAATATAAAAACATATTCTATAGCTTTTTGTATTCCTAGTAGGTAACCCTTTTTGTTGGTGGTTTGTAGCATATTAATCTCATGCACCGATTTTTAAGAGACCACGAAAAATCTCCTTGCAGATACTCCTATAGTATTCTGCATCCTACCCCGCTAATAGACGCTTAAATATCAGATATTTATTAGAAATAACCCAAGATAAATGAGGTTGTGGATGAGGTTTACAGAATATAGAAAGTTGATTCATAAATATGACCATAACAATGATAATTCATGGTAACACGGATTAGCCTCGAACCTGTATCTGGATATTGTCAATCTATTCCTCTTCATTCTGGCTATCATTGGTGCATAGATCTAGAGACTAAATCCAGAAATATGTTTTAAGCGCTCTGTTCAAGAACAGATATTAAGTTATTGGTTTGGGTAGTTTCTAGTCTCTTATTAAACAAAAGGGGTCATGTTTTATGCATTACTTTAAAATAATAAGAACCATAACTGTACAGAAATGGTGAAAATTTGCACATAATTAAAGTTTTGCACTTTGTATTTTGATATTCATTACCTGTCTAATAGACAGTCTATGGTAATCATATTTACACTTAGACCAGTTAGTTTTTGTGTATACAGCTTGAATTTGGAAAATTAAAAATCTTAATAAATGATTTTAAAATGACAATCATACTGATACTCAATGTTCATTTTTTGTAGCACTTTGTACAATATTTCATTCTATACCCTTGCATACCAGCATAAATTTCAATGTAGCTCTCTGAATGTATGAAATTTTTGACTAGTTGTTTTCTGGTTTTTCTGCTATTGCAGAGCGTTTTGCTGTCATTTTTGTCTGAACTCTATCACGAACTGTTTTATCTTTGTTGTAATAATTTCTGACACAATGCAGGAGAAGAATGTAAGATTATCTTTGTCTGCAATAGTGGACGAAATAGTACGTCAAGATTTGTTAACTCGTGCAAGATCGTGATTTTCGAGGAAAATATCGAATGTACAGAATTTGCATGGTAACATTAATTAACCAGTTCTGATTACGACCAGTTCAACATTTCATTCCATACCAATAATAAATTCGGTACGCAGAAAAAGTTTAGTTATTCTGTTAATCATTTAATTCTGTAATTACTTTTTATTTTTTTACCTTTTTCCAAAGTTTTAAACATTTTTTTTAAAGCACCTCTTTATTCTCTATTCTTTATTTTTTGCCCACCTTCTCTTTTTTGGGGGTAGGGACATTATTCTCTATTCTGTAAACCTCATCCACAACCTAATATATCTTGGGTTATTTCAAATAAATATCTGATATTTAAGCGCCTATTAGCGGGTTAGGATGCAGAATACAATAAGAATATCCAGAAGGAGATTTTTGGTGGTCTCTTAAAAGTCGGTAAGTCGGTGCATGAGATTAATATGCACAAACAACCAACAAAAAGGGTTACCTTCTAGGAATACAAAAGCTATAGAATATGTTTTTATATAAATTTTTTTTGCTGTTTGTCTTTTTGTCGTCTCTCTATAGTCATGGTTTATCAACGACAATGCATGCAACTTCTTATTTTTTGTTTAAAAATTCTTCTCTCCGTCATAAATATGCGTGAAATATTTGCCACTATACGTTCAAAAAACAACAATCAATCAATCATGACATCTTACAAATTAAAGTCAGGAGTAATTTTTTCATTGTGAAAATTGACAACGTGGGAACGTAAAACAAACCAATTTAATACTGCTTCCATTTCTTCCATTTTCATTCCATCCCGTAAAAGTGTCCATGAAGAAAACGTCCGTCAAAAATGTCCGCGTTTGTTTTTTTTTTCCGACAATTTCCGTTATTGATTTCCCAATTTTTACTGCATCATCATAATGATACAACAACTGAACATATAGTTCATTGAACCGAGTATAATACTGATGCTTTTACTGAACATAATGAATAATCTACCGAATATAAAGAAACCGGGACCACTGAAGGTAATACATAATGTACTGCAAATAATATTGAATCTAATGAACATAATGTCGAAAGTACTGAACATAATGCAAAATGCACTGAATATAACGTCAGAAGTACCGAACATAATTTAAGTACCACTGCATATAATAATGAAACTACTGAACATAATAACCAAAGCACCGAACATAATGTCAAAACTACTGAACATAATGTCAAAACTACTGAACAGAATATGAAAACTACTGAACATAATATAAATACTACTGAACATAATGCATAAAGCACCGAACATAGTTAACAATCAACATCAGAAGACAGTCATGGCGTTCCATACATTGATGTATATTAAAAATATTATTGGACCTAATACAGTGCCCTGAGGAACACCTGGTGTAACTGGTATGTTGACAGAGGAATGGTCTTTTGGTATGACTGTTTGTGTACGATTCGAAAGAAAAGATTTAATCCAGTTTGTAGCTTGTCCTGATACACCAAAAAAATTTAAGTTTATATAGTAAACGGTCGTGTGGAACTTTATCAAAGGCTTTTGCGAAATCCATGATGATTAGATCGGTTTTTTTTTTTTAATCGTTATTTGATGACAGCTGGTGAATTGGTGAAATTATCTGGGATTCGCAAGATCTATTTGCCCTGAAGCCGTGTTACAAGTCATAAAGTATGTTGTTGGATTCAAGATATTTCATGATGTTGCTTGCAAGTATGTGCTCTAATAATTTGCAGGAAACACATGTTAATGAGATTGGTCTATAGTTACCAGGATGATGTTTGTCTCCTCTTATGAAAACAGGTGTTACGTTTGCGTGATTCCAACCATAAGGTACTTTTTCTGTTTGTATTGATTTTGTAAAAAATAGAGTGAGTATGTCTGTGCATATGTTAATGTTTTCTTTTAACACTATTACAGTTATGTTATCTGGTCCTGTTGCTTTTTTAGGATTTATATTTTTTAATTAATTTATAGATGCCTTCTCTGTTGATGTCTATGTTGTCCATTATTGGGTGTGTTGGTGGACCTTTGTCAGGGATTACTGTATTAGTCTCAGATGTAATAGCTGATTTAAATTGTTCGTTTTATATATTTGCTTTTTTTCAAGGGATCTGTATGTAGTAAACCTTCACTCCTAAGAGGTGCAATACCAGTGTTTTCATTGTTTTGGCCTTTTATGTATGAAAAAGAGTTTTTTAGGTTGTTTGTTGAATCTCTGATTTTCAGGTTCTTGTATTTCAATGTCAAAAATCATGTTTTCGATATATTTCTAATAGGCATTTCTCATCTCTTTCTGTAATTGTGTTTTGATTTGTTTTAATTGTTTAAGGTTTTTACCATCATGTTTTTTCTTTTTATATAATTTGTTTTTTCTTATTTATTAGTTTTTTCAAGTTTGAATCTATCCATGGTAGGTGGGTTTTATTACCTATTAGCTTAGTTGGTATATGCTTTTTGATACTTTCTTTTTTTTTTTTTTTTAAGTAATTCCACATATTGTCTATATCAAGTTTTAATTGGTGTTCTTCCGAATGTGTGTATGTTTCTTTCAAATCTTTTCCAATTTTTACCCAGTCTGCTTTCTTGTAAATGAATACTTTGTGTGGTGACTGTTTGGCTTTTGAAAGGGAAAGGTTAATTTCACTGAAAATTATGTCATGGTCTCCTAGTGGTGGTAATGTTTCTACTCTGTTTACTAGGGATGGATTTGACATGCACAGTAGATCAAGTGTGCGGTCCTTTCTTGTTGGTTTGTCAACTACCTGTGTGAGATTATGATCTTTTAATATGTCTAATAGGTGTTGATGAAGAGAAGGATCTGGTTTGCTAGGTATTACCGATGAATTTGACCAGTCAATATTGCCTAAATTGAAATCGCCACTGAGCATGATAATCGCACTGGATATATTGCATATCCTATTTAGTGAGGTACTTAGATGTTCTAGTGATTCCCCTTTGTCTGATGGTGGTCTATAGTATGTCCCAAGATAAGTAGTTTTATTTCCTGTTGGAGTTATTTTTGACCAGATTAATTCGCACTCTGTGTCTAGTTCAGGCACCTGTGATGTAATCAGTGTGTTAGTGATTGCAAGTAGCACACCTCCATAGCCATCTTTCCTGTTTTTACTGTAGATGGTGTATTTGGATGGTGAAATATATTCATATGCTGATGTGTCATTTGAAAGCCAGGTTTCAGTACCAAATATAAGATCAGGTTTGCATGAGTCTATTATCTCATCAATTTCTGGCTTTTTGTTTTTCATTGATTGAAAATTAATAGTGAGTACTCGAAGAGGTGGAACTGTACTTTGTTTCTTATTCTGCTTAAATGGTTTCGATTTTTGTTTGAGTATTGGTGATGATGTATGAGTTGGTGTTCCAATGTGTTCTAAGTTACATGTATTATCATCTGTGCTTAGGTCTGCAAAGCTATTTGATGTTTCAATAAGGGTATTAAAAAATGTGGTAGAAAAGTTTAGCATGCCACATTTTATGCATTCCCAAGAGATGTTGCTATTATTTAGGATTTTATACATGTGCTGATCAATACCTTCACATTTAATGTGATACCACTCATCACATGTGTCACAGCAGACTGCTTTTTGTCTCCATGTGACTGCTTTGGCACAAGAACCGCATGGGTATTTTGTAGGACCTGGGTTTGGCTCTGGTGCATACGAGTTGACTAAGAGGAGGCTACATAGGTAAGTCAGTACTTATTTAATATGTTTTATGGCTCTGCCTCTCCATCTACTGATGTTTATTGAAAGGGTAAATATGTTTGACTTACTTGGTTCTTGACTTATAGTTGACCAAGAATTGTCTGGAAAACTGCTGTTATAGTGCAGACTACTTTGTCTTGACAGATTAGTGATGTAATTGTTCAGTACTTTTGCTGTTAAAGTCGTCACAGCTAGAGTGATAAGTGCTGTGTGTATGATTTGCATTTTGCTTTTGTTTATTAATACTAATTAAATGGTCTGTGCACGAACTGAGATAGTGTCGAAGTGCAGAGAAAATATATAGCAGGATCGTTAAATAAATGTAACACAAGTTAGTCTTCGTCCCTTGAGCAACTCAAGGGTACAGGGTATTATCGATTAGAACAATCTTATATATATATAGAGGCCGAATAAGTCTAGGTTAGTCTATGGAAAGGTATATACTATGAAATTCAGAGCGAGGGGCTTGTATTATATTTGCCTTCGGGTTTATATGATCCGTTCATCCTATTTTGACTCCTCAAAATGCAAGAGTCTATCCTAAATTGAGGTAAATTGTATGGCTTTCCAAATACCGTTTCGATTCCTAACATCACTGAAGAGACATTAATTGTCGAAATCCAGATATGGTGTACAAAAACCTTTGCACCTTTTGTTTGCGGTGTACCATCTTTTCCGCATGTTTATTGTTTTCTGTTTAGTATTCAATTTATAATTAAGATCCATTTATTACATCGGTGATCCGTTTATTTGGCAATCGCCAATGGCAGTCAGCAGGGTTTAAGAACATTTGTTGTTCGACCTGTTAGTCAAATGCGTTTTGTTAAAATATACTTTTTCACTTTTTTGGTCTTTTGAAAAATGTTGTTTGTGCTGTATTGAGACCCCTCTAACAAGAAATTTGTTTTGCATGCACATGTATAAAAATTATCTGCGGTTTTTATCCAACGCAATCATAGGTTTGAACGTTGTTTTCAATTTAGACTTGTTTATATTTTTTCGTTTGGGCTTGTATTATATTTGCCTTCGGGTTTATATGATCCGTTCATCCTATTTTGACTCCTCAAAATTCAGGTCTATCCTAAATTGAGGTAAATTGTATGGCTTTCCAAATACCGTTTCGATTCCTTACATCACTGAAGAGACATTAATTGTCGAAATCCGGATATGGTGTACAAAAACCTTTGCACCTTTTGTTTGCGGTTTACCATCTTTTCCGCATGTTTATTGTTTTCTGTTTACTAATCAATTTATAATTAAGATCCATTTATTACATCGGTGATCCGTTTATTTGGCAATCGCCAATGGCAGTCAGCAGGGTTTAAGAACATTTGTTGTTCGACCTGTTAGTCAAATGCGTTTTGTTAAAATATACTTTTTCAATTTTTTGGTCTTTTGGAAAATGTTGTTTGTGCTGTATTTAGACCCCTCTAACAAGAAATTTGTTTTGCATGCACACGTATAAAAATTGCGGTTTTTATCCAACGCAATCATAGGTTTGAACGTTGTTTTCAATTTAGACTTGTTTATATATATATATATATATATATATATATATATATTAAAAATTAAATACACAAAAAGAGTTTTAAAAGCAGCATTGTCTAGCGCTTTCATCCATCTTGGGACTATAGTCTTGAAAAGTCCCAAGATGAATGAAAGCGCTAGACAATGCTGCTTTTAAAACTCTTTTTGTGTATTTAATTTTTAATATAAAATTCTGTACACCGCTTGAAAAGAAACCTTTTTTTTGTATGTCTATCCTAAATTGAGGTAAATTACTTGGCCTTCCAAATACTGTTTCGATTCCTAACATCACTGAAGAGACATTAATTGTCGAAATCCGGATATGGTGTACAAAACTCTTTGCACCTTTGTTTGCGGTATACCATCTTTGCTGCAAGTTTATTGTTTTCTGTTTGGTATTAAATTTTTAATTAAGATCAATTTATTACACCTTGTGATCCGTTTATTTGGCAATCGCCAATGGCAGTCAGCAGGGTTTAAGAACATTTGTTGTTCGACCTGTAAGTCAAATGCGTTTTGTTAAAATATACTTTTTCACTTTTTTGGTCTGTTGGAAAATGTTGTTTGTGCTGTATTTAGACCCCTCTAACAAGAAATTTGTTTTTGCATGCACACGTATAAAAATTGCGGTTTTTATCCAACGCAATCATAGGTTTGAACGTTGTTTTCAATTTAGACTTGTTTATATTTTTTCGTTTGGGCTTGTATTATATTTGCCTTCGGGTTTATATGATCCGTTCATCCTAATTTGACTCCTCAAAATTCGAGAGTCTATCCTAAATTGAGGTAAATTACTTGGCCTTCCAAGTACTGTTTCGATTCCTAACATCACTGAAGAGACATTAATTGTCGAAATCCGGATATGGTGTACAAAACTCTTTGCACCTTTGTTTGCGGTATACCATCTTTGCCGCAAGTTTATTGTTTTCTGTTTGGTATTAAATTTTTAATTAAGATCCATTTATTACACCTTGTGATCCGTTTATTTGGCAATCGCCAATGGCAGTCAGCAGGGTTTAAGAACATTTGTTGTTCGACCTGTAAGTCAAATGCGTTTTGTAAAAATATACTTTTTCACTTTTTTGGTCTGTTGGAAAATGTTGTTTGTGCTGTATTTAGACCCCTCTTACAAGAAATTTGTTTTTGCATGCACACGTATAAAAATTGCGGTTTTTATCCAACGCAATCATAGGTTTGAACGTTGTTTTCAATTTAGACTTGTTTATATTTTTTCGTTTGGGCTTGTATTATATTTGCCTTCGGGTTTATATGATCCGTTCATCCTAATTTGACTCCTCAAAATTCGAGAGTCTATCCTAAATTGAGGTAAATTACTTGGCCTTCCAAATACTGTTTCGATTCCTAACATCACTGAAGAGACATTAATTGTCGAAATCAGGATATGGTGTACAAAACTCTTTGCACCTTTGTTTGCGGTATACCATCTTTGCCGCAAGTTTATTGTTTTCTGTTTGGTATTAAATTTTTAATTAAGATCCATTTATTACACCTTGTGATCCATTTATTTGGCAATCGCCAATGGCAGTCAGCAGGGTTTAAGAACATTTGTTGTTCGACCTGTAAGTCAAATGCGTTTTGTTAAAATATACTTTTTCACTTTTTTGGTCTGTTGGAAAATGTTGTTTGTGCTGTATTTAGACCCCTCTAACAAGAAATTTGTTTTTGCATGCACACGTATAAAAATTGCGGTTTTTATCCAACGCAATCATAGGTTTGAACGTTGTTTTCAATTTAGACTTGTTTATATTTTTTCGTTTGGGCTTGTATTATATTTGCCTTCGGGTTTATATGATCCGTTCATCCTAATTTGACTCCTCAAAATTCGAGAGTCTATCCTAAATTGAGGTAAATTACTTGGCCTTCCAAATACTGTTTCGATTCCTAACATCACTGAAGAGACTTTAATTGTCGAAATCCGGATATGGTGTACAAAACTCTTTGCACCTTTGTTTGCGGTATACCATCTTTGCCGCAAGTTTATTGTTTTCTGTTTGGTATTAAATTTTTAATTAAGATCCATTTATTACACCTTGTGATCCGTTTATTTGGCAATCGCCAATGGCAGTCAGCAGGGTTTAAGAACATTTGTTGTTCGACCTGTAAGTCAAATGCGTTTTGTTAAAATATACTTTTTCACTTTTTTGGTCTGTTGGAAAATGTTGTTTGTGCTGTATTTAGACCCCTCTAACAAGAAATTTGTTTTTGCATGCACACGTATAAAAATTGCGGTTTTTATCCAACGCAATCATAGGTTTGAACGTTGTTTTCAATTTAGACTTGTTTATATTTTTTCGTTTGGGCTTGTATTATATTTGCCTTCGGGTTTATATGATCCGTTCATCCTAATTTGACTCCTCAAAATTCGAGAGTCTATCCTAAATTGAGGTAAATTACTTGGCCTTCCAAATACTGTTTCGATTCCTAACATCACTGAAGAGACATTAATTTTCGAAATCCGGATATGGTGTACAAAACTCTTTGCACCTTTGTTTGCGGTATACCATCTTTGCCGCAAGTTTATTGTTTTCTGTTTGGTATTAACTTTTTTATTAAGATCCATTTATTACACCTTGTGATCCGTTTATTTGGCAATCGCCAATGGCAGTCAGCAGGGTTTAAGAACATTTGTTGTTCGACCTGTAAGTCAAATGCGTTTTGTTAAAATATACTTTTTCACTTTTTTGGTCTGTTGGAAAATGTTGTTTGTACTGTATTTAGACCCCTCTAACAAGAAATTTGTTTTTGCATGCACACGTATAAAAATTGCGGTTTTTATCCAACGCAATCATAGGTTTGAACGTTGTTTTCAATTTAGACTTGTTTATATTTTTTCGTTTGGGCTTGTATTATATTTGCCTTCGGGTTTATATGATCCGTTCATCCTAATTTGACTCCTCAAAATTCGAGAGTCTATCCTAAATTGAGGTAAATTACTTGGCCTTCCAAGTACTGTTTCGATTCCTAACATCACTGAAGAGACATTAATTGTCGAAATCCGGATATGGTGTACAAAACTCTTTGCACCTTTGTTTGCGGTATACCATCTTTGCCGCAAGTTTATTGTTTTCTGTTTGGTATTAAATTTTTAATTAAGATCCATTTATTACACCTTGTGATCCGTTTATTTGGCAATCGCCAATGGCAGTCAGCAGGGTTTAAGAACATTTGTTGTTCGACCTGTAAGTCAAATGCGTTTTGTTAAAATATACTTTTTCACTTTTTTGGTCTGTTGGAAAATGTTGTTTGTGCTGTATTTAGACCCCTCTAACAAGAAATTTGTTTTTGCATGCACACGTATAAAAATTGCGGTTTTTATCCAACGCAATCATAGGTTTGAACGTTGTTTTCAATTTAGACTTGTTTATATTTTTTCGTTTGGGCTTGTATTATATTTGCCTTCGGGTTTATATGATCCGTTCATCCTAATTTGACTCCTCAAAATTCGAGAGTCTATCCTAAATTGAGGTAAATTACTTGGCCTTCCAAATACTGTTTCGATTCCTAACATCACTGAAGAGACTTTAATTGTCGAAATCCGGATATGGTGTACAAAACTCTTTGCACCTTTGTTTGCGGTATACCATCTTTGCCGCAAGTTTATTGTTTTCTGTTTGTTATTAAATTTTTAATTAAGATCCATCTATTACACCTTGTGATCCGTTTATTTGGCAATCGCCAATGGCAGTCAGCAGGGTTTAAGAACATTTGTTGTTCGACCTGTAAGTCAAATGCGTTTTGTTAAAATATACTTTTTCACTTTTTTGGTCTGTTGGAAAATGTTGTTTGTGCTGTATTTAGACCCCTCTAACAAGAAATTTGTTTTTGCATGCACACGTATAAAAATTGCGGTTTTTATCCAACGCAATCATAGGTTTGAACGTTGTTTTCAATTTAGACTTGTTTATATTTTTTCGTTTGGGCTTGTATTATATTTGCCTTCGGGTTTATATGATCCGTTCATCCTAATTTGACTCCTCAAAATTCGAGAGTCTATCCTAAATTGAGGTAAATTACTTGGCCTTCCAAATACTGTTTCGATTCCTAACATCACTGAAGAGACATTAATTGTCGAAATCCGGATATGGTGTACAAAACTCTTTGCACCTTTGTTTGCGGTATACCATCTTTGCCGCAAGTTTATTGTTTTCTGTTTGGTATTAAATTTTTAATTAAGATCCATTTATTACACCTTGTGATCCGTTTATTTGGCAATCGCCAATGGCAGTCAGCAGGGTTTAAGAACATTTGTTGTTCGACCTGTAAGTCAAATGCGTTTTGTTAAAATATACTTTTTCACTTTTTTGGTCTGTTGGAAAATGTTGCTTGTGCTGTATTTAGACCCCTCTAACAAGAAATTTGTTTTTGCATGCACACGTATACAAATTGCGGTTTTTATCCAACGCAATCATAGGTTTGAACGTTGTTTTCAATTTAGACTTGTATATATATATACATATATGTAGGTGGCACATTCTCTTCAGACATTATCACGGTTTTTGAACTAATGACATCGTCCTGAACATGCATGAAATATTTGCCACTGGACATAAAGCAACCAATAATCAATCAATCAATCAATTCATGACGAAATAGATCAAGTTGCCTTAATTTCCCTTCACAAGGTTTCATAGTACACACTTTTTTTGGTGTACAAAGTAATTGCATGGATGATTAATTATCACAATTTTTAGATGGCGTTGTACTCGAATCAAGGTATAAAGAACCATATTTGTTACTTTTTATTTAAATGAAAGAAACTTGCAATTGTCAAAAACATTTTTTTTTTAGATCCAAAGATTTTAATAGCAGGATATTTAAAAATAAGTGTGAAAACTAATTACAAACTATTTAATTTAATTTGGAACACAGCATTTTATTTCAAAATAGCCGGTGGCAATTTTTGTTTCAATATCTTGACTACGATACGATGAAATCTTACCCTTGTGGTCATTCATGCGTAGTTACTTAGTACACGGAAAAAGTATGTACTATGAAAATTAGAAGGCAAATACAAGCAATTCGATTGGACGAGAAGTTGTAAGTATGTGCTAAGGTTGATTCCATGACCAGGTGTTCTGTGTTCGGTGACCCATATCGGTTCACTTTATACACGTATATATCGGACAAATAAACAAATGCTAACTGCAAATCCAATCAAGGACGACCACCTCGGCTTCACATCACATAATTCAATCAGTGGGAAATTACCTGTGTATATTTAGATTCTAACTTCTAATTTAAAAAAAAAAATCATGCAGATGTACAAGCTTTATATGTTTGCACATTTTATTCTGATTTCGACAGATTACCGAACTATCTCAACTCTCTTCTCGAATGTACTTTTAAGGATTAGGATACAATGTATCTAAACAAAAAAAAAAGGGGGGGGGGGGTAAAATTAAAAAGTTTTAAACCGTGTTATCGTGTTACTATCAATGAACTTTACATTAAACAAATTGAATGAACTTTGTTTCATAACACAGTCGCAGTTTTCTGCGATACAGGAGATACAATACATATGAGCACATGATGTAATCAAGGGCGAGTCCAGGATTTTAGGTTAGGGGGGCGCAAACTTAAAATTTTTTTGAGGTAAAATTATCGAAACATTCTTTATTAAGCTGAGGACAACTCATGCTTTGCAAATTTTAGTGGGGCGCACGCCCGCCACGCCCCCGCCTGAATCCGCCCCTGGTAATGGCTAACAGAAATACATTTACAATATAAATATAA
Source organism: Mytilus californianus (assembly GCF_021869535.1). Classification (NCBI taxonomy): domain Eukaryota; kingdom Metazoa; phylum Mollusca; class Bivalvia; order Mytilida; family Mytilidae; genus Mytilus; species Mytilus californianus. The sequence continues at coordinate 2,719,502 of NW_026262723.1, forward strand.
ATAGTACTCAATGAAGGTTCGTTATTTACAAATTGATACACATTGAATGAACAATTGACATTTAAATGACCATCGGAGGACCTGTCTCGCAAAGCACGTGCAATTTAACACCCACATTTGGGGTTTATTCCCGATTGTCCCACTTTTTAAAATTTTAGAGTTCTGATTGTCCCACATGAAAAGTTCTGATTGTCCCACATTATTTTTATATTTTTAATGTTCTTGAATAAACAATGTAATTGTTGTTTGTTTTGCAATATCAAATTAAAATTAATTATTGCATGAGCAAACTAGTAGTTGATATAAATTTTATAAATGTAACTATGAACTGTTGAATAAATCATCAGTTAAAATGCACTTCTGATTAAGCAATATAACATATATGTAATAAACGATATCTATTATGTTACTAGGTTAATTTATAAATCAAATATCAATACTTTTTTTTGTTTTAAAGTTGTTATTTAAGTTTTAAAAATATGGACGCAATTTTGACTTTCTTTTCATTTTTAAGAGCGCTCAGACTGAAAGGTCTAACGACTGATTTAAAAAAAAAAACATTTACAATCTCAATTTTATATAAACAATTTTTATATGTAATAAAATAGATTGCAAGGTCTCAACCTATATTCTCACTTAGGGAAAAGAGATAGGTGTGGACAAGAAATGTCATCATTGTCCTCTGAACAAATACACTGTTTTAAAAACGTCCAGTGGCAAGTTAAATGCTTTAAACAGGACGAGAACATGTTGGTGTTAGATGAATATAAAACCTTCTTTGAAAAGAACTAGATCGACACAGTCATCAAGCCGGAATTTTAACTTGCTAGTTCACAAGATAACAGTCTACAGCTACATGTAGACACATGTGTCACCATACACAGACAAATTATTCTAAGTAAGGACTGACCAGTCTTTCCTCTTAGTCCAAAATGTAGCGTCCTTTGAAGAGAAGCAACAAATTCCAATTTTCTGTTCATTGGTTGGACCTGACTGGGGTCAATTTATTCTTATTGTGTAAAGTTAGACCAGATATCTATACAATCAATATATCTGCACATTATTTCATTTTAAGTTTATGATTTTCTAATTCAAGGATTTTCTTATTAATATTCAAATAAAACTTTCCCCATTTTTTGGCTTGAACTGAATGCTTACTTGAACAATTTTATGATCAGACTTATTATATAGAATATGTTTCATTTCTTTGTTTTATGAATATATCTAATATCAGCTTAAAACCTGTCAATTTTAGAACAAATCCCTGAAACTTTGTAACATGTAAAATTATTCTTATCTCTTTGCATTTCTCTTAACCACATCTTTTAATTTAATTTTATTTTTTTCTCTTATCAAGACTGATTCCTTAGTGTAATGTAGTGACATCGATGAGAGAATGATCAAATTTCAATGCATTAGCATAGTGATGATATTTTTAAGATGAATACAGCTAGCTTATTCAAAAGAGAAATATTACAGTGCGATAAAAAACCATACATTTTATAATTTGATGGAATATTAGTAAACTACGGCAATATTAATTTTGAACGAACGTGTGCAACTGAAGAATGATTACAAATGAATAAATAATGGAATTCGTCTCAAATTAAGCGATCTTCGATTAAAGTGCAGAATATTTCATCGCGTGGTATGATATGCTACCTTCCGTTTATAATTTCGACTAGAACTTGACAGTTTCGACAGATATGACTGTAACCGAAATTCCGTTTTTTTAAAGGAATGTAAATGTCCCTCGTGTGAATTTGTACTATCGATGTTCGGACAATTTAAGCATCAATTTGTAAAGCATGTTTGATAATTTATTCTAGCACTGCTGAAGTCTTCACCAGAAAGAAATTATTTTTGTTGTTATTTGACAATCTAGAGGCACCATCCCTCAAGTTCACCGTATACCATATAACCGGAGTGCTGGTTCTAACATGCATGACATGTAACACTCTTTTACAAAACTAGAGATGACCGTTTTTAATAAACTTGTATTTTCAAATCCCCATATTTCGGAACCATACAGCAATACAGGAGATATTAATGCATCAAATAACTTTATTTGTAGATCTACAGGTATATTTCTATACAACAGTCATGTTAAGTTTTCTGAGCTTGATCTACCAACTATTTGTCAAAAATACACATTGCAAGAAATATACTTAAGTTTCAGATATAGGATTTTCGTTAAGATTATATAAAATTAGATCATAATAACTTGTATGTAAACCTACATGTATGGAAGATTTGGGTATACGTTCACAGTAATGGCTTCATGACTGTATTCTCCATAGACAGCTGATCTTATAGTTTTTTGCCAAATTGAAATTATCCCAGCCACCCCGAAGTTACACTTTTTTAGACTGTCTCTCATTTCTGAAATGAATTCACATAAACACAGCCTATGATGAGCGAATATGTTGGACTGGAGTTAGAGATTCCTAATAAGCGTTTTCTTTTCAAATATTTTTCAATAGAAATTTAATCATTTTTTTTTTAAATCTTTTACTCTTAAAGAAAAACACAGTATCACAGCTTCACTACATACATATGTATTTATTTTGAGCTTCAAAACATAATGTCATTTCATGAAAATGATCGATTGATAATTGTTCAACGTCCAGTGACAAATACTACATGCATGTTCAATACGAATTTTAATGAAAAAATGAAATGGGTGTTGATGCAGATCTTTGATTTTTTCTGTTTAAGTAAATGCTCAAAAAATTTAATTTTTACTCAGTAAAAGAACAAATCAAACACAATACAAGGAGAAAATAAACAGAAAGCTTGAAACAAAAGTGTACAATATAAAATATTTCAGACTCTCTGGTGTATACAGTAAGGATAACTGATATTTGGATGACGTAATTACTATACAGGAACATTATTTGATTAATATTGTTATTCATTATAAACGGCCACTGGCATTGACAGACTTATTCAAGACAAGAAGATGTGGTATGATGCCAATGAGACAACTATCAACCAACTCGTTTTTCCACCGACAAGCAAATAACAAAACTTTTAGGCCTACACGTCTTTCAAGAGCTTGTAGTATAAACGAGAAAATAAACTATTTCTGAAGAAAAGTGTATATCTATTTATTCATTTATTTATTTTGGGGTCGAGTAAATAACCTTACATGTATGTAATACCTAGGAATAATCATACTAATGTATTTTCAGCGGCGGATCCAGGATTTTTGAAAAGGGGACTGGGGGGCTTAATTTCAAAGAACGTTTTTGGTTGTACGATGTTATGCTACAACGTCATATAGATAGTGAGAAACATGACATTTTATTAGCATCAAAGGCCCTCTACGATCTCTGGATCCTCGACCGATTTTACTATCAGTGTGTTTTACAAGGATTTATATAGGATTCAATTCTATAGCTGGTTGCATGAAAAGTATAATACATAGAATACCGATACACACCGCACAGTAAAAAAAGACCAATTCCGAGCAAAAGTTGACTTATGAGACACTGTATAGACATGTTCTGAACTATTTGAAATGTTATATATAAAAATAAAAATGCGTGGTATGATTGCCAATGAAGTAACTCTTCACCAGAGACCAAATGACATAGAAGTTAACAAATGAATGTGTTATAGCTATAGAATAATTCACAAATCGGTGTAACATGAGGGTCTGGGGTCTGGATTGGGGGGGATCCTTCATTCAGTCTGCATTCTTTAATTTCTTAAGTCGTTTTTTTTCTGTTCTTAATACTTTTTTTTCTCTATTCTTTATTTTTTTTGTCCATTTTTGTCCATTTTTCTCTATTCTTTATATTTTTTGCCCATTATTCTCAATTCTGCAAACCCACATCCACACCCTCTCACATTTCTTGCATTTGTGTTAGGTAATTTTTTACGGAATTCTAAATTTTATTATGAATGATCTTTTAGGTGTTTAATTGAATCATAATATAATCGGAAAAAAATATACATATCTCCTAATTTGTTCCAATTATTATATAATCAGTGTTTTATATTATATTATTTTTAGAAGGATCCCAATTACGTTTACTGACACGAAATTTTGCAAGATATTGTGTATTTAAAAAAAATACTTATGTGCAAAATGTCGTCCTCCTCTTTAAATTATATTTTTATATATACAAGTTGATACAAAAATGTCTTGAATAGTTTTAATATTATATATATTTTTTTATACGTCATAGTAAGATTTTTGCAAAGATTCATATAGGGTCAAAATCTTAATCAAGCTGAGGTTTTTATGACGTATTTGCAATATTTATAATGGGACTGATCTTTAAAAAAAATGTGTCACATTTAACAGGTTTATATATTTAATGATTATGTATTCGAATAAACATAAAACAAATATAAATTGCAAAGTGAATGCTCATAAATCTACGTGTCAAAATTGGTATTTACAATAACAAAATATATTTGACATTTGCGATTTATTCAGCAAAATATATAAAGTCATAAAATTGTAGAATGTACTGAAAATTATAGTCTAAGCTCGAATAAAGGGAGACAAGCCTTATAAATCTGCACAAACTTTTTTATGTCAAAATTGATTAAGAGTTGTTCCGTTTAAAATGACCGTTTCAGTAGTGAAAACAATTACCAGTGATAACTCATTTCACAGCATCCGATGATGCATACACCTTATAGTAATGACAGCCGATTAATGTTAACAACATACACTTTATAGTACCGACAGCTGTCTTTTGTAAACAACCATTTGTAAATTTATACTACAAAATGCCATTGAACAATTCTTCTCCATGTTGCATAATCTTCCGTTTAAAACTAGAAATTAAATTGGAAACTTTTGTTTAACTTTTTGATGTACTAAAATAGATGAAATATCAGTTAATGATTTCGACAGTCTTTTATAGTAATGAACAAATCCATTTCATTAAAATTATTAAATTATTTTTTTAGGTTCACGTGGGAGGAAACAAGTGTTAACGAAATGGTGTTACCAAATACTTTTGAATTGGTATCAAGCACAAAGAAAGTGTCTAGAAAGAAAAGATTATCTACCAACTTACACCCCAACAAGCCATGTATGTATTTCAGAACAAGACGTAGACGAGGGGAACAATTGGCACAATGCGTTTGTAAAAGAAAAAAATGTTTGGGAAACGGGTAAGAATGTCAACGAATCAAAAATTAATATTACATGATTATATAGGGATGAAATGCACTCAATCTGTATAATTGTGAGCACAACCAATGTTGCAGGTGTCTAATCTACTTGCTTTTTTCAACACAAGAGTTTTATGTATTAATTTCCTTTTAGTTTAAAGGTCAAATGTCATTCCGTGGGTCTTGTCACAGATTTTTGCCAAAATTTGTATCCAGCTGTGGTATGATGAATTTTGAACTGAAATTCGAAAAAAAAAATCATTTATCTCTATTATTTTCTTAAACATTACAGCATGACATCAAGAAAATTTAAGCACATTTGTCTTACAATCATCTCTTTTGATGTACTATAACCAATCTATAACCTAGTACGTAAACGGCGTACAACGAGATGATGTTGCGCTTATTTCGCTGTTAAGTGGTATTGTTTGTTATTTTGAACACCATTTTTGGGGATATATACAGAAACAGCAAATTCGGTGACTCTTTAGTTATTCTCCATCATTTAACCAGAAAATCATGTAACATAACCAATTTCCTGTACCCTGACTTTGATTCTGAGTGATTACTTTTATCATTAGTATTCTTTTGAATAAAATGTTCACAGCTTTACATTGATCGGAAGATTGATTGAGCGTTACTTGCTTTTTGTCCGGTAGGTAATATTCAATCCATATTCAGGACAAGAACACATTTACAATTAATACAATATGTAGGCCTTGTAAGTTACGTTGAGGTCAATCGGGGTAAATGGTGGAAGGAAAAGGAAAAGGTATGATATTTACAATTCTGTCAGAGGTTAGATATCACTCAAGTGACAATATAATGACATATATATTGGAAAAGGCATGCATTGATCTATTTTTCACCTATTTTTGTGTATAAATAATGATTTATTACTTTATTACATCAAAAATATTTTTTAACCAAAAAGAAATCAGGAAAGTTCAGTTCAAACTAAAACAACAAACTTGTCACGGGTTTCTGTAACCGTAAATTGTAACATTAATTATGTCTCATTAAATGACCAAGTATATTGTTAAATTAAATTCCACAAAAAAGCCTCTATAGTCTAGTCTGTCTACGGCAAATATTGCATAAATCTAAACAAATTGCAACAGAAATGGTTTCAACGGTTTTATAATACCAAAGCATGACACAATCATGTATGAAAAGTCTAGAAAAATCGTACGATCGGAAATCACCATTTTGGGCTAAAAACATTGATTTTAACCAAAAATCGATGGAAATTGTGAAAAAATTTTGAAACCGAAATTATGGCACTATGTTAGCCAATCAAATGTCAAAAACGAATTCAGATGACTAAAACAACTACAAAGAACATTTCCGATGTAAAATTTACAATCCAGAGTTAGAATTTATTGGTAAAATTATTCCTTTTAATGATAAAATCACAAAAAAAAATGCAAAAAAAACCCATATATTTGAGATTCATATATAGCTGTTTTCAAACGTTTTATTTTGAAGGCAGCTTTGAAGGACAACATTTAACACAATTATTTACAATTATTTACGAAGTGAAAAAAGAAAGCAAACGGTTGTTTTAAGGAAAATCTATTTATCTATCAACGAAATAAGTCCAAAATTACCCCCCCTCCCCCCCACAAAAAAAAAATGAAATAAATTTCTACATAAAATGTATTAATGTTAGATTTGTTATAACATTCATTGAATTAATATAATAAATGGCCTTAACTGTTCAATAATTGATTACTTTGTTTTTTACTTGGTTACTTTTGTTTTCACCTAAAAGTATTAGGATGGTAAATATAATTTCTGAAAAATTTATCTTTGAAAATATTTGATTTTGTTTTAATTTAACAAAAAACAGACAATTTTGATATAAGTCTTCTCAATGTATAGTTAAATGTCTCTGCAATGTACATGCATATTGATGCCTTCACATGTCGTCAAGTTCATCGGCTTCTGTAATGTTACTTGTATTTGAACAATTCATTCCCCGACATTCCCCACATGCTGGGGAACAGTCTATTCCGTGTTTACGACAGGAGCATCGTTTTGTGTCACAGTTCAATTTGCAATTACATCTGATTATCCGAAGAAGCTTTTCGGGAGCCGGTGGTAGTATTGCTCTAATTGGAAGCAATTTATTGTCCTCAACATGCCAACCCCAGTCCTTTGGATCTAATTTATCACCTTTCCCAATCCAAACTTGGGTTTGATGATAAACTCTCATGCAATGTAGCTTAGCAGCGTCAGATGTTGGTGGGAGAGTGTGCACTTGTACATATATATTTCCAACGCAAACTTTAGAGGCGAATATTCTGTAGCGCAGCATATCTAATGTTTCAACATCTTGTAACCCTCCATATAATGCAACAAAGATTTGTTCTCCTGCTTTATGAAGGCTCTCGACATTAGACTCCTGGCAAAAGACAGCTGCATGATCTTGTAATTTAATGTTAGCACTAATTTTCTTGAAAACCGTGCCCTTGCCTTGACCAAAAATTCGAGATGTTGTGTCGCATCCGCTAAAGGCGTGAATGAATGGCAAAATATTGCAAACAAGTGGTCCAATTTTTCTCCTTGTCTCTGTTATGTCCCAAATCTTTATTTTGTGAGTGTTTTGCTTGGCTTCTGATTTGAAGTAAATCTTGTTTATAGTATCTTTTGAATGATAACAGAGCAGTATGAGTAGGTCAGTGTCCTCTCCTATGACGGTAGTTGTATGTTGTGCCGACTTTTCTATTGCTGTAAGCACAATCTTTAGATCGGCATCGTCTTCTGCATGGATAACTTGAACATGTCCGTCCTTAAGTTTTTCTCCAAGGGTATTGATAAAGTGCTGTTTATTTTCTGAATTTGAAAGAAATTCATCTTTTTTTGTTTTAATTGGTGTGTCATTGTTAAAATTGACTTTTGGAGATATGATTCCTTTAGTACGTCTGAAATGAGTTACATCTTTTGTAGTTGGAACTGATGGATATCCGTCAAACACAACAGTTGCATCTTTATAGTGATTGCTTACATAATTGACGTAAGTCATACATATGGTGTCAACTGTAGCTCCTTTTGTCCATGGTAAACGGTGTATAAGAGAACCACCATCAAGTACAAAGTGGGTTTCTGTTGGTGCTTTTGGTTTAAGTTCAATCAAATTCCACATATATTCGGCAAGGGTTGATTTTTGGGGTTCTCTTAAAAGGCCCGTGGTTTCAAATATTGATGAAGGAACTCCGCATAATTCAAATTGAAATATCTCTGAAATATCTTCGAAAATACCATGCGCAGCAGTGGTGCATCTCTGAAAAAGGAGCTGTGAATCTATTCTGATAGGTTCGCCGTCAAGTTTTGCCTGAACTTTGTTTCCAAGCGTAATGGCTTGTTTCTTTCTCCTAAACGTGTGGTCAGCTATATTCTTTCCTACTAGTTCTTGTAGAATGGAAGTCCCAACCTTTTTGGCATCATCCACATTCACGGTTTTATCAGCTACTACTCCTGTCTCAATGTTTCGTAGTGAACGGTCTACCTCTGAATCAATGAATGGATTCCGACTTTTCAAGAACGTGAGAAGAGTTTGAATGTCGTTAGTGTCCTTTTTTTGTCTTGCATGTGTTTCGTCTTTGTGTTGTTCACTAGAAAAGTATCCTACCCCGGACAAATCCTGCATAGCTTGATTAATCTCAGCACATGCTGGCATGGACATAAGCCAAAGGGAACGCTGGCTTTCAGTCATTCCTCGACCTCTCGTCAATCCACCCGCTGTTTTCACACTTCTCATTAGGACTTGTTCTATAAATAGATCTGAAGATATTCCAGCCCAGTACCTATTGCTGCGTCTTATGACATGATTCCCATTGATAAAATTAGCATACACATCAGGATGGTCTTTGTCTAAAGATTGCATTGTCATTAAGTAAACGTATGCTGTTTTCGTGTACAGATTATGTCCAGATGCAGCCAAAAAGGGCAACATTGCTTGGATGCTTTGCAAATGAAGAGGCCAGTTACCGGTTCTCTCTGCTTTGATAAATTGTCTTAAAACCTGAACCATTTCTGAATATTGCAGCCACAACTTTGCTGTACGACTTTGCTTTAAAATTTCAGTTTTTCTCCGGACCGTTGTTTCTAGGTTTTTCAAGACGTCCGATTCACCCGCCTCTGAAGCTGACAGCTCTCCAGAGGATAATTGGGAATATAATTCATCAATTTCCTTCATTTCAGTTGTTTCAAGGGTTGAATTGGGTTCTTCCAAAAGTTTAGATACGTCAATATTGAATATCTCTGCAATCAACAAACAATACAGTGCTGTAACCACCAACATGTGACCTCTAAAAGCTCTAGCTACAGCTTTTCCGCTAAGGATATGCGTGACGGTATTCGGAGCGTATATGAGTTCTAACATCTCTTTCAAACCAGTATTACTCATAAAATTCCCTATTGAGCCGAGGAAGCTCATCTCTGTGTGGAATGGTCCTAATCTTAAAACCATAGACTTCAAGGTGCTTCCTGGATTTTCGTTTTCAATAATTGAGAAGGCTTTCCAATACAGAGGTTGATCAAACGTCAAGATTGCTGTTATGTCATAACGCTTTGCTTGTTTGGCGACGAAGTTCAATGTGGAATAAATACAGGTCATGTCCGAAGCATTTAAATCTATCATAGGCAGGAATGAAACCGATGATTTTCCTGGGTAGTCTCCTGTCTGAACCATCTGCATGAAGCCAGACCGCATTGGTATTGGATACTTAAAAGGCCAAACAATAACCGACAGCAGATCAAGACGAAAAGTCTTATCCAGTGTGTTTAAGTTTTTCAACTCAGCATAACTTAATTCAGCCATGCGATCTGATTGAGGTTTGTAATATATGATCTCTATCTTTGCTAATGCCTTTATTTCATCAGTAGAAAAAGCTATTCTAGGAATGGGTTGTGTTCTCTTCGTACCAGGCGTAATTCCAGCTATTATGCCCATGCCATGAAAAGTGTTGAGGCCATCTATCGTTCTTGTGTTGTGGTCAACGTTATCTGCTACAAATTGTACAAAGCTGTTGCTTACATCGCCTGGAAGGTCAACTCCTTGTACAGCTGCAGCACTTGATTCAAACTTCTGGACTTCATAGTATGACGAACAAAATCCTAAGCTGTTCAATGTGGACACAAGAAATCGTGAAGCGAAGTTGTGATGCACTTGTACTCCTAGACCGAGTTGAAGCGGTGTAATAAGTGCTCGAGGTCGTGAAGCTTGCATTACTGCTTGTCCTATGGAAGCTATTTTCACTAATGGGTCCTTCTCAGAAAATATAGTAGAAAGGAATAACAGCAGGCTTTCTGGTAAGTATGATAAATTTGTATCAACTGATGCAATGTTGGCTGGAGTTGGATAAATAGACTTTGTGGTATCTACAGATCGGATGTCGCTTTTTATCAGTTTGGCAGCTGCTTTGATCAAAGCTCTCTTTTTGTCATCTGGATTTAGATTACTTGGCCTCTGGTAATAGTCCTGAAGAATACAACTCACGGTTTCTCGTAGAGTTACAACACTTTTTTTACCTGGTATATCGGTAATAATGATTTCGTCTCCAAAATGTTGCTTCAATCTTTTCTTCAAATATATCTGGCTATAAGCATTCCCATCACACATCTCGTCCATTTTTTCAACAAGATCTGATATCGAAATCTGTTCGTCGTCATGATGTTTAAGGAAGTTGACTATTTTGTAGAAGCCGTCTTCTTGCAAAGCTGGCCTTCCTCTTTTGTTTTCAGGCTTTGCGTCCGGTGATATGGGAGAACGAAATACAGGAATATTTTTGCACGTGCGGAAGTTTACACTACATGCCTGGTGATAAACAGCATCCGCTGCATGGAGGTCGCTCACGCTCTCAAGTCTTCCGCGAACCTCGGCTGCCCAATCATCATTTCGAAGATCACAAGCATCTTGTATGCTACTCTCAAAATCATCAGTACGAACTGGAAATACATTTTTGTCTTTTTTCTTGGAGTCTGTTGCTTCATTTCCACAGAATAAACAATGATGTTTAAAATCAAAATGGGACTTTGATCGTAATTTTGGAGTGTTTGTATTTGTTTCTCGTAGAACAAGTTTTTCTTTTTGTATTTCTTTATATCATTTGGATTGGTATATGTTTTCCTGCAGAGTTGATGGACAAAATTACCCTCTAATGCGGACAGTCTCCTCTTTCCTGGCTAGCTCTGATGATTCCAAGACAACCTTTTTGTCGCAATTTGATCAGCGTTGTTGGGTGGTCATCTTTTAGGCACACAATGCATTTCTCCATGGTATAGTTGTAGCTGAAAAGAGTAAGAACACAAATTATTTGTTGATGTATACTTTAATCATTATATGTCATATAACATATCAATACACATTATAATATTATTCGGAACAACAAGAATTAACAACGTTGACTCTAAATAATAATGTTTTCTTGTTCGTGTGATGTTTCTTTTTTAGTGTGTCTATACACTGTAATTCATTTGTCCATTTCTCAATTTCTTAGGAATTCTAGTACTACTGAAGATAATGAATTATTTGAAAAGCGAGAATACCGAAGTGTCAAAAAGGATGACAAGAGAAGTTGAATCAATGGGCTTAAATCGCGTCCGAGAAAACGAAAAAGGACATACAAACAAACAAGACAAAATATACAAAGTACACACAGAAACGAGCAGCTTGAACTAAGCACAATATTTATCATAAAGCATTTAAAAGTATACTATGTTTGATGTTTTCCATACTTGAAAACTTTCGATTGTGTTTTACTGTAGCATATTTCGTACATTTGTTTTGTTAACCATTCATTTTGAATTGACTTATTGATAGAGCAAGATACGCAATCAAATATTTTTGACTCCATTGTGATAAATTATTTTCATAGAAATAAGAAATTCAGAATAATATAATATAGTACCTGATATAGAAATGATCCTTGCGCTAAACAATTAGCACATTGACTGTGGTTAGCTCCAATAAAATAATGACGCTGAATCGAACATAGGTCACTTCAAGTGATATAGCTGAAATAAAGTTACAAAATAGTTTATTTTCGGCAATAATTCATTAAAAAAGGAAGAAAATAATTATTTACAATTAGTTATATGCAGAAAATGCAATTTTAGTTAAGAATAAAGGCTTTGGCTATAGTAATAAGTGCAAAATCGACGAAATTGTAATTATGACTATCCATTTTTGTTAATTTGGCGTTCCATACTTTTTTGTTTTCGTTAGGGACGAGTCTTACTATGTTACTTTAAATTATTTTTATTGCTATATTTTGGACTTTTTTAGTTTAAATTTAATTGATTTTACGTAAAGATAGTTGATTGTATTTATTTTCTTTGAAATAAACAAAAATATAGCGATCTTTGTCGTTTGACCTGCGTCAAGAACTTTTGTACGTCTAATTCATTTCTAGACGCATTTCTGAATATATAAATACACGTAAAACATTAGGGTATGTTAAAAAAACACTTACCAGCATATTTGTATAATAACATAAATTTATGTTAGCGATTCTTTCAGTGATATCATCTACTCAGTAGGTTTCTATAAATTGACATATGTAAGAGTCTTCTCCCCTTGTCGATATGGCGGACCATTTCTGACATGAATCGGTAGGCACATCACCGTTATTTTTATTTTCAATTTTCACCGATTTCCGACCGTACGATTTTGTTAGACTTTTTTAATGTTAATGTGCTATGATAATCTCATATGATATTCAAAAAATCTTTTCTGTTGCAATTTGTTTAGATTGAATCTGTAGACAGACTAGACTACTATGAATACTGTCTTCTCGCTCCCCTATGACGATAGCGCAATATATCATCATTAATGGATCATAGACATAACGACATTGATAGATCAAAGACATGATGACTTTATTCATTTTGATTAATTTTATGCCCTATGGCGGGGTTATCTCGCTTCTTTCGAAATAATACTTGGCCGAAATGATATGACACATAAATAATCTATGACCAACGTGATGATTTCAACTTTCTGATTCTCATTTGTCTATTTCTAACTAGTAACATACCTTCTGCTTAATAGTATGGCGTTTAAATATCTCCGTTAATACCTTATGCTCGTCCACACTCTACGAACTATATTAATAAGTTGTTCTCCTTACATAAAAAAAAAAATGGTCCTTACATAAATACTGCTCCAACATAGTTATAAAAAGAACGACTGAAATCGACATTACATAAGTTTTGCGGTAACCATCACAGATTCGTTTACCGATACGATATGTTATTGTCTCTACTCATTTGTCGCGGCCTTACATCTTTATCTGTAGCTTGGTAAATGTAATGATTATTTTCAAGTTAAACACCCATCTTTGACGTAAACGCAGTCGTTGTCATCGTCATTATACATTTTCTAATCTTTATGATGTCTCTATATTAATGACCTTCTGCCCTTTATACAAAAGCCGTTGGGTTTTTATCACATAAGCATGAAGATTTAACTACCCCTTGTATAAACTTCATTCTCTGTGCATTTTGTGTTTGGAATCCAATGTTAAAAACAACATTTCAAACTAATAATAACTTACAACTATCATCCCGAAGTCGGTCATAGACTTTTCAGACCGGTTTTTATAGGAAAAGATCAAAGGAAAAAAATCATTTCGAAAACTTACATTTGCGAACAAAGTCCATACTTGAAGACCCATCTGTACCTATCATCTTTTATACTTATACCAGACCAATTACGACTAAAATTTTCAATTTAAGTTGGGTTCAGACCAAGACAAAACATGCTAACAGCCGGAAAAAAATAACGCGGCGTTTGCTCTCGTCGTACACTTCGTGTAAACGCCACGTTTACTGTGCGTCATTTTAAAAATGTAGTAGACACAAAAAGGTAACCGCGCGTTCACTTTCAATATTTCGTCGTTAACGTGAAAATGGCTCGTTTTCTAAATTAAATAAAAGTAAACGCACGTAAATTCCCTGTTCTAAACGTGCGTTGATGCAGATTGTCGTGTGGTTGTGGATACATTGATTCATCACATCACATGACCAATGAAGGTCATTTTTTTGTTCTATAAGCATGTTGAGCGATTATGTGCATGTACAGTATGATAAGATATGTTTTTCTTAATAACTGTATTGTGAAAGTAATAAAATGGATATTACTTGTAATAACAAAATGTCTTTTAATTGGCTTAACTGATTGATCGTTAAAAAAGACATCGCATATATATCCTGTAAGCTGTAGACAAACAAACGAGGTTACATGAATACCGATTTAAAAAAAAATACTCTCGGTTCTCCTCAAAATACAGAATCACATTTTTATGTATGCGTATATATATATTTTTTTTCTAGACGTTCCCTCCTGTATTTATATTAATTGCACCGGTGTAGGCTAAGTACTTGAAGATGGCGTTATTTTGTTATACATAAAAACTAAAATAACAAGAAATACCGCACTCCAAGGAAATTCAAATCGGAAAGTCCTTTAATTTCGAGCAGTTTGGGCTCACAGTAACTTAATTTTGTGTTGGCAGTAATTAAATTTTTTTTCTAACTTTCCTTCATGTTTTGAAGCATTGCTTAGTTAAATCTGTCGTAATGAATATTGTTGACCACATATAAAGCTTATTTTCAATAATTTCTGAAAATGATTATTGTTATCGATATTTTATTAATTTATCATTTGCAACATATGAATAAGCCATTTACCCGGGTAGACTGTAGAAATTTACATTTCAACAGCGTTAAAGTAATTATAGGTGGACATTGGAGTAAACATATGAAATATGTGCACTCGGCGGTAACGTGCGTGTACTTTATGTTACGCTTGGTCTGCATCCGAATGTATAAACACGAGTTGCAGGATCTCAGTATTGCACCTGTGCTACTTCCTAGTTAATACCCTTTTCGGTAAAGCCTTGGCTGATAGTTATATAAACGACCAGCCTCAATGAGGTTATGTTAATAGATTTAGGCTAATCGTAATATGTTTGAAGCTTTAATATCAATATGTGGCCAGAAAATTTTCCTTAGCATACTTGTTCTTATGACTGCCACTAGAAAATATAGATATGCTGGATATGAACAACTTCAGAGGTTTGTTGCATCACGAGTTGGTTGACCGTTATGGAATAACCGTTTCACAGATGATATCGGATATGTTCCTCATGTCGTAACTACAATTCCCTTCCCTTTTCACGAATGTGACCTACCGAATTAGACTATTTACCGGATTTGTAATAACATAAGCAACACGACAGGTGCCACATGTGGAGCAGGATCTGCTTACCTTTCCGGAGCACCTGAGATCACCCCCAGTTTTTAGTGGGGTTCGTGTTGCTTAGTCTTTAGTTTTATATGTTGTGTCATCTGTACTATTATTTGTCTGTGTGTCTTTTTATTTTTGGCCAAGGCGTTGTCAGTTTGTTTTCGATCTATGAGTTTGACTGTCCCTCTGGTATCTTTCGTCCCTCTTTTGCAAGGTTTATTGTTTTACGGTCAGTAAAATCCGCTTATTGGCTTTAGTAAATATTCACAACTCGTCGTCCAATCAAATTGCTTGAATTTCCCTTCTTAGTTTTAAAGTGTGTACTTTCCCGTGCACTTGTATGAAGAACGATTACTTTCACCGACTATTTTTAAATAAAAATTTGCTTTCACCATGTACTTTATATATCCTACTGCTGAATTATTTGCAAAAATATATTTAAAAGACAAGAAACAATAATTTAAAAAAAAACAGAAAGAACCTTATCGTGCAGATTGCAATGTAATTTGATTATTGTGGTAATCCATGCAGTTATAGTATGAACCATGTGGGGGGGGGGGAGGGGGGGAGCTAGGGGGTTCAATCAATTTGACTGGACAGGGAGTTGTCAATATACATAAGAAAAATAATAATGACGCGTAAAATGCTGCTGATGGCACCATTTTTTAAGAACATTTACAAGGTACTTGATACCTTTCATCATAACTTAGACCACATATAAAGCTTATTTTCAATAATTTCTGAAAATGATTATTGTTATCGATATTTTATTAATTTATCATTTGCAACATATGAATAAGCCATTTACCCGGGTAGACTGTAGAAATTTACATTTCAACAGCGTTAAAGTAATTATAGGTGGACATTGGAGTAAACATATGAAATATGTGCACTCGGCGGTAACGTGCGTGTACTTTATGTTACGCTTGGTCTGCATCCGAATGTATAAACACGAGTTGCAGGATCTCAGTATTGCACCTGTGCTACTTCCTAGTTAATACCCTTTTCGGTAAAGCCTTGGCTGATAGTTATATAAACGACCAGCCTCAATGAGGTTATGTTAATAGATTTAGGCTAATCGTAATATGTTTGAAGCTTTAATATCAATATGTGGCCAGAAAATTTTCCTTAGCATACTTGTTCTTATGACTGCCACTAGAAAATATAGATATGCTGGATATGAACAACTTCAGAGGTTTGTTGCATCACGAGTTGGTTGACCGTTATGGAATAACCGTTTCACAGATGATATCGGATATGTTCCTCATGTCGTAACTACAATTCCCTTCCCTTTTCACGAATGTGACCTACCGAATTAGACTATTTACCGGATTTGTAATAACATAAGCAACACGACAGGTGCCACATGTGGAGCAGGATCTGCTTACCTTTCCGGAGCACCTGAGATCACCCCCAGTTTTTAGTGGGGTTCGTGTTGCTTAGTCTTTAGTTTTATATGTTGTGTCATCTGTACTATTATTTGTCTGTGTGTCTTTTTATTTTTGGCCAAGGCGTTGTCAGTTTGTTTTCGATCTATGAGTTTGACTGTCCCTCTGGTATCTTTCGTCCCTCTTTTGCAAGGTTTATTGTTTTACGGTCAGTAAAATCCGCTTATTGGCTTTAGTAAATATTCACAACTCGTCGTCCAATCAAATTGCTTGAATTTCCCTTCTTAGTTTTAAAGTGTGTACTTTCCCGTGCACTTGTATGAAGAACGATTACTTTCACCGACTATTTTTAAATAAAAATTTGCTTTCACCATGTACTTTATATATCCTACTGCTGAATTATTTGCAAAAATATATTTAAAAGACAAGAAACAATAATTTAAAAAAAAACAGAAAGAACCTTATCGTGCAGATTGCAATGTAATTTGATTATTGTGGTAATCCATGCAGTTATAGTATGAACCATGTGGGGGGGGGGGGGGGGGAGGGGGGGAGCTAGGGGGTTCAATCAATTTGACTGGACAGGGAGTTGTCAATATACATAAGAAAAATAATAATGACGCGTAAAATGCTGCTGATGGCACCATTTTTTAAGAACATTTACAAGGTACTTGATACCTTTCATCATAACTTAGAGCACAGCGAAAATGTCTGAATAAATGTCTGAATATAATGCGCCTCATTTATTTTGATAATTTAACACAGCTCAAGTTTAAATGTGAAATTTAAAAGAAATATTTCGAAGCATGTAATTCAATGATAAATCTGTTGATAGTTGATTTTTGAATGTCTATGCCACTAGACTATCTATATAATTAAGAGCCACACATATCTATATATCGCTTTAGTTTTACTGCGAAAATTAAAAAAAATCAAATTAAAACTGGTAGAAAACTACCACTAGATTAGCCTGTTTTTGATGAATTCCCCCTAAATATGTAAACCATGTAGACATCTATTTGTATCAATATTAATACAAACCTACACCAGCAGCTACCATCAGGAGTCAATGACCTTTTAAAATCACCATGTTTCAGTTTCAAATGTAATTGCTGCATTCAAAAACTCCAAATCTGATAAACCACTTTTACAAACTGCACAGATATGACAGCAATGATACTAGTGAGTAGATTTTACAAAATTGTACGCAAGACAAAACTTAGTTGATGAAATCTTTTTACTGACTAGTTATTGACTAAACCAATAGAAAAAAACAATCACTTATAGATAAATTATAAGTCAGATTAATCGAGTTGTGAGTAGGTGCTTGATTGGACAGTCAAGAGGAAAGGTATATCACGGCTGTCATTCGGTAAATCGAGAAAAATGATCGTGAAAGAATAAGTAACGATGGTCAAGTATTCCGATTGGATGGTAAAAGATCTGATAAAGGATCGTGAAGAAAATCTTATCGAGAAGACATATACAACATCAGTAAATAATCTAATATAATGAATTATAATTACAAATATTGGAAAAATTTGACAGACTGTCAAAATGTTTATGATCAGTATCCGAGAAAGATCAAGGTTTAAAAATAAACCGTTTTTACAAAACTACAAACGGCAGATTGTTCCTCGAAATTTCAAAGAAATAAAAAAGTTAACAAACATGATTTTGAATGCATAAACTACTTTTCTCTTAAATGATATCGTTTTATATTATTGTTTAAAATGGTTCAAAAAAATTTTTAGTTTTAGTTTAATCAGAAACTTTGCCACAAAGAAATATTTGTAAAATAATGATATTTCGGATCGTGAAAGATCGGGTAAGGCTTTTTGATGATTGTGAAATGATCGTGAAAGATCTGTTACCTCTTATTCTTTTTGCAAAAATCCATGAAAACTATCAAATCATTTTTTAAACACATGATAATATGTATTTGTAATTGTTATAGCAAAAGATTGGATTTACAGGACTTATTCCGCTTCACTTTTGTTTGAGAATAGGGCTATGATAGTTTAATGATACTGGATCTGATTAGTTGATAATACTTCACCGACTATAGTTGCCTTATAACAATATAAGTCCGTCTGTCCGTCCTGAATAAGTTTTATGTTGTATGAAGAGTTAAGATGGTCTCATATGATTTCCATTAATTTTGATGCAGTCATATCTATAAAACGAAGACCCTTGTTGATTTTTGTAACAATTGAAAAAAAAAAAAACATTGTTTGAAAAAAAAAAAAATCAGGAAAACAACTGTCATATTCCGGACTTGTCAAAAGCATTTTCCAAAGAAAATTGTGGGTTGAACCTGGTTTTCTAGCTAGTTAAAACGCCCCCGTGTATGACAGTTGTTTAATGTTCCGTAATATTGCTGAATTGGGTCCTTAACCAAAACAGACATAACTGGTTAACGTGGTCATAACTGAGATCCAGCAGCCAAAACTCCGTAAATATACATTGCAGACATACAACACAACTGAATTAAACATTCAAACATACTTACAATCAAATCAAACAAAGGCGCCTACAAAACAAAATGTTTGTAGTTGATAATACTGGCAGTATAGTAGATCATGACATATACACTTTCCCGATAAAATACAAAATAAGTAAAATAGAAATACAAGGGTATACATAATGAAAACAACACTACAAAAACCTCATGTCCGAATCGCATCTCTGGTCCCATCCGCATGACGAACGCCAAAAGCCAAAAGCCTGAAAGCTGGATAAAATTGAGAATGGAAATGGGGAATATGTCAAAGAGACAACAACCCGACCAAAGAGCAGACAACAGCCGAAGGCCACCAATGGGTCGTAAATGCAGCGAGAAAATCCCGCACCCGGAGGTGGTCCTCAGCTGGCCCTTAAATAAAGTTGTGTGCTAGTTCAGTGAAAATGGACGTCACACTAAACTCCAAAACATATAAATGAACTAAAATAAAAAACATACAAGACTAACAAAGGCCAGAAGCTCCTGACTTGGGACAGGCGCATAAATGCGGCGGGGTTAAACATGTTTTGTGCGATCTCAACCCTCCCCCTATACCTCTAGCCAATGTAGAAAAAAGAAACACATAGCAATACGCACAGTAAAACTCAGTTTAAAAGAAGTCCGAGTCCGATATCAGAATAGGTAACAAAAGAAACTAAGCAAAATGATAATGATACATAAATGAACAAAGGACTACCAGCAGTTACTGACATGCCAGCTCCAAACCTCAATTAAACTGATTGAAAGATTATGTCTTCATCATATGAAAATCAAGTACAATCCCTCCCGTTAGGGGTTTAGTATCATACTATCATAAAATATATGAGAAGAATATAACCCGTATCATGCCAACAACTGGTTTTAGAATAAATGTGTTTATTTCCGATGCAAAGACCCTATGAGTAAATCAACATTAATACCAAAATATGCAATCCTTAATGACTTGACAACAGTATCGTAACTATATCCTTTCCGAATAAGTCTGTTTAAAGGTATGGTTAGCTTTTGAGGTGAATGCCGACATTTTTGTGCTTTGTAAAGAATATTACCTTAAAATATTGGATGTGAAATACCTAAAGAACGTATAAGATGTCTGCATGTTGATTTATAATTACAAATGATGTCCTTGTACCGATGATAAACTTTTGTAAATGTTTTGACTAGTTTGTGATATCGAAAACCCTGGTGTAATAATTTTTCAGTAATACAGAGATTTCTTTCGTTGAAATCAAATACGTTGTTACATACACGAGCAAATCGAACAAGTTGAGATATATAAACACCATAAGATGGCGACAAGGGAACGTCACCATCTAAAAATGGATAATTAACAATAGGAAATTAAAAATCATCTCTTTTATCATAAATATTGGTATTAAGTTTCCCGTTAAAGATAAAGATATCAAGATCCAGGAAAGGGCAGTGTTCATTGTTAGTATTAGCTTTATTTAAATTCAGTTCGCAGGATAAATCTCTTTAGTGTACATACTGAAATCTATAACTCAAGACCACCCTTTTTGTTTGTGAAGTAGATCCTGAATATTTATTTATTATGTTTTGGCGTTTTCCAATGAACTTTTTGAAAAAAAGGACAAAACGTTCTTTCACAAAACCCTGGCTCATTATTTTTTGTCTCAGACACTGGTGACGTTTTACAAATTCTGAGTAGTAGCTGCAAGCTCCTGTATATCGTATGAGTTGAGAAATTTGTACTCCAGACGCGGATGAAGTTGTTAAAATGCTATTGGGGAAATTTAATAATTTCAAAATTGAAATCATCTCGTTTAATTTTTGTCATAGACTCTGGTATTTAGATGACCGCTGTAGTCAAATTCGGGGTATATGTCTAAAAATGAAACGGAGAAAGTTGTATATGTGGTGTGTAAAATCTCTATTTCAGGACTATCAATGGGACCTAATCAGAAAAGTTTTTATTGTTAATGGAAAGAACATCTTCAATTATTTCATGTATAATTAAATGATATATAGCTTCTTTGATCTAAGTTAAACCCTTACTATAACAATAACATGCACATTAAGATATTTCCAGGGAAAGACCACCAGACCCCCTCTCGCTTCACTCATTCGTGAATGCTTTTAACATTATAAATACATAGTATACAATATTTACTGTTCGGCAAATTACTCTCTTGGGGTCTTATTATCATATATGCCTATTTAGCATTGCCGCCTAAATGAAAACAAGTCTTAATTTAAGTTTATATGTATAATGTATATATATCACCAAAACAAATGAAAGCATTGATTTACGTTCTTAGTAAGTAGTTACACGCTTCAACCAATTACATGTATGTCAGTTGGTAAAGTAATGTTGTTTTCCAATCATTCAGCATGGTCACGACTTGTTTTTCACGATCAAAATAATGCGTTGCCTGATCTTTCACGATCAATTTTGATTAAAAATCAACAAAAATATACTTTTTCAAACAAATTTTGAACTTTTTCAAGTAATAACATACTTTTATTTTACTGGCCTATCTGACACACTAACCATTAAGTTTCAAATATATCAAAATATATTGAAATGTGACCATTATAGATATAAAACATGATTTTTCTTAATGATTCTCATAGGATTGTGTGTCGCCTTTTGTGTTTTCTTAAAAAGTACTGCATTTTTTCTTCACGGTAGAACGCAATGTTATTAAGGAAGTTGAATCATTTTGACAGACATATTTCTTTTTTCTGAATGGTCCACCTTTTGGAAATACAGCAAATTTGTCACAGATTTTGAAGTTAAATTACACTTAATTGCATTCACGATCCTATCGCAATGCTTCACCGTCGTTTGTTATTCTTTCACGATCATTTTTCTCGATATACCGAATGACACCCGTGTATATATTAAGAAAGTGAGTGATTGGCAAATGAATAGGCTGCCGTCACAGGAATGGCTGAACTGCGGAGATCGACACAACAGTACATAACTATGTTTTGGTTGTATATGTCGATGGGTTAGTGTCACATTACTGCAAATTCATGTGAATTCATTACTAAAATAAAATATAGGGGGTAAACTGGATATGCAATAGTCCGTGCCATAGCTCCACACCTTGTGGTAGCAAATAATTTAAACAAAATGTTGTATCCAGTTTACCCCCTATATTTTATTTTAGTAATGAATTGACATTTAAAAATTCAGTTCTCATCATGCTATTATCTACCAAATGTATTTTAACTTTGAATAAATAACCTTTTTATATACTCTCATTTACAGTTTAGGCGTTAAGATTAATGACCGAACACATTTTTCAGGATTTAAGCTTATATCAAAGGGTTTAAGAGTAATGCTTAACATCATTTAGGCAATAGACTTACTGCCTATGTGTTAGCTAATCGATTGGGTCTATGCGTAATGACTAGTTTCACTTATTCCGGCTATCATTTATACATATAGATTCAAGATTCAATAGTTTATTAAAGTCTCGCCACATACATAACATGCATATTATAAACAGTAAAACACATTTCGGATTAAGAAAACCAAGAATAAACAAGTTACAATGTATGTGCCATTCTTAAAAGAATTATGAGAGAAGATATTCATGATATTATTAAATATACATTAATTTTACACATTATAAAACACATATTTTCATAAAAAATGTAATATTTTTAAATACAAGTTATATATATATTACAGAATTTCTTCTTATTAAAATATTGTGACAGCTAGGTTTTGGCAACAATATTAAAAATCATATTATTACTGAATAAAAACATAAATTTATCTTCATAAGCTTATTCTATAAAATCATTTTTAAAAGTGACACTACAGTGAATATATTTTGTTTTAAATCGTTATATAGAGGAAATTTTAAAATCACATGATTTTCATTTTCTATTTTGTTAGTACAGTTAAAACACTCAGGTTCGTTCATTAACTTCCTTTCTTTCATACCGACCAGTTTCAATTCTTAAAGATGCTACTCCACATCTGAATTTTGAAAAAGCACTACGATACCGCAGTGGTAAATTCTGTTCCAAATATGATTCTTTACAAAATGAGGACTTAAATAGCTTATATGTTCTTAACCTATAACCTTGACCATATGAAGTAACCCTTATACACCAGTCATTTTTATATTTTATATATATATCTAAAGTTTCAACATTAATTCGGGATACTGTTTTTATCGATACAAAGTTTGGTGACAGATTGAAAAAACACTAATAATATATTTCTTTTTCACTTTTGTCTTTACAGAAAATAAACCTAGATTTAACTATAAATGTTTAGCAATAGAGTTGAGAAAGGACAATAACTATAAATTGTTGGCTGTTAACTGCACAGACAAATATAAGGCTCTTTGTGTGAGGAAAACAACAACAGGTATGTAAACAAAACAATACACGTGTTTCACTTTAGTACTATGGCATTTACAACGAGAATAAAATCAAAAATGTCATTTAAAAAAGAGAGGCGAAAGATACCAAAAGACATTTAAAATCATAAGTAGAAAATAAACTGACTACGCAATGGCTAAAAAAAAGAAAAAGACAAACAGCAATTCACAAAACACAACATAGAAAACTAAAGAATGGGCAACGTACAAAACACGAACCCCACCAAAAGCTGGGGTTGATCGTAATGATGTGAGTAGTTACAGTTTTTGACAATATGGACCAAACGTATGCCCATTTCATGGTATAAGAGATGTAAAACAGAAATCGAGAATAATTAGACTTTAACCGATCTGCTTTTCTAATCCCCACTTTTAACAATTTATCTATTCATGCGTGATCGTCGGTGTAGTTTTGATACTGAATATTATCTATTGTCATTATAGAGAAAACATTATATGTTAGAATCAACAACTCATTTAAATGCACAGCAAGAAACTACTAACCCAAAGGATAGTTCTAAAGCAACAACGTTACATATTATAATAGATTGCTTTTGTTACAATTAAATGATTTATGTTTCAATCATGAATCCATGCATACGATTTTATTTTGCAAGGTAATTGTATTGCAGGGTGGGTGCAGGTTAACAGGTACGGGCACGATGGAGGCTCTGGCTGTTCGTTACCGGCCTGCTACCTTCCATTTGCTATTTTTTGTCTCTCACTCGAACGCCAAATGAAACGATTCTTGATTTTCCTGTGCAATATATAAAACATACACGTTATGAATAAATTGTTTATATTACACCTGCTCATTCAGTTATATAACTTTACTCAATACTCGGAGTACAAAATGTGTGCTCGATCCACCAAATCTAGTATTTTGTATTTTTGATTTTGATCTGGACTTTAGATCTACAACGCTGAACTTTACATCTCCAGCGCTGGAAGTTAAGTATTAAGCGCTTAACTTTAATCTATAGCTTAGACTTAATATCTATGTAGCGCTCGAATTTACATCTCCTGCTCTAGACTTTCTATATGTTTACAGCGCTAGACTTTACATTTGCAGCGCTGGAGTTTATATCTACAACGACTTTGGATATACAGCGTAGGATTTTAGATCTCAAGCGCCAGTCTTGAGTTCTCCAGTGCTTGACTTTACACCTCCAGCGCTAGACTGAAATCTACAGTTCTACATTTTTCATCTTCAGTGTTAGACTTTTCATCTCCATTGCTTGACTTTAAATTTACAGTTATAGACTTTACATCTCAATCGCTTGACTTTGAAAAAAAAACACAACTCTTTTTCTGTATGAGACCAATAGGGCTCCGTAATGTTTGATACTGAATACTATATATTGTTATTATAGAGAAAAAATTATATTTTAGAGTCAACAACTCATTCCAATGCACAGCAAGAAACTACTAACCTAGAAGATACTGCTAAAACAACAACGGGTAAATAATTTAAAAGATTTTTTTTGTTACAATTAGATCATTGATGTTTTAATTATGAATCCATGCATACGATTTTATTTTACAAGGCAATTCTATTGCATTCTTGATTTTCCTGTGCAATATGTAAAACATACAAAATGTACGCGTTGTATATGAATTGTTCATACAATGTAGTACGCGTGTCCTTTTAGTTATAAAACTTTACTCAGTACTTGGAGTACAAAATGTGTGCTCCAACCACCAAATCCAGTATTTTGATTAATTGATTTTTAAGTCTTGAATACAATAATCATACACAAAAGTTTTATGAATGTAACCCCTGTTGTTATGACTATGTTTGCTAAGAAGAAGTAAGATTAACTGGTCAAGAAAGTAAAATTAAAAAAAAGTATATTATATTACTGTACTGCAAATACACAGAGAAATCTGTATAACTGATAAGTAGTTTTTTAGTGGATAAATATAATTATGTTGAGTTTACAACAGTGAGATAGGTCAGGGAAATACATACCCAAAATACATCTACATACTGTACCTCCTTACAGGTTCACCCCTAAACATACAACGATATTGTCTACCCTACCGTTGTTTACAGTTTGTTTGTATGTTGTGCTGTTACACCACTGTCCCAGGTTTGGAGAAGGTTTCAGCGCTCAAAGTATGTTTAACCACGCCACATTCTTAATGTACCAGTTACAAGTCAGGAGTCTGGAATTCAGTGGTTGTCTTTGGTTCATATCTGTCATATATGTTTGTCGTAAATTGTATTGTTATAAATCAGACCGTTAGTTTTCTCGTTTGAATTATTTCACATTCTTCTTGTCGGGAACTTTTATAGCCGACTATACAGTATGGGATTTTCTCATTGTTGAAGGACGTACGACAGTGACCTTATATTGTTTATATATTCGTCATTGGACCTCTGGTGGATAGCTGTCTCATTGGCAGTCATGTCACATCTCCATTTACTACACCGTTGTCTAGTAACTGTTTCTTCTATCTCAGATCAAATCTGCTCATAGTAGAACGCAAGTCTGAAAATAGTTAATGCAATGTAATCACGTGATTTTACAGTGCTTGTGAAATTATACTTATTTTCAATTGACTCGAAAATGTAAAACCTCCTCATTCTATTTATGGTTTGATCACATAGTTTATAAACATAAAAAGTCCAACTTTTTTATTCAGTTCATACTCCTATGTTTGAACTAACTTCCAATTCTTCGATTCTTATAAACATATTTTTTTCTTTCCTGTGCCAGTCTTTACTTCTTGCTGCTATGTGTTGGTTCTAACATGAAGTATATGCCGTTTGTTTTTTACTTTTTTTATTACTATATACTACATCCGTATTAAAAATGATATCTGTGGTGAATCTATTACCAGATGATCATTAGTTATAGCGCGATTTTGTTCCGGTTTTTCTTTGATGTGAATGAGTTTTGAAGTCCTTTTATTTATTCAGAGCATTATAAAACAAAATATCATTCGAATACTTCGCATTTATTTCTATGGTATCCATTAATTTTCATCATGTAACGTTTGCGATAAACTGGAACTGAAAAAAGGTATATGTACTTTTAATAATATGAAGGAAGAAAATATCGTCAGATCTAATTATAAAATTAACAGCACCTGTTATAAACAGCATCCTTGATCCAAATATATATAATTGTTCCATACATGTTACTTTAGCCAAGAGAGCCTGATTTTGGTGTGCACGAGAACTTCTGCTGTATTCTTCATAATGGTCAAAGTGCATGTGCCTTATAAGGACAGAATCAAATTTAATTTAATATAATTTAAAAATATCACTTTCATCGTACTGTACAATGTACAAAAATGTTTTATTAATTAACAATCATACTTTTATTACAAATAGCACTTACAATTCTTCAGATATTAATTTTTTCCAATTTTTTTTGTTCTTTTTTTATTGTTGTTTTTTTTTTAGGATGGGGGATTTATTGGAAAAATTTTACTTGTTTATTTTAAATAATTGTCCTGTTAGTGTGACAGTTCCCCTATAATATCACGGAAACTCTTCAAAAGCAATATATTTATATAGATTATAATTTCCTGTTGTATTATCATTTAAATAGAATCATTTTATCATCCACCTAAATCATCGCATTGAAAATTGTCAACGATTTGTTTAATAATTGATTCAGTTTTGGTGACAGTGTCCAGCGACAGATTATCAAGAGCAGTAGACATGCATAATCCAACCAGTAAAAACCCGAAAGGTATGTGTTACAATTATTAACAAACAATATGAACAGATATAAAAATGCACTGATATAAATCTGCATGTACTGATCGAGATAAAAAAAGGAGGAGGGTTGACATTAAAATAAAAAAACAATACTAAGTAGTATAACCGCGCCACATTTTCATGTACCTATCCCAATTCAGTTATCATGTCAGTACATTGTAGTTATCGACCAATGTATCTTTGTTTTCGTCATTTCTAGAATTGGGTGTTAATGGCAGATCTTTGATGGTTTTATTAATAAAATTGAGAATGGAATTAAGTTTATTCATTTCTTGAACAGACGATAAATATAACTTGAAGTATTGTATGGACACCAGGCTATTGTTAAAAATTAACGACTGTATATTGCCTTTAGATGTCTATTGGTGGTTTTTGTCGTTGTGTTGCTGTCTCATTATTGTATACACCACTTATTTAATTCACATACGTTACATTATAAACATGACTTTAAACTCTTACATAACCTAAATATTGTAAGTGTCATTCACTTAGTTATAACAACTTATATACGATATACTTCATACAAGTATAAGATAAACTTCATAGATATGGGTGTGTATCCTCAATCTTGCTACATCATAACAAAATTCAAAATGAAGATCTGACAACCTTCGATTTTCATTTGTCTTTTGAGGAACTATGTACTAGGACTGGATATTGATTTCGTCAAGGGAACTATTAAAGGATGTGTACAAGAACAATAAAGCATCCATAAATCTTGATGATAATACAGACAAATGCAAAGCCCGATGTGGAAATAATGTGGTATGGTAGGAGCAATTGCTTCGCCACTAAAATCGCAAATACCAGTGGTAATGTTCTTCGATCCTTTCAAAATTTGTCAATTTCATAGTGATATACTCTAGAAGTTTTAGTGCGGATATTGCATCTATGAACTCGGTATCTTTAACCTGTTGAAATAGACATGAGACATGAGACATATAAAAAGTCATTTACACATAAAAAATATTAAATTTTGTAAATCTAATGATCCCAGCCTATTTGCCTTTTTGTATCCATATTCACAAATAATACTTCAAGTTTTGGCATACTTTTGCTACCAAGTGCGTGTTACGGGCATTATAAGTATGCTTGTTTTTTTTTTAGTTGAACTGTACATTGCTGTTCCATTAACAGTAGCAGTTTTGATTGTATCTGTAATAATCACAGTGATCTGTATAAAAAGAAGGTGAGATTTTATTTTTTTCGTTTATTGACAGGATTGGACGAAAATCAAAACCGGCTTTTAGTATGATGATAAGGGGGACGGACGGGAAAAAGTGGGTACCTAACTTGTGCAATCAACACCCCTCCATACAATTCTCAACCCAGGTCCATGAAATATTAGAGGAAGACTGCACACATGTTGAAATTGTGCACCTGCGATTATGGAATTGTTTGCGGAATTTGTTTTCACATTTTTCCAGACATGGGACCATAATTTTTCAGCAAAACATATGAAAGAGGGTACAAGTTTTGTGTAATCAAACCCTCCTACAGCTTTCAACCAGATCACTAAAACTTCATATATATTGAAATTTGGCACCTGCTTTTACGGAATTTTATGAGGAATTTATACATTTCATATTTCAGATATTTAGATGTTAAGTATACAGAATTTGTCCTTTTTTAAGAACATTGTGCGCGACCCGGCCATTTGAGTCTTTGATATCGATAGAATCATGCAGAACTAACACACTGAAATGCATACACAAAGGAAGGATTACGATATTATAAAATAGAAACTATCGAATCGACAATAGATCGATGGACGACAAGGAGCTTTTATCGCGGGTGGAAAAAAGGGGAGGGGGGAGCTGTTCCTATATAAAGATATACATAGACGTGTTGCTGGTATGGGTAACTTTTTCGGAATGTATCAAATATCAATGGGTGCAATTTCACAGAGGTAATATAACAATGGGTAAAATTTTGTATGTCAATGGGTCATACTGTTCATTTTCTACTGATCAGATGTCGGTGAAAACTGTGATCTGATCTTGTATGCGATGGATGATCCTGTGTGGTTAACCTCTAAATACGATGTCATGTACATATTGTATGTCTAGCTGATAGCAGGAAAATATATTAATGGGTTCTGATTTTCATATATGATTTATATATGGGTAGGGATTTTGGCAAGAATCAATATATGAATGGGGTGGTTTTTAAATTCCAGCCAGACGTCGGTACCCAAATTTGTGTGTTGAGATCCCCCCGTGCCGTTGTTTAACCTCGGATTTGTAGTTTGGATAAGTATATTCAACAAATGAACAATTTTATAGATTAAAGACCACCCGGTAACAATTTAAAAAAATAAATAATAATAATTAATTAAGATAGAAATAGAAATACATATACTAGGTAAAAAAAATAAAAGAGGAATTATTTCTAATTATAATCTCAGGAAATCAAGTCATTGTACATTTGTAAAGTCTTAGATATGACAACAGTTTGATGAACAACAAATTTATAACATTGTCATGTCAACTTATTTCAAACGGGATTGCACATCCTCATTTTTACGGCCATATTGTTTACCGTGCCCGGAAATTTAGAAACGATCCTGGTAAACTTATCGATCCTTTAAATAAACTTATTCTAAAAGGTTACCAATTCAACACTGTAATTAGATCATTAAATATTGTTTTTATTGGTACTGATATTGATTTTGTTATCAGTAAATTAAAAGCAAACTAAATTTTATTGTTATATATATATACACATTCATGGATCTACAATCTGTCGATACCTGTATCTTGGCATTGCACAAGGTCATGTTTTTTTCTGATTGTTTATGACGTCTTTACACTAAATCCATTGGATGTTGGATGTGTACGGATTGATAATTTAGTCTAAGATGCATGATTTTTTTTAATTAGTTGTTAGTGGCTTAGAACTAGCTGTCAGTAACTGCGAGTACTCTCAGATCTGTACTTAGTGTCTTTATGTTGTTTGGATGTACAAGTACCCGGCCACGTCCACTTGTATTTGTAGCATTTGTATTTGTATCCATCTGATGAGTTAAGCCTCTTTCAACTGATTTTTACATCGCGATGACCTTGAGGTCATCCCGATGTATTGCTATCGCCTAGATTTCCATTATGTAAATTAGTTTTGGGTTTGTAACCGATCTATAATCATGATAAATACGCGCACATCAACGAGTGCAAAATAACATTCCTTATCGTTTGATATAAATACATCTCTTCAATGAATACTGATAAAAATATTTTTGTTTACAACATAAATTAATAATATGAAAATGTTTTGTAGTTAGATATATATATATAAGTAAAAAATCATTGATAATATCAATGCACACGTACCGAAAAATTGTGTTAAAGCATGCGGAAGAATATCTCAAAGAACGTTTTGTGAAAATACCGTCAAGGACCGGTAACTCTGTAATTGATTTTGCGGGAAAATATGAATGCCTACTCGTATCCAATCTTAGAAAAATCGAATTTTTACAGAAAAGTGTCCACCATGCACTTGCATTGCACTATTTTTAGAATAGTAGAATAGAATGATATACAAATGGATTCAAATCATATATATATGTAACTGTTATTTTAATATAATATAAATAACAACTCAGTGTATACTGATTTGTATCACTACAATATAATAGTTATTACGGTGGAGTTGAATTTCCTGTCATTTATTCATCATCCACGCACGAACTTGTCTCAGAAAAAAATATATCTCTGTACATTAACCTCAGTTTTAGGTAAAGAGATATGTTGTTTTTTTCTGAGACAAGTGCTTTTGACCATCCTCAAGAACTTGTGGTCATCCGATGTTCAGTACTTCAGTACTTTGATTATAGTTCGTTCTTATGTTGTACTGTTACACCACTGTCCCAGGTTAGGGGGAGGGTTGGGATCCCGCTAACATGTTGAACCCTGCCACATTCTGTATGTATGTGCCTGTCCCAAGTCAGGAGCCTGTAATTCAGTGGTTGTCGTTTGTTTATGTGTTACATATTTGTTTTTCGTTCATTTTTTGTACATAAATTAGGCCGTTAGTTTTCTCGTTTGAATTGTTTTACATTGTCATTTCAGGGCCTTTTATAGCTGACTGTGCGGTATAGGCTTTGCTCATTGTTGAATGCTGTACGGTTACCTATAGTTGTTAATTTCTGTGTCATTTGGTCTCTTGTGGAGAGTTGTCTCATTGGCAATCATACCACATCTTCTTTTTTATATCAGATGGGTAGATAGGTTAAGCTCCTCTTATTACAAGTTGGCGTGATTCGCCCGTCATGCAATGCCAGTGTCAACAAATCATTAAAGGACCAAAGATGTCAATGACAACAATTACATGTAGTATTTTAAATGTATATACATGTATGCAGCTAGTGCATGTTTAGTTTCCTCTAGTATGCATTTAACTTCA
Organism: Mytilus californianus; assembly: GCF_021869535.1. Lineage (NCBI taxonomy): Eukaryota > Metazoa > Mollusca > Bivalvia > Mytilida > Mytilidae > Mytilus > Mytilus californianus. Next base: position 2,751,291 of record NW_026262723.1, read on the forward strand.
ATTTGTCTTAATTATTTGTCAATTGTAGACGAAAGCGGAAAACAGATGAAATCGCGAGGAATATGTCCACAGTATACTATTCAACAGTACCAGATGAAGTAACACTTGAAAAAGCTTCCGATAATCCTCACGGTGATGGCAACGGAGCATGTCTCCTAAATGAGACAGATGTTTATAATCACTTGGGTGACACAGATCAGCAAAACCAAACAGATTTAACTGGACCCGTCTATGACCATACCGGTTTAAAAGATAACGACCAGTACGACATTTCCATTATTTCTGAGAAGCGGATGAATAAAGATGGCGACGATTTTAATCATTACGATTTAATGCAAGTTAGCACAGATAACAATTCTGTCTACGATGAAACAAAAAGGAAAACAAATGGAAATAAAAATATTGTTTCTATTGAAATATATGATCATGCAAAACAGACAGAAAATGACTATTACACAACAGATACTCAAAGACAACATGAACCATGTGAACATCTTAATGACCCCACGTATGAAAAGTCTGGACCATGTGACCATCCTAATGACCCCATGTACGATCAGTCTGGACCATGTGACCATCTTAATGACCCCATGTACGATCAGTCTGGACCATGTGAACATCTTAATGACCTCACGTATGATCAGTCTGGTCCTTTAGAAGCTGTCATTTTCGAAAAGTGTGAAACAAAGCAAAGTAACACGGAAGAGCAATGACATAACAAATATTCCTCACAATTTTAATTCGACTGACTCTCACTGGTGGCTGAATATATCTATGCTTTAAAAGATACAGAAAAACAATCTCGAAGCAGAACCTTAAGCATAAAAAAATCTTAAATGTTTGGGTAAGAAAATGTTGGGGTACTTGTATGATAAATTGCTACAGTAATGATGGTAATATTATATTGTTTTCAATATGAAAAAAGGGGTTGTCCTCTACTGTGAAAGTTATGAGACATGATATTGTATGTTTTTGTAATTTTGTTAAACATACCAGTTTGACTGCACGAGTTGGTTTATTATAATGCAATGTTTTGTACGCTGAAGTATGCAATAATTGACAACACTTCTTTACATTTGTAGAGACGTAGGTAAGGGTGAATACTCACAATCATTCAATCAGTACCTTTCAAGAAGAAATATTTACGAACAAATTAAACTAAAATAACTGATTCATTTATAGTTTATTCTCTTTGATATAGTATAATTCTCTCGCAAATATGATACTGTGAATTCATTTTTATTCGTTGGATACCAATTTTCGTGGATTTCGTTGGTACAGTGAACCACGAACTCAAATGTTCAACAAATTACAATTTTTTTATTAGGTTGAATGCAGACTCTGACAATACCACGAAATCAAATATTCATGAAAAAGCAATTTTTCCTCAGTCCACGAAAATGCAAGTTTTCCTCAATCCACGAAAATTGGTACTCACGAAAATAACTGAATCCACAGTAGTCTATTAAGTTATAGGCCCTTTGATGTCATGCAAGGCTGAATTGTTAAAAATTTTGAAAGAATCAACTCAATTTTGAAAGCATTACACTAAGTGATTGCTTATAAAATAAACCAGTTCATAGTTAGTTACTTGTTAAATACAGGAATCCGTAATATTAGTCAGTTTAAAAATTGATTAACCCTTTAAGTGAAAAGAATTTATCATTTTACCCGTTTCGTGTTCGTTTCTTCGTCCATTCCCATATTGTATTTTTCACTCCTCAGAAACTATACTGCCTGGATTTTACGGGAACTATTAGCAACCTTGCAGTATCTTATGGAGTTTTCATCTCCTGTCTTATTTTTATAAACAAAACCAAATTATTCTGTAAACAAGAAAGATGGGAAGAGAATTTCTATCCGGAAGTCCTTGCATGTAACAACTTAGTAGATGTCAATGTAACATCTGTTATTATTTTGTAGCCATTTTGTACATTATAATATTATTATTCTTAAAAGTCAAATAAAAGTAGTTATGACTAAATAAAACTTTTAAAAAATGTTTATATTCAAGTTAAAGCCATAGATTATGCATATACAGCATTAAAACCTTGACCAAATGTATTACGCTCAATGATGATATTAATAAAGATAAACTAAACGAAATATTAGAGATGCACACTCACTAGACTGGTATGATATACGTTTAAATTATAAACTAGTATATTAAGTACTGGTTTCATTTTCCAATGTGATCATAATCTGTCTATTATAGTATCAGTTAGCTTTCGTATTTTGCATAACAATAAGTCGACAGTCTTGTCGGGAGCTTTCGACAAAATAAAATGGCGATTTCGTTGTTTGGAAAGTGTATAATAGTTGGGATTATTTGCAAAGGTAATGTTTATTTCTTCTTCTTATTTTATCCGTTTTTATCTTGTCAATCAAACAATTAATATAAAAAAAGGAGATGTGATATTATTGCCATTGAGACAACTATCAACCAGAGTTCGTATGACGTGGATTTAAGCAAATATAGGTCACCGTCCGGCCTCCATCAATGAGAAAAAACCCATACCGTATAGTCAGCTATGAAAGGCTCCGACATGAAAAATTTGAAACAATTCAAACATGTAAACTAACGGCATAATGTATAACTATAACATTTACGATAAACAAATAGGAACCAACACCAACCACTAAATTACAGGTTCCTGACGTGGGATAACTACATAAAGAACATGTTTTCTGTGCGTTCAATCCTCCCATAGCACAACATAAGAACAAACTGTAAAAATCAGTTGCAAAAGTCTAAACTCAATAGATCGATATAAAGCACAAAAACAACTAACATAAAAACCAGAAACACAAAGAACTGATATAAGAGTACTCGCAGTTACTACAAGATAGCTCTTCCAATGTACAGTCGCTGATATTAGAGTGATGGGCATCATGGCTTTATATCATTCCTTAACCACTATTGTTGGTTATTTGTTTTCTACTGTGTGTGTTTTTTGGCTATTTATTCTATATTATTGTGATTTATATTGCCAAGTTAAAATATTTTAGAATATGTTTTATGGACCCTTATCATTCATCTGATTGAGCTAGGTGAACAGGGGGACGATCCAAATCTGAAAACAAATTTCATGTATTCCAATCTCGCAACATGTTCATTTGTCCGTCCCAAGTCAGAAATAAAATTGAGAATGGAAATGGGGAATGAGTCAAAGAGACAACAACCCGACCATAGAACAGACAACAGCAGAAGGTCACCAACAGGTCTTCAATGCAGCGAGAAATTCCCGCACCCGGAGGTGTCCTTCAGCTGGCCCCTAAACAAATATATAGTTCAGTGATAATGATGAACGCCATACTAAACTCCAAATTGTACACAAGAAACTAAAATTAAAAATAATACAAGACTAACAAAGGCTAGAGGCTCCTGACTTGGGACAGGCGCAAAAATGCGGCGGGGTTAAACATGTTTATGAGATCTCAACCCTCCCCCTATACCTCTAGCCAATGTAGAAAAGTAAACGCATAATAATACGCACATTAAAATTCAGTTCAAGAGAAGTCCGAGTCTGATGTCAGAAGATGTAACCAAAGAAAATAAACAAATGACAATAATACATAAATAACAACAGACTACTAGCAGTTAACTGACATGCCAGCTCCAGACTTCAATTAAACTGATTGAAAGATTATGTCTTCATCATATGAATATCAGGCACAATCCTTCCCGTTAGGGGTTTAGTATCATACCATCATAACATATATGAGAAGAACATAACCCGTGTCATGCCAACAACTGGTTTTTAAATAAATGTGTTTAGTGCCGATGCAAAGACCCTATAAGTGAATCAATATTAACGCCAAAATATGCAATCTTTAATGACCTGACAACAGTATCGTAACTATATCCCTTCTTAATAAGTCTATTTAAAGAAACCTTATCAGTGGAGCTTTGTAATATCGTAATGCTTTTTCATTTAGAAAATTTAGAATTGTTTTCAGATCTTTGATGATAGTTTGTGATAAAAATATATAAGCAACCTTTCTATACTCGGGGCGATTTATAGCTTGCCATAGACACTTTTCTCTTGTATAAAACCCTATGCTGACTTTTTTTATCTTTTTTTTATGACTCTGACTGCTGCTGCGTTGACATGTTCTAAACCCGTTCAAAACAAAGGCGTCATATGTTGTATTATTAATCTATAACTTTACAATGGAGCCTTTGTGTATGCAACCAGTGTATAAATCTCAATGACCAAAAATGATACCAATGCGATGTATAGTATAACATTCACAATTATACCATAGTTTCGTTATATCTGAACTTCGAAAAAAAGAGGGAAGAAAGCAAGGCTGGGGAACTTAGAATATTGTGTCTGAATTTTTAGACAAGAACAACAACAGCGTCGAAGCAGGGCCACTAGCCAATCTGATATATATTTATTGGAAACAATTAATTAATTAGGCCAAATAAACTATAACTTCATTTGCACTTTGGTGGATAGTTGTCTCATTGGCAATCATATCTCCTTATATTTATATAAAAAAATGTGTTATAGGTAATATAAATATATATACTAATTTGTTTTTAGTACGAATAGGTTGATAGCCTCAATATTCGGTAATTGAGATTTATACTCGGCCCATAGGCTCCATTCATTATTGTATAGCTATATAGGTTAACAAATTGTAGTACACTGTTGACATTTTGACTTTAATGCGGTTGCTTAAAAAGTAGTAATAATAATGTTCGATTCGTCTCGTGTGGTTATTGACGGGGTTTCAACAAAAAATATGGTATAATTAACGAAACACCGAAAACCTATCCAAAAGATACGAAATATCTACATCTTAGTACAGACATTTTTTACAAATAACTGCCAGCTGCATTGAGAACGTAGTCAGCGTGTATTGTTGAAAACCAGTCTATGACCTCAAGATTTCTAGTTTTTATATCGTTTGGTTGCTGTCTTACTAACGTAAATGTCTTTTCATACATAATTAGCATACTTCAAATGTTTGTCGAGATGGTCGACAATATTTTGGATTGTATCCAATGAATGATTTCGAAAATAGTATTTTTTTCAACTTCCTCCTTTATCACTATTCTAATTTTTTTATGGATTGTAATATGAATATAGTCTCTAATAAGGACTTTAGCTACGGTTTTATAGTTCAAACTTTCACCATATTTCCGCTATATCCGTATCCTTATTGAAAAGTTCGTGATCACTTCCTCAATATGAGATCAATGAGTCCAATATTATTTCTTCCTGATTTGTTTTGTCAGTCAAAGGTCTGATTTGTATTAGAACCAATTGCTAAACTATCAATAGTAATTTTAAAGCACTTCGTCGATATTGACAAATGTTGTGTTTTGTGTACTTTTTTGGGCATTTTAGTTTTTCGTTTTTTGCCATATAGTTGCCAGTTTGTCACCGAGTTTGAATATCCTTGTAGTATCTTCCGCCTCTCTTTGACAACAAGAGTATTTATGAAGCATTGTGTCTACCTTGACAACCAGAGTACTTATTAAGAATTGCGTCTACCTTGACAACAAGAGAACTTATAAAGCATTGCGTCAAGTATCTTGACAATGCATGTCCTTTAAAGCAATGACAATAAGAGAACATTAACGCATTGCTTCTATCTTGACAATAGAGTACATTAACGCATTGCGTCTATCTTGACAAAAGAGTACCTTAAATTTGGTTTGAAGGGCTATTCAGGTATTTGAATATCTTTTTAACCTGTAGCGCTGTACTTCGGTTTTAATTTTGAAAATGTCAGCCCATATAAACCAATGAATAAAACAGTCAAACTGTGTTATAATTAAACAAAGGTTAATGTATTCCAATTAGTGGATACTGATCTGATACTGCTCTCTTTCGTTTTTTTGAAGATCTGGAGAGGGGTGGAGATCTTGTTCTCTCATACCTTATAAATATAAAAGCCTTATATGATCAAAAACATTTTAGTAACAGTGGCGGATCCAGGGGGGAGGGGAGTCCGGGGGTTGGAACCCCCCCCCCCCCCCCTTTTATAAATTTCTGGATCCGCCCCTGAGTAATCTGACATAAATTTACATGCATATTGGTCATTATAATTTTTAAAGATGTTCCGACAAAACATGATTTCCAAACAAAAGGGAGGTAACTTTTAAAGATGAATATTTGTAGAATTGAATGCGTTACAAGTGAACATGAATTCTCACATCACGGCAGCTATCGGTGATTCAGATGTAGAGCTCAGATGTCAGCTTACAACAGAAAACGATGATTTTGTCAATCTCATTCATTTAACAGCCAGAAATAAAACAACTAACAGTTTTTACCAGATAATAACATTTTATCCACCACATCGTAACAAAGTAGCATCTTTAAGCACTGGCGGACAGTATCTCAGTGGACGTGTTTCACTTACGAACCCTACAGGTTCTCTCAACGTCGCCATCATGTCTTATAATTCAGTACAATGTGAAGATGACACTGACTATGGATGTGATGTATATTATGATAATAATGGACAATTAAATACCATGCAATCTGATCCCACAACGATAACTATTACAAGTATGTACATATATATATAATGTTAGTATTTATACTTGGAGACCTAAATAACGCAACACACACATTTATGTTCCATATAACCAGTAGGATTTGGTTGTTGATTGTTGTTGGCCTAACGTTCAGTGCCAAATATTTCAGGACGATCCAGAAATTTAAAAGCTATTTTATAATGATTTAACCATTCAGAAATGTTACAGGTTAGTATTCTGTAATAGCCAGATCATCAATTTTCCTACATTTTTCCAAAGAAAACAAATTCCGCATGTTTGCCCAGGAACTCACATACTGCATATATTGAAAAAGGTTATCATCTTTATTATAATTTCTTATTTGTAAAAAAAAACAACAAAAAACAAAAACCAAAAAACAAGAAAATTAAATATATAGAACATTCATGAAAGTTTTAAAAATTGTATGCATCAATTGTTGGAATCAATGCCATGAAAAATTGGCAATTTTATAAAGGAAATAGCCGTCTACATGTATCAATTGTATCACACAAACATATTTGATGGCCATTTGTACAGGTTATTTAAATGGCAAGTACACATTCTGTATGTCGTTATGTTTTTGGTGAGTTATTTTTATAGTCAATGAATATAGATTATGATAAATGTTAATTGCACTGCTCGGATTTCAATTGTTTAAGATACTAGTACACTGTTTTAAAGGATACGTATGTTTAACAATACAATGGATTTTAACAATAGTCGGGAACTTGTTTGTTTTTTTCTTTCAAGTTTTACAAAAATGTTACTGAATAAATATTTGCTTAACTAATAAAATTGAGAATGGAAATGGGAAATCTTTGTATGTGCAACCGGTTACCGTGCATGATATGTTAATCAGTAGAATGACTTCAGTATACGAATTTTGATCAACAGCAGAAAAAAAAATACACGTTGTAAAGATACGGCTGACCAAAAAGGTGCAGACGAAATCACGCAAAGCAACCAAAAATACATTTTATAGACAAGATGAAAATACCGAAAGGTAGGGAAGATATAGGATATATACAAAACTAAAAACGAAAGACAAATATGTTAGACAGCAACAAATGACAACAAACACATTACAGACTCTTGTATCATGCTTACTCTGTTTGAGGTGGATAATTATTTCAAAATCCTCACTTATCTTATTTACTCGTTTTAATAAACTACTTTTTATGAAGTATTTCCAATTCAACAAAAATAAGCTGTTAGAGTCGACTCTTAGGAATATTTCATTCTTTCCAATGATGTTTGAAAAAGTAAAGTGTATTTACAATTCTTTGTATATTTATGATTCCAACTACTGTGTACAACAAATATAATAAAAAAATGTTTTGAACGTCTAAACTAGATAATGGTTTAGAATATTTAAAAATTTGTGAATTTATACAAGACAGCGTATGCTAAAAGTGGGTAGCAGATTCACAAAGTAAGAAACAAACCGACCATCAAGAATACTGTTGTATAGTATAACTTTAATTATATTAAAATGTAGTTTTTCTATTTCAATAAATTATATTATACTTGAAAAAGAGGGACGAAAGATACCAGAGGGACAGTCAAACTCATAGATCGAAAACAAACTGACAACGCCATGGCCAAAAATAAAAAAGACAAACAGACAAATAATAGTACAGATGACACAACATAGAAAACTAAAGACTAAGCAACACGAACCCCACCAAAAACTGGGGGTGATACTTTTAAAAGTAATTTAAAAGACCTTTTAATTAGGTTCAACCAGTTCCAATCTAATTAAAGGTAGTTCTCAGCACTTGCTCCTTATTTTGATTTGAATGTTTATAATAATTATTTATGTCGTTGTTAGATTATTGTTTACATTAACAAAATTGTACATGTACTGTAACAGACTATATTTATATTGTTTCAAGCGATTTCTACATAACTTTCTACAAATGTAGGTCCATCATCAAAGCCAGACAGTGTGGTAATGTTTCCTTCCGCTGGTATAGTCCACGAGGACTATGTTTCGTTTATCTGTAAGGGTGATGTAGGTAATCCAGCCGGCACATTCATCTGGAGAAAGCATCTCGCTGGTGAACATAATCCTGTTATTTACAGCGAACCCGTGACTGTTCCCACGGAGATACCAGGAAGTTGCAGTTTCCATGGTACCAGTAACTTGACTATACAATTAACAGAGGATGATAATGGTGCAACAATAAGCTGTGTAGAACAGTCATACCAGGTAGAGAATATGATGAAAAAAACGTCACCATTAATCATACATTGTAAGTATTAATCATAATCAAGTATAGAGGTGTTAATTAGGTCGTCAGAATCAAATGTTCCAGTAAGTGTCAATACAAGGAACAGCAACAAAAACTATTCCCGTGATACGTCTGCTATTTCTAACAGAATTCCTCCAAACTTGCTCAGATTTTCTACAAAACATGAAGTTGTGCATCTCACATCTTTTATCTGTTTGAATTATTTGGTTTTTCATGCCAAAACATGAACTGTGCCATCTCTGTGGTAAACTCGTCATCCGTTGGTGAATCACACATTTTGTAAAGTTAATATAGAATGGTCAGTTTGTTTGCAGCTACTTACCTGGTTTAAATGCATGCAATACTTCATAACTAGAAAAACTTTTATAGCAGGTGCATGCATTTAGATATCATAAATTGTTCAACCCTGCTACTAAATTTAGATTAAGATGAGTTCTGCATCGAGCTTTGTACAGTGTTATTGGTTTATTCTTGAAGAAATTTTACCTTGATGATTTTCTAGATATTTTTTAAACAGTTGTTTTGTTGGGTAGGTGTCTCTTTGACGTAAAGCAACCACATGCACATACCATTTTGTTAATAGTTTACAGAGTAATATAGATAAAAAGAGGGGTGTACTATATAATGCTATACGGTATCCGTACAGCAACCAACCAACACACAACAAATGAAGATGGTTTACCAATGTCAGTTCAATATCATAGTCGGAAGCGACGCAACGACGAATTCTTACATGTATTGATGACGTCCACTAACAGGTGACTGAAATGTGAACACCCCTTGCAATCTTTGTATTTTATTTTAGAGTAATCATAAATTTTCAAACAGTAATAATCTCTTGCTGTTTGATATGCTTCATAACTGACTCCTCAAAATTCACCACATATTTGAAACTATAATCAAGGTATTAATTCAATCAGATCAGAATTATTAATTCTTTATTTTAATGTAATTTCAGATAAAGTAAGGAACGTTGAAATATCAAAAGATCCGGATGTTGACACTCATATTCGAGACCCTATGAACCAGATCAACTTAACATGTGTCGCTGAGGGTAACCCTTCACCTTATTACAACTGGTACAAAGAACCAGATTTGGAGACTGTTGTGTCATCTGGCGATACTTTCATTATCAAGGAAATGTTTACAAATAAAAGTGGTATATACAGATGCAAGGCCTACCACTATATAAGCGGGGCAATGTATAGTGAGGAGCAGATGGTCAACATAACAATAGGTAAGGTCACACCAATAAAATAAGCATAATTTCGCCTGTAACTAGTGACTGTTTCCGCTTAGGTTATAAAATGATCACGAAACTATCAATCCTCATTTTTTGACACAACAATCTTCTGTTAAATAATTTTAATTTTGTGTTTATTCTGATTTCTTTTCACAGTCCTGCAGTGATATCTTTTCTGCAATCAATTACATTAAAGAGGTTTGTTTTTGTTCGACTGCATTTCCGGTTTTATATAGCAACAGTTTTACCTGATTCTATATGCTAAAACAAACTAATTTTCGCGGATACATTTGTTTCATTTGTTACACTTTCATTTAATTTCGCAAAGATAAAATTCTAGCAATTTTCAAACGTTCTTATTCTATTTATATAATTGAAAATCCAAGTTTCAAATATACATGGGTTGTTCATTTATTATTCTCCGGAATGTCCCGAAAATTGACGGTGTTTAGACATAGTACAAACTTACGTTCACGTACACGTGACATTGTGTCAAAAATATTAATTGATTGACAATTTCTTTTCAGTTGAAGACCCGAATAAAATGCCATCATGGGGAGATCCTAAAACTAAAAGTGGGAGTACAGGTAAACATCATCCTATTTACATATACTTCATTTCAGGGTTTGAATAATAGTCTTTGTAAACTTGTTATAAATAGTGATAAAAAAATAGAAAGCAAGTCAACACCATTGCCAACAGAAATAAACAACCAAGACAATTTAATTTACCTTTCCTCAAACCTCTACCCCAAAAAAAAAAACATATTAAGCTCGGGTGCCCAGGAAGGGAAAACAATTTTTATATGTGCCTGTCCCAAGTCAGGAGCCTGTTATACCGTGGTAACCGTTGGTTACTGTCTGTCATATTTGGGCTTTTTTCGTCAACTTTATAATTTTGTCATTAATCGGGACGTTGTTTTTTGTTTGTTTTATCGTAGTCTTATAGATGACTGTATAGTATGCGTTTTGCTCATTATTGAAGGCTATAAATGCTTTAATCAATGTTATTTGGACTCTGGTAGTTAGTTATTTTATTTGAAATCATACCATATCCGCGTTTTATATATTATGTCATTCCCTAAAAAACCAAACACCTCGGTGGTTTCGTGGTAGCGTGTTTGCCTCAAGTGCATAAGGTCGTGGGTTCCAACCGTGGTCAATCAAACTAAAGACTGTAAATTGATATTTGCTGCTACTATGCTAAGCATGCGACATAAAGGAGTTAGAGCAAAGACTGGTTGGCTCGCAGTCCAAATAATGTGTCAGGGTAAGGTGACATGTCTTTCTGTGGACTGCTACCTTGTGAACTAGCACGTCAAATATCCGGCTCACCGTGTCGATCTAGTAGTACAATGCAAGGTTCATATTCATAACGCAATAACATGTTCTCTTCCTGAATATGCATTTAACTTGCCACTGGAAGTTAAACAGTCATCCGTTGTTTGACTCCTGACAAGTAAAAGATAAATTTGTTTATATGTCACATTCGGAGATAGACGATGAATGAATTGATGTATCTGTTTTCTTATTTAGCTCACAATATCTTTGCTATGAAACTAATATAATGTATTTTCTGTGTTCTTTATTGTCTCACTGCAGTTTGCAAATAGGGTGCATTATTGTTTGAGCGCACATGAACATGTAATAACTATACCTTGAGTATTTTTATAGAGGGGATCCTAGCCTTTTTTTTTTATCTTATTGAAATTATACATCTTCAGTTGTCATTTAACTTAGCCATCTCAGTTATTTTACGCTCTTTATGTTTTATGTTGTACTTGGTCATGAAATACACATCATTTAAAACCCTTTGCACCTTTCCTTTATTTTCGTGTGCTTATACATTCACTTTATATAGAGAGACTCATTTCAGTGGACGCAATTGTGAATAAAGATAATATCAAGTTTCATTACTTAGGGATTATAATATGAGCTCCACACACATACATATATACCTACGATGATGCATTGTTTCTTTATGATGTTATGAATTCACGTGATTGATGATATAAAGACTTGTAACTTAAGAAAGCGTTGAAGGTGTACATGGAGGCATAGGTTTTGGATTTCTATACACAGCTTTATAATTACCAGATCATTTCATTTTTTAAACATCGAATGAATTTTATATACCTTTTCAGCACATTGACACAAAATAGAGACTTGAAATGGATGTCTATAATTAGTTTTCAAATAAGAAACCGAACAATGTCAAATACCTCTCGATATTCTAATAATTAAAATTGGAGTTTTGCATCGAATTACAATGTATACTACAAGTTTTAATTTGTCACATTTGCATTCCCACCATAATATCTACAATCGTACAATGAAGCAGTTAATTCAAATCTGATATACGAATGATCTCCCCTAACACTGAAAGCGCATCTGATTCCATATACATGTATCTATCCACTGTCAAAAAACACAAGACAAAAAGAAAACAATAGGGTGATTTTTCATTGTTGTGTATGCGTTTATCTGGCATGTGACATAAATGAAATTATTGAAGAATTTGGGAGAAGTTCTGTATTTCCTCTGCACTGTGCACACGCTGCATATACCATGGATTTTATTTTTACATCGCGATGACCTTGAGGTCACTCCGATGTATTGCTATCGCCTAGATTTCCATTATGTAAATTAGTTTTGGGTTTGTAACCGATCTATAAACATGATAAATATGCGCACATAAACGAGTGCAAAATAACATTCCTTGTCATTTGATATAAATACATCTCTTCAATGAATACTGATAAAAATATTTTTGTTTACAACATAAATTAATAATGTGAAAATGTTTTGTAGTTAGATATATATATATATATAAGTAAAAAATCATTGATAATATCAATGCACACGTACCGAAAAATTGTGTTAAAGCATGCGGAAGAATATCTCAAAGAACGTTTTGCGACAGGACCGGTAACTCTGTAATTGTTTTTGCGGGAAAATATGAATGCCTACTCGTATCCAATCTTAGAAAAATCGAATTTTTACAGAAAAGTGTCCACCATGCACTTGCATTGCACTATTATTAGAACAGTAGAATAGAATGATATACAAACGGATGCAAATCATATATATATATGTAACTGTTATTTTAATATAATATATAACAACAAATCAGTGTATACTGATTTGTATCACTACAATATGATAGTTATTACGGTGAAGTTGAATTTCCTGTCATTTATTCATCATACTTGCACGCACTTGTCTAGAAAAAAATATATCTCTGTACATTAACCTCAGTTTCAGGTAAAGAGATATGTTGTTTTTTTTCTGAGACAAGTGCTTTTGACCATCCTCAAGAACTTGTGGTCATCCGATGTTCAGTACTTCAGTACTTTGATAATGATATCCTTCTGTGTCTTTTTTAGGAAATAACTGTGTATGCCATGGTCTTGATTCTCATAATATCTCTTTGTTTTTTTTTAATTCTGAATAACTTATCACTGAACAAGTTTCTCAGATTTTCAGTTTTACAACTTTTTTTCGATATTACTTCATTTTCCAAAATCACACAGTAATTCAAAGAATATATATAGTGCAGTTTAGAATGTACAATATATAAAATAAGAAACTCAGTTCAATGTTTTTCCTTTCAACGATAACTTTTTTGTTTTACGATAAATACATAAAGAATAAATTATTGAAAAAATGCACAAAAGAAAACAGAATAATAGGACAATAAATAGAATGAGAAAAAGCCTCCCCCCCCCCAAAAAAAAAAAAAAAAAAAACAAAATGCATTTAAGAGATATCACTCATCAACGTTAAATTCCTCAAGGAAAAGGAAACGTCAAAATATGACATCAGCTTTTTTTGTTTCCACTGTTGAGGTTTCTGATTTTGGCCAAGGTACATGAAATGATTATGGGTTGACAGGTATTTTAAAAAGGTGTATACAACCGTGTACTATAGAAATATGTTTTTGATAAGGCACTTAACCCTTGGATACATAAGTAGATGTAAAAATCACAGTTCACGCTACATATAGAAAGTTTACCGTTAAATCGTAAACATAATTATCCCCCTCCCCAAGAAATCAAGTAAACAGATTCTAATGCAAAGATAGAGGTGGCGTACAAATGTATCAAATAAATTTAACTGTTGTTAAATCGGTTTCAATTCTTCTAAACATAAGGGGTTGACTTGGGTAAAGAAGTATGGTTTACCCTGGACTTCTGTGCCATCAGTAAAACCATCGGTACGATGGGTGTCCGTTTATATGTGCGGGAGGATAAAATTGCAACCACGTCAGGTCTGAAAAGGACATTAATTTTAATCAGATGCATCTAATTGGTAATTGTCACGATCTTTGTAAATTTAAGATCGCTTGTAAAAATGCTCTGAGAAGTCCGTAGCTAGCCTGATGAAAGGCAACATTTCTGTCACTGTCTTACATTCCCCCTTATTTTCTAGTGGCATTCAAATCTCTCCTTCCATCGAGGTTGTTTTACCTTTTAAGTAATCGTCTAACTGTTTTATTTTCTATTTGTTTTCGTCTTGAATATGCGTGATATAGTTGCCACTGGACGTTAAACATGTTACAATCAAATATTATATGTTATTGTGTTATCTGTTGCAGTGATAGTTGTGGTAATACTGGCTTTAGTTGTGGTGATAACCGTTGTAATTCTCAGTTATATTTACTACCGCAGAAAAAAGTAAGTACAAAAAGGTCGCCATGAGAGTAATTTTTATGAAGGTAAGGTTTTTTCTTCTTTTTCGTTTCGACTAAATAAATTATTAATACGAGTAAGAAATGATTACAACTTTCATTGTAGTTTTTTTTTCTTTTATTTCACACTTTTCCTTATTATCACGATTAGAATGACAAGAAGCTATATCAACTTGAAATTGGCTCAAGGTTATGTTTGGGTCAACATAAAAAAACATCGTTCAAGCAATCTGGCGATAGACAAAATGCACTCTGAAGTCTCGCTCTCATAGTGTGTTACCTAAATTTTTGTTAAAGTTGTATCTATACTTTTAAATTGAAACAAATAACTTCATTGACTTTCATAGACAACTAAAAAAATAAACAAATGCAAAATTGAGTTTCAAACAAAAGTTTCATCCAAAGATGAATATACATGTTACATGTATATGTGCCTAAGATGAAAAAAAAAGGCCTCGACATGACAAAATTCAAAACTAATTAAAAAAAAACCAACGGTCTGATTTATGATACGAATAATTAACGAAAACCAACGAAAGATGACACACAGCAACCAACGACAACCACACAAAGAATGTTGCGGGGTAAAACAGGTTTGTGAGCGTTCACAATCATTGGTTGATTTACATTTAAGTCGATGACCGTGAATGAAATTCGTCACCACATTTACCGAATTATTTCAATTATATATATTTTTTTCAATTCATGTTAATATCTATTTAAAAAAATAATTTAACATACCAGGCATACAGTTTATTTCGTCAAACAGGGATTTCGTCTACATAAGACTCATCAATGTGACTCGAATTAAAATATTTTAAAGGCAACTGAATTACAAAATTCAAGAGCGTCTACTAGATAATTAATCTTTTAAAAGGTTGCCCAAATATTGCTAAGAGCATGTACATGTATATATCTAGTTATATATAGAAAGACAAAAGCAATGGTAATATTATCATATCTTTTAAATACTTTTGTTTCAGCATAGAATCTTCAGACTTAAGAGAAGTTTTGTCCAAATTCAAGTGTCAGCAAGTATTTTCTAGAATCAAATGTCCTCGATCGTTCCCAAGAATCAAATGTCCACGTTCGTTCCCGAAAGTCACATGTCCACAGTTCTTAAGAAGAAAAGTAAGTGAGACAAAGGTTGGTAGCGGTGAGAGTTGGGCGGAGTCTGATAGAAGTTCTATCCACACTGATCATAATATAGACCTGTCTCCAGAATATTCTACAGTTATTAATGAAAACGAGACTATAGATACCAGACCTAAGGCACATCCGAGAAAGAATCATTATGATGACGTAGTAATGCAATTGGATGAGAAATCAGGTCAGAAAAGAATAGTTCCAACTTCCGATGATCACCTTGACGACGACATGGTTAAATCAGCTGATGACTCGACATTGTACACAAATGCAAAACTGGTAGAACAAAACAAATTAACGTGAGTGACTGTGAGATTTACAATTTGCAACTTAATCATATGGCATTTAAGATGATAAAGTACAGGTACTTTCTATCTAATATATATATCTCTTCAGAAAGTATCAAACTTAAAATTTTAAAAAAAGAATTGAAAACAACGAAAGCAATTTTATCTTTTTTATACCGTTAAAAGTAATATCAAAACATTTTTTGGTCAGTTTTGTTCGACGAGTGGTAATATTTTTCACAATGAAATTAACAAACTGTGAATTTTTATTCGAATGACTGTTTAGAACAATTGTACTTCTGTAAGGTGTAGAGTGACAGTCGGATTTTGAAAGATTGGTTGAAATGAATAAATGTATTCTTCCCGCAAAGTAAAAATGAAAAAAAGGATGCTTCGTATTGCGTAGCAAAGACATGTAAGCAAACACAGTACTTGATAAATTACATGCATATATTGGTGATTTTGAATCTGTTCAAAGTTTTGATTTTTCTACCCTATATACCACATTGCCTCACATTCTCATTAAGAAAAAATTCACACACCTAATTAAATGGGCATTTAAAAAGTCAGAATGTGAATATATATGTTCAAACTCTTTTAGGTAATTTTTTAGTAGCAATAAACAAAAAAACTATGTCAATTGGACATGCTTTGATACTTTATATGCCCTTGAATTTTTACTAGATAACATTTTTGTTCGCTTTGGAGATTCCGTATATCGTCAGGTTATCGGAATTCCAATGGGGACTAACTGTGCACCACTTATTGCGGACCTTTTTTTGTATTGCTATGAGTTACAATTTATGACAAAAATCAGCAAAGACCCATCGAAACCACATCTGATACACAAATTTAATAATACTTTTAGATATTTGGATGATATTTTGGCTCTCAATAATGACGACTACAGTATGTATACTAAAGAAATTTATCCTGTTGAACTTACTTTAAATAAAGCTAATACTAACAATGACCACTGCCCTTTCCTCGATCTTGATATCTATATCATTAATGGAAAGCTTAATACTAAAATATATGATAAAAGAGATGATTTTTCATTTCCTATCGTTAATTATCCATTTTTAGATGGTGACGTTCCCTTGTCACCATCTTACGATGTTTATATATCTCAACTTGTACGATTCGCTCGTGTATGTAACAATGTTTTAGATTTTAACGAGAGAAATTTATGTATTACTGAAAAATTATTACACCAGGGTTTTCGATATCACAAACTAGTCAAAACATTTACTAAATTTTATCATCGGTATAAGGACATCATTCGTAAATATAGCTCAACATGCAGACTTCTTATACGTTCAGGTATTTCACATCCAATTTTTTATGGAAATATTCTTTATAAAGCACAAAAATGTCAGTATTCACCTCTGAAGCTAACAAAACCTTTAAATAGACTTATTAAGAAGGGATATAGTTACGATACTGTTGTCAGGTCATTAAAGATTGCATATTTTGGCGTTAATATTGATTCACTTATAGGGTCTTTGCATCGGCACTAAACACATTTTTTTAAAAACCAGTTGTTGGCATGACACGGGTTATGTTCTTCTCATATATGTTATGATGGTATGATACTAAACCCCTAACGGGAAGGATTGTGCCTGATATTCATATGATGAAGACATAATCTTTCAATCAGTTTAATTGAAGTCTGGAGCTGGCATGTCAGTTAACTGCTAGTAGTCTGTTGTTATTTATGTATTATTGTCATTTTGTTTATTTTCTTTGGTTACATCTTCTGACATCAGACTCGGACTTCTCTTGAACTGAATTTTAATGTGCGTATTGTTATGCGTTTACTCTTCTACATTGGCTAGAGGTATAGGGGGAGGGTTGAGATCTCATAAACATGTTTAACCCCGCCGCATTTTTGCGCCTGTCCCAAGTCAGGAGCCTCTAGCCTTTGTTAGTCTTGTATTATTTTTAATTTTAGTTTCTTGTGTACAATTTGGAGTTTAGTATGGCGTTCATTATCACTGAACTAGTATATATATTTGTTTAGGGGCCAGCTGAAGGACGCCTCCGGGTGCGGGAATTTCTCGCTGCATTGAAGACCTGTTGGTGACCTTCTGCTGTTGTCTTTTCTATGGTCGGGTTGTTGTCTCTTTGACACATTCCCCATTTCCATTCTCAATTTTATTTACAATATAGAAGATTTTGAAATGGCATGACAGGAACAGATTTATTTAGTTGTAATCTTGAGGTTGAAATGGCATGACGGGAAAAGGTTAGTTGTAATCTTGAGGTTGAAATGGCATGACGGGAAAAGATTAGTTGTAATCTTGAGGTTGAAATTACATTAATCTTGTCAATGAGGTTGAAATGGCATGACGGGAAAAGATTAGTTGTAATCTTGAGGTTGAAATGGCATGACGGGAAAAGATTAGTTGTAATCGTGAGGTTATTAGAGCCAATAGTTTTGTCGTTTTTACCTAGCCAATATGATATACAAATAAAATAATGCACATATCTAAAAATCCCGAAAAGGTTTAATATTTAATCATAATGATTGTTTATTTTGCACTGTTAATTAATTCATACGATTTTGGTTATCTTAATCCGCTCCTCTATTTGAGTGCTCTCACATCCAAATATTTTTGGTTTTACACTTTTGACCTCTACCGTACCGGATGAAGTTCATTCCAAAAACGCTTGTCGATTGTGAGTACATTTTTTTCTTGAAGTTTGTAAGTAAGTTATTGATTAAATATGCAGAAATGATTACTTCAAATTTGTTTTGATATTATTTATCTTTACAGAAAATCAACAGACCTGTCTAGAATATATGCCTCTGTAAACAAGAGACAAAGCGATGTCAGTCCACAGAGCATACCAGTGCCTGCTGCACGTTCCAAAAGTCAGCTAAATATAGATCATATAGAATTTGCTGATGCCGGAGTTAGGAGTAGACCACATAGTTTCATTGGCGAAAATAAATTGTAAGCAATTGTTCTTAAAACTTGTGTACATATTCATTAATTAACCGCCTCGGTGATCTTGCGGTACAAACGTGGCGTGTTAACTAACCTCGAGTGCGGGACGTCATGGGTGCGATTAAATGCCAGGTCAAACCAAATATCGGAAAAACTATATTTACTTTTTCTTTGTCAAGCACGCAGCATTCAGTAGTTAGAGCTCGCAGTCAGAATAATTTATTCGAATGTTGTGATATGTCTTCTGCGAACAGTTAGCTTGTGAACCACCATCGTGTTTAAATTCCTACTCAGCGTGTCGATCTTATATATACAGGATCATGATTCATATTCGTATAACATAAGAATTTTTTCTCGGCTTAGCCTGCATGTTATTTTTGCCACTGGACGTTAAACATCCAACCATTTATGCTTAATTTTTCCACATTTGCATAAAATCGGTACTTTGAAAAACAACGTAAGCCAATACCATATATCGATATAAAAACTTATTCGACGAAAAAAGCAGCTGTACAACTAACACGATTCGATGTAAAAGAACTGAAGCCTGAATCATAAATGAACGTTAACTTTCCATAATTTTTAATAAAATTTTCCGCAAATCGTGCGGCTGAACTACTATGCCGAACGTACCAATTATTGTTCTGATAATGCACTCAAAAGAAAGTTGAGCAAGTAAAAAACAATTTTTAAAGTTAAATAATTAATAATACTTCATATAGTAGGGTGCCCAGTCAACAAATTTGATCGATTTGGGTTAACGGAATAACACACGGCTATATTGTATATCATTGGAAAGAGGAGAACAAGCCTCGTCGAAATATTGATGTCGTCGTTGTCTACAGTGGTCACGATTTTCTTAAATTTGGGTCAAAGGTCAAATCTCAAATTTCAAGGAAAACGTAGAGTCACGTTTAGACAGCTGGCCACCCCTACATATTTGCGTTTATAGCAAAATAAATTCGAATAATTCAAAAGGATTATAACTATAGTTTCTATATTTAAGACTAATTTGATAATTTTATTGCCAAATATGGTTCGAGATTGACATTTGTACTTGTAAGGTGCACATTTACAATTTTCATTCAGCTGTTAAATAACAGTGACCTTGACCTTTTAAAAGTTCCAAAATCGAAATTTTTACATAAGATTCGATACAAGTGATCTTTAGAGATGTTTTTTAAATACTAACATTTATAAGTTGCCCTCCCAAAATGTTATTTTTTCCGTCTTTTGATAGAAGGTGTTCGTCATGATTTTCTGGGTAAATATCCAATTTTCTTTTGGTGAACGTGGAAGCACATCAAATAGTACTTAGTTCCAAAACTGATGAATATTTACGCAGAATTGATTGAATTAGCAGGTCTGAGTATATATTTGCTTTACAGAAATAAAAAAAAAAAACTGCAAACGGTGAAAAAGGGGGAGGGTTTATGTTACAAGTTATGAAAACAAAATGAGAATAGAAACAGCAGGCTAATCACTCCATCTTACACACTTATATCAAGTGTAATGTACATGACTTATTGAACATAAATTGGCCTACAATTGACATGAAGTTAAAGATTATCTACAAAAAGAAAGTTTTGCACAGCATCGATGTATTTCACAAACACTTGTAAACAACATCAATCTAATTAAAATATAGATCTCTGATTTCGCTATCTTCATTTGAGCTTATATATAAGAGCACGCGAGTTAATAAAGATCAGAATTTTAATAAGAGCGAAACAACATAGAAAAATTGCCGAAGCTAGTAGTAGCTATTACGTTTCATTGTCTACTGTTAAGTTGAAAGCCCACCGACTAGGTGTAGGTAAGAGAGATAATTTCAGTTGTTCTTTTTTAAATCGCATTCGACGCAAGAAGCAGAATGCGAGGCATACAGAATACAATCTGATGGTGGTGGCGGCAACACCGTAAACTATATATAGCTTTATATTTCAGAGGGCAGAGGAACTGGATGATTCATACTTTGTATATAGATTCATTGTGTTACGAAGTTTCCGTCATATAATCATTATCCTTGACCTCATATTCATTGTTAAGTGACTGCTAATAAACTGTATAGCTTTTTTCGTCATGTGAATGTCTCAATTATCATGAGTTCTAGGATAACTATATTTGGTTACTAATATATGGTATCCTTGCAAGGTCTACATGACCGTCAGACATGATTCACCTGACCTCTACCTAATTTCACGGATCAGTGAATAAGGTTAAGTTTCAGTGGTCAAGTCCGTATAGTCTCAGATAGTAGTGGGTTAAATATATTTGGTGTATGGAATGGTAACAAGGTGTACATGATTTTGTTGCAGAGTTCATCTGACCTTACCTCATTTACATGGAACATTGATAGTGTTAATTTTATGTAATACTTGTTGTATAATATAAAAATTAGGAGATGTGGAAGCAAGCAATTATAGGCAACCGTACGGCCTTCGACAATGTGAAAAACTCTTACCGTATGGTCGGCTATAAAAAGGTCAGTTATGAAAAAAATTAAAGAATTAATTTGAAAAAAAACTAACGGCCTGATTTATAACAAAAGCTAGTGTAGTTTTTACGATAATGATGTTTATGATCATACTTTTCTCAGACTATTGATGACGTCCTTTCATTAGTTTTCAGTAAGGTAACACCCATTTGATTTCGAAAACAGGGAGGGAATGAGGATTTTGAAAATGAATTACTTTAATTGGCCTGGTATGAACTGAAATAATTGACTTTGCATGAGAATGAACCCTCTTCAACATGAAATGCAGGTTAGTTGAGGATATGGATGTGTACAAAAGTGAAAATGAATTTTCGCGCCGCCAGCCCCATCCCTTTCTTCAGAATATAAAATGTTCTACCCTAACGGCGAGTACTATTATATCGGTACTTTGCGTTTTTTGTCTTCATGTTAGTTGTTTTTGTGCTTCATGCCGATTTGATAAGTCAAGCCATTTCAAACTGTTTTTTCCAGCAGATTATTCTTATGCTGTGTTGTTATACCATTGTCCAGGTCAGGGGAGGGTTGAAGGATCACTAACATGTTTAACCCCTCCAAATTCTGTATATGTCTGTCCAAAATCAGGAGCCTGCAATTAAGTGGTTGTCGTTGGTTGCTGTCTGTTGTATCTGTTTTTTTTTGTTGTTGCACGAACGGTGGTACATTTTTATTGTCGTTCCCACTGAGAGGGATTTAGGTCGAAAACATCATATAAGACTTTTGATGTACCATATTCCGGGTGTGAAACAAAACCGACCGATTTGATTCTTATACTACAATTATAACAAAATATTTATTCAATAAAAAGTTTAAAGTTTTGAAAAACAGACACAAAGCATATTTCTCCGAACAAAGTGACAATCTACAAAGTTAGTTGGCTATTCACAACAAATAAATCAACCACACAACAAGCAAAAAAGACAAATGTTTTGAGTGACCTCTGTCCTTGTTTTTGACCTAATAGTGTAAGCAACAAAATGATTAATGGCACGATATAATCCGTGTTTAATCAATACCAAAATGTTGACTTAATTTGTGTTTTTAATTGCTAATTTCTTCAAAACGATTTTTATTTCACGCATGCAATTTGGCACACACATGCACTGTGCCTTATTGATTAAATCAGATTAAAAAAATATTGTGATGATACATGTAATAATTTTGCTTTCGATGAAAATAGGGTAAATTTCGGGTAAAATTTTACTCTTACTAAAATGCTGAAATACTTATATCAAAATCACTTAAATACTTTCCGATTTCGTTATATGATATATTTAATATATAAACTATATTATAGGTACTGTTTTGACTACCAACAAAGAACGCAGTAATTTTATTTTTCATGTTAAAGATTCCCCGTACAATACGGTATCTGGTGGTACCCTGTAAAAACACGAAATTTAGAAAATCGTGACCACAGGAACTTACGACGACAATCATGATTGTAAAATATAATGATTTTCCTATAATGTGCAAAAAAATCAGCCGTGTGTTATCCGTTAACTTAAACTCGTTAACTAGAGGACTTTTTGGACATTGGGCACCCTACTAATATGTTATTACTGATATTTTTGTCACTGATAATTTAAATTTTTTTATGTTTTCTAGAAATCTCTTCACAATCGACATTGATCAACCAGACAGGAGAACAACAACCAGCAAGACATTCGGGAAAGGCCCAAAACAGACGGAACAAAATGGCGACGATGATAAACTGCCAGACCCGCCATCTATTTCAGATACAGAAGACAATTTATTGGACAGTGACGAAACATTGACAGAAGAAAGAGCATTTAGAAACGATGCGCTCCATTCTGATGACAATTCAAAGAATGTTGAGAGAGAAAACATTAAATCAAGTTACACAAATCTTTATGATAAAACCGAAAACCAGAACGAGACCGGAACTCAAACCGAGACCATACTGTCGTCGCCAAAAAAATTCCCTTCTATCAAACCTCCAAACATGGACAGTTATATAATCACGGATAAACATAAAGAAAAAAAATTTTCGAGCGTATAGTTGCTAATACTAGTATTCAAGAGTATATTATCTGAGTGACAGAAGAGGCGTCTCAAGTTGAAATAACTCACTGTTCCTCTATCGTGAATGAGCTTTAAATTGCTGTTTCGGAAGTCGTACATATAACAGATGCATTAACACAAAGGACCAACCTCTGTTTGAAAATTGACGTCAATGTGCCTGTTTCAAAGGAAACGTACGAATTTTTTTCATAATGTAGACATTTTTTTAAACTCGGATATATTTAAATTCTTTTACAAGTGGGTAGGATATAGCTCGGAATATGGTTCTTGTCCATGTCCAAAGCAGAAGGGATACTGTTTTAGGTGAGGGTGGGAGTTTAGTCGTAGTTATTGTTTTTACTTGCTATAATTAAAATTGAAGCGTACTTAATCAAGTATTACTACTGAAATCAATACATTTGTTAAACAAAAAAATTATAATTCCACTAAAATATTTTGTCGGTGAAATTGACCAGTTTGACGTCACCGATTTTGTTTCCAAATTCCATAGAATTATGTTAAATTCTAAATATTGCTGTTAAAGTTAGAACTAAATTATGATCTATTTATACGATCGACGTAGAGATTATTAGTAGAATATGTTTGCCTCTTTTTGTGGTTTTCCGTAATATTACAGACACGAAAAAGTAGTTTTGGTCCAATGCACATACGATGGGAATAAGAGGAAATTGAGACCGTCTCTAAAACGTAACCATGAATAATAGCGGGAATTATTTAAAAATATCTAGAGCATACGTTAACCAAAGAACGGAATATAGAAATATTTAAAAACTGATTTATTATTTAGACCATTTTTTTATTTGGTCAGTTAAAATATATCTACACGGAGAGGTTATGCAATTATGTGGTATATTGTGCTATTCAAGAAACAGTATTATCAACAAATCAGGGTATCAGTCAAGTGTTTTAATTTTATTGTACATGTATATCATTTACATATTGATAAAAGACATTATACACAGGGGTTACTATGTGCAATTGTTGTAACTGTAATTGGTAAGAATATGTGACTGATAGAATTTCTGATGCATTTTGGGTAATGAAAAGACAAAGGAATAAAATGACTAAAAAGCATCTTATGTCGTTTTTAAACAAAAAGGGTGTTAATGTCACGTTTCAAGATCTTCAGAATTTTTTACTTTATCATTTTATCATGTTCAATGTTTGTCCAATGCTTGACGAGACGCAAATGTTCAATTTACGACATTGGTCCAAATAGATATATACACTTGTTGGTTTATATTCTGTGATTTGAATAAAAGGACATTTCGGATATACGTTAAAGCGACCGACCACATCTGTATTCAGAAAGACAAAATAACCCATTTAGACAGTACTAGTATTTGATCTTTATGTAATTTTGGTCGAACAAAGTTGAGAAAATACTAGAGGTCATAACTACAAACCGAAGAAATACAGGACACGACGGAAAAGGTACACAACAGTCCAAAACAAAACACAAAAAAAAAAACCTAACGGATTTAGCAACACGAATCTTACCTAGAAATCGTACTTGATAATCAATATTTTACTCCACTAATAGAATTAATCGTGAAAGTAAAAAAGCTCATTCGCCTCGAGTGCGGGAGGTCGTGGGGTCAAACACCGGTCAGGTCAAACCAATGACATTAAAATTTGTATTTGCTGCTCTTGCTGAGCACACGGCATTAATTAGTGAGAGAAAAGACTGGTTGATATGCTAGATATATCTATTGGAAGTGATGAGATGATTAAAGCCAAAATGTTCTCCTTGACAACATTTATGTACGTTTCGGCAATAAAGTTATTCGACAGATTGTAGGTATTCCTATGGGCACCAATTGTGCCACTTTAATAGCAGATTTGTTCCTGTACTGTTATGAATCACAGTTTATGGCAAAACTCAGGAAAGACCCATCTAAATTCCATTTAACTGATAAATTCGACAACACTTACCGTTATCTTGATGATATTTATTCGTTAGATAAACAAGAACTCTCTAAATATACTGCCGAAGTTTACCCAAAGGACCTTAGATAAATAAAATATTAACAGCAATAGGTATCCTTTCCTAGATTAAGACATTTTAGTTTTAAACCAGAAACTCTACACAAAACTTTACGACAAAAGGGATAATTTTTCTTTCCCTATTGTTAATTTTTAAAAAATTCCTTTTTTTGACGGTTATGTTCCTTTGGCACCGTCTTACGGTGATTATATAATATCCCAACTCGTTCGCTATGCCTGTGTCAGTAGTGACATTTGGATTTCAATGAGCGTAATCTATGTATTACTGGTAAATTTAAAGACAGGGATTTCGTTACCACAAAGTACTTAAAACCTTTACTAAATTCTTCCATAGATACAATATTTGGTTGGCAACTTTGGCTATTCATGTAAAAAACTTATTTCAGACGGAATAGCACATTCTAAACTTTACGGTGATGTTGTTCACCGAGCCCGCAAAATTTATACACGATATGGGTAAACTTATCAATCTTTTAAATAAACTTATTCTAAAAGGTTACCAATTCAACACTGTAACTAGATCTTTGAATATTGTTTATATTGGTATGAATATTAATTTTGTTATCAGTAAATTAAAACCAAACTTAATAGTATTGTTATACACATATGCACTTACACGGTACCACAATCTGTCGATACTTATATTTTTGCATCGCACAAGGTCATGTTTTTCTCTGATTGTTAATGACGTCTTTACATTAAATCCATTGGATGTTGGATGTGTAGTGATTGATATTTTAGTCTTAGATACATGATTTCTTTTATTAGTTGTTATTGTCTTTGAACTAGATGACAGTAACTGCGAGTACTTTCAGATCTGTATTTTGTGTCTTGTTTCGTTGTTGCTAGGAATGTATAAATACCCTGTCACGTCATGTCTTTGTTTTTGTAAGATGTTTTTCTGCTTTGTATCGATCTGATGAGTTAAGCCATTTTCAACTGGTTTTTTTTATGTATCTTATGTTGTGCTGTAACACCACTATCCCAGGATAAAGGAAGTGTTGAGTGCTCACAAACATGTTTTGCTCCGCCACATTCTGTATGTGCCTGTCCCAAGTCAGGAGCCTGTTATTCAGTGGTTGTATTTTGTTCATGTCTGTCATATTCTTTTTTCGTAAATTGTTTTGTTATAAATGAGGCCGTTGGTTTTTTCAGTTGAATCGAGTCATATTTTTTATGTCGGGGGCCTTTTATAGCCGACTATACGTTATGTTTTTCTCATTGTTGAAGGCCTTACGGTTGCCTATAATTGCTTACACCAACTTCATTTGAACTATGGTGAATAGTTGTCTCATTGGCAATCAAACCACATCTTGTTATTTTTATAATGGTCAACTCGTAGACAGAATAATGTGTCCGGTTAGGGTGACATATCTTCCTGCGGACTGTTACCTTGTGAACTAGCACGTTTAACATGTTTAAAATCCTTCTAACCGTGTCGGTCTAGTACAAAGCAAGGTCAATATTCATATTGCATTAACATGTTCTCATCCTGAATATATATGCATTTAATTTGCCACTGGAAGTTAAACAGCCATCCATCATCTTCATAATACATGTACCACGAACACATTTCTCATTCAAAATATCGACAAGAAAATACTCTCAAATCGCTTATCTAAAGTTTGAAACACTGTTAATTGATTACAATAATATTATTTCCTTTATTTAATCTATATTTTAATACTGCCCAGATATTTACTCTTTGAAATTCACAAGATTCTTATATACCGTTTACATGATTCTTATATACCGTTCTACCGTTCATTACATGCCAGTAATATGGTGTGTCGCTTTATTTGTATTTGTTATTCATGGTCAGAGTTGTAGCTGTGTACGAAATATATCTCCGTTATTTTTATAAAATTGATATGACAAGCAAATTCAACTATTAACAATTTATACTACTTAATAGGTTGAGTGGACTATTAACCTTTCAAGAATAATCGTAAATTCACATACATAAAAACTTCAAACATGTACTTCCTCATTTGACAACACAAATAATTTAGAACTAAGTGTTTAAAAATACCATTCGAATATCAATTTCGTATTACAGATCAACTCGTATAGTTTCGTCACATTTTGTAAAGTAAGGTTGAACGAGATTTTATTATTCGTTGTATTCAAACAAAATAAAAGCGAATTCAATCTTTATATGACATAAGATTTTTTTAAATACAGTACAACTGCCCACTAGAGTCCAAATGACGAGGATATAAGCAACTGTATACAATAAAAGTTATGCAGATTTTTAACGTATTAACGAACTTTCAATTGTATATTTAAACTCGTTGAAATATTATATAATTATAAATGTTAAGAGTTGCGAAACATTTTCGGTGATTTTGCATGGAATTGTAATCTCCCTCAAATAGTCATATCTTTAATATTGAAGTTTAAGAAATATCTAAGTTTGATCATTCATTATTTCAGAGAAATCCTGATTTCAACACATTTTAATTTTTTTTTTGTTTTAGAAAAAATACAGTTTGTGGTTTACTGGCATGACTGGAAAGATGCAGCAGACTTGTAGAAAAAAGCCAAGAACATTCCAACTAGCACATTTTTGTATGTTCTGTTTTCTTGACTACTACTGGATAGTGTTTGATGATGTAAAGAGTTCACATCTTACAGCATTTTTTCGATCATGCACGACTTCTTCGTATTACAATCCTGAATCACATAATGTATAATCTCAGTACATGTACACAACAACTTGTATACCTGCATCCTTTATATGAGTCTTAGATTTGTAGTAAATTCTCATAGTTAAGTGATGTTATGCATTAAAAAAAGGATATATAACACCCTTCGGTCATAAAACTTGAGTCAGTACTCGGAGTACAAAATCTGTGCTCGAAACACAAAATCCAGCATTTTGATTGGTGGAATTCTGAGTCTGAGTATGATAATCGTACTTCAAATTTTTATGACCGCAAGGAACGTTACAGTTTCTGTTCAACAATCATCATAATTTACATACTAGTTAAACTTGAAAATTAATATCATGCGCAATTGTTAACTAACACAATCAAAGTAATTCATGTGTTACGTTCAAAATACCCATCGAAGGTTCAAACAATGCATGTTTTAACAATTTATGAATTAATAGATGTTTGCTATTAAAGAGTAATCATTTTATATTGGTAGTTCGATTATGATTTCAGCATAAAACACAACTGTTAAACTACATACATGGGATCTGGTAAATGATCATCTACAATTTTCAAGTTCTTTTGGCTAATACTATAATTATTATAATAAATATTGAATTTGAATCAGTAAACAAAGAAGACCACAACGTTGTATATAGTTGATGTAAGTACACTGTACAATACAGAGATAGTAAAAACTGGCATAACAAATTATAATGCGACAAAACAGATTGTTTCAATTTTCCAATTGTGAACTTTCAATTTTTGTGTAGCAAATTTACTGCAGCGCCTATACATGGAGTTTATATCTCCCAGTTGGTATGAAGTTCCAGGACTTGCATTTCCTATCATGATTCACTTGATAGAGGGTTACTGCTTACAAAGAAGCTACTGCATCAAGGATTCAAAAATGTCTAAGTTGAAGTCATACCTTCAAAAGTTTGACGCACTCCATTATGATTTGGTTGCAAAATAACAAATACAAACACCAAAAAGCCAGTAAACATATATATATATATATATATATATATATGTGTGTCTATAGTTTATTTAATTTTCTGAGCAGTTCTGATACAGTTACAGGGGAGGTAATGACGTTGTTAACGTTTTTATCATTCAAACTGATTTAACTTGAAAACGAGTTCATAGACCCCTCTTTTTTAAAATGACATTCGGTTTGATTACGTATCAAGATTATTTGTACCAATTTTCATGAAAAAGTCAATAATGCAATTTTTTTAAATTTGATAAATATACAGCAAAAAATGACGTTTTTTTCTACATTCATGAACATTTGATAAATTTGAGTTATTTCTAAACAAAAGATTTCATAAATTTATAGGATACTTATATAAAACAGAAAATTCAAATAATTTAACAAAAAACAGCTTGTGTTTGTCTTTTGAAACAAAAAGGCTATGCATTTCTGTCGGAAGGAAAAATACGTCCACAAATCCGAATTTTGAGCAAATATCAGAAATTTCGAACTCATTTTACTCAAAAAGTAGAACATGAAGGTACATTTTTTATTACATATTTGATTTAATCAGGTGAAAATAGCCTATTTGCAAATTTTTATCAAATTTTCATTATGGGATCAAAACTGTATCGTATGCCACTAAAAAGGGCTAAGTGTAGGACTAGGACTAGTTGCTTACTTCCACGTTCTCTCGTCTCATTGGAAATCATACAATATCTAAGTTTTGAATTTATATAACTTCTTAAATTTCTTGAACTTATCAGATAAAGATAAAGAAGGACAGGATTATAATTGATTCTATGTCAGATATTAAAAATATCATATTCAATAACGAGCCTCCACTTCTACGTTCTCTCGTCTCATTGGAAATCATACAATATCTAAGTTTTGAATTTATACAACTTCTTCAATTTTTTGAACTTATCAGATAAAGGTAAAGAAGGACAGGATTATAATTGATTCAATGTCAGATATTGGAAATAACAGATTCAATAACGAGCCTCCTTATTGGGTTTTTGATTATGTGATTACTTGGACACCCCCATGAGGGGCCTCAATTACTGTCTTCTTTATCAATCTCTGTTCAACTGTAACACGTGTAAGCTCGTACTTAAAAAATGAAAATGTATACAAATAAATTTTGTTAAATAATAATAAATGTTAGTGTTTATTTTTCTTTAAAAACATATTTGAAATGCAAGAGAATTATCAACACAAGTCCGGATTTGCGATGACAGTTTGAAACTCAACTCTACAGATCATGAAAGAATAAAAAATAATCAGTGGACATATACTACGACCAAACTATAATTGTAAAGGACTGTTTAATACCTCGTTCCCGATATATCATGTGTTCCTTAGGAAATTATACTATCCACGAACTTTTTACGATCATATCTTAATTGGAAACATCTTGCAGATTAAATTCAGATACAGTCTAATGACAAATGTTTTGTCAATACACAACTATGTGTAAAAGTACGAGTGTCGTTTTTTTTTCTCAATTATTAGTCATATTCTGAAAACTTATATTTCTAAGCCCTATAGCAAATTGGAACTTCTAACCTACATTCAGCAATAAAACTGTCATATAAATGTTATACGAAGTTTTCGAAAATGTTTTACGGAAGAACTTGCTGAAAGAAAAAAGCTTGTGCCGACCGATATCCCGTCCGCCTTCCCGCCGTACTACCAGAATTGATCACCTTTTTTTCGTTAAGAAAATCATGTGAATATTCGATTTCAAAATGGCGATTCGAGTTTTTGACAAGGAGCTTTATTATTAAACGATGCATGACCATTAATTTTTCTCTGAATTTGTTCCACCATAGATATATAAATGACTCAGTCGCGGGATTAAATCCGGAAAGTTGTTGAAACCTAGTGGAATTCAGCAATAATTTCCGCATATGTCCATATGCGATTAATATTCACATTCCAATGATTACAATTGCTGTTGTAGACTATTTTGAGAAAAATGATGAAAAATTGTACATGTTTAACTTTAAAGATCTCGTCAACCAAACTTAGTTCATGTCTTAAAGAGTATACCGAGTTTGATTTTTATGCAATCAAATATTCTTACCTTTCGAGTCAAATCTGTTTTGCTCAATCCGTCCAAATCCTCTCTCTCTCTCTCAGCCATCATTTTTGATTATATGTATGGGCAGATCTTTCGGTAAAGAAAAAATCCAACGTCGTTTATCACGTACTGCTGGAAAAACTATATGAATATGACACAAAATATTTTCAGTACAATTAAGTTGTAAGTGATTGACAATGCAGGGAGCAAGCTCAAGAATATTTTGTCGGAAAATGAGTATAGATAAAATAAAAAATAGAAAATTAAAGAATTAAATTTCAAATAAACAGAAGTGATAAGAAAATTGACAGATAAAATTAGAAAATAAATAATTTTACAAACAAATGAATGTATAATGATATTAAAGAAAATTAATAAACAAAATCAGAAAAATAATAAATTGAATTAATAAAATTATTAATAAAAATAGATAAACTGAATTTATAAGATTAATAAAAATTCTAATTAAAATATAACTAGAACTGTCATGATCTGTTCTTAGATAGAACTGTCAAAATCAGTTCCAAGGGTATAACTGTCTCCAAGTTTTCTAGTATAGTGCCTCTTCTGAAATATAATGCAGTGCAAACGTCAATCAAAATCTCGAATTTCTTAATCTTCACTCGGATTTTGTTTATAAAGGTCGGGGGTGGTCATCCAAGTCCTCGACTACCTACCCTTATCAATGGGTATAGTTTTAATGCACCATGGTTCTTTGTCTTAGAGAAGTTGAATACATTTTGTAGTACAAAAATAAACATCTGTGTTACATGTACGTAGTGAGTAAGTTAAACATGCCGCATTTTGTATGTGCCTGTCTTAAGCCAGGGACAGTTGTATTGGCATAAGAACAGTAACTGTCTCTATTTCATGGAGATTATATGGCCTTACTCCATTATCATGATTCATTGACTTTGAAGTTTTACATAGTTTACAAGTAAAAGTTTGTAATTTTAAAGTAGGTTAGTTTAATAGGAATCATTTATGATAAGCCAATGGTATTTGGTATGCAGTTTTATTGGAATTCTCATTTCCGTGGAGGTTATTTGGCCCTGTGCCTTCAGTCATGGTTAATTGACTTTGAATGATTCTTATAATTTACATTTTTAAAAATTGCCGTTTTAGTTTCAACATTTGCATTATACCATCAAAAATTTCAAAACACGAGACATATCTGTGTCAACAGTTTATTATTATTTAATTTTGCTACAATACGTGACAAAATAGTTAGTGTTCTCTGTTCTTTCCAACTAATCTATAAATCTTGTTTTGCTTGTTTTTATTTTTTATAAAACACAAACTATGGCTGTAAACTTCAATAAATAAAATTGAATTGAAATAACCTAAATGTAACATCTTCAAGTAATGAAGGTTTGAGTGACTCGCTCAAAACGTGTATAGATGAGAAAATTTGGCAATATTGATCATCATTCTTAAATTAAAATACAATGTATTACAAGAAAACAAGCACTTCTATTTTAGTCATCCGTCATTCCCTTTACAAGTCTCAATTAAGCATAATCCCCTTTAAAAATACTCGTATCTTAGTTCTATAACTGCCTGACATAATCATATATAATAGACATAATAAAACAGTAAATAAGAACCATAGTTAAAAAAAATAGTATGCAAATTCGATATTGATGTTCAGTCATGTTGTGGTTTGCAAAGATATAAATAACAAAACTATTTAAATTTGCATGATTATCAAGTACTGTAAATGGAAATTTTACATAACAGCATTGTACAAGATCTTGTCGTCGTGTACTGTTTACATAGAACAATTTATGGAGTTGATTGATGATTGCTTTACGTCCAGTGGCAAATATTTCATGCATGTTCATGACGAGAACACATACATTTTACATACAATAGGTAGGTCTTGCAAAAGTAGGTTGATTGTGAGGTTGGACGGGAAATTTGGAATGCCACTGGAAAATCAGGGTATATTGGATAAGGACAGAGATTTAGCCTTGCAACAGCTGGCCCTTTACGAACCCTCCAAAATTGGAGTTTTTAATGTGCAGAGAGCATTGATGCAATCAATTTTCAGCAATCAAAGCCGGGCTTCAAAGTTATTGTGAAACTGCCTACTCTAGAGGTGGCGTGAATCAGATGTGGATACTAAAAAATTCCAAAGATCTTTTAGAGTACATAAAATCTAAGACTCTTTCATCTTGCAACAGTATTAAAACATTTTACGTTTTCTACACTTTACACAAGTATTCCCCATTCCAAACTAAAAGACAAATTGAAAGAGTTGGTATTGCTTTGTTTCATAAAAAAAAGAATGGCCAACGTAGATACAAGTATCTTGTCTTAGGGAGGGATAAATCCTACTTTGTTTTTCAGCAAACTATCGGCATTCCCATGGAA
This sequence comes from Mytilus californianus, assembly GCF_021869535.1. Lineage (NCBI taxonomy): Eukaryota > Metazoa > Mollusca > Bivalvia > Mytilida > Mytilidae > Mytilus > Mytilus californianus. Next base: position 2,785,030 of record NW_026262723.1, read on the forward strand.
ACCAACTGTGCCCCTCTTCTTGCCGACTTTTTTCTTTATTATCATGAGGCTGACTTCATACAGGAACTTCTTAGGAAGAAAGAAAAGAAGTTAGCAGTAACCTTTAACTTTACTTTCCGCTATATAGATCGAACTAGAGATAAAGGATACAACAGATACAGTTAAGTCTGCCACATATCATGACTTACATCTAGAAATTGACAATGAGGGTCGGTTGAAAACAAAACTTTACGGCAAAAGAGACGATTTCAGCTTCCCAATTGTGAAATTTCCATTTCTTCGTAGCAACATTCCCGCAGCGCCTGCATACGGAGTATATATCTCCCAATTGATATGATGTTCCCGGGGTTGTATTTCCTATCATGATTTCCTTGATAGAGGGTTGCTGCTCACAAGGAAGCTATTAAACCAAGAGTTCCAAATGGTGAAGTTGAAATCATCCCCTTCGTAAATTTTACGGACGCCATCACGAGTTGGTTGACCGTTATGGAATATCCGTTTCACAGATAATAGCGGATATGTTCCTAATGTCGTAACTACAATCCCGTTCCTTTTCACGAATGTGACCTACCGAATTAGACTATTTACCGGGTGTGTACTAACATGAGCAACACGACGAGTGCCACATGTGGAGCAGGATCTGCTTACCCTTCCGGAGCACCTAAGATCACCCCCAGTTTTTGGTGGGGTTTGTGTTGTTTAGTCTTTAGTTTTCTATGTTGTGTTTTGTGTACTATTGTTTGTCTGTTTGTCTTTTTCTTTTTTTAGCCATGGCGTTGTCAGTTTATTTTCGATTTATGAGTTTGAAGGTCCCTCTAGTATCTTTCGTCCCTTTTTTTAGATGCATGCAATCTACTCTGAACTTGGCCATCGATATTCAAGTGAAGTTTGCAATGATACAATTTAATGTATCTAATTTAGGTTATATACTTTTAGCTCGCTTTAGTAACTTTGAGATTCTATCAAACTGTATTGTTTATTGTACAAAAAAATTTGTGCATGATATTCTATACTACCGACTGCCTGGGTGGTCTCTTGGGAGCGTGTTCGCCTCGAGTGCGGGAAGTAATGGTTCGAACCCAGGCCTGGTCAAACAGTGAGTTAACATCGGTATTTGCTGTTTCAGCGGTAAGCATGCAGCATTAAGGAGTAATAGCAAAGAATGGTCGGCTTGAAGTCAGAAATGTGTCCTGGTAGGGTGATTTTTCTTCCTGCGAACTGCTACCTTGTGAACTAGCGTGTCGGTCTAGTACCGAGCAGGGTTAAAATTCATATTACATTTGTATGTTCTCTTACTGAATATGCATCCAATTTGCCGCTGGACTCTAAGCAGCCATCCATTATCATCATTTATTCTATATAGAGATGTAAAGTGGGTCGACCTGTTTTTTTGATAGTGACACTCTAATAAGATAATAAGATGGAGGTTTGGCTACAATATAGTTGAACCGCGATCAAAATTGTAAATTAAACTATTATCCCAACCCCTTTTTTCTCTCTACAGAAGACGCATGCCAAAACAAAACAAAATTATTTAAAAGGCAGTAACGGCCACTACAAATAAATGCGATATGCACTTTATTTTGTAAATAAATTCCTACTGCAACCAAAATTTCCCGGTTTCGGACAGGTTTGGATTTCTACTCAAATATTGTCTGAATATTAACCAGAGGTAATCAACCAAGGCACTTTAATTCTTTGAAATTGTAAATTATGGTATTTCGCTGGCCGTTTATCCCGATACACTGGGTTAATAAGTTCGAGATACAATGAATAAACAAAATATATCCTTAATGAAATCAGATCGTCTAAGGTATCTTTGACAATTACTATATAAAACGAGACTTATCGTGGTTAAAGTTGAAGTTTAATTTGAATTATATGTAGTCATAGAATCACTGAAGTGATCAGATGAGAAGCAATGCGCAACCGCAACCTCGGTCACAATTGTTTTGATGACGAAAGCCAATTTGTACTCTACCAATAGCATAAACCTTAAACTACACAGCTGTAGAGAGGGTCGCGGCATCTGATCACTTCAGTGATTCTTTGACCACATAGAATTCAAATTAAACTTCAACTTAAACCAAGGTAAGTCTCGTCTAATTTAGTTATCCTATTACGTCATATCAATTCCGCAATCAGATGACATTTTAAATCACACTCAAAAAATTTCAATAGTTACTTTTATATTTAATGTAAACCAATCAGTTAGTGAACACATTTACATAAAAACTATTTGAATTGATAATTCTTTTGTTATAAAAGGATGCAGAAGTATTAACATTTGTCCAATCCGCTTTACTCATAACATCAGATAAAGAAACAGTTTAGCTTTTGACGTAGATGCAGATATCACTGAATGAGCAGTAACTTGTCTAGTGTCTATACCCGAATTTTGCAAAACTACTGTAATCCAACGGGAAATAGTACTGCAAGTCACTGCTTTGTTGAACTGCCATTCAACTTGATCACTGAACGTCCTAGAATCAGCCTCTGCAATAGTATTATCAGTTCTAGCAATGTGGCTAGCTGTGAGCCAAGCATTTTGTTCCTTAGCCCAAAGCCAAATAGAATTGCAACATAATGACTTAATTCTACCCATGTTATTGACATAGCTTACTGCTGTAGTATTGTCAGTTGATATTTTCACATGTGTAAAACATTTTAATTTAAATTCAAATGATTTTAAACCATACAAAATTGCAAGTAATTCTAAATAATTTATATGATATTTTTGTTCATCAAGGGTCCATCTACCAGCTGTTTTGTTTTCATTAAGTACTGCTCACCAGCCAGAAAGTGAAGCATCAGTTTGTAAAATAATTTTTGGATTATCTCTCTTCAAAACTCTGGACTGCGTATAAATATTACTTGACCTCCAATTTATTTCTATTTACCTTTTATCAGTTATTCGATTTTGTCATCCATCAAAATTGCCCTATCATTTTTAAGGCATGTATTTTTTTCTATTTAAATATCTCTTTAATACAGTTGACAATAATCAACAGCAAACAAACTTGAGATTATCAAGCCTATATAACTAGCAACTTCTCTGATTTTAGAATTTTATCTTGAAAGCTATTTCTGACTTTCTTCATGTATCAGTTCTTTTTTGTCTTGTGTTAACGTGGCAATCATTTTTTCAGAGTCTATCAAAAACCCTAAAAATTGTATTTTCTTTGTAGATGCAAGAATAGATTTCTTCTCATGTAATATGAATCTCAAAGCATAAACCAATTTTACAGTATCTTGGATATTATAACTACATTCTCCAATTGTATCTCCTATCAATAAAGAATCATCAATATGACCAGATCTCCGGAGTGTATCATATTCAACTTTCATAAGTTTTGTAAAATAAACAAGGTGCATTTGCCAACCCATTTGGTAAACAAGTGTATTGATAAATAGAGCCTTTCCAAATAAATCTCAAATATTTTTGATATTGCTCATCAATGGGCACTGAGTAATACGCATGGCGAAGATCTAAACTAGCATGTAACAATTGTTTTTTATCAAATTCAATGCCATTTAAAAAATGTCCATATCAAAATTACGATACTCTACATGTTCATTTAGCTTTAGTATCATCGGATATTCCCCACTCTTTTTAGGTCTCACAAAATTTTGTTAAATATATTCTCCTTGAATAGATTTTACCTTTTTAATTACTTTGATATTCAGTAAATTTTGAATTTCTGCATCTATAATTCTAGCATCATTATTATTTGCTACTATATTTCTTATAGTTGCAGGATTTTGAATTGGATGTATACCATCAATCTTAGGTCCGAGTACACAGTTATTTCGTAGTGCATTTCTTTTAGACAATAAATGAAAATTAAAAAAATCCCACCTGCGCTTTCTTTTTACAGTGTGTTGTACTACTTTTGGGACAAATCATATCAAAATTATAGAAAACTTCATCGGCTCTAACTCAAAATATGGACAATTTTATGTTAAGGGGGTCTTGAAATCTTTTGACAGCTTCCGAAGTGCTAATTTTTAACCTTTTTCAGCTGGACCAAATCACTACTTTACTTTAAAATTCATGACCCAAATTTTTTTACAGTGTCATTTCACCCCCTTACTTGCTATTTGAGGCATAAAACATGGAGAAATAAATTTGGAAGGGGTATAAAAAAAGTGGCAAGTAACACACTGTCCACACTAAGGACTATATTCGTGGACAACGAAAATCAAAGGACGATAACTGTGTACTCGGACCAATAAACTCAATGGGACATTTATGAGCAATATCTAAAATATTACTATCTGAAGTAATTTCTTCCCATTTATTTATAAAAAGAATTAATCTACCTGCTACAAAATTAATACTCACAACATCTGCAGGTTTACGTATTTGTATTTATTGTGAGTCCACCAGGAGTTTTGTGATTCTCCAGTTTTGTCTGAGCCTGCACGAGATGCTCTACAACGACCTACACCTCTACCAGAAATCGTGAAATAACAAAGTCTACGACCTCTTCTAAAGCCACTGTTAAAGCCAACCCTTCTTCGGATTTTATTTGATATTGTACTTCACTTGCATATATCATTAACAGTTTTGACCACAACACCACCAACAAGTTTTTATCATAAGAAACACTGGCATTCAGCAAATGTCAATATTCACCAATTATATCGTATTTCATAAGAGTTCTCCTCATTTAAGCATACCAATCTGTTTCATGCCCCATCAGATCTATTGAATCCATACGATCATCTAACTTATAAATATGCTCAGTACACTCCCCTTTCTCTAACACGAAATCTAGTTTATTTATCACTTTAACCATGACAGTAGCGGTCTTCACAACTACAGACTGAATTGTTTTTATTTCATTATCAACTGTTTTTGTCTCAGGACTAAAAATATCCCAAATAACCTGGAAAATTTAAACAGTTACAAGACCGTCACAATTCTGTGGTCTCTGTAGTTTCTGAAAATCTATCTGGGAATTCCCATTTCTAAAAATGTCAGTAATATTGTTAGTCAACTGTTTATTTATTGGTGGGGCACACTTTTCACCAGACCTTAATTTTTTTGCTCATGCTAGCAAATCTCGTCTCTTCACAAGAGATAGTTTTTTTACTAGGGGGTTCATCCTTTTTTTCACTTTCTGCGTGGGCACTGTCACAAGCGTTATCAAAACAATCAGAATGATTTTCACCAAACTCATATTCTTCATCATATTCACAAAGAGTGTCTATCCTCTAATTCATAGTATCAACCCTCTGGTTGATTTTAGTCTGTTCCGCTCTAATCTGCTTTAGAATATCAAGCATTTCACTATTATTAGCGTCACCACTGGCACTAGACTTTGTTTAAGAACAAGACTGCGTACTCAAGGAAGGGGGCATACCCTGAGCAGCAGGCTTGGACGAAGGTTTCGACCTAGTTGTAGACTCTTTGATTTTATCAAATAGTAACGAGTCTTCATCATTTAGTCGTAGAAAGTCATCGTCTATACTAGATGTCTCCTTATCAGGCCTTTTCTCAGACTTTTTGTCACCACGAGTCTGAATCATGGCGTACGCCATTGTTCACTTTATACTAATCTAAAACCCAAACGAGAAAGAAATTTATTACTGTAAAAATTAAATCTTCAATACAATTTATTAATTAACTTCCACGAAGTCTTATTACACATTAATTTAGGTGGCACGATAGTATTTACATTCCGGAATTTAGGTTGCTCTTTTGTGTACCCTACTTAATTCAATGTATCTGAAAAGTATGATTGGATTATAAAAATACAATATCTACTGAACATACTTTCCCAAACTGAGGGAAGAATCAGGTGTAGAAAAATATGAAATAATTTTACATACAGGTGAAAATGAATTTTTGAGATTTTTTTTAAATTTTGTATTCACTGCGTGATAAAAACACTAGTGGCCTTAGGTTTATAAAGAAAGCAAAAAAAAAAAACGGTCATCATACATATTCAAATTAATTTTTGAATATTATAATGAAAGTACTTCAGTTGACTGTGTATGTAGAATTTTGGGCAGTGTTAGAAAGTGGTGAAAATTCTAAAAAAGGATTTCATTATCCCTATGGGCCAGGAAATACTACCGTGCCACCTTAACTGGTATATATATATGATGTACACTAAATTAATTAAGATATTTTTTTACCTATTCAGTTTGTAAGTTTGTCAATAAAAAGTTGATTTAGGGCAACTAGAATAAGAACAGCCCTTAAATTCCACCCCTTGGAGTGAAAATTGCTGATTCAGCAGATTTTGCCTGATCTGTGGGTAATAATATCAAAAGTTTCCTAGAAAGTACAACTTTATAATTTTAATATAACTGGCAATAGATTTTTAATCATAAATGCTCGCTTTAACTTTTTGCAGTGTCTGACACATGTGCAATCTCTGGAATTTGAGACGCGACTTATTTTGATTGCCTGTACATCCTATAATTTTCACCGAAATAAATAAAGCGCATATTTTTTTCATTTTTTACCACACAAGTACAGCTATACTAGTTTTTTTAAGCTTTAATTTGTAGTTCTGTGGTAACATGACACCAGTATGAGCTTTTTTGGGACCAGTTAGTGGTTAAGGGGTCCTTTCTTATTCAATTAGCCCCCATATTTAGCTGAAATAGAGTTAGCATTAGGGGTTTCTTTACATTGATAAAACATTTTTTTGCTCAAAGAATGTGATTACCATTGTATGTCATATAGATTTGAGAGTTTATTCATTTTCTATGCAAATGTCATTAATTGTTTTGATTTTCTGACCCTGAAAAGCACAAAAAAGGTAAATTGATTATGTAAGGGGACATAATTTAACTTAGTGAATACATGAGAAAGAGACAAACAAGCCAATTTAGAGATATATTTTATGTATTGTCAAAAAGATTTTAGAATAATAGTTTACTGCCATCTAAAGAATCTTGTGATGTTGCCTACATAATCTGAAAATGCTTAAAGGAATCTAAGGCATGCTGTAAAATGTGGAATGGACTTTACTATCTTTTTTCATGATTTTGTACTTGTACTGTTTCTTTCAGTCAGATTAACTAGAAAGAGTTGACAATCCAATTATTCCTCCTGAATCACCATGTTTTACTTTTGTGCTGATTTGAAACATTATATATTTGGTTTTTGTTCACTCCTTAAGTAAAAGTGGTAAGATGAAAAAAAAAGTGAAAACCTGCCAGCTGGGGTAGGGGTATAATCTTTTATTTTTTTTGGTATGAAATAAGTGCAGACTAGTATTCTTTATTGTAATATGTTTCCTAGTAAGAAGTCTATGCATCATAGGTGTCATGACTGGTTTCAAGTTTGTGGTGTCTTTGTTAAGGTGACACGGTAGTATTTACATTCCGGAATTTAGGTTGCTCTTTTGTGTACCCTACTTAAGTCAATGTATCTGAACAGAATGATTGGATAAAAAATACAGTATCTACTGAACATACTTTTCCAAACTGAAGGATGAATCAGGTGTAGAAAAATATGAAATAATTTTACATACAGGTGAAAATGAATTTTTGAGAATTTTTTTAAATTTGGTATGCACTGCATGATAAAATACTTAAAAGCACAAGTGGCCTTAGGTTTATAAAGATAGTAAAAAAGGACTTTATAAAAATTAAACCGGTATATTGTTCTTGCGTTTCATAATGATAATATATTAACGGAAATATTTTAAAAATAACAATTTAATTTATTAATTATTTATTAACTGCAAAACAAAAAAAACAATGATTACAGACACTTATCAAAGATACCAGGCTTATAATTCCTTCAGTTTTTGTTTGTTGACTTGATTGTATCTTCTTAGTATATTCACGAGATTAAGACATCTGTAAACTTATGTCGCCTCACTATATGTCCGTAATATTGAATGAAATTACTTGGTTATTCTTTTTTTTTTAAAGAAGTTTCTTGTTTTAAGACAGAAATTTTTGTTGTTTTTCTCTCCTTTCATTTTATAACTGTGAAATTAAATTTAGTACATTGTCTCGTGACATATGATAGCAGTTAATGTACAATACATTAATGTCAGTTTTTCCTGGTGTCTCAGAAAAGATAAAAAAGAAGCGTATCTAGAACAAAAAAATACACCGACATGTGGGGGGAAATAAGTGGCTATATTACCTCGGAAAATCCGAATTTCTTAATAACACAGTCTGTAAACCTTTAGCAATAATAATTGATGTGTTATTTACCTCTTTTATGATCCTTGCCTATACTTGCTAGATAAGGTTTTAAGTTTCTATTCTCTTTTAAGGACACACTACCGGGTGCAAGTATTTTATATACATTGTTTGAAAGGTTTATTTATAGACGTATTGTTAGTTTACGGTATTATTTTCACTAATCAAGGTGAGAAGAAATTGTTCACTCATGTGCATAGTAGACCTTTTCAACAACTCTCGACACCGACTATTGACACCTACAGTTTACAGGAGAAATAGAGGGGTCGTATCAAAGATAAAAATCCTTCAGGTATAACATGCATGTAACATATACGTACACATTCGATTTGAACGGTATTATTTGGAAAAAGGGCGGATAATAAGCAAATGTAGCTATTGTGGATTTTCTTTGGTTGTTTTCCCTTTCTTTCATATTAAACTTATTATATGTAAGCATTTATTTATAAACCATTTCTCTTTCAATTCTATAAATCGAATAAAAAAAAAATAATCGGCAATCTATTCACATCCGAATCCATTGCTTCTTCGGTAATATCATAATTAATATTTAGTTGTACGAGTTTTCCATCGAAGACCGCACCGCTTGCCAATAGCCGTTAACTCGTTTTTGGAATGGTTTTTTTTTTACTCTACATTTTATCATCCCCATAGTAATTAATTTACGGAGAGGACATTGTAACGGGACTTTCTGTCTGTTCGTTACGCGTCCAAAACACACTTGTGGACATCGTAGAGGTTGCGTTTCTCAACATATCTTCACTATACTCCTGTAAATATTGAATATAATTGACTGTTATAAGTTGTCCTTTTGTTATTGATACATTTTCTCCGTTACCGGGCATACTATTTACGAGAAACACGTCTAGTGTCTTGTCAGAAGCTATACTGCATAGCCTGTCGTAGCACTTGCGTTTAAGGGTGTCAGTTTTTACTCATATAACTTTGGTTTTCTATGAGAAAATTGCCCTTTTCTCTTGTCCCCGGATTTGTTTTTGTTTCTTGATTTTCCCTTTTGTTGATCTACGCTTTGGTTTTCTACTCTTTTCTAGTTTCACTATGCTTCCCAATTGTCTTTTATATTTCACCTCTGACCAAACATAGGGGGAGCTGTTGGATCCAATTATATAAGTAAAACCCCCGCCGAATGTGTTATGCGACGGTTCCAAGCCCGGAATATGTTGGTTAATGGTATATTCTTTTCTCGGAAGAATTTTTATTTTACAATATTATGCTGCAGCATTGGATTTGATCTCTTTTTTTAGTCAGAGCTGATCAGATCTCGCTGCTTGGTAATGATTACCCGACATTATTGAAGATAACGCGGTAACTCTTAATGTCTGTTTTATGTGTTGCATTGTGTGATTTTATGCTTTATTTGTGTCGTGTCCATAACCCGTGTCTGCCTTTTCCCATTATTGTCAAAGTCTGTTATGTGCTTTTGGAATTAAAAACAAAATATAACCAAAATATGAAATATGACATTCGCTTTATGTAAATGTTCTGTACAACTTGTCACTAAATACAGATTTAAATTGAACATAGTATGAGTGAATTAAAAAAAAACCTGCTAAGTAAGAAGGAATCTTGAGGCCAAAAATAACGGATTTTGTATAGAAATGTGCCGCCCATGTCAATAGACATAAAACAATTGTCTGTTTAAATATTTACTACTTTTATTTTCCTAGTTTAAAGTAGCTTTAATCTCATCTTCTAAAAATATTGCATAGAATATTAAAGATCTCCCTTTCATTCATTCATGGGGGTCTGGATTGGATCCCTATTCTGTATTCTCTTACTTTTTAAGCCATTTTCTATTCCTATTATTTTGCCCATTGTTCTCTATTCTTTATTTTTTTGCCTATTTTTCTCTATTCTTTATGTTTTTGTTCATGATTCTGTAGTATTGGTCCATTTATGTCTATTCTGTAAACCCCATCAAGACCCTCATTCATACTCAATTCGAAATTAAAGAATTTAAATCAGTAAATAGTTTACAAAATTTGTGCTATATCTTATAACTTCACAATTCGAACAAATACCAGGAAGTGTAATAGTGTTGATTAAAATATACTTAAAAGTGTAAACAATTGAACCAGAACAACAGCAAGAGGCGGAATATCGCAAATACACAAACCGCATAGTATATTATCCACGGATGGCTGTTAACATACGTTAAAACATGTTTCTGTTTCCGTTATTCAGTATGTTAATTTTCATTTATTCTTCATGTTGTGTTAAACCAATAGTTTGTCGGTATTCTACTTCTAACACGACTCCGGATTTATTGGTAACATCAGAAGAATCAACAACAAACATACATGTAACAACGATGAGTCCATCTCAGGAAATTTCAGAAACGTCAGATCTATCTTCAACTTCGGAATCAACAACAAACATACATGTAACAACGATGAGTCCATCTCAGGAAATTTCAAAAACGTCAGATCTATCTTCAACTTCGGAATCTGTTGATTTTTTTCTCTCAACAGAATTATCTTCAACTTCTATTGATTTTCATTTATCAACACAAACTCCCAAAACAGAATTATATTCTACAGACATTGTATCTTCGGGAATCCATGCAGAATCATCGTTAATAAGCACAGATATACTGCCTTCTCCAGGAATTCCTGAAACAACGGAAGTATCTTCAAGAGGCAAGATATGTTGCTCTAGCATTTTAAATATATACTTAGTGTGGTCTAGTAATGGATATTCATAAATAATAGAACACTTCTGTGACACGCTAAACTATAAACCGAATGACAAAAAAGGTGTTTGTGATATGATTGCCAATAAGACAAAAATCCATATACTTATAAACAAAGATCTGATCAATTACGGTTCACCCTTCGACCTTCAACAGTAAGTAAATCCTATACCCTTTAGTTAGCCTTATGTACTACGGCAGATAGAAATTAAATATAACAATAACAACTAGATTACAAGTTTTTGTCTCGAGACAGGCACGAGTTTGTGGCTGGGTTTTCATGTTAACTTTGTGAGTTCCTTCCAACACCTAACTTTTTGAACCAGCACAACATACGACAAACCGCAAAAATAAGTTAGAATAGTTTGATATGTTCCAATTGTTGTAACCACAAACCCGTCCTATTTTCCTGCAATGTGACCTACCATATTAAACTTATACATGGTATAATCGTGTTTGTACTTATATGCGCAACATGAGGGTGCCACATGTGGAGCAGGATCTGCTAACCTTTCCGGATAACCTAGGATCATCCCCAGTTTTGGATTGGGTTCGTGTTGCTCATTCTTTAGTTTTCTATTTTGTATTATGTTGTATTATGTGTACTGTTGTGTGTCTTTTCGTCGTTTTTTCCTTTGTTGCCATAGTATTACACATTTTTTTTTAGAGCTTCCAACTTCTTGAACGAAGGAATCTGTTTGTTATTTTCGTCTTCTGCAATCATTTGGCACTTGATGTGGACAACAAAACATTAAATCATACATGCAAAAGCAAAACATTTGGGTTGAGCACATAAAGGTTACTCATTAAGGGGTCAGCAAATCCCGTCGCCTTACTCCACTTAAAATTCGTTGATTAAAGAATTTCAGTGATAATTATGCATCACAGTGTATGATAAATTTGTATTTGTTTTTGTTCACTAACCCCAATTCATGACGGAATATGACAGTTTAATTTTTTGACAAATGACAAGACTGTTACAGAGAGAAAGAACTCCGAAATAGAAAAAGAAAGCACATAAACAATAAGATCTACTATGTCTATGTAAAGCAAAATACCCGAAATCTTAAAAAAATACAAACTTTTAATGAACTCGAGTACATCTAAATTATAAGCAGTTCTCTTGTTACACTGAATGAAGCATACTTCATATGAATAAAGAATCAAGCCCAGTAGGTTCCAATAATAGAATCAACGCCTACTGAAAAAAATGTTCACAATACGTTATAGATAAGCAGTCGAACATAAAAAAAACTTGTGATTTTAATCAGCATATGCGTCCTTGAAAAAAAGAGGCAAAAAATACCAAAGGGAAATTCAAACTGACAATGCCCTGCCAACAAACCAAAAACAATATAAAAAAACATACAACAGCATACAATCACAACAGAGAAAAAACAAAAGCAACACGAACCCCACCAAAAAAAACAAACGGCAATGATATCAGGTGCACATGTGGCACCCGTCATGTTGCTAATGTATTCACAAACCCAGTGATAAGTGTTATTCGGTAGGTCATATTCAAGGAAAAGAGGACATAATTGGGGTTACTACAATAAGAACTTATCTGTCGAAATCTGTGACAAAGATATTCCATAAAGGTCAACCAACCTATGATGACGTCCGTAACATTTTCGTAGGGATGATTTAAACTTCATCACTTGAAACTCTTGGTGTGAAAGCTTCCTTTTAAACTCCAATTCTCTATCAAGGAAATCATGATAGGGAATAGAAGCTCTGAAATATCGATTCAACTGGGATATATATTCTCTTTATGAAGGCGCTGCCGGAAAGTTTGTGTTTAAGTTATGTTGTTGGTCTGTATCTTCTTGAAGTATATAAGGTACTTTATAATAATGGAAGGTATTATGAAGGAGTGTATTAAAGTCCTTACTCGTTAAACTCGCTATCATAATGAATGAAGAAGTTCGATTAAAATTATCACTTCTTTGATTTATAAACGAAAGTTGTGTCTAAAGATTGAAGTGCTTTTAATTAATTTTAGTATAATTTTGTTTATTAAATGTTTACTCTTCAATTTGCAGAAGACACGCAACAAAACAGGATTGCAGGTTAGAACATTCTACTTAAAAATAAGGAGATGTAGTATGATTGGCAATGAGACAAATATCCACCAAGGTTCAAATGAAGTGAATGTAAGCAATTATATGCAAACGTATGGACTTCATCATTGAGAAAAACCATACCGTATAGTCAGCTATGAAATACCCCGACATGAAACATATAAACCAATTCAATTGAGAAAACAAACAGCCTAATTTATAACAAAACAATTTAAGAAAAACAAATATGACAGACATGAACCAACGACAATGACTGAACAACAGGCTTAAATAAGACCACAATAAGCAAAATGCATACCGTATAGTTGGCAATACAATGATCTGACATGACACAATATTAAACAATTCAAACGATAAATGCAGCGGCCTGACTTATTACAAAACAATAAACGGAAAATAGATATGACAGACACCAACTAATGGCAACCATTGAATCAAAGCCCACCGACTTCGGACAGAATGTTGGTAAGCGTTCTACCCTACCCTTACAATTTAAAAATGTAATATTTCTTTTTTGTTTTGGCTATTTCAGAAGTTACTATATCGTCCAGTAGTACATCGACATACATAATAGTGTCTGCCATCTGATCCTCTCCGGTTTTTTCGATTTTATCATAACATCAGAAAACGTATCTACATGATAATTCAATATCGCTAAAAATACAAAAGTAAAAGAAACAAGTTTGAGCTTTCTTAAAAGCTGTGGACTGCTTCGCTCTATCCTAATTTACAAATAGACACGACTCCAGAGGTGTGCCTAGATTGGCCGAAGTTATGAAATACAGATAATACATTTTTGTAAACATTGTATAGGAACATTGTTTAGCAAAACAAATCGTGCATATTGCAGATTAACAAAGCAAATAAACACGTATTAATAAATGATATTTCAATATTGAATTTCAGTGTGCAATATATGCATAAAAAAACGAACATGAATTCTTTTCACGAATGTGACTTACCGAATTAGACTATTTACCGGATTTGTAATAACATAAGCAACACGACGGGTGCCACATGTGGAGCAGGATCTGCTTACCCTTCCGGAGCACCTGAGATCACCCCCAGTTTTTGGTGGGGTTCGTGTTGCTTAGTCTTTAGTTTTCTATGTTGTGTCATCTGTACTATTATTTGTCTGTTTGTCTTTTTATTTTTGGCCATGGCGTTGTCAGTTTGTTTTCGATCTATGAGTTTGACTGTCCCTCTGGTATCTTTCGTCCCTCTTTTAATGACACGAGAAAAGTCTGTAATTCTTTATCTAATTTAAACCAATAGCTGTTGCTGTATCTCAGCCGCATCATAAAGCAACCAATCAGAATCTATATGTGATAAGTAATTATTTCAAGATGGCGTGTATATCGACTGAAACTAATAGCTCCGCACCGTGATGCGAAGCAAAAAGAATTGCTTGTAACGTTTTTTGTGCTTTTGATATCTTTCACAATTCTTGAAATAGTATATATTCTTTCAGTTGAAGTGTTTGCTGGCTCATTATGTGCTGTTGTGATTGTTATGGTTGTAGCATTCACAATATTTTATCAATCAAGGTATGTTATGTAAATATGGAAATAGAAATATATTTACTATCGCTGGTATTCGAAAGTGATGATGTTGAAGAACAATAAATAATGAATAACTGCGTTATTTTCAAAGTGATTAATAACTAAAGTAAGTCCGTGATTCTTGCAGGTCCCAATCTTTATAGATTTATTGACCGTTGTCGTTTCACCTTTTTTCTTTACCTTTCTTTCCAAATTCCAGTGCATGTTTGCATCTCATATTCACAGTAAACTTCAAATAAAGGACACTACGGAAACTAGAATGTCAGCTTCATAACTTGATCTTTTCCTCGATATAGGCACTGATGAACGACTTCAAACAATTGCAAGAATCCATGAAAAACGTGATGATTTCAACTTTTCAATTGTCAACTCCGCTCCATCTTATGACGTTTACATATCCCAATTGATACTTTACGCTCATCAATGTTCACACTATAGGACTTTATAAGCATGGGTGTGCTCCTTACACAAACACTGATCCAACAGAGTGTTAAGGAAAAACAACTGAAATTGACACTCCACATGAATTACGGTTAACCTCAGGAATTAGTTGACCGATACGATATGTCTGTGTCTAAATTTACTACAGTCATGTTTCAAGATCTTAGGTCTTGATATACCTTAATAGTTGTGTTGATTCTCATTGTGGTGCATGCACATCAGGAGACGCTTACCCTGTCGACACATCTAGTATCATTTTGGAGTACATGCGATTCCCTTAGTTTTTACTAATTGCACTTTTAATATAATACTAGTACTTTTTATATGACTATTAATTTTTTTTCATTTAAAGTATTTGGGTAGTACTGCTGGCCAAATATCTCTGCAAAATATTATCGTCGTTATAAAAAGATTCGCTAATAACTAACTTTATGAATCTCATTATGTTTCATAATAATGATAGTCTTTTTTGTTATTATTACTTTTTTTATTATCATAATGATGTTTATGACTACAACTAGTAGATGCTATTGTAATGATAGCAGTGGTAGTAATTATTTCCGCTACTTTAACGGATAATTGGTACGGAGGTTTTGTGTACAATGTACTATAAGTCATGTCAGATTGACGAATGACTTCAGCAAAGTTATTTCGTTTCAAAAGAATTAATCAATACGGGGATTCTGTGATAGTGGTTGGTCAAAGTGAGATTGATTAAGTAACGTTACAATTTTATATTCATCTGTCTAGTCTGTCTCACAGGCATAGTAAGAGGATTGATTTTTAACAGACATCCATTTATAGAACCCGACAACGCTGAACCATTTCTACCACATTATATGGTCAGTTGACATCGCGGCAGACGATGTGTTAGAGATGGAAAGCAGACCAAGGTATAACCACTAACCTATCAGCCACAATAGATTGCGAAAATTCAGTAAAACTATGGTAGAGATATAAACATCGGGTTTTCTCATAAATGATGAAAAAAATAAACGCCCAAAATATTAGTATATTAAATGTTTTGTACCCATCAAAACTTACACATAAACTAACATTTCTTCTCTCTAAAATTATCTCAAAACCTGAAGACGGTATGGAAGTTGTCAAGACTTTACATTACCCAACTTTCTGACGTTAACATAAGATTGGTGTAACAGTATCAATTGTATTGCATCAGAATTGCGCAAATTTATGTAATTGTACTGCACTATATGAGCATTTTGAGAATTGTTATCACTTGAGCGATGTTCTATGCCAAAATATTTATAAAAACAAATACATGCTTTGAAGAGCTGATAAACCGAAAAAGAGCAAAAAAGTAAATCAAAACCCCGACAAGGAATCAGATCTATGAATGAGAGAGATATATTTCTTAACTTAAGGATGTACTTAGGTGAAATTAAAAAAATCTAGAATTTAAAATTGATACTATAAGTCAGAAGAGCATTAGTTAAGGAACAAAATAAGCTAAAAATATTGAAAGGTTGTGGATCTCCTTTTCGAGATATTTCATTTCTAAAAAATGGCGGGAAAAGGCTGACTCGGAGTTTTACTTTATATTTGCATTTATATTATTTGGGTGTCAAATTGGAAAAAAAGAAATCTAGAATCTGCTTAAATTTTGGTAAATGACCTTTTATGAGCTATTTAAGTCTTATATGAAAAGAAAAATGGGTGTTATGGGACAACATATTTTACCCTGTATCGTAGGAAAAAAACCAAGGAGTCCGAAATCTAATAAAAAATCCTTAAACCTGACCTAAGTACATCCTTAAAAATATTTTCTTAGACTTATAACAAAATATTTCACTAAAATGAAATCCGTATTGTCATACTAATACAGATGTATTGAGCTAATAGACTAGTTATACCCTCGAGGACCAACAGTCACCATCAGAAAAACGGACATAGTTGTAGTTATATCCTGTAAGCCCTTCTCATTTAAGGGGCATACATTATCATGTCATATTTTATTAGTTTGTTATCATAATTCCAAAATTTTTCGTCTATACCAAAGTATTGTTAAACCAGTATTAACATTGTTAAAGTTGATTTCCATATTAGAAACAGAGGGAATTATATTATCTACGTTTACAAATAAATCTATCAAGCAATCATTCAATGTGCACACAAAACGATGACTACAATACAGGTTATAATCCTGTACACATTTCAACATCTTTTCCTCATTTAAAAACGCAACATGTTACCGGATTTATACTTGAAATATGCAAGACGACGGTTCCCACAGCCGGAGCAAGAATTTCCTACCCTTCCAAAAGAGGGCAACCGTTCCTCAATCTTTACTTTGCTGTAGTTTAGTTTGCTTGCTGTTGTTCGTCTGTTTGTCCTTTTATCTTTGTAAATGTTGTTTTCTGTGTTTCTATGACATATTTTGTTGTTCTCCACTCTGTATCGTCCGACCCGGTTTTATGTTGCAGTGATCTCAATAGCAAAATTTTCGCTCAAGTGCAGCATTGGTAAAGAAGTATTGATTAATATAATCGTGCATACAGTAGTCGATTTAAAAAGCTATTTATGTTTAATTGAAGGAGAACGACTGAAACCGACACAACAGAAGTTTTACGACAACCATCACAAATCGGGTACCGATACGATGTGTCTGTGTATCAACTCACTAGTGACATGTTTTTGCGGACTTTGAATGGTCGTCTGTTACCGAGTGTGGATTCTAAAGGCGGGTGATACATGCATTGCAAGAAACGCTTACCAAGTAGACAAATCCCGTCTCGCTCCTTAAAGAGTTTATGCGATTCCCTTCAATATTTTTGTGTGTTACTTTGATTTTATCTTAGTGGAGTGGCGGAGAGGACAATTTTAGAAATTTGAATTTCAATTTTGCTTTAAAGTTATTCGCGGCTTTAAAGGCGTCGCTAATAGAAATGACGCTTGCAAAGTAACTGTTCGATTTACCATGTCCTTCACTAGAAAAGAATACTATGGCATCCATGTATTATTCTCAAATTTAGCACTGAGTTCGCAGTAATTGCAGTAGATCTTACTAATGTTACTTGATAAGAAAGACTGGTACATTATCAACATTGATAAAATAACAAGAGTCTTTTATTCACGAATAAGGTCTTTGTCTATTATTTTAACTACTCTTTGAGTAATTTGGTCTTTATGGCTAGCATGTGGTCAAACCGCGTTATTGAGCAAATGTTCATGCTTTATATTTGGTATATCATATCAGCGTCGCCTGCTCTAACAGCACCATCATTTAGATTTGCTTATCTTCCAGCATGGTATGTTATGTTTTCACTTTCTATGAGACATTTTCTTGCAAATTATACACTTTTATGAATGGATAGGCCGGGTCAACATTACTTTCAACAAAGAATTGGATAAATCTGGCTTCATATCTGGTGCTTCCCTTTCAGTCGTGCTACTGATTTCAAATTATGTTTAATTGTGTAGCTTTTAAAACAAGAACTGTGATACCTAACTATGGTTGAATCAGTTTACTTATCATTACATTGTTCATTGAAATAAATAAATAAAACGTCACGTCTCACTACTGCAGCATTTAGCGGACTTTTTTTTCTAGATTCTGTTGCTATTCTTAAAATTTTAGCAAATACAAAGTTTCAGTTAATGTATTTGTCAACTCCAATTTCAGACCACCTTTTCTTGGCATTGGACGGAGCCAGTTTTAAAGAACTAGTGTAATTGTCCTTTTATACTTGAATATCCAACAGATCTAAAACACTCCTGAAAACCAAACGCACCCTACAATGATTGTCACTTTCACGGTTAAATTCAACAAATTGTCACTAAACAACAATACCTAACAACATAAATAAATCGCAGTTTCAGAAATTCTAAAGCAAACAAGAATAACGCGTTATAATAACAATCGCAAAATTGTCTAATGTGGGCGTATAACTAGAAACAATAACAGTGTCGGTTCATGTGTGACAAATATCCGGAATCGAAATTCTGATAAAATGCAGATGTTTAACCAATTATATTGCTTATTACTAATTTTTTTCAAAAAGTAAATCGAGTCGATTGAAGTAATTTACGACGGCTTTACGGTTGTACCATTAAAATACACAGTTATTGCACGTGTAAATAATGCTTGGTGAAAAGACGTGGTTTTTTTTTCCAAAAAATTTTAGATGCTCTGTGCTTTAAATATAGCACTTACTAAAAATACCCTCATAATGTATGAAGTTCAAGAGTAACCATATTAACAAATTTAGTTCACAAATCATGTTTAGAAAAGAGTTCATTATGAGATTACTCTATCGAAACAGTAGTGGGGTCTCTGATGACAGTTTGGTAACGTCAGTTAAGGAAATACACCTCTGAGGAGCCAAAAATTTCTACAATTAAACTTTCTTTCTTATCCTGATTTTTTGGGTTATATGACTGTAAACAAATAATTGGTGAGAAAAAATCATATGGTGGTGCAGTTCTTTTTTTGCTACAGCCATTTGAAAGTACCCAATTTTGATGATTTTCCCATTTTTCGTCAATTTTTACCCATTTTTGGGCTATTATCATGAAAAAAATCACAGTTTCACAATTAATTTTTTTTTCATACTTTCACATAAGATGAAGTGGACCAATCTGAATAAATTTAACTAAAAAAACTATAGGTAGGTGTAAATATAAGAAAGTTTTATAAAATTGTATTGCTTTTTTGTGTCATATTTACCATGTTTTCAATTTTGTAAATTGGGGATTTTTCTCTTTTTTAGAACAAAAAGCTTATTATTTTAACTTCTTTGTTATAAATGATTGAAAAAATATATATCTAAGAAATTTGAAACTTAAAGTAAACATTGATATGGTATGTACATGTATCTGGTAAAATCATTTATTGTACCCCTCACCCATTTTCTCAACATTTTGGCTAATGAGACCGACTTGATTGGTTATAAAATTTGAAAATTTTATTATTTAAAAACTACTTATTGTAAATACACAATTTTTTCACAGAGTTAAGTTTGATTATGATATTTTTTTAATTCATTGATATTTTCCACTTGTATCACATGTTTTGGAAGTAATTCCTTAACGAGATTTCAACGAGACTGAAACGTCAGAAGAATACATCCTTAAGGTAGTTTTAACGTCATTGGCATCACATTTGACATTTACGATAAATATTTTTTTGAAGTTGAATAATCGATAGACATTTTACGACATTAATATTCTAGTATGAGGTATTTAGGTAATTTAAACTCGTAAACTAAGCGTCTTTTTCAACATTCGCCGCTCTACTATCTCCTTAATCAATATATGAGGCTTGAAATTGGGTGATCTACTGTTGCCTTAACTTAACTCAAATATCTTTTTTTTTTATTTTTGACAGACGAAAGACAATTTTAAAGAATTTTCGAGACAATTCCAAGCATAGTGGTTCGACCCTGTACGAAAATAGAATCGAATTGGACCAATCTAACTACCAGGATCTGACTCCGGCCAGGGACGCTGATGATCAATCATATGCTGTCACGCTCAACACTAATACATATTACAACATTAACTCATAGGAATCCAAACAAGTTGAATTAAATGGAATATTTAAAGAAGACTAGGTATAAAATCCTATATAATAATTACATATTCGAGTTAGTATTATAGTGTTATTAACTGCCTGTTTCTGTATTGGCCCTGTTATAGATTCAAGGTTAGCTGTATTGGACCCGAGACTCGAAGAGTTCAGTTCATAACACTTTTATTAAATGATTTTAAGAAAATTAAAAACCGGAAGTGAACGTTCCGTATTAGCCCATGGGCCAATACGGCTTTTTTTCCATATTGGCCCTGTTTTTCCGTTTCAAGACTTTAAGACGTTACAAAACATTGCACATCATTTAACCTGTTTATTTTATGATTTTAATTCAAAAAATATAATACACATGTTTTTATGCATAACGATACCACCAAAGTTAAGTAATGGCGTAAGAAAATTGAAACCGGAAGTGAACGTCCAGTATTAGGCCATTGGCCAATACGGCTTTTTTCCGTATTGGCCCTGTTTTTTCCGTATTGGCCTTGTTTTTTCCGTATTGGCCCTGTTCGAAAAGCAATATAAACTCTTGATTTATATCTACAATGGAATGTTTTCAGTATTGCACATGCTGACTTATCCGTATTAGGGCTTATTTGCTCATATCATTTAATAATTGTTTTTATTAAACACAATGACTATGATAATCTTTGTGACAAACAATCAAATAAAGATAATATTAAGATAAAATAAGATACCACGCACATTCACATATGGGTCATTTCCAAAATCAGTCAATATTCTTTTACGGCTGACCTGTGAGGAAATGTAGGCTTTGTCATTATTTGAATGTTGGTGTCTTGCATAGTGCACCGTAAGTTATACTACTTGCAGAAGAAAAATAAGGAAAAGGTACATGGGTTTTCTTTGAAATCGTGCTCAAAGCTCTAAAATTACCCCAAACTACATGTCCCCACTCCAAAAATACCAAATATCAAAATAGACATTTTTGTAATTACACAAATCTTACAATTTTCTGTTTTAAGATAGAAAATAAAATGTAGAATGATATTATAAAGGCTTTAGATAGTAGCTTGCTATGATTTCAGATTTATTTTAATTTTTTATAGTGTCCTTGATATTTTGTCAACTACATAACGAAAACGTGTTTGCTTGCTATAATATAACTTCTGACACCCCTTTTGAACTAGAAAGTGCCTCAGCACTAACTCCACATATCATTATAATAATGGAAGCATAAAAAGATAACTCTGTAAATGGTATCAACAATTATTGGCATTTACGTTGGTAGCGGTAGCCCCGTATTTTTTAACTTGTCCACTTAGCTTGGCAACGGGATTTTTTTTTTCAAGATAACAATGCAATATCACGTCCACATCTATATCATTATATTAATAAATTGTCTGTGTTTTATAGAAAAGCACAGTGTAATATGATGTCAAAGTATCAGTGGTATTAAAAAATGCCCCATAGAGTGAATACGCCTACTACCTCACGGTCAACTACATAACAATTGACCTAATTTTGTTATGTAGTTGACATCCTTCAGTTGTTCATAAGACCTAGTTCTGGTAGACATCAGTGTTAATATTTTTTAATTTGGTGTTGCATATTTGCTTTAGGGCTTAAAACTTCTTGAATTTAGTGCAAAACTGCATAAACTGCCAAAAAAGCCTCATTTTGAAATCGTGTCGTTTACATTTAGATATGAGCAGCAGCTGTACCAACAAAGATATATTGTTACATGTTACATTTATTTGCGTAAAATATCTTTGAGTAAAGCTGTTGCTTATGTCTATTTTTCCCAAAACAATGTGTAAAACGGTAATTTCAGGTCAAATATGTCAATTTCAACATGTTTATGATATCACAGCGACATCATTAGTGTCTGTGACCTTTCTGCACTTAAGTGTCCAGATAGTATTAATCTGTCCATTTATCAATTACATTAACATTATTTTAAAAGGCTTCAGAATTTTCCATTCGTGTTACAGACACACACTTCTTAATTCTATTAAGCTGTTTTTGCGTACTGTCCTAAACTATTTTAGCTATTCGTTATTATTCTGTGGTTAACATGTCAAAATGTACTATTACATTATTTATTTATGTATTTCTCTGTCTTTGGTGTTTTTGCATTTATTTGTACTGTGTCCCGTCATGTAATGTTGTCATTTTAACGGCATATTTAACATTACCATTAAGCGCGGAGGTTTTGCTAGCCACAAAAGCAGGTTCAACCAACCATTTTTTTATTAAAATGTCATGTACCAAGTCAGGAATATGGTAGTTATCTAATAGTTCGTTTCTATGAATGTTGCATTGTTGTTTGTTTTTTGTTGCACTTCTGTGGTCTGTTATTTCGTTGTTTTCCTCTTATAGTTGATGTGTTTCCCTCGGTTTGCTTTAGTTTGTAACCCAGATTTGTTTTCTCTCAATCGATTTATGACTTTTGAACAGCGGTATACTACTGTTGCCTTTATTTACTATAATTACTGAAATCTCTATGGATCTTTTTTGTTCGACTTATACGCATGTTGTGCCGACATTGTCCGCGTTTATAATCATATGAACGAAAACTTGACACAACAGAAGGATAGCTGCTTTCAGATAGCTTATACCACCACTCATCACCCTTTTATAATGTCTAGATTATTACAATGAAAGTTTACTTGTTTTAAAGAGAATCAATTTTTAACTATGACATTGTCCTATGTGTATTTTATTTCATTGTACATTATTCATTGTATATGCTCTTAGACGCATTTGTAGGTACCCTGCCTGCAAGTGCCCCCCGTTGTAAAGGGGTAGTTTCTTAATAAATATATATATATTACAAATACACATGAACAAGTGATCTTATGTCTTGGAAGGTTGAGAAGACTGAACAAAATGGTAATTAATGTATTAGTAACTGTAGTGATTCGGATCAAAAGTTATTTGTTCATTGCCCTATTGATATTTTTAAATATTCATTACATATTGATTTAATAAACTTTTTTTTTAAATTTGTATTAATTACACCTATATTTAAAGTTTTGTTATTTTGTGATATGTGATTTTGAAGATTTTGTTGTAATCTTTATCATGGATGTAATTTAAACTTCACTCTTCGCTGATTAAAGAATTGGAATAGAAAACTGATTTTTTGGGATAAATCTGTAACTTGATAAATCAGGCTTTTTTTTAAATTTTAAAGTGTGCACCACATTTTTTATGTTATTTCGAATAGACAGAAAAAATATTACAGTCATTCCTTAAAATTTAATTCTTAATTCCATTTTATGCCGGACTAAATTATGAAAAAACGTTGATGAAGTCACGGTCAAATGACAAAATTACGTATATGAGCTGATAGACAAAACACTTTCAGCCAATCAGAAGACGTGTTACATCCAAAATTAAATTATTCACAGATGTATTTTGATTTATTGTTTCTACCCCAGGAAAAGATTACCGTAACTTGGTCCTCAATACTCTTCAGCTTCGGACTGTATTCAGCCATATATTTTTTTAATTCGAAAGTCACCAATGAGTCTTTTGTAAGTGCGTCTGACGTACAAAATTATAATCCTGGCATCTTTAAATGTTACATCATTGGCCTTTTTTTGAAAAATACTGGAGAAAAAACATCTTCGTGACGTGTTTAAATAAATAAAACAAGAATGTGTCCATAGTACACGGATGCCCCACTCGCACTATCATTTTCTATGTTCAGTGGACCGTGCCATTGGGGTCAAAACTCTAATTTGGCATTGAAATTGGAAAGATCATATCATAGGGAACATGTGTACTAATTAAAGTTTCAAGTTGATTGGACTTCAACTTCAACTTCATCAAACAGTACCTTAACCAAAAACTTTAACCTGAAGCGGGACAGACGGACGGACGGACGAACGGACGCACAGACCGAAAAACATAATGCCCCTAGGTGGTGCATAAAAATGTCATTTGATATTCAGATCAACACGATAAGTGTACATAAGATGTACTACAATAGTTAGATCTGCTTAACCTTCCTGAGCATCTGAGATCACCACCAGTTTTGGTGGGGATCGTGTGGCTTAGTCTTATAGGTTTTATTTAGTGATTTTTTTTTGTCGTTTCGTCGTCTATTGCATTTTTCATTTGGCACGGCGTCGTCAGTTTCTCTTTGACTTGTAAGTTTTTGGATGTCCCCTTCTGTTTCTTTTTTTTTGTCATTTAGTTAGTCACGTTTTAGAACGATATTAGAAACATCAGTCTAAAATTGATATGCAAAGAGAAGTTTTTCTACATTTAATCCGTTTATAACATATCATCTTATCAACACAATAGAATACCCCCACCTCTTATGCATTGTGTTTTCTTGTTAACCTATTTAATATATAAGCTGATATATTTAACAAATAAAATTGTCTAGTTTACAACTTAAGATATATATTGCTTAATTGTATAGTCCTTTACATTTTTGAACAAGATTATATTACGTCTGCTATTATTTTCACAAATAATTTTGTGCATCGTGAGAAAATGTTATATTGCCTTACTAACTTACCCGCTTACTTAACAAAGCAATTATACATTAACATTATCATATTGATTAAAGTAGATACACATTAGTGAGAAAGAAAACCCATCGACACATACCGGTATTACCAAAAATACAGCTATTTAATGTGTCTACACAAACTAGAAAAGGAAAAAAAATACATTGTATATTATAATTATAACTGTGTATTTCAATTTTCAATGTCGTCAGTATCTATACTTTGTAAGTAGATATAAAATGAGGGTTTTTGTTTTTGTCTATTTTTTGTACAAAAACATGCTGTGCATTGAAAATAAGACAGAATAAATGATTGAAGGCATATTAAAGATTATCTATAAGCAGTTAGAGTTATCTTCCATGTTATATTAAAATTTTCAATAAAAAAATTTTATGACAAAATATTTTTTTATATACTTTTTTAACTACCATGTAATATTTGTATTAGTTTTATGAATTGACGAACGAACCATTGTCCTCCTTTCCTTTTTGACTCCAAAAAGAAATTATTTATTTGAAAGTTCATAGGAAATATTGCCATTGCTCTGATATTCAGACGGTTGTTGGTTCTAAACTTCCTTCTATGTTATCCTTCGCAATATTTAAGGACAAGTAAACAGGTTGTCATAGTAAAAAAGTAGAATGACAAAAATACCGAATTCCAAGGAAAATTCAGAACGGAGAGTGCCTTAACAAATAGCAAAATCAAAAGCTCAAACACATCAAACGAATGGTAAACAACTGACATATTCCTAACCTTGAACAGACATTTCCTAATGTAGAAATGGTGGATTAAACCTGGTTTTATAGCTAGCTAAACTTCTCACTTGTATGACAGTCGCATAAAATTCCATTAAATTAACAACAATGTGTGAACAAAACAAACAGACATAAAAATGTCAAAAATTGGGGTACAGCAGTCAACATTGTGTTACAGCCCTTGGATGGTGTAAACTTCCCAAAATAACGTGTATGGTGTAATGGTGTATGGCATATGGTGCAATGGTAGAAGGTGTATGGTGCTATGGTGTATGGTGTAAGGGGAATGGTGTAATGGTGTATGAGGAATGGTGTGATTGTGTAACGTGCGATCGGGAATGGTGTGAATGAATGGTGTACGACATTTCATTGGTTGAAACCGAAGTTCATTTTATTTTAATTTTTCGGATTGTAAACATAAACAATAATAATAATCCTATTGTTCTTTTTTCCCAGTAAAGCAAATTACTTTACTCGTTAGACTCTATGTCATATATATTTAATATACACATATTAAAAAATCTTTTTTTTTCTTATTCTTATTTACATTAAATCACCTTGATTTTACAGACAAAACCCCTATTGAAAATATGCATCTTAAATTTTGTAAATCTACTCTAGTAATAAGAAAAAAATGCATCCAATTTAGGGGCAAGAGTTGAATTAGGAAGATTGCCTATAGAATGTTTTATTAAAACACAAACCCTTTTATATTTAGCTAGACTATATAATAATAATATTAATCCATTGATAAAGGAAGCTTTTTCTCTAGCACAGTCTCTAGATTTGACTGGAACTTATTCATGGTATACATATGCAAAGAATATTGTTGAAGAGACTAATATTGACCTTAATATTTTTTCTAATTGTAAGGACATAAAAGATGTAAATAAAATAAAAAACGATATAAAGTTAAAAATGAAAAATAGATATGAAGATTTAATTGAAACTAAATTTGAAAACATTGATGATAAAAGTAAATTTTATCTATATAAAAAACTTAAAAAGGATTGCAAACTAGAATCTTATCTAAATATATCTAATTTTCAGATAAGGAGATTGATCACTAAATTTAGACTAAGTGATCACTCCCTCTTAATTGAAAAGGGGAGATATTTTAAAATCCCAAGAGAGGAACGACTTTGTCATAAATGTAAAATACTAGAGGATGAGAAACATTTTTTACTCTATTGTGATTATAATAAAACACTAAGAAATGCCTTTTTTGAACACATATGTACTGAAAATAATAACTTTAATAATTTAAATGAAGAAGAAAAAATTCATTATTTACTAAATCCATCAACGCCTTTACAAACAAATAAGTTAGGATCCTTCTTGAAAAAGTCATTAGAACTGAGGGCAGGGGACTCTTAACAACTTGTTTGTTTTTATAAATTTTTATGCTGTTTTTATTGTGTTTGTTTGATATGTATGTATATATGTTTATTGTGTTAATACATGTTGGTCACAAATTGTAAAGTTTATAAGACAATAAAATATTTGATTTTGATTAAACAATGGCTTTAAAATTACAGACTTGTGATCACATGCAGTTATCATAAAAGAAAGGATTTTATTTAAACTAGAAGGCGGATAGAAAGGTTATCCACGCATCGGAACAGTATTTTTATATCACGGGTTATCAACATCATTTTTAAAGTTGCTTCGTTCCCCACTTTTGACAGTCTCTTTATAAATATCTTATCGTCATTCACCTATGTTTGCCTTGGATTTACGATTCTGTTTTCCAAAAAATGTTCAAAGGAAAATTGTACAGTGTTATTGCACATAAGGTGTTGTATAATTATGAACAATCTCGTCAATTTCGTTAGATTTGTCTTTACGGATTATAAATGATATCTTGAACGTCCGAAAAAATATACTTATGTGAAACGGGATGAAATATTTGCCACTTGATATTTAGCCACCAACAAAATCAACCAACCGACATAATATACTAACAGTATACTTTTCCTAGAAGAGAACTTCTCATACTTTTCATTATAAAGTACAAATGAAATCTGTCATGTCAGTCACACTGTTGGATGATGAGGTGGAATAGTTTTATTATACAAACCATCCTGAACTACTGAGTTCAAATCATCACACCTCAGCAAGCACGACTAATTTATGCGCAGACCAACCCATCACACAATAGCCCAAAAGGAATCTGTGATGTACCCGTCCATATTCAGAAGTCATGGAAGTGGGAAATACAGATACTGATACTGACTTTAGTGACAGTTTTATATAACGAATACAGAGATGAAATGCTGGCACTCTAAATTAAAGCGGACAAGATTTTGTTATCATTGTATTGCAATGTTGCTGTCATTTGTATTATACAATCCATCCTGACATCAAAATATTGCTGATTTACTATGCGGCTGCCACTATATAGATTTACATAATAAAGTGGAAATATGGTCAGTTTTGTTTGATACTTTAAAATAGTTTTGTTATACGAGTCAGCCTGAGGTATCAAAACTACTGAAATTTTCTTGCGAGACAATATTTTTAATAAAAAGAGGACATGCTGGCTATCTAGATTGATGGGGACAAATTTTTGTTGTCATTGTGTTGCAATGTTGCTGTCATTTGTATTATACAATCCATCCTCACATCAAAATATTGCTGATTTACTTTGCGGCTATATGCTGATTTACTATGCGGCTATATAGATTTACATACATGACATAATAAAGTGCTAATATGATCAGTTTTGGCTGATGCTTTAAAATAATTTTGTTATACAAGTCAGCCTGAGGTATCAAAACTACTAAAATTTTCATGCGAGACAATATTTTGAATAAAAAGAGGACATGCTGGCTATCTACATGAAGATTGATGGGGACAAATTTTTGTTGTCATTGTGTTGCAATGTTGCTGTCATTTAATTTGTATAATGCAATCCATTCTGACATCAAAATATTGTTCTTTACTATGCAGCTATATAGATTTACATGATAAAGTGCAAATATGGTCAGTTTTGGTTGATTTGTTTAAATAATTTTGTTATACGAGTCAGCCTGAGGTATCAAAACTACTGAAATTTTGTTGCGAGACAATATTTTGAATAAAAAGAGGACATGCTGGCTATCTAGATTGATGGGAACAAATTGTTGTTGTCATTGTATTGCAATGTTGCTGTCATTTGTATTATACAATCCATCCTGACATCAAAATATTGCTGATTTACTATGTGGCTATATAGATATACATAATAATGTGCAAATATGGTCAGTTTTTGTTGATGCGTTTAAATAATTTTGTTATTCTAGTCAGCCTTAGGTATAAAAATACTGAAATTTTGTTGCGAGACAATATTTTGAATAAAAAGAGGACATGCTGGCAATCTAAATTGATGGGGATAATTTTTGTTGTCATTGTGTTGCAATGTTGCTGTCATTTGTATTATACAATCCATTCTGACAATAAAATATAGCTGCTTTACTATGTGGCTATATAGATATACATAATATTAAAAGTGCAAATATGGTCAGTTTTGGTTGATGCTGTAAAATAATTTTGTTATACAAGTCAGCCTGAGGTATCAAAACTACTGAAATTTTCTTAAGAGACAATATTTTGAATAAAAAGAGGACATGCTGGCTATCTAGATTGATGGGGACAAATTTTTGTTGTCATTGTATTGCAATGTTGCTGTCATTTGTATTATACAATCCATCCTGACATCAAAATATTGCTGATTTACTATGCGGCTATATAGATTTACATAATAAAGTGCAAATATGGTCAGTTTTGGTTGATACTTTAAAATAGTTTTGTTATACAAGTCAGCCTGAGGTATCAAAACTACTGAAATTTTCTTGCGACACAATATTTTGAATAAAGAGAGGACATGCTGGCAATCTAGATTGATGGGGACAAATTTTTGATGTCATTGTGTTGCAATGTTGCTGCCATTTGTATTATGCAATCCATTCTGACAACAAAATATTGCTGATTTACTATGCGGCTATATAGATTTACATAATAAAATGCAAATATGGTCAGTTTTGGTTGATTTGTTTAAATAATTCTGTTATACGAGTCAGCCTGAGGTATCAAAACTACTGAAATTTTGTTGCGTGACAATATTTTGAATAAAAAGAGGACATGCTGGCTATCTAGATTGATGGGAATAAATTTTTGTTGTCATTGTATTGCAATGTTGCTGTCATTTGTATTATACAATCCATCCTGACATCAAAATATTGCTGATTTACTATGTGGCTATATAGATATACATAATAATGTGCAAATATGGTCAGTTTTTGTTGATGCGTTTCAATAATTTTGTTATACTAGTCAGCCTTAGGTATCAAAATTACTGAAATTTTGTTGCGAGACAATATTTTGAATAAAAAGAGGACATGCTGGCAATCTAAATTGATGGGGATAATTTTTGATGTCATTGTGTTGCAATGTTTCTAACATTTGTATTATACAATCCATTCTGACAATAAAATATAGCTGCTTTACTATGTGGCTATATAGATATACATAATATTAAAAGTGCAAATATGGTCAGTTTTGGTTGATGCTGTAAAATAATTTTGTTATACAAGTCAGCCTGAGGTATCAAAACTACTGAAATTTTCTTATGAGACAATATTTTGAATAAAAAGAGGACATGCTGGCTATCTAGATTGATGGGGACAAATTTTTGTTGTCATTGTATTGCAATGTTCCTGTCATTTGTATTATACAATCCATCCTGACATCAAAATATTGCTGATTTACTATGCGGCTATATAGATTTACATAATAAAGTGCAAATATGGTCAGTTTTGGTTGATACTTTAAAATAGTTTTGTTATATGAGTCAGCCTGAGGTATCAAAACTACTGAAATTTTCTTGTGACACAATATTTTGAATAAAAAGAGGACATGCTGGCAATCTAGATTGATGGGGACAAATTTTTGTTGTCATTGTGTTGCAATGTTGCTGTCATTTGTATAATGCAATCCATTCTGACAACAAAATATTGCTGATTTACTATGCGGCTATATAGATATACATAATAATGTGCAAATATGGTCAGTTTTTGTTGATGCGTTTAAATAATTTTGTTATACTAGTCAGCCTTAGGTATCATAATTACTGAAATTTTGTTGCGTGACAATATTTTGAATAAAAAGAGGACATGCTGGCTATCTAAATTGATGGGAATAAATTTTTGTTGTCATTGTATTGCAATGTTGCTGTCATTTGTATTATACAATCCATCCTGACATCAAAATATTGCTGATTTACTATGTGGCTATATAGATATACATAATAATGTGCAAATATGGTCAGTTTTTGTTGATGCGTTTAAATAATTTTGTTATACTAGTCAGCCTTAGGTATCATAATTACTGAATTTTGTTGCGAGACAATATTTTGAATAAAAAGAGGACATGCTGGCAATCTTAATTGATGGGGATAATTTTTGTTGTCATTGTGTTGCAATGTTGCTGTCATTTGTATAATGCAACCCATTCTGACAATAAAATATAGCTGCTTTACTATGTGGCTATATAGATATACATAATATTAAAAGTGCAAATATGGTCAGTTTTGGTTGATGCTTTAAAATAATTTTGTTATACGAGTCAGCCTGAGGTATCAAAACTACTGAAATTTTCTTGCGAGACAATATTTTGAATAAAAGAGGTCATGCTGGCTATCTAGATTGATCAGGACAAATTTTTGTTGTCATTGTATTGCACTGTTGCTGTCATTTGTGTTATACAATCCACCCTGACATCAAAATATTGCTGATTTACTATGCGGCTATATAGATCTATATAATAAAGTGAAAATATTATGGTCAGTTTTGGTTGATGAGTTAAATAATTTTGTTATATGAGTCAGCCTGAGGTATCAAAATTACTGAAATTTTGTAGCGAGACAATATTTTTGATAAAAGGAGGGCAAAAATATTTCCAAATTTTTTAACCCTATATAAATTAACAGATTGACACACTCCCCATTTCCATTCTCAATTTTATAATTATAAGTGCAAATATGGTCAGTTTTGGTTGATGCTTAAAATAATTTTGTTGTACATGTTGTACATGTACCAGTCATCCTGAAGTATTCATTTTTGGCATTGTTTGTCGATTTTATCTGAAAACCAAGTTTATAAGATTTACGATACATGTTAAAACCGATAATAATAGCATTGTAACCAATATCGTTTTTAATTTACAGATAGGCAGATCGCGGATAAATTTGCATTACAAGCAAAGTTTTATGCGTACTTTATTTACAAATACATGTATATATATTTAATCTGTATTGTTTATATAACCATCATAGGCATGACCACGGAGATTTTAATTTTATACATTAATTTACAATATTGTGATCAAAATTCGTTTTTTAAATCAAATAAATAATTTTGTAGTCGCACGCTTTCTTTGAAATTTAATTGCATTATGGGTAATTTCGGATCGTGTAGATAGAATGGGGAATGGTGTATGGTGTAATGTGTAAGGTGTATGGTGCAAAGGTGTAACGTGTATGGTGTAATGGCACAAGGTGTATGGTGTAATGGTGTATGGTGAATGGTGTATGGTGTGAGTGGGAAGTTTACACCATCCAAGGACTGTATAATCTTAATCACTATAAATTATGGTCAATATATGGACGTTGTGCCTTGCCTTTACTCTTTTTTGTTTTTTTTTTTGATTTTTTAGTTTTAACACAAATAAACGTTTTATTCCGAAATATTTACTGTATACAATTATCTTAGTCGTCCAGGTAACAAACTTGGGGTCCCTGTTTACAAAATTGGCCATCTGTCTAGGGGAAATAGAAGGTTGTTAGAATGATGTTAGAAGCATCTACCTCTATAACTGAACCTCAACATAGTAAGCAATTAATAGGATACCCACACAAAACATGTGCATGGAACGCAACACACACAATATGCTAACACTTTTATATAATTTTTGTATATAATTTTATGCATATATGCATATATTAATAAAAATCTACATTCTTATACAATAGACTATAAGAGCATGTAACTTCGTTTAAAGTTAATATTAAAGCTTTTGTCTTAATTTTCATTATCACTGACTTCACTTTCGTCTTATCGGTGATGCCAATGCCTTTTAATTGAAGAACAAATTTAAGATTAATTTTTAAGTTATATTTCCAGATATTATAAATATCTTCTGGTGCTATAGGCGTTTTGTTGTATTTTATTGAATTCCTAATTTTCCTTAATCCATTTAGAATATGTAACAACTGTGTTTGGTAAATTATCATATTTGAATATTCCTGTGTTTATTCCTAACAGCATGTCTTTTTCAATACTAGGATTATTTTTCGTATGTGTGATTGGATAAGTATTTTTTGAAAACTTGTTTAGAATTAACTTTGATGTACAACAACTAAACAATAAGTGTTGCAGGGTTTCTATGGTGTTGTCATTCTGACAAATATGGCAGTTTCCATTTGTTAGTTTCATTTTTTGTAATCTACCTTCAGTATATAAAATATTGTGCATAGATCTCCAATGAAATTATTTTACTTTATTTTCAATGCTCTTTTATTTTAATCCCGACCGCAAATTTTCCAAAAGTAAATTGTTTTCAAATATTTCCTCCCAATTGATTTGACATTTTGGAGATACTTCTTTATTTAATAACGTACGAATATGATATTTGAGTTTTATCTTTGGATTTATTATTTGGTTGTTTAAGCTCCTAATCTCAAGGTCATTTGATATCTTTTATTTCAATTCATTACGAGCTTCGGCTTTGAACTCGATAAAATTTTAACAGTTCATGATTCCATATCCTGAAAATGAACCCCTCAATTCCCAGTTTTATTATTCTTGTTTTTTCCTTCGTTCCTTTTCTGTCTGTAAAGAATGTCCTTCATCATTAAGACACCCACTATTCTACATTTAATTAAATGTAACGAGAGTTGGTTTTCTCTGGCTTCGTTGTCCTCCCGAGTTGATGAATATTGAACAAACCACGTAAGTTTAAACATATATTTATTTAGAGATACGATTAAAGTTACCATGTTCAATATAATGAATACGTTATAAAGGTGGCAGCTTGCCTTCTTGTTGTCAATAAAAATTTTCCTTACCGTAGAGCCAAGAACGTATGACTCCTTAGTAATGCGTGAAATCTTCAATCGAATGGTTTTCTGTATATATTTTTATTTTTATTTTGGCGCTGGTAAACAACAGCAGGGAAACTGTTCGAACTTTTTGGACTTCATTATTCCATGCATAGCTAAGAAGTCAAGCAGGACATGCGTTTGACATCTACTGTACTTATGCCATCAGTAATGTACTTCACGAAATTAAATCTACCAAGAAGCGAAAAATTCATACCTCTAGATGACTGAGTGATTGTACATATAAACAAAAAAAAAATCGACAGAAACGAAAAGTTAATGTTTTTTAGTTGATCTATGTTCTAAAGTGTATGCTTTAATGGAAATATTGTGCATACAATGTGCCAGAGCAATGCAGATGACATTATTTATTTTTGTATGATTTTTTTTTATTTCTGATCTTTCCTGTCTGGTTGAAAATAATAATAGAGGGCAAAATATATAAACTACTGCTATTATAATATTATACAGTTAAAGCAGGAACACATTAAATAAGGGAAAATAAGTTTCAAAATTTAAAAAAAATTCGTAAAAAATTTCAAACTCAAAAAAGGTGAAAGAAAAGAAAGGGGTTCATGCAACATGTGCTTGTGTTAAAATTATAAATGGTAGAATGCCCAGTGAATGACTTCATTTATTTTTCCAAGGAGCATGGTATTTATCTCGATGAGCATGGCGGCGGATAAATGCAGGTAAGGAGACGATAGATAAAACTTGTCAGCGCTCCCGATCTAGTTTCTTTTAGAGTTCAGGTTGTGTTTTACCTTGATTTGTATTTTCTTATGAGATGAAGAACATCGGTAATCTATTGTTGCATCTCATGTACATATAAAAATAAGGAGATGTGGTACGATTGCCAATGAGACAACTATCCACCAAAGTTCAAATGAAGTGGGTGTAATAAATTATAGACAACCGTACGGCTTTCAACAATGAGAAAAACCCATACCGTATAGTCGGCTATAAAGGGCGACGACATGAAAAATATGAAGCAATTCAATTGAGAAAACTAACGGCCTAACTTATAACAAAACAATTTCCGAAAAACAAATATGACATACCAACGACAACCACTGAACTATATGCTCCTGACTTGGGACAGGCACACGAAGATTGTGGCGGGGTTAAATATGCTTGTGAGCACTCAACCCTCCCCTAAAATAAAACAGGGGTGTAAAAGCACAACATAAGAACAAACTTTAAAAATCTGTTGAAAAAGGCTTAACTCATCAGATCGATACAAAGCAGAAAAACATCAAACATAAACACAGACCGGATGTGGCAGGGTATTTATCCATTCCTTATTCCTAACAACAAAAAGGACACTAAGTACAGACCTGAGAGTAGTACTACTCGCAGTTACTGACAAACAATAACAACTGATAAAAAAATCACGTATCTAAGACCAAAATATGAATATGTACACATCCAACATCCAATGGATTTAGTGTAAAGACGTCATTAACAGTCAGAGAGAAACATGACCTTGTGCGATGCCAAAATAAAGGATCGACAGATTGAAGTGCCTTTAAAGTGCATATGTGTATAACAAAACTATTAGTATGATTCTAATTTACTGATTGAAAAATCAATATTTATACCAATAAAAACAATATTCAAAGTTCTAATTACAGTGTTGAATTGGTAACCTTTTAGAATAAGTTTATTTAAAGGACTGGTAAGTTTACCCGGATCGTATATAAATTTCCGGGCTCAGTAAACAACATCACCGTAAGATTAAGGATGTGCTATGTAAGTTTTTTACAGGTACAGCCAAACTTCCAAACCAAATCTTTGTATCTATGGAAGAATTTAGTAAAGGTTTTAAGTAATTTGTGGTAACGAAGTCCCTGACTTAATAATTTACCAGTAATACATAGATTACGCTCATTGAAATCCAAAACGTCACTACAGACACGGGCATACAGATCTGAGAGTACTCGCTGTTACTGACAGCTAGTTCAAAGCCAATAACAACTAATAAAAAATCATGTATCTAAGGCTAAATGTCTGGGGTGGGTCTCGAGAAATTCATATAGAACTATAAATACTACAAAACTTTAACATTTTACCCCAAAATAAAGTCAAATTTAAGTAAAACTAGAGGCTCTCAAGAGTCTGTGTCGCTCACCTGTATCTACAGTGGTTTTGGAAATCATGTAAAATAAGGTTAAAATCATAATAAATAGTATTAGATATCCTAATAATCCTAATGATTGAGGCAAAGTTTGGTTTAATTCGGCCCATCAGTTAAATTTAAAGCAGGTCATCCCATTGTAGTCTTACAATAGTTACTGAAGACCCCTTATCATTATTTAAATTAGTTTTCAAGTTGTGACCATTTGAAATTGTTTTTATACAATTTTCCAATTGACTTCTATAGTAAACCCCTATGTTCTATTTTTAGCCATGGTGACCATGTTGCTTAGATGACAGGGTCATCGGATACATTTTTCAATCAAGATACCCTATTAAAAATTGTGGCTTAGTTTAATTCTATTTGGCCCAGTAGATTAAGCGGAGAAGAATTTTGTAAAAGATTACAAAAATTTACGAAAAATTGACTTTAAAGGACAAAAACTCCTGAAAGGGTCAATTGACAATTTTGATCATGTTGACTTATTTGTAGAGCTTACTTTGCTGAAAATTATTGCTGTTTACAGGTTGCAGTCTTGTAATTGACTGCTCCATAGGCTTACATGCTAAACAGCTGATCTTTGAAATTTTTTTAAATCAAATGCTACATAGAAAATTTTGTTCATGTACATATCATGCATGTAATAATGTGGAATTGTTATTTAATGGAAAAAAGTGGGTCATGCCACGAAGAATAAAAAGTTATGAAACCTTGAAGTTAAAAGTACTTTTTTCTACTTTCTGTTTGCTGTTTTTACTACGCCGCACCACTTCCAGTGAACACGATATCCTTCCACTTTCCTGGTTTGATATCCCCAAAAAAGATGCTATATTTTTTTTAAATCTAAATAGATGTTTCAATTCAGCATAAACTTTTAATCAAACGGAAAAAATAGAGTCCAGAAAAAAATTCAGAAAAAAATGGACTATTTTATTTCACTCCATGTTTTGAAACTGAAGTTGTAATACAAGACTGGTACCTTTAAAGTTTATCTATATCTATTATAATATTCAAGATAATAACCAAAAACTGCAAAATTTCCTTAAAATTACCAATTCAAGGGCAGCAACCTAACAACGGATTGTCTGATGCGTCTGAAAATTTCAGGGCAGATAGATCTTGACCTGATAAACATTTTTACCCCAGTCAGATTTGCTTTTAATGCTTTAGTTTCAGAGAAATAAGCCAAACTGTATTTTACCCCCCCCCCCCCCATGTTCTATTTTTAGCCATGGCGGCCATCTTGGTTGATGGGCGGGATCATCGGATACATTTTTTAAACTACATACCCTAAGGATGATTTAGGCCAAGTTTTGTTTAATTTGGCCTAGTAGTTTTAGAGGAGAAGATTTTTGTAAAAAATAACAAAACTTTACGAAAAATTTTGAATAATAGACTTTAAAGGGCAATAACTCCTTATGGGGTCAATTGACAGTTTTGATCATGTTGACTTATTTGTAGATGTTACTTTGCTAAACGATTTTGCTGTTTACAATTTATCTCTATCTATTATAATATTCAAGATAACCAAAAACTGCAAAATTTCCTTAAAATTACCACTTCAGGGGCAACAACCCAACAACGGGTTGTCTGATGCGTCTGAAAATATCTGGGCAGATAGATCTTGACCTGATGAACATTTTTACTCCATGTCAGATTTGCTCTAAATGCTTTAGTTTCAGAGATATAAGCCAAAAACTTCCTTTTACCCCCCTCTTTCTATTTTTAGCCATGGCGGTCATCTTGGTTCTTTGGCGGGATCATCGGATACATTTTTTAAACTAGATACCCTAAGAATGATTTAGGCCAAGTTTGGATTAATTTGGCCCAGTAGTTTTAGAGGAGAAGATTTTTGTAAAAAATAACAAAAATTTACGAAAAATTGTGAATAATTGACTTTAAAGGGCAATAACTCCTTATGGGGTCAATTGACAATTTTGATCATGTTGACTTATCTGTAGATGTTACTTTGCTAAACGATTTTGCTGTTTACAATTTATCTCTAGCTATTATAATATTCAAGATAACCAAAAACTGCAAAATTTCCTTAAAATTACCAATTCAGGGGCAGCAACCCAACAACGGGTTGTCTGATGCGTCTGAAAATATCTGGACAGATAGATCTTGACCTGATAAACATTTTTACTCCATGACAGATTTGCTCTAAATGCTTTAGTTTCAGAGATATAAGCCAAAAACTTCATTTTACCCCCCTTTTTCTATTTTTAGCCATGGCGGTCATCTTGGTTCTTTGGCGGGATCATCGGATACATTTTTTAAACTAGATACCCTAAGGATGATTTAGGCCAAGTTTGGTTTAATTTGGCCCAGTAGTTTTAGAGGAGAAGATTTTTGTAAAAAATAACAAAACTTTACGAAAAATTGTGAATAATTGACTTTAAAGGGCAATAACTCCTTATGGGGTCAATTGACAATTTTGATCATGTTGACTTATCTGTAGATGTTACTTTGTTAAACGATTTTGCTGTTTACAATTTATCTCTAGCTATTATAATATTCAAGATAACCAAAAACTGCAAAATTTCCTTAAAATTTATTTAAAATTACCAATTCAGGGGCAGCAACCCAACAACGGGTTGTCTGATGCGTCTGAAAATATCTGGGCAGATAGATCTTGACCTGATGAACATTTTTACTCCATGTCAGATTTGCTCTAAATGCTTTAGTTTCAGAGATATAAGCCAAAAACTTCATTTTACCCCCTTTTTCTATTTTTAGCCATGGCGGTCATCTTGGTTCTTTGGCGGGATCATCGGATACATTTTTTAAACTAGATACCCTAAGGATGATTTAGGCCAAGTTTGGTTTAATTTGGCCAAGTAGTTTTAGAGGAGAAGATTTTTGTAAAAAATAACAAAAATTTACGAAAAATTGTGAATAATTGACTTTAAATGACAAACTTAACGTTTGAAAAAAAAAGACAAACAGCAGTCAACCACCCCCTAACTTAAGATTTAGCAAAATAAACCTAACTAGAAACCGGGATTTAATCATGTTTTCTATTAGGTTTAATTTCTATTGCTGTATTAGTGACAACAAATATTATTTTCCTTTGTTATCAGTATAATAATAAACAGGTGATGGTAGTTTTATTGAACATTCTATTTTGTAGAACGTATTGCTATTATTTGCTCTGAAAGATATTTATTTTTTATGTCTGGAGTTTAAATCAACCTTGAATGTCAATGCAAATGATCTATCCTCTAAATCTTTGTAGTCATATTATTACTTTTCTTGATTTCTTCTATGTGGTCATGTAAAATCCATCTAAAAAGTATTGCTTTTGGATGTATGTGTAATTTTTAAATGTTCTATACTTGTGTTCAGTTTTCGATTGATACCTTGTTTACTATCATCATATCTATGGTAATATTTTTTATAAGTTTGTATATAAAAAAGCAAATGCTTTTTTTTAAAATTTTTTTTGTTGCTATTTTTTGTTGTTGCATATGTCTACTTTGTACATTTTTCACTACAATCTGTAATGATAATTT
The DNA here is from genome assembly GCF_021869535.1 of Mytilus californianus. Taxonomy (NCBI): domain Eukaryota; kingdom Metazoa; phylum Mollusca; class Bivalvia; order Mytilida; family Mytilidae; genus Mytilus; species Mytilus californianus. The sequence goes on from NW_026262723.1 coordinate 2,824,596, forward strand.
GAATCTATTATCTTTGGATTTATAATAAATTTCACTTTATGATGTCTTTATGAAGTATTGTGCACTTACTGTTGCTCTTTACAAAGTTAATGTATGTTTCCCGTTGAAATAAAAAGTAGCGCCTAATTCATGTATTGGAACATTGCCAGTCAGTCTTCAGCTGGAGTATTAGTCCTAAAGCATTTTAAGGATATTCGCTATTCTTGTTTTTGACTTTTCGTCAGATTTTTTGGAATACTTTAGTTTTATCCATGTAGTGACAATGAAAATGTGCCCGCTAAGTCCTTCTTTTCTTTTCATAATTCTATAACATATAATTTAAAACGCCGTTTTTGAAATTCTTTTAAAGCCTTGGTTTTTTTTCATTATTTTTGAAAGAAAAAAGGTGTCAATGTTAATTGTAGGAAAAATCTAGAGAGAATCGTTTCTCGCAAAATTTTCAATTAATTATATCTCAAAAACAAGGACACGGATCTTTCGTTTTTCTTCTTTTTAAGTTCCGTTATTTATGTACTATAAATTTATAAACGTCTTTAAAAAAGCTTGTTATTTTGAAACAGAGGAGCGAACATTCTTAAAATATGAGTCAACTCTCCTTGTTTATTCGAAAATGTCTCTGCCAAAAAGGACAGCTTATTTGTATGTTTTCCAAATATGAGGATAATATGTAGTGGTTATATAAACTCAGTTACTATACATGGTCTGTTTGCATCAATATAACTTTGAAAAACCGAGGTGGAAAAATACCAAGTGGACATTCAAAACTCATGTCGAAGAATAAAAAAAAGACAACGCCGTGGCAATAAACGAAAGACGACTAAAGGTAGAACAAGTTCTCAAACACTACACAAAAACTAAAAACTGAACCAATAATTAAACAAAGTGCCATTTTCTGGTTCTTATACATGTTATATGATAAATTTTTCGATAGATCATATGGACCTCATTGAACAGAATACGGAAATTTCAAATCAAACAAAAATTAAGAGGTTAGTTGCACCATATTATCAAAAATTGCAATTCTTAAAAAATCCTACAAAAATGAGAAAAAAGCTCTAAAACAAAATATATCTTGGGGGATTGATATTTGTATGCTAAAAAAATCAAATAAATCTATGATTTTTAGGTCGAGGAACCTTTTTTTATAATTTTAAGATGCAATTAATATATATTGTTCTTGGAACAGACTTCTATTGAAGTGTTTGCAGTTGCCTAAAAAACTGCCATCTGCGAGTAACGATCATTTTGCTTTTCTGTGTAAAGATACATGTAGCGCTTCGCTAATTGTCAATAGCAAGGAGGACAATAATTTTCCATAATAAAAGAAGGGCAATTTAAAGTTCGATCTTAATGCAATAAAAGTATGTTTTTTGTTTAAGTCCAACTTATTTACCGTTTTAAGTCATGTTGAAATGCAAACATGACTTTGCTACTAAATTGGTGGCAACATTGAAATAAGTAACCAGCGTTATGAAACACTTGGTTTTGGTTTGCGTGATATAAACGAACTAGAAATAATGCTGCTGCTTTTTTTGTTTGTTTAAAAACTGTAAGACATGTTAAATGTGTTAAGAAGTTAAATATTCGAATGAATGCTGTTTTTGAGTATTTCCCCATAAGCTTTTATAACACAAATGCAGGTAATTGTGTATGTAACGACATTATTAGTAGTTGTTTTATTAGATATACAAAAGGTTGAATATCCTTTCTGACCACATGAGATCATTCACGGTTTTATGTAGTGTTCGTTTTAACATTTCGGTGCTGTGTTTTGTGGACTGTTGTTTGTTTGTTGGACTCTATTTTTTTTTGGTCATGGTGTTATATTAATTTCTTTGATTCATGAATTGAGATTGTTCCCTTGATATCATTTTACTTAATGACACTTAGTTGCAGTAATGAAAACCGCCTCAAAGTAAAGTAAATAGGACTAAACGCAGTATAAAAATATCCGCGAAAATAATTTAATTTGCTCACGGTAATAACCAATTCATAATCATGATAAATTTAACCACAGTTTTTGAAACTTTCATTACTAAATCGAAGCGAAAGATATCGAAGGGATATTCAAACTCATAAGTTAAAAACAAAATGACAAAACCGGGGCAAAAAACGAAAAAAAAAAACGAGAAAATAACAGTTTTTAAAGCACAACATATTATATAAAACTAAAGACTGAGAAACACAGACCCCACCAAAAACTGGGGGTGAACTCAGGGGCTACGGAAGGGTTAGCAGATCATGCTTCACACGAGGCACCCGTCGTGTGGCCCATATAAGTACTAACCCGGTGATAAGTCTAGTTCGGTAGGTCACATTCAAGGCAAATATGACGTGACTGTGGTTACAACAATTGGAACTTACACGTTGTCATCTGTGAATCAGATATTCCATAACGGTCAACCAACTTGTAATGGCCTCCATAACATTTTCGAAGGGATGATTTTAACTTCACAATTTGAACACTGGTCTAATAGCTTCCTTGTGAGACGCAACCTTCTATCAAGGAAATCATGAAGTGAATACAAGCTTTGGAATATCGTATCAACTTGGAGATATATGCTCCATATTCAGGCGCTGCTGGAATGTTGCTACATAGAAATGGAAAGATGACAATTGGGAAGCTAAAATCATCTCTTTGTCGTAAAGTTTTCTCTCAACCGACCCTCATTGTCAATTTCTAGATGTAAGTCATGGGGTAGACTTAACTATATCTGGTGTATCCTTTATTTCAATTTCAATGGGATAGATGCGTTCAACATAGTCTTCAAACTTTGAATTATTCAGTCGAAGTACATCATCTATATAGTGGAAAGTGAAGTTGAAAGATAATTGTAGCTTCATTCCATATGAATAAAGGAAAAACTCATTCAAGCTATTTACATGATTCAGGAAGTCTAGTTGTAGGTAGAATTATTGCAAGTTAATAGAATTTTTTTAAACTAAATTATTCTTTTTTAATTTGGTGCGTTCGAAGTGTTGTTCTCGATTTACCTTCATCAGGAATTCTCAACGGCAAATTTATGATTACAGAGGATGTATAACTACTTGAATACGTGCGGCGCCTTATGACCACTAACATAAACACATTTGTTTAAGGATGTTTGCTACTCTGTTTTCAAATAACAAGCTTTTTAAAAGACTGTTATAGATTGATAGTATATAAATAAAGGAACTAAAAAAGCAGAAAAAAATGAAGGGTCCGTGTGCTTGTTTTCGAGATATAAGCCATTGAAAATTTGGCGGGAAATGATTCTCTCTAGATTTTTCATACATTCAACATTGGCACCTTTTTTCTGTCTAAAAGTATGAAAAAATAAAAAGGATTTAATAAGATTTCAAACATGGCATTTCAAACTATATTTAATCAAATTATGAAAAGAAAAGTAGATGTTAGCGGGCAAAAACTTTTAAGGCACTACATGGATAAAACCAGAGGATTCCGAATATCTGACAAAAATTCAAAAACAAGAAGAGCGAATATCCTTAAGGGAGTTGGGACCTAAGTTTCTTAATAATTCATAAATTCATGAATTTAAGAAAGGTTAGATTAAAAAAAAGGTCAGCGTAACTGCAACCTGTCAAAAACCAGTTACTTGAAATTTACGTATTACTATTAGGTTTCTTACTAAGAACAGGCGTACAGATCATTACAATGTCTAGTATATGATAATTTAATCACATTTTTCTGTCTTCAATGAATTTATGCATTTAAACAATGATCAAAGCAGGTTAAGCAGTCAAGAAGACAAGTTTTCTAATTTGTATAAGTGAATTCTTTGAAATTTCACATTCCATTAATTGATTTTTTTATTTATTTGTGTCTATATTTCTAATTTCTTTTTTATGGTTAATATTATATATTTTTAAATAAAAAGTCTTTTAATTTATAGCTATATCAATTTTTATAATGAAATTACAAATCAAACAATAAGAAAAGTCGAAATATTTTTTTATTATTAGTCTGGCAGTTACAATGCACATTGAAATATCGAAGTTTCGCCCCCTTAACCACCACAAGTAGCATGATGCCCACACATATGTCTCTTGTCTTTAAATGTTTTCACATTCTTTAGAATTTTGTTTCATCAATCTTATATTGACTACATACAATGTTTAAACGGAAAAAGTGCCAAAAAACTGTGATTCCGCAGATGGCGGTTTTTGGGGCAACTGTATGAGTTGTTATGATTTGCTGTTTGATGAAAAAGTAAGTATTACTATAGGAATTTGATGATGTCAAAAAATTCTTCAACACTAATTACAGGGTTTTGTTTGGTTTAAGATGATAAGCAGTTGAATCACAAACAAAAATATTTTGGTTTTCACTCATTTTTATCACTTTTACTCGAATTTCAGGAAAATGTGCTGTTTATCAAAAGCACGTTTTAAATGTTTAAAACTGCGCTTGAAAATTAACTGGGTGTCTCTCTGATAAAAGTTTAAATTGTTTGCATACATGATTTAATTATAAAGAAGACAGAATATGCAATAAAGCTAACATCTTGGAAAATGTTCACTTGCTCGTCCATGTCCTTTGATCCTGATACGTGTATGACGGAAATTGCACCGTACGAATTTTGTTACGACGGGGCAAAAAAGAAAGTACAGATGTTGAGCTTTCGAATGAAATATAATTTAGCCGTGTGTTATGTGGGTGCATTAAAAATTTAATTGTATGTTTAAAGTCACTCCTCTAGTTCTTTCTGAATTGTACATGTTGTAAGCGAACCAAATTCATGTTCCAATTTACCATTTTTTTTATTTCAAATAATCATTTCGATTGCTACATGTATATTTAGAGGACTATGTGTAAAATTATATAACGCGCTTTAAGTATATTGAAATAAATTTATGTATTGTCGGTCACCTTGATTATAAGCCATTCAAACAATTGATAACATGAACATGTAATGATTCGCATTCAAAACTCAAAAGTCCAAAAAAAACAGACAATACCATGGCCAGGAAAAAGAAAAGAATTAAGGACAAGCACAATAACAAAACATCACATAAAAAACTAAAGAATAAGCAAAAAGAATATCATAAAAAACCTGGGAGAACTTATGTGCTCTGGAAAGATAAACAATTCCTGCTCAACATGTTGCGCCTGTCTTTCAACTGAAGCAAGTAAAACATCTGATTATAGTCGCTGACGGCCGGTAGTGTAATAATGTAAATTAATACCTTTTCATACAATTAAACAAATCATAAGGATTACCGTAGAGATGACTTCATCTTTAGCCTTAACATTTTTTTTAATTCTTTTTTATATAATGATGAGCATTTTATCAGAAAATCCTGAACAGATACACAATCTGTGGAATTCGAAAGTTCGTTATTCCGTTTGTAGTTGCCCCTGAGATGTATTTACAATGGAATCGAGCGTTCTAACGGTGAAAATTATAATACTTCTTTTGTCAGAAGTACCAGGCTCCAACCTTGAAGATAATTTATAGGTTCTGTGCGTAACTCATCAGCTTGAGAGTATTTACCTTTTTGTGTAGTATAATTTAATTAGCGTTTTTATTAGGCTTAGGTTTAAAAAATTCAGCTTCTATCATCATTGAAGTAACATTAATTGTCGAAATGTGCGTCCGAGGCAGTAAATGTGTACCGTTAAAGGAGAAATGACACGATTTTTTTTTTTTTTTTTTTTTGTTTCTTTTTTAATAATTCAATAAATATTAGTCTTAAAATATGTTTCGTTCAATTTTGCTGGTCAAAACCTGATCAATCGGCATTTTGTAGGTCAAAGAATCCAGCGCTTGTCAAAATCAATGATTTTTAATTAGATAACGATCACGTGATCATGCTTACGTCTCTGGTTCCCAGATGAGAAAATGTCTCAAAATGGGCAATGTCGATCACTTTTCTGCACAATTACGCTATGGACGGTATTGACAGCACTTTGCCCGATTACTGACAAACTAAAGACATCTGACCTCATCAATTTGAGCCATTGTGTGTGGAAAATAATCAAAAACAGGCATTAATTCTTCATGCAAAGAGTCCAACAAAGACGATTTTTCAGACAATACCGATCGGCTTGTTACCATGTTAAAGCGCTTTCTGCATTTTGTTTTTAATGAAATTACTTTAAATCATGATTGAAAGTATAAATTTCTAATTATTGATGGTCAAATTGTGAGGCGTTTTTCTCTGTTACGTAAACGTTATAGGTGTGCACCAGAAGCAGAAAAAAACGATTGTAAAAGTCAAATTAGGCGTTCGCAAAGGGTACCTTTTTAATTTTGCTTTTTTTTTGTTACGGAGGGACTTTTAATAGGTACGAATTATCATCAAAATTTATGTCTATAATTTTTTTGGTTGGAAACCATACATCACACTATTTCTGCATTTGGAAGTTTATTTTTTTCTCATAGTTGAAAAGACCGGACATAATTTTAAAATGTCAACAATAGGGGTATGTGGTGGGGGGGGGGGGGGGGGGGGGGGAATGGTGAGTGAGGATTGTTCCCGTGCATCCAAGCTTATACACCAGTTTTGTGTATCTTTTCTTTTGAAATTATAGACTTACATGCATACAGGAATATTATTTTTTCTATCTCAAGAAGTCAATTTAAACAAATGCTTACTGCAATAAACTTTTTTATATCTGCATATTCTTAAAAGCAATAAAACAAATAAGATCTATATACAATTGCGAAATTCAATCACCTGTTCCGCACACCTGTGACCTTAGATGAACTGATGGCATGTCACCCGAGACCCCAACTCTGGATTCCTTAGTAAAGTGGGCGGAACAAAGTGTAGTTTGTGGTTGGTAAAAAGTCCTACCTTCACGCCTTCTAAGTCTGCGGGTCATTCGAAAAACAGAAAATATCATGTCACTATTCTTCTTATTTATATATTGAATCCATCAGTATCACACATAATCATTTTTTATCACTGTCATGCGTTTTGTTGGATAATAATCGAAAATAAATTTGCGCCGTACCCTTATGCCAATATGAATGCTTGGAACCAGTGACGTAGAAGCCTCTTTCTGGGTGACTTCCGGGATGGAAATGTGCATATTTAACAGGTTGATAAATCGTTGCATTAAAATACATATTTTACCAAATATTTGACACTTATATTGCTGTCGAAGTATTTTTGGGGAAAGTTATGTATCAATAAAACATTTTGAAACAAAAATTGAAAAATCGTGTGTCTCCTTTAATATAATTAAAAGTTTCACTGGATTAATACAATAAACATAGTCAACAAAGTCTGTATTAATAAATGGAAGGCGAAATATATATAGCAGAACTTAGTGTCAAAGATTTACAATGGCCTATATATAACAATATAGGGTTGTGTTGTGATTTCAAATGAGTCAACTATCCATCATATAACAACGGACGAGGATGTCAACAGATAAAGGTCAACATAGAGCCTTCAACAATAAACAAAACCAAACCTAGTATCGTCAAGACAAAATGCGAAACAATTCATCAAATGAACAGCCAGATTTATACTAAAAACAGCGGTCAAAGACGAGCAATCCACCTTCGGAAAATGCCTACACAAAGACATCATGTGGCAGTTGTTTTCCCCTTTTTCCGTTGATTGATAGCGTTTGATTTTTTTTGGTTTCAATGAACTTCCCCTTAGTTAAACTCAGTTATTTTGTGTCATGAATTGGTATTGATGTCATCTCGTATGTTTTAAATATGAAGAAAAGGCGATCTGATTGTGTCTTATACGTCAATGAGACATAAACAAACGACAAAATAATAGAAAACGGGCAACAGTCAATCTTCAACAATAAAATACGGTTACAAGAAAATAAGTTTTGTAAGTAAAAGACCCAAATTCGTGAGAAACAAGAATGATTTATCGACGAGTACTGCAATTTAGTTTAGGACTATCTTTGGTCAAAGAGACAACAAGGATCACACACACGTGTGACGGTTTCCCATTTACATAAAAGCTTTTAATTTATACAAACAGAAAAGTTTTTAGGTTAATTAGATTATGCATATAGATATATACATAAAAAGAGACAATTGAGTTGTGTAGTACTTGATTCCAATGCAACCTAATCATAGGAGTTCTCTATATAGATATAAGAAGATGTGGTATGAGTGCCAATGAGACAACTCTCCATCCAAGTCAAAAATTTATAAAAGTAAACCATCATAGGTCACAGTATGGTCTTCAACACGGAGCCTTGGCTCACACCGAACAGTAAGCTATAAAGGGCACCAAAAATTACTAGTGTAAAACCATTCAAACGGGAAAACCAACGGTCTAATCTATATAAAAAACGAGAAACGAGAAACACTTATGTATGAGTGGCCGTTCGTGTCATTGGCGGTATGAACATACCGTATGAAATTTTCAACGCGTTGGTTTTTACTTTCAACGCGTTGGTTTTTATTATCAACGCGTTGGTTTTTACTTTCAACGCGTTGGTTTTTATTATCAACGCGTTGGTTTTTACTTTCAACGCGTTGGTTTTTACTTTCAACGCGTTGGTTTTTACTTTCAACGCGTTGGTTTTTACTTTCAACGCGTTGGTTTTCACTATCAACGCGTTGGTCTTCCTTTTCAACGCGTTGGTTCGTAATTCATACGGTATGAAAAACCAACGCGTTGGTTTTCAATTCCATACCGTAATTTTTCCACTTATGTCTACCAATCAACATCTTTGTAACAAAGTACAATCTTATCAACCGTTCGGACGGACTCCAGATTGTTGTTAAGTTTGGCGGGAAAAAATATTCTCCGTTGTTGAAGATACTTACTGACTTGCTACATGGCTACACGAAGAGGAGACCGGGAGCGATTTTTAGATCGATTCAAGGAAATGGTGAATTATTGCAGCCGGATTAGCACTTCGGATACAATGGACGATGATACATCAGAAAATGTTCGAGGAAGGTACACATGTTTGATATATGTTTATGGTTAATAAAAACTACATGATATTAAGTCAAAATATATTTCTTGATAGTCTGTGTTCTCGTCAGAGCATACATTCAAGCAGTACCCACTACAAAGAAAATTAATTAGGTGGAAAACTTCTTCAAAACTTTTTCCGTACAAGCAATTACAAATGTTTTGTAGAAACATTTATTCGACATTTTTCCCATAACCTACAGTTCATATTATTATATATTGTGATAAGGTTACGAAACGTCTCAGTTACGAACCGACCTAGTTTGTTCCGAATCGTCTTTGTGCGAAACGACCAGGTTACGAAACGAACTGCACCCATGAAAGTTACAACAATTGCGTTTCAAAGGAATAACGTTCAGATAGGTTGCTGGGTATCAGATGTTCGTTAAAAAATTATATGCAATTTATATATAGTAAAGTATTTACACTAAATTTACAGTAGTATGAGATATTGGTACCTGGTTATTGGAACCCGGGAATGAGGGATGAAAATCAAGGGCTAGAGCAGCGGGAATCAGTGGCAGGAACTGGGAGAAAGATGACTAAAAATATGATTAATTTATACTTGACAAATAAAATGAAATAACAGGGGAACGGAATTCTGGAGATTGAATGTTTGGGAACGGAAGTTGGAATTCAGAGGATTGGAATCAATGACTCCCCTTGTCTACCACTCTTGCCAAAAATGTCGGGAAGCTGCAGACATGAAGTATTTTTATTAGAAATGTTAATAACATACACCATTTCTAGTCAGCTACAAGCTCAATGGTTATATTTAGAACACAAGAGGCTTCATGAAATTTCTTGAACTCTCTTGACTTGAAATAATAATGAAATCACTAAAGTCAATATGCAACAAAATACCTACGACGGTGTAGTTCGAATTTCAACTTGTTATACAAAAATATTTTGCAGATTACAGTTGTTGCGTCGAGATATTGAAAGAGCCAGTGGTGGACTGATAACCAATGAAGAATGTGCCGAATTCATTCCATTACTGGATGACATGGAAAAAGAAGTTTCAGCTAGGTTTGCAGCTTGTAGATCTGGTATATATCAGTTGAGTTGGATAGATATATGGGTTGAACCCACTTTCAATTTATGAATATACGCTACAAAACAAAAAAAGAATTTTAATATATAAGCTCATAAAATCTAGCACTGTTGGAAGTGCATACAAGGGAAATTAAGAAACATTCATGCTAGTGTGTTTTCAGTCTTACACAAGACTTTGTGAAATTAATGACCTTCAGTGGTGATTTTACATGTATTTTCTAGCCATGAATATTTAATCATTTAAAGAAAACTAGATCAGATTTATTAAATCCGTATCTAACCCAGTGAAATGGTATCTTTTTCATTATTGGTATGTGCCGCCATTATATGAGAATGATCGTTAGAAGAATTTCTATTAAAAAGGGGTATGTATTCTAGGTTATAAACTGTCCGATGATTTTGCACATGAATATGTAACAGTCGTCAGTTCAAACATTAAAAAAAAAACATGAAATATTCAGCAGCATATTTAAACATAAAATTAGTATAGGTCTCGTCTGTTTAACGATACCTATTCATATTAATTTAATGTGCAATATCATGACTTCTAACTACAAAATAGATACATTTCGTGAAATGTTGTGACTTTTTAAGTAACAGTCTCAGTTGTAGTACCTCATAATTTTTATGTTTTTTTTACCATAGAAAAAGATCAATACCGCAGTGAACGGGTTGCAGTTGACGGTAATGGACATTCTAAATTCAGCATTTCAAAAGAACAACTGGAATACCTAGTCAAATATGGGTTTACAGCACCAATGATGAGTAATGTTCTTGGTATATCAGAGTCAACTGTCCGTCGAAGACTGAGGTATTAATTATCTTGTGTTCCTATTAAAACAAATTTAAATTTACATTGAAGTAGTCGAAAACAAAAAGACTGCTGCAATTTTGTAAAGGATAATCAATATAATGTAATTTGCGACACTTATAATTCTTCCGTCGGGGGAAGTGCATATTTGCCCAGTATCTGTTAGGAGTAAGTAGAATACGTCTGTGTGTCGATTGCTCCATCTGACATTTTCGGAAAAGATTTCTTTGGTTCATTTAAATCATGATAAAATTTTAATACTTGTATTTTTAGAGAATTTGGTTTAAGCCTGAGAAAGACAACACATATCACCGACATGGAGTTAGATCAATCAATCACTGAAGTGATTGGTACAAATCGCCATATTGGACCGAATTCAGTCAGAGTTCGACTTGCACAAAAGAAAATATTTGTTTCCAGAGAGAGAGTGAGGACAGCATGTGCACGTGTAGATCCAGATGGATGTTCCTTACGATCGTTAGAGAGAAAAAATATAAAACGTCGTACTTACAAGGTTGCTGGACCAAATTCCCTGTGGCATCTGGATGGAAACCACAAGTTGATAAGGTATATATATGCAGTTTTGATATAAAGCTCAAATATATTTTAAAAATAAATATTGTACGATGGGTCTCATGTAGACTTTTTTTTAGACCTACCATACAATGATATTCTTTATTTCTCTTAAAGTTCACATTGTCGAACTTAATTGATTGGCATTTTGTTAACACTTAATTTATTCATTTCATAGCAAAACCTTCTTAGTAGTTACTACGTTTGTATCTATTGCTATATATTTGATTTAAGAGTAAAAAATAACTCCTAATTATTACAAAAAGCTATCCATCCCAACGGGAACTTTAAAGTTTGAATATTTCTTATTCAAATCAGAGACATATATTGTATTATATGTCTCTGTTGAAATGAAATAATTATATGACACCTTCGTGTATGGTCTGTGGTTTTGTTGAAACTGAAACATTCAAATGTAGATATAACTAAAGTTAAAACTTCTCAACAGAGAATGATTTTGGTATTTTTACTTAATTAATATCTGAAGATATCAAAATGTAATCAATGTCGAAGTCACATCTGCTCATGTTCAATACGAGTTGACATTGAAAGCATATTTTTTGCATATAGACAGAACTCGGATTTGTCCGTTTTTACGGTTATTACATAATAAAATAAATATACAGTTGTTCTGTGGGAGCCAATGCTCCATGTTGAAGACCGTACTTTGACCTATAATGGTTTACTTTTATAAATTTTGAATTGGATCGAGAGTTCTGTCATTGGCACTCATACCACATCTTCTTACATCTAGTTACTTTGTAACAGGTTTTAAGGAGTTGCTACCTGTAATGACAAATGGTAGTCTGTTTATCTCTATTTTCCTATTTCGTTGTTTATGTTTATATCTAAAACATTATGTGCGCTGTTAGTTTCTACAGACAATTTTCCACATCACTCTACTGTTCTTAGATAGGGAATTATTAGTCTGTAAGATAAAAGGAAAATTTTGTATATTAGCGATAGAGTAAACTAAAACACACACGTACTCATGAAAACTTTGTCGTTTTGCTGATATATCAATTTCCATAAATAATCACATTTCTATTTTAACCATACGCTAACGAGTCTCAATGCAAAAAATATCGGGTTATCGGGTGCATTATAATTTGCAGCAGTCCTTGGTTTAAACTATGGTGTCCTTGGTTAAAACTATGGTGAAGGTCTTCAAAAGCTCACTCTTTCACAAATCTCATTCATAAACCAACTGGTTCAAATAGAGACGTAAACAACTGATAAAAGAAATCATCTGTCAATATTTTTATTCAATGTTTTAGAATTTAAATATTTGTTCACAGGTGGGAAATTGTTATCCATGGTGGTATTGATGGTTACAGTAGAATGGTAACATTCTTAAAAGCAAGCAATAACAACAGATCAATAACAGTTTTTAATGAATTTATCAAGGCAACCACAAAATACGGCATTCCATCAAGGGTACGGGTAGACAAGGGCATTGAAAACAATGATGTATGCAAATTCATGGAAGATCTAAGAGGCAACGGAAGGGGCAGTGCTATAAGGGGCAAAAGCTCCCACAATCAGAGAATAGAACGTTTGTGGGTCGACGTATGGGAGAATGTTAGTAATGAGTACTACGACCTGTTTACATACATGGAGCACAACAATATACTAGATATAACTGAAGAAGTACACATGCTTTGCTTTCTCTTTGTTTTTATTCCACGATTAAATGAAAGCCTAGTTATGTTTAACTATCAGTACAATAATCACCCACTATCAACTGAGAGTCACAAAACACCAAGTCAGCTATTCATAACAGGTGTTCTGACGAAGTTCAATTCAGGAAATAAACCAATAAAAGAAGTTGTCGAAAATGCTGGAAATCATGACGAATTTCAGAACTCTTTACCTCCAGAAGACTATGGAGTTGGCGATTCGGATGATGGGGATGTCGCCATTAATAGTGAAGATGAAGACATACAGACAATTCCTCAACGGACACATGAAAACCATCTTCTTTCAAGATTGGATGCAGCAATCAACCCACTAGAAAACGTTAGTAATGTGGAATATGGGCTTAAACTATTTAGGAAAGCATTAAGCATTGTTACCACAGAAGAAAATTAAACTTTTTTTCAGCTTAAATTGAGAGATTATCATTATTTACAGATTGTTCAGTTTAATGTCTCTTACTTTTCTTTCTTTGCTAGTATAATGAGGTCACAACATTGCAACCTCGTATCTTCATATGATAACAAAATCTTGCTATGACTTTGCTAATAAAACATTGTAAACAGCATGTAGAATTACATAATGTCTTTATTAATTGGCATACATTTCAAATACAGTTATACATTATGTGTGCATAGTTCTTAGACACTAATAACTCTATAAAATTCTCACACTTTCTGGTTTGAGTTTTTTTTACATTTATATCTTATAAATTGTATATCCTTCAGCAATTTATTTTGGCAACATATTTTCAAAAACTACTGAGGCAACATCGTAGATAAATATGCAATAACAAGTTGTAACAAAGGGAATTACAGATCTTAAATGACCTGTGGCATATTGTTATAGTGTTTTAAAATATATTGGACCTCAAACTCATACCAGTAATCAATATAAAAAATCAGGCAAAAAGAGTCAATCAATATTTTATACAAGAGCTGTTAAAATGAAAGTTAACTGTTTGGTTTTATCTGCTTGTGTGTCATGTCATCTTTCAAGAGTCATAACTCCTGAATTATAAAGTGTCTAACTATTGATAATTAAGTCTTTCCAGTTCCCTGTGGAAAGACTTATTGTATTTTTTCTGCTAATCATTATTATTAATTTTTTTTCTTCCGCTTAACTTTGTTTTGCGTAAATTTTTGTTTCGCAATATGTCGCTAAGATATTTCTTATATAGTATCATAAAGCTTATGCACTTTTTATTTTCACCCATTCTAAGCCAAACAAGTTTCTTTAAAAGAGTTATCTCCCTATTCACTGTTTATTACATGTGTGCATCTCCTTCGTAACAAAAAAAGATATCGACAAAATTCTTTTTCTTAATTGTTCGTTACATCCTCAGAAATATTTGGCTAATTTGGAAACTTGAAACTTTTTATTTCACTAAAAGCCTCACATGAGGCATTATAGTACAATAAATTTAACAACAAATATAATTAATGCATGAACATATACATATGAAGTTGATGTAATTGCAGCTGGAAGTTGAACATTACAAATATGATTATTTGAATACAGACATAACAATTTTGCAAAATTTTGCCTATAAGTGTATATTTATCGTGACTATTCATTAAGTCAAACAGGCTAATAATGTTACTGTTGCTATAGATAGGAAGAGGTATAAATTTCTGTCTTTCAGCACTAAAAAAGTTACAATTAAATATTTAATGAAACTCATCACCTAGTTGTTCCTTATCACATAGATCACAAATTCTTTCAGATCTATCAATAGAAAAAAATCTACCAGCCTCAATTGGCAACTTGTGACTTCCACATCTAAATTTAATAATATTATACATCAAATCAGTTGGGAGAACAGAGAGATATTTCTCAAAACCAAATTCAGTCTTATAAATTCTATAATTGATACACTTAGGTGAGTTAAAAATTTGTGCTTTCCAATTTTCAACAAATTTTTCATGAAGAAACTGTTTAACTTGTCTTGACAGAATAACATTTCTTTCTACAGTTTGGTTATTCCAACAATGATTATAACCACATTCAAGTAAAATTTCTTTGATACATGATAACCATTTAGAGTGATACATCACCTTCGTAAAGTCTATATAACATATCATATAACGTGCGAGATATTTTCTCTTTTTTACCATTTAAAATACGTTGCCAAAAACCAACCATTCTGGCTTTAATACAAATAGACATAGGTACTCTACCAAGCTCTCCATAAACAATACAAGTTGGAGTACATTTTTTAATCTTCAAAATATACTTGCAAAATTCTGTATGCAAAGATTCAATAATATCATTGTTTTCGTAACAACACACTTCAGCACCATATAACAATATAGGTGCAACCATTGCATCAAAACAATTGTAACAAAATATCAATTGGTAAACAAAGTTTTTCTCGCTTTACACAATACATAAAACATGGCATTCCTAGCCTGTTGGACTAGTCGAGCTATATTTTTTGAAAATGTATCTTTTCTTGAAAAAACTGTACCCAGATATTGAAAATCTTCTATAACAGCTATTTTTCATTATTATATAAAAACTGAGTATTCTCACACTGCCTATTTTTTGAAAATATAACAACATTGGTCTTAGCTTCATTGACTTTGAGTTTCCAGGTTTCACAATACAAAAACATAGCATTTAGTGCAGATTGCAATTCAGCGGCAGATTCTGCAAAAATAACAGTATCATCTGCATATAGTAACAAATACAATTTAAAGTAAACTTCAATATCATCATTATCAAACAGCAAGTGAAAAATATTACATACATCATTAAGACCATCATAGGCATGTGATAAGAACTCTGTCAGATCATTAAGAAAAATTGAGAATAAAAAAGGAGAGAGGTTTTCTCCTTGTCTGACTCCTACATTTGAAGCAAAATATTCAGAGAAATTATTACCTTCTCTTACACATGATTTTGCATTTTCATACAGATTCTGTACAACAATAAGCATTTTACCATCAATACCATTTCGTAACAATTTTTGCCATAGTTAAACTCTACTAACCGAGTCAAATGCTTTTTGAAAATCTACAAAAGCACAGTATAATTTTTTCCTTCTAAATTAGTATAGATCAATTAGACATCTCAAATTAATTGGATCGAAGCGATTCAATGAAATTTTATAGGAGTTATCTACCTTTATCAAATAAATTTGTTGGTATGTTTTTTTAACTCATAAACAATTAACCGTATAACCCTAGAATGTTTTTATTTGAGGCCACTAGGTCAATTTGGATCTAATCAATTTCGATGAAATGATATAGGAGTTATCTACCTTGATCAAATAAATTTGTTGGTATGTTTTTTTTAACTCATAAACAATTAACCATATAACCCTAGAATGTTTTTAGTTGAGGCCACTAGGTTCTTACTAAGAAAATAGGGTCAAAGGTCAAGGCCAAGTTCTCAATTTTGACTTTTACTTGTTTTGGCATTTTCTCCAACACTTTTAAAGATATAAAGTATAAGTGCAAAATGTTTGCTGAATTGTAATAAAGATATGCTACATTTGGTCTGAAACAATCTAATGGCATCTTATAGGAGTTACTGCCCCTGAAATGTCTAATTATTAGTTTTAGTGATTATTACTTCAACTTGGTTCATTTCATAGCAATTTGACCTTTAACAAAAGGTTGGGTGACATCTGACCTTGAAAAATGATAACCGGAAGTGACCTTCAGAAACCCAGAAGTAGCCATTTTTGCACTTTTTACATGGAAAAGTACTCGAAATCCATGGATTTTGTAATTTATATAAATTAACTTATCACAAAAGACTATAAGAGACTTTCCATCAACCGGAAGTGGCCAATTATCTCCTGGTTAACAAGCAAAAGTATAAAAAACTTTATATTTTTGGAATCAGTATGAAAGAAGCTATCATATGAATATGAGACCGAAAGTGCATTTACTTCACCAGAAGAAGCATTTTATATCCCTTATTTCACTCAAAAGTATATAGAAACTATTTATTTATCTCATCAGTATGAAGTAACTTATAATTGGGTGCTAATTTTAACTTTGAGTAAACCGGAACTAGCTTCTTTTCAATATCTTTGAAAATTGATGTGAAAAGACTTTCAATTGTTCTCTAAACAATTGGTTTTTAATTTCTATATATATTTGTTCAGAAACCTCTGGGATTGTGCTTCAAAGTTACACAAAAGGTGTTAAAGATGTTCGCTACTCAATTTTTAAATAACAAGCTTGATAAGACTGTAAAAAATCGATAGAACTTCACAAACTAGAAATGCAGAAAAAATTTATTGGTCAGT
This sequence comes from Mytilus californianus, assembly GCF_021869535.1. NCBI lineage: Eukaryota > Metazoa > Mollusca > Bivalvia > Mytilida > Mytilidae > Mytilus > Mytilus californianus. The sequence goes on from NW_026262723.1 coordinate 2,841,905, forward strand.
TTGCTTATTATTGAGATTTCAGACATTGATTTTTTTTTATGGAAACAGTTTTCTACAGATCAAGTATATTTTGTGCAAAATCTAAGCTCAAATGGGCATACATTCTAGAAAATGATTGAATCATAATATACAATTGACATTCACACTGATGGACAGGTCAAAAACATTAAACTTTTCACAATTTTGTCAATAAGTTTATAATGAACAAGAAAGACAAAAACTATTCTTTTGTAAATGTTTGACTGTTGATAATCAATTCAGTATAGTAGGAAACTGCATCTTCTGATGATAGGTCTGGTTGTGTCTTTAAAGTTAAAGCAAGGGCACATGTATTTACAAAAGTACTGTCTGCAAAATCGACATCAATCAATTTGTGGAATCCAATGGCTGGTATTATTGTTGATCCCGTTAACCACATCATGACATCTTTTAGTTCAAGTTTTATACCATTTATTTCAGTTGCTCTTCCTAAAAAAGAAAATTATACATTGTACTTCTATCTATATAACTTTTTGTGATTGATGGATATCTGCATGTTTTTAATTTCTTAGTCCCCTTAATTATTCTGTTTAATTTATGTATGACTCTACACACAATAATTAAATAAAAATTCTATAAATACAATTATTTTGTATCAACGGCACTGATTGGATGACAGTAAGCGTAAAATTCTTAATCTCCCTGACTGTAACTAAGGAAGCTGACATTTTGAATTGCAGAATGTATTGACATTTTCCCAAAAAAAATCGAACAAAAAATTTACATTTTCCACCTAGAAAACCTTATTTCATCAAATTTTATTTCATTCTGAGGCGACCAAGAAGCCAGAAAAATGCCAAGCATTTATGTTTGATGCAGGAAGCATACCTATGAGGTCACCTAGAAAGGGGCCAATGAAGATCCTTTCACAAAACTTATTTTCTTAATGAAAAGTTTACAGTGAAAAAATGACTAAAATTAAATTATCTATGTATTTAGCATTAGAACAGAGATAACTGTATTGTATTTGAATTTTTATGTACATCCAGCATGGGTTCTATGATATTTACTATTGATTAGAGTTTTCATGTTCATATCCTTTACTTTATATCACACAATCTTGAATAAATAAACTGTTTAGAAAACAAAAGGCAATCTATATTATATATAAACAATTATATATTTCAGGGCATAAACAGTAGAAACATTAATCACACATTAATTGATCAGATAATGGTTAAAACATCAAATTTACACTTTAAATACGAGTTAAAATTCTTATTGAATAAAACCATCAATGGACAAACTGATTTAAATATTTCAAATTGTATGTATAGGAAAAATATAGTGACACAAACTTAGCCAATTTTGTTTAAATTTTTTTTTCTCACTTTTTCAGTGAAGTATGATCATCAACAGACAAATAAAGTAACAGTGGTTAAAAGAATTATTTGATTTCTTAAAACATTTTGATTTAAATAATGTTTTATAAAATTGAGGAACAGAGACACTTACAAGTTTATATTACAAAACTAAAGAGGAAATGAAAAGTCCTGACAAATATACAAACCCTTGGTGGCTTGAAGGAATGTCAAGAAACCTATCCCAGTGGCCCTCTGATCCTGATTAGCATTTCCCTCTGCATATTTAAATTTTAGAAGTTTTCTAAATTTTCCAACTGTGATGGGTTTTACCCTCCCACTGAACAGGGATCTTGCAGAAGCCCTGTTTTCTGGCTGTCGAAGAAGGCTCATGACTTGATGAGTATCTAAACCTATACAAATATATAAAAAAAAAACTTTAATATTCAAATTCCTGTAGTTTTGATATCAATTAACATTTGATTTTTGGTGTTTTTACGCTACTTTTAAGCACCACTTTTGGGCTATTTCGTGGCGGTCAGTTTTTTTTGGTGGAGGAAGCCGGAGTGCCCGGAGAAAACCACCGACCTTCGATAGGAAAACTGACAATCCTAGTCAATTAAGATTGGAGTCGAGTGCACCCGCACGAGAGGAGTTCGAACTCACAACCTCAGTGTTGACTGGCTAGTGATTACAGTAGTAACTACTTAGACCACTCAGCCACCGAGGCCCCTTATATCAACTAACAAACACCATGACTGTACCTGCTATTCTTCATGCAATTGAGTTCTGAAGCATAACTGATAAAGATAACTTGAAAATGGTACTTCAATTGAGGCAATGTTTTGTTTTATAGCATGATGGGTGCTGTATAGGGTGCAGGAAATCCTACCCTTTTTGGTGCACCTGATTTCACTCTCAGTTTTTAATGGAGTTTGTGTTGTTTCTTATTTATTTTAACTGATGTAAATGTCTTTTTGTTTTAAAAGTCTTTGTTAACTCCTTAGTTTTGATTGTTATTGTCTTGAAGGTTTTACTACAAGTATCGCATTAGTTCAACAAAATTAGAAAATTGATTTTGATCAAATACAAATCTAATTAAATTCTTTGTGACTATATATTTAGAATACATAACTGATTTCCCATTATTCTAATATCATAGTTTGTTTATCAAAAATATCTTCAATTAAAACTCTTCATGAACATGGCACTATTTTGACTGATTAACCATAAAAATGAAGTCAAGGAAATGTGACAAAACTTATATGTTTCAAATAATGCCTGATGCTATCTGTAAATCTATTTATAGATTAACCAACCTTCAATAAACTGGTTTAGCTCATCTTTGCAGCTGGAAATCTGACTTTCAATAAAAGCTGCTTGCAGTGGTTTTACATGTTTTTTAGTAAAGGATGTTATTGGTACTATAAACCCAATATCTGTAGCAATATCCATAATGGATGAATATGCTTCTTTTGCATCTCGATCAGACGCACTATTCTGCATCTTAAAGCAACGAAATAAATAGATCAATATACATGACATTATCATCTGCTGTTCTTGTATATTATCAGCAACATATTAAAAATTCGCAACATAAAAAGAAGAATATATTATCTCTTTAAAGTTATATGGTCCCTTCAATATAATTTTTCTACATTCAGTGAACCATGAAAACTTGAGTATTATATAAAATATTATAAATCAATATATAAGCTGATTTTGAAAATTTATGAGCCTCTGTGAATCAATATTAATATATTTAACGGAAGGACTAAGGTTAGAATTTTCACTTATGAATTTCCTACTAACTGTTTACTTAAGGGCTTTTCCAGAATTAATTGTATGGGGGGAAGGATGGCCCTTTATTAAAATTTGATGGGTGGTGGCTATTCAAGAAAGATTGCTTGAACATTGAAATGAAATATCCAATTTAAAATGTATGCATGGTGGGTGTAAAATAAAAAGTGCCTTCCTAGTTTAATCCAAGCCCCTTCTAAAATAAAATGGTTGCTTCATACACTTTCTTTGTATTATCTTATTAAAATAATAAAATGCTTTGCAGAGTGCAGCCTGATATGACTGGAGTTCGAACCATGATCAGTTGGTGCAAATTTGGATGCAATATTCAACCTTGATACTGTCTAAATTTGTTTTGTCATAAAATTTTGGACATAATAAAGGTTTCTGACACAAAATAAATGATGTGAAAGATCATCAAAAAATTAAAATAAGTGAAAATATTTGTACTAATTTCAAATGAAGATGTGTTGCTATTGCACAAAACTGTGATATTGTGCAATATAGTCATTCACAAATACTTACTTTCTCCAGTGCATCTTTCAGTCCATCAGGTAGATCATCAGGATTTATCACAGAGGTTTGCCCATTTATAATGTAGTCAGTAACAATATCTGAAAAAATGGGCAAACCAGGACCGTCTTGAATTATTGACAGGGCTATCAGCTGACCAAGGTGAAAAAATGTTTTCTTTTTCTTTTCCAGGTAATTAGATTGGAATGTTTGTCTTCCAGGTTTTCCTGAAAAAAGAATACCAATCTTCTTAATAAATTCAAAAAAAAAGATGAGTGTACAAATTTTAGTTTGTTGTATGATAAACATAAATAATATTAACTTTTTTTTTAACTAAGTTTCATAACATTTTGTTTAAGCAAAGTAAAGTTAGAGAGCGGAAACCAACTGTCTTTTGTTTTTTTTTTATGATTGAATAGTTAAAATCATGTCTGAGGTTGTATATTGTATTCATAGTGTGTTTCCTGATATTTGATGTATTCTCTAGATCATGAGAGGTAATGAAAATCTTTTTAAGTCTTGATTTAGACAACAGTTCTTATATTCTGTGGGACATTTAAGCTCACGTTAAATAAAAGTACTTAGTAGTACTGTCGAAACTCGCCTAATAGTCGATCCTACTATAAGTCGGGTGCCCTTTTCAGCTCCAAATTCTAAGGATTTAGTCTTGACCCTCGTATAAGTCGGACAAAATTTGGGCATTTTTTTTTTCAGCTGACAGTAACTGAACGCCGGTAAAACCAATGCAAATCCAGGAATAATATTCATTTCTGCATTAATGTTTGTTTGGTTTGAATTTAGTTGATGCTCATCATGATAATTTATATTGCTGTTAATAATAAAGATGTATTCATTTCTCTTGTTTTGTTCACTGTTCAAATGTTTGATTAGCCATGTGTTGTTTACGTAATGCATCAATGATTTTGTAGGGTATGACTAACAACCTATTGTTTGAGAAAAGCGAATATAAACCAATATGAACCTGAAAAATTTAAAGTCAATCAACACTTGATGAAAATATTTTTCACAGCATACATAACTCGGTGATAAATGAGCATGCACACTTCATAATTCTTATTATATTGTGATGATTAAAGGATTAAAAAAATTAAGTGAAGCTAATCAATATATTAAAATAACTAACTCCAACTCATTAGTGTCATCTGTTTACCTATCACTGATAGCTTTCACACCTTTAGTAAATACAACTCTTTGTCTCTTAATTGGGGTTATCAATGGATTATATTGGCTTGTCAATCAATTTTGTAATTTTTGTTTACCTGAGACACTTAAATGAATAATATTTTGATTTTGGGAATGAATCTTAAAATCATTTTTTGATTATTATATGATTTATAAGCATTGAATTGATATCATGATATCACAATAATGACACAATAACTCCGCTGAAAACATCCTTTCACATATTTGGTACATTGTTATCTCCTTTTCATTTTTGGTTCTTGGCTCTTCTTTTGGGTTTATAGGAAAACCATGTGACCATGAAAATCAATACATAAACCCGAAACAGTAGAATTTCAACACAAATTTGCAGAAAATGTTTACCAAAGAACAAATAAAACACAAAGACAGTATTGTAGTCATTTATTTTCAACAAATACTTTTTATTTATTGATTTATGTAGGTTTGGCAATCAAAAACGTAGTTTTGACCAGGAAATTCACTCCTGTCCACTTTTCTCAAGCTTGGATTTTTCCTCTGGTCGCTAGATCTCGTCTATTAGTCGGTCCCCCTCTCTGGATTATGAATTTTACTCCCAATTTTCCGACTAATAAGCGAGTAGGAACGGTAGTATTTTATACATTCAGGTATTTAAAATGTCATTAAATCTCCATTTTTAACTAAACAATAACATTACCTGTTACATAACATGAATGACTAATATTATGAAGCAAAAGGCTCCAAAACTCTCTTCTAAGACCACCTAAGTCTACACCTTCTTCATCTACAAATTTTATACTCAAGGGACTATGTAGGTCATCTCCTGAGAATCTGATGATGGTGATGGAGTCCACCAATACATAACCCCTTCGAACCTCCATCAGCAATGGATCCTCTTCTGATGTAGATTTTATGAACAGTTCCCTATGTTCAACCAGAACATCTTTCAACCCATCAGCAGAGGGATTTTGTCTGTGTAAAGGATATAAATGCTAACCATAAATAACATTGTCTCCCAACAAATATATAACATCTTTTCAATTCAATATTTTTTTCATAAATTACTTTAATATCAAACAATAAATGTACTAGGTTTGAGATGGCTTACAATGTTAAACTATATAGATAAATGAAAATAGCAAAAAAAAATGTTGCGAAAATTTATTTATATGTTCTGTACTTTCTAAAAGCTAAAGCGTTTAGTAAATGATTTTCTTCTATTCCTGTCAGCAGGTCAATAATGGTATAGGTTAGTGTTACCAACATAAATGCTCAAAGGGTATTGTACACATAAGGGTATTGTACAGATGTATTTTATAAAATGACTGTCGGGTGTGTACCCTTATTATTCATTGTAAGGTACTCTATCAGGCAATTACCCTTACTTATTAGTGTCAAACTACATTAGAGTTGTAAATCACTCTTGATAATTTTTAACCTAATTAGTAAGTACATCAAAGGTTCGGTCATTTTTGTTACTATTCATCTGTAAAATTTAACAGAAGTGTGTATACCTGTGACAAATATCTTACTGTTACTGGTATTTTTTTTCAGTATCAGAATATATTCTTTAAATAAAATATCAATTAAGTAAGACACTTGCTTCTCATTTTTATCTGCAACAATTTAAGTATCTGCCAAAATATTTAACTGAAATTTTAGAATCCACCAAAATAAAAACCACCAAAAATTTTCTTATACTTTGTTGTCTATCGAGAAATTTTACACCCGTGAAAATAACCTGCTATTCTTACTAATTATTTTTTCTGAGAGCTGTTCCAAATTTCACTGTGTGGTAAAAAAAAATTAAAATGCATTTCATATAATTTTTTGTTATTATGGGTGGTTTGGATCTGAACAATTTACCCTAGAATGTTTAATTCTGGAATTGCCCTGAGCAAAAATAATATGACAGAAAAATATATTCATGTAGCATTTTCTAATTTAACACTTTTTTACCCCAAAAAGATTCAGAGTTACATTTTAATGTATATTTACTTGAGTTTTGGTTGGTTTATAACAAAATAATAGAATATTACCCAACATCACCAAATGGTGCTGTTTCTGGTATATAGTCATTCAAACCATTGTCATTGGTTTCATTAACATGCAGTCCTCTGAAATAGAAAAAAAATATGTAATATGGAGCATAGTTTCCTATATGAAGATTGGAGAATTTATGTCTCAAGTTTGTTGACAAATGAACCTCAAGCACATTCTTTTCTCTACGAAAACCAGCTTATATAAATGTATGTTCAACAAGTGAATCTGTGAGCTGCTGCTCACTTGTGACTGCTCACTTGTGATACCACAACTAAAAGTAAACATTAAACAGAACCTATTCGACACCAAAATAAAAGAAGAATTTGTCCATAGGACACATATGATGGCATGCTTTCATAAACATTTAAAAGAACATAAATCAAGAAATTTACATATACAGTATTAATTATGACTGTAAGAACATACCTTGTTATGTCAATGATTTGTTGAGACAGTTTGTTTGATTTGGAATTGATATGGAATGGGTATTCATCTGATCTACCATTAGTGGTGCTGATGTTCTAAATAAAACTGTTGGTGAGTCGCCAGTGGCAGTGCGATATCCTGCTGCAACCACTTCCTATTACAAATTGAGAAATTACAAGAAACCAATAACAAACTTTTTTTAAAATAGCATACTATTGGGTGTTTTTTTTTTGCCTGTATAGGTATCAACTACAAAATTGTTTTACTAGTGTGACAATCTAAATGTCAAACTCTCAAACTAGGCAGTTGACTTAGTACCTGGAATAATATTCAAAATTATCATTCAATTTATTGTTATTAATTTCATATATGAATTATCTAAAGTATATCTCCCTCATCCTAAGATTTGTTATATATGTGGCAAAAGTTTTGTCCCTATGTTCTATTTTAGCCATGTCAGCCATGTTGGTTGGTAGGTGGGGTCATCAGACATATTTTTTTCAAACTTAATACCCTAAAGATGATTGTGGCCAAGATTGGTTTAATTTGTCTCAGTTATTTCAGAGAAGATTTTGTAAAAGTTTACAAAAAATGTTAAAAATCGACTATAAAGGCAACAAATCCCTAAGGGGTCAATTGACTATTTTGGTCTTGTTGACTTATTTGTAGATCTTACTTTGCTGAACATTATTTTGTTGAAAGTTTATCCCTATCTATAATAATATTCAAGATAACAACCAAAAACTGTAAAATTTCATTTAAATTACCAATTCAGGGGCAGCAACCCAACAATGGGTTGTCTGAATCATTTGAAAATTGAGGGTATATAGATCTGACCTGCTGAATATTACTACCACATGCTAATTAGATATGCTCAAAAACTGCATTTATTAAGAAGAAAAGATTTACCTGTAAAATATGACCAATAATAACCTTGCTAAATTAACACTTACTGGGGGTGTTTCTTCTGTTACATCAATGATGCTTGATTGATTTAACTCAGCATTATTTTCCTGCTCCTACAAAATTAGAATTACTCGTGTAGTGTAAATCAAAGTAAACACTATTTTAACCACCAAGGGTGACTTATTCAAAAATTTGTTGATATATTTCTTTTAACTCAATGTTTATCAATTTTTGTTAAAATAAATAAAAATAGTTCTGTATTTTTTTTTTTTATTCCTTTGCTTGTCAATAAAGGCTTTAAAATTCAAACCTACCATATACATGATATATATCAAAACTATAAAGTGTTTGTGATGACTGTCAATAACTTTCCGTTTTTTCTGCCAATGAGCAAAAAATTGGGATTGAAATACAGCAGCCAACAGGTCAACCCATCCTTTGGGTCAAGAAAGCCAAAAACATACCAGTGTACTTAATAAGTTATAATTTTCATTTGACCAGTAAACTGCAGAAAGACATTCTTTTTACTTTCTGAATTGTTTGGAATCTGCTATTGATTGACTTTATCATGTTTATACCTGTGTTCCACTCCTGATAGCTGTACTTCTTCGAGGCCTTCTTGGTGTTGACAGTCTTCTCCTTCTTGGTGTTGATAATGTACTTCTTGTACCTGCTGAGTTATTTTGGGATACCTAAAAGGGATTCATCATTCAATCACCAGTATACTAGCAATTTTTTTTTTTACAAGGTTCTATAAGTTAACTTTGCGAAAAATGCTAAATATACCTGTCCCTAGTATTAGGAGCTTGTAATTTTAGTGGTTGTTACAAGTTTTTTATAGTATTATACCAATAAAAAATAAACCAAATTTAACAGTGTAAGTCATTTATTAAGAAGAAAAGATTTACCTGTAAAATATGACCTAATAATAATCTTGCTAAATTAACACTTACTGGGGGTGTTTCTTCTGTTACATCAATGATGCTTGATTGATTTAACTCAGCATTATTTTCCTGCTCCTACAAAAGTAGAATTACTCGTGTAGTGTAAATCAAAAGTAAACACTATTTGTCTGACTACTTTAACCACCCAAGGTGACTTATTCCAAAATTTGGTGGTATATTATAATGCTGCCTCCCTGGTGTTAAGAGTTGGCCACCAGAGATCCCAGATTACATAGAAAAGGGATTTCTTAACTGGTATTATTTATTTCTGTAGAATGTCAGGCCTGATGTCTAATTAGAATACCGTCGAACCAATACACTTTACAGCTTCATTTAACCTATGTTCTACAGGTCTATCTATTTTATATATGATTGAGAAATAAAAGTCATAGCATATAACAGTTTTGATTATTTATTTGACAATTAAAACCGCTGAGAGAATGGCTGTACAGGCTCTGTCACTGGTCTGGTTGGGTCCACGGCATATTTGGTCTATCTTATTTAATCTATATATTAATCATATATATAACTATCCAGTCACCTCTCTGTTAACTTTGACTAGTTTAGAAACTACAGGTAGCGTATAGCTTGAACAGGCTTACAAATAAATACATGTAGCCTTAATTTAACAACATCTATTTCAAATAACTATCAGTATAAAACTACTTGCTATTATGGTCACAAAGACAACTATTCCATTAATACTTAAAATATTGGTACAATTTACACCCTAAATTGTCACCAAGTATTTACACCCAAATTAGTCAGGGACTATTTACACCTTGAAAAGTCACCAACTATTTACACCTAGCAAAGTCACAGACTACTTGCAATGATACAAATCACCAACTATTTACACTTAAAATTCTCACCCAACCATTTACACCTAGGAAATGTCACCAACTTGCATCTATAATAAATCATTGTTAATATAGGTGCAATTTCCTTACTTTTCCTATCATATTTAAATTCTAAGACATTTTAAATATTGCACTCTGTAACTTTCAAACAACAAATAATCACTGCCCTCCGTAGTTGATCTTTTTAGTTTTATTCCACAAACAGACAATCACAGATGCTTTTACATATGTTGAACCAATCAGCAGCCTTCTTTCTGTTAAGGGAAATTCCCGAAATGTTAACTCAAAATGTAAACACTGGAAGTTTTGTGTAAATAAAGATGTTTTCCAGCTTAATTTCAATAAGAAACAACATATTTATTCAACCTGACGGTTTTTACACATACAGAATAACTTAAGAATACATTTAAAAGGTTAATATTTCAAATAAACAACAGAACTAAAGGTAAAAGCACTCCGTGGACAAACTTGCAAATTTGTCACCGTGAATAAATTCCAGTCATAACATTGATCGCTTGAAACACGATAGAATTCAATCATGACAATTAATATTAGCACAATCAGCATATCAAATAAACTCATTTTCATAGCATATAATCTCACAGACCTATCGGTATTATCATTTATACTTCATAACAACACAGCAAGATGTGTTCAAAAAGGGGGGTTCATGGCATAACACCATTTCTTTTAAATCAATTTTTATTAATCATCGTCAAGATAAATAAACTAGAGGCTCTCAAGACCCTGTGTCGCTCACCTTGGTCTATATGCATATTCAACAGGGACACTCTCCAACATTGTAGACGAGAATAGAATTAATGACAAAAATCTCTGTTTTTTTTTGTATCTTATATTGCTGATCATTGAAGTCTGTTTAGTTTCTCTCTATCTTCATGATCTTATTTAGCTTTTGCTCTAAACACAAAAGAGGGTAAAAAAACTCCTATAAAGATTAACAGTCTACTTATTATATCAGCAAAATTTGACTTGTTAGTAGGTCTCGTCTTGCTTATCATTTTTGATTATTTAAGTTTCTATCTATCTATCTATTATAATTAATATCATACAAGGAAAAACGCCAGAAAAATGGTAAAAATCATAACTAAAGGGCAATAACTCCAATAAGGAGTCGTTGGACAATTTCTGCCATTTGTCTTCATTGTAGATTTTGTCTTGCTGATCATTTTTGTATATTTAAGTTTCTTTCTATCTATTATAAGTTTTAAGATATAAGACAAAAACGAAAAAAAAATTGTACAAATCGGCATCAAAGGGAAATAACTCTAATAAGGAGTCAACTGATGATTTCAACCATAAGACTTATTTGAAGAACTTGTCCTTCTGATCATTTTTGCAATTTAAAGTTTCTCTCTATCTTTTATAGTTTTCAAGATATGATAATAGGTATAAATTGAAAAAAAGTGGTAAAATTTGCCATTGAAGGGCAATAACTCCTACAAGAAATTGTCTAACAGTTTTGACGTATATGGATAATTGGTAGAGCTAAACATTCTGAACAATTTTACTCTCTTCAGATTTCCTCTTTTTATAACGGTTATCAGAATAATAGACAAAACTTGCATTTTACCCCATATGTTCTATTTTTTGCCATGTCGGCCATCTTTGTTGGCAGGCAGGGCCATCGGACACATTTTTTAAACTGAATACCCTAATGATGATTGTGGCTAAGTTTGATTCTATTTGGCCCAGTAGTTCCAGAGGAGAAGATTTTTGTAAAAGATTACAAAAATTTACGAAAATTGTAAAAAATTGACTATAAAGGGCAATAAGTCCTTAAGGGGTCAATTGACAATTTTGGTCATGTTGACTTATTTGTAGATCTTACTTTGCTGTACATTACTGCTGTTTACAGTTTATCTCTATCTATAATAATATTCAAGATAATAACCAAAAGCTGCAAAATTTTCTTAAAATTACCAATTCAGGGGCAGCAACCCAACAACGTGTTGCCTGATTGGTCTGAAAATTTCAGGGCAGACAGATCTTGACCTAATGAACAAGTTTATCCCATCAAATTTGCTCTAAATGCTTTGATTTCAGAGATATGAGCCAAAAACTGCATTTTACCCTATGTACTATTTTTTAGCCATGTCGGCCATCTTGGTTCGCAGGCAGGGGCATCGGACACATTTTTTAAACAAGATACCCTAATGATGATTGTGGACAAGTTTGGTTAAATTTGTCTTAGAAGTTTCAGAGGAGAAGATTTTTGTAAAAGATTACAAAAATTTACGAAAAATGGTTAAAAATTTACTATAAAGGGCAATTACTCCTTAAGTGGTCAACTGACCATTTTGGTCAAGTTGACTTATTTGTAGATATTACTTCGCTGAACATTATTCCTGTTTACAGTTTATCTCTATCTATAATAATATTCAAGATAATAACCAAAAACGGCAAAATTCCTTAAAATTACCAATTCAGGGGCAGCAACCCAACAACGGGTTGTCCCATTCATCTGAAAATTTCAGGGCAGATAGATCTTGACCTAATAAACAATTTTATCCCAGTCAGATTTGCTCTAAATGCTTTGGTTTCAGAGAAATAAGCCAAAATCTACATTTTACCCCTATGTTCTATTTTTAGCCAATGTCGGCCATCTTGGTTCGCGGGCAGGGGCATCGGACACATTTCTTAAACTAGATACCCCAATGATGATTGTGGCCAAGTTTGGTTAAATTTGGCCAAGTAGTTTCAGAGGAGAAGATTTTTGTAAAAGTTAATGGACGACGGACGCCAAGTGATGAGAAAAGCTCACTTGGCCCTTTGGGCCAGGTGAGCTAAAAATTGTTCTGTTAAAAAATTGTCAATAAAGGCTTTACTTTTATAATTTGTGACTTGGATGGAGAGTTGTCTCTTTGGCCCTCATACCACATCTTCTGAGTATCTATTAACAATTCTAACCTGCCATATATATAAAAAAATATAAAGTGTGTTTGTGATGACTGTCAATAACTTTCCGCTTTTTCTGCCATTGAGCAAATAAAATGCTCTGCTGGGCGCAGCTTGATACGACCGCAGAGGTAGAACCCTGAACAGTTGGGGCAAGTATGGACAAAACAATCAAGCTTTTTTTTTCACTGAATTTGGATAGTGATTAAATATTTGACACAGCATAGGTTTCTGACACAGAATGAATGTGGTCTAAGAACATAAAAAATTTTAATTTACCTATTCAAACCATTTCATTATTATTTGCTTTTATATATAAATCAGAAATAAACAATTTAAAATGGAAAATTTTAAAGAAAAAAAAAGGAAAAAAAATCCCTCCCCCAATTTTTTTGAACCCCCTTATGATTTATCACCCCCAAACTCAAAACCCAGCCTTCCCTTTGTGGTATGGTACCTTGCAAGTACAATTTCAGAGAGATCCATAGACATGAACACAAGTTATTGTCTGGAAACTAGAAAAATGCCTGTTTTTTTGGCCCCAAATTCCTAAACATTTAGGGCAATTACCCCCAAGCTCAATCCCAGCTTTCCCATTGTGATAAGGAACCTTGTAGTACAATTTCATAAAGATCCATACACTTACGCACAAGTTATTGTCCTGAAACTAGAAAAATGCTTGTTTTTTGCCCCTTTTTTGCCCCTAATTCCTAAAATTTTGAGGCAATTACCCCCAAAATCAATCCCAGCCTTCCCTTTGTGGTATGGTACCTTGCAGTACAATTTCAGAGAGATCAATACTCTTGAACACAATTAATTGTCTGGAAACTAGAAAAATGCTTATTTTTTGCCCCTTTTTGGCCCCTTATTCCTAAACGTTTTGGGCGATTACCCCCAAACTCAATTCCAGCTTTCCCTTTGTGATATGGAACCTTGTAGTACAATTTCAGAAAGATCCATACACTTACACACAAGTTATTGTCTTGAAACTAGAAAAATGCTTGTTTTTTGCCCCTTTTTTGGCCCCTAATGCCTAAAATTTTGAGGCAATTACCCCCAAAATCAACCCCAGCATCCCCTTTTTGATATGGAACCTTGTGGTACAATGTCAGAGAGATCCATACACTTACACACAAGTTATTGTCATGAAACTAGAAAAATGCTTGTTTTTTGCCCCTAATTCCTAAAATTTTGAGGCAATTACCCCCAAAATCAACCCCAGCATTCCCTTTATGATATGGAACCTTGTGGTACAATGTCAGAGAGATCCATACACTTACACACAAGTTATGTCTGGAAGTTACAAAAATGCTTATTTTTGGCCCCTAATTCCTTAACTGTTGGTACCTTAACCCCCAAAATCAATCCCAACCTTCCTTATGTGGTATTGAACCTTATGGTAAAATTTCATAGAGATCCATTTACTTAAACTAAAGTTAGAGTGCGAAAACCAATGTGTCTTCGGACGACGACGACAACGTCATACCAATATACGACCACAAAATTTGTTTGCGATCGTATAAAAATAGGGATTGAAATACAACAGCCAACAGGTCAACCCATCCTTCATGTCCTTTGGGTCAAGAAAGCCAAAAACATACCAGTGTACTTAATAAGTTATAATTTTCATTTGACCAGTAAACTGCAGAAAGACATTCCTTTTACTTTCCGATTGTTTGGAATCTGCTATTGATTGGCTTTATCATGTTTATACCTGTGTTCCACTCCTGATTGCTGTACTTCTTCTAGGCCTTCTTGGTGTTGACAGTCTTCTCCTTCTTGATGTTGATAGTGTGCTTCTTGTACCTGCTGAGTTATTTTGGGATACCTAAAAGAGATTTACAATTCAATTACCAGTATACTAGTCATTCAAAGTTATTCTTGTAACAATGTTCTTTAAGAAAACTTTTCAAAAAGAAATGAATTGAAAACCAGAAATATATTCCCATACAAAAGTATTATTTTGATAGTCTATTCACTTTAACACTGTTTAATGCGAATATATCCTGTCTCTGCATTCACATACCTGTGGTGGATCTTGGTTATTCACAGCATTTGGTGCTCCAGCCACAGTACTCAAATCCTAGAAAAAAATGATAAAAAAAAATGAACAAGGCCTGTCAGAAGGCATTTATCAGGATAATAATCAAAATTGACAGCACTTTAAGGCAGGGGACACATGTAGACCATACTACACAAAATTTTAAGTGCCACTGTGGTGTTGTCAATTTTTGTTTATAATTTAAGTTTTGCATTCATTTGTATTATTTGACAACCAAACATACCAAGGTACCCACTTCATGGACTCTACCGAAAGGATTCACACAGGCCTAATCCGCATTGGCTGACCAGAAAGAGTTTAATTCATTTGGATAGTGCAATATTTCAAGAACTATAACTCAGTGGAACAGTAAAAGTGAAAAAAAAAACTTATTCCCTATTTTGTCCCAAGTAACAACATTTATAAGCATTATGTATTTAAATTTGAAAACAAATTTGTTGAATGGTTCCTAAGTTATCTTATAGATAGTCAGCTTCAGCCTACCATACAGCACCACATTTATTACATGTCAATTGAATGTGACCTCAAAGTTGCATCCAACTTTATGTCAAGAAATACAAACTGGTGATACACCTGACATGCTTAAGAGAAGCTGCACCTAGAGCAAATGATACACCTGTATTGAGCATATATCAATTGCTGCTGATAAATAAAATTGGAAAAGAAGGCATTAAAATTTGTCTTTAATTCAAAATAGTAAAATCCTGTAACTCCAGAATAACAAATAAATAAAAAAAGGAGCTTCTTTATAACAATCCTGACAATAATGAAAAGTTTCAAGGAAATCAATCTATGAATACCTGAAGACTGTACGAAATTTAATGTGCAAAATGTGAAAAATTGCCTTTTTTCAAATAATTAAAGTCCCATAACTCTGAAATGATATAACTAAATAGAAAGACACTTTTCTTCAGCCAATCCTAATGTTGTTTTAATATAACATAAGAAATAATACATCCCCTCTCAGACGGTCATATAAAAACTCTAGTTTCTTGATATTTTCACATTTTCTCTGCATTATTTAGATGGTCAGATAGTGTTATACAATTTTTTTCTCTTTATATTCCAGCAATAAAATGTTTGAGTATACATTACCAGCCTCTGTCTTACTGGTACAGTAATTGGTGGAAGCATATCTTCATCAGTAAAATCCTAAAAAATATAGTCATGCATATGATCATGATGATTCATATTTTATATTCTAGGGAAAATATAAAAAAATATAAAGTGGTAAAATAAAAAAAATATATAAAGTACTTATCTTGAAAGGATTGTTACCAACAATTATACTATTTTACACATTTACCTTATCTTAATTCAAGTTCCAGTTTATTAAAAAAAATTAATATAAAGAGCATTGTTAAGAAGTTTCATTTACAAATGTTTACCATGAATAAAACAATTTTTTCCTTTAATACTTTTCTTATTTTCATTTCTTATGCTTAATCCTGTCAATAACAAACAAACAAACAAAAACTAGTCATTACTGGCATTAGAACTTTGGTATTGGTATATTTGATAATATTTGGAAACACTGAAGTTTCTTCTGTTTTGGTATTATTTATAAATACTTATAACCAATTATAAGAAATATCAAACAACATGAACAAGGAATACATCATGTATACCAAGCTGACAAAAATAAGTAAAACCAAAAATAACATATACATGTATACTAAAAGAAAGAAAAAGTGTGGTGAATGTGAGAGGAAAATATTTCAGATAGATTTGATACAATAAAAGACATTCAATTTGTCTTGTAGACCTTTCACTTCTCAATATTTATTCAAAATTACTATAAATAACAACAACAGAACATGTTATAATTGAGTTTGCTTCATCTCTCTTAATACTTGCTATATAATCAATGTGGTCATATCTTTTGGTTTGGCAGAGATTAACAAAATCATTTATATTTATAATGATGCACATATCCATAAGTTTTGTTGGTTATTTAAGAAATGATATCAATCACTGACCACAAGACAAATACTTTTTACTTTTTAAAAGTCATAGAATTGGATATAAATGTCATTTTATACATTGAATGAAGCACAGAAGCATGGGTGCATGGTTCAGAAGATGTACAGAAAACTGGTTACCTTTTGTTGATTGCTTCAGTATACCCACCGACAATTTTTCAAGTTGATTGCTATGTTTGAATCAGTGAAAAACTCTTAAACTATAATATGGATACCAGATAATGGTAAAAGCTACATTTTGTATCTAAATATTTGCAGGTGAAAAAGGGTGCATTATATAGAACAAAGAAAACATTCAATAGCTACAATGTATTAATAAAACAACTCTTAATCCAAAGGAGAAGACACTTTTTCTTCAACCGGCTAAGTACAGTACCACATCTATTACATTTCAAGTGTCTTCACCTGTGGGTCAAAAGTGTTCCTGCAGGATGACAATAAGCATTTATATTTTTTCTGTTTTTCTGCTTCTACATGTTCTATCTAGAATTTTGTTGAATTATAATCTAGTAATTAAAACTATTTAAATGTTTTGATATTAACTTTATGTTAGAACATAAAACAAGAAAATATAAGTATATTCCACACCACCATGACCACCCTTCACCTTTGGGAAATTGTAGCCAGAACACTTGACATTTAAAAAAATAAATAGCGCTTATATTCCATTACTTCAAAAATATATATATACAGTTTACCATTGTTATCTTGAGGTTTTCCTGACTTGAGAATTCATTTTTAGTTGATAGATTTAGCTTGACTCGAAGAATACATGAAGTTTTGCAGAATAGGGCCAACTCTTGTCCCACTTATGGAAAGGTTAAAATAAATCCAGCAGGGTAGAAGTCTGGGATTGATGTTTTGAACTGAGATACATGTATATTATGTTATCACCTTTGTCGTGTTTATAAAATTGAATATATTTTTTTTTCTCATGCTGTTTTTATACATTTCATGTTGCTTTTATCAAGAATGATATGTATTGCTTCAAAATATTTGCATACAAAAGTTACATTAATAACATGCTAAAACACATTTTGAGTAAAATTACATAGAACTAAAATGTTTTCTCAGATATGTCAGATATGGAACTATAAATAGACCAAAGTTTGGGACCACACTTTTTCAAGTCAACCAAGATCAAGACAAAAAGAGTTAACTGTATATATATTTATATATAACTGTATATATATATTTATATATTCAATATGGTTTTACTTACACTTTAATCTGTAACAAAGCACAACACTTTTTTTGGTTATTTCATCCATAATTAAAGAACCTTAGTGAGCGTGCTCACATACCCCACGTCCCCACATTGTCATTGGAGAAATAAAATAAGTGTAAGAAAAAAAAACTGAATCATAATTTCCTGTCAATATGCACATGTACATAGTATGTCCTTATTATCTACAAATTTATATGAAATTCTGTTATGTGGTTTCAGAGGAGTTGCGATGACAAACTGTTGCAGAAGTACATGGAAGCAAATAAGTTCAAAGGGGAGTAACTCCTAGAAAAAAAATTGAATCGTAATTTCCTGTCGATATGCACATCTACATAGTATGTCCTTATTATCTAAAAAGGTTTCATGAAATTCTGTTGTGTGGTTTCAGAGGAGTTGCGATGACAAACTGTTGCAGTAGTAGCAAATAAGTTCAAAGGGGCGCAACTCCTAGGAAAAAAATTGAATTGTAATTTCCTGTCGAAATGCACATCTACATAGTATGTCCTTATCATCTACAAAGTTTCATTAAATTCTGTGGTGTGGTTTCAGAGGAGTTGCGATGACAAACTGTTGCAGTAGTACATTGAAGCAAATAAGTTCAAAGGGGCGTAACTCCTAGAAAAAAAATGAATCGTAATTTCCTGTCGATATGCACAACTACATAGTATGTCCTTATTATCTAAAAAGGTTTCATGAAATTCTGTTGTGTGGTTTGAGAGGAGTTGCGATGACAAGAAACAAGACTGACGGACGGACGGGTCAAAAACATTATACCCTCCGCAACCTCGTTCAGTTTTTTTTATAGATGATATTATTGATATTATTATTATGATATCAAAAACTTATACTGTTTTTGAGTCACTGGTCCTTGAGGACCAAATTTTTGATTCTTCAAAATTTTTCTAATTAAATTGTATAACAAAAATTAACATAAATAAACAGGATGGAACAAATTTTCAGACTATAACCATGAGGAACGTCAGGTGGAACTTGATATTATTTGGTCTAATAGGTACATTGAAGATTTTTTAAACAGTTTACAATGACATATAATGCCAAGTGAAGGCAAACGCACACATGACCCTTTTGGTCTAGTAAGGTAAAAAATACAAGATTTAATGTTTTGTATTGATATAAATGTAAACTACAATTTAACGCGAATAAATTGATTGCCCTGATTAGTATGTTTGTGTGTTGATGAAAAACATTATTTGGGATTTTCTATAAAAAAAAAATCTTTGATTTAACTTTTAACTTAATATCATTATACTAGACTTGTTCTTACATTATTTCTATGACACAACCTTGATCTTCTTTGTGGTATAGCATCCTGTCAAAAGAAACCAAATGATAAACAACATATTTACCAAAGTTTGCAATCTAAATTTGTACATGTATAATAAAAATATGAGTAGTCCAGTAATATTGTTTACAAATAATTTCAACATTTTTTTTTCATTACTGTGTACTGCAGTTAAGGTGGTACCCAACACCTTGACTAATATTAATTTGGCTCGTTTAATTTTCATAAAATTTTGACAAAATGTTTACTTTGACCCTTTGACAAAAATATAAAAATTTCAAAAAATTTGAACCAACCACTTTATCAGAAAAATTTCGTTGGTTATATAGCAGTTTGACAAACACTAATTTTGATCATTGAGAAGCTTAATATTTCCTTAACAATACAACGTAATTAAAACGTTTAGCTGATTTTTACAGAGTTATCTCCCTGTAGTGTTAGGTACCACCTTAAAGACAACTTTTTTTTTTTATCTCTTATTGTATTGTATTAGACACAATATATAGATGCAGGTTGTTTTGTGTCCTAGATATTTCATATTTGTTTACATTAATATGAGCTCACAAAATTATACATCCGCCCCTTGCAAAAATAAAAAAGATTAAGAAACAAGAATGTGTCCATTGTACATGGATGCCCAACTAACACTTTTATTTTCAATATTCAGTGGACCGTGAAATAGGAGTAAAAACTCTCAATTAACATTAAAATTAAAAATATCATGCGGAACATATATACTTAGTTTCAAGTTGCTTGGACTTTAAACTTTATAAATACATTGACTAAAAAATTTACTGAAGTGTGCACTATCATTTTCTATGTTCAGTGGACTGTGAAATATGGGTCAAAACTCTCATTTGGCATCATATCATAGGGAACATGTGTCCTAAGTTTCAAGTTGATTGGAATTCAACTTCATCAAAAAGAACAAAAAATATAATCTGAAGAAGGACAGATGGACAAATGAACGAAGACACAGAGACCGAAACACACTATAAAAATGAAATAGACAGTGCCTAATGTCACTTTATAATTAAAACTAAAAGAAAATTTTAATAAAATATCAAAGAAGAATTGTGGATACAAAATATCCCCCCCCCCCTTTACAAATTAAGGGGTGGTTTGATAAATCCATTTTTCTTTTCTATTTTAAACTATAAATAGATAGAAGTTTGTTTTATCTTTATAAATAGATAGAAGGATACTTTATTTTATTTTCTAACTCGTAGAAAGTCATACCCACCAAATGGGGGTTAGGCAAACTGCTTCCTGACTCGTCACTGCTCTCTTCAGGAGAACTCTGGCCTATCTGAAAAGTTAAATGAGAAGTTAAATAGCATGCACAAGTGTATCTGTAAAATAAAAGCAGAAAAAAAGAAGCAATGTTAATTTCATGATACCAATCCTAGTGTGTCAGCTCAGCTATGAAAGTGATACAATAAAAATAGAGCTTTTACTTTACTGCTCTCTGATGATTAATTCTCCCATAAAACACATTTTCAGAATACTAAATATACTACTTTTAAAGTGTTATCAAGCCTTATATGAAGGCTTTGGTAAGCAATACTATGTATATAACGTTTAGCATATATCATTTAGTTACATGTACATGTATATGATGTGTTGCATACCATTTATAGTGACCTTGAAAGGACAAAGTGTCACCTTTAATTGTAACCCCATGTGCCATATACATGATATATGTAAAATGGTAAAGAAGCAATACAAGTTTTTGATGTCTTGAAATGTTGCTTTTATAACATGGGGAAAAATATATTGAACATGGGTTTTCTCTAAACTTCATGCACCAATTTTTGATATTTTACTGGTAAAAATCACCTTTTCTGCTGGTAAAATATACAGGTTTGACCTGCCTATTTTGGATTTCACATCCTTTGTTGAAGTGACTTGCAATTCTTTAAGCTCACATATATTGATGGTATTTCTCACTGCTTTCATATATTTGAAAGCACATGTGAACTTAAAGATGGACATGACTTTTTCTGTCAGTTTATTTATTGTTGCAGATCTTTCAATCTTAATAGGACGATAACCTGAAATAGATATTGATGTTGTGAAAGCAGGCATAATCTTTTTATTTGGTTAGAACTCAATTTTTACAAGGTGATTTCAATAATAATAAGCCTTCAGAAAGTAACCGTATATCTTTTTTCAATTTTGCATTATATAAAGAATGATGCACAAACAAGAGGCTCTCAAGAGCCTGAATCGCTCACCTGATTTGTTAAAGCTTAATTCATTCACCAATCATGATTTATATTTTTGAGTAATAATGTATATCAGTGTCTGCTTAAAAATGCACCTTTTTTTTTTGGGGGGGGGGGGGGGGGCTGGGGGGTCATTGTTCTGAACATGTTCATGCAGATAGATCAATACTATTTTTCTCATTTACCCAAAGGAACATTCATTTAAAGTTTGAAGGTATTTGGCCTAGTAGTTTCAGAGGAGAAGATTTTAGAAATAGTAAGACAGAAAATTACTAATTTAGTGGCAGCAACCCAACAATGGTTTGTTTGATTTCTTTGAAAATTTCAGGGCTGGTAGATCTTGACCTGTTTAACATTTTTACCCATGTCAGATTTGCTCTAAATGCTTTACTTTTTGAGATATAAGCCAAAAACTGCATTTGACCCCTATGTTCTATTTTTAGTCATGGTGGCCATGTTTGTTGATGGATCAAAATTTCGGATACAATTTATAAACTAGATACCCTAAGGAACATTCATTTAAAGTTTGAAGGTATTTAGCCCAGTAGTTTCAGAGGAGAAGATTTTTGAAATAGTTTACAACGACAGACGACGACGACGGACACAAAGTGATGGCATAAGCTCACATGGGGCCCTTCAGGCCCGGTGAGCTAAAAACAAGCTGTAATTCAGTGGTTGTCGTTTGTCATGTTTGTTGTTGTGTTATTTTTTTTTTCTTTCATTTTTTGTACATTAATTAAGCCGTTAATTTTCTCGTTTAAATTTGTCATTTCTGGGCCTTTTATAGCTGACTATGCAGTATTGGCTTTGCTTATTGATGAAGACCCTACGGTGTCCTATTCTGTCATCAAAATCACTCACAAAATTTGATCTGCAAAACCATCATTTTTAATTTATTATTTAAGGGAAATTCCTGTAAATAAGTCAATGACATTTCACATGTTTTAATTTTAGCATTAGCAATTTGGCAAATATCATTTCCATGGAGATATTTTTACCACAACCCCTCAGTCACCCAATCATGGTTCATTGACTTTGGAATTTTTTCATGGCTTATTTGTTAAAGTCTAGGGTAAGGTTATAAAGGAAACCAATGATGTTAAATCATTAAAATCTAGTATTAAATTGTGAAATCTTATATTAATTATAAAAAAAGAAGATGTGGTATGATTGCCAATGAGACAACTCTCCACAAGAGACCAAATGACACAGAAATTAACAACTATAGGTCACCATACAGCATGTACAGTATCAAGTTGTGAAATCTAGTATTAAGTTGTGTAAGCATTTGTATATTTTGTTTCCTTAAAATTTATTTGGGGCAGGCCTCACATTGTCAGTCAAATTTTTCCATAGTTTACATGTTATGTGTTGTTTTTTTTATTTCAAACAATTGCATTAAACTTTCAAAGTTGCATACAGTCAACTGTGTCAACAGTTTATTTTTATAATTACACAGTTATTTACCTAATTGCTTTTCATTCATTGCTTTCACAATGGTAGGATTAATAGTTTGATATTCTGGACTATCCAAACATGTCACTTTGAATGAGTACATAGGTTTTTTCTTTTTCCTGGATGACCCTGCTCGTCTTGATTCATGACTTCGTCTGAAGTGTTGAAATCTGAAATATCATTTACGATAAAATAAAAATATATTTTACATTATTTTATTTTCATTTTCATTTTAGTTGCAAACTCTTTCTGACTGACAAACTGTCAGACATAAAATTAATCGGTCAAACAGAAATTTTTAGATTTAGTTGCAAATATACATGTAGTAGAAAAGATCAAGTTTCTATTTCGGTCAGACAAACTCTGAAACAGTTCGGCACCAACTGGTATCCAATTACATTTATCATGACTGCATGTGTAACCTATAGATGCTGTCTGCTCTATGGTCGGGTTGTTGTCTCTTTGACACATTCCCCATTTCCATTCTCAATTTTAATCACAGGGGCTTTTCTAATAATGGGTCATACGGATCACTTGAACTTGGTTACCACAATACTGGAATACCGAAGATAACAGTTGACAAAATATAATATATAAAGCAAGACTTAAATATCATTTCTTTTTTTAAATTCATATTTATGAACCCTTCTGTAGGCCTGTGTATCAATATTTTTTTAAGTAAACCATATACACACTATTTATAAATAAACTTTAGCAGTTTAGCACCATTGTAATTAAACGTTAACTAGGTAAAAATTTTAAACATCAGTCAATATTATACTTTACTATAGTAAACACCATAAAAAATAACACCCTTTTCCCGCAGTAACTGCATGTAAGCAGAATAACTGTTATCCAATAGGGAATATCATTCAACGTCGTAAAAATTACCCCATATTTCAAGCGGACAACTGACCCTAGGCAAAATACCTGTGTGGGAATGAGTGTGTAGGCAAAATAACTGCATTGGCTGAAGTTTGCAAGATATTTTTCCAAAAATAACTCAAATGATAGCAAATCAGGATCAGCAAATTATCAGTTCAGTTCAGTACAATATTAAGGCGAAGTGTACGTAATTAACTACTCCACAGAATTTTTTTTAATTTTACATGTGGATTCTGCTTGTAAAAATACATCAGACAATAAAATAAAAAAAAGGGGTAACCGTTTTCGTTTTTCAGATACAAGCTGTTGAAATTAACAGCATGATACGCCAAAAATACAAAGGATATAAAGGGAAAATCATAAAAATCGGCAGATATTTTTACTTTATCAAGATTTTCTAATTCGTTGGTCCACAGAATTTTTTTAAAAATCGATATGCGATTCAAAAATGAACGACGAACCCATTGGTGCAAAGAAAGTCCTTAGCAACCATGCTAGTTTTCAAGCTATATCCTGTGGAAGTTTGATTTTTAGCGGAAAGAATAAAAAAAATTCGGCGACGTTATTGATGTCTACTGTAACATCATCACAATTTCTACTAGATATAACTCTATAACGCTATTATACCGTACAGTGTCGAAACAAAATCGTGAGTGTGTATAAACATGATAAAATTGAGAATGGAAATGGGGAATATGTCAAAGAGACAACAACCTGACCAAAGAGCAGACAACAACCCGACCAAAGAGCAGACAACAGCCGAAGGCCACCAATGGGTCTTCAAAGCAGTGAGAAAATCACGCACCCGGAGGTGGTCCTCAGCTGGCCCCTAAATAAAATTGTGTACTAGCTCAGTGAAAATGGACGTCACACTAAACTCCAAAACATATAAATGAACTAAAATTAAAAAAATATACAAGACTAACAAAGGCCAGAGGCTCCTGACTTGGGACAGGCGCAAAAATGCGGCGGGGTTAAACATGTTTTGTGAGATCTCAACCCTCCCCCTATACCTCTAGCCAATGTAGAATAAAGAAACACATAGCAATACGCACAGTATAACTCAGTTTAAAAGAAGCCCGAGTCCGATGTCAGAATAGGTAACAAAAGAAACTAAACAAAAAGACAATGATACATACATTAACAAAGGACTACTAGCAGTTATTGACATGCCAGCTCCAGACCTCAATTAAACTGATTGAAAGATTATGTCTTCATCATATGAAAATCAAGTACAATCCCTCCCGTTAGGGGTTTAGTATCATACAATCATAAAATATATGAGAAGAACATAACCCGTATCATGCCAACAACTGGTTTTAGAATAATAGTGTTTATTTCCGATGCAAAGACCCTATGAGTGAATCAATATTAATACCAAAATATGCAATCCTTAATTACCTGACAACAGTATCGTAACTATATCCTTTCCGAATAAGTCTGTTTAAAGTTTTGGTTAGCTTTTGAGGTGAATGCCGACATTTTTGTGCTTTGTAAAGAATATTACCAAAAAATATTGGATGTGAAATACCTGAACGTATAAGATGTCTACATGTTGATTTATATAATTACGAATTATTTATAACCCATTTTCCTAATTATTGCAAATGCTCAAGCGTAATCAATTGATAAGGAAATAAACTGAGTATTTTTTAAGGAAAATTCTGCTGCCAAAAAAAAAGCAAATTGGCAAAATAAATATACTGCAAGTGAAAGAAAGTTACTGTATAGACTTTAACTCCATCTTTTCTTTATTAGACAGGGTTCCACATCTTTTTTGAAATGCTTGTATTTATAGCTGACTATGGGCTTTGATCATTGTTGAAGGCCGTACGGTGACCTATAGTTGTTAATTTCTGTGTCATTTGGACTCTTGTGGAGAGTTGTCTCATTTGCAATCATACCACATCTTCTTATTTTTATATTGTATTGTTCTAATAATTATGAATCAAATATCAAGTTTGAAATTGTCCCGGTTAACACAGCGTTGACAGAATGATTCTATACGTATTTTAATAATCGGTTATAATATTGGGATCGCGTATACACGTCTTTTTTAAAATCTAATTCTGCATGTTTGTATTTTAAAAAAGTGTATATAATTTGCTGCATCTTTTCATCCTCACCATTTCCGGCGCTATTCGAGGTATTGCGCACAAAACCCATTTTATTTGTCAGGTTCACACACGTGCACGTGACACAACTCTGCAATTTTATTTTAAAAATTTCCTGTCTCGATCGCTTTCCCTTTTCTTTAACTACACGACAAAGCATAATATAATGTTTGCTGGAGATTTTAAGTAAAAAAGGAAATAATTTCTTGTACCATTATTTGTTGAATATCCACATGCACGACTCCCAAAAAACATGAAAAAATAAGAAAACTGCATCTGCATATTATCTTGAGAATTTTTATGGCTGTAATAAGGTCAAAAGAAGAACCCGCATATGAATTTTAGCAAAGTAAAACAGATCGGAGTTTTTGATATAACTTGTCCCTGTATATAATGCAAATGAATTGCAGTTTTGTTAATATAATATGAAAATAAGGAGATGTGGTATGATTTCAAATGAGACAACTATCTGCCACAGTTTAAGGTAGATCGGGTGTCTTTTTCTGAGCGTCCGTTCTGATCATGTTGCAAAAATTCTTTTTTGTTTTAAAAATATTTTACCAAGTATCATTAATATACAACAAAATACCTAAAACTTGAAATTTAAAGATTGAACTATCAAAAAATTAAGTGTCGTAAAGTATATTTAAAATTTTTGGGGATTTTTTCAAGAAAATAAGGCCCGTGACCCCTATTTTTATTTGATATTTCAGAGTTATTAATGAAAAGCAATTTTCTCATCGAATTTTAGCCAATTCTATCGTTTAATGTTTCCGCAATAAGGAAAACTTAAGTTTCCCCTATATTAACAATATAAAATAACCCAAATTTCGTTAATTTCAATGTGTTATTACGAAAAAACAAGGTCCATGATCCCCAGTTTTTATATTGAAATTTGAAATTACATTGACCCAGAAGTCTTTTACAGAAGTTTAAGAAAAATTTATCGTCCAACATTTAGACACCCCAGATACCTTAAATGATGTGGATGTAAGCAATTATTATAGGCAACCTTATTTTCTTCACCCCTACCCCTTCTTCCCCTACCTTATACTACTGCTGAATGATACACAAAAGCACAACAAAAGAAAACATATTTCGCTTCGAAATTGGAATTTGATAAAGAAAAAATAAGTTTAACACGTTCTATTTTTATCATACATGTGTAGTTTCAGTTTCAACCATGGTTCTAAATTTAGATTTTACTTTCCCCAAAAATTGCGGACGGAATAGAAGACACCTGTTTATTTTCTGCACCTTGAAAACTGAGATTTGGATGACATATATTTTACTTATTCTGAGATAAATGTAATAGTGCTCAATTCTTAGTTTCTGAGTGTGTAATGTTTTGTGGACGGAATCTGATGGTTTTTTTTTTTTGCTGTTGGCTTTTTCTTCGCCTTCAGCTTATAAATGTTCATTATGTTGTACTAGTTGTCGATTACCCCTTAGTATCTTTTATACTTTTTACATAAATAATAAAATATAAAACATCATAAAATTTTCAATTGCATAAAAACGGACATGCCAACGTCTTTCTTGTTCAACACACAAATTCACATGCAATATAATTATTCGTTACCTACAATTTTACGCTACACTGTGAATTTCATTCAAAACTATGGTTTTTCAAAAAATATTGTGGGGTCAATTCTGGTTTGATTTTAATGAATTTGATACGAATAGAAGCAGAATTGTCACTGGTTTATTTGTTTATTTGGTTATAATTTTGTTGTTTATGCGTGTTTACCTTCTGTTGAAAAAAACACGAGTCGTATTGTGTACCTGCTCCTGCGTGTCTAAAACAAAAACAGTGGTATTAAAGTCAGACTAACTCACAATAGGATACTCAGATTTCTGATTGGAGTCATTCTAATTATTTCTTTGAAGTTTTGAGATAGCACATGAATACTTGTTTGGATTCATGATAGACCGCACGAAGTCATTTTTCTTTCATGTGCCCATTTTTCCTTTCTTGGAGTAGGTGAGATAACCCGCGTAACTAACGACGCACGTTTTTTATCCTAAATTCCCCTAGAGGCGTGCAATTACGTACACATCGCCTTAATAATACAGTAACGGACTTCATAAAAATTAACATCCAAAATTATCAAATCTAACAGACCTCAATAATTCTTTTCTCGATTTAATAATTGTGGATATAAACTTTTGACATAATTGTATTGTTTGGGTTACATACAAGATGATGACACTGACATGACTGACAGTGTAAGAAAAGCTGTATCTAAACACTTAATATTGTATGGAAATAGTTATCTAAAACTCGTCTGACCAACTAGACAAGTCCCTTTGATACATGTTACAACACCACATCAATAAAATAATAACAGGGACGTGTATATATAAAAATAAAAGAAATATTGTTTTGACGTAAATTTTGATTATCAAAAATCTTTTACCGGACCTTACCCAGACAAGAAATCATCGTCATCTTGATTTTCGACAACTTGTGGTCTTGCTGCTTCTGTATTTAATCTTTGTGCCCTGTTTATCAACATTTGCAGACGGGCTGCGGACGATTCAGCCATATTCATACTTTACCGCCAATATCAAGAAAAATCCGGAGGCTGTCCGAATAGTAAGATGACGACTGGATATTTTTAGAAAATACTTTGTTAGAAACATTTTGATTGGCCGACAAAAGTACAAAACTTACGGTATGGAATTGAAAACCAACGCGTTGGTTTTTCATACCGTATGAATTACGAATCAACGCGTTGAAAGTGAAGACCAACGCGTTGATAGTGAAAACCAACGCGTTGGAAGTAAAACCAACGCGTTGATAGTAAAAACCAACGCGTTGAAAGTAAAAACCAACGCGTTGAAAGTAAAAACCAACGCGTTGAAAGTAAAAACCAACGCGTTGAAAATTTCATACGGTATGTTCATACCGCCAAAGACACGAACGGCCACTCATACTTATGAACCACATCAACAAACGACAACTATGGAACGCCAACACTGTCTTGTTATAACCATTTTCATTATATGATGTGCATTTACCTTTATATGATGTACACTTGTCATTATATGATGTGCAAACACCTTTATATGATGTGCAAACATCCTTATATGATGTGCAAACATCATTATATGATGTGCAAACATCATTATATGATGTGCAAACATACTTATATGATGTGCTTATATACTTATATGATGTGCATATATACTTTATATGATGTGCTTATATACTTATATGATGTGCAAATATACTTATATGATGTGCAAATGTACTTATATGATGTGCGAATGTACTTATATGATGTGCAAACATTCTTATATGATGTGCAAACATTTTTATATGATGTGCAAACATTCTTATATGATGTGCAAATGTACTTATATTATGTGCAAAGATCCTTATATGATGTGCAAATATATTTATATGATGTGCAGATATACTTATATGATGTGTACATATCATTATATGATGTGCAGTTACCATTATATTATGTGCAAATATCTTTATATGATGTGGTTGTGTCATTATATTATGTGCTTGTAATCTTATATGATGTGGTTTGGTTTACTTCATTATATGATGTCGAAACGTCATTTTATGATGTGCTTTCATCGTCGTTATGGTCAATGAACATGATTACGATTAGAATGATTACTGTCTACGTCATAACTGATTCCGATCTGCTTCTGTAAACTATAAACCCAGCTCAAATATATGTCTATCGCTAGCGAGAGTGCAATAAATAGGAAAAATGAGACAATGCAATTTAACAAAATCAACGTTTCAAACATTTCGGAGGAAGATTAAGATCAATTAATACAGGAGCTAATTGGAGAAATTTGCGGCTGTGGCGATATTTGATAAAACAAATTTTGAGGCTCTTTATAGCTTTCTATTTGGGTTAAGCAAATGCTACGTGTTGAAGGTCGTACTTTGACATATGATTGTTTACTCTTACAAATTATGACTTGGATGGAGAGTTTTCTCATTGGCTCTCATACCACATCTTCTTATTTCTATTCATTGCAAAATGCACCATTGAACTCACAGTCAGTTTTAAAAATATTTCACAACAATAGCTATAAAATTATCTACTCGTGCATAATATGGCGAGATGGTTTGTTTTATAAAATGTTATTGAATAATATAAATGGTAAGATGTATAATGTAGTGTTACTCCTACAAAACCATACAAAGTCGGAAATATTTGTGATATGACGTATACATGTAGTGTTTTGTACTTCCTTAATTTGTCTTTGAAACAATCTTTTTTCCACAGAAAAAGCCAAAATATGCAAATTTGGAGACCGCATGCTTAGTCCACGTACTGCCCGCGAAATGCGAAATGGTCAGGTTGGGGAATGTTCACATATTTGTATATACAGATTGTTTATTTTCAACTTATTTTAATGAAGATTTTTTTAATTGCTAATAAAATTCTGCAACTTAAGTATGACAACAGATTTGGAGTGGCGTCAACGGTTTCTGAGATACAGAGGGGTTGATTCCTGGTGAAGTGTTTTGGATTTTATTTTTCATCCGATTAGATGGGATTTTTTTCATTGTGTACTCATTTTGATCCTTTTCGGTAATGTCAAAGGATTCTACGTAGTTCATACGGTTATTTAGTTAAAAGGAAAAAAACCCACTGAAAATCACAATTTGCCACATTTTTTCAATTTAGGGTATTTGATATTTTTATTTTCCAACAAAGATGAATGGGGTGATGCCCGTCTTTTGCATTATGTTCCTCGTTTTCGTCTCTTTAAAGAAAAAGAATTAAATGCATTAAACGTGTCCAAATCCTTACTGTGTCCACCTTATTACTGTGTCCACACTCTTTGTTTCAACACTTGCCCAATTGTTCCGCGCTTTCGCTGGCATCTTCTAGTAATTATAATTCGAAATACTTTGCTTGTTTGTGAAAATGGTGTTCGACAAGGAGTAAACTTATCACCTTTTCTATTTTCTTTACTTTTGATTGACTAAAAAAAATTCTTAGTTAGTAAAAATATTACAGGACTTAACAGAACTATACCAGAAGATCTGGAAAGAGAATTAGAAATATATCTTAAATTTTTTATACTTCCTGACTAAAGACTTTTGAAACCTCTCTCTCTTGTTTTGTATATATTGTAAAGTTATTATTGTTATCTCTGTACTGATGTCATACATTGACTTTATGAGATTAAAGATATAGATTTAGAGGCCATAATTATACCGGTATGGATGATTGATTGATTAATTTGTTGATTGATTTATATTTACCGCCACTTTCAACACTTTCATGCTATTTCGTGGCGGTGAGTTTATATTGGTGGAGGAAGCCGAAGTTCCCAGAGAGACCACCCAACCTTCGTTTGGAAAACTGACAATTCTGGTCAATTAAGATAGGAGTCGAGCTTACCTGCCACATGCGGTATTCGAACTCACACACCTAAGTGTCGACAGACAAGTGATACAGTAGTTCGACTATTCACACCACTCGACCAGCGAGCGCCCATCTCTTTCATCCGAAATGCTTTAAAGGAGATATGGAATGAACTTCAACTCGGTGTTTTTCATTTGCTTTCAGCTTTTTATTATGTTTTCGTGCATATATTTTGGAAAATGTTTGATTCCAAATTTCTTGAAAGAGATTTTATATTTTCAGAAGGGGAGCGAAATAGTTTGTTTCCATTTTAAATCAGGGAAAAATAAAACAATAATGAAATTTAAAAAAAAATAACCATGTTCTTTTTTATTAAAGTCCATCAAGGAAATACACGTGCTCCTACCCACACTACAGTCGGTGTCTAACAAATGATTAATATATAATGTACAGGTCATCTGTCTAAGCTTTGGTTACAAGGATCTGACAACACTTCGTTTTACTTTCTGTCCTGGTTAATATTACATCAGCCAATAAAATTTCAACCTTCATATTTTTGAAGGTGTGGATCAATCCGACAAAACCAGAGAATCCCATTGGTCTTGAATTGAGCGTTTTCAGATCGGCGTAAGCAAAGCTTGAACACACGGCAGAAGATTTACGGCAGCGGCTTTTAATATTTTGCGTTTATCCTGGAAACTATAATAGATTTAAAAAAAACAAATAGTGCAATGTGTCTAGGTAAACTCTATAGTAAAGGTCCTTTTTGGGCAATTTTGGCTCTTCAGAGTTTTGTTGTTTTATTGGCTATTATCTTGATAACTTATCTATAGATAAACCTTTTCTTGAAAACTGGTATAGACAAGAACAGATATAATCAAAGTAGTGAAGTACTGATCATCGGATGACCGCAAATTCTTGTGGATGGTCACAAGCACTTGTCCCAGAAAAAAATCGTATCTGTACCTGAAAGTAATGTTAATGTACAGAGATATATTTTTTTTCTGAGACAAGTTCGTGCGTGCATGATGAATAAATGTTCGGGAATTCAACCTCACCGTAATAACTATTATATTGTAGTGGTACAAATTATATATTATTAATCTGTGATCTAAAAAAATTTTTTTTTATGAGTATTCATTGAAGAAATAAACTTATAACAAGCGATAAGGAATGTTATGTTGCACTCTAAAATGTCCGTATTTATAAATCGGTTACCAGTCAAAAACGAAAGCTACGTAAGTAGAAATCTCTTTGGTAACAATACATCGGAATGTTAAAATAAATAAATAAGTAATAATTATGGTGATTTTCTTTCATTGGGGGTGGGGACGTGTGAGGAAACATAGGAATTTCTCTTATTTTATTTCAAGTCTACACCTTGAAGAAGGAAAAACAGTCAATAAATACCCCCTTTTCCAAAGACCTACAAACTTCACCCCCCCCCCCCCCCCGTTCTTCCCAAAAAAAAAGCCACCACCGGACAATTACACACAAACGCACATACACACATTTTCAATACTTTTGTTCGTAATAACAAAAAAATCGTATTAAGGTTCTAAATGCATTATAAGTTTAAAATATTGCGTCAGTAGTGAATCTAGAACTTCAAGTGTGGAAGTTGTTTGCGACTTCACGAACTTAATTTGGATTTGCCGGTTATGGTCTCATTAATATTTACCACACCTTCATTCGATATTAGCTTCAGATGAAAAATTTTCTGCTAGTGAAATTGTTGAAACTAAGGATTCAGGTTTTAACAATTGAGGCGAGCGGAACCAGGCGTAAAAATTGATGCCTACGGATTTTGAAGACATTGCCATAACATTATACCGCAAATCTATAACTATATAAAATTGAATGCACCTTTCCTTTAAAAACATGATGAAATTAAAGGCCCCTTTTATTTCTTCCTATCCCTCTTTTTGGGGTTACAAATGACTGGTCCCTTATATAAGCCATTACCCTATCAAAGTCCGATTTTTCCCATTCTTTTGTGTCTATCTTGAGAATATATAAAGAGAAACTCGAGCAGCTAAGATAATCAGCAAGGCAAAATTTACATTAATGAACATACTAGAAATTCGTGTATTAACTTCTTATAGATTATTTTTTTTATGGTGTACAGAAATTGACAAATATAATGCCCTCCCTTGTTAAAATGAGCATAGAGCATGAAATAAAAGAATTATTTCTTAAATTTAATCATTTTAACCGTATGTTCATTATTGCAGACTCCGTATGTTTATTATTTTAGACCAATCGATTAAAACAAAACGTTGCAATTCATATATTTTGACATTTTTCCAACAATATCAGGTGTGATT
This sequence comes from Mytilus californianus, assembly GCF_021869535.1. Lineage (NCBI taxonomy): Eukaryota > Metazoa > Mollusca > Bivalvia > Mytilida > Mytilidae > Mytilus > Mytilus californianus. Next base: position 2,875,776 of record NW_026262723.1, read on the forward strand.
TATTTACATCTTAAAAACGAGGTACTAATATGCCAAGGTTTACCTCTTTTTAAATCTCAACTATTTTCCAAACGACAGCTAAAAATTTGAGCCTGATTAATTGTTACTCCGCAGAAGCAGATCGGAATCAGTTCTGACGTAGTGAGTAATCGCTTTAATCGTAATCATGTTCATTGACCATCAGGACGATGAATGCACATCATTATAATGATGTTTCGACATCATGATAATGATGTTCTGACATCATATAAAGATGTAAACCGAACCACACCATATAACGATGTTAGCACATAACATAAGGATAAGTTCACATCATATAAAGAAGTTTGCACATAATATAAAGACATCTGTACATGATATAAGATAATTTGCACATCATATAAGACCATTTGCACATCATATAAGATAATTTGCACATCATATAATATAATTTGCACATCATATAATATAATTTGCACATCAGATAATGTCAAATTGTCATCATATAAAGGTGATTGCATATCGTATAAAGGTGATAGCATATCGTATAAAGGTGATTGCACATCACATAATGCCGTTTCTACATCGTATAAGGAAAGCATCACATAATATAAGGACTCAATCACATAATATAATGGAAAAAGCACATCATTTAATGAATTGTGGACATGATATAAAGATGTTTGCACCTCATATAAATGTGTTTGGACAGCATATAAGGACAACTTCACATCATATAATGACAAGTGTACATCATATAAGGACAAGTTCACATCACATAATGACAAGTGTACATCATATAAGGATAAGTGCACATCATATAATGTCATTTGCACATCATATAAGGGTAAAATGACATCATATAATGGCAAATGAACATCATATAATGAGAAATGTCATAATAAGACAGTGTCGGCGTTCCATAGCACACTGTTACGGGATTACCTCTATGTTTGGCTATGGATGTTCCTAGTGTGGTTGGATCCAGAAGAGCGATTCGGATGAATGAGGTTATTTTTTTAGTTTTGACTTCATATTGCATACCTTTGTATTCATAGTCTTCTTGATTAGTACTTTATCGTGGAGTACATTTCATCAAGGAATCGACAAAATGCTTGCCAAATCCTTTTCAATTGTGCATTAGTACCAAATAAGGCTTACACTTATTGTTAATTAGGACTATTAATTTGCTGTTGCTGTTATTATTTTGTAATCAAAGTCGCTGTTGTTAATGTTTCTAATATTTTTGTTCATATGTTAACTCGATGTAATTTCAAATACTTCATAGGAAAAAAGAGTCTTAGGATTGTATAAAAGTGACAAAATAATGAATACTGTGAACTACTGTGAACTACTTACATTTTAATGATGATGCTGCTCATGAAAAAATAAAGTTCGCAATCGATACCTTTATCCATTTCTTTACATATATAAAGTTGTGAAAACGAGGCGGATGATATGAAGAGGACGTATACATTCAAAAGGTATATGTCATTTTTTAAGAAGTCAATTGTTTTGAGACAGAAGTTTTTTTGCGTTTTTCTCTCCTTTCATTTTATAACTGTGAAATTCGGTACATTGTCTTGTTACAGGATTTATGACATATATAATAGCAGTTAACGTTAATGGACAATACATCCATGTCCGATCTTCTTGGTCTTTAAGAAGAGAGAAAAAAAGTTTGGTATCTAGAACAGATATATCACCAACATGTGGGGGATATAAATGGAAATATAACCTCGGAAAATCCGAATTTATGCCTAACACAGTCTGTAAATCTTTAGCAATAACAATGTAATAGACTATTTTCATATTACCGACTTTTGACTCCGGATTATATAATTTGTCGACTGGTTACCTTGGACATCATGGTACTCGGTCAAGTAAGAGCAACCAAAATAAGTAATATCAAACATATAATCGGTGTAATTTGAGGGGAAAGTTTATTGTTTTCCGATGATTTTGTGGTGAAAAAAAAATGTTAAGCAGGTAATTTTCCCCCAAAATTGTACCGATTGAACGCTTGGTTTTACTTCTTTAGCTTGCTCTTACCTGACTTGGTACCATGATGTCCAAGGTAACCAGTCGACAAATTATATAATCCGGAGTCAAAAGTCGGTATTATGAAAATAGTCTATTTGTTACTTATCCCTCTTATGATACTTACCTATACTTACCAAATAAGGTTTTAAGTTTCTGTTCTTATTTTAGGACACACTACCGGGTGCAAGTATTTTATATACCTTGTTTGAAAGGTTTATTTATAGATTATTGTTAGTTTACGATATCATTTTCACTTATTTAGGTGGGAAAAATTGTTCACTCAGGGGCATCGTAAGGAAACGTCATTTTTTAAGCAATATCTTATAACTTCACAATTTAAACAAATGCTAGGATGTGTAAAAGTGCTGATAAGAATATATTTACAAGTGTAAAAAATTGAACGAGAACAACAAAAAGAGGGGGAATATCACAAAGACATAAACCTCATAGTATATTATTCACGGATGACTGTTAACATACGTTAAAACATGTTTCCGTTTCCGTTATTCAGTATGTTTATTTTCATTTATTCGTCATGTTGTTTTAAACCAATAGTTTGTTGGTATTTTACTGCTGTGACTGATTCAACATTTGAATCATTTATATATAATACGACATATGTGACAACTCAGGATATATTGGTAACATCAGAAGTATCATCAACAAACATAAATGTACCAACGATGGTTCCGACTACATTGGTCGAATTTTCTTCAGTCACAACTAGTGTTCTTCCGTCATTTATGGGAAATTCTAGCAGAAAAGACATTTTAACAACAAGCATTGATTTCCTTCTATCTCAGGAAAATTCAAAAACTTCAGATCTATCTTCACCTTTGAAATCCATTGATTTTTCTCTCTCAACAAAAAATCCCGAGACAGAATTATTTTCAACTTTCATTGATTTTCCTTTATCAACACAAAATCCTGAAACAGAATTATCTTCCACAGACATTGTTTTCCCAGTATCTTCGGTAATCTATGCAACAACAGAATCATCGCTAGTAAACCCTGATATCATGTCTTCTACAGGAATTCCTGAAACAACGAAGGCATCTTCAGCAGGCAAGTAATATTGTTCTATATATACTAGCTATTGTGTTTCATAAATAATAGTAAACCTTTATTACGCACAAAATACTTTTTCATAGTAAAGTAACATTAAATAATCTTAAGAAATCTTTAAAGGGTTATATTAAACTATGACCCCAATTGCGATATAAGGCGATGTTGTATGATTGGCTATGAGACAGTATACAGAATCGAATGAACAAAATCGGAGCGATCATTCAACCGTGAGCAAAACCCAAACCATTTAGTAAGCCTTATATATTACCGCAGACAGCAATTAAATAAAGCGATAACAACTGGTTCTTGGCTTGCGGTAGTCGCGTATAGAATATAGCGGTTTTTAAAGTGCCAATCTGCCTAAGAATCAGGCAGTGGTAAAAACATGACAAACAAAAACTCACTCAAGTTGACATTAATTTATGTTCAAATTGTATAATGGTGCACGAATATAACATTCGTTTCCTTTTCCTGTTCTGGTAATTCAAGATATAATTTAGTTGACATGCACTAGAATTTAACAATTAAGGCTATCTCAGTTAACTCTCGTTGTCTCGAACTCGATTGAATCGAAATTTCGGATGAGTCGATGTTTTCTCGTGGTCCCGAACTTTGTTCCATATAAATATATGTATTTCGACTACTGATGAGTCGAAATTTCGGTTGACTCGAACTAAATTTACGCTCCCAAGGTTAACAAAAGCATTCAAAATTCATTATTTATCTCGAGTTAATACACATATGTCAAAACATGACCTCGGGGATTTAAATGGATTGAAGAGTTAATCTGACAACACACCGGTAACTAAAATTCCGGTCACTGGACACTGTATTGATTTATGACATTTTTTTCCACGAGTGTTTACCTAAGATTATCTTAGATCACCCTGATAAATTATTAGTGATTCTTTGTCATAGTTTATGAACAAATATTTAAAATGTTTTGAAAACAATTAATCGTAATCGTATATTTATGAGCTTGGCTGTGTATAAAGTGGGGAATATCGATCCGCTACGATGGTTAGATCGGTGGGGTATTTTCTGCCATGTTTTGAAATTTTTCTAAATATCCTGATTCTTACATAGACTGGCACTTTAAAACATCTTAACTTTGTGACTTGTTTACCCATCACTTACCTGTGACTTTTGGGTAACAGAACAACTTACAACAAACTGTAAAAAATCGGTTTGAAGAGTTTGACTCTTCGAAACAGTACACATAACAAGATAAATGACACAAAGTAAAGATCTAAGAGTAATTTCACTTCTTCCATTTGGTAAACAAACTGCATAAACTCGTTTTGAGATCCTCGCAGCAATATAAGATATGCGCATCAGCTTTACCCAAAAAAGTGTTGTGCTTCAAGATGTATTCTACAAAGATGGATATGTGTGTAAAATATCTGCTTAGGTACGGCTGTTGCTCATATCTATTTGTAGCGAAAATTAAATGTTAAATGTTCATTTTCGGACAGATATGTCAATTCGTTATGCAAATGACGTCACAGCGACGTCACAAGAGACGTTTTTGTTCAAAAATGTTCAGATTCTACCAGCCTGTTCATTTATTAATAACATTAATTTTTAATGGCTTGACTGACTTTACTATACTAGATATTTTCTGGGTCAAATCATGGCTCTCGTCATTCCTCCTGCTTCGCACTAAACATGCGTGAAATATTTGCCACTGGACGTACGCAACCAACAATCAATCGTCAATTAATCATTAATTCATCCTGCTTTAATGTGTAAACTAGGTAAAAGGATCTTGTGTAGATCATAATAAGGATGACCATATGCATATTGTGCAGAGGGTTGTTCAAGAATTCTAGTATACACTTTTGAAATACATAGAATTATATTTGCATATACATATATATCATTGTTGTCCCCCGCGCAACGCGTTTCGGAGGGACATAGAAATACAGGGCGTCTGTCCGTCTGGTCTTGTTAGCCCTCTCACATGAATTCTTGGCAGATTTTTATTAAACTTATATCATAGGTTTATATCAGCAATGTCTCGGACGAATTCGAAAATCAGTGCCGATGAACTTTTTGAATAAGAGTTATGCCGCTTGAAAACATTAATTATATGAAAAATTGCATCGTTAGCGCTCTTAGGTGTAGAATTCTTGCCAGTATTTTTTGAAACTTATATTGTAGGTTTACATCAGCGATGTCTTGGACAAGTTCGAAAATCTTTGCCGATCAATTATTTTTAACAATTGTTGCCAGATTTCTATGAAACTTATATTGTTTGTTTATATCAGGTATGTCAACAATTGTTGACAGATTTTTATGAAACGTATATTGTAGGTTTATATCAGTAATATCTATGACGAGTTCGAAAATCTGTGCCGATCAATTTTTTAAAAGAGTTATGCCCCTTGTAAATATTAATTATATGAAAAATTGCATCGTTAGCGCTCTCACTTGTACAATTCTTTCCAGATTATTTTGAAACTTATATTATAGGTTTATATCAGCGATGTCTTGGACAAGTTCGAAAATCTGTGCCGATCAATTATTTTTAAAAGAGTTATGCCCTTGGAAATATTAATTATATGAACAATTGCCTTGTGAGTGCTCTCTTGTGTACAATTCATGCCAGATTGTTTATGAAATTTATATAATAGGTTTATATCAACAATGTCTTGGTATGCCCCTTGTAAACATTAATTATATGAAAAATTGCATCGTTAGCGCTCTCACTTGTACAATTCTTGCAAGATTTTTTTGATTTTTGAAACTTATATTATAGATTTATATCAGAGATGTCTTGGACAAGTTCAAAAATCTGTGCCGATCAATTATTTTTAAAAGAGTTATGCCCTTGGAAATATTAATTATATGAAAAATTGCCTTGTGAGTGCTCTCATGTGTACACTTCATGCCAGATTTTTATGAAATTTATATAATAGGTTTATATCAACAATGTCTTAGATGATTTTGAAAATCTGTGCCGATTAATTATTCTTAAAAGAGGTATCATGCCCCTTGGAAACATTAATTTGATGGAAAATTGCATCATGAACGCTCTCATGTGTACATTTCTTGCCAGAATTTTATAAAACTGATATCATAGGTTTATATCAGCAATGTCTTTGACACTTTGGAAAATTAGTGTTGATCAAATATTTTTAATGAGTTACGCCCCTTGGATATTTTAATTATATCGGAAATCAGATTGAATTTGTTCTGAAGTAATCATTTCTCTAAGATATTTATGAACAATTTCATAGAATAAAAAAAAGTGTATTTTTTAGTTATTGCCCTTGTACCGTGGAAAGATAAAATATGTGCAACGCGGGGGACGTTGGAACTCTGTTCCTTTATTATATCTGTGTATTATACCTTTTGAACATAAGCACAAAGTAATATGTTGGTTATTTTCATCTTCTGCAATGATTTGGCAGAGATACGTGTATTAAAGAATCTCAGGCTTAATTGTTAGTCTTAAATGTTTATGGCAAGTAATTAAAAAAGTAGTGCAAATGAAGAAACGGAAAATATACCATGGGGGCAAGCACATATCAAACGCCCCCCAAAAGCAGACAGTACAATTGCATTACATTGAATCTACGTGCGCATGTACAACTGGTCATATTTTATGTCTTTTCCGAGAGGGTTATTCGAAACATTCATATCCGTTTTAGATTTCGCAAACTACAACACATTGAACAACATGAGCCCAACCAACACACTATGGTTTATCTCAGATACTCTGTAAGTCTAAAGCAGTCCTTGTCGCCACTCACTCCTGTTAAATCCGTTGATGAAAAACTTTCGGTGATAGATATGGATCACTGTGAAGGGAACATTTATAGATGTATCTTGTTTAAACCTGATACATTTTCAATTTTATAAATGAATAAGTGTATGTTAGTTCACAAACAAGAATTCTAAACAGTTCGGTACCCAGACAAATCGACATCCGGACAAATCGGCACCTGAGGAAGACACTTCGGCACCCAGACAAATCGGCACATAGACAAATCGGCACCTTATAAAGATAAAATCAATTATTTTATCCTTGATCAAAATATAGTGAACCAAAAATAAAAATTACCTGGCACTGATATATGTATGTGGGTATGAACTCAATTTACAAGTTTAGTGTTAATATAGCAATTATGTTCGACTGTTTTTACAAATTACCAATTTAATTCCTGCACTATTGATGACATTATTGTCAATATTGTATATGGTATCTTCGAAGAAGTATCTTATGAAGTGGTTTATTCTTTTTGTTGTTTATTTGTGAAGACTGTTTTGCAGCTTAGTCATTTGGGTAGCTGTCTTATTTGTGTGTATTCTTTTTCCTGATACATGAACATTTATTTTATAGATTTCACCATTCATGTACTAGTTTTAATGTAATGCATAGTTCTATTCCGATAGTATTCTAAATCAATAAAACTCATGTAGCATAATAATGATATTTATTAATTATATTTATTATAATTATATTCAACAGTTTATAGATAATAAATATAATAAATAATAATAAATAAGCTTTATTTAGAGTCGGCAAAGTATACAAACAAAGACAACATAAGCTCTAATGAGCTTTTAACCGACATACAAGACATTTATAACAATACAACAAATAATTTAATTGCATTTATAAGGGGATTTCTAATATTACTGTTATTTTTGGCAATGATGAAAAATTTCCTTTTACTCACTTATGTTCAAATGCTTCTAGCTCTATCGGAATTGGCTCCTGTATGGAAATGAAAAGTATAAAAAGAGAATTGGGGCTACCTATTTTATAACAATTTATATAATAACTAAAAATATCTAAAAGCCACTTACCAGTGTTGCATGTTCTATGTTGCCACTTTTGACAGCGACCACATTGTAAAGCTTCCTGTCTAGGGCGGACAACATTGTGGCACTGTATACAACTGTCGTCTGACATTGTTTAAGAAAGGGTATTCAAAAGTGTTGACCTTTATATATGTTTCTTGGTTTTTATTATTATGGGTTGCACGCGCTTTTATGTTTATGGCTTTTAATATTAAAAAAATAAAATATAGTTTTCAGGTAATGTGTTGTCTTTACAGATGTAAGGATGAAACGAGAACACAAGCTGAAACACAAGCTATACACTTTTGATCTCTCATTTGTCTCTTTTGAGAAATTATCAGATTTATACATAAAATACTGATTAATGCATAACTACAATTAATTATGATTTAATTAAATGATGTTTATTCAAACACCGTCATAAATAACTATCAATTATGATTTAATTAAATGATGTTTTACTTTTCATACACAATCATTTAGGATTTAATTAAATGATGATTTCAAATTTTGTACTGCATATTTTATCTACGGATTATAATATTACTGTAACAATTCTTTTATTTTTCCTAATATATATGTTTAAAAAAATGAGGTGCCGATCGCGAATTGTCTTGGTCCCGAAATGTACGGATCCCGAAATGTGCAAAATGGATGCCGAAATGTCTTCGGACTTGGGTGCCGATTTGTCTGGGTGCCGAAATGTCTTGTTACCCACAAACCCTTATTCATGACGAAATATGAAAGTTTCTTTGTTCTGGTGTACTTTGACACATGACACATGACAATACCGTTACAGAGTGAAAGAACTTTAAAACTGAATACGAGAACACATTAACAACTAAAATCTAGTATGTTTAAGGCAAAAGCTGCACTAAAATTTAAAAAAAACCCAACTGTGTTTGTCAATCTTTTATATGAAATATGGAACAAAGTTTGACAAAATAAATTCTTTCAACTTATAATGTCTCTATGTTTGGAATAAAGTATACGTGGTTGAATTATGAATCACACTGACCTAGAAATCACAGCTATACGACTTTTGTAAACAACGATATGACATTTGTTCATTTTTGGAACTGACATTCAATATCGTGTATTCAATCAAAAGTAAATATTTAAAAGATTTTCTAGTGGAAATAATGGTCCAGAATATTCCATTTGAAACTTTTATCATAAAGCAATTACTTTTCAAGAACAAATTCTCTATTATCAGACAAGCATCGCTTTTACGAAAAAAAAAAATTGACTTCATGTCGAAACATAGAATTGCCCTCATCAGATAATCTTCTTACAGTGTATAACAATTAATCAAATACACGCATGCTTCTTGAAATGCATATACAAGAAAGATAAAATATTTTTCTATATATTTATAGAAAAAAGGAACAATTATGACTGGCCATGTAATTATTTGGTTAACATGATGTACGTAGTGCGGCAGGTATTACCCTCTCTGGATACATATTATCAATACAAAAACTAGTAAAATGCTACTGCATATGCGTCCTTTTAACATGTCGTTTTAATTTATGTATTTGTGTCTGAATGATGATGATAACGATAATAATAATGATTGTGATGAGAATGATGATAATTTGTCTAATGATATTGTCACTTTGGTATCTTTATGACTTTGAATATCCCTTTTGTTACTTACGCCTCTTTTGTGTCCAATGATTTAAGTTCTTTTTGTTGTTTGTTTTTTTAATTTTTAATACGTATGCTATATATGTTTACTCTTTAATTTACAGAAGACACACAACAAAAGAGGATTTCAGGTTAGAAATACTATGTTTGGCATAAAAATATGAATAATGTGTAAATGGATAACAATCATGTGTGAAAATATGGAAATAGTGCCCAGCGACTATTTTCACGTGGAACAGGATCTGCTTACCCTTCCGGAGCACCTGAGATCACCCCCAGTTTTTGGTGGGGTTCGTGTTGCTTAGTCTTTGGTTTTCTATGTTGTGTCATCTGTACTATTTGTCTTTTTATTTTTGGCCATGGCGTTGTCAGTTTGTTTTCGATCTATGAGTTTGACTGTCCCTCTGGTATCTTTCGTCCCTCTTCAATAAAAATCTTACGATAGGTAATACTGAAATGTGTATCACTTAAGATTGTTTGCGAGTCTTTAATGTAGAGTTTCATCCTGAAAGAAAAATGTTTTTAGTACTATGTAATGTTTGTTATTCACAATTCAATAGTTGTTATTTCGTGTTCGGGACTACAGATATTTGAACCTGTAACATCACTATAACTCTATCATTTATCGAAACGCTAATTTGCAGCAATCGGTATTTAAAAATATATGCTAATAATTATAGTCTATTGCAGTATCTAGCCTTTACCAAAATATCGCTAAAAGATATTCAAATTTTATTTACCACATATAACCTTTACAATCAGGACCAGTGTATAAAAACATAAATAAAAGTGATAAGAGCAGCATGTGAACTCACTTTCTACAACCATAAATCCTTAATACGAAATACTGGTAACATTTCGTAATGTCAAGTTCAGGACTTCTATGTTGACATGAATTATCATTTATATGGTCATAAATATAAATCAACCGGTTACAAAACTTTGACATTTTCGAATTACTAAGGATTTCTTACCCCAGGAATAGAGTACCTTACATGTAGCTGTATTTGGCAAAACTTTTAGGAATATTTGGTCCTCCATGCTCTTCAACTTCGTACTTTGTTTGGCATTTTTTACTTTTTTATTCGAGCGTCATCGATGAGTCTTTTTGAGACGAAACGCGTGTCTGGCGTACACAAATTCAATCTTGGTATCTATGATGGGTTTATTTGGATTGATCTGCCAAAATGGAATATTTTAATAGAATGTCCCTGTCAGTTTTTCGTACTTAAATTATGCATTTTATATTCAATGAAATTAATGCAAACGCATAATTTCATAGATTGGTGTAATTACATTTTTTCCTACAGGCTTCAACGCCCTCTCATTAAGTTCACAACACTTTTAAGATGGACGAATTTTCTGATAACATAAAGGGGATTTGTGTATAAAACAACCACTACTCCAACATGATATTTGATCAATCGATATTCAGTATGCAAACTAAGATTTACACAGGACGTTGGAGGGGCAAATGCTACTAGTATTAACTAAATAAAAACAATAAATATACTCGTCACACTTAATACATAATCTACCAAACATTTCAATTTTTATTCTTTTTTAATCCATGCTTGTCCGTTAATACAGATCTCCAGTTAATAACAATATATATGTATTATCTTTTTCCTTATGTTAATTCTCCCCTCTATCAACCCTCCAAATGGATAAGGAAAACGAATCTAAACGAGAAACCCAACGGTCTGATTTATAACAAAACAATAAACGAAAAACAATTATGACAAACAGCAACCAACGACAATGATCGAATTAAAGGCTACTCACTTGGGACAGGCACATACAGAATGTTTTTTAACGTTCTACCCCACTTTTGTTCACCTTCTTTTTTAAAACCGTACTTCCCTTCTTTTTCTTTTATTTGCTATTGAAGAAGTTACAGTAGCTTCTGGTGGAACCTCGACAAACATAATGTTATCTGTCGTCTTATATATATTCTCTGCTTTTGCCGATTTTATCATGAAATCAGAAAATGTATAGAAATGATAATTTAATACCGTTAAAAATACAATACTAAAACGGAAGAATTTAGAATTTACATTGAAAAAAAAGCTAATCACATTTTTTATACTTTTTTTATCTTTCAAAATAGTTAAAACAATGTGTTCTTTCAGTCGAAGTGTTTGCTGGTTCATTATGTGCTGTTGTGATTGTTATGGTTGTAGCGTTCACAATGTTTTATCAATTAAGGTATGTTATGTAATAATGGAAGTAGAAATATATTTACTAAATCTGGTACTCAAAAGTGATAATGTTGGGGAACAATAAATGATAATAACTCCGTTATCTTCAACGTGTTCAATTAGTAGAGTAAGTCCGCTGATCCTTCCATGTCACCTAATTAGTCTTTAAAGATTTATTGACCGTTGTCGTTTTCCCTTTTTTTTTGCCTTTCTTTCCAAATTTCAGTGCATGCTTGCGTCTCATATATCCCGGTGATTTTGAAATAAGGGATATTACCAAATAGAATGTCTGCTTCAAATCTTAATCTTTTCCTCTATAGTGGCACATATGGACTTTAAACTAGAACCCATGACAAACGTGATGATTTCAACTTTCCCATTGTCAATTTTCAAATGCTCAGCAGTGACACATTCTCTGCTCAATCCTATGACGTTTTCATGCCTCAGCTAATACAGTACGCTCTTTTATGTTTCACACTATATCGATTTGACTAGCATGGATATGATCCTTACACAAACGCTTATGAGAAAGAACAACTGAAATTGACAATCAATATGAATTATTGTGTTGATTCCCATGGCGGGTGATCCATGCACATTAGGAGACGCTTATCCTATTAACACATCTAGTATCATTTTGAAGTGCATGCGATTCTCTCAGTTTTTACTCATTGCACTTTTGGTATCAAATTAGTACTTTTGATATGACTATTAGCTGTTTTTTTTTCACTAATATATTTGTGTAGTACTGCAAGCCAAGTATCTCTGCAAAATAGTATCGTCGTTTAAAAAAGATTCGCAAATAACTAACTTAATAAATCTCATTAAGTTTCATAAAAATGATAGATTTTATGGTTATTATTACTATTTTTTATTATAATAATGATAATTATGACTACAACTAGTAGAGGCTATTGTAATCATATCAGTGGTAGTAATTTATCCGCTACGGATACTGGTTACGGATGTTTTGTGTAAGGTGTGCCATAAGTCATGTTCGGTTGACGAATGACGTCAGTAAATTGACTTTGTTTTCAAAAGAATCAATGAATTCTGGAGTACTGTGATAGTAGTTGGTCAAAGTGAGATTGATTAAGTAACGTAACATTTTTATTTTCATTTGTCTGGTCCGTCTCACTGGCATAGAAAAGGGACTGATTTTTGGCAGATATCAATTTACAAAACCCAACCACGCTATACCAATTTTATCACGTTATATGGTCAGTTGACATCGCGGCAGACAATGTGTTGTAAATGGAAAGCAGGCCAAGGTATAACCCCAAACCTATCGGCAACAACAGATCACGAAAATTTAGTAAAACTACGGTGGAGATAACCATTGGTTCTTTTTTTATAATTCATCGTCATGATAAAAACTTGATGCCCAAACTACTCTTGAGTGTATTATTTCTGATTGGGTTCCATTAATATATCCTCCAGAACTAGAAATTAAAGAAACAACAGATACGGCTTCCTCCACCTCATTTTTAGACTTATACCTCGAATTTGACATAAGCGGTCATTTCAGTACCAGAATCTATGACAAATGAGACGATTTTAATTTTGAAATTATCAATTTCCCCCACCTTAGTAGCAATATACTATCTTCACCTGCATATGGGATATACATTTTCCAACTCATTCGGTAGTAAAGAGCTTGCAGCTGATACCCAGACTTTATAAAAAGTCACCAGTGTCTGAGCAGAAAGTTGATGAACCATTGTTATGTCAAATAACGTCTCGTCCTTTTTTTAAAAAAAGTTCATCGGAGGATACCAAGACCTTGTTGATAAATATTCCGTATCAACTTCACAAATAATACATGTTGGTCTTGAAGTATAAATTATAGGTACTGACGTTGTTTATCATCTTAATTACGTGTAATAGTGTTCTCTTATTTGTCGTTGTAAATTATTAACCTTTACTAAAATTGAGAATGGAAATGGGGAATGTGTCTAAGAGACAACAACCCGACCAAAGAGCAGAAAACAGCCCAAGGCCACCAATGGGTCTTCAACACAGCGAGGAAATCCCGAATCCGGAGGCGGGCTTCAGCTTGCCCCTAAACAAAAATGTGTACTAGTTCAGTGAAAATGGACGTCACACTAAACTCCGAAACATATAAATGAACTAAAATTAAAAAAAAAACATACAGGACTAACAAAGTCCAGAGGCCCCTGACCTGGGACAGACGCAAAAATGCGGCGTGGTTAAACATGTTTTGTGAGATCTCAACCCTCCCCTAAACCTCTAGCCAATGTAGAATAAACAAACACACAGCAATACGCACAGTAAAACTCAGTTTAAAAATAGTCCGAGTCCAATGTCAGAATAGGTAACAGAAGAAACTAAGCAAACTGACAATGATACATAAATTAAGAAAGGACTACTAGCAGTTACTGACATGCAAGCTCCAGACCTCAATTAAACTGATTGAAAGATTATGTCTTCATCATATGAAAATCAAGCACAATCCCTCCCGTTAGGGGTTTAGTATCATACCATCATAAAATATATGAAAATGAAAAGAACATAACCCTTATACTGTGTAGTCCATTTTGGAAATATCCTTTTGGCGTGGCTCGGTACTTATGCATCCCGCTAATGTGTTGTGGTGCTGTGGTCATTTTTTTTTTTTGTATTCTTATCTTTCATATTTGCTTATATGCTTTGTCTATATGCCATTTTGTTTTTCTTTGTTGACATATTTTATTTGTTTTTATAGTGATTAAGATTACAGCACAATGTTGACTGCTGTACCCTTATTTTTGACATTTTTCCTATTATGTCTGTTTGTTTTGTTCACACATTGTTGTCAATATAATGGAATTTTATGCGACTGTCATACAAGTGAGAGGTTTAGCTAGCTATAAAACCAGATTTAATCCACCATTTTCTACATAAGGAAATGCCTCTACCAAGTCATGAATATGACAGTTGTTTTCCATTCGTTTGATGTGTTTGAGTTTTTGATTTTGCCATTTGACTTTCTAATTTGAATTTTCTTTGGAGTTCGGTATTTTTGTTATTTGACTTTTTATATGTTTTTCCTTCGTCATAACTTACACATAAAATAGAAGTTCTTATCTCTAACATCTATCTCAACACATGAAGTTGGTTTGTCCTTTTGTTTTAGTGTGGATTTGCATGGCGGGTGATACATGCATTTCAAGAGACGCTTTTCAAGTCGACAAATCCCGTCTCGCTCCTTTTAGAGTTTATGCGATTTTTATTTTTTGTTACCTTGATTTGTATCTCCTTAATCAATATATGAGGCTTGAAATTGGGTAAAATAATGTCGTCTTAATCTAATTCACATTGATTTTCTTAATTTTTTTGACAGACACAAGTCAATTTTTAAGAATTTTCGGGACAATTCCAAGCATAGTAGTACTAACCTGTATGAAAATGGAACTGAATTGGACCATTCTAACTACCAGGATCTGACTCCGGTCAGGAACGATGATGATCAATCATATGCTGTCACACTCAACACTAATACATATTACAACATGAACTTATAGAAATCCACACAAGTTGAATTAATGGAATATTTAAAAAGGACTAGGTACAAAGTCTGGTTCCTGTATGGTTGACTATATAACAATTACATATTCAGTATTTTATTTTTTATCATACACAATGACTTTGTGTCTTTGAGAGAAACTATAGATCTTATATGTTTAACCTATATTCATGGTGTGCCAACAATGTTCGGGTTTATAATCATATGAACGAAAAATTTACACAACATAAGATTAGTTGGTTTCCGTCAAGAGCTTATACATTGTACCACCACTCATCGCCCTCTTAGACTGTCTAGATTATTACAAATACACATGTTATCTTATGTCGTGGCCGGGTGAGATGACTGAACAAAATGGTAATTAATGTATTAATAATTGCGGTGATTCGGATCAAATGCTCCTCATCAGGTTATCCATACGACTCTACTGGTATATGAATAAATTATGCTGCTTTCTGCTTTCATTCAAGTTATGTGTGCATTGCTCTATTGCTAATTTGAAATATTCATTACATAATGATTAAATAAACTTTGTGTTTTAATTTGTATTACTTATATTGAAATCTGTTGTTTGTGATTTTGAAGATTTTGTTGTAATATTTATCATGTATGTAATTTAAAGTTCACTCTTCACTGATTAAAGAATTGGAATAGGAAACTGATTTTTTGGGATAAATCTGTAAATGGTTCAATATGCGCAATTGATTTCCCATAGGCGGTAATGGTAACGTTTTCTTCTGTAGCTCAGTCCATATCGTAAACTTGGATATGTATGATGGCTCGTTTCGAAGCTGAGACATTTTCACATATGTGGTTAAATTTTCGGAGTACGAAGTGAGATTCATTTTTTTTTGTAAATTAGCATACCCCAAAAATCCTTTTGTGATGCGGCTCCTCGTGGTAAAAATCCCTTTTTCACACAATAAGTTCTTTGAAAATTTAATACTTTTAATACTTTTAATAACTCCATAGTTTTTACACATTTATTCTATGGTTAAGCTCAGTCACTTGTTAAAAATAGAACCATGTCCAATATCACTACACAGATTTTTTTTGTTTACGCACAACTTTTGAGTTCCTCAATTTGAGGCGCATTAGGGTTATTGACCCAAATAAACCAGGCTTTTTTCTAATTTAGGCATGCGTAGTGAGCCTTCCTTGATTAAAATATAGAGGAAAACTAAAGATTTGAAAAACGTACATCATTCCCTCCTACTTTAAGAAAAACAACAAACAAAAGCAGTAAAAAACACACAAAATTAAAAAAAATAAACAAACAAACGACCCGATTATTAGTATTCTTTAAATAATCATATTCCTTCGCGTATTTTTCCCTGAAGAACTATAGTGAGTTATGTAATGCTAGACTTTCGTCCCAAGTCAGGAGCCAAATTCAGTGGTTATCGTTTGTTATCATATTTGTTTTTCGTTTATTGTTTTATATATAAATCAGGCCGTTGGTTTTCTCGTTTGAACTGTTTTAAGATGACCTATAGCTGTCAAACCAAATCTTCTTATTTTTATATTTATAAAATATATTCTTAAGAATAAAAAAAACGTTTGGACAAAAGAGAGGCGAAAGATACCAAAGGGACATTCAAACTCATAAGTTGAGAATAAAGTGACAACGCAATGGATAAAAAAGAAAAAGACAAACAGACAAACAACAGTACACAAAACACAACATAGAAAACTAAAGACTGATATAAATGAAAATAAACAATTGAAAATAACTGGATAGTGAAGCGTTAGTGTTAGCGTGCCTAGATAAAAAAAATGTAATTCGATATTAAGATCAACACGATAACAGTACATTCATAAAGAATATAATATGCATTGCAATAATTTGATCTGCTTAACCTTCCTTGGCATCTGAGATGACCCCCAGTTTTGGTGGGGATCGTGTGGCTTAGTCTTATAGTTTTTATGTATTGATTTGTTTGTCGTTTCGTCGTCTATTGCATATTTTTCGTCAGTTTCTCTTTGAATTATGATTTTTTGGATGTCCTCTTGGTAACTTCTGTCTTTTTTTTGTCATTTAGTAAGTCACGTTTTAGAACGATATTAGAAACTTCAGTCTAAAATTAATATGCAAAGAGAAGTTTTTCTACATTTATAATCCGTTTATAACATATCATCTTATCAACAAAACTACAATTTTGTTTACCCTCACCTCTTATGCATAGTGTTTTCTTGTTGACCTATTTAATATATATGATGATATATTTAACAAATGAAATTGTCTAGTTTATAGCTTGAGATATTTATTGTTTAATTTTATGGTCCTTTACATTTTTGAAAAAGATTAAATTACGCATGCTATTATTATCACAAATAACATTATATGTGCATCGTGAGAAAATGTCATAATTACTTTACTGACTAACTTAACAAAGCAACTATAGATTAAATTATCATATTGATTAATAATAAAAGGAAATGTAAGGTACACGTTAGTCAAAAGGCAAACCCATCGACACATATCACCAAAATACAGCTTGTGTTAAACGTGTTAACATATTATATATTGAATGTGTCTACACAAATTAGAAAAGGAAATATATATATATATATATATATATATATATATATATATATACTGTGTATTTCAATTTTCAATGTCGTCAGTATCTATACTTTGTTTACCTTAGTAGATATAGAATGAGGGTTTTTGTTTTTTCCAAACAAGAACCCTTGAGTATTTTTGAATTATTTTTTTTTTGTAATTTTTTGTACAAATACATGTTGTGTATTGAAAATAAAATAGAATAAATGATTGAAGGCGTATTTAAGATTAGTTATAAGCAGTTAGAGTTATCTTTCATGTTATATTAAAATTTTCTATAAAAAAATATTATGACAAAAATTTTTTTTAATTACCATGCAATATTTGTACTTGTTTTTTGAATTGACGAACGAACCATTGTCCTCCTTTCCTTTTCCACTCCAAAAAGAAATTATTTATTTGAAAGTTCATATGAAATATTGCAATTGCTCTCAGACTGATATTCAGACGTTGTTGGTTCTAAACTTCCTTCTATGTTATTCTTCTCAACATTTAAGGACAAGTAAACAGGTTGTCATAGCAAAAAGTAAATTAACAAAATGACCGGACTCCAAGGAAAATTCAAAACGGAAAATCCCTTAACAAATGGCAAAATCAAAAGCCCAAACACATCAAACGAATGAAAAACAACATTATATTCCTGACTTGATACAGGCATTTCCTAATGTGGAAAATGGTGGATTAAACCTGGTTGTATAGCTAGCTAAACTTCTCACCTGTATGACAGTCGCATACAATTCCAATATATTGACAACAATGTGTGAACAAAACAAACAGACATGATAGGTAAACATGTCAAAAATTGGGGTACAGCAGTCAATATTGTGTTATAATCTTAATCACTATATCAACGATAGCAACGCATACAGAATACACAGAATACACTTATATACAGAAATATAAACAAAAATATCCTTATGATGCGTGTGCAAAAAATGTCAAAAACTATCTCAAGCCAAAAACGCAGAAGGCACTCGACGGAACCATCGCCAGGAAAAAGTCAAAGCTTCAGCGTAAAACCTTCCAGCAAAAAACTTATCACTGATAACGAACTTAAAACTGTAACTATGTCTAAACAAAGTCAACCTCCTGTTTCAAACCCATCTACACAAAGTAACCAATCAATTTTTACAGATAACGATGTTAATAGACTAGCACAAGCGGTTGAGGCCATAATGTTCGACGACCTGCGCAATGAACTAAAATCCGACTTACAGATGTATTGCAACAGCTCAAGCGTTCCTCTTATTACTGAGATTGAAAAGCTTAAAACAGAAAATATTGAACTGAAAAAATCCATAAACGAGGTAGGCAAACTGAGTTTAAAAGTGGACGACTTAGAACAGCACAGCAGGAAGAGTTGTATTAGAACAAGTGGGGTTCCCTATGCCAGAGTGAAGATACAACAAAAATTCTGTGCGATATAGCATCTAAACTTGAAGTTGATTTACAAAGTAACGATATTAGCGTATCCCATTGTTTACCAACTAAAGAAGGCCACAAGCAAATCATTGCCCGCTTCACGCACACCAAGAAATTAAACGTGCTGAATTTTTGAAGACAACAAAAAATATTCGAAATATCCCAGATTTACATGGTGTCGGAATAAGTCAGGACTGTACCAAGGCACGTACTAGAGTTGCTTTCTTAGCTCGCGAAGCAGTGAGAAAGGGTAAACTAAAATCTACCTCAGTATGGGACGGAAAAATATTCTTAACAGCCATATCAAAATGACGATAAACGCATTGTATCTACCGAATCGGAACTGAAAGACTTCATAAACGGTAAACCAGGACCAAGACGAAGTGATATAGAACAAAATGTTGTTGAAATGCCTATATAGCTATCGTTCGTTCACATGGTACTCCTCTTTATCTACCAAACAACATGATGTTTCCTATACAAATGATGCAATACCAAAGCAGGGCCCAAGCGATGTATCCTCAAATGTTTGGAATAATGTCTTGATGTACTTTAAATCAATTAAAACAGTATGCATATTGTACTGTGTTATCTAATCTCTCTTGAACACAGGAAAGTCTTGACTTCATCTACATACTTTCATTAATTTATGTACTTACAAAACTCAATGTATAGCATTAAATTTGGTGACTTAAAGGTAATTTTATACTTTGTACGTGACAGAAATGTATTCTTCTGTTATATAAAGCGTACCCTGTCTAATTTAACGTTTAATGTTTAAAGATAGAAAAAGAATAAATTCAATATTCAACAAATATGTAAATTCACATATTCAAAAAGTCAATTCTACTTTAGGCTTTGTTCGTCAAAAGAAGTTATTTTTTTTTCTCGCTTTCTTTTGTTCACAGTAGAAAATCTTTTGAGCTAGTCGAATAGAAGGATTAAATCCTGGCCGTATCAATTCAAAATGTTATCTAATTATAGTAGTTTATTGTCTCGTTGATTACACTTTGTTTGACCATAACTAACATTTTAGTTTATATTTTATTTTGCCGTTCATCAATCTGGTCACCTGACCTAATAAAAATCCCACAGTCCAATAAATTAAGTTGTACTGACAATTTTAATATAAATCTCTCTCTGGAGATGTGTATTCGAACTCACCAAACTAAAATTAAGTGTGTAAATATGTTTGTTATTGTTTGTAGTTATTTTGTTATAATTTATGGAAATGTTAAAAGCACGGGTGATAATTTTATATATATATATTAAGACTGGAAGCCCTTAGTGTTTAATGTAGACGAAATGACCACTCTGACTCACTGTTACGCTGCTCGGGATACCAAAGTTACTTGATGGGTATTTCCAACGCACTTAACAAAGTCAGAGTGGGACTCTTTTACAGTCGAGCCACAGGAGTTAGGGAAAAGAAGTTGTTAAACTTAGATGATATTGTTTTTGTAAACTTATGTATGCAGCATAGTTTGGGAGCCATACATGTACCTGTAATATTATTGTTAATCATATGTAAATCTGAATTAAAAACCAAACTTAATCTCAAAGAAAATTCAACAGGTAATAATGAGATATTTTGTCAAAAGAAAGCCAAACAAAGTCGGGCTTGGATACTAAATTTATTACCGAAGTGTTGTATCATATATTGTGTAATAATAAAAATTGTATTATTTATCATGCTATTTATATTGATATTAGTCTTGCTTTTGTCTGGGGACATAGAAAAAAATCCTGGTCCATCATCGCTATATTCTTCAGATAAATCCACATTGGCATCCGTATCAGACCTCTCCTTTGTTGAATTTAAGCATTGTCTCTACAAATTTATATCATTTGTGCATTTAAATGTTCAGAGTTTAGAACCTAAACTAGATTTAATAAATGTCGAACCTCAGCACCTGGATATACTCTGCTTTACGGAAACTTGGTTAAAGCCAGATGTTCTCGAAAATGATGTTCTGTTAGACAATTTTGTAAAGCCGTTCCGGCATGACAGAGTAGATCGTATCGGTGGTGGGGTGGCTGTTTATGTGAAAAGTTATCTTTCTGTAAAACGGAGATGTGACGTAGAAGTAAATGGGTTAGATAGTGTTTGGCTAGAATTAAAGTTAAAACAAAGTCGACCCTTTTTGCTCGACCCTTTTTGCTCGGTACTTTCTATAGGCCTCCTAACTCACCACAGCATTTGTTGAATCTTATAGAGCATTCTTTTGATCTTGCTTCAGATACTGGCATTGAGACCATCTTAATTATAGGCGATTTTAATACGACCAAATGAATCCACGACAATCTAAGATGAAGGAAATTTTCACAAGATATGGCATGACCCAATTTGTAGAGGAACCTACCAATTTTTGTGAAAATTCAGCATCTATTATTGATTTGGTTTTAAGTAACAACTCGAACGCAGTAGACTTGGTCCATGTAGGCCAACCGTTTCTTCCCGCTAATATCTGATTTCACTCTCCTGTTTATGGTATACTAAAATTCCACAAACCGTCAAATACGTGGGTCAAACGCAAGATATGGTTGTATGACAGAGGCTACTACGACCTTTTCCGTAGGAAGCTTTCAGTGTTAACTGGAACGATTTTATTGAATCTAGCACTAATGTCGATTCGCTTGTCGAGAGATTTTCCGAATTATTAATAGATTTTGCTTCAAAAGCTATTCCAAAAAAAAACTATCACAGTCAGGAAAAGCGACCCACCGTGGATGAATAATTACAAACGCAGGACTATTAGAAAAAGTTATCGTATTTATAAAAAGGCGAAAAAGGCAAATAGTCCCGAAAACTGGCTACAATTTCGCAGAATTCGAAACAAAACTGTAAACGTAACACGGTACGAGAAGACAAAATTCTATGACAAATTGATCGAAAAGCTTAGAACGACCATGTCTTTAACCAAAGTTTGGTGGAATTTAGCCTACCATATAACCAACTTAAAATCTCGAGACATGAATATCCCGCCTATCAATTTAAACAGCTCCGTAATTGATGACGATAACAAAAGGCCGAGGCATTCAATAACTATTTGCCTACAGCGTCACAGTCTAATATCGACGATAGCAACAAATTACTGCCTGAGAAGGACATCCCTCCAGATAGACGATTAAGTAATATCGTTTTCGAAACGTACGAAATTAAAGACATTCTTCAAACTCTAAATGTCAACAAGGCCTCGGGGCCTGATGCTATAAGCGGTCGTATTGTCAAGCATGTTGCCGATATTATAGCAAAACCATTACGCGCTATTTTCAACTTAAGTCTTAGAACAAAATTGTTCCCGTCCGCATGGAAGCTAGCTAATGTAATTCCTTGTTTCAAGAATGATAATAAAAGCATCCTTAGTAATTGTCGTCCAATATCTCTTCTCTCGGTGATGAGTAAAGTTTTCGAGCGTTGTGTATATAAGCACGTATTTAACTTCATACGAGTTTTGATTACTGAGCACCAGTCTGGTTTCATGTCTAACGATTCGACAAGAAATCAGCTCTTATATATTTGTAAAGTTCTTAGCAAAGCCCTTGACGAAGGCAAAGATATAAGGTTCATATTTTTCGATATAAGTAAAGCCTTCGACCGTGTGTGGCATAAGGGATTGCTCTATAAGCTGCAAATGATAGGCATTGTTGGTGAACTCCTCCTGTGGCTTAATGATTACTTGTCGAACAGAAAACAAAGGGTTGTTATAAACGGAGTAGAAGCTTCCTGGGCTGATGTAAATGTTGGAGTACCCCAGGGTTCAATTCTTGGGCCCTTGTTGTTCCTCATTTATATCAACGACATTATAAACGAAGTAAGCTGTAAGATTAAACTATTCGCAGACGATACATGCATTTATGCTGTTGTAAATAATCCACTAGTTTTATCGATTTCTTTAAACTACAACTTACGTAAAATAAATAGCTGGGCGGATAAATGGTTAGTAAATTTTAATCCGTCTAAGACAGAATCCATTGTATTCTCACGGAAAAGCGAACCAGATTATCATCCACCTTTGAATATGAATGGCGTCATAATAAAAAGAGTTCAGCCTCATAAGCACTTAGGATTAACTTTCTCGAGTGAATGTACATGGAATTATCACATCGAAAAAATTACGTCAAAGACATTACCTCGACTAAACTTACTGCGTCGCCTAACATTTATGCTTGACAGAAGATCTCTTGCAAATATGTATTTTAGCTGCGTACGCCCATTTCTTGAATATGTCGATGTTGTCTGGGATAACTGTCCCGAATACTTAAAAACCAAGCTTGAACATATGAATTACGATGCTGCACGCATCGTTACTGGTGCAACAAAACTCGCCGGTCTACGCTTACTTTTAGCAGAATGCGGGTGGGAGACTCTTCAACAGCGAAGAGATAAGCATAAACTTCTACTTTTTCATAATATGGTGAATGGAAAGACCCCATGTTATCTAAATGATATTCTACCAGATCAGTTTAGAAACATACACCAGTATAGAACTCGTTACGCTAATAATTTTCCATCAGTACCCTGTCGAACTTCTTATTATATGAATAGTTTCCTTCCATCAACAGTTCGACTTTGGAATAGCATTGAATTTCCCCCAGATATAAAAAGTGCTGGTTCTATCGCTCCACCAAAAGCCTTTCTTAAGCCAAATCATTCTATACCAAATTATTATTATGCAGGAAGTAGACTAGGTCAGATATATCATGCCCGAATCCGTACCGAGAGCAGTAGTCTTAGAGATCACTTTTATCAGAAAAATTTGGAATCAGACCCATTTTGTAAATGTAAACAGATAGAAAACTCGGAACACTTCCTCCTAAACTGTCCCATTTATCATCGAACTCGTGAAGCCCTTTTTGTTAATCTAGCTGGTACACTTAACATAGATACGTTACTTTATGGTGATCCGAACATTAGAGATAAAGACAATAAAAACAACTTTCTTATTGTCCAAGACTATATATTGAAAATTTAGAGATTCACAAAATAATTCTTGTTGGCTCAACAACATGTCACCCAATATTAAAAAATTACTATCTGCATTAGATGTTAATTTCCATTACATTTGTTTTCTTTTCATATTATATTATGTTATATGATTGTACATTTTCTGTCCATTGTAATTAATTTTGCCGTTCAAAAGGAGTAGAATTTGTATAAGTCACTTGTCACTTGTTTTCCAATCCATGTATTGTATTGATGTACGTATTTATTTATCTGTTTCTAAATAAAATATTGTTTACACTAAGAACATGTAACTTCGTTTAAAGTTAATATTAAATTTTTTGTCTAAATTTTCATTATCACTGACTTCAGTTTCGTCTTATCGGTGATGCCAATGCCTTTTAATTGAAGAACAAATTTAAGATTAAATTTAGGTTATATTTTTAGATATTATAAATATCTTGTGATGCTATAGGCGTTTTGTTGTATTTATTGAATTCCTAGTATTCCATATAATCCATTTAGAATATGAAATAATTGTGTTTAAAAAAATTGTCATATTTGAATATTCCTGTGTTTATTCATAACATCATGTCCTTTTCAATAATAAGATTATTCATTCGTATGTTTGATTTGATAAGTATTTCTTGGAAACTTGTTAACTTTGATACTACAACAACTAAAAAATAAGTGTTGCAGGGTTTTTATGCTGTTGTCATTTTGACAAATATGGCAGTTTCCATTTGTTAGTTTCATTTTTTGTAATCTACCTTCAGTATATAAAATATTGTGCATATATCTCTATTGAAATTCTTTTACTTTATTTTCAATGCTCATTTGTTTTAAACCCGACCATAATTTTTCCTAATGCAAATTGTTTCCAAATATTTATTCCCAGTTGATTTGACATTTTGAAGATATATCTTTATTTCATAATGTACGAATATATTTGAGTTTTATCTTTGATGGTTTTACTATTTAGTTGTTTAAGTTCATATTAATCTCAAGATCATTTGATATCTTATATTTCAATTTATTATGCAAATTCTGGTTTCCGCATGATTTCAAAATTTCCACGAAGTCTATATATATAAGAATTGCCTGTTAAATTCTAGAAAAATCGTAAATATAATTTCTCTGATCAATAAGGTTCCTATAAATGTCATTGCAGATACACATGTAATAAAATCAGTAGTTTCTGATATGTCCTTGATAGTTTTGACATCGCTTTTTAAAAATAAAATGGCATAACAATGATTTATTTTTGAACAAAATAGAAGAGTTCCCAAATATTCTCGTATTTTAAACATCTCGTTTATTGAATGGTGTGACAATATTTTGTATGAAACTGGACCAAGTATGTATGATTTTACGATACAATTGTGGTAATTGGTTCATATCTAAACCATTCAAATTTGAACATTAATTTTACATACAAAAAAGGTATCATGATTATATTTTTCATCAAATTTCCGTAGCCAATACTTGCCAATCGCATTCCAGCATTCCAGTGGTTCCTGAAGTAAGCAATACAAAAGTTTTATTTGTTTACTTTTTATGAACAGATCTATGCTTACCATACCCATCACTCCTTTTATTTCATGCAAGCAATAGACATTTCTGTCCACCTGGTTAACTTTTCCGACTCATATAAAATTCCAAATTATATTAAAAAGCTCTTTGGTATAAGGTGTCAGACCACCAATTAAAGATCCCTATCTGTTCAACCAAATTTTGCAATTTTCACACAGCTTTCTAAATATTTTACCTTAAGTTTAACTTCATAGAAACCAGGTATATCCTGAATCGTAATGTATCACCTTTCCACATGCCAATTTTCAACCTACCTTTAAAGTCTTATAACAAAAATCTGACCTTCGGAACACAGGTACTATCAAAATAACCCCTGGTTTTCTGGAAATCTTAAATTAGTATACTATGGAGCGCATTAATCCTGAATTTTTAATGCAAACTCATAGACAAGTAAATTTTGGCTCAAAATGGTCAAAATATATTTCTCTTTCACCAAAAGTTTCATTTCTGCAAATTTGTAGGTTAGTTTAAGTAAACAATGACATAAAAATCACTATTTTGTGTCAGAGTAGTCTAAATTGGAATGAGTAATTGGTGGTCTGACACCTATATTTATCCTGAATTCCTCGTATTTCAATCTCGTAGATGATGATGATGATGATGATGATGATGATGATGATGATGCATATTCAGGACGAGAACATGTTACTGTAATATGCGTATCAACTCTGCTTTCTACTAGACCGACGCGCTGAGTCGGATTTTTAACGTGCTAGTTCACAAGGTAACAGTCCGCAAGAAGACATATCACCTTACCCGGACACTTTATTCTTACTCCGAGCCGACCAGTCTTTGCTCTTACTCCTAAATACCAATTTTCAAGTCTTTGGTTTGACCCAGCCGGGGTTCGTACCCACGACCCCCCGCACTCGAGGCAAACACGCTACCACGAAACCACCGAGGCGGTGTCGTACAGTAAGGGTGTAACTGTTGCAGTCAAACCAGTTTTGCAGTTTTGGTTTATGGTTTTGGTTTTTGAATGGTTTATAGTAAGGTTTAAAACCGGTTTTGGTTTACCAGTTTCGAAACAAATAAAAAGTGTTGATAATGGTTTGTTTCACTGTTAAAACCACACCCGGAAGTCTGATAAGTTTAGACAACCGGTTTTGGTATTCAAGAAACAAATGTAAAACGAGTTTCGGCTTCGAACTCGTTAAAATTTTAACAGTTCATGATTCCATATCCGGAAAAAGAAACCCCTCAATTCCCAGTTTCGATATTTAAGTTTTTTCCTTGGTTCCTTTACTGTCTGTAAAAAATGTCAATCACCATTAAGACACCCAATATTCTACATTTAATTCATGTAACGAGAGTTGGTTTTCTCTGGATTCGTTGTCCTCCCAAATTGATGAATATTGAACAAACCACGAAAGTTTAAACACATATTTATTTAGAGGATACGATTAAAGTTACCATGTTCAATATAATGAATACGTTATAAAGATGGCAGCTTGCCTTCTTGTTGCCAATAACATTTTCCTTATCGTAGAGCCAAGAATGTATGACTCCTTAGTAAGGCGTAAAATCTTCAATCGAATGATTTTCGGTATATATTTCTATTTTTATTTTGGCACTGGTAAGAAAAAAACACCGGGGAAACTGTTCGAACTTATCGGACTTCATGATTTCATGCATAGCCAAAAAGTCAAACAGGGCATGAGTTTGACATCTAATTATGCCATCAGTAATTGACTTCACGAAACTAAATCTACCAAGGAGCGAAAAAGTCATTGATTGTACAGAAACGAAAAGTCAATGATTTTTTAGTTGATCTATGTTCTAATGGAAATATTGTGCATACCATGCCAGTCTGAGAGCAATGCAGATGAATTTTTTTTTTGTTTTTTTGTATGATTTTTTAAATTTCTGATCTTTCCTGTGTTGTCGAAAATAATAATAGAGGGGCAAAATATATAAACTACTGCTATTGTAATATTATACAGTCAAAGCACATTAAATAAGAGAAAATAAGTTTCAAAATTAAAAACGATTTCGTGAAATAATTAAAACAAAAAAAGGTGAAAGAAAAGAAGTGGGTTCATGCACCAAGCGCCTGTGTTAAAATAATAAACGGTAGAATGCGCAGTGAATTACTTCATTTATATTTCCAAGGAGCAACCAGCCCGGGCGTGGTATTTATCTAGTATGAGCATGGCGGTGGATAAATGCAGAACAGGAGACAATCTATAAAACTTGTCAGCGCTCCCGATCTAGTTTCTTTTGGAGATCAGATTGTGTTTTTACCTTTATTTGTATTTTCTTATGAGATGATGAACTTCGGTAATCTATTGTTGCATCCCATGTACAAGAAACAAGAAATGACCAAAAATAATGTACATATAAAAATAAGGAGATGTGGTATGATTGCCAATGAAACAACTATCCACCAACGTTCAAATGAAGTGGCAACCGTACGGCCTTCAACAATGAAAAAAAACACATACCTACTAGTCGGTTTTAAAAGGCCCTGACATGAAAAGTATGAAACAATTCAATTGAGAAAACTAACGGCCTAATTTATAACAAAACAATTCCGAAAAACAAATATGACAGATATGAACCAACGACAACCACTGAACTACTTGCTCCTGACTTGGGACAGGCACATAAAGAATGCGGCGGGGTTAAACATGTTTGTGAGTGCTCAACCCTCCCTTAACCTGGAACAGTGGTGTAACTGCACAACATAAGAACAAATTATAAAAATCAGTTGAAAAAGGCTTAACTGATCAGATCGATACAAAGTAGAAAAAAAACATCAAACAAAAACACAGACCGGACGTGGGACGTGGCAGGGTATTTACCCACCCCACATCCCTTACACCAAAAAGGACACTAGGAACAGATCTGAGAGTACTCACAGTTACTGACAGCTAGTTCAAAGCCAATAAAAACTAATAAAAAATCACGTATCGAAGACTCAAATATCAATCTGTACACATCCAACATCGAATGGATTTAGTTTAAAGACGTCATTAACCGTCAGAGGAAAACATAACCTTGTACAATGCCAAAGTAAAGGATCGACAGATTGTAGTAAGTTAAGGTGTATATGTGTATAACAAAACGTTTAGTATGATTCTAATTTACTGATAAAAAAATCAAATATTTATACCAATAAAAACAATATTCAAAGATCTAATTACAGTGTTGAATTGGTAACCTTTTAGAATAAGTTTATTTAAAGGATTGATAAGTTTACCAGGATCGTATCTAAATTTCCGGACTCGGTAAACAACACAACCGTAAAGTTTAGGATGTGCTATACAAGTTTTTTACAGGTACAGCCAAACTTGCAGACCAAATCTTTGTATCTATGGAAGAATTTAGTAAAGGTTTTAAGTAATTTGTGGTAACGAAATCCCTGACTTGATAATTTACCAATGATACATAGATTACGCTCATTAAAATCCAAAACGTCACTACATACACGGGCATAAGTACAGATCTGAGAGTACTCGCAGTTACTGAGAGCTAATTCAAAGCCAATAACAACTTTTAAAAACAAATCATGTATCTAAGACTATATGTCTGGTGTTTGCAAT
Source organism: Mytilus californianus (assembly GCF_021869535.1). NCBI lineage: Eukaryota > Metazoa > Mollusca > Bivalvia > Mytilida > Mytilidae > Mytilus > Mytilus californianus. The sequence continues at coordinate 2,905,126 of NW_026262723.1, forward strand.
TGGTCTCGAGAAATTCATATAGAACTATAAGTACTACAAAACTTTAACATTTTTCCCAAAAATAAAGTAAAATTTAAGTAAAAAAAGTGACAACCGTCACATCACACTTGACATAAAAATATGAATAGGTTATGTAACCAAAAAAACAGTTTGATGATTAACACCGGGAGACATATTTCAGTAAGATCAAGTAGTGCTATATTAAAAAACAGGAAAGCATGTACAAGTATATGATCACAGATGTTTTCTCAATTAGCTGTACTTAAATAGTATGTTGCATAATTACATGTTCATCCTTTTCTGAAAATAATGGCGAAACGGATAGTACAATACTATCATCTGTTATCTAACAAAAAGATTCTGAGTAATCCTGATCTCAATTACATTGTGTGTAGTAATGGAACAATCGGGGACCTTCTACCTATTTTTTGTAATATAAGTGTAGCCTATTTGGGATAAAAAAAAATAAATAGGGAAAGTTTGAAGGACAGGCTTTCGTCGAAAAGTAGTGTGTTCACACAAGGTCAACGAAACGGTCCAAATTGAAAAAATATAATTAAACCTTAAAAAGGAACTAGGTTCTTCCGTGATGTTGGTTTCCATTCATCTTGACTGAAAACGATGTTATATACCAAAGTTCGCGCTTAGAAAATTGAAAGTTGTAAAATTGTTACTTGGTTATACTATCAAATTAAAGTAAAATTATACAATCAATTAGTTTTAATTGGTTCAAATTGAATACTTGTTTAGCTGAAAACTCAGTTGAACCCAATTTACAATAACCTTAACCAGTCTCACTTCTTCTCTTGTTTGTAGTCTGCTGTTCTGTTTTCTATACTACTTGATTGTCTACTATTGTCCTTTGTATCCCAATGAATTCTTTAGAAAACTATTTAGAAACGCTTCGAACACCAGATAATTAGTTGAATTGGTAGATAAGTCAATGTTGTATGATCAATTATAGCTCTTTTTAATATTACTAAAATGTATTTATACATCTAACCGGGTGTGGCATAGGGATATTCACTGTAAGTCATGTTACAAATAAGTTGCGCCTAAGATATATCACATGATAGTTCCGTTTCGTAATGTACAGACTTTGAACAGATGTTTCTTCCCTTGCCCCAAACAAAAAGAAACCCCATGCAAAAAGAAATTTGACCAGCTAGTACATATACCTGTTTTTGTTCTTAACATGTTCTACACGATAAACATTTCGATCAGCTTATAATGAATTATAGAACTCTTGCAACAACTCTCTGAAAGGTCCGTAAGATGCCCACCCATTAACACGGTCAACCACTACCTTGCAGATCGTACCAATTGTATTCGTTGATAATTTGTTTTCGTCCTGGAAATGCATCAAATATTTGCCACTGGACGTTAGGCAAAAAAACAAGTAATCAATCATATATATGTTATTTTGCTTACCTGGTTCGTCAAAAATGTCATGCCTTCAAGTGACATGTGACCGATTCCCAAAAAGTGATTGGGCAACAAAGTGTAATTAACTAATTGATGAGCTTTAAATACCAAATTAACTTATTTTCCGGTATTCGAAGCGTTACTAAATAGTTTTCTAAAGAATCCATCGGGATCCAAAGACATTAGTAGACAATCATAGACAATAGCAATGATAGACAATCAAGTAGCATGGATGACAGTCAAACAGACTCCTGGTATACGTAAGAGAATAATCAATGATAACCCCTTTCTTCGTGATTAAGTACTAGCGTTAGCGATTTCTTATCATGAAGAAAGGGATTATCATTCTCTTAAAACTTAGAAATAGTAAAGTGCTCAATGATCATTAATTATAGCTTGATTAGTTGTATTCAATAATTCGTTTTATTGTCAATGCAATGTTTATAATTAATGTAATGCATGATTTTCCTTTTTTAGGCATTTATGAATTAGTTTTAGTGATGTAAGGACCTTCTTATAATTTTGGAAATTATAATAAATTGCGTTTTAGACATTATGATTAGACACAACAGTACGATGAAACGATAGGAATTGTATAAGTTTCCTAATTGTGAGTATGGAATTCAATGTAAATCATGTTATATTTCAGTGAGGAATTATCTTTCTGTTTATTTACATTTTAAATCAATAAATTCAAAATTTGACTTGCAACTAAATTTTATTTCACATCCAATATTGTAGTCCAGCAGCCGGTTGTACGATCGTGGCATTAGCCTAATGGGTCATTAAGTCTTTATTAAGCCTTTATGATGCATTAGGCTAATGAAGACTTAATGACTCATTAGACTAATGACACGTTCGTACAACCGGCTGCTGCTCTTTATATCAAATCCTACTTCGTTATGTGAAACAATTAACTAAAACTAATTGTTCAATGACAAATAAATGCCTTTTATATATATTCAAAAGTTTAATCAAACTCCTGCATTTTTCTTAATTTTATAGGAATAATGGTATCTAGCGTTCTTACCAACAGCTGAATCCAGTAATCTGAGTTTTGGTCAGCGTATTAGCTAAAGATTTAAGTTATATTTAATTTTAAAACTTTTTTCTTTTTTTCTTTTTCTGATGCAGTCAGTAATAATTCCAGTTTGTGACCTATATATAAAGGACGCTTCACTATGTTAACGGCATGAATGATGTCACAAATCTTTACTCTGATTGGACAAAATAACGGAATTGAACATAAACCAACAAAAAAAATATATGCTACCTACAATAAACGGAAAAAATCAAATTTAAAAGTGAAATTTTCCAGATAAATAAAAATAAATTCAGGTAAAGAAAGTGTCAATATCACCATTATTAGGTAAATATCACTGACAAGTTCATTTAATCTAACAGGTCAATAAGGCCAGCTATTAATAGCTCGATATAAATATATATCTTATCGACTAAAACTTCCAAGGCGTAACAATTATACCAAAGAGTACAAAATATTATACTTGAGATAAAAATTTCAAAATACATATATCGCAAATGTGATTACTAGTCAAAAGCTATATAACATAGATCATCTTCCTTTGGCGTCCGTCCGTCCGTCTCCGATATACACACCGAAATATGTTGTATCTCTAATTGTTAAAAGTTGTTCTTGACATATAGTTATAATTGACATTTCTTCATGGATCTAAACTGTTTCAAATTTGTTATTCATTACAGAATGTAACCTACTAATATCTTATGTTTATGTCTTTTTCACAACTATAGATTCTTATTTATCTCTGATACAAAAAAAACTGATAAAGATTCATGGTTTGTTTTAAACTCTGCTCACACCTGAATGAGTCAGATATCTTTTTTAAAAATAATACTTGTTTTCATTGCTTTGATATTGTTTTTTTTTTTTTTTTTAATTTTGAAGTTATTAATATGCTTATAATAACATTTATGGTACCTATTTTACTGCACCAGTAAACTTTGACTCATTTTCATTTTGTTGTTTTTTTTCAACTTTTAGTCAGGTTAAATCACAAATTCTTTCAAGCTGATAAATGTGCTTCGAGGTTTCAGAATAGAGATTATTGGACCAAAGCTACTATAGTAGAGAAAAATGTACCATAAGAAACAAAAGAATAGAAAATGACGGGGTGCTAAAATAAAAGGAATAGAGGGTAAAGGGCAATAAAAATGATAAGAATAGAGAAAAATGATCTAAAAATTCAATAGTACAAAGGTAAAGTATCCCCATCTTGACCCTCCTATCATCATTATTATTTCTTTACTTGACTGCTATCATTAACATTTTCATTCTGTTTCGGCGTAATCTCTGTCAATTGATTGTGTATAGAAACCCAACAATTCCTTACTGACACGGCCTTGTATAACAGCATTATAACCCATGTACTATGTTTTATTTCCAACTTCGGTTATTACCGTAGTTCTTTCCGATAAGTACGGTTTCCTCTACAAGTAAAAACTGGCTGCCATGATTTAGAAAAGGTCGCTTAGAGTGGCATTAAACACCAACAACCAAACAAACAAACAAACAAGTTCACGTTTATAGATATGTTTGATATTTTTTTTCTTTGTATGGGGACGGGAGTTGAAATTGTAAGGCAATAATTCGGAGAATATGTAGAAACCGATCGCGACCACTCCATATCCCACTATTAAGATACCACGCTTCATGCACACTAAAGAGCTATCTGGCAAGCTACTGTACAGAAAAGCTTGTGTTCGCCTCTTTGGTAAGAGGTCAGTCGATAATTGAATCAAATAAAAAAAATGTTATGCCCCCGCCGCCGCAGCGGAGGGGCATTACGTGTTACCCTTGTCCGTCTGTACCTCCGTCCATCCGTCCGTATGTCCGTACGTCCCGAAATTGGTTTCAGTTATCTAACTTTAGTTTGCCGCAACCAAATGTTATGTAACTTATACACAATATCTATTACCACAAAACACAGATCAAGTTTGAATTTGGGTGGCGTCACTTTTTACCGTTCTAGAGTTATGCCCCTTTACAAACGGAAAAATTGCTACATTTTTCATTTCTGTTCTCTAACTTAAGTTGGCCTCAACTAAATGTTAGGAAACTTAAACTCAATTCTTATTACCATAAAACTCATATCAAGTTCAAAATTGGGTGACGTCATTTTACCGTTCTTGAATTATTTCCCTTTATAGCGTTATATTCAAGCGGGGGCATCATCTGTGTCCCATTGACACATTCTCTATTTATTTGGATAAACAATTTATCTCTCATTTTTGTATTTCGACTTCATCAGACTATTTGTGGACATACTGATGCATTTTTCCATTGATCAAGATTACAAAAATTGATGTACTCCGCTGCGAACATGTTTTACTTAAAAAACAAATGTCCATGTTCTTACTAATATAGGGATCAAGCTGATGAAAATAATCTCCTTTCAGTATTTGTATTTTGTCGTATGACGATAACTCTGGGAAGCATAGGCCTTGAAAGGTAGAACTAAGATATTCATTTATATCAGTAAAGTTTTCATTTCGTATCAGAACACTCAGGTAGGAAGTGTTCAACGTAAAATATTAAGAATATTAAAGTTCAATTCTTCTTGAATAATTGAGAGGTCTTTCCTTCCATATTTTTTTTTAAATATACTGTCATGAATATACTGTCATACACTTGTCGCACCAACATACTGGTGTTGTCCCTTGATAGGGGTAATTTAGTTGTATATCCATGACTAACGCTAAAATCATGTAACACTCCCTTACACCATGGGTCCCCAAGTTGTTTACATTTTTTGAACCCCTGCAACTGAGGTTTAAGAGTTAAATCTAATTTTGTCTTTCAGAAACCGTTTAAGGAGGTTATGCCCCTTACAGAAAGGTTATATTTCTTCGGTCCAAATGTAAAAAGTTGCGCCTTAATGACCCAAATATTTTTCACTATTTACGATTCCTGTAAGTATAAGGATTCCTGAGATATCCCTTAACAAGTATTAAGGTCAAAGGTTAATGTCAACCTACAAAAGCATTAAAACACACATAAAACCCTCTAAATAGGGTCAAAAACACATAATTTGCCTTTTTTGACATGACCTTGACCTTTGACCTTGTGACTTTGTCAAGGTCATTGGTCCACAATGCCATTGTTAAATACTTTATGGGTCTAGGACCTTTTGTTAAAGAGATTTGCCTAATAATGTCTTTTTAGAATCCATCAATGGGGATTATGTCCCTTATACATTGGTAAAATCAATACAGTCATAATGTAACAAAGTTGCCCCTTCATGTACCAAGCATTTTTCACTATGTAAATTTTCTGTATCTACAACCATTCGGGAATTATAGGGAAATGAAAGACATATAAAAATCTAAAATATGACCTTGACCTTTGACCTTGACCTATATTTTCAAGTTATGGTCCAATGATCTCAAATCAAAAGACCCTAAGTCTTTACAACTTACGGTTCATGAGATTCATATGCATATTGAAAAGTAAAATATTCAAGGGGAAATAACTCCTATAAGAAGTCACTGGATCGCTTCGGTTAAAATTATTTCAAGTTGCGACATGTGGCAAGGAACATTTAAAAAAAAAACATTTGCCGCTAACTTATATAGTTTATGAAGAGTAGCGATAACAATGGTTTTTGTAATTGGGGAGATAACTCCTATAAGGTAAATAGTACACTTTGGTGCCCCTAATACAAGATAGCTTTTATTAACCCGATACTTGGTACCAAAGATCATTTTGATATGTTGCGTACTTTTTTTGACTTTTGACTTTGAAAACGGCGGAGGAAAAAGAATAATAATAATAATAATAAACAAACGAAATACAGTAAGGTCTTTCCATTAAGAAAGGAAAGACCTTAATAATGACCGACGAATATCAAGAACTTCGTCAGTGATTGTCTTTATTTTATATCCACATTTTTTAATTGATCTTGATGTCAGATCTTTGATAGCTTTGTGTTGATCTCTTTGTATCAATATGGTTTTATGTGTCGTTGGGTTGCCTTTTGGTTGAAGTATAGAACACATCACCCTGTATTCATATTTCTCAGGATAAATGTTTTGACTACAGAATTATGAGTGGTTCGAGCAGTTGACTAGTATGCATATTTTTTTCCAAGCGTGATATGTTATTTGATCTCGATGATATGTTTTTCAAGCTTTTCATAACGTGTCGATATATCAAAAAAAAAATTATTTTCGTTTTGTTTTCAGTTTATTTGCATTGAAGTGTAAATATACACACTAGGCAGACAGAGTATTGTAAATGACCATGTGTTATTTTTTCTTCAATCGATTTGTCTGGTAAAGTTAAAAGTTCAAATAATATCATACGTTTGTTCACAATACATGTATGTCTGGTTTCTAAAGCTTAATATAAGTATCTTTTTTATCTTTTTTGTTCAGATATTGATTTCACAGCAAAGTCAAGAAATGGTGTTTAATTTTGTTTGCTGTGATATTTGTATTGGTTACAATGCCTTTATATCTGCAGTGATATTTGTATTGGTTACTATACCTTTGCGATAGTTCAATCAAAAAATTTTGAATTAAATTCCCTGAATCATCATAATATTTTTAGTATCTATTATGAAAAGCTAGGAGGTTGATTCTTTGAATTAAAATAGTTGTTGTTTTATTGGATATAAAGTTTGTTTATTTTTCTGTATTAATCAAACAATGTTTTCAATAACCCATATGGTTGATTACATTTTAAGTAAATGTTATCAATATGATAAAATAATTGTTAAAAACAAATTTCTTTAAAAGGGTTATTTGAGGAAATTGAACTCAATGGATCGACAACGATAAAGAAATGTAGTCACTGTATAGAATGCATCTATTAATACGAAAATGCGTCCTCTTGTAGTAGTTCTGCGACCATCAGCAGGAAGGGGATTTTAAAAATAAATAATTGGTTTGGTAAGAACTGAAACAAATAACTTTGCTAAAGACAGAATGAAAATAAATATTATGCAACACAAAATGCACGAAACAAATGTGTGCAAAAGTACAAATAAATTTTCGCGCGGCGATAGCGCTAAAACAAAGAGAACATCAATCATACGTAGCAACAGACGAAAATAAATTATTTATCCGGAAAAAGTCCTCCTGAAGCCCCCTCCCTTCCAGAATATCAAATGATCGTCTCCTTAGTACAATTCACGATCCTCTTGTTCATAACTGGATATCCCAATTCCTGCTAGTATAGATATTTGAATTCTAATTTGTAATTTATTTCAATTTGTATGATCAAAATTCCAATTTTTACTGGTAGATATTGGAATTCCAATTTTTACTGTAACATATGCATGAAGTAATTATAAGTGACTGAATTAAACTCGTTTAAAGGACTTATTTTAATATCACTATGAACACATAACAAATGAATTAAAGAATAGCTTCAGTCTCTAGAATCTATACTCAACGACCGAATATAAAATATCGGTAAGTAACCATCAGTCTATACTCAACGACCAAACATAAAATATCGGTAAGTTACCATCAGTCTATACTGAAAAACCAAACACAAAATATCAGTAAGTAACCACCAGTTTATACTCAGCGACCAAACATAAACTTTCGGTACGTAACCATCAGTCTATACTCAACGACCAAACATAAAATGTCGGCAAGTAACCATCAGTCTATACTAAACGATCAAAAATAAAATATCGGTAAGTAACCATCAGTCTATACTGAACGACCAAACATAAATTATCGGTAAGTAACCATCAGTCTATACTGAACGACCAAACATAACATATCGGTAAGTAACCATCAGTCTAAACTGAATGACTAAACATACAATATAGGTTAGCAACCATTAGTCTACACTGAACGACCAAACATAAAATATCGGTAAGTAACCATCAGTCTATACTGAACGATAAAACATAAAATATCGGTAAGTAACCATCAGTCTATACTCATCGACCAAACATAAAATATCAGTTAGTAACCAGCAGTCTATAGATACTGAACGACCAAACATAAAATATCGGTAAGATACCATTAGTCTAAAGGTGCGTCTTCATGGTTCGATATTCCATCCGATTTCTATCCGATTTATTCATATCAATAATGTCGTTTCGACGGAAATCGCACCGTTTGAACACTTAAACCTGATGTCGATTGGTTAATCAAAATGTCGTTTCAAAATCGATTGGTACCCATTTTCATCCGACAAATATGAACGGAGAAACGAAAAATTTTGGCGTTGATACCAAAAAGCTGTGTAAAAAAACAAAAAAACAAAGAAAAAAATAAATTAAAGTAACACACATGTGCAGAACACTTGGTTCAGAACCTCCACCCTTTTCTTCTTTACTAACAGTGTTTATCTGTTGATATGCATGCTGATTTTTTTATAGTGCGAAAAAAAATTGATTTTTGTACCTGCATTATGTTTTGTAGAATATTCATTTTCATCATGTCTTGTGCAAGGTTATCTATTTTCAGCTCTAAACGCAATATTTCGCTAGACAAACTACATTCATCGAGCGTGCATCTATCAAACATTATTAAAGTATAAAAATCAGAAGATGTGGTATGATGGTCAACGGCTTCAACAATGAGCAAAACCTACTGTTCCACACCAGTCATGAGTATTTCAGTAAAACTTATGATTGCTTTGAATCGTAAGATTTTTTGTAAAAAGAGCCACAGACCTCCAGCTAAGTTCACTTTGCAGATTTGTATATATATTTATATATAATCGAGCTTGATATATTGAAAAATGTGATTTAATGTTTTTTTTGTTTTTTGCCCTGTCTGTTTGTTCATTTATTGTTAGTTTTTTATTTGTATTTATTTGTTTTTCCTCGTATTTATTTATTTCATATTTCTTATACTTATCACTTATCATAACATCATGGATGAAGAAAACAAAGGGTTAATTGTATGTACGTGAAATGTATTGCTATTTGGTTCTTTTTATATGTTTCCATGCATTGAAGTCGTCATACTCTGTATTTCATGTATATGTAGTCAAATTTTGTTCCAATGAAATATGTTTTCAAACTGGACTAAGTAGTTTTCTCGTTTGAATTGTTTTAAATTTTTCATATCCGTATCGCGGGGTCTTTTATCGCTTGCTATGCGGTATAGGTTTTGCTCATTGTTGAAGCCGTACGGTGAACATATTCATTTGTAGTTGCTTACCTTAACGTCATATGTTCTCTGGTGGAGAGTTGTCTCATTGACAATCATACCACATCTTCTAATTTTTATACTTTAATAATTTTTTCTGTTCTAGAGATTGATTTTAAACAAAGTTGAAAAATAGCATCCAACGAAGACATCACGTGCACCATCATGACCAGTTCGTTCTTTTTTTTTTACTTTTACTTTATCTTAACTTCATATATAATGCATGTTATGTCTAATACTGTATAATGTTATATTATTGTACTGTTATATATATGTTCTTAAAAGAAGAGTATAACTGTAGATTACATTAAGTGTGTTGTAATTAAATTCAAACTAGACAGACCTCCAGCTAACTTCACTTGGCAAATTTTACGTCATGGATTATATAGAGATTAATACACGGCCTTTTCCATATCGGCCGGGGTATCATCCCGAGACCCCCATATCAGCCCGAGACGTAGTCGAAGTGCTGATATGGGTCGAGGGATGATACCCGGGCCGATATTGAAAAGGCCATGTATTAATCTCTTTATCATATACTTCCGAAAATAAAGAAGATTGACACAGGAAGCTGATATAGATTTACTGCCCGGGCGGTTACGGCCATATCAGCCCGGATAGTGACGTCATTGGGCTGATACGGGGTTATCAGACCGGGTGTGCAAATACGACTTGTTTTCTTCCGGGGTTACACATATGCAAAAAGCACTGTATTACGCATGAAGTATATGATAAAATGTTTTATTAATCGAATCAATTAAACTCATTTGACAATATTCAGAACTATGAATATATAATAATAGTACTCTGTAACATTACGATTAACGAAGAATAATACTTGTGGGTGTGTCTATTACACCAGCTTAAAACTTGTACAAGAAGCAGATTGTGCATGTTAAAATAAATATTTACTTTCAGTAATGGAACTTTACAAAGACTGTTAATGATACTGATTACTACAAACACACAATAATTAATAATTGATAAGATTTAATCACTTTGTAAAAATATTAAGACCAAACAAAAGTAAATAAATATCGTAACAATATTTTGAATAGAAATGATTATCGGATATTTGATTGTTGATAAAGTTTACTGTGTAAATTTACTGATCAGGAATGATGGAATACGTAGATTGATTAATTGGTTTTTTGCTTGATGAATGTCCAGTGACAAATATTTCATGCATATGAGATACGATATAATGAAATATCTCATGTAATATATACCCCTGTCTACTTGTCATGGTGTTACTCGTCCGGTCGAGATGGGAACGTTAAATCTGATTCCCCGTGAAGGGTGAGTTCCATACTCCCTGCACGTCAAAGAACCTTTGCAATAACTGTAAAGTGTCAGTTGGAAGCCTAGTGCAAGGTAGAATTTTTCCATCTATCCAACATGCCCTCATTTTCCAGGAGCAGTCCTAATTTCCCGCCCTTTATTGGCCAACAAATCTTGCATAACATATCTACTGTAACAACTTTTCATTGTCCTGAATACGCATTAACCATTTATTGAAATGTTTATTTATTTGTATAGTGATTAAGATTTTAAAACAATGTTGACTGTTGTACCACAATTTTTTACCTTTTTACCTAGTATGTCTGTTTGTTTTGCTCATACGTTTTTGTCAATATAATGGAATTCTATGCGACTGTCAAACATGGTTTATGTGTTTGAGATTTTGATTTTGCCATTTGATAAAGGACTTTCCGTTTTGAATTTTCATTGGAGTTCAGTATTTTTGTTTTTTCACATTTACCACTGTTAAGGAAGTAATATTTAACCAATCAATCAATTTTGTTGTGGGTAAAACTATTTATTAAGTTTATGAAGTCCAATATAAATATATCACAGTAAGATAAATACTAATAATATGATAACTAGGACAGTCAGCTTTACTCGGCTTAATATCGGTATACAATGCTACTAGTAGACTCAGCCTAGCGTATACAATGATTGATATAATTTCAGTAACTAAATTTCCTGAATCCTTATTACATAAAATAAAGGGATATATATTAATTTATTTATTAAACTTATTGATTTCAAATCAGATGTGCAGTCATCCTTTTTCTTATCGCCATCGCAAATGTGTGCTTTTTTATAGCCATATCAGTTCCAAATAATTATACGAATGAAAGTTGGCCTACTGGGTAATTAAGTCGATCTACCACACATATCTGTTTTACATCATCTCTTAGAATTTATGTTTGGTAAATTAATAATTCAGTTGTTAATCTATTGTTTTTTTAACTTTTCATAATATTGTGTATTATATCCCTCGTTTTTTTATATATCAATATATTTTTTTTCTTTAATTTGTGCATTTTGTTCAATTCGTTTTATTTTTATTTTTGTTCTGTAAATTTCATAAAACGCAAGGCAAAAGTCAATTATATCTAAATTAAATGCCTAAAAAGGTGTAGGCAGAGCAGAACCTGCGAGACGCTTATTTGTAGTCAAGGTCGTTAATCAACCCCGTTGTAGTCAAAATATCCTTAAACATGTATATATATATATATATTGCTAGTCAAATGCGTTTTGTTAAAATATACTTTTTCACTCATTTGGTCTTTTGGAAAATGTTGTTTGTGCTGTATTTAGACCCCTCTACCAAGAAATTTGTTTTGCATGCTCACGAATAAAATTGCGGTTTTTATCCAACGCAATCATAGGTTTGAACGTTGTTTTCAATTTAGACTTGTTTATATATATACAATAAAATTGAGAATGAAAATAGGGAATGTGTCAAAGAGACAACAATTCGACCATAGAGCAGACAACAGCCGAAGGCCACCAATGGGTCTTCAATGCAGCGAGAAACTCCCGCACCCGGAGGCGTCCTTCAGCTGGCCCCTAAACAAATATGTATACTAGTTCAGTGATAATGGACGTCATACTAAACTCCAAATTATACACAAGAAACTAAAATTAAAAATGATAAAAGACTAACAAAGGCCAGAGGCTCCTGACTTGGGACAGGCGCAAAAATGTGGCGGGGTTAAACATGTTTTTGAGATCTCAACCCTCCCCCTATACCTCTAGCCAATGTAGAAAAAACAAACGCACAATAGTACGCACAGTAAAACTCAGTTTAAGAGAAGTCCGAGTCCGATGTCAGAATAGGAAACAAAAGAAAATAAACAAAATGACAATAATACATAAATAACAACAGACTACTAACAGTTACTGACATGCCAGCTCCAGACCTCAATTAAACTGATTGAAAGATTATGTCTTCATCATATGAATATCAGGCACAATTCCTCCTGTTAGGGGTTTAGTATTATACCATCATAAAATATATGAGAAGAACATAACCCGTGTCATGCCAACAACTGGTTTTAGAATAAATATGTTTAATTCCGATGCAAAGACCCTATAAGTGAATCAATATTAAAGCCAAAATATGCAATCTTTAATGACCTGACAACAGTATCGTAACTATATTAGTCTAAATTGAACACAACGTTCAAACCTATGATTGCGTTGGATTAAACACAATTTTTATACGTGTGCATGCAAAACAAATTTCTTGGTAGAGGGGTCTAAATACAGCACAAACAACATTTTCCAAAAGACCAAATGAGTGAAAAAGTATATTTTTACAAAACACATTTGACTAGCAGGTCGAACAACTGATGTTCTTAAACCCTGCTGATTTGTACACCATATCCGGATTTCGACAATTAATGTCTCTTCAGTGATGTTAGGAATCGAAACGATATTTGGAAGGCCATATAATTTACCTCAATTTAGGATAGACTTTTGAATTTTGAAAGAGTCAAAATAGGATGAACGGATCATATAAACCCGAAGGCAAATATAATACAAGCCCAAATCGCCAATGGCAGTCAGCAGGGTTTAAAAACATTCAGTTGTTCGACCTGCTAGTCAAATGCGTTTTGTTAAAATATACTTTTTCACTCATTTGGTCTTTTGGAAAATGTTGTTTGTGCTATATATAGATTCTACCACTGCATCGAGTGTGATACGATATTTATCCACTCGAGACAGTTAAATTTTCAAATTTAAAACGCGAGGCTCGCCGAGCGTTTTAAATATTTAAAATTTAACTGTCGAGAGTGGATAAATATCGTATTACACGAGATTTGGTGGTGGAATCTATTTCTCTAATGATTTTCAAACAATATGCAGGCAAACTTATTTCGTCTTTTCAAATGATCTGTAAAAAGAAGTGTTCTTTCTATGTGACGTCATCAGGCATGGTCGCCTTTTGTCATGTCGTCACAATAGGACATTCAGAGGAAAGCAAGTAAATTCGACGTCATAATCGGATTTTATCCAATGAAGAACTGAGATCAAACGAACCACACGTTGATTAAATTTTTTTTATACAATGGGTGCAGAAAGGGATAAATTGACGAAGAATTAGAGAAATATATATATAATAACGTCTAAACAAGTGACAACTCTACGACAGATCCATCCATTGAATACACGGCTAAAAACACATATTATATTCATAATTACTCTAAATATCAGCACAATGTAAAATCTGCAAATTTGCGGAAGCAAATTTTTGTTCTTCCATCGCCGGGATTCGAACTGATGCTATTCGGATATCGAGACAACACCGCCAGCACTGTGACCAGCGCTCAAGACCACTCGGCGGGCGTATGACATTTGCGCCGATTTTATAAATTTTCAATCTTTCATTTGCGTCGATTTAGTTGTTTCAATTTCGCCAATTCAATAATTTTAAGTTCCATTTGCTCCTTTTTGTATTTTAGTGCTGTAAATAGATTTTTATATCATTTGATATTTTATTGCTATACTCAGTTATTTTAGTGGATGTAAACAGAGTGCTTTTTTTAACCTTAAAATTGACTTGTTTTGCTCGAAATCCTACTTCCACCTCCCCATTGTGGCAGGGGGAAACAGTTATATGCATGTTTTAATTAATAATTCATAACATAATATGTATAACTGGCTAGCGGAAGAGGTTTATAGTGATAAATAAAAACAGTTTTTACCTGTAATTTACCTGTAAAACAATCGGCGCAAATAAAAGAAAAAATCGGCGCAAGTGAAAGAAAAAATCGGCGCAAGTGAAATGCAGATCGGCGCAAATGCAAAACGCCGCACTCGGCCACCTAGATGGCCTAGTGTTACCTTTCCTCGTTAGTAGAATCTAGAAGGTTGTGGCACAGTACATGATATATTAGGCATGGAGATGGAATTGATTGCAGATTAGCTAAATTGTCTGTCGTAAAGGATCGTAAGATGCAGTCACAGAAATAATTATTTGATAAGTACGTCTAAACAAGATTTTCAGATTTAACATTGTTGTGCTGATATTTAGAGTAATTATGAATATAATATGTGTTTTCAGCCGTGTATCACCTTCACTGGTGATCCAATGCATGGATCTGTCGTAGAGTTGTCACTTGTATATATATATATTTGAAATTGTAACTTATTAACCGGTTATGTGCTCTTCTTGCACATACTGCCTTGAAGTTCTCATATTACGGTCAGGAATCTGAGCGATGTTAATTTCTCCTGTTATTTCCACTAGCGGTAAATTATATCTCTTTATTATGATACATGTAGTTAATGATTTGTTCTTTTTACCTAGTAATGTTACGATGTTTTGCAGTTTCTACTTTTAATTTTTCTCGATTTATCTCCAACCTAGAGTTGCAATATTTCAATAGACGGCGTTTCTTCTTTTGTTTCTTCCGCAAAAAATTGTAGATCTGCTGGTATTCTACTATTGTTGAATTGATTGTATGTAGACTGTCAGATCTTGTGTTTATTCCCGGAGAAACCGATCTCAACTGTGCCTCTATATTAGCCAGATCCATTGCATTTCCATCGTGTGCAGTATGGCGGATGTCATGCGACCTACTGACTTGATTTATCGGGACGACGGGCCAATGGATTTTGAATTCTTCACACAATACACTTATAATTCTATAAAACAGCATTAAAAGCAGCAAAACATTTTTGGTGATAAAAAATAATGTACTGTACGAAGTAATATTATGCGTAGCAATGGTATATGCTCGCATTATCAAGAACGGTAACTCCTCCATAAAGACAGAAATCGTGCAACACCAGACATCTGTTCCAAGAAATATTTTTTTAATTTGAATGATTCGTCCTGGAGAACTGTTCTCACTTGTACTTTGAGTTTCTGTAAGCACAAATGTAAACTGGACTACGCTTACACTCCAAGTTGTCAAAATTGCAAAGACCAGACTTTTATCCGCGCGGACTTTTGTCTCATTTATGAGAGTAAAAAAGTCCGTTACGTCACATGCCTTTCCTATCAAAAGAAGCAATAGACTAGACAATTTGTCTCGTGATAAAGAACCCTTTGGTAGCAACCATCTTCCGAATATTATACAAAGTAGAAATGTTTGTTCCAAACCAAAAATCCATGTTTCATCGTTAAGATATATAGGTATGATAGACTGCAATATAAAAACAATGGTAGCAAAAATATGGCTATATAGACTAGTATATGACGTCTTTATACTTAATCCTTAGGATGCGTACTGATTGATACTTTTAAATCTTGAAGAACGAGATTTATTTTTTAGTGGTAATTAGCTTTGAACTAGCATTTAGTAACTGCGAGTACTCTTATATCGGTGCTTCGTGTCCATTGTTCTATGTTTGTTATTTTTGCGCTCCGTGCCGATCTATTGAGTTACGCTGATTGCATCTGATACGAGGAGGGTTGAACGCTCACAAACATGTTGTACCTCGCCACATTCTTTATGTGCCTTTCCCTAGTCAGGAGCCTGTAATTCAATGGTTGTCGTAGGTTCATGTTTGTCTTATTTGTTTTTCGTTCATTCTACTGTTATAAATAACTTAAGGCCGTTAGATTTCTTGTTTAAATAATTTTACAGTTTTCATGTCGGGGTCTTTTATAGCTAACTATTCGGTATTGAGTTTGCTCATTGTCGAAAGCCGTACGGTGGTCATTTATGTTAATACCTAGTTCATTTGAACACTGTTGGATATTGGTCTCATTAGCAATCATACCACATATTCATATTTTAATACTATCAAATAGAGAGTAGAAATATAAAGATTTCAAGGATTTTATCCGCAGATATACAAAAGTGAACATTAAGTATTTGTTTTAAATATTTTAACCTTATATACAAAAAAATAATTTTATAAGGAAAATATATGGAATAAATTATTCCCATGATGTTTTATTTACATGTAACTTTGGATCGTCCTAAATGTGAATGAAATATTTGCCACTGGGCGTTTAACGAACACCAATTAATCGATGTTTGAACGCTCGAAGATTATTACTTGAATGGATAATCGATTATATTTTAATAATCGAAATATAGAGTGCGTAGTCAAAGGTTGTATTTTTATTATGTTTATAAATTCCTTTTGTTTTTAATGAGAAAGAATACAAACTTTAACTTTTATTTTCCATTTTTTGTATTTACCAATATATCAGAATGGAATATAATCGATTAACTAATTGTTAGCCGATTTTGATTCCCCGATCTGTTGAGTATGCAAACTCTGGCAATGGTAAAACGTATGGATGAACTAGTCTAAGAATACAGTACTAATTATTAAGACGACATGTTATCGGGATTTCTTAAGTCCATCTACATTTGAAAATATTAAACACTCATAGTTTTTTTTACTTATCAAAAACCCTTTGTATACAATGTTTTACTGAAAATAACATTGCATAAATTTTGTTCGTTAGGTATAGATTTTCGGATTTTACCCTCATCAGGAACCTTCAGATCTAAACATTTGAAAGCTAGGGATGTATAAATACGAAGAAACGTTTAGGGCTATATGACAAAAAGGAACCTAAAAAGTATAGCCAATTTATCGACTTCGCAAATGGAGTTGGAATCTTAGTTTCTTAACAATTTCGTAGCTTATCAACTTGGAATTTTAGAAAAAATACTAGACACGTATTTTATAAATGATGTCGATCGATACAGAAGCACTGACTTCTGAGGTTAGTTAATGGTATAGATTATACTGATTGTGTAATAACATGTCAACTAGCTAAGTAAATATTTTTGTAGTAAAGTTTGTTTCAATGTAAAGTCAAAATTGTGCTGCATGTATTTTATACACTAAACTTTTAAGGATAAATGTATTCTGGGAGTACTGTGAAAGAATCTATAATTAAATAACATCCATAGAAAAACACTCCAAAAGTCTAGTACTTACATTTGATGCGCCTCTAGATGTTGTATTAGTCGTACTTGATGTAGTATCACGGAAGAGTTCTAGCTGCCATATGGACGGTACATTGACCAACGAATATGTTAGAATGCAGGACGAAAACCTTCAATATGTAAATGAATAAATAGAAGAAAACAAACAAACAGTCTTGTCAATCGCAATGTACATTCAGTACATATACAATAACTTTTGTTATGGAAAATAGGGATGTAGATTTTTTTCCATTGGCATGCATGTTGCTTTTCTTTTATACCACATTCAACATAAAGGGGTAATCTATTTCTGATATGATTAAATAGTGGTAAAATCAAATTTAAAAATGAGGATAAATTATGTTTAATAGATACCAACCGTTTCTTTTATTGTATCCTTGGTCCTTTAGTTCAGTTCGGTGTTTCGAAACTTCATTAATCCGACACCCCAGTAATTATACAATATAATTGATTTGAAATATCAAATAGTTTAAAAATTCCTCGTAATGGGGTCAAATCATCCTGCCAAGTAACCTTGAAAATGCCCTAATTTGGTCCGTGGCTGTATAAATTACTTTTGTGTGCTTTTAAAAAAAAAATGTTTTAAACGCATTTTGAAATGAAATTGTTGGCAAATTATAAATGTTACAAAATTTGTAAGATTTTTACACCTGTTACATATTTATAATGTGTTAATATTATACCCACTCATCTGTTTACTTCTGTGGTACCGACCATGAGCGACCCTCAAGTGTAGCCAAGGTCGTTAAACACACCCCTAGTAGTACTTCAAAACACATAATGATTATGTAGGTTGTTGTCTAGCAAACAAATTAATTAAAACTGAGGCTCCGGACTGTTTTGAATTGTTTGCTGCACGTGAGTTTTGCTCCATGTTGAAGGCTGTTCTTTTGTTTTGTTTTTTGGTTTGTCAAATGCGTGAATGGTTTTTGTTCATATATTAATTCACCATATCTTTTCTGCTGTATTCAGGGTTTGGATTATTTAAGAAAAACGTATATGCCCTCAACAAAAGGAGCCTATTACTAATGGACGAACAGGAGCCCATTACATGTACTAAAAAAGAGACTAGCAGTCTTCAAAATACAGCATGCAAAGAATAAAAATTGAGATGCACGAATATCGCAAAAATTAGGGATTGAACTCTTGTGCTCCACTAGTGACACCCGCCGCCATTTAGTAGCATAAAATTGAGAGGCGAAAGATACCAGAGGGACATTCAAACGCATAAGTCGAAAATAAACTGACAACGCTATGGCTAAAAAGAAAAGGACTAAAAGACAAACAACAGTACACAACACACAACATAGAAAACTAAAAACTGAGCAACACGAACCCTACCAAAAACTGGGGGTGATGTCAGGTGATCCGGAAGGGTAAGCAGATCCTGCTCCACATGTGGCACCCGTCGTGTTGCTCATGTTAGTACGAACCCGGTAATAAGTCTAATTTGGTAGGTCACATTCGGGGAAAAGGGACTGGATTGTAGTTACGACAATTGGAACATATCCGCTATCATCTGTGAAAAGGATATTCCATAACGGTCAACCAACTCGATGGCGTCCGTAAAATTTACAAAGGGATACTTATATTATACCAATAATACATTAGCTGAAATTTAATTGTTGTTTTATATAATACTTTGGATGTTATCATTAGTTATCATTTTATTAGGTTTGCTTATATCTTAATACACATGTATATATCCTGTGGTATATACGAAATTTGTTGTTGATCTTGGTAGATCTTCGGAAACCTCGTTATATTTATCGAAGTTGAACATACATAGACAACATTGCTGAGTACTACATGTACAGGTTTAAACCATCCCGCGCATTGACGTCTGCTGTTATCTTGCTTTGTGGAATGTGCGATGAATATGGATTAAAGTGGAAGTGGGTCATACGGCAATGATTCAGAACCCGAACGACAAAAAAAAGTCTTTGGAACATGACTGGTGTTGTTTCATGTACTAAATGTACAATATTAGGTCAATGCCAGTAAAGGATCATTTTTTTGGAAGAGGTTTTTGAAACTGGGGAAGGGCGATGTTTACCAAGCACTTCAACAGTTATGTACTGAATACAAATAGTTAATATTTGTCCGACATTAACCAAATAGTGTTTTTATTCTGCAACTAAACATTGCTACAAATATGTTTATGAAAATATTAACAGAAAAATGAAACTTATCTTCTATTCCTAAACAAAACAAGAATGTGAATAAAAGTGACGTACGTGACATGAAATCGACATTGCACGAAATATCCCTTTGTTACTATATTTGGTAGGTATAGACAACAGGAAGTGTTCTACCTGCAGTATAAAATGAATCTTATGTTTCATATGTGTTATTTTGAGAATAATAACATTACATGTATATTTCAGAAGAATCCATACTTTTGATTGGCTGGTAACAATCGTGAGGCATTGTAAAAATGTAAAAATAATAATTACATTAGATGTATGTTTCATTATTATATGTTATTTTGATTGGCTAACAGCAATCTCGCGTCATTCTTCATTTCAAAATGAATTTCATGAATTGTACCATACATGATGACACACGTTTCCACAATAAAGTGCACAGGTAAATAAAAGAAAAAAAATGATAGTAATCGTGTTTGCATGATCATAGCGAAAAAATGTAATTATAAGTATTGAATGCTTCTTTCAGTAATTTCATAGGGTTGTAAAAGCGTTGACCGTGAGTACATTTTTAGAGCGCTTCATACAAAATGTACTTCGGTCAACGCTTTTACACCCCAATGAATTTACAAAAAGAAGCATTCAATTCTTAAGTAAAAAAGTATTTAGGAATGCTTTTTGTAATTTTATTGGGATGTAAAATCGTTGACCAAAGCACTCTTTGTATGAAGCGCTTCAAACTAAAAATGTTCGCACGATCAACGCTCTTAAAACCCTGTAAAATTATATTAAGAAATACAAATTGATATTAGAAATCCTAGCGAATATAGGTATTTCTCAATAAAATGCACGTGCTATTCATGATAGCGTCACAACAATGCATAGGAAAACAAACGAGAAGCTTGAAGTACCATAATGCATACTAGAGGCGGATTTAGAGGGTTTGTCCGGAGCCCCCTCCCTTTTGTGAGAAAGATTTGGTTGATTATATAGGAAATCACTGAAGCATGACTGGAGCGGGCTCCCTCTAAGGCAGTCAGTGGACCCCCCCCCCCCCCCCCCCCCTTTATGAAAATTTCTAAATCCGCCACTGCATACGAAGCATATAAATGTAATGATAAGAATTGAATGTTTCCGCGCTTCATACAAGATGTGATACGGTCAACGCTTTAAAACCCCCTTAAAATTACAAAATAAACCGCATTCAATTATTAATTATGGAATATGGCGTTGATGGAAGATCATTGACAGTTTCTATTACTTAATTCAGACAACTGTTATACATGTAGAATGTGGATACTTACAGCTAAATATACAGAATTGTACAGTGTATAGACACCTGTATGTCCATTATTAAAGACTATGCAACTTTGTTGCACTCCAGTTATTTTTGAGCTATCTTTATCGTTTGGGTTGCTGTCTCATTGACGTTTAGGTCACGTCCCCTTTATACTTTTACATTTCATTGATGAATGGTAAACATACATCGAGAACATGTTGAATTATGTCGGGTAGTTGATATAAAATAAGGAGGTGTGATATGATTGTCAATGAGACAACTATTCATCAGAGTTTAAATGACGAAGATAAAATAAATTGGTTTTTTTCTCCTTACCATTTAAATTCGATGCCTTTTCTTTTAACTATTATCCATATTCCTTCAAAGACTATAAATCCGACAAATAAGGAATAGATCCAAAATAAATCATTGTCTCGCACAATACCGACTCGCCATAAAATTATTACGCTGTGTAGCAAATATATACATCTAACAATTAAAGCTTGGGAAATATGCGCTTTCAAATGCACATCCGTATCACAATTCATTTCAAATGAAATGGTAAATATATTATTTTTCTGTAAATATTAACCTAAATAATAATATGTCATGTGATTTGGATAATTTGTTAATAACGATTTTTCTAAGTAAATAATAAATTATTAATCAATTAGTTAATAAGAGTTTTTATAAATAATAGAATAGTTTATTAGTGATTCTTACGATTTTTTATTATACACAATAATAATTGTTTATAATATATTAATAATTATTTCATCAGCCGACTAATCTCTATAGGCACTAATATAAGGGTTAACTGTTATGCCAAATGGTAACATCAAGATATTTTCACTTGAAAGCGTTCTGCTGTAAACATAATAGATATCGTTAAAATGATTTCATCACAATGCGTCTTTAATGATTTTATTACTGTAAATTCAGAAAAAAATTGTCTATCCTATTATGGTATATTTTGTTACTATTGTTACAGGAATAGGATAGACAAATCGAATATTTGACGGAAACGTTTTTAAAAAGTATACAATTACATAATACTTTTACACATAATGAAATGTTTGTTTTTTTGAAGTCATTTAAAGGTTAAAACGTCTTAATATTTGCAATTTAGCATATAAAAAATGCAATACAGCTATCGGTAATAGGATAGACAAAAAGGGTAACAAGATAGAACTTAATATGGGGATATATCGCTAACGTATGTTCCTGTTACCAAAAACAAAACGACAAAAGTAAACCAACATGAGAGGGAATTACTTGATGTTGGGTTTATTAGAAAGATTGAAAAAATGCTTCAAACATTATGAATTGCTATATTAGACTTACGTTGCTGCGACTCTTTTCACAAAAAATCTTACGATAAAAATCGTAAGTTATACTGAAATGTGTAGGACTTACGAGTATTTTTACTCTTAAGATCTTTTGTGAAAAGAGCCGCTGGTGGTTATTTTCAAAGCCTTTGAAAACCAATTTTTAGAGGTATTTTTCAGAATAACACTTGTATTTACCGGATGTAAGCATAGTTCGTGTAATCTTCCAATGTCAAATATTACATAACTATCATGAGGAGAACATTAACTGTAACACGGTGTCGGACGGACCCATCGTGTCGGATTTTTAATGTGTTGTTTACAATGTAACAGTTCTTTGGAAGATATGTCATGCTACTTATATCAAATTATATATGCGTAATTGTATGCAAATATATTTTTCCCATTACATCCGTCTATCTTTTTAAAAAAATTTGGATGCTGTACTTAAGTGAAAAAATATATCATAGAAACTTTTGTTGAAGACCTATTAGTAAGATTAACTGATTATAGTAATGATGGGAAATCTGATAACAATAAGTATCTTTTTGGTCAAAACGTTAACTAAATGCATGGGCTATGAGAGGGTTGAGCGTTTGCAAACATGTTTCACTGAACCACATTCTGTGTATGCCTCTTCCCACGTAAGGAGCCTCAAATTTAGTAGTGTCTATCATATTCTTATTTTTGATTATAATATTTGTTGCGTAACTAAATCAGGATGTTAGTTTACTCGTTTGAATTGTTTTACAATTGTCATATCTTTTTATAGTTTGCTATGAGGTATGGGATTTTCTCATTGCTGAAGGCCATACGTTGACCTATATGTGCTAACTTCTACGTCAGGTCTCCGGTGGAATGTTCTCTCAATGACAATCATATCACATGGTACATCCTCTTATGTTTGTGCCATTGTGTTTTTCAGTTTTCATTGCTTTTAACTCAAACTCGAACTCTAACTCGGTGGTTAGATGAACAGCTGTGAAAGGATAATTATTAACTTAAAGACAGTAGCTAAGAACTATATGATAGGAGCCTGAATAAGATTGGTGAGGTGAGGTGAATTTGTTATGATAGTATTCTGCAACAGTTGTGTGTGTATGGTGTTAACATCACAATATATATTTTTTTAAAGTATACATATACATGTGTACATAATCTTAACCTGCAAACAGTTAAAAAACCAAATATATGGAACAAGATGAGATAGGACGTTTGCGCTTTTGTACCTGTAACAAAAAAGGACAATTGCGCTTAAACAATATGGACATTTGCTCTTTAATCTTTGATATACCTGAACCAAGTTGACCGGACATTTGGGCTTTTCACCTATATAAGTTTACCTGTAATCTTAACCAAATGTATCATAGTCAAGGGATGATATTCACACATTTTGTTTTTAAAAGTTAACCCGTACAGACTACAAAATCAGAAAAATTTTATTCAAGTAAAACAAGGATAAAACGAGGTATAGACTTAACAGGCCCATAACCAGGATGTTTTAGAGGGGGTTATTTGGGGTCATGACTTTCAATGAGTGACGTAGATGTAAGCTTTATTCATTTTCTATGTAACATGTAATTTTATAAAATCTTTCCACAAAAATCAACTTGTACTTTAAATCATAAGTGTTATGTAAGGAAACGACAAGATGCAACATTAACACTTAAAAAACTTCTACTTCATTCTACATTTGTATCAAACATGAAATTATATTTACAACGTACACCCTCATCATAGACTGAACTCACTTACCTATGTATAGAATAATTTCACAAGAGAACAATTAAAACTAATCAGAGGTAAGATTTTAGATTTTTTTTCTTTTTAATTTGTTTATTTCTTTTATTATTTCGGTTAATTCATTTTACTGATTCATTTATTTTTATCTGAGAAGATGTTTATTTTCTTTTCAACTACAAGGGGACGACCATTTGGTATTCGGGGGGTGGGGGGGGGGGGGGGATGAGAGGGGGGCAGGAGGATTTTGAAAATAAATAACTCAGCCTTGATAATAACAAAAATGAATGGTTTGTTCTGTGGTAGTTTGAAAATAAATAACCTGACTTACCATGTATTGAAAATAATTTGGCAGTCCTTTTAAGCCATTTTATAAATGCTATTCTGAAGTATGAGATGGCACCAGATTCTTCCAAAATTCGTCTTTTTTCATATTTTTTTCGGGAAAAACTTCCCAAATCTTTTAATAATATAAATATTAATGTATTTGAAATGTTTGAAAATGGGTTTCATTTCACTTGAGGTATATTGTCTCGTAAACATTTACCTCACTTTTATTACAGGGCCGTAACTACATTGAGGCAAATGCCTCATGTTGGAAATTTCAAAACAAAAGCTTGTCTTCATATCAAATTGTTTTCACGGCAAGTGTCTTGCAAGAAGCAAGTTCTGTTCACCCTCTGACGTAGCCCCTATTTTTTGAGATCCATGTTTCTCATTTATTTTTATTTTTCAGTGTTGATTGTCTATAATGTTTGTCGTTTTGTGTTTTATCTGTTCCCTGGTTTGTCTTTTGTTCATTGATTGCCCTTCTTTATGACTATTCTCATAGTGTTACATTCTATTTGTAATTCAGTAATTATGTTTTAAACTTGAGTTTTATTATATTTAAGGACCTTTTGTCTATTACAAACTGCTTTAAATTGTATCCCAGTAAGGAACTACATCGAGTTGTAATTGAAATGTGTTATAAAAACTGACTTGACATAGTTATATCAATGATAATCTGCCCCCTCTTAACTTAATTTGAAAAAAACATAATTGACAGGTATAAAAGGTTTTTCTGCAAACTGAAACATTTTTTGCTTTGTCCTACATATTGGTCTTTTGATGTTGTCCCTAAAATCTAAAGTCTTACACTGAATCTATATATTTTGCTTTGAGACCAGAATATTGTCAAAATATTAAAACAGAACTTGCGTTTCAGATTAAGAAAGGGTCTGGGAAACGCGCATAATGCATGATTTTGCGCCATTTTTTCTATAGCTTCTTGGGGCCTTCAGCGAACTCCAGACTCTTCGCTGTTTTTTTTTCGCCTCGCTCCGCTCGGCGAAAATGTTTGACAACTTTTAAAAGAGGCTAGTTACAGCCCAGCTTTAATACCTTGTACATATGCAATACATGCAGTTTGCAATTCAGAAGATTAACTTCCAGAGAATGATAATTAATTCTGATTGACTTAATTATTGACAATGTTATTTATTTAAGAATTTAAAAAATGTATGTTTTCAAATATTATAAATATAATTGTAAAATAGATAATCAGTCCCTTGTTTTAATGAAAATAAAAAATCATGCTTCAACAGTGCAGAAAATAAATAATCTGTCCTTTTGGTCCACAAAAATAAATAACCCATCCAAAACAAAATTAATCCTCCTGGCCCCCCAGAATATCAAATGGTCGTCCCCTAATATAAAACAAATCGATTTGTTCAATAACATTCATGAACGAGTTTTTTTTTAAACAATTAAACTTGTCTTTATTTTTTTACCTAATTTTCAACAAACTGTGTTTCCTTTCCCATCTGAAACAAACTTATTGTTCGCTAGCTTGAGTCTGGTGAAACAAATCGTCGTGTGAATCTTAAAGTGTTATATGTTCACTTTTGATACAAATGGAGATAGCAATATTATTTATATCCAAGAGCAATAGTCTTTCTCCTTATACAACTTTAATAAGAAATTTCGACACTCTACGAGTTTTTGTCAGAACTACACAGTTCTATTTCTTTATTATTGGTTGATTATAACACTCAGCTTATTCATCTAGTTAATTCAGAGAAATATTTTATAGCTCATGTTATATCTCCACTATTTTTCAGGTATTTTTGCGGTAAAATAATTGTTAACCAAATTATCTTAGTAGAAATATGTTTAGATTGTTTGCGTGGTATGAACGCATTCTATGAGCAACTTTTAACAAATCCAGCAGTCCAAAATTTGGGATATTACAGTTTAAAAATGAAATTCATGGTCTATCTCCAATAGAAATATAGGGATAAATTCCTAAAACAGCTTTGTTTGTAGTGACGTGTCTGTTGAAAAAAAAATCGAACAAAGAGTTTCTCTTCATGTATGTTAAATTTGATTCCTTATAACTTTTTATGACTCAGTCAAGTATTTATGATATTGCGCTTTTTAACTTTAATTTACATTTACCACTATAACCAAATGGGAAGTATATCATTATAAGATTCAGACGACGAAATCAGAATCAATATCCCCACCGCCTTACAAAGATGGATGGTCAGTGTCTACCACTGAGAACACTCGATCAATAGAAGACAAAGATGGATGATCAGTGCCTACCACTGAGAACACTCGATCAATAGGAGAAAGAAAATGATTCCCTAGTCTAGTTATTGTTGTTGGTCCTTTCAATAAAAAGCTGCCATTTGATTTTTATGGGGGGGGGGGGGGCTAAGATAAAAAATTTTGTTCCCCGTTTTTTTTAAGTTGTAATCTCTGTCCTGCCTTTTTATTTTTTACTCTATTCGGTCCTGCCTTTTTTTTTAGTTTATCCTGACTTTTTTTTACATAAATTGTCATCCTGCCTTTTTTTTTTGGGCAAAGTGTCTCATCCTGCCTTTTTTTTTTACTCAAAACTTCTGTTTTTTCTCAAATTTCATCCTAGCCCCCCCCCCCCCCCCCCCTAAAAATCAAACGGTAGCTCCATAAGTACCGGTGCCTCGGTGACCGAATAGTCTAAGTAGTTCATCTACTGTACTGTACCACTAGCCTGTCAACACTGAGACTGTCAGTTCCAACCCCACACGTGGCACGTGCGAAGGTCGGTGGGTCTCTGCTGGTACTTAGTTTTCCTCCACCAATAAAAACTTACCACCACAGTATAGCCAATAGTCCTGAAACAAGATGAAGAACAGCGATATAAGGACTATGCTGTGGATGTACTAGTATTTTTTGTCACAATGTATTGTGATTGT
The DNA here is from genome assembly GCF_021869535.1 of Mytilus californianus. Lineage (NCBI taxonomy): Eukaryota > Metazoa > Mollusca > Bivalvia > Mytilida > Mytilidae > Mytilus > Mytilus californianus. The sequence continues at coordinate 2,932,642 of NW_026262723.1, forward strand.
TGTCCTTGTACAAAAAGAGTGGTTCCGTATTAGCGTGATATACTGAAGGCGAATGGTTATGAGTTCGAATCAAACTATTATTGTAATATGCTTTTATTTTAAAACGCATGTACAACAGATGGAAGTGAGATCAGAGACTACTAGGTATTTGACATAGAGTGCAGAAGGTTAATAGTTCGATCCCCGGTAGAGACAAAATTGGGATCTTAAAACTGGTATTTGATTTTTTTCAAATAAGAACGTTATATTCAGGTGTAAGATCAAAGACTATTTGGGTTAGAGTAAAACGATACGTCTTATCTTGCAATATTGCATTCACCTTCGGACCTTTAAAAGAGCTTTTGTGAGAGTTCTTTTACGGAGAGAGCTAGCTAGACATTATTCCGACTCTATACGTCAGCTTAAATGTCATCATTCCGACAGCAATTGGCTGCATATATACACCCAACACAGCAAAACGAACACCTATCTTTACCATGGGTTTTATTGCGGGATGGGAACAGTACAGATGGCCTGGGGCACATTTTTATACCCAAGTTGATCATATTATGTATACAATAATCACACAATATTTTGCCTAGTCGTTGTCAGAGGTTACACTTTTCTTTATTATCATTTATTTAGTGATTGTTTTCAATTATTCATTATGAAAATAAGGAGAGGCGGTTTGATTTCCACGATATCTTTCAAGGAAAGACACAAGCACAATGATGTTATATGTAAAACCTACATTACACCATTCGATCTTCAATAATGAGCAAAATCATATCGTATAGTTAGTTATACAATTCCGGGGGACAAAACGTTAATTAATCAATAGAGAAACAACGGCTTAATTCAATCTTATAACATGGTTGTTTGTCCTTCCTCAACTATAAATTGGATTTCTCCCTTTGTATTTTTAACCTGACGAATCGAGACAAAATAGATGAGTCAGGTGAGCTAATTAATACACGAATGATTTTAATCTTCACGTGCCCTAACTTCCCACCTTTTCAAACAAATGGGGGGGGGGGGGGGGGGGGGGGGGGGGGGGTTAGTGCAACAGTAGCAGCAATTAGATGAAAATCTCTATGTCATACTAACATATTATTATTTATTGTTTACTCCCTTTTTAAAGTTTTAGACTGAGAAGTGGCACGTACTTACAAGTACATGTGTATTTGATGGCATTCCTCTGTTCATTTACGACCTTGTCTCAGGCTGGTTAAAATATAAATCTACCTTTTTGTATGAAAATATTATACAACCAATATGGTTACAACGCCAAAATACATTTTGTTAACTTTATTTTATTTTTAAAAGCAATTATTCCTGAAAATATCTTGTTCCTGTTTTTTATCAGAAATATAAAAGATAATTTACAAAAATGACGTAACTTTATCTTTAAATAAAATTTCCTTATTTCTACGTCCTTTTGTGTTTCTTTGTAAAATGTTATCTACCTTTAAATAATAAATTTAAATTCAACCTTTAGAAATTTAAAATGACCTGCATAGCGTATAAGGATAAAGTCAACAACAATATACCAATTCAAGTATGTAATGAATCTGTTTAAATGACTTCCGGGTGTACATAATTTTTCATAAGGATGCGATGGATTCTTCTAGTCCTGGATGGATATATCTTGTTTTAACATGGGGTAAGAATTATCTAACTGATAGTAATGTCAAGTGTGTGATAGGTTATAGAAAATCTCTTAGATTTGTAGTTGAGAAACGTATATTTACTTGGGGTATCTGACTCTTTACTATTAATGAGTATAGTATAACACTGGTATGTTGTACGTTTGAAACTCATGTAAAAAGTTGTCATAGATATAAGAAGATGTGGTATGAGTGCCAATGAGACAACTCTCCATCCAAGTCAAAATTTATAAAAGTAAACCATTATAGGTCAAAGTACGGTCTTCAACACGGAGCCTTGGCTCACACCGAACATGTTTATTTATGGTGAGTTTGCATTGGCTGCCTTGTCATGGAACAAATTACCGTTCCTTTATAAAAATGAGTTCCCAGTGAAAGAAATACTCTGTCACATTGCTATTTTTTCTTATGTTTTAAAATGAAACTATATTTACGACATACGAAATATAACTATGTTGTTTTCGCTGAAAATAATAACACATAGTTTGTTCCTGGAGGAATAAAGGACATATAAAAAATGAAAACAACGCGTTATAAATTTCATGTGTCCGAATATGTGCTTCAAAAGGAACACTTATATCGTTGTTCATTATGATAGTACAGTAATAATCTACATATACATGTATGTAAGGAGGAACACATATAAATTGGCAGCCCTACCCGGTAGTGTTATTCACATCAACTTTACCTACATTAATACATGTATATCATGATTATAAAAATGTTTGGTGTTTTCTGTATATAAATGACCTTTTGACATTGATTGAGTTTTACCCAATTCGTATGGTAAAGGGGAGACTTCCAAATGTATTTCTAATAATAGTCAAACCTGCGACATTTATGTCGTGGAAGCGAGACATCATAGCGAGCTTACATTCCATCGTCATGGGCGGTGTCAATATTTAGATTCAGTCTCTGGTTAAATTTTGTTTTAAATCTTATTCACGGAATGTTATAAAAGTTGGACCGAAGCTTTTTTATTACAAAAAAAAAAAAAAAAAAAACAGTGTCCAGAGCAAAATTTGAATTGTTTTTTTCATTTTTTCGTATTTTACTGATAAATGGACTTTACTATATTAATATTATTAAAATAATTGTTGTTTTCATAATGGTTATATGTCCAAGGTCTGGTATAATGGTTGAGGATGCATGTAATGGCACGAGGCAACGCCGAGGGACATTACAGCATCCGAGGCCGAGGACAAATAACAGGGTCAATTTGAAAACACCAATTTCTTAACACTTTTATTTACCAAACGGTCAGTGTGTAATATTCAACCAAGCCAAATCAGTTTTTTTTTGTGGAGAAATGGTGTATATAAATATATAATTATACCAAATGCAATATTAAAAAGAAACTTTTAAAGTGATGTAATGGAATGACATGTAAATGTAAACGTAAATATAGTTTTATTGTTGTCCTATTCAAAACAATTTACGGCATACAAAATTCGAGATTTCATTCTGGATTTTAAAACTCAAAATTAAATAAAATGATACACACCCTGGAATGTATTATGTAATAATAACTTGACAACAGGGTCAAATAAGATAAGGCATGAGTCTTGGGAACTTTCAATTTCATTTTCTTAATGTTTCTTTTCCCAAGAAATGTATTTGAATTGATAACAACTGAAAACCCGTAATAGCGCTGATTATTCATAATGGCACGGTTTCTTCATAATGGCCCTGTTTATTCATAATGGCCCTGTATTAATGCCCTGTTAGTCTTCAATGGACCAGTTTTGCTCTTATTAATAAAGGGACAGTTTCATACAAAACTGGTTACAGACAGTCCCCAGGAATTTCTTTTTTTTTTTACACAACATAATTTTAAACCTTCATGGATTATTATGAAACTTGGACAGAAGCTAATTTTTAAGACCAAGAAAAAACATCTAAAGAAAAAAGTTAGATGAAAGAAATATCTATTTTTATTGATAACTGGACTTACTTTTTACAGGCAATATTACACTTAAACACTGACAACACAACAGCAATCGTAAGGCCACACCAATTTGATTAATAGTTCTTTGGATTTCCCCGCTCCTGTTTTGGAGAAATTGAAAAAAAAATATTACCGCTTCCGAAATTTTTTGCCGATCCAAAATTAGTTTTTCCTTGAATTTTTTTTCACATAGACTCTTTTCTGTTGCATATAATTCTCCTATCGTTTTAAATGCACGTGTGATAAATCGATTTGTAAATAAAAGGTCAACAGAAGTATACCGCTGTTCAATAGTCATAATTCGATTAAGCAAAAATAAATCCGGGTAACAAACTAAAACCGAGAGAAACACATCAAATATAAGAGGAAAACAACGGACACCACAAACACTGAACTACAACAATAAACAATCATTTACCATATAATGAAAACTATCAAATATCTTTCAGGGGCATTTTTTTGGATACATACACATATTTTAATTTTATTCAACATTTGTCATTTACCTAACTAACATACTTCCTAGGGGGGGGGGGGGGGGGGGGTTGTGATTTCACAAAACATGTTTAACCCCGCCGTATTTTTGCGCCTATCCCAAATCAGGAGCCTCTGGCCTTTGTTAGTCGTGTATGTTTTTTTAAATTTTAGTTCATTTATATGTTTCGGAGTTTAGTGTGACGTCCATTGAACTAGTACACATATTGTTTAGGAGCCAGCTGAAGCCCGCCCCCGGATGCGGGATTTTCTCGCTGTGTTGAAGACCCAATGGTGAACTTGGGCTGTTTTCTGCTCTTTGGTCGGGTTGTTGTCTCTTTGACACATTTCCCATTTCCATTCTCAATTTTATTTCTCTTGTAAAATGCATCTGCTATGCTTCCTAAATATATATATATATGGATTTAAATGAAAGTTCACATAGACAAAGCTTACTTGAAGAAAATAACCAAAATTAACTTAAAACCACAGTGAGACAAGAAAGTCTGATATGGTACATGCACCAATAAATCAAATTATATGCATTAGAGCATATGTTTCTCCTCGTTTTTCTATGAAATAACCCAGTTATAACATGTACATAAGTTGAACAACTTCTAAATCACACAATTTAGAAAAAAAAAAGTATACCGCTCGCTTCACTTGTAGAGCACTCGCCTCTAAAAAACTCATTTTCAAGAAATATATAAAAACAAAAAAATTTCGCTCGCTCGCCCCATATTTTTTGAAGCTTTTGTTTAAAGAACTGTTAATCAAATTGGTGTGGACTAAGCAAGACACATTTTGTAATTGAGACAATTGCTTTTCTTCAAAACCATTTGGCAAGACTTTAAAGTCAATTAATCATTTTCAAGTCTACACTATTTTTATTAATATTAACAAACTAAATGACCATATAGAACAATTACAATGTTTAAAAAAAAAGCAATGAATCAAAGCATGTAAACGGTAATGTGCTACATGTTCATCCACCTCGGAGCCCTCCCACCGGAACATTTTACAAAATTGACCACCTTAATCAACGTTGACCCAGCCAAAATATTTCATGTAATGAAAGGCATCTTAATATAAAAACAGTCGCAAAAAAAGTTTGTTTCAAGTATATTTTCTTACATTCTCATTGTTTTTACCCAATTCGAACAAAATAGAAATTGTCTTATTGATATATGATGTATATGAAACAGTCAGGTTGATTCGTATCAAGTTCTTGAAGATATATTTCCTTTTGAAGAAGTTATCACCTTGAAGATAAGCAAACAGACGGTTGTTATCAGATGACATTTAAATTAAAGTGATTATACTAGTCAACAAAAGTAACGATACACAAGTTTGAACTTTAATTTATCATGAAATATAATAAATAGGATGAACTGTTAAATTATCCAATGAAAAACATTCATTTGCAAAGCAAATACATATCATTAAAAGAATCTGACCGAATTGGAAAGTGAGAAAACACCGTGTTATTGAACACAGGGAGTCAAATTTATTTTGCGGAAAATGATGACAAAAGTTGGCACTTAATTTCGAAGATAAGTATTCAAATATCTGCACAGGCATTTAAAATTTTAGCCAGACCATGTTTAAAGTTTAAAGTTTAAAGTTTTAAGTTCTAATGTCGAATTTTGAATTTTGGGGTGAAAATACGATTTTTGAAATAACAAAAATTGCAAAAAAAAAAAATATTTGCCTTAAATCAATGGTTTTGGTTAGAAAATAACACTCTGTAAATATTAGACCAATTGGGCAATTATCTACCTAGGTACAGTGTATCCAATTTCATTATATAGGGAAAATACATTGCCTTGTATCGTTTCTTTTGATGACTAGTATATGATACTTCAAATTTATGAAAACATGTTGAATATGTTTTATATATACTTAAATGGCTGTGATTTGTATATAAAACACATTTACGTGGACTTTCTTTTAAAAGAAAAACTTTTTTTCTTGTAATCAAAATCTCCATAAATGTTCTGCTATTGAATTATTGTCTCCTCCCGTACTCTTATTTGCCGACAGCTTTTTTTTGTATACAATGACTTTAACCATGAGACCTCTCATTAGAACTTCCGCAACCACACAGCGAAAGTGCGAGTGAAAAACCGCGATGAAAGAAAAGGTAAACAGAGAGTGTTTATTGGTTCCGAAAGGAAAAAAAAATACATTGTACATTAAAATATTTAAAAACTGGTATGACACAGTCTAATTAATCAAATGGAAACGGATGGAAAATATAAAAAAAAAAACATATACACATTGCTTTATCTTCTCAGTCATCTATTTTTCACGTACTTCATGATTCCGTGTTGCTTGATTATTAAGGTAAAGGTCGGTTAACTAAGTCACCAAAACCGAAAAGTTCCAATCATCGAATGAAATATTTTTTGTGCCGATTATATGTTATGGTAAATTTTGTAATAAATGTTATAATAAGTGCACAAAGGATTTGGTTTAATGTATATGCATGCATTGGTTCGGTAATATACTAACATTATAATCACCAGAAACTTGTTTCATATATGCCTTTTGAAAAAAACTTTTTATTTTCATGACTTTTGAAAAAAGTTTTCATTGACGAATTCGCAGAATTCAATGTTAGAAATAACAAATACATACGTCATGTTTTGTTAATAGGTCATATTAGACATTTTCGGAAACTATAGTTCACAATAACTTTTAAGTTGACGATGATAATTACAGGTACACCTACCTGTAGGTCATCTCAAAATACACAATGTCTCGAAAGATGTGGCTACATGCTTAATAAGCGAAAACAATTAAAGAAAATGTTTTAATTTCGAATGAAATCAGCAATCTGTTAACAGTAGTTTATCTGTTTTAATCGTCTGATTCTGATGAAGAGCTGACTCAAGGCTTACAATATTTTAGGTATTTTCTTAGCCATGAATTTCTCATAGCTCAGCCGTTTCCTTTTAACTAGCTGGAGACAACTGGAGAAACAGCCGAAACCCTTTTATACATATTGAAACAAATGTGAAATGATATTTTCCAGCGTAACACTGGCAGGACACACAAACTTATCCTAGAAAATAAAGTTGTTGTTCATGCTGTGGCTAAGATCATATCCGTGATTTCATATGCTAACCGGTTTTTTTTTTACGTAATCGTTACCACAATACATGACGAAATTATTTTGTGCAATTCCGTGTTTTACCAACATTTTCATAATCTAGTACAGTGGCCATCTCTAAATGAATGGAGAGCAAAAGTGGGAAAAAAATCCCAAAGTCAACGGACGCTATTGACGGTACCTCAACGGAAATTTACAGGTCACTAGTTGACCCCAGAAGTTTTATTTTTCAGGACATCGCCATTTTCATTGTATCCATACTCAGGTCGATAATTTTGGCAAAATTTGTTATATTGATTCCGGGTTTCTGGGATATCAAAATGAACCGCAATAGTTTGCAATGATGATGTCAACTGGTAGAAATACTGAGCTTAACTTTCCTGAAGTGATAGTTTTACTGGCTGATAAACTATATCCTCTTATGGTACCCTATAAACGACAACAGATACAGCGAGAACCGGACAATTTAAAAGGGAGGCGTCGAAAATTTAATAATTGCATAAAAAAATACAGAGTTACAGTTGACTAATAAATTGGAAAATTGACGAATTATAGAGCTATGGGAAGTCTTTGCAAGCAATCCAGCAGAAAACTCTGTCAAATTGTAAATATGTGTGCTGCTTTTGTATGCAGCCGTCGCGACTTGTTTTGTTGATTTAAATAAAAGACATCTTATGCGTTATTCGCTTTTCAATTTATCAATATTCAGGGGCGGATTCAGGCGGGGATGTGGCGGGCGTGCGCCACCCACCCCCCCTAAAATTTGCAAAGCATGGGTTGTCCTCAGCTTAATAATATTTCGATAAGTTTACCTCCGCGAAAATTTAAGTTTGCGCCCCCCATCCCTAAACCTAAAATCCTGGATAAGCCCCTGACATTGTACACTTCGAGATGGTCCCTATAGAATTATCTGTAAATGTCATCATCAATGTAAACATAAAAGTTTTAAACAGTTTTCGAAAATGTCTAATAATAGTATTCATTGTACCATTTGTCAGCAATTATATACTTCTACATATAAATTGAGTATCGTTTGATTTTGCCAGTTTTAATGGACTTCACCTTTTTTAATTTACCGTGAAGTTCGCTATTTTTGTTAAATTTTTTTATAAAAACGTATAGCAGACTATAATAAAATTACATTTTTGTGACATAGAAATGTATTGATTCAATAGCCTTTCTAGTTCTACGCTCTGGAGATCTGGTATAATAGACAATGAGAAAAATATCCTTCCCCATGTTCACAGAACAGATATCGCTGTACTATCTTCAACAAGGAGCAAAACTTTAGCATATAGTAAGCCATTAACTATCCCTGGATGACCAAACGTGAAATAATTCAAAAGGGAAGAACAACTGCCTCAGGCCAGTTTATGCTGAAAACAATAAATGAAAAAAATTTTGAATGAAAAAAATTATGACAGAAAGTAACCAATGACGACCTCTGAATGTCAGGATCACTGCTTAGTACAGGCACACAATGTGGTGAGCTTAAAGATGATTTTGATCGTATAACATTCCTTAAAACATGAAACAGTGATGTTTTAAATCATACAAACTACAAATCAGTTGAAAAGGGGATAGACTCATTACGTCGGTACTAGACATAAATAGACGAAAGACACAAAGTAGCGACATAACAGTATTCGTAGTTACTTAAAGCTAATCCAAAGTCAAATTCCATAATTAGAAATATAAATTATATTTCCCTTGAAACTAGAACTACTTTAAAGTCTAGGTTGAAAGTTTGCAAGGACGATAACGACTACAGAAAGAGTTTAATTTGTCTATTCCAATAAGGCCATAACAAAGAAATCAATATGTGCTGCTTAAAGGACTCTTACCTTTGCAGTTGTGTCCTAGATTTTTTGGTATTTGTTTAGCGTACCATTTCGATGCAATGAAGCCAACCCGTTTCAAGGGATTTTCTTCTAACAGTGTATTCCTACTGCTGTTCTATTGCACTACTGTACTCGATTTGGGGAGGGTTGAACGCTTACAAATATGTTCAACTTCGCCAAATTTTAACTAAAAAGCCTGTAATCTAGTAACTGTCGTTGGTTGCCGTCCGTCTTTATCGTTTTAAGTTTTATGTAACTATCTTGAATCTGGTCCATGAGGTCGCGTGTTTTCTCTATTTAAATTCTTTCACATTTGGCTTTGTTCAAATGGTTGGAGAAAGGGTTGTCAATAAATTATCTAAATAGGCATAACCAGTTTCCTTGCACAAACAGTCGAAGTCGGAAAGCTGACTTGTCCTAGTCGAAATGAAATATTTATGGAATTTAAGAGCGCTTTATACGCTATTTTGGTTGTTGATGAAAACAGGTATAGTTACCTGTACTTGTTTACATCCTTGAACTTCAGATGATAGGTGTTTCGTTGACAATCAGACCACATCTCTATATTGTACTTTATAATTTTTTCAGCTTAACCATTAACAATATGCAAGTCATTGAAAATTTTAAAAAGTTTTATATCAGTATTTTTTACATGCGTGCGTTGAGCACCGAAAGAAGCAGAAGGCTTACAATGCACAGTTATAAGGCAATCAAAGTCTTAATGACATATAATATGTCTTCGGTGGCTTTTTTTTATTTATCTTATTTATCTATTTAAACATTTTTTTTCATGGGGAAGGGGGTCTTAATTTTGTCGTATGAATAAATACCTACTACAAAATACTAATCACATTTCGCAAAGTCAGGTAACTCTACGTTATAAACGCTATCTTAATAAATTTTAAAAGGTGTAACTAATACACTTAAAAAACCACTTTATGTAAGAGCGTGTCGACCACAAAGTTATATAATGTATCGAAGGCGTATACGTCCGTTTTAAAGTATCCTGAAGTATAATGTCTTAATTTTACAAAGTCTAGGCGGAATGAGGAAGTTAAGTCAACGATTTGTTTATTTGCTAATGTTTTATGTTGTCATTGTTGAAAGTTTAAATATTTATAAATCTTATATATCTCCATTGGAAGTTGGAAAATCATTATTAAGCTGTGTATTTATTTTTCTTTTGTTTTACAGTTATTGTCAGTCGTAACACAACCGGGAAATAATTTGTAATTTTTAAACACATTTTTATTATTGTGTTAATAATTGTTTACAATGACAATTCTGTCATGACGTGTTCTAGCGTATTGAAAATTAAAAAAAAATGACTAAAAGGGAAATAATTCAGTGTTTTATTTCTTTGATTAGTATCGAACTTAAGCAGGTTCTCAGTTGTGCTTTCAGAATAAAAAAAAAGAAAAGAAAGGGAAGTTTTACAGGTTCCAACTAAAAACTTAGGTGTTTCAGAGTATTTTTTTTCTTCCATTGTTAACGTGATTTCAAAAGAGAGGCGAAAGATACCAGAGGGACATTCAAACTCATAAGTCGAAAATAAACTGACAATGCAATGGCTAAAAAAGAAAAAGACTAACAGACAAACAATAGTACACAAAACACAACATAAACAATTAAAGACTGAGCAACACGAACTCCACCAAAAGAACTGGGGGTGATTTCAGGTGCTCCGGAAGGGTAAGCAGATCCTGCTCCACATGTATTCAAAAATATTTTGATAAAAGCGGTGTTTAACTGCTAGATTCTTGAATCGGCTTTAAACATGTTTGGTTTTGTTTTACAAAAAGCTTAAATTGTGTACTTTTTATATATAATTATACAATCAGAATGTTAGAAGGTTGCCTCGGTGGCCAATGTTAAATCAAACTGTTTACCAGGAGCCTAAGTGTTCAGAGGTTAATTGTATTATAACAAGATGTTTCAATTACAAGGGGTGTATTAATTGAAATAGTATCTTGGAGAATGGGGCGTCAAAAGGAATGACATTGAAATGTTATTTATAAAATTACAATAACAGTTGACAGTTAAACTACAGCAACAATTATAACATAATTTTCAGAATATCGAAGCTCAATTAAAATTGAGTGTAACTGAAAAATGGCTCAATGACCTTTTACATTTAATTACATGAGTTTTGCAAATTATTACAGTCAATGATAATGATTTCTTGTTTTCCATTACTGTATCCCTTGCTGCCAATCTCAAGAGGTATGGATGCATGAAAACATGTTTAACCCCGCCGCATTTTTGCGCCTGTCCCAAGTCAGGAGCCTCTGGCCTTTGTTAGTCTTGTATGTTTTTTAATTTTAGTTCATTTATATGTTTTGGAGTTTAGTGTGACGTCCATTTTCACAACTAGCACACAATTTTATTTAGGAGCCAGCTGAAGACCACCTACGGGTGCGGGATTTTCTCGCTGCATTAAGACCCATTGGTGGCCTTCGGCTGTTGTCTGCTCTTTGGTCGGGTTGTTGTCTCTTTGAAATATTCCCCATTTCCATTCTCAATCCTATGGAAGTGTCCTTTGTATTTTCATCATTCAGACCATCAAAATAGGAAAACTGAATAACCTAATCGAACTAGAATATACAAGAACAATAATATAAAACTTTAATGAATTTTAAACATATTTACATAACATTTAAGCGCTATGCACGTTGAAGAAAATGATGAATTATTACACCTTTACTTCTTTCTGTAAAATGTTGTATTAAATGACACAAGAAAACAAATAAATTAGTTTAATCTGATTTCTTATATATTGTAAATTACTTCTTTTCTATAAATTTTTCATTTTCTATAAATATCAGTTTTTAGCTCCCTTTAAACGTGTGTTTTGTTATGAATTAGGCCGTAAGTTTTCTCAATTGAATTGTTAAATATTTTTCATGTCAAGACCTTTTATAGCCGACCAAACAGTATGGATTTTTCATTGTTGAAGGCCGTATGGTTGCCTATAATTGCTTACATCCACTTCATTTGAACTTTGGTGGATAGTTGTCTCATTGGCAATCATACCACATCTCCTTATTTTTATACTATTTGTGTAATATTTAAAACACAAACAACATAGAGTTGTAAAAAATGATAGAACTGGTATTAACACACGGACTGTAAATTTTAAAAAAAGATGGAAAACATTTTAGCTTCCCTTTCTTTGTATTTATGATTCTGTCTTATTGTTGTTGCTGATAAAAAACCAAACCGACCGTGCGAGACTCTCATGGGTAGTCAAGGTCGCTAAAAAAACCTGGGAGTAGTATAAACCAAAAATTAAGTATATATATAAAGATAAGAAGATGTGGTATGATTGCCAATGAGACAACTATCCACCAGAGAACCTACAAATGTCGTAGGTTAGCAACTATAATAGGTCAATGTGTGGCCTTCAAAAATGAGCTAAACCCTAATCGCATAGCAAGCTATCAAAGGCCCCGAAATGACAAATGTAAACCAATTCAAACAAGACAACTAATGGTCAGAGTTATGTACAAAATAATAAACAAAAAACAAATATGACATACAGCAACAAACGACAACTATTGAATTACAGGCTTCTGACTTGGGACAGGCATAATGTGTCGGGGTTGAACATTTCTGTGGGCGCGCAAATCCTCTTCCTTACCTGAGACAGTGGTGTAAAAGCACAGAATAAGAACAAACTATAAATATCAGTTGAAAAGGGCTGAACTCATTCTAAAGAAGTTCATTGGATGATACCAGACCGTTTTTAAAGTATTCTGAAGTATAACGTTTTATTTTTACGCAGTCTAGGCGGAATGAGGAAGTTAGTCAACTATGTGTTTATTTGCTAATGTTTTATGTTGTCATTGTTGAAAGTTTGAATAGTTATAAATCTTATCTATCTACATCCTAATCAAGCTGTGTATCTTGTTTTTATTTGTTGACTGTTATTGTCAGTCGTAACACAACAAATGATTTGAAATTTTAAACACATTTTATTATTATGGTTATATTATTTATAATTACAATTCTTTTAGGTCTAGTTCTGGCGTACTAGAAATTAAAAAAAAAATCATAAAAGCTTGTTCAACTGCTGGAACCTCTTCGCTGGACCATATATTTCTTTTATTTATTTATTTTTTCACAAAAAGTTTAAATTGTGAACTCTGAGGTCAGTTGTATATACGATCAGGATGTTAGAAGGTTGTCTCGTTGGCCTTATAGTAAGCCTCGCTTTTCGTCCTGTTTCTAAAGCTCGTTCAAATAAGTTTTATATTTTCCGACAATGTACATATATTGTATACTTATCTGACTTATAAATCGTATTTATTACTTCTCTTCCTATATTTTTTTAATTTATCTATAAATAACAGTTTCAGCTTTATTAAGGTATTTCTAAATGTGTTACATGTTAAAAAAACTCATCATAAAGTTGTAAAACATCAAAGCACTGTAACACTCATACTTTAAATTTAAAAAAAAAGATGGAAAACATATTAGCTTCTTTCTCGAATACATTTTTGATTTTCTCTCTTTTTTTCTTTTTTTTTTTAGATAAAGCTAAAAATTAAGTTTCGACACAGTTTTGATTAAGTTTTTTTTCGATTGCACTGAAAACAATTACTTTGCATTTTTTATCATTAACTTCACATCTCTTTGTTTAATATGAACAATAAGCAGGATAAACAGACAATCATCAACTTCCTTTTTCTCTCTCTTTCTTCTCAATAATAATAAGAGGATGATACAACACTTATCTTTAGTCATTTTCGATGCGATAAAATAAGCGTTTTTTTTTGTTTTTTTGTTTTTTTGTATTTTGTTTTTTGTGGAAACAGGGGGAGGGGGGGGGGGGTGCAGTAAGGAATGCAAATGACAAAATGAAACACCAATTCTCTAAAGGTCAAAGGACAAGGATGCACGTAATATCACTACAGATTACCTTATATCCTCCCACAAAGTATATCTTCAAATGACATATTATGTTTACGTATGCGTCGTTAGAATATATCATCTCATCTCAGAGAAGTTGAGAAACCAAATGTAGTAACAATCATATATAACGAAGTATGTATCCTTGCGTCGCTTCTAAATTCCAAATTGTACCATCTGTACATGTTATTCAGGACGGACATATTTATGCAGAGTTAAATAAAATGTTGACTCTTGATATACTATATACATGTATATATATAAAAATTATACTACTAAAATAACGAGGTCCAATTTGTTAGCCGACATGACGTAAAAACGACGAATCAAATAATTCAACTGTATATATAACTAAAATAGGACAATGGTGTTGTTTAAAAATTACACCATTCAATGCCCTTTTGTTTTCCACATAATTAATATTACCAATAATTAACAATTTCCGGGTCGAATCCGATACTGATACCAATAGTATATGTCACATGTAGTTTCTCCCAGTAGTTGTTTAACATCTGATACACTATAGTACACTATTTAACAACTTTAAAAAAAAAGTCTGTTTTCTTCCACTTCAATGCCACTGTTAATTTTGTTTAATTAGTTAAAATAAAAATTAGATTAAGTTTATTGTAGTAGGACAACCAGTATGGGTTCAAACAGAAAGATTTGAAAGCAAAGAAAACTGCATGTGCACCTTATTATCAGCATGACTTTATCAGATAACAATACGAATACATGTTCTAAATACGTATAAGTATATACAACGAATAAAACGAGAAGATATAGGGTAACGTCCATAAGACAACAACTAAACTACAAAAAATAATTAAAATAAATGTATGGGACCAATATACAGACTTTTACAGTCATAGACATGTGCTTTTACAATATGCCAACCAGTTTTATTATTTATCTGTAGATCTCAACCTTCCCGTTTTAATAACCTAGATCAGTATATAAACAAAATGTGCATTGATATTTTATTTGTCTTTTTATGTTGTAATGTTACACTACTGTTTCACGTTAAGGTGAAGGTTGGCGCCTGTTAAAACGTTTAAACCCGATGCATTTTTATGCACCTGTCCTAAGTCAGGAGCCTGTTGTTCAGTGGTTGTCGTTTTTTGGTGTGGTTCATAAGTGTTTCTCATTTTTTATATAGATTAGAACGTAGGTTTCCCTGTTTGAACTGTTTTACACTAATCATTTTGGTGCCCTTTGTAGCTTGCTGTTTGGTGTGAGCCAAGGCTCCGTGTAGAAGGCCGTACTTTGACCTATAATTGTTAACTTTTTATACATTGTGACCTGGATTGAGAGTTGTCTCATTGACACTCATACC
Organism: Mytilus californianus; assembly: GCF_021869535.1. Classification (NCBI taxonomy): domain Eukaryota; kingdom Metazoa; phylum Mollusca; class Bivalvia; order Mytilida; family Mytilidae; genus Mytilus; species Mytilus californianus. The sequence goes on from NW_026262723.1 coordinate 2,947,913, forward strand.
ACATCTTCTTATTTATATTAAAGAATATACAAAATAAAAACCAGTACAATACATGTACAATTTTAGCAGCAAACCTAAAGTGTTTAAATGTTGGAGAAAGTTGTTTTCTGTCAGTTGTTAAACAAAGGAGACAAAGTACCCAGTGATATGTCAAAATGTTAGAGTGACATTCAGATGTACACCATTGGTATAACAGTGTGCAAACTGAAAATGCAAATTGATAGGACTTCTAGCATTGCAGTTTCTGTCTACCATGGAATGAGGGTATGGGTGGGGTTTACATAATAGAAAATAACGCCAAAAAAATATCGAATAGAAAATTATGAGGTGCTAAAATATAAAGAATGGAGAACAATGGCTGCAAACTATTAAGAATAATATAATAATGGGCAAACAATATACAGATTAGCTGAAAGAAGGGCTTAAAAAAATTGAGAATACAGGAATGAATATCCCCTCCCCTTCAAGACCCTCATAGTATGTGTTTTATCAAGTTACTCGCTGAAAGTCAATGATTATTCCAAATACATTTAATGATTCACCAGATCGTATATCTTGAGCCATATCAAAATCATTACGTCAACGAAAACCATACTCCCTTATCATATTTCTGTTGTGCCTTGGTCGTAAATATTTGTTTTGTAGGAAGGTGATAGCAATATTTAAGTTTTGGCAATGTAGTTCCTGTTGAAAGTTTTAAATTATCATTTAATAATCACCATACGGAAGCTTCGAAACTGTTTCTCCTGTATGATCCATGGCTGTTATCTTTTTATTAGTATTTTATTATTTCTAATTAAATTTCATTTTTAGTGATGATGAGTGTCCATAAACCTGTCTGAACTATTTCTCCTATAATTTCAGAATTGTGCTGATTTATTTTCTAATTAGCTTATAGTATTCATTATTTTCATTCTCTTCAGTTTGTGTGTATGGGGTTACAATCACGAAGGGATCGACGATTGCGACGACAAGCGTGACATCGACGTCAAATATCGTCACTTCCGCTTCAGAGTACACGACAATTACCGTAACCTCCACAACAAACAACCAAACTCTAACATCTATGAATCCTACAGCAAATTATACAACAAACGATACTACCACCGTTTTAAATCAAAGCGTAACAAACTCTACAATCACAACTTCTGATACAGATACAGTTACCATGGATACGACAGCTTCAACGATGCCCTATAACACAACACCAGAGACAACGATAGAAGTAACCACGCCGGTTAACTCAACCATAAATACAAATGACAATATGACAGCCGTCATTAATGCCACAACTACTTATATGCACGATAATGTGACTACCTTCATTAATGCCACAACTACTCAAATCATAACCAGTTCTTCAAATGGTATGTATGATGTATTTTTATAAACTGTACTTGGAACTTAACTACATATGCATATCCATTATGATATGAACATTTGAAAATATGCCACATTAGGGTTTTGACATAAATGTCGTAGTTCACTGAACAGTAAAATGAGAGAGCAGGTGGGGCGTGGTGTCCTATAGACACACATAATTCGTTTTAAATTTATTTTACTTTTATATATATACGTCAAAAATGATACAACAACCATGACAACTGATACTCCAAAAAGTACGTTAAAATTGTTATAAAAACAAAACTTCAATAATCATTAAAACACTTCGAACAACTGGTATTGTATACCAATAGATTGATGTAGAATAGCGACGAACCGATAGAAATCATGAACATCACATATAGAGTATTGCATGAACAATCGTATAATTTAGGGAAATAAATCAAATGAATCCATTCAAAGGAATATATGAACAAATGCGAGAATTAACAAAAACTACCAAGCCTCGAGGTATTTCAAATCTTCAATGATCATATACGTTGAACTTGGGTAACCTTCAGAAAAATCCCCAAACGATCGCTGTGGCAACATAGAGGCGAATGATTGCCCAAGTGATGTCCCGACTATGAAAATGAAGTTTCAACACCTTCCACCTATATATGTTTATCCATGTCTTGAAATTATTTACAACAGAGACAGGCTCATTCTCTCTGATAAACATAGACCATTCAGGGACAGTCAATCGAAGTCATCTACTGAATATTTTTATGAACAAGTAGGGAGATAAGTAAAATATAAACGATCTTTTGTTTTCCTATTTAACGACTTCCTTGACAGACACTTCGGCTTAAATTAACTAGGAATCTAATGGACAACGTCCCGTGGCCGTGCGTGTATTCATGTGTCTATTGGCTGTGTATCTTCACATCCTTCGAAGTCATGTACATCCATACGTCCCCTAGTCGTGTATTTATACACCCTTTGACTGTGTAGCTATATTTATCTTACCTCCTATAGATTTATAGAGATATGATTGGTTAAAGGACTACACGTGGTGACTATGTATATTTGATATAGGGTGTCCTAAAAATTATAGGGTTAGCAACCATACATGGTTAGTTACCATATGGGGTTATTAAGGAGTTACTTCTCTTTCAAAACAAAAATGATGCCACAACCCTTCATAAAAACAACACGGTGTTGAGGAAAAATCTGAAAGGATTCAACAGACGAATAAATTGATGATGAAAGGTTGAAATAAGTTCATAAAACATAATTAAAGCTAACAAGTTGTTATTGTTGGCATGACGGGTTTACTTCCATTTCAAGTGTGTACACGGTGTGCTAGTTCACTAACACACCATGTAACTAATAATACATCCCACAACTATATAAAAAGTACAAAAAATAAGCTATCTATATCCTATCATTTTATCTTTCATGTTTCCATTGTATATTTTCTATAGAAACATCCATTCATTATGATTTTTTTTACCTGAACCAGACCATTCTGTGGTCAGTAATTATAGTGGTGGTCAGTTGGTTGATATCTTTCTTATAATTAGTTAAACCAGGAAATTTCAAACGGCGACATAGGGGAAGGTCTGATCTACCTTAAAAGACGATTTTGACCAACTTTATCTGTTTTATCTATTATCTGGAAAACCATTTATAATATTAATAACAAACAAACCGAAACTGTAATCTACAAAAAATATTTAATCAAGAAAGATTAAACAGATAATCACCCGACTGAAACTGTCATTTGACTATTATTGCCTTATTCCCCATTGTTTGCATGTTTGCTTTGAAACTACTGAACCAATGGAAAGTTGAAAAATGTGTGTCTAATCCATTTGTCCTTTTGAACAATAAAATATATATTTATACTACTGAACCAATACTTACAAACTGCTTGGAAAGTTGAGATTTGATGAAAACTCGTCACATTTTCAGCATTAAGGCAGAATATGATGCTGTTTCAGAGAATTTATACGAAATGAAAGCAATTGACAGTCAACAATCTGATCTTTTAGTGGGATGAAGACAAACAATTTGATTCCATCATATGCGTTCATTTTGTATGAGATAATACCCAACCAATATTAAAAGTCCATTGACATATCAATTTACCATATATTTAGTACTAAATACAGCAATTTTGTATATCTAATAAAGGTTCTTTTCTCCAGTCTGTATCATTTACACTGTATCGCATACCCCATATCGCATAGCTAAACCCGTATCGCATACCCTGTATCGCATACCGGGCGTGACGTCATATATCAAAGTTGGACATATGACGTCCAGTTGCCGTATTTCCTTGCATGATACGAAATGTAACAACATTTAATTACAATTTCAGAAAAATACTTGCAAGAGAAAATGGGTGATTTATGACAATGATTTAGACAAGAAATTTGGAAAATGATCAAAATACCCATTCTCTCTACACTATTATTTTGTTTAAAGTACATGTACATGTGTTAACTTTGATGGAATCGAACTGAGGTAATAAAAGTATGGAATTTATAATTTACTATTCTATAGCTTTTGTATTAATTAGCGATACGTCATGTATGTACATTGATACTTTTCCTTAATAGCAATGTTTACTTCAAAATCTCTATTATTTTGAATAGTTCAAATATTAAAAGTGATTTAAACAAATTAAATGTACATGTATCATTATGAGGTTCCAAATGAGAAAAAGCAAATTTATAAATTACATGCATCCAAAAGAGGGTAGGAAAGAAATTTTGACACCAAATACTTGCAAAACAAAATAAGTAATTTATGCCAGATAAGGACTAGAAATTCTAATGATGTATTATTTTAACAAATGACTAGATTTCTCTTTTAATACAAGTATTAAACCTCATGTAGTTGTTATTATTTTGTTTTTGCTTTAGAATATGATCCTTGATGTGATATTGTTGTTTTGTTTATTAGATCAAAAATAAAATGTTGTTATAATAATATTTATTCATAAGTATCAACATTATAGTTTCATTTGTGAAAATTCCAACTCCAATATTTAGTTCGAAGTATGCACATATTTAGTGCAGCAAAATTGGTACCCTGTCGAATATGTGGATAGATATAAGAAGATGTGGTATGAGTGCCAATGAGACAACTCTCCATCCAAGTCACAATTTGTAAAAGTAAAAGTTCATATAAAAATTTGCGAAAGCAAATTTTCAGATCTAACATTGTTGGGCTGATGTTTAGACGAGTTGTATATTCAGAATGTACACAGCCATGTATCACCATCACTGCTGGTGATCCGATGGATAAATCTGGTGTAGAGTTGTCACTGGTTCAGACGTACTTATATATATATATATATATAACCAGTCTAAAAGGGTACAACATCACCAAAAAATGACAATAAACGAACAAATGTAACTATAAATATTTCGGATAACAGATATCCTTCATCAGTATGAGCACGATGTAAAATGAATCAGATCAATCTATTCTGATTATTAAATCTTGAATTCTATACAATAAAAAAGTGAAACAGTTTCACCCGAACATCATATGTAGAGACGCTAATAAATTTTTTAAATTTCCCAAAAACGACTCAAAGACATGCCTAAAATGAACTAGTTCCGAGTTTAGTTCCAAAATTATTACTGCGTTACAAACCATGCACGATGACGGTCACATAGATGAGGATACAATCGGATATTTAAAACCAGAGAACGCCAAGCCTGGTCGATTGTATCTTCTTCCCAAAATACACAAGGTTAACAACCCTGGTAGACCCATTGTATCCGCAAACGGCCACCCGACTGAGAAAATTCGGAATTCGTAGACTTTCATTTAAGATCTCATGTAGAAAATCTTCCTTCTCACATTCAAGACACAACAGATTATCTTCGTAAAATGGAATCCATGAACCCTCTTCCTCCGGAAACCCTCCTTGTCACTTTAGATGTCACCTCATTGTATACCAACATACCTCATGATGACGGAATACAATCGTGTAAGGAAATATGGGACTCTCGCAACACCTTAGAACCACCTACCGAATGTTTAGTCCAGCTGCTCACTCTGGTTCTGAAATGCAACAATTTCACCTTTGATGGTGAACATTACCTTCAGATAAACGGGACAGCGATGGGGACGAAAATGGCACCGTCATACGCCAATATTTTCATGGGAAAATTAGAGAAACAAATTATTTCAACATCTTTATCCAAACCTCTGTCTTGGTTCCGTTTGATCGATGATGTTGACATGAAATGGATTGAATCCCAACAAAAATTGGATGATTTTATCAGACATGCAAACAACGCGCACCAGTCAATTAAATTTACATATGAAATTTCCGACTCCAAAATATCTTTCTTAGACACTACTACATCTATTAAGGACGGTGTCATATCAACAGATCTCTACTATAAACCTACAGATAAACATCAATACCTTTCTCCCCAAAGCTGTCACCCCAAACACTGTACAAAAAGTATCCCGTACAGTCAAGCTCTCAGAGTAAAGCGGACTTGCTCCTCTGAGGAGGCCGTCACTAAACGGTTACAGGAACTTCGCGGTTTTTTGACCAAACGAGGTTATAAGAAATTGGACATAGATAAGGGATTTGCGCGTGCTAATAACAACAGCCGCAATGACCTATTACAGTACAAACAGAAGAGGCGCAACAAAATAGTTCCATTTGTTTTAACATACAATCCCGCCTATACTAACCTTTCACGTTTGATCCGTGCCAATTGGCAAACTATTGCCAATCACCCAAAATTATCCAAAATCTTTCCCAGTCCTCCTGTCTTAGCCTTTCGGAGACCAACAAGTCTGAAAGACTTATTTGTGAGATCTGACGTCTCCTCTAATAAAAGCTGTTCAACTGCAGGATGGTGCAAGTCGTGTGGTAACAGACGATGTCTGACTTGCCAACAAATACTGAATACTCAAACATTTACTTGCCACTCCACTGGGTCTGTGTACACTATATTTTGTAATGTAACTTGCAAAACACAGAATGTTGTATACCTTCTTCAGTGTCGATGTGGCATGCAGTAAATTGGCGAGACAGAACAGCCATTCAACAAACGCATGAATGGTCATCGAAGTGACTATACCTGCAAGCCCGACCTCCCCTTAAGTCGTCATTTGAGATCACCTGGGCACGCCCAAGCTGATATCAAAAACCTTACAATCACAATCATAGACCACAACGAGGGTTGGTCAAGGGACGAAAGACTTGCTCGGGAAAGGTTTTGGATAAGAAAGCTAAGGACAGTTTCCCCAGAGGGCATAAATGAAAAAACATAGAATGAGTCACTAATTTTCCCTACCATCACTCATTTTCCTGACATCATTTATTTCCAGTTACTCCGGCTTCCTTACTTGACTCTTACAGTTTTAAGGATTCTTTTGGATTTTTTTTGAATTTTACTAGTTTAAATACCAGGGTTCTTTTCATTTGGTAGGGATGTACAAGTACGCATCTACGTCCAATTTTTTAACCTTAGCCCAAATTTACTATTATTTTTTCTTTTCATTATAAAACTACTATTTATTTGGGATGATAAATACGCAGCCTCTGTTTGACATATTTTACCAGCTTATATCGATCAGTGCTGTTTTTTTTTGGGAGGGGGGGAATGTATTTACACGCACTTGTTGTAACATCTTAACTGACGTCATTTTGGAATTTTAGAGTTGTGCCAGTTCATATCTCTAATTACTTTTTTCATTTTAGGCATGTCTTTGAGTCGTTTTTTGGAAATTTTAAAAATTTATTAGCGTCTCTACATATGATGTTCGGGTGAAACTGTTTCACTATTTTATTGTATAGAATTCAAGATTTAATAATCAGAATAGATTGATCTGATTCATTTTACATCGTGCTCATACTGATGAAGGATATCTGTTATCCGAAATATTTATAGTTACATTTGTTCGTTTATTTTCATTTTTTGGTGATGTTGTACCCTTTTAGACTGGTTAGATATTATATTTTGTAGTGTACTGTATCATATTTATATGATCCATCGCCCCGTAAGATTTATCGTTGGCTATTATTCAGTCATTTTATATATTTTATCATCTTTTCCGCAAGTTTATTGTTTTCTGTTTAGTATTAAATTTTTAATTAAGATCCATTTATTACATCGGTGATCCGTTTATTTGGCAATCGCCAATGGCAGTCAGCAGGGTTTAAGAACATTTGTTGTTCGACCTGTTAGTCAAATGCGTTTTGTTAAAATATACTTTTTCACTTTTTTGGTCTTTTGGAAAATGTTGTTTGTGCTGTATTTAGACCCCTCTAACAAGAAATTTGTTTTGCATGCACACGTATAAAAATTGCGGTTTTTATCCAAAGCAATCATAGGTTTGAACGTTGTTTTCAATTTAGACTTGTTCATATTTTTTCGTTTGGGCTTGAATTATATTTGCCTTCGGGTTTATATGATCCGTTCATCCTATTTTGACTCCTCGAAATTCAAGAGTCTATCCTAAATTGAGGTTAATTGTATGGCTTTCCAAATACCGTTTCGATTCCTAACATCACTGAAGAGACATTAATTGGCGAAATCCGGATATGGTGTACAAAAACCTTTGCACCTTTTGTTTGCGGTATATCATCTTTCTCGCAAGTTTATTGTTTTCTGTTTAGTATCAAATTTTTAATTAAGATCCATTTATTACATCGGTGATCCGTTTATTTGGCAATCGCCAATGGCAGTCAGCAGGGTTTAAGAACATTTGTTGTTCGACCTGTTAGTCAAATGCGTTTTGTTAAAATATACTTTTTCACTTTTTTGGTCTTTTGGAAAATGTTGTTTGTGCTGTATTTAGACCCCTCTAACAAGAAATTTGTTTTGCATGCACACGTATAAAAATTGCGGTTTTTATCCAACGCAATCATAGGTTTGAACGTTGTTTTCAATTTAGACTTGTATATATATATATATATATATATATATATATATATATATATATAGAAATCCCTCTGTTTGTCTGTCCATACTCTTTGAAAAGATGGTACTTGGTAGCATTGTTGTCCACATTGATTATGTATACAAATGAGATCAGATTGCAGTATAATATTAAAATAAACTTGGTTAAACTTGACAGCATATATATTGGGAAGGTGGGTTGTATTCTACAGGAGGGAACAGCTGACAGTATCATTAGTGAATGCATTTAAATACATGGTCTTAAATTGTATTATTTGAAAGTTTCATACATGTAGCTCTATTTTATTGAGCATGTAATAAGGTAATTAGAGACATAACGAGGTGGATGTATCGTTCAGTATGCACGATCCCGAATTTTGTTATGACTATCATAAAACGGGATTTTAAGCAAATAAGAAAGTCTTAAAAAAAAACAACCTTCAGCTGGAAAACTACAGGAAAGTTAAGGATATTTCACGAATCTGATTCTATTAAAATATATGATAAACAGATCAATACATTGCAAAATCCGTATCGCATGCTGTATCACCACTCGACCAATATCATCCCTTGGGACTGATATTGGTTCCTCGTGGTGATACAGCATGCGATACAGATTTTGCCATGTATGGTGTGTTAGTGACCTAATACGGTATACATGGGGTTAGTAAATTGCATAGATAATATTAGTTACATGGTGTGTTAGTGACTTAATAAGGTATACATGGGGTCAGTAAATTGCATATGGTGTGAGAGCGAAGCTCGAATCCCCATATGGAATATACTGACCCCATATATATCGTATTAGGTCACTAGCACACCGTGTAACGAATTTATCTTACCGACTATCTTCACATGACTTGTGGTATTTTGACTAGCGGCCTATCAAAAGTGATCAAGTCTTCAATACTTAGTATTTAGATCCTACTTCCATTTGTCTATACAGAAAACAAATGCCCACAATAACAACTTTTTAGCTTTAAATTTGTTTTATGAATTTATCATTACATGTATCAATTTCTTCGTCTGTTGAAACCTTTCAGATTTCATTTTTTGTTTTGAAAGGGAAGTAACTCCTTAATGCCAACAATAACAACTTGTTAGCTTTAAATATGTATTGTAAATTTATTTCAATCTTTCATCATCAATTTCTTCGTCTGTTGAAACCTTTCAGATTTTTCCTCGACACCGTGTTGTTTTTATAAGGGGTCGTGCCATCTTTTTTGTTTTAAAAGGGAAGTAACTCCTTACTTACCCCATGTGGTAACTAACCATGTATGGTAACTAACCCTATATTTTAGGACACCCTATCAAATATACATAGTCACCACGTGTAGTTCTTTAACCAATCATATTAGTTACATGGTGTGTTAGTGACCTAATACGATATATATGGGGTCAGTAAATTCCATATGGGGTGAGAGCGAACCTAATACGATATATATGGGGTCAGTAAATTCCATATGGGGTGAGAGCGAAGCTCGAATCCCCATATGGAATTTACTGACCCCATATATATCGTATTAGGTTACTAGCACACCGTGTAACGAATTTATCTTACCGACTATCTTCCCATGTGGTACTAAGACTAGCGGCCTATCATAGTGATTTAAAAGACTTCAGTACTTAATTTTAACATGTTTAAGAACCTAATTCCATTTGTCTATACAAAAAACCAATGCCAACAATTACGACGTGTTAGCTTTGAATTTGTTTTATGAATGTATTTCAATCGTTTATTACCAGTTTCTTCGTCTGTTTAAACCTTTCGGATGTCATTTTTTTTTAAAAGGGAAGTAACCCCTAACTAACCCCATATGGTTGTTAACCGTATATGGTAACTAACCATGTATTTTTTAGGACACCCTATATGAATTATATATGGTCACCACGTGTAGTCGATTAACCAATCATATCCCCATAAATCTATAGAAGGTAGGATAAAGAATAATACATGGCAAAATCTGTATCGCATGCTGTATCACCACGAGGAACCAATATCAGTCCCAAGGGATGATATTGGTCGAGTGGTGATACATCATGCAGTACGGATTTTGCAATGTATTGATCTGTTTATCATATATTTTAATAGAATCAGATTCGTGAAATATCCTTGATTTTCCTGTAGTTTTCCAGCTGACTGTTTTTTTTTAAAGACTTTCTTATTTGCTTAAAATCCATGATAGTCATAACAAAATTTGGGATCGTGCATACTGAACGATACATCCACCTCGTTATGTCTCTAATTACCTTATTACATGCTAAAAAAAAAAGGGCTATGAAACTTTCAAATAATACATTTTAAGACTATGTATTGAAATGCATTCACTAATGATACTGTCAGCTGTTCCCTCCTGTAGAATACAACCCACCTTCCCAATATATTTGTTGTCAAGTTTAACCAAGTTTATTTTAATATTATACTACAATCTGATCTCATTTGTATACATAATCAATGTGGACAACAATGCTACCAAGTAACTTATATTCAAAGAGTATGGACAGACAAACAGAGGGATTTATATATATATATATATGAACTTACGTACCTTGACCTATGATGGTTTACTTTTATAAATTGTAACTTGGATGGAGAGTTGTCTCATTGGCACTCATACAACATCTTCCTATATCTTTTTACTTTTACAAATTGTGACTTGGATGGAGAGTTGTCTCATTGGCACTCATACCACATCTTCTTATATCTATCTACATATTCGACAGGGTACCAATTTTGCTGCACTAAATATGTGCATACTTCGAACTAAATATTGGAGCTGGAATTTTCACAAATGAAACTATGATGCTGATACTTATGAATAAATATTAAAATATTATTAACAACATTATATTTTTTTGATCTAATAAACAAAACAACAATATCACATCAAGGATCATATTCTTAAGCAAAAAACAAAATAATAACTACTACATTAGGTTAAATACTTGTATTAAAAGAGAAATCTAGTCATTTGTTAAAATAATCCATCATTACAATTTCTAGTCCTCATCTGGCATACATTACTTATTTTGTTTTGCAAGTATTTGGTGTCAAAATTTCTTTCCTATCCTCTTTTGGATGCATGTAATTTATAAATTTGCCTTTTCTCATTTGGAACCTCATAATGATACATGTACATTTAATTTGTTTAAATCACTTATAATATTTGCATTATTCAAAATAATAGATATTTTGAAGTGAACATTGCTATTAAGGAAAAGTATCAATGTACATACATGATGAATCGCTAATTAATACAAAAGCTATAGATAAGTCAATTATAAATTCAATACTTTTATTACCTCAGTTCGATTCCATCAAAGTTAACACATGTACATGTACTTTAAACAAAATAATAATGGAGAGAGAATGGGTATTTTGATCATTTTCCAAATTTCTTGTCTAAATCATTGTCATAAATGACCCATTTTCTCTTGCAAGTATTTTTCTGAATTTCTAATTAAATGTTGTTACATTTCGTATCATGCAAGGAAATACGGCAACTGGATGTCATATGTCCAACTTTGATATATGACGTCACGCCCGGTATGCGATACGGCTTTAGATATGCGATACAGGGTATGCGATACGGGTTTAGCTATGCGATATGGGGTATGCGATACAGGGTTAATGATACAGACTGGAGAAAAGAACCTTTATTAGATATACAAATTTGCTGTATTTAGTACTAAATATATGATAAATTGATATATCAATGGACTTTTAATATTGGTTGGGTATTATCTCAGAAATGGATACAGAAAGACTGTTGACAGCAAAATCTAATAACAATAACTGAGATCTTCAAATCACTATATCTTCGTTTCGAAAAAGTGGGTATACTGTCTACCTCTGACCATTCTTCCCCTTAAGTTTTCATTGCGTTTGTCGTCCTGAACATGCATGAAATATTTTTCACTGGACGTTAAGAAACTATCAATTGATTAATGAAGCTACATCAGAGCTTCTCGAAATTTTACCGATGATCAAGTTACAAAGGTGGAAAATTGTATGCCGGAAGATGAAAGTAAAATTAAGAAAACTTAGATAAATAAATGAATAAATAAATAAAATTGAATTATATTGCATTGATTGCATTGCTAAAGTTTTGAGAACAAAAAAGGGGATGTAAGATTAAGTAATAAATAATTAAAATCCGATTTCTAGAGTTCTTTTGAATATAGCTATAAAAAGTGACGTTGAGAAATCAGGTAAATAAGCTGTCATCCCCTGAAAGAATAAAAATGTTTTTAATTTGCCGTAAGAAAATAATACCAAAGTGTTTCCATAGTCCACTAAAATAATCCTGTAAATTAAGTAAAGATTTTTAATAATCCATTAATTGCTTTTACATAACTAAATAAAAGATATGTCAATCATATAAATCTTTACATAAAAAAAGAATCATTCCCCCTTTTCCTGCATAACAGAAGGGTGGAGCAAGAGGAAAGATTCTTGGTACCTCAAAAACCGGCATTTGGTGATCTAAAATAACAGTGTTTAGTGAAAATTCGGAAGGGAAATTTAAATGGAATGTTGGACAAAAACACATATCATAAACCAAAAAAATGGAAATTTCCTAAAGTTTGAACCTTGATCAATTTTACCTGTTTTCTGTTTTATTGTGATGAGCTTTTCGGAACCTATCGTTATTCAAATTTGTGGAGAAGACATGGAAAAAAATCGGAATAATACAGAAATTAGATTTAAAACAAAATTATCGGACCATGATTGTGCAATATGTTTTCAAAATATTGTGTGAATTGATGTTGTATATATATGTTAATATTATGTGAGTAATGGTATGTGTGATTTGTTCAAAAAAAAATTTCTAAAATAATTCAAATTCTTAAAAAGTAAGTAAGTTTAACTAATGGAAAATGAATATATATATATATATGTGAGTTTATGTAAAATACCTGAAATAGGCTTTACATGTATATAAAAAAAATCCGAATGAGATAGGTACTTTTGATTGTAACTTGTATGTAAAGAAAAGTTTTTAAATTACTTTACATAATCATTTTGGATAGGTGTGGAAGATAGGCCAGAAATGCTTTAAAACAACATATGAGATTTGTAAGAGCAATAACAATTAACAAAGTAAGTTAAATGTGTAAATTTTAAGGTTAAGTCCAAATTCTGTTTACTTCAAGGGCAAATTTCGTTGATATGCAAAATTCTTTTGTTTAAGTGAGGACTGAGCAGCAAATTAAAGTTGTTAACCTAAAATTTCACTTCAAGCAGTCTATAGGCTCAAATGGTAGAAAAACGCTATGAAAAATGTAACGACTGAAAATGTAGATAAAATAAATAAAATAAATAAAATAAATGTTTTGACAAAATCAATCAGTTTGATAGAAAATAAAGAAGGCAAATGATGTAATAGTCGTTGATAAATATCGAAGGTACAAAGATTCGTGTATGAGAAAAACAAATTTAAAATAGAACATCGGAGAAAGTTAAAATGTAATATTGTTTGGAAGTTAAAGTTCAGGCGGTTCATATTCATTTAACTGTGAAGGATTAACAGAAATGCCTCTGTTTATAGGAGAACCCTAAAATAATGCCTCAAATTTTAACTTACAAAAGATAAAAGTACATAAAATAAACATCTGTAAAGGAAAGTTGGTTGTTTACAAATTTTAAAAAAGAAGCTTTTTGTGGATCATCATTCCATAGAAAAGGCAATGCCGAGAAAAGGCACAGAGTTCGACAAAGAACAAAGATAATAAATAAATGAATAGATAAAATAAATAAATAAATAAATAAATAAATGTGTAGGTTTGCATTGTGTGCTGCAGCGATTGCTATTTTGATATTGAGTTCAAATTAATAAGTAAATTTCCCCTTAAGAGAAATAAAGATTGTTTGAGTCATAAGAATTTTTAGGTATTCATGACACCCTTAAAATTAGTGCTATTATGATGATGGAAAATTGTATGCTTGAAAATGAAAATTAAATAAAGTAAACTTAGATAAGTAAATGAACAAATAAATAAAATTGAATTATATTGCATTGATTGCATTGCTAAAGTTTTGAGACAAAATAGGTGATGTAAGATTAAGTAATAAATAATTAAAATCCAATTTCTAGAGTTCTTTTGATCATAGCTAGAAAATGTGACGTTGAGAAATCAAGTAAATAAAGTATGAATTTATCTTCTGATTTAAATAAGTTTGATATTTAAAACTTAACTTAAATTTATAATAGAGATTCTCATTAACAAAAATAAGTTAAAATACGTTTCCTATTTAAATTAATAAGATCACATATCACACTTCAATTAGGTTGCTGTTTGGAATAAATCATAAAACAACATTGTATTTTATTCACCAGCGCCAGGCCTCGAAAGTACAAGTTTCCGAGAAGATAAACACGTCTACAGAAGGAATTACTAAAAATAAATGAGTGAGCTAGAATTCCCCAGGTCACAGGAGACAATTCGTTAGAGCAGCGCTCCCTCCCCCTTTTCCTTCATAACAAAGTTTCATGTGCGTCCGCTATACGGTATGCATAGTTTTCAAATCCATCACTCTATAACTCCTTGTTAACCGAAAACTTGTATATTCAGATTACAAATAATGGCGATGTATATGAAATGTTTATGTCATTTTTCTTAGGAACTAACGTTCTGTTTACCAAATGCGTATAGAGGGAAATCATAATTGAGCAATAGTACAGATAATTGAATTTAGAAGGGCTTTGGACATTTTCTAAATATTTTGTTGTTTTTATTCTCTGATATTATATATGTTTGTCGCATGAATAGTGTTAGCCTTTAGTATTTTTTTATCAGAGCATCCACATCTTTTCTTTCATGTTATAATGATTTTGAAGTATGCCCGAATGAATAATGATGAATGCAGTCTAAATATGGTGTTGTGCATGTATGATATGGAAATCACTTTGGTATCTGATCGGGGTGTAATTTACACACACGGAAGTTTGATTTGTGAAATCTTCACTCGAAACCAATTTCATTGATATATTTACCTTATTTAAACTTGCTTATAATCTTATACTTTTCATTCACCCTTTTAATAATTCACCCTTTTCTTTCACGCAGACACATCAATTGATAAAGTGTTCGAACAGAAAGTGTTTTCATCAGAAATGGGTAATTATAGAATATTGATAAAATGTCATTATGTGCATATGAATTATTTCTAAAACTTCCTATTTGTTTGCATTGCAGTACCCTCTAAAGGTTCATCAATATTTCATGTTTAAAGTCTAATAAAAAATCTAAATAAAAGAATATATCACTTCCAACTTGTCATACTTTGCATAAACAGCCGTCCATTTTGCCTGTGTATAGAACCAGCCTACAATTATAATTGTTTGAAAAAGGCAACAAACATGTGTTAAAAGTATGTAAGAACAGAATGAAATCTGTAATTGACAAATAGACTTTTGATATGTTTCTGAAAGACAATACGGGAGTGCTTCATTGTAAAAATAACCTGAAAAATGACCCCCCCCCCCCCCCCCCCAGAAAAAAAAAAAAAAAAAAAAAAAACGAATTAAATGCTTAAAGGTACGCTTAAATTTTAAAACCTGGAAATTTGACTTAATTTAATACTTTGTATTTTTTATTTTAATATATTTACACGCACTGTGGTAACTTTGTCATGGAGAGCACATTGCGTTTTATCACAAATAAAAAATCACTTTAAAACAACACGTGATTGTTCTCTTTCTTGAAGTAAGTCCCGTCACAGCCAGGCAGGGGAACCGGGTAGGCAAATGCTCATATTAAGTCTGTGCCTCTTTTACACCAAAACTCATAGTGGTGCTTCTAAAATGAAAGGAGGCTTATACCATGTATACGTAGCATAATACATACATACAAATGTCATATGATATAGCCCAAAAGCGGTTTTTTAAAACACCAAAAATCAAATCAAATCAATCACTAGTGCACGGAATTTTCAATTTAATTTACACATAATAAATATAATAATTTACATTATAAAA
Organism: Mytilus californianus; assembly: GCF_021869535.1. Taxonomy (NCBI): domain Eukaryota; kingdom Metazoa; phylum Mollusca; class Bivalvia; order Mytilida; family Mytilidae; genus Mytilus; species Mytilus californianus. The sequence goes on from NW_026262723.1 coordinate 2,964,168, forward strand.
AACTAAATTCTCATATAATATATGTTTCTGATATATATGAAGGAAAGAAGATGTGAGGCATACGTGAGGCATACAGCGAACAAACAACAAAACAAAAAATGAGATCGAGGTTATACATTATACGTTGTAACTGTAAATGATGAATTTGATCATAACCAGGATATGACGGGACAAAAAAAATGAAAACAACATCTATTGATTTCATGCTTCCGAAGCGCTTTTCTGGATTTACCTTCATCAGGAACGCTCAATGTCGAAAATTTGAAAGCCGAGGATGTTTAAGAACCAAAACAGTTGAAGAGCTATACGATCAAAAAGTACTTAAAAAAAGCCAAATTTATCTAAGGTCAACTTTGCCTGAGGGAGTTGAAACCTTAGTTTCTTTGTAATTTCAAAATTTATAAACGGAAAATTTTAGAAAGGTTTGTTGTAAATCATATCTTGACTACTGAGCTGATGATACCCTCGGGGACTGATAGTCCACCAGCAGAGGTATCGACCCAGTGCTGTAAAAAATGAAAACAACACGTTATTAATTTCATGCGTCCGAAGCGCTTTTCTGTAGTATGATTTGTTTTTAATATTTCTTAGTAGTCTATTAAACAATCGAAAGGAATAAATAAATATTCATATTACATTTTAATTAGTAGCAATCATAGCCGGTGCTGCAAGTGGTGTATCATTGGTTATTTTTGTGGTTATTATAGCCATCATTAAGTTCAAGAATAGGTAAGTATATACATATCCTGCACTTTTTGATAATTTTATTATTAATGGATGCAAGAAAAAAACAGATGTCATCGTACATGTAACTGTAATGAATTATTTTGAATTTCATCAACAACCCTAAAAAAAAAAATGCGGTATGACTGCCAATGAGTCAATTATCCACAAGATTTCTAATGATGTTGGTGTTATCAACTATAGGTCCCCATAAATCCTTCAACACAGAGTAAGCTTCAAAATGCTCTGACATGACACCATATAGATCCCAATAAATCCTTCAACACAGAGTAAGCTTTAAAATGCTCTGACATGACACCATATAGATCCTCATAACTCCTTCAACACAGAGTAAGCTTCAAAATGCTCTGACATGACACCATATAGGTCCCCATAAATCCTTCAACACAGAGTAAGCTTCAAAATGCTCTGACATGACACCATATAGGTCCCCATAAATCCTTCAACACAGAGTAAGCTTCAAAATGCTCTGACATGACACCATACAGGTCCCCATAAATCCTTCAACAAAGAGTAAGCTTCAAAATGCTCTGACATGACACCATATAGGTCCCCATAAATCCTTCAACACAGAGTAAGCTTCAAAATGCTCCGACATGACAAAATGTAAAACAACACAATTTTGAAAAACTAACTGCCTGATTTATGATGAAACAATAAACGAAAAGAAAAAATATGACAGACAGCAACCCTCAACAGCAGCTGAATTACAGGCTCCTGACTTAGGGCAGGCACACATTACGAACGGGGTTAAAAAATATGTTAGCGAGCGCAAAACCATCTCCATAAACTGGGACAGTGGTGAAACAGCACATCACAAGAAAATTGTACACATCAGCTGAAAAAGCTGACCTCATCAAAACGGCACAAATCACAAGAATCAACATAAAAGTGTAATGTTCTTAGGTACCGGGAATAACTCAATGCCATGTAATTATAAATAATCACCTGTCGCAACACGCGTAAAACGTCGACATATAGCTATCAAGACGATAAGTTTACGGACTGTCCATGATGTTGCACATGCTACATGTATCTATGGATTATTTTGTCATTCGTATTATCACTTTGATAGTCATATTACAATCTCACTAGATGATTTCAAAAGGGAAAAGCAACTAAATTCCGTTCAAAACCGAAATAACTAGTATAAAACTTGAGAAAATGTACTTGTTATTTATTATGTTAATTTATTCCGATGAAAACCACTAGCAACCTATTGCATTCAAGAATTAAAAAAAGTGCAAAATCCTTTCTTGGCCTATATGACAACAGCGGTATGTTAACGTTTAATTTAATCACCATTTTTCTTTCTATCTGTTATATACGGAAGCGTATTAGGGCCATCCTTTTTTTTCAAATTGTCGACTTTAATCTTGGAATTATGTTATAGGTTATAGACTTTCCGATTTGAATTTCCCTATTTCGGTATTTTTGTTATTTTACTTTTTTCTATCTGTTCTAGGTCAAACAGAACATTAGGCAAACGTTACGAGGTGAAAAGTAGAGCATTTACAGAAAGTATGGCTTTTTCCGACAATCGAGAATCCAAGATGGCCAGCAACGATCTTCAAAGAATATCAGATGGTAATCAAAATTACCATATGATTGATGAGGAGACTTTTCTGTCCAACAGAAAAGACAATGATAGTAGTAAAGACTTAACTGGTAGGGAGCAGAAGTGTGATGCCGAAAAAGACGAAAATGGCAGTAGAAACAGCGACTCTGGAATTGATGTTAACCTAGACGAAAAACATTCTAAGCCGAAAACCTCAGCGAAAATTGAGGGCGTTGATAAACCATATATAAAACCTGACGGAGATGTGGAGCACGTATATACAAAGTCTGTAAAACGTGCTGAAATAACTGAAAATGACAATTCTTACACCGTTAACACTGAAAGCAAAGACAAATCAAAACTGAACTCTGAAAATCTGGAGCTTAACAAAACAAATGAAAGAGATAAGACGAATGGCGGTGAGATAATAGAAGACGACGAAGAAGTCTATATTAACGCTTATTCTGCCTCTTCGTCAGATTCAACAAAAGCAGTAAACAATGTTGATATTGAAAACAAACACAAATTAGAACAGAACTCTGGAAATCTGGAGATTAAGGAATCAAATGAAATTGAAAAGACAAATGGCGAAGAATATCTAGAAGACGATGATGAAGTCTATGTTAATGCTTTTTCTGCATCTTCATCAGATTCCATAAAAGCAGTAAACAGTGAAACATGTACTGAATCACTTCGTTCTGCAGTTGCAAAAACGGACAATGATGACGTATACGATTTTGCCGTACCCGTTGACAACGACGAAAAGGTCGAGGAAAAGACGAAAAATGAAAAATCCGATATTTCACATGTAAACAACATAAATATAGAAGCAGACGATCACTATGAGGTTTCTAAGGAAACTCCAAACAAATTAGAAACAGTTTCTGAAGATGCCATTTATTACAACGAGCAAGAAGATGATGATGATGTTATATATCATAATGATGAAATGGATAACAATAAAACGTCTCAAGAAAACGCGGAAGATGATACTTACGACTGTGCAATGAGTACAATCCCACATGAGAAAACTTCTGATGATATATATGATTCAACAAAAGAAAGCGATTACGATGTGACTCAACATGCAAGTGAAAAGAAGAGGTTTTTTATCCGACCGTCTACCGATGACAATTATGACCACTGTGAACTACCTACTGAAAGGGAGGATTATGATTTAGTGGAACTACCGGAAAATTGTTAATGTTTTATTGCATTGCCTTTAAGAAGAAATCTTCTTCGTTCTCTTCTTTTTCTTCTTCTCTCTTTTTCCTTTTTCTTCTACTTCCATATTTTGTTCTTCTCACAGGATTTCTCATGGATTTTGGTATGCAGACGTATTATACAACAACGATGTGTCACACGGCGTGTGGCCATGACTTTTGACTTCAAAGTCAAAATAATTGATTATTTAGGGCATTTCTTGTCCGTTCATAACCTTTTTCATCCTTTTGACATAGGGTTTATTCCGTATTTTGGACGATTTGTTGTGAATCATTAAAGGTGACCTTCAACTTTGACTGATGACCTCAAGGTCAAATAATTGCATTTAGGGAACATTTTCATGTCCACTCAAAATCAAATTTATTGCTCATAATGTCAAGACATTTCAAGTGCGCCTTCAAATGTATAGAATTTGCCCCGGGGATCATTTAACACCACCATATAAAATGATTTGCTAAATATCTCAAAAATAGTTCAGTTCCCCACTCTTAAATCATGTATATTCTTAAATGCGCCCTTTTTTATTAGTTCAGCAATCGGGGTCGTACCCTCTTCCCCCTTTCCTCTTAATATTATGAATAATCAAATATGTCAAAACTTGTCCATATTCACATCCGGATCCCTTACACAGCCATATGCATGGTCAAAACTGGTCCATATTCACACCCCTTACACAGCCATGGTATATGTTCTGAACAGCCATGACATGAACTTGTCAGTGTACCACATGTTTTGTTCCTGTAATATCGTAAAGTGCTTAAAAAGTAGAATAACAAAAATATCGAACCCCAAGGAAAATTAATCAAAACGTGAAGTCCCTTATCAAATGGCAAAATCAAAAGCTCAAACACATCAAACGAATGGAAAACAACTGTCATACTCCTGACTTGGTACAGGCATTTCCTTATGTAGAAAATGGTGGACTCATATGGGTCTTATAGCTAGCTAAACCTCTCACTTGTATGACAGTCGCATAAAATTCCATTATATTGACAACAATGTGTGAAATGTCTCCACACAACTGATCAAAGTTCTATCCGTAAACAATATATAATCGAAATTGTCATTACAAAACTTTTCTAATGCATCACTGACTTGGTCATTGGGGTCATTTTATTAAAATTTAAAAATACCGAGAATAATAAAGATCCCCAGGGGTATTATCCAAACAAATTCTTATTTGCCATGACAGTATTTTTCCTAGATATGAATGTCTTTTTGTGCGTTGCATTAACAGCATAGACATCTTTTGACAAGGGGAGAATTATAATTGTTTTAATTGATTAACATAGTTCAATCTAATTTTAAATCAAATTTCTTTAAATAATCATTTAACAACTTTCTTTCAGCAATATATGCATGTATATATATATTTTTTTATTTATTTTATTAGTATATGATATTATATAACAGATCAAAAAGGTGTAAATATGTTGAAAGTGATAAATAGGAATGTTAACCAAATTGAATGTTTTATCAAAAATATATATTGACATTTATTGTTTTTAGCTTTACATTCGATTGAATGTAATTAAAAGATTTGAAAAATTACGTACAGACAAATTTTCTCTTTCCGCTATCTCTTCATTGTCAATCAAAATGTATAACCCTCTAATTCAATAATTGCAATACCAAATACTAAATTAATGGCTGAAAGTCATGTTATAGAGTATTGCCTATACGAGAACATTATTTTTCATATAAAAAATGATTCACGTATGCGGAAAAGTTTATCAATATTTCTGTTGGTAAAAATATACACATTAAAAAAATCATTTATGTAACTTTACAGAAACAGTGTATAAAGATTGTAATTATTCATTTACGAAACGAAAAAAATTTCGTCAAGACAAAAAAAAATGCACTTAAGCGAAGTGCACGAAATATACAGAAACGTATATAAGATAAGATAAGATAAGATAAGACAAGATATTTTATTAGTATAAAATCCAAACAGACCGGGAACCACAATTACAAAATTCATATAGTTCCCTTTAATTAAAGTGTATTTTTTCTATATTTTTGTCTTTCCCTTTCTAATTCATTTCTTAGTTTTTAATGGGGTGGAAATGAAAGAAGAGAGCTGAAATAAATTTTTGGATCTTGTATTTTAACTGATTCTGATATGGAAAGAGTGATTAACCCAGGTGCAAAAAAGTTATATTTATAGTTTTCGGAACATCTCTTGACTTGTCCGTGGCCTGGGGTATGCATGTGTATTGGCTATATTTATAAGATGTTAAAGTGCAATCTTTGTGAATGTTGGATATATTTTTGGACTAGTACTGTACATTACACACACAAAAGATTTGACAAAAAGACTAGGTGCATATTTTTTTAATGAGACAAAACGTTATTAAGAACTAATAGAGGAATTTAATTTTGATCTGTGGCCAACAATCGGATTGCTACTAAATACAAACACAAGTAAACAATAAACAATGTATTGAATATATATATTGCATGGCAAAATGTGCTGGAAAATACGAAAATAGATACAGGCAGGAGTAAGCCATAATATGATTATATATAAGTGTAATTTAGGTTTAATATACGATGTCGTGGCTTAGAAATACTAAGCTGCAAATACACTGTCGGAGACTTGAATAACATACAGTATTCTTAAACTCTGCAGATGAACATTAAAGTATTATTTTATATACGTTGTAACATAAATTTTGATTAAATTTGTTTAATTGTAAATCTTAACCAAATGATGTCTCCTTGAGACCGTACTCGCCCATCATAAAAATTCGTTGGTTTGTTTGTTGGTGTTTGTCGCCGCTTTCAGCGTCATTATATTAAACATGATGGTACGTTTTTATTGGTGGAGGAAGCCCTCCTAAATACCCGAAGAGAACCACTGACAACCGGCAGGAAAACTGCCAACCCCTTTAAATTACGATCAAAGCCGACACATGTCATGAGCGCCGTTCAGAATCACACTCGACAAAAAAGAGAGACGGAAGATACAAAAGGGATACTCAATTTCATAAGTCGACAAAAACTGACAACGTCAAGGCATAAAAGGAAAAACGACAAAGATACAAAAACTTTACAAAAAACAACATAGAAAAAAATTAAAGACTGAGCAACACGAACCCAACAAAAACCGGGTGTGATCTCAGTTGTTCAGGAAGGGTAAACAGATCCTGCTCCACATGGGGTAGCCGTCATGTTGTTCATGTAAGTACATATTAGATGATGTCACATTTGAGAAAAAATTAAAAAAAGGGGGGGGGGGGTTGACAGGCTAGTAATCACTGTATTTAAACTACTTGGGCAATCGAATCACCTGAATTATAAAAATAAGGGGCTGAGGTTGATTGTCAATGAGACAATTATCCACTAGAGACTAACTGACATGGATATAAGTAAATATAGGTCTCCGTTCGGTCTTCAACAATGCAGGAGTTCTCGCAAACACAAATATCACAATGACAGCAATGGCTGACATACAGCAAAACATGGCCTCTATGTAGAGCAATTTGGAACAAAGAAATAAGATTTAATGGCGTTCTTTTTTTATTTTTAATCTTTAGTATTGTCGATACAAATGTGTTTCTGCTTTATACCGATCTGATGTGAGTTAAGTTCTTTTCAACTGATTTTTATAGTTTGTTCTTATGTTGCATTGTTATAACACTGTTCTAGGTTAGGGAGAGGGTTTGGTGCCGGCAAACATGTTTAACCCCGCCACTTTCTGTATTCGCATGTCTTAAGTCAGGAGCCTGTAATTAAGTGGTTGTCGTTTGTTGCTGCATATCATATTTGTCGTTTGCTCTCTCTCTCTCTCACTCTCTCAAGGAACCTGGTTAAACAAAGACGACTATACGTGTTATTCTTACATAGACTCACTGAAATGATGCACAGAATATTTTGACAGAATAATGGACAAATGACGCCTCCACGAATTATTATTTGACCTTCATGATTGTTACATAACTGAATGAGACTTGTCACCAGATTTGTACTTGCAGTAGCAACACTACCGGTGCCGCACGTGCAGCAGGAACTGCTAACCCTTCCGGGGAAAGTGAGTTCATCACGGTTTTCTGGTGGGGTTCGTCTTACTTTTCTTTGTATAGTGTTTTGTGAACTTGGATGGAGAATTATCTCATTGGCACTCATATAGTGCACATCTTCTTATATCTATTGTTCGTCGTTTTGTCGTTTTCGTTTTGTTTTTATTTGCAGTTCATCCCGGTTTTTTTGGTGGGGTTCGTGTTGCTCATTCTTTAGTGTTCTATGTAGTGTTTTGTGGACTTGTTCGTCTTTTCGGTTTTTTGTTTTATTTTCCCAAGGAGCAAAGCGTTGTTACGTTTTTCTTTGACTTATTAGTTTAAATATTATATCTACTTGATATCTTTCGACTTTTTATTACATTCTTTGTCAGTTCAACTTTCAAATATCACACCGTTACTTAGAAATAAATGTTACGGTGTTTATATATCTCAACTTGTACGATTCGCTCGTGTATGTAACAATGTTTTAGATTTTAATGAGAGAAATTTATGTATTACTGAAAAATTATTACACCAGGGTTTTCGATATCACAAACTAGTCAAAACATTTACTAAATTTTATCATCGGTATAAGGACATCATTCGTAAATATAGCTCAACATGCAGACTTCTCATACGTTCAGGTATTTCACATCCAATTTTTTATGGAAATATTCTTTATAAAGCACAAAAATGTCAGTATTCACCTCTGAAGCTAACAAAACCTTTAAATAGACTTATTAAAAAGGGATATAGTTACGATACTGTTGTCAGGTCATTAAAGATTGCATATTTTGGCTTTAATATTGATTCACTTATAGGGTCTTTGCATCGGCACTAAACACATTTATTTAAAAACCAGTTGTTGGCATGACACGGGTTATGTTCTTCTTATATATGTTATGATGGTATGATACTAAACCCCTAACGGGAAGGATTGTGCCTGATATTCATATGATGAAGACATAATCTTTCAATCAGTTTAATTGAAGTCTGGAGCTGGCATGTCAGTTAACTGCTAGTAGTCAGTTGTTATTTATGTATTATTGTCATTTTGTTTATTTTCTTGGGTTACATCTTCTGACATCAGACTCGGACTTCTCTTGAACTGAATTTTAATGTGCGTATTGTTATGCGTTTACTTTTCTACATTGGCTAGAGGTGTAGGGGGAGGGTTGAGATCTCATAAACATGTTTAACCCCGCCGCATTTTTGCGCCTGTCCCAAGTCAGGAGCCTCTAGCCTTTGTTAGTCTTGTATTATTTTTAATTTTAGTTTCTTGTGTACAATTTGGAGTTTAGTATGGCGTTCATTATCACTGAACTAGTATATATATGTGTTTAGGGGCCAGCTGAAGGACGCCTCCGGGTGCGGGAATTTCTCGCTGCATTGAAGACCTGTTGGTGACCTTCTGTTATTGTCTGTTCTATGGTCGGGTTGTTGTCTCTTTGACACATTCCCCATTTCCATTCTCAATTTCATATATTTTAGAATCAACTAATACAATGTTGACCTTCACCAGACTAAATGTACTTATAAAAACACTAGGAAAGACAGAAAAAGATAAAAACAAAAGTGATCTAAAAAATTAGCAAATTGGCACAGACGAAAAATAATATTGAGTGCACTAGCTTGTTATGTCTGTATGAAACAAGTAAAACTGAAGGCTTTGACGTGAATTAAAAGTCAACATTCCTGAAAAAAATGTAGTTGAAAATGCCAAATCAACTTATCCATCACACTCTTTTCGTTGCTTATAAAGTTATATCCTGCGAATAGCTATATACCTTCCAAAAAACTTCAGTAACTATAGTACAATTTTTCCTCAGTAGTTTTTACAAAAAATATTTGTTCAACTTTAAAATCATGTTTTCAGTTCCATGTCAGTAAAATTTTCCGATGCTTTTCACATCTTTCAAAAAAATATTTTGAACTCAACGATCCGCTTCTGCCATATGTTAACGCCAAATGATAGACTATATTAAGTAAACTTGAATTGAATATTTAGAAAGGATAGAGAAAGGTAAGCTAGAGAGCCGTTAGCATGTTTCTAAATAGTTTATAACTGGCGGAGAAAGTGACATTATTTTCGATTATTAAATTTTTCATCTTAAAAGTGTCCAGTGGCAAATATTTCACGAATATTCAGAACGAGAACAAATTAATAATAAACACAATCGGTAAATTCTGCTAGGTAGGTCAAGCAGGATGAGCAGCAAGGAATTAAAACTGCTACTCGAAACGAGTCGGATAGTTTGCTCTGCTTCAGACTACCTGTGGACCTTTTACAAAGTTGTTCCAAGGTTGATAAAAGTGAAGATTGAAGACTCACGCACCCTGCACGGGGGTCAGATTTTACATCCCCATTCCGACTGGACTTGAATGCGTATAATTACATCCCGCACATCCAAACGGACGCCCCATTATTTAAGTATATAGACTAGAATTAAAAAACCAGCATGATAATCATATACATTAATCAAAAGCGAAAATACATAATAACATTGTCTGCATGCTGTGTTTCTCGTCGAGGTTGTGTGAGTTTTTAAGATGATTGACGTCAAATTTATACAATATGATAACTTGTTCAGTGTAATGGCCTGACCATTAAGTATAACCACGATTGGGCTCAAGCATTAAGACTATCAGGTGCTGAAAATTTATTCTCAAAACCAATCTAACGAATGGTAAAGAGCTGAAAATACAAAATAAAATACAATTTTACAATGTGTTCAATTAAGGTTATAATGTATGAATGTCAAGTGTAGACAATAGCAAGGTCCATAGAACGCGAAATAATCAGTGGCGTAGGTAGACTTATAATGCTGTGCACACAGAAGTTTTTCCGAAATTTTTTGACCCTTTTTTTGCAGAAAATGAATCTTTTTTCGATCTCAGATGGTTAAAAAGATGCGCCTCAAAGGTCATATAACCAATTCATCAATGCAAAACTATTCAATGATGGTTGGACTGTCGGTCGACTCGTTCGTAGGTGCATGCGGGTCCATCGGACACAAACAAATAATATGCCTATCAATCAATATTCGTGGTAAGATTGTTGTTCCAATTCCATATACTAGTGAGCGCCTTGATCTCTTTTGATTAGGGTAAATCATGGTTAATTGAATGCATAGTTAAGAAACATATTTTTGTGAGACAGAATTTACTACAAAAGTTCGCTAAATGATCCGTTAAAATGTCGTTGTCCTGACTGTGCCTTCTAGTTTAAAGATACTAAGCTCTGGTTTAAGGGATCCGAGGGCCGCTTATGGTCCCCTGCAGGTCCAGGACAGCGCCCGAGGAAGTCTGGGGATAAAGCCCCAGATGTTCAGCAACCAGAGAGGGTAATTTTGAAGTTGAAGTATGCACAGTTAAGTGTTTTGCCATATATCAAATCAAAGACCTAAAACTGACTAAAAAAATCATTCTAAAAACTTTGCAATGCTCGCCAATTTATTATGCTTCAGAGAAAGAAAGGGCTAGAGAACTGGATCATCTCATGACATATATATGTTAACATACGAAAACAAAGCAATTAAAACAATAAATTTTTAATTTGGTAATATATGAATGTGACTTTCGTATGTAAGACTGAAGTTAACAACCGAGGTCCTTTAGGAGAGTAACATTTTCCTTCGCCTAGCATTGTTAAACGTGTCAACAACTTCTTTAGTGTCAATGTCAAAATCAGAATGAACGTGCAGCAGCTTGCACTGCTGCAAGTGAAGAAAGTCTTTCTCGTCCCATGGTCGATCTCAGATACGTTTTTACGCGTTTCAGAGCGCTGAAAGAGCGTTCAGGAGTAGCGCATGAGGGTGGCATGGTGAGAAGTATTTGCAGAACACAGAATATATCTGGGTAAAGTTCTTTCGACGTCATCTCCAATGTTGCACAGAGTTGGTCTGGTTTCTTAGATGGATAAATATCCCATCGCGCAACCCATATTTTAATTTCGAGAAGAAACTATTATGATTTTTTATGATTTTTCTTTTTGCCATTTCGTTTGTGCACGCAGGTGCGTCGTTGCGTCAATGCATACCCAACTATATCAGTCCTATTCAGGACCGATAACTCTGTCGATAAATATTGTCGGGTAAACAATGTTGTTGAAATCAGAGCAATTGTATTATATGTCTCTGTTGAAATGTATACAATAACAATTTTTTTTACACAAGTTTAACTTTATATCGATTTATTGAATGCCTGGATTTTGCTTAAAATATTGAATTAAAAAAATAAATAATAAAATCATATTCAATGAAATCTCGTTTAATTTTTTACGAAATAATACAAAATCCATTTAAATTAAAATTTGAATCAAAATATTTCTTTAAAATAATTATAGAAACATAAATATTAATTTGATTATCTTTTAAAGCAAAAATTATTTTTTAAAGATTTTTTTTTATAATATTCATATTTTCTTAAAGTTTATTATGATACATACTTCTTCTGGTTTGACACGGGGAAGAGAAGATATTTATTTTTACAGTTATGAAAACTTTTGTATATCACAAAATTTAAACTCTGGTAATACATGTATACACAGGATGTTTAATGTCACCTGGTTGCTTTTGCTTTGCACGTCTACCTGACAATATATTGTAACAGTTATGTAACATTACATCCAAAGTCAGAGTTCACCTGTTCGTCAAGTGATGGGATTTTGAAGGTATGGAATATTTATCTATAATAATTGTTGGGATTTTTTTCTCTCTTGGGACGTAAATATTTTTTTGTTCAAAAAGGAATGTATAAATATATTTCTAAAGAAAGATAAATTATACAGAAAACAGGAAAAAAACCTTTTAAGAAAAGAAGAGAAAAATTTTATTATAAAATTTTATTGTTAACTATTTTCTGGTAACAGTACATCCTGGATATCTGTCAAAATAAAATGTTCCCGTGTCACACTTAAAATAATATTTTTTTAATCAATAAATTTTGAAATCAATCATATCGAAATATCACCAAAGAAAATAACAGAAACATCAGAGATTCTACATAAAAATTAAATTAAATCAAGGAAAGTCTTACTATACAAATCCTCGATTTGATGCAACATTTCCATATACATCATCCGCCATTTTGAAAAATCCCGAAATATTCACTTTTTTAAATCGATTTTTGACCGAAATTGCCCAGAAATTAAACTGTTTTAAATAGTATTTTTCGCCAGATATATGTTTGAATATACTTAATCGATTTGCAAAGTTTTATTTTTATTAACGGAATTTCTTTATTTGTTATACAAGTAGACATGGGTATCGGTACATTTAGCATTGAGTCAACGGAGAAATAACGAGAAAAAGTACATGTTTTTACGATTCTCCAGTGACAGAATTTAATCAAAAATTAAACTGTTAGGACCAACATTGTTTGATAGAAATATGTTTGAATATCAAGGATTGATTTGCAAAAGTTAGAAAACGGGTCAGGTTCATGAGAAAGCTAAACTTTATTGAAGCACCTATGCATTTTATATGGGGCAATATAATACAAAATGGCGGCTAGTATACGTCACAAAAGTCACGTGATGTCTGACTTAGTTGGATATGGTAGCTACGCCACTGAATTATAAGGCTGCAGTTATTAAAGGCGAAGTTTCCAGTATGTCACGGATAAAGAGTTCAACTATGTGAAGAACGATTTGAAGGCATCAAATACAAAGTTATAAATGTAACTCACTCTGTGGTTAGCCACGAATTGTGTCCTAGATGACGTTTGTACTTCTCCAGTTCTGGAATGACCTTGCAATATTCAGTTCGAGATACGTGTAAGAAAAGGAAAGGCAACGATGATACGATGTTTAAAGTTCTTACAAGCTCTTATAAGGTTAAAGATGAATAATCCTCCTCAACTGGAACACATAAATGATTAAGAATATAATCAAACGAACTATAAAAATTGAGGAAAGGCGTAACAGAATCAAAGTTCATACTTCTTATAAAAAACCAATATAATACTATACTACAAAATAAGCGAAAGGATTAATAAAAAAGTTAAATAAAAACTAGGGTTAACCCTAACTATTTGACAATCAAGACTCTGCTTACACAGGAAAAAAAAACAAGGCTCTACTTACAAGGGAAACAAACAAGGCTCTGCTTGCAAAGGAAACAAAGAAGGCTCTGCTTACACAGGAAACAAACAAGCCTCTGCCTACACAGGAAAAATAGTCTGAGTTCAGACAAACCTGTGCAACTAGAAAATTTGTTAAGGCCTGATACGTAGGATGTAGCTATCTTATGGATAAATAAACTTTTTGTTTCAGCAAACCAAACATAGTGTTGGATTTTGACGTGGATTGTTTTTCGTTGCTACAGAAAGAAGATGTTAAATTAAATAATGTTAGGTAAAATATTTGAGATGTTCCCCTCAAGTATTAATCATATAATATTGTAATGACTGGTATGACCAATAAAAGGATATCAGCAGAACAATAGGTGATTAGTCTGCTTTGTATATGTAAGAGAATGATAATCCGTTTCTTCATGATTAAGTACGAGCGTTAGCGAGTACTTATCATGAAGTAAGGGATTATCATTCTCTTACAAATTTAGAATAGTGTAAAGTGCTCAAGGCTGAAATGATCCCTTGATTAGTTTTATTCAAAAATTAGTTTCATTGTCAGTATGGTCAGTGTAAATTAAATGTTTATTATTGATGCATGACTTCATTTTTCAGCATTTCATTTATGGGTTAGTTTTAGTGATGTAAGGACTTTTTTTTTATAATTTGGAAAATATTTTAAAAATGTGTTATAGACATTAGGTGACACAACAGTACAAAGAAAAGGTAGAAATTGTATATGTTTCCTGATTGTGAGTATGAATATAATCATGTAATATTCTAGTGAGGAATTATCCTTTTTTTTTAATTACAGTTTAAATCAATAAATACATTTGAGTTGAAACTAATTTTATTTCACAGCCAATATTTTTGCCCGGCTATTTAAATCAAATACTATTTCATTTGGAAATGTTCTAATAAAAAGCCTTTAAAAGTTTTAAATATACATTGTAATCAAATTCCTGTTTTTTTTTAATAATTTTATAGGAATATTGGAAATAACTATTCTTCACAACCGCTGGGTCAGTAATCAGAGTTTTGGAAAGCTAAAGATTTAGGTTATTTTTTTTATTTTAAAACTTGTTTTCCCTTTTATTTTGCATTGCTTTGATATTGTTTATATTTTAGTAATTTGAAGTTATTAATATATTCATAATAACATTAAAGGTACAAATTTTACTGCACCAGTAAACTTCAACATATTTTGATTTTTTTGTTTGTTTCAAAATACAACTTTAAGTCAGGTTCAATCACTGTGATAAATCCTTTCAATCTGATAAATGTGCTTCGGGGCAGTTGTAACTCATTTATAGAAACTCTTTGTTTTGAACTATAAAAAGACGCAAATAATTGGATTATCCCTTACTAAGAACATGATTTACATTTATTCCTCACAATTACGAGCCAGCAAATTCTACAATTTCATTGGTCGAGAGCACTTTGCTATATTCTAAACTTGATTGGTTTCATGTTTCGTGCTAAACGCCCGGTGGAAAAATGTGGCATGCATATTTAGGAACAGAAGTCAGAAATATCAATTGAAACCAAAGCTAGATTCGGGATGAAGAACGAAATTATATCCTATATATTTCGAAAACAAAATCTCAAAATGTTTAAGGATAATAAACAAAATCAACAATTTATATATTTCCCGGTCGTTTAATACAAAATGGCTTCGAGTAAGCTGCCTTTAAGTTTTTGAGTATTGGTAGTAAGATAATGGATATTTTCAAAGGGAATGAATTTATCCAAAACAAGGTATAAAAGGAAACTTAATAGTGTTTAGTATTAGGTATTAAAATGGAAAAATGAATATTCAATGCACACAATGATTTTGTTTTATCCAATTCCTGATCCCAAGCGCTTGTGGAACATGCATGACACAATTACCACTGGACGTTTAGCAACAATCAATAAGATCATCGGGATAAACTTATTATAGAAAAAGGGGGAAACATAGGATCCTTGTCTTCTATATAAGAACATACTCACACCTTCTCGTTCCATAGAAAATCAGTATGTGCGCATCATTTTTCATTGGAACATGCCTTTCCACGCATTATAAAATGTTGAACATATAACAATAGTTTTTTAAATATCAAGTTTTAAAAATAAGTGTTTTCTTATTCAAAGAAAAATAATCTCAAACCTGAATTGTGATTTTTTTGTCCTGTGACTTTCTGTCCTAATTCCTTGGAGTTATTGTTTCAACACTTGTAGGAAAAGGCGGTTAATCAATCTATCCATCTTTGACTTTTTTATGATGCCCTCCCTAACCTGATTCAAAAACGATGGGTCATGTTAAACACTCATAGATGAAACTTATTGTTATATTCATGATTCAGAGGCAGTAGTTATTATATCCTCACATTCTATGGTTGTCGATCTCATGAATATGATGTGGTTAAAAACCGAAAGTAGAATTTAGTCTGAAGAACATATCTCTGTGACGTAGACAATGTGAAATACTCTGCAATGACATAAGGTTGCCGAGGGGTTTTAACAAAAACTATGGTATAATTTACGATACACCGACAAATATCCAAAAAAAAAAAATGGAATATCTTGTTTAACTTAATATAGCAACTTTCGCTGCTTAAAATTTCTTATTTCATTTTTTTTTTTATTTTAAAAATAATCAGTTAAAATACACCCTTTTCGGGTCTTACACGTGAAACTCCACCTACTTTCTTAAAAACATCACGTGCTTTTGAAACAGCGGGAATATCAGTTGGACAAGATTCTTCGACAGCGATGGATGGATGGACATTTACATTGGAGTCGGATAACGTTACAGACGGAAACACGTTGAAGGAATTAGATTTTCTGGATATGCTTTGCGACGGAAAAAAAAAGACATCAGCCGAAGTCACCTATCTTTTATATGTAGGACTAAATTCCTATATTCGATGGTTTGTACTCGGTAATCAGTATACGTGAATAGAAGATGGCGTCAATTAAATCAGAACATCGTTTTCTTGAAATCCGTTAAAATTTTAAAAATCAGATGACTTTCCTCCGTCTAATTCTGATTTAAATGACGCCATTTTGTATTCGCGTATACGGATTACCGAGCACAAACCATTGAGTATAGAAATTTAGTTCCAAGAAAGATAACTCTAAATGTATCCTTTCCTCAGTACTGAGAGACCAACTTCATCCGTCTAACGTTATGACATACATGTTTAGGTCTATGAGTCGTGGTGCATAGCAAAAAAAGTCTTGATTTTGGAAGAAAAGGGGGTCTTCAATTTGTATTCTATTTGGTAGGCCTTTTTTCTTTATTCCTATTTTTTTTGCTATGTAATGGATACATATTATTACCATATTTTTCTCTATTCTCTCTTTATTTTGATGTCAATTTTCTCTATTTCATCATTTTTGTTACTCGTGAAATCAAGAAAGCGAAAACGAGAAAACGCGAAGGCGGAAACGCGAAAACGAGAAATGGATTTCTCGATTTCGCTTTCTCGCTTTCTCGATTTCCCGATTTCCCGATTTCTCGATTTCACGTTTGCAAAGTGAAAGGAAAAAACGCCAAAACGCGAAAAGGCGAATTGGCCGCATCCGGCCACCATACTATTGTGTATTTAAAAGTGAGTTATTTCAGATCAAACATACTTAAAAGATGCATAAGCGACAAATGACCCAACGATCTAAAATTAATCTGCTTTTGTTAAGTATGACGACAAATCAACCAAAGATTTAAAAATTATCTGCTATTGTTAAGTAGGACGAAAAATCATCGAACGATTTTAGAATGATCAGCCAGTGTTACGTATGACAAAAAATCAACCAAAAATGTTATAATTATCTGCCATGTCCTATAAATGTGATCGATTGTCACTTTAAGGTTGTGATTCACTCCACTATTGCATTTAATATTCTGAGTTGTCTTTCCTTATATGATATTTTATTTATAAAATTGCAATTACAAATGCTTCATCCAAATTGAAGGTATACGTAGTTTGACTTTGAAATTAAATGATAAAAATGTGGACAACACAGTTTGTTTAATCGAAGCACCCTTTATATTGATTTAAGAAATTATAAAAAAAGTCAATTAAATGACGACAATGCTATCTTCTCATTTAGATTACATACAATACCGATAACAGTGGTGCTTACATAGTTGCGAAGTAAATTAACAGAATTACAAAAAAGTCTAATAATATATACTTTTTTCCTGTTAATTCAAGTTCTGCACTCATAATAGTAATTTATACACAGTTTATATTAAATATATATTAATGCGGCCAAATAAAGTGCTAAACAAATACTTCCTTCACCTGGAAACAAACGAGCAACCAAAATGCCAGGAAAATACAATACCTTTTATCCAATTTATCAAGTAAAATGCTTTACTGGTTGATTTTAAAACTTCACTTGAATATTTTTATTCTATAGTTTTAAAGGCAAAACAAAAAAAGGTCATATTCAAACCAACATAAATATAATAAAACATAGTTAGTCGGTATAAGTTTTAATTATTGAACAGATTTTATCAAAGATTAATATTGTTTTGTTTCTGATAATAAGACATATAAAACCTCTTACACGTGTTGTCGTACGTTGAACTTCCTGTTTACGGATAATAGTACATTTAACAGCTTGTTTTCGATGCATCTGACTAGCCAAGGGAACTTTTAAATACCAGTTAATATAAACATATAATGCAGATGTTACCTGTTTTAGCGTGATGTCTGTTTTAGAAGATAGAATGTGCAGTGAAACAGGTATTTTTTCAAATGGAGGGAAAACGTCATCCTTTTTTCTTTAACATAAGTGAGAAGCTTCTTAAAAGTGTCAGTGCTATTTAAAATGTGCACACCGCGCATCTAGAAGCCTGGTCAGAAATTTCTGCAACATGAGGAAGTTGAGAAATTTGTTTTTTGAAATGTTCTACTGTATCAAAATGTCAGTCCTCAAGTATTGATCTAGATATGTTGAGAAAGAAATGAAGTATGTTAGCCTAGTCATTGAGATTTACTTTCTATTAAAAGAGAAAATTAAACGAAAAATAGATTTCCCTGAACTCAATGATCTAGAAAATAGGGCGATTACACCAAATGGAAATGACACTTTATAATTTTCGTTCGTCCGAAGCACTTTTCCGGATTTACATTCACCATTCAGCAGATGTTAAGTAGGACGAACAATCAACATGAAATCATTCAAACTATTAAGATATAAAAGAGTGGTGCTCACTTTTTTCAGAAATCTAATTGGAAATGAAATATTGACATCAATAACTACCCATTGATATATTATATCATTCAGTGATATTGCACCCCAGTAATAATTTGAAATATAACAAATTACATTTTCCAGCGGCATGTCTGTGTATACCGTCATATACAGGAAGTAGCTCCACTTTTGCCTTTAAAAAAAAGATCAAGAAAAAAAGGCAGGGTTAGCATTTCCTGATCAACTAGTAGACAATTAAGAACATTTTAAGTACTTTTAAAATTCAAGTTTCCTTATGAAGAACGATTTATAGCCGGGTCGTCAAGATGTTCGACTAAGCTGTATAAATTATAACAAAAATATCGAAACTCCAAAGTCAATTCAAAACTGACAAAACCAAATGTTAGTTCGATTGTGATATTGTGACCTATTTTGTTGATAGCTACGTCGATGTGCGTTGGTCGTAATGCCAAAATACGATGGAATACATAAACTTTATTGTCAGTGTTTTTCATGTTCACATGTCGATGTAGAAGTCAATTTTATTTGGTAGAAGCACCTCCGAGTCTCACATATCTAATAAACGACGAAGACGCCAACCTAAAAAGTTGTCGTAGTTGATAGTACATAAAGTATATAGTAAATAGTATACACTTCCTCAATAAAGTACAAATTAAAGACAATATAAAGAAAAGGGTAAACAACTGGTTGTTAAAATAAAAACAACACTGCAGCAATTTTTTTCTACATTAAGATATGGCCCATCAATGGAAACTGTAACACGTGTTCACATACATCGATCTTCCTGTTAACGGACAATGACACTTTAAATATTGTGTATTCGACTAGCCAAGGACAATATTTATATCAGCTAATATATACACGTACGGCAGATGTTACCTGTTTGAGCAAGATGTCTGTTTAAATAGATGGAATGTATATTGAAATCTGCATTTTTCAAATGGTGGAAAAAACTATACGATACACTTTTTTCTTAAACATAATGGAAGGCTCCCGAAAAGTGTCAGGGTTACTGCGCAACCAAAAGCCCGCATAAAAATGATATGATCGAAATTTCTGCAACATGACGAAGTTTAGAAATTTGTTTATTGAAATGTTCTACTGTAATAAAGTGTCAGTCCTCCAATATTGATGTTATAGATTAAGACAAGGAAGAAAAAGGTTCGCCAAGTCATTATGATTTACTTTCAATTAAAATTACAAATTCAAAGATAATGTACATCTCATTTATTTCAATGATCTAGAAAATAGGGCGATAATACCAAATTAAAATGACAATTCTCATTCATCTAAAGAAGTGTCTTTCGGGTTTTAACCTCATCCGGAACATTCAAACCTAATCATTTGAATTCCAGGGATGTAAAAATACGTATAAACGTTAGGAGCTATATGACCAAACAAGAATTGTCAAATTATCATAAGGTAAACTTTGGATGAGGGAGTTTGAACCTTACTTTCTAAATAATGTCTTATTTCCCAACGCAAATGAATGTTATAAATAATGTCAATACTGTTGCATTGACTACTGAGATTATGATACCATTTGGCACTAACAGTCAACCCACAGAGGTATCGATACAGTGCTAGTAAATGAAAATAACAATGTATACATTCAATGCATGCGTCCGAAGAAGATATTCCATGTGGATAACATTTTTATATAACAACCAAAAACCATAAGTCAAAGAAAACGGATATCTACGCAAACTTAAGATAAAAAACGATAGAATACAAAGACCCGAAAACATAACAAATGGGCGAAAACTAAATTGTATGTCCAGACTTGCAGGTTGGGATAAAACAAAACCAATTTATATATTGAAGTTAAGTTGAAATACCGACCCATATTTATGAATATATTTCATGGTAAAAACACAACACATTCATATATTTCTCGATCTGTGGTATCTTGCTGAGTTTTTAAGGGTTATTCAACTTGTACCAATACACAATTCAGCAGATAAATATTTTAACCACATGATTATTCATATAAATCAGATGTATAGGAGTGGTGCTCCCTCTTTTAAGATATCGTATCAAACGATGAAATGTTGACATATCATTAACTAACTATTGATATATTATTCTAGTGTAATTGCTACCCCCTCCTTTTTGATATATTTGACATATAAAAAAGGCCCTTTCCAGCGGTATGTAAGTCTATATCTTTATATACATCACTGCTAAAGCAAATAAGATCTTGGGCTTTAAAAAAAAAACTTTAAAAATAAATCAGGAAGAAACAAAAAGTTTGGCTTACAATCTATGGTACGATCATACTGCTTTTCAGTTTGGTCTCCTAACATCCCCCCCCCCCCCCAAGAAATAACATTAAAAAGTACAAAGAAGGGCAGCACGCTACGTCACCAACAGGTATCATAACACCAGTAGTGACCCCTACATGATTGACCATCTTAAATGGAAGTCACTTGAAACTCACAGAAACATCAATCGAGTTACAATGATGTACAAAAACACACACAAACGTATAGCAGTAGATCCCAACCTTTACCTTTCCCCACAGCCAGTAAAAACATCACATTCACTAATTCACTACAATATCAAATATCAACCATTCAGCACCAGCACAGATTACTTTAAGTAAAGCTGTTTCCTATTCACAGTTGAACTGTGGAATTCACTTCCGCAAAACATAATCAGCGTTAACTCTTTGGATCAGTTCAAAATACTGATTTAAAGTCAGTACATTTAGATATCTACCCTGTTTGTAAATATGTAAATGTGTTTATTTTTTAATTTTTGCACAAAATTATTTTTGACTATTGCACTTATAAAATTGTTATCTTTTAATAAGTGTATGTTGGCGATGCGCCGACATATAATCATCAATATGCTGATGGATCATCGTACGATGTAGATGTATATAGATGTAGATTTTTACCCATTAAAAAAAGAACAAAAAAGACCGGGATAAACTTAGAACTGATGCCCCGAAAGGCTAAGCATTTCTTGATACTCTAAATAGTCATATAGCTTCAAATGTTCCCACGTATTTTTACATTCTTCGCTTTCAAATGTTTGGATATTGGGCATGCTGATGAAGGTAAAATCAAAAAAGCACTTCCAATGAACGAAATGTATAAAAGGTTTACGAAATTAACGAAACTATTTACATTGGCTATAACATGTTATTAGATGTTAATAATGCTACTTTTAGATTACGGTGAATTAATTTGAATTGTTGGCTTCAAGCCTGATCTGTGTATATTGTGGGGGATACGTTTTGAATTGTCCTCCTCAAGAACCGTGGAAATCTGATAAGTATATACAAAAATCAAACTATGTGCCAAAATATAATATCACATCATTCTTTATGCGAATGTTTAAATAAAAGAAAGATATATGCCTCTTTAGGTAAACATCAAATACTACCATCGTGCTTGTGTCTTCATTCTTAACTTTCCAAATCATTTAAAATCAAGGAATGTTGTCCGGCTTTAGCTTTACTTTTGGTCCTTTTTGGTTTTATACGCATTTCAACGTTTTTGTATTTGGCTTTGGACGTTCAAAAATATTTTGGCCTCGAGCATAACTGAAGAATCATTAATTGTTGACATACGCATCTTGTGCAATAAAATGAGCACGGATAAGGTTATCAAAGACAATTTAAATATTAAATTCAACTTGCTACATAAAACATTGCGACAACCGACACACATATTTTGTTCTAGGAAAGGACAACATAACGTTTAAAAACGAAATGAAATGAAGCTGACATAATTTTTTAACTTCATATTTTGCTATATAGATGACGTCTTTTCATTATTTAATTCATATAAAAATAAGGAGATGTGGTATGGTTTCCATGAAACAACAGTTATCCACCAAAGTTCAAATGAAGTGGATGTAAGCAATTATAGGCAACTGTGCGGCCTACAACAATGAGAAAAATCCCTACCGTATACTAGTAGTCCGCTTTAAAAGGCCCCTCCATGAAAAATATGAAACAATTGAATTGAGATACTAACGGCCTAATTTATAACAAAACAATTTACGAAAAGCCAATATGAATAACATGAACCAACGAAAACCACTGAACTACAGGCTACTAAATTTGGAAAGGCACATGAAGAATGAGGCGGGGCTAAACATGTTTGAAAGCGCTCAACTCTCCCCCTAACGTGGGACAGTCGTGTTACAGCACAAAATAAGAACTATAAAAAGCAGTTGAAAAGTGCTTAACTCATCAGATCGATATAAAGCAAAAACATCTAACAAAACACAGATCGGACGAAGCAGGGTATTTATACACCCCGACAAAAAAAAAGACACAAAGTACAGATCTGAGAGCACTAAATGGATTGCTTCTATCCCAAAGAACATGTAATAAACGATACACCAGATAAGATTAAGTCTGCTCCATATCTTGACTTTATCGAGAAATTAACATTTAGAATCGATTGAGAACTAAACTTTTCGACACAAGGTATTAACCACATTTTCCCATCGTGAACTTTCCATTTCTGTATAGTTATATTTCAAGCAGCGCCTGCATATGGAGTATTTATCTCCAAGTTGAAACGATAATGCAGGGTTTTCGTTTTTGTCATGATTTCTTTGATACAGGGTTGCTGCGTAAAAAGAAGCTATAACACCAAAGGTTCCAAGTGGTAGAATTGAAGTCTTTACTTCGAAAGTTTTACCGTTGCAAACATGATAAGGTGGACGAGTATATAACATATGTGTCCCCAAAGACCAATGATATGTTCGACTAAATGTATTCACTTCAGGTCTTCGATTGTGACATTTCCGAATGCAACTTATGGTTGTATTGTTGCAATAAGTAACACAACGGGTGCCACTAGTGGAGCGGAATAGTGTTTTAGATCAAGGTCTCAAACTAAATTTTAAAAAAGCGTGAACCTTAAACTCAATCGATATTATGAGTTCAATATTAATTTGTTTTATTATTACCCTAAAACAGAAGTGTAACGAAATCAAGTTTGATTCCTTTCTTTAATGTCAAAATCACAAGATTAACGACAAAGTCCATGATGAAAACCCGTGTTCGGTTTATATTTGTGGTAACAATAATAGAATACGTACGTTCAAATCCCATCAGTCGATAAATCAAGGAAACAAACAAAACAGAAAAAGCGAGTCCTAATTGGTCATCAACTATGCTTGCAATACCCCTCACTGTGAATCTACACACTCTGTCAAAACATCAGTATCGGAGAGAGGACACAACCGGTATAATAATAAACTGTTCTGGTAGTATATCATTAATTATAATTGAAGTTACAAGAATAGTACACGAACTTTTTTTTTATTATTTACTGCACTTTTAAAGTTGTCGCAAATAAGGTGAAGGTCATGATTATAACTCTATAATCTTATTTACAAATCAAGCTTACTCCGTAATTCAAGTACTGCTTTAAGTCTTTGATGATGCTTTGTATGACAATCCATAATCTGATCGATATTCAGATACTGTGTAATATGCTTTTCAGCCAAAAAGACCTCTCCTGTCAACTTTCTATACTATGATAATTAATACGTCACCCAATCAACTTTTTGAAGGTTTGTATCATCACTGTAAGAACAAAACCTGACTGTAACAAACTAGTCTTTAAAACAGGTAAGATATTATTCATATTTTTTTTCAATATTGAAGAAATTGTTCGTTCCAAATCAATTCAAGATCAAAGCAAAACGAATAACTTCTTATGTTAATGCAACCGATTAAAATTAAAATTGCTTGCTTTGCAGATGATCATCAGTTGTTTTCGTATAAAAAAAAACGTCCACTCAACGACACAAACAACAAAAAAGATTTTTAGAAGGCGACATTAAGTCTACTGAGCATTTTATTAAAGAGAGGCGAAAGATACTAACGAGACATTCAAACTCATAAGTCGAAAATAAACTGACAACTCCATGGATAAAACAGAAAAAAAACAAACAGACAAACAACAGTACACAAAACACAACATAGAAAACTAAAGATTGAGCAACCCAACCAAATACTTGGGGTGATCTCAGGTGCTCCGGAACGGTAAGCAGATCCTGCTCCACATGTTGCACCCCTCGTGTTGCTCATGTAAGTACAAACCCGGTGAAAGGTCTAATTCGGTAGGTATAACAATTTGTCAACAACAGTCAAGTGGTCTCACAGTATGCCTAATCCATAATAGTTGTAAAAAAATGGCAACATAATCAATGCTGGTTGACGGTGGTCACCAAATTGGCAACATTTACATTGTGTATTTTTGTTTGTACATTTCTTTTTAATAGAATACATACCATCTATAATTTTCAATTACATCTAGAACATCAACTGCTGATATAGTACTATTAAATGCATCCAA
This sequence comes from Mytilus californianus, assembly GCF_021869535.1. Lineage (NCBI taxonomy): Eukaryota > Metazoa > Mollusca > Bivalvia > Mytilida > Mytilidae > Mytilus > Mytilus californianus. Next base: position 2,989,310 of record NW_026262723.1, read on the forward strand.
TAACAGTATTTCCCTAGGCCTGCATTGGTAGTTGAATATTCAATTATGCAAAATAAACATTTGATGACATACATGTAATATGGAAAAAAGCATAGTTTCGACCTTTGACATTTTAAACATTACACAATGTTGTAAACATTACACAATGAGCTACAGATTTATTTAACAAGGGAGTTAGATATGAATAATTTTGACGGATAACATCAATAAATATAATAATAAAAGTGAAATACAAGATAAAATGTTCCCTTGAAACTAACGGATCTATTATACAACCAGAAGAGACATTACTCGTCCTTTTTCAAACAAAGTTCATCGGAAGATACCAAGATCTTGTTGATAAATATTCCGTATCAACTTCACAAATAGTCCATGATGGTCTAGAAGTATAGATTATATGTACTGAAGTTGTTTATTATCTTAATTACGTGTTATACTGTTTTTTTTTATTTGTCTTTGTATATTTTTAATCTTTTCTGTTTAGTCCATTTATGTAATATCCTTTTAACGTGTCTCGTTATTTATACATCCCACCATTGTGTTATTGTGTTTTTGTGCTATGGCATTTATTTTGTATTCTTGTCTTTCATTTTTGCTTATTTCCGTTGTTTATAGAGTGTCTTTATGTCATTTTGTTTTTCTTTGTTGACATAGATGTTTCTTTTTATAGTGATTAAGATTGTCAATGTCATCTGCTGTACCCCAATATTTGACAGTTAAGACTAAGGAAGGGTCAACATGAATGAATTGCATGAATGTATGTACAGACTTTTGTTTATCGGGAAATGTTTACTTGACGTCTTTACTTTTACTATTCAACATAGAAGTTTACTTTTCACAAACATTGCAATCTCAATCTGTGAAAACTCGATCACTGAACCCGTCGAAAACTTATCAGCACCTTCCAACACCTAAAATCGCGAGCAAACCCCGCCACGAGAATTAATAGAAGTACGGCAAATAATGGGATATTTCATTTTCAGTACAAATTTTAATCCAGAAAATAGTTTCTTTTGTATCACAATGTATCCTACCCACAAGTTATTGCATCTTATATCAGCTGGTTATCTCCTTCTACAATACACATGCACTGTAACAGATAAAGATATAAAGAAGCATCAATAATACCTAAATGAACGAATTTAAGGATGTTTTAGGAAACCGCTAGGCTCAAACTGAGAGATCTGTTTTAAAGATTTTGCAGGTTGTACGCTTATTTGGAACCTCCTCTAACAGACTTCAACCGTCTTCGCGTTTACACAATACACATAAGGGATATTTTAAAAACATCATTTTTACAAAAAGCCTAACAAGTACTTTGACAAAATGTCACCTACTGTAACATAGTCAGTGCAAATTACAGGAGCATTGTTTGTACGTTTCCAATTGATGAAAGTCATGTAGCTGTGCTTAAACTAGAATTGCAATTATTTCAGGCAAAGATGACCTTCGAAGTTTGTATGCTCTCAAATGAGGTTTTTTGTTTTGTTGTACTAGTGTCCGATGAAATATTTCCGAAAACACCTGTTTTTCTAGGGGAATGTCTGTACTAAGATTAGTTTTGCTCTGTTTGCGGTAATCATTTTACATTGAAATTAACACTACACAAACCAATTACAGTCTTTCCTCTTAGCAGGAAAATAAGCATGGAAAAAGTTAATCCAACCCGCTCAAAGCCGAAACCGCGATCAAACAGATTGGAAGATACCAAGATATACAGTAAAATAGTAATAGCTAATATAAAGATCAAGTTCGAAAAGTTAAAGAAGTATAGTTTGCACACCAAACAATAGTTGCAAACGTCACAGTCGGGTCAAATATTTAACATGAAATTTTGAGTATTGGCAAATAATTGGCATATTTTCTACTAACTGTTAGAGAAAACTACACTGAGTTCATGTTTCAATTCAAAATGTAAGAAAAAGTTTGCAGTATAAACAAAAGATATATTTGTATTTTGTAAACAACATATCAAAAAGTAAATGAAATTATGAATAAAGAGACACGTGGGATATATGTAAATTAAACAGCAACAAAATTACACAAAGTCCAAAAAGAAATCTAGTGGATAAAATTGAGAATGGAAATGGGGAATATGTCAATGAGACAACAACCCGACCAAAGAGCAGAAAACAGCCGAAGGCCACCAATGGGTCTTCAACGCAGCGAGAAAATCCCACACCCGGAGGTGGTCCTCAGCTGGCTCCTAAATAAAATTGTGCACTAGTTCAGTGAAAATACACGTCACACTAAACTCCAAAACATATAAATGAACTAAAATTAAAAAAACATACAAGACTAACAAAGGCCAGTGGACAATATACTGACCACAACAAAAGATATCTAGAGGACAATATACTAACCACAACAAAAGATACCTAGAGGACAATATACTGACCAGAAAAAAAGAGATCTATAGGACAATATACTGACCACAACAAAAGATAAGTATCTGTACACAAATCGTTCTCAATATTAAATCATTATATATACAATATTCATACATTGTACACATTTTTGTTTAGGGGCCAGTTGACGCCCGACACCGGGTGCATGATTTTCTCGCTGTGTTGAAGACCCATTGGTAACCTTGGGCTGATTTCTGCTCTTTGGTTGGGTTGTTGTCTCTTTGACACATTCCCAATTTTCATTATCAATTTTATTGTAAGAAAATATAAATTCATTTGTTAGATCTTGAGAAACAGTGAGATAATCGAGGCTCGCTTAGCTTTTAGTCTGTTTTGTAGCGAGCACATTTACATATTTTTTTTTATATCGAATATTATGTTTATCCTGCAATTTAAAATTTAAAACGCTTAGTTGTTTTTTTTAACTACTAAGCTTTAATTTTGATTTTCAATTACATCTGCACGGATGAAACGCGGACGAGAAAGTGAATTGTGACGTGAACAGTTATTTGAATGTAACCATTTGGTCGCAACAGAAGCAGGATACCAGGAGAATATATATGTTTACTATCCGTATTTCGCTTCGTGTTAACTGTAACCCCTTTATTTGTAAAGTAAAATGGCCTATTGCAGGATGAAATGTTTGCCATGACAATATCACTAATGTGTATCAATATCTGTGTGAAATTGTTTTTTTAAATAAAACATACTAATGTCATGCAAATTTTCAGTCAAATTTTATACTACCACTGCTGGTATGGTACTATTAAGTGTATGTTCAAACAGTACTGTACTGCATTGAAATAAATAAATATACATTATTCAAAAATAGAAGTGATAAAAAAATATATACAAATAAGGACACTTTTGCCTCTGACTTGAAATTATTGTACAATTACCTTCATCATTTAACGATTAACAATGTTATTAGAGATATGAAGCCCTTTTGTTTTAGTTGGAATACAGGTTATATCGAACAGTGTATAAAACAGTGAAATTTAGACAACAACAAGGGACATAACAGTGATCAAGGCTAGCTGATTGGAGTATATACAGACCAGGAAAATGACATGACACAATGTCCTGAGCCAACAAAAATCATCTCCTGTGTTATTAATGCAGCCTCTAGATAACTTGTACTATACTTTTATAGATTTACGGAGGCAACGAAGAACGAGAAATACACTTTAAATTTTGTTTTCCTTCTTTATATATAACAAATGATTTTTTTTTATTCCGATTATACAAAATAAGAAGAAATTAGCTGAAATATTGTCTGCAATTGTGCATCAAATACTATATAAATATCATATAAAAAAGAGGTGTATTAATATTGTTTTTTTTTTCTAAAGCGTAATACAAATTAGACTGTACTTAAATCATCGTATGTTGCTATTTGGTGTAATTTGGTGTTCTGTGAACAATATAACATAATTCTAATATTTAAGGTATTATTTAATGTTTACAGTTTTGATAGAATATGATAGTAATGAGTGCCTTATTTGTATTTGAAAAAAAAACTTTCGGAATTTTGGTTCCTCAATACTCTTCAACTTCGTACTTTATTCGGTCTTTTTAATTTTTGTGATTCGAGCGTCGATTGTGGATCTTTTGCGCGTCTGGCGTAAAGAAGTTTAGTCCTGTTATCTATGATGAGTTTATCAACAACATCAAACACAAATCAAAATAATATCGACAAAATATAGAAAGATTGCTAATAAATAGATTTTAATTCCGGATCTGTTCATTATTGTTAAACTACAAAATAAATCGATGAAAATTGTCTGAAGTGTGAATGTGTATGACTTATTATCATTTGAATTTGTGGATTTTTCGGAAAATCCTTTGAGCATATGCATGTTGTTTAAAATTTCTAATAACCAAATTAGATTGCCATTTATTTAACGAATTTTTTTCATATGTAATGGTACAATCAAAGGACAAAGCCACGTGCGTTCCAGATGAAGTGTTTTCCAATTACATGTGACGTATGCGCGTTTTAATATGGGTAGGCATAATATTTGTTTTCGCCGAGCAATCTGTTTGCAATACAATGCCTATCTATTTTATGATAAGCAAAATGCCTGACATGAACGAATTGTTTCAATTGTAACAGGAAAATTCAGAACTTTAGTACTTCGAAGCTGACCTAATGTGGACATGTTAGAAAGGTAGCCATTCTGATTGACGAAACTAAACGTTCAAGAAACCAACCGTTTCATGATTAAAAAGTGTATAAATACATGCAATGTATATACTACTTGTAGAACGATTTTATTTAATTTCTATGCGAGCAACACCAACAAAATGTCATTTTTCTAATCAAGCGTAGTTTAAAATACAACTGACGTTGCAATTTCATATTTTATGTGACGTATGTGCGCCCCATTTTTTTATTGAAATTATGTGATGGCTTTCTTTTCAAAGCCTTATATTAGAATCATATTTTCACACCCAGGGGTTTAAATGATTGACAATAATGTATATATCTACTAGAACATAGTTCGTTACTTGTCAGCAGTATTAAGGATGAAATATTCACAGACATATAAAGTCGTATTTAATTGTTGTCATTTACTTCGTATAATATGTAAATGACAACATAAAGTACAAAGTTGAAGTGTATTGAGGACCAAAAATTCCGAAATGTTGTCAAATACAGCTAAGGTAATTTATTTCTGGGGTAGTAAAGCCCTAGTTATTCGAATAATTCAAAGTGTTATAACCAATTAATTTATAATTATTACCCTATCAAGGATACTTCATACCAACAAAGAAGTGCTGACTTAAGCATTGTGTCCTGCATTTGGCTATCACAACATGCAATCGACCCTTATCATTGTCTTTGGAACCCGACGCTGTAACATACCACAAGGAAAGTAAGTTTGTATTTCATTTCTTCACTTCTTGAATAATGAAAAAAACCTAATAAATTATGAATTTATGAAAATTGTTATGATATATGATAAAGATAAAGGCAACAGTATTATAGTGTTCAAAAGTCATTAATCGATTGACAGAAAACAAATCCTGGTTACAAACCAAAACCGAGGGAAACACATTAACTATAAGAGGAAAACAAAGGAACAACAGGAACACCGAAGTGCAATAAAAACAAACGCCAACACACATAGAAACGAACTATTTGATAACCACTGCCATATTCCTGACTTGGTACAGGACATTTTAAGAAAAAATGGTGGGTTGAGCCTGGTTTCATGGCATGCCAAACCTCCCACTTTATGACAATGTTAAAAAATATCGCTAAAACACTACGTGACAGAAATACAGCACAAACACACGCAAGAAAATTCATAACAGAGAAACGCACAAACAAATAATATAATAGTCGACACAACATGCAAACCACAGAACAACAACGAACATATTCCATCAACGAAAAACACCACAAGAAGCGCTTACGTATCTAACATGCAATCTCGAACTTTATACAATTATTTTCACAATATTCGTCCAAACAATTTTCATGACAATGATGGTATGGAAAGGCAATTTTATAATTATTTGGACTACAAACTATAAGACATAACAGATTATCCAACCGAAACCATAACAGAAACATCAAAATAAATCCATTAATGTTGGATGTACAAAACACCGATACACACCGCACAGCAATGCAAAATCACATTCAGTATAACAGTCATATTCGGGAATATGACAATGATGGTATTGAATGGCAATTTTATAATTAGTTGGACAACAAACGATACGACATAACACATTATTCAACCAAATCCATAACAAAAACCTCAAAAAAAAACACATGAATGTTAAATGTACAAAATACCGAGACACGTCGTATAGCAATGTAAAATCACTCTCGGTATAATAGTCATATTAGGAAATAGGTCACGTTTGGTACTTAGCAGACAGACGACATAGATATTAAACCACAATCTAAGACGTGGTAAAAATGTCATTAGATAGTTTAGACACAGACACATCGTATAAATCAACCAATTCGGGATGGTGTCCATAAAATTTACGGAGTGTCATTTTTAATCTTTCCTCCTCATAACTCTGTTGGAACAGTTTCTGCGTAAGGAGCACATTCCTGTATATGAAGTCATTATAGTGTGAACATGCACGAGCATAACGTATCAATTGAGATATGTACACACCATACGACGGAGCAGAGGGTATGTTACTGCAGAGAAATGGGAAATTGGTAATTGGGAAGTTGAAATCATCCCGTTTGTCATAGATTTTAGTGTGAAGTCGTCCATCTGTGTCAATATTGAGGAAAAGATCAAGGCATGAAGCAGTCCTTCTTGTATCAGTAGTATCCTTAATTTCAAGTTCACTGGGATATATGAGATGCAAGTACTGACTGAAATATGGGTTATTCAGTGATAGGACATCATCAGTATATCTCAAATAAAATTAAAGAACTTTGCAAGGTGCTTTTTCTTTTTGTCTTTTAGAAGGTTTTGAATGAATTCTGCTTCATACGAGTACACAAACAAGTCGACCAGAAGGGGTGCACAATTAGTACTAATTGTACTACCGACTGTTGAAATATCAATCCTCCAAACTCAACAAATATATTGTCAATTAAAAAGTCCAGCATTTTGATAATATCATCTTCACTGTATTTTCTGATAGAATCAGTGTGGTTCTTCACAAAATAAGAATCATTATAACACAAAACAAGAAATTTATATCTACGATTTCCATTTTTATAGAAAAAGTTCTATTTAATGAGATGGTGAAGTCGATCTTTCAATTGAGCAGGGGGAATAGTAGTGTAATGCGTAGAAAAATCAAAGGTCTTAATGTTGCTGCAAAATTGCATAGATTGTGATCTGAGATTTAGCAGTAGATCTTTAGAATTTTTAAGAATCCACATCTGATTGACACCACTGGTTGAATATATCTCATCACAATATTTTTGAAGACCATCTTTTACTGTAGAAAGAATAGAAGTCAACACTTTAGAAAGATGTTTAGTCGAACATCTTTATGATCCAGCTATGTATCGTTCTTTATACGTAGTTTTATCCTTTGTAAATAATGATAAGAATATGTAGGATTACCAGTTGTGCTGTTTATTCCAAGCTCTTCTGTGAGGCATTGCAAATAATGGTTTTTACATACGAAGACAATATTATTGGAGGCTTTATCTGCTGGAACAACCACATATTTGTCATACAATGAGGATGAGGCATTCACAACTTCCGGGTTCTTGAATGGGTTAGAAACCCTTGTGCTCATAGTACATCGTAGTTTCTGTATGCGCTTCTGAATGCGTGATCGAATAGCTTTGGTCAATTCAGACAAAGTGTCCAGTATAGGTAAGGCTATATTTTTTTCATTTTCAAAAATACTATTACGATAACATCAATATAAATTAAGGGCATATGTTAAAGTTTTGATCCCACGGTGATTTTTTAACAAAAATTTGCAAACAAGCTATTTTTCTATATACTTAGTCAATTCAAATATTTAATAAAAACATACCTTCATGTTCTACTTTAAGAGATAAATCAGGTCGAAATTTTTAGACATTTACTCAAAATTTCGTTTTTTTTTTAAAATTTGCTTACGAGATATTTTCCTATATACCTAGTCAATTTAAATATGTATTAAAAATACATACCTTCATGTGCTACTTTAAGAGATAAATCAGGTCGAAATATTTAGACATTTACTCAAACTTTCGGATTCTCGGATATTTCTATCAATTGGATAGACATTCCTACCTTTTTTTATTTTAAAAAGATAAACACAAAAGTATTTTCGTAAAAACATTTGGAATATCTTATTTACATAAGTATGCTCTAAATTTGTGCAATTCAACTCTTTGGAAATAATTAATTTTTATAAACTTTTCATACTTTTAGATTAAAAACAGCGTATATATATCTAATTCAAAACAATTTCATCGGTGATTTGTTCATAAAAAATAGTACAAATCTTCTTCATGTATAATAAAGCCAAATGTCATTTTGAAAAATACTGGTCAAGCTAATGATAAAAATGAGTCTTAGAATGCATCTCTTCCCAATATGTCACAATTAATGTCGCGAAAAATAACATTTCACGCTAGCAATGTCATTATTTCCCCTGTAACTGTATCCTATGCCCTAAATGATTAAAGTACATTTCACAATGTTTCATATTGTAATTTATTTTGGGGTTTGGTTAGAGCAGATATTTGTGACCCTTTTGCAATCCACAATGACGTTTTAATATTACAAAACAACTACATTTTCTTTGTAATAATACAAAAGAAATATAATCTAGACAGTGTATACGTTATACGCATTTTGAATAAAATATTTAAGCTGTTATGTTTTTTGAATGATGGATCCTTTGTCGCGGATGTATTTTAGATAGAAAGCAATAGACGAGGAAAACCATGGTTTAACAATAAATAGTAAAACGCTCATTGATTGGATATTTGATGGAAATTATCTCAATTCGTTGCTGAAAATAAGGTCGATATATGCTTATATTTAGTGTCAAATGCATCATAGAATTTCCATGTTTCAAAAGATCCCATCACTGTGAACTATTTACCAGAATTAAAACGACATTCATACAAATAAAACACTGGAAACATTGATTGTTGACCAGTTTAGCCTATTTTACCAATACGCTATTGTGTGATGCCTAATCACTATTAATCACAATATTCTAATGGAAATATTGTATATGAGTAACATGACGGGTGTCGCAGGTAAAGAAGGATCTGCTTATTCTTCTAGAACACCTGGGATCCCCCCTTAATTTCTGAAGTGGTTCATGTTGCTAGGCGATTAGTTTTCTATGCTGTGTTTTTTGTATTGTTGTTTATCTTTTCGTCGTTTTCCCGTTTTGACAATTAATTATCGACTTTGAGTTTGACTATCCCCTTTGGTATCTTTCGCCCTTTCGTTATGTCTTGCATACGATACTAGAGGAGCATTAGTTTTCAAATATACGCGTGCTTGAATCCGTATATTCTGTATCGGTTAAAAGTTGTGGTAACATGTTTTGGCTTGTTCATTCTGCAACCATATCAACTTGATACTAAGCCACATGTGTATTATAAAGTGAGCGTTTTCAAATATATTGCAGATTAGGGTTTTAATACAAATTTCGCGGTTCATTAAACTATTAATGAAGAGTTGGGTATGGTGCTTTCAGTATGCACTTTCTTGTTCTATGTTTTTCCCGTTATCATAACATATGATGGATACATTATCGGTTCCAAATTTTGTTCCTTTAAGACATTTCAATTTCTGCGTTTTATCAGTATGTATGATAAAAACAATAGTTTTCGTATATTTCACGAATTGAAAGTGTGGATTGCGCTAGTCGTTTCTGCACTGTTGAAATTTAATGTATGAAAGTATTACAGTTGCCAAAAAAGTCTAGCATTTATGGTAATTATGTAACTTCTATAAGTTTAATGCTGATTTTGCAATTATATTTATACGAAAACTAAACGGTTGTATCAATCATCTGTTTAGATAAAATTTAAAAAAGTAAACAATAATGCTATGCTTACAAATAAGAATTCAAGACCAGCGTTTCGTCTATATGTTAAGATTGTTTTAGTAAGTTTCAAACCAAATTCATTGAAAAAGGCCACACATAAAGCTTTAAAAAATAAGCTTCAATCGTTACCATCCCAAGATGCTTGACTATTGTAAACCAACTTGTTTTTGCGGATACGTTATTTCGCGTTAAGCCGTTTCTATCCTATTTCATGGCGATTTTATTTCGCGATTTTAAAATCTAATTGATGGAGTTAAATAAGGAAAGATTTACGTTTTACATATTCACGACGATTTATATTCGCGTAATTTTGCGAGAATTTTTACAACTGTTGTCGTTCCAATGTTTGGTTTGTTAGTATATTGAAAAACCAATTTTATTTGCTAATTAAGAAGCGGAATAAAATAATTCAAGACAGCAGGGAAGATTAATTATGTAGTTTTATAGCTTTAACTGATATAAAGAATGAGAACTTTTGTAAATTTTACGATGTCTCTGTAGTGACCAGTGGGTCAGATTTGTTTAACATTACTATTTGATTAATTGTCTAAATTGTATAACACCTTTTCACGTGTAGAAAACCATGTGAGTGGATTCCTTACTTCTTATTGGTCAATGATCTTGCGGGGTCAACACAAGTTTACGTGCCATGTGTGCACTTCCTTTTATCATTAACTTTCGTCTTGATAACTTGTGATTCTAAAACATTGCGTGAAATTTAAATTTCCCACCCGCAAACCTCCCTTTATTTTATCTTTACAAGTAGTTTTGTAAATATATTTTTTTTTTAGTTGGGCAGATTTTTCTCCCCACCTTTGCTATTCTTTGTCATTTATTCAATTGATATGATTTTAGTTGATGTAATTTCGTATTAATTATGTATTATAATTGCATATTAATTATGAACTTTTATGTCAAAATTTTTATTTGCAAATTGTAATTTTTTGCATTTTATGATTTTGAATAAATGACCTTTTTTCGTCAATCTTGTTTTTATATATATAGCAAAACAAGCTCAAACTCTGGCTGATATATTTATATATCAATATGTTCATGGTATCTGTCTGTCTGTCTTAAATGTTACTTTGTCAAAGATGACTGTTTGCATGCTCTTGGAACTATTACAGGTTTGTAAGTAAGATTTGTTGTAATTTATGTCAAATACAATTTCAGAAGACATTTGAATAACCAGAACAAACCTATGTTTATGAGCTTTACCTTTTTGACTATCAATCTTTAAAAAGTAGAGGTGTTTAAATTTATATAAATTCACTTTGTATATTGATATATTAAGGTCATGCTTATGAATCGATTTGTTAATTTAATAAAAAAAAAAATAACAAAATAACAAAATTAAAGACTGCATACTGGTAAATATGTGGCACTATTTTTCTAGTATAGCCTTGTTCAATACTGCCAAGTAGAACTGTTACATCTGTTCGTAACTGTTATAAAGGTGACAGGAAAATTGTTGTAGAGATATCGATTGTTCTGGAACACTTTGCCTGATCGATCCTGACAGGTTTTAAGACATGTTAGGACTAATCTGAACTTACATGACGTTTTGCAAATTAAATGGATGAGATCTTTGCGAAATGGTCTTTAGACCTAGATCATCACAAAAAAACATTATATCTGGAAATGAGCAGCTGGTGCAGTAACGTTTTTACCGTTATGGTTATCACAACCATTTGGAGGATAGCTCTGCTTGTAGTCTGTAAATTCCCGAGGGTATCACAATCCAAGCTGCATGTTCTTCTGTACTGGAATGAAATTATGGATAGTGTTTTATTGAAATATGTTTTGTTTTAAAATTTTTGAAACAATTTTGAATTAGGGAAATTATTGTTTCGATCGTGCATAGTTCTGATACCGTTTTCGGTTATGGTTTTACTTTTAATCCTTTCCACATTATCAATATTCCGCAATATTTTGAATAAAAGCATCACTGTAGAGACAATACTTATCTGGTACTGTAAAATTTGTACCGTTAATTGTATTAGTAGTGCCCTTTCGTCGAGACATTTCAGGACAGGCCAGATTGCTCAAATAGGAAATGTGTGAAAAAAAGTCTTTAAATGTTAAAAATCTGATAAAATCAATTATTAAACAATAGTCATAAAATGAAACATTACACTAATTTCATGTCATATAATTTAAAAGATACAAACAGTATTTGATAACAATAGACAAATATTTCAAGAATTAACCTCTATAAGGATAAAACACCATTGAAGCTGGGAAACTCTGTGACGTCGTTTCAGTATTGCTCGTATTAATGGACGACGTGCTTGAATGCCACAATGACGCAGGAGATTTCGGACAGTTTCGTATGACATTCTGTTGTTGGCTCTTTTGCGTATACGACTGGCTGTGGCTACTGCAGTCACAAAGCGATTGCGCAGGTGCATAAGACACATTTGCCTGTCCTAACCTAACGTCATCGCTCGAGGTCTTCTTGAATGCGGGCGATCAGATTGTGTGCCTGTCTCCCTCATATGAACCACAAGTTTATGAATTGTCTTTCTGGAGGAATTAAATTGGTTAACAACTGCAGTTTGTGACATTCCTGCTTGCAACATCCCAATGGTTCGTTCCTTCTCATCTTGACGTAGACGGGGCGTTGACTTACGTGTAAAGTTCTATCGTTTTCAAAATCACCGTTAATTACTGATTTAAACGACACAATTTTTTACCTTCATTACAATTCAAATACATTGCGAATTTAGCTGAATTTAGAAATTAGTCAAAAACGTCAATTTCGGAAAACGACGTTACAACATTAAAAAAAGTATTCAACGACCAAAATCGGTAAGAGTACACATAACTTTAAATGTTCTGACAGAAAATAATCTAATTATTCACGAATTTTTCGAAAATTAATAAAAACTGATGTAACGTTTCTTTTGTTGACTTGTATATAAGTTGCCAAAATTGACTCGTCATATATAGATACCAGGAATAAAATATAGAGATAGCCTGACTTGGTTTAAAATATTGTGTCCAAATAAGTTTCGTGTGCGGTCAATCCTCAAGTCAACATATCTTTATTGTGTATACCTATGACAAATACAACAGCTTAAATTCAAAACATATTGATATAAACAAAAATATATATGTTATAATTTAAATATTCAAATGGTTTAGGGTTGTCTTATTGTAACAGATGATAGAAAAAAACACGTTTTATTAAATACATCCAGTAGGACACTAGTATTCGAGTCAGTTTCTTAAAGATTGTTGAAGGGTTTTCATTGTGAAACTTCATTATATTTAAAACTAGTCTATATAAGAACAACATGTACACAAAAGTACTGACAATCATTGCTTTAATCGTCACTAAACATACTCAACATGCTGAAGGTAAGACGCTTTCTATATGACTTGCTTTTTTCTGCAAACTTATTATCATAAACAAAAGATGAGGCGGGTATTAAAATCCCTTAAATTATAATGACAACTGCATGAAAATTTCGTATACGTATCGTATATTGGTTTCTTCTGTTAAATGATTTGCTTGTGATAAACGTTATGAAAATTGACAACTGCTCAAAACATAAATTAACCTCGATCATGTTGCAGTTGTATAGCTTTTGTGCTTTAAAGGCAAACAATTGCTCTTCTGAATGACATATCTTCATTTATATCGCCTTCAAGCGAGGCTCTAACTCCTTGCTCCGGCTTTGGCTATACTTTTTGTCCTTTTTATTGTTATGAGCTTTTCGCTTTTTTGGATTTTCATATATTTTGGACCAGAGCATCACTGAAGAGAACATTTGTTGAAGGCCGTACGGTGACCTATAGTTGTTCATTTCTATGTCATTTGGTCTCTTGTGAAGAGTTGTCTCATTGGCAATCATACCACATCTTCTTTTTTATATTTATTGTCGAAATGTGCTTCTGGTGCAGTAAAATAGGTACCGTAAATGATATAAGAAGATAATTATAACCATACTTATTCTATTCAGCGTAATTAAGGCCATACATGCACGATTTTGCCTAGGCAATGTTATATTTATCTCATACGATACAAGAGGCATGGAAAATTAATCCTGTTACGTAGTTTCACTTGTAACATGTTTTTAAAATTACTGGAAAAGGACCCATTTCCCATTACCCCTGAAATTAAGTTCATGCCGTGGTTAAATCGACTTCCAATCTTTACTTAAAAACAATTACAGCTTCAAATGTGCATTTTGTGTTTCTTTCAATATTATGGCGTGTGTCAGAATATGAATCCAAATTTTCAGTACATAAATATGACTGAATAATATGATTATTGTAGAATTTCGAGGCGTTACCGCAAAAAGTAAATAAGAAGGACAGTATTGAGTGCTAATATCTCATATATCCTATAATGAAATTATAAACAGCTTCAATAGGTAGATGCATACATCTCAGTCAAATAAATGCCTTTATTAAGAAAATAAAAATAACACATTATAAATGTTAAGCGTCCGATGCGCTTTTCTGAATTTTCCTTCATCAAGAACATTGAAAGCCAGTTATTAACGTTTATATACGTAACGAATCACATAAAGAACTATATGACTGAAAGAAAGGGACCAACAAATGGTAGTCAAATCCATCTCAGGTCAACTTTGCCTGATGTAGCTGGAACCTTAGTTTCTAAAAAAAATCTTAAATTATGAACGGATTTTTAAAAAAAAGAATTGTTATAGATCTGTTTAGTACAGAAGAAGTGGCTACTGAGCATTAAATAGTTGGTGCCTAGATACGTTTTAGTACGTGCAAAATTTCCGGTGATAATTCGTCCATGAGTTTCCTTCCCATAAAGTTGTGAAACAATTGATTTAGGATAAGACAACTTCATTTTACCCGATCCGCTAAAACTATGTTTCGGTGTTATCATGTATATCTATTATTTAGTCATTTGTTTCATAAATTTACTGTTAGCAAAAGTATGAATTATTCTTAATACTAAGGATTTTCTCATCCCAGACATATAATCTTAGCCGTATTTGGCACAACTTTTTGGAACTTTTGGTCCTCAATGCTCTTTAACTTTGTACTTGTTTTGGCTTTCGAACTTTTTTGATCTGAGCGTCACTAATTAGTTTTGTGTGGACGAAACGCGCGTCTTGCGTATTTAATTTTAAACCTGGTACCTTTTGTTAGCTATTATTCGTATGTTTCTCTGTCCTATATGTTCTCCCATTTATTTGATTTTGATTTTTGATTTTTGGTGTTTTAACGCCACTTTTAAGCACCGCTTTTGGGCTATTTCGTGGCGGCCAGTTTTTATTGGTGGAGGAAGCCGGAGTGCCCGGAGAAATCCACCGACCTTCGATAGGAAAACTGAAAATCCTAGTCAATTAAGATTGGAGTCGAGTGCACCCGCACCAGCGGGGTTCGAACTCACAACCTCAGTGTTGACTGGCTAGTGATAACAGTAGTAACTACTTAGACCACTCGGCCACCGAGCACCCCCCCCCCCCCCCCCCCCCATTTATTTGAATTGTAGTCCTGTCATGTAATGTTATCATTTTAATGTTATATTTAACATTGTCATTAAAGCGGAAGGTTTGGCTAGCCACAAAACCAGGTTCAACCCACCATTTTTTCTTAAAATGTCCTGTACCAAGTCAGGAAAATGGCCATTGTTATATTATAGTTCGTTTCTGTGTGTGTTACATTATAATGTTGTGTTTCTGTTGTGTCGTAGTTCTCCTCTTATATTTAATGTGTTTTCCTCAGTTTTAGTTTGTAACCCGGATTTGTTTTTTTCTGAATCGATTTATGAATTTCGAACAGCGGTATACTACTGTTGCCTTTATTCAATATGATTTTTATCCAACATTGATCTTTTTGGTTTGATTCCTTAACAACTGAACATACACCAGGTTTATAAATGCCAAGTAAACATATGATGACTTTTACATTTGCAGGTCAAGATGCCTCTTCTTGTGAGTTTCCATGTGAATTGAGAGGTCAAACATTTGATTTTTATATTGGGGAAATAAAGCGAGGTATTTGGATGTTTGATAACGACGGAATAACAAGTTCATTTACCTTAATATCTGGGTCAGGCGCCGAATCGACGGATGTTCTAACCTGCTATCAACGTGTTGAACGATTCATCATCTTCAGGTTTTATTATTATTTTATTGATTTCTTTAACAAATATGTTAAGTACATATGTGCTCTATACAAAAAATGATTCAATCAACGCATTTTGGGCCCAAACAAAACCACAAAAAACACTCAATTCAATGATTGATATGAATTTACACAGACCGCCACTTTTTTAAATCTAATTGGGTACATTATATGTGTGACCGTTACAATATTTTCGCCCGCCCATGTTTTTTGCAATGGTTTCGGAAGGGAAACAATCTATTTCAGAATTTGCTCGATTGAAAGATCGACTTCATCATCCAAATTAGCATAGCTTTTCTACAAAAATTGAAAACGTATATACAAATTCATTGTTTAAGGTCATGAAAAATCATAAAAAATCACTGATCTCCATAACAAATATACTAAAGATGAAATCATCACAATTCTGAATTTTTTATCGACGTTCTATTTGTTGACTTTGTTTGATTAATATTTCGTTAGTATTCAATGAGATACTAAGTGTGCACCACTACTGGCTGACATGTTTTTGTAATCATATGGAGCAGAATTCAAACAGAACCTTCTAATTTTAATGAGCGCTTACATCTCATATATCCGATTGAACATGAAAATATAGATACTTCCGAGTTTGGGTTCGAGGTCTGAATCATATCTTGATCTTGAACTCAATATTGACATGCATGTAGATAGACGACTTCAAACTAGCATCAATGACAGGCGTGATGATTTCAACTTTCCAATTGTAAACTTACCATTTCGTCGTAGGAAAATTCCCTCTGCTCCGTCTTATGTCGTTTACATACATAAGCTTATACAGTAAGCTCGTTTATGTTCACACTATACAGACTTCATCAACAGGGTGTACTCCTTGAACAAAACTACTCCAACGGAGTTATGAGGAAAAATGACTGAAATCAGTACTACATAAATTTTAACATTATTAAATTATGTTAACCGATATCATATGTCGTTGTCTCAACTCTCTAGTGACATGTTTTTGCGGTCTTAGGTCTTTAGATACCAGTATAATTGTCTAATTTCTAGTTTTACTGAATGTGTTTTATAACCGATTGTGCCGAGTGTGAATTCGCATGGCGGGTGTTGCATACTCAGCAGGAGACGCTTTCCAGTAGTCAGCACTTGCGCATTGATATGAATTATTATTGATATGGCCATGATTATAAATCAACTGTTGATAAAACTTTTAACTTTACGAAAAACGAAGGATTTTCTTCCCCATGATTAGCTTACCTTAGCAGTATGTGGCAAAACATTTCGGAATTTTGGGTCAGCAATGCTCTTCATCTTCGTACTTTTTTGGCCTTTTTTAACCTATTTATTCGAGCGTCATTGATAGGTCTTTTGAAAACGAAACGGGCATCTTGCGTACAAAATTTTGATCCTGGTATCTATGATGAGTTTATTTACCCTGTCAGTAAACCCGGTGTTGTTCCTTTTGGAATTCCTGCGATTTCCTCAGTTTTTGTTTGTTACCTTAATTTTTCTGATTTAAATCGATTTACAAAATTTGAACATCGGTAAACTACTGTCGCCCTAATTGTTTTTGAATTTTTTAGGTCAATCTTACAATGGGTATTAGAACAGAAAAAATTCTTATTCCGTAATCGAGTACTTTCAGGTCTTATATTTTTATTCCGTTGAGGGCAGAATCCCTACAAATACATATAAAAGTGCTTATCAGCTTTGGACGTCTTTGGGATTATTGATCTTCAATAGTTCACTAAGATTGCAAGTACCTTCTGTATTGTTTTCATTCTTAAACGGAAGTTATGGTACTTAGTTTCTTTTTAAATGGCCAGACAATATTTGAGATTTAGGAAATACTGTCTGTTTGCTGTCTCACAATACAATGTAATACATGCATGTAGAACCCCAATTTAATCAAAAGGCATAACTGACAAGATGTCCAACCAACAGAATAGTAAGTGAAGTTTACACCTTAACTACTTAAATTCTGATATAAACATACATTTTTGAACTGTAAATGAACGTTTCTCAATCGACTGATTGATCCATATATAGAAAAGTCGCAGAATTTCGTATTTATTTCATTTTTTTAAGAATGAACGAAGACGACAAGTTTACATGTTTTTTCTTTGACTACAATCCTGGCATGATACCAATTTCATTTAGCTTTGGATTTGGAGGTAAGAAAGAATAATATCAAGTAAACGTGAAAAGTAGAAATGTCAAAAATTATTCAACAATATATTGGTTTGAATTTCCAAAATAACTTAATGCAAACATTTTTTTGGGGTTAAATATGGTTTACCCAACACACTTGAAATTTGCAAAGGGTACTTTTAGTTCATCGAAGATTGAAAAGTAATTATCCTTAATGCAAACATGTGTATTAATTGCTTTCTGATTGGTCGAAATATATTTTTTAAATTCCTCAAATCAAAACACTCAGAAAAAATTGTCTGTTAATTTAAATTAATATAAATCTTATATCATCTTTGAAATAACAAGGATTAAAAACCGTTGATCGTTCACTCAATCAATTAAAACGGCGAATTTATGAAGAAGTTACAAAATAATAACTACATAACATAACTACTCCACTGAATAGATTTAAATAAATGTTATATTAGCATGTCGGTTATATGCTTAGCTTTATCCTTATCACAATGATCATACACAGACTAACGTACATTTTATTTTTACTTAAAAGCTACAATTACTTCGGTCATGCCTGATCCATGTATTTTGTGTGATACTGATGGATTCGATTCATATCTAGCTATAGGTAAATATATCTCAGATTTAGCTTGATCAAAAATACATTAAGGATGTTGGCTGCTCTTTCTCAAAGTAACAAGCTTTTTAAAGGACTGTTATAAATTGATCATATACAAATAACGTCCAAAATTTTGCGGGAAATGATTTTTTCTTGACTTTTCATACATTTAACCATGGTACCCTTTTTTCTCTCAAAACAAGGAAAAAATACAAAGGATTTAATAAAATGTTTCAAACAATATGACTCAAGCCCGAGAATTCCGAATATCTGACAAAAAGTCAAACAAACGATCAGCTAATATTCTTTGACTTCTTTCTGTGAGAGTTCTATTTTGACTTATCCAATATAATGGCACGTACTATATAATACGACACATGATAGGCTTTGTTTTTTTCCAGTTTCTTTCATTACGATATCAAATACATTGAAATAATCCAGAAAAAAAGACTTTAAAGTAACAGGGTTTCTATTATCACTAGATTGAAGATTCTCAGTTAAATTTATATAATGTTTTTCTTTTCTCCAATTTATGAAAATTGAATAGACTCACTTCATATGTATAAGTTTAAAACAATGATTCCTTCCATATTCGAGTACCGAAATTGATTATTTGCAGAATCTGGAGGAACAACACGTAAGTATACATAGCAATAAACCACAATTTAAAGAATATATTTGTAAAACAATTTTTGGCAAGTTGTAGATATATCGAAAGAAGTTTTATCAGAAGAGGTGAATGCTACATTTTTTTATGACAAATAAAAAAGATGTTCTAAAAGCCCAAAACGCTATATCAGAACTTACTGTTTTAAAACTTTGCTGAACAAATAATGAATTATCTTATGTTTCTATGTAATATGATGTATTTTTTTCATAACGCAATATTCTCACACATAGATGACGGAACCAAAGACTCACGAGCAAGTCTGGGTGCTCATGTTGTCGCCCTTGCGCTTTAAAGTCACAACAAGGACTTCAACACACAACAAAATTTAAGTTTAAGTCGGTCGTTCTTTGACGTCATTTAGACAGACTGACCTCGGATATCTTATAAATCAAAAGCATACGATGTGGAAGTATGTTTGGAACAGCCCAAACAAATTATGACGCTGTCCATCAATTGACATACAATATATTCGTATTTTACCACGGGTGTTTACTCTAAGCGATTAAAGAAAGTCTTATTATAATAGCAAATATAATTTTGTAGCATCACAAATGAATCATAAAAAGTAAATCTTGTCATAAAATTGCAAATGTCAGTCTTGAATAATCACGTGCACATTCCGCTGTAAAGTTTTAAAAACATAGAAGCGTAGTGTAGGTCCTTCATTGCAGACCGAGCGTGCATTTTATAAGCAGTGTATATTGAATTGAACTGAGAATAAATAATTGCATTACTGGCAATCTATAATTACCATTTTAAACGATATATTTCTGCTAGTTGTATAGGCTTTTTGTTTGCTCATCGTTGCGTTTTTAATTTGTTCTTGCAGCTTCAGGCACAGTTTCACTTCCATTTTGTACGGTATCTGGGTGTCCAGGCACAAATCTATGTGGTGTAAATGACACGCTACCACAAGGGTGTCCACCATCTACCACCACTATAACAACAACAACTGAAGAAACAACTCAACCTACGAAACGATGTCATAAAAGAAGACACCGTCACTGAACAAGTCCACAATCTGTCGGACATATTGAGCTAATTAAATATATTATGTTCTATTCATAGTACTGGAATTATTTGTTAATTATTTACTTTCATGCCATCTATGATTCCTATTACTTTTCAATAAATTTGCATTCGATGACCGATGATCTGTCACTACTGGCCGAGACCTATGATCTCTGGCCGAGGACCGATGATCTGTAACTACTGGCCGAGACCTATGATCTGTCACTACTGGCCGAGACCTATGATCTGTCACTACTGGCCGAGACCTATGATCTGTCACTACTGGCCGAGACCTATGATCTGTCACTACTGGCCGAGACCGATGATCTGTCACTACTGGCCGAGACCTATGATCTGTCACTACTGGCCGAGACCTATGATCTGTCACTACTGGCCGAGACCTATGATCTGTCACTACTGGCCGAGACCTATGATCTGTCACTACTGGCCGTGACCGATGATCTGTCACTACTGGCCGAGACCGATGATCTGTCACTACTGGCCGAGACCGATGATCTGTCACTACTGGCCGAGACCGATGATCTGTCACTACTGGCCGAGACTGATGATCTGTCACTACTGGCCGAGACCGATGATCTGTCACTACTGGCCGAGACCGATGATCTGTCACTACTGGCCGATGACCGATGATCTGTCACTACTGGCCGAGACCGATGATCTGTCACTACTGGCCGAGACCGATGATCTGTCACTACTGGCCGAGACCGATGATCTGTCACTACTGGCCGAGACCTATGATCTGTCACTACTGGCCGAGACCGATGATCTGTCACTACTGGCCGAGTTTTTGTACTCATATGAAGCAGAATTCATACAGAACTTTCTCATAGAAAAAAAGAAGAAATCCTAGCAAAGGTTTTTAATTTGAATCTTATATATATTCGATGATGTTATTTCGCTCAATAAGCCACTCTTCAATGAGTTTTTACATCTCATATATTTCTATGAATTAGAGATTAAGGAATGCTCCTGAAAGTAAATGGTTTGCTTCATATGTTGATCTTTCTCTCGATATTGACACAAATGGACGACTTCAAACTAGATTCTATGACAACAGTGATGTTTCAATTTTCAAATTGTCAACTCAGAATTAACCTACCCCCTGCTCCATCGTATAGCATTTATATCTCAGTTAATACGTTTAGCTCGTGCATGTTCATACTATACGGACTTAGTAAACAGGGTTGTGCTCTACACAAAAACTGCTTGATTAAAGCTATACGGAAGAACTACATTAGTTTTACAGTCACCATCACGAATTTGATTTCTGGTACGGTGTGTCTGTGTCTCAGTTCTCGTACGATATGTTAGGACGGTATAAGGTCTCCATTCCAGCAAAGTCGACCGCAATCTGTATATTTTCCAATTTTGTCTTATACTTGATTGTGAGATTAGGACTCAGCGTGGATTCGCATGGCGGGTGATGCTTGCATAACAAAAAATGCTTACCTTTCGAAGCATCCGGTTTCGCTCATTTTGGAGTTTTTTACCTGAATTCTTTTTTATGAGAATAAGCATCAATAAACTGCAGTCGCCTTTCATTTTGTTATTTCAATATTCCTGCTGGCTTTTTTATAACACCTATGCAAGTAGTACATAATAGAAAAGAGCAAAACCGGATGATTTTGAGATCAACAGGTCAAACGTGAAGGTCACAGTTATACAAATATCTTTTAAAGTTTTGTTTCTCAATAAACGTGCCTCAAAACGTGGCTAAATTCATCCAAAACCAAGTAAGGCAAGCTTAGTGGTGTACAGTGTGTGGTATAACAATGGAAAATTGAATATTCAGTGCAAACAAAGAATTTGTGTATTTTAATCCTGCACCCAATCGCCTGTGGAACCTGCTTGACAAAACTGCCACCGGACGATTAGCAAACAACAATCAATCAATAGGATCATCGTGATATATTTCCTAGAAAAAAGTTGGATAACCTTGGGTCATTGTCTTCTATATAAGAACATACTCATGTCTTGTCGTTCGATAAAAAATCAGTATGTTCACTTCTATTTATTAAAAGATGCCTCTTCGTACATTATAAAATGTTAAATATGAATTGTTTTTCATCGTAGATTAATATCAATTCTGAATCTTTAATATCGGCAATGACGAAGTGTGCAATCCTAATGAAGCAACTTTGTCAAAACAAAAGTCAAATGAAAAAAAAAACTATTGATGAGTACTATTGCTTGGATAAATATTACAAACACCTTAAGGTTTGCGTTTTTTATATTGCAAACGTTACACTACAATTTCACACAATCTTAACAATCAACACGACGGGTGCCACACTTGGAGCAGGATCTAATTTACTCTTCCGGAACACCTGAGATCACCCCCAGGTTTTGGTGGGATTCGTGTTGCTTAGTCTTTGTTTTTCTATGTTGTGTTTTGTGCTGTTGTCAGTCTGTTTGTCTGTTTCTTTTTAACCATGGCGTTGTCAGTTTATTTTCGACTTATGAGTTTGAATGTCCCTTAGGTATCATTCGCTTCTCTTATATTATTTCAAATAAAGTAAAAATGCAATTAAAAAGGAGGAGTAGGGGAAGTTGAAATGATACTGAATGTAGTTGTTATACCAGACCTAATTAGAGTCGAGTCAATTTCATAAAATTTGTGAAAGATCATTTTTTATCCTTTTGATTCAGTTGACAGTTTTGACTTTTCAACTCTTAACTCTACACTTCCACACAATCTTATCAATCAAACGTTTTTCTAATTTATTAAATGGTCGTTTAAAAAATATGATTGCAACTTATATAAAGCCTTCTTTCTAATGAGAAAGGTAAATATGCTAGATGTACTAACCGGAAGTATGATGAGATAATTAAAGCAGTAAATGTTCTCCTTGACAACATTAATGTACGTTTCGGTGATAAAGTTTATCAACAGGTTGTAGGTATTCTTATGGGTACCATTTGCGCTCCTTTAATTGCAGACTTGTTCTTGTACTTTTCTGAATCACAGTTTATGGCCAAACTCAGTAAAGACCGGACGACGCCTAAATTCTATTTAATTGATAAATTCAACAAAACTCACCTTTATCTTGGTGATATTTTTTCGCTTAACAATTAATTTTTTTTTCTAAATATACTCTCAAAATTTACCCACAGGAATTTACTTTAAATAAATAAGATATAAACGGTTGTAACTATCTTTTCCTATATATGGATATTTCAGTTTTACACGGGAAACTCTACACAATAAATTGCGACAAAAAGTACGATTTTTCATTTCCTTTTTTGGACAGTGATCTTCTTTTGACACCATCTTACTTTGTTTATGTATGACATGCACAACTCTTTCTATATGCCCGTGTCTGTAGTGACGTTTTGGATTTCAATGAACGTAATCTATGTATTACTGGTAAATTATTGAGTGAAGGATTTTGTTACCACAAATTACTAAACATAATTATTCCATAGATACAAAAATTTGGTTTGGAAGTTTGACTGTACCACTAGAAAACTTATTTCATACGGGATAGCATATCCTAATTTTTACGGTGATGTTGTTTACCGAGCCCGTAAATTTAATTACGATCCGGGTAAACTTATCGATCCTTTGAATAAACTTATTCTTAAAGGTTATAAATTCAACACTGTAATTAGTTCTTTGAATATTGTTTTTATCCTTTTATCGGTATAAACATTTACTTAGTTAGCAATAAATTGAAACCAAACTAAAGATCATTGGTTTACTAATATGTACATTTATGCTTCTACAATATTTCGATACCTATAGTTTGGCATTGTACAAGGTCAACATGACTCTGACTGTTAATGGCGTCTTAACAGTAAATTCATTGGATCTTAGATGTGAACTGATTGACATTTTAGTCTTCGATACATGATATTAGTTGTTATTGGTTTTGTTAGCTTTCAGTAACTTCGAGTACTCTCAGATTTGTACTTTGTGTCTTTCGTGTTTTTGTAAGGGATGTTGTGTGTTTTGTATCGATCTGATGACTTAATCTTTTTTTTACAATTTACTTTAATTTATAGTGTTTTCTTATGTCGTACTGTAACACCACTGTCCCATGTTAGGGTAGGGTTTGTCGCGAGCAAACATCTGTATGTGCCTATCCCAAATCAGGAGCCGGTACTTTAGTGATTGTTGTTTGTTACTGTATATCATATTTGATTTTTGTTTATTGTTTTGAACTTAAATGAGGCCGTTGGTTTTCTCGTTTGAATTGTTTTACATTCTTTATTTCGCAGCTTTTTAAAACTTACTATGCAGTGTGGGTTTAGCTCATTGTTGAAGGCCGTACGGTAACCTATGGTTGTTAACTTCTTTATCATTGTGGCTCTGGTGGAGGGTTTTCTAATTGGCATCCAGACCACATCTTGACCTATGTTTATTAACTTCTATATCATTGTGTCTCCGGTGGAGGGTTTTCTAATTGGCAATCATACCACATGTTCTTATTTTAAATTAACTGTTTTTATATAAATCAAAGAAAATTTCAGACAAAAGTAAACATTAATAGATATAAAAGAATGCAACTCAATTTTAATATTTATTCATTAAGTATTATCATTATAAAATATATGTACAATGTTTGAAAACACTGTGGTGTTCTAAAAATGAAGGAATTTGATAAATATAAGTATTCAGTCTTAGATATAAGAAGATGTGGTAGGAGTGCCAATGAGACAACTCTCCATCCAAGTCAAAATTTATAAACGTAAACCATTATAGGTCAAAGTACGGTCTTCAACACGGAGCCTTGGCTCACACCGAACAGCAATTTTTTACCTTAGACAGACCCTAATAATAAAAAATCCATTATTAAAATGATTTCTTTTTTTTTTCTCACAAAAACAACCTCTCAATTGAATTAGTTTTCTGAATTAAATTGTTTCATATTTTTCATGTAGAGGCCTTTTATAGCCGACTATATACAGTATGGGTTTTTCTCTTTGTTAAAAGCCGTACGGTTGCCTATAATTGCTTACATCCATTTCATTTGAGCTTTGGTGGATAGTTGTCTCATTGGCAAATATACCACATCTCCTTATTTCATATCAGTAGGCTATTGTACTCAAAAATGATTCAAATTTTTCATAAACATTTTAAAGTGTACTTATTTTCAGGTTTCATTAATAACATTGGAAAGTAACCACTCATATGTGTGAACAATAACATGTTCTAAATTTTCAAGATATGTATGTGCTCTTCAGACTCAATTTTAATCGCCTCAGATGTTAAATGTTCACAAAATATTAACAAATAACGGTTAGTCCATGGAAACGCATATCCTATGACATTTAGAACGAGCGTTTTTGCCTATAATTAATATACCAACGGAGATGACATAAGTCCACTATGTTATACAAATCATAAACAAAAAGACGAATGACCTAATGATATTTTGTTAAGCTGGTCATATACATAGGTATTACTTAGGACCATGTTCTTTTACAAAGACCTTCATATGGAAATGATATCTGGTCACTGTGTTTTTCCTTTTCAATTCAACCGAATGGAAATAACTTTTAAGTAATTTGGTAATACTAGCCTAAAGTCCTGCACATGATATAGAAATGAGATGTCTCTGGTCAATGTGTAATGCATAGGTATTGAGGGGGAATACTTGGGGTTATTGTATGGGCACTTGTTCGAAAACGCAATCTAACCATGGTATTATTTATTACTTTTATACAAAGGAAACTGATCTTTGGTTTTTGAGATTTATACATGAATTATATTACGGATTTCCAATGTCTACTAATTTCAGTCTGTATATCTTCAACCTTTTTATCACCTCCCTACCTATCCCAATAAAAAAATATACAATGTAGGTCATGGGATATACACATAGGTATATCATATTTTCATAATTTCAGGATTCGGTAGTAGCAGCTTCAAATCCGCATTTTTTCAAACGGTTCGTACAATTCTATGGATGACAATCTCTTGAGCATCTAGCGGTAAAATAAAAATTATTTAGAATAGACACGCATATTTATTCTGAAGAACATATCATTTATATGACGTTGACATAGAGAATATGAAATATTGGTGTACCTTATTGTTCTCTATTCTGTAAACTCCATCTAGATCATTTAGTATAACTTAAGTATAGAATATAAAGTCTGATTTTGAAAACTATAATTAATCAATTAGAAGAAAGTGTGTAATTTTTTTAAATAAAAAAAAAATAAAATTGATTGTGTTCCTGAGTATAAAAAGTACTACTGAAAAGTGGTATGGCCAATTTCACTTAGCTTAATTTACTACCGGTATCAATATCTGTAACTTGAATCCTGTGCAGCTGGATCTGCTTACCATTCCGGAGACCTGAAATCACCCCGGTTTTTGGTGGGGTTCGTGTTGCTTAGTCTTTAGTTTTCCATGTTGTGTTTTGTATACTGTTGTTTCTGTTTTGATCATTTATTTCATTTTTTGCGATGGCATTGTCCGTTTATTGTCGACTTAGTTTGAATTTAGATAAATTTAGTTAGATTTTGTAACAATTTTCATATATTCATGCATAAAAAAAAATACAAAATTCAAAAGAAATATACATTGCTGATGTAAACAATTTTGATAACATATTAGAAATTTTGCTGTCAAACTCATTATAACTAATTTTACATATATATAAAAGACATATATATTAATTATTTTCCCCAATATTTTGAATGTGTCGATTTGTTATGAATTACACAAATAATATTTCTACATATCATTTATGATTTTGCAACTGTCGTCATTTTTACCATTTACGAAAGGATTTTCAAAATGACGAATTCAAAGTATTTTTCATCAAAATCGTCAATAAAATATGTAAAAGAAAAAAAAAAACATCGTACACTAATTTAACTGGCGACATATTTATGTCAGGTAGATGAACTTCAAGTAAATCGACGACAGGTGTGAAAAATTGTTGTTACAGATATAAAATGTAATCCAACCATTTATAAATATAATTGATTTGCCTTCATTTCGAGTTCAATAAAAAAAATAATATGATCATCATTTGCAACGTTTACCTTAGTTTCATGATAAACACGTTATTTACAGTAAAGAGGAAAATTACAATGAACTTATATGAAACATCGTTTTTTCTGAAATCCGTTATTTTAAAATCTGATGAGTTTCGTCTGTCTAGTTCAGTCTGATTAATTGACGCCATCTTGTTTTCACGTATACTGAGTACAAACCATAGGAATTAGGTTCCAAGAAAGATAACTCAAATTGTATCCTTTCCTAACATCATTCACTTAACTTTAGGACATTTAAGTCTATGTCTTGTGTGTCGTGTTGCATAGCAAAGCATGACTTGACTAGGAAGAAAAAGAGGGATTCTTCAATTTGTATTCTATTTTGTAGGCCATTTTTCTGTATTCTTAATTTATTTTACGCCAATTTTTACAATTTGATAAAAGAGCGGCTCTATTGACTTTCCGAATCTAATTTCCAATCTATTTTAGATGAAGGACGATATTTTGGCTGCTTGAGATATCACAAAGTAACTTTTTTTAATGTGATATGCATCTTTTTACAGCTTAACAGCTGATTTGTTTTAATTTTTATTTGTATATATTTATTAGTATACTTATGAAATGCTAGGGAAAAATTAAAGAACACATTAAACATGCGTTTTTCATGTATTTAAGCCCATGCAACTACTGCCTTACGGCTTAGTTCAAAAAGGTCGTTTTTATTGTATCACTCAAACGTGACTGAAGCCCTCTAAATCCTAGCTTAAACTCTTAATGTGTGTTTAGTGATTGTACTAACTGTTTGGTATATTTTATAGTTAGTACAATTTATAAAAAATAATTTCTAATCAATATTAGATTTTCCGCAAAAATCATGAAATTTATTTCTTTCAGATTCAAGTTAACATAGACACTTTACATGACACTAGACTAGAGGCGTATAATCTCACACTCGATTCATTCCATGGGAATCCATCCCGGATAGAAATGATCAGAATAGTTCGAATAAAGTTTAGAAAATGCAGATCCAGGCGTGGCAGGGTGCATGTAGTAAACTGTCTTCCCCTGAGTCATCCATCCAGCCATCCAGCCAAATGTTCCAACGGTCATTATGGTATGGCTTGTAAGCGTTAACATTGCAAGGTCTACCGGTGCGGAATTTCCTTCGACAAGGAAAATGTCACCAGTTTGTGGAATATTCTTTTTAGTCCATTTCATTTCAATTGAAAAGATGAGGAATAAACACCTTTTATACAGATTTCTGAAATAGTCCATGGCATGAATTATATATTCTTTTGGTGCATTGTTTTTACCAAATTCATCTGTATCATACCTATCGAATCTACGTATATGTACTCCTATAATTTCTATGCCTTCATATTTTTGGTATTTTGAAAGAATAGTAATAAACTTAGATTTTGCTTCATGTAGAATATTATCCTGGAATTGAAGTATCTGTCTTAATTCATTCTCATATTTTTTCCAATATCTCCAGGACTGGAAAAATCCTAAAAATGATAAATTCTGATCACTTGGTAAATGTTCTAATTTCTTGTCATATCCACAATCATATCCCTTATCGGTTATTAATGGTAAACCATCACAAATATCTGCATTTAAATCATAATGCTTCCAATAAATTGGCACCAATTTGAAATACTGTGTTAAAATATTTTTTCTTGTTATTATTAACTGCATGTTTTTCTTTCGAGCTACGGTATATCCAAAACAAAAATGGAAAAGTTGATTTCCTAATCCTCCTCCGAATTTAACACACACAGATTTGTTTCTTTTGATTCCTATCTTATCCTGATAAGCAATCGAACTACAGTTATATTTGTGTGAAGGATTTCGGTTTAGTGAATCAAGCAGAGACTGTCGGTAAAAAAACGTATAGTGAATTCCTGCCAGAAGTAAGAAAATTACTGCAATTTTTCTCGCTGTTCCTATTAAAAAAATAATATGAGTCCTTAATACTATAGAAGCAGTAGGCATCCAACACTCTTTCAAATCCGCATTTTTAAGTGTTTTTTTTTCAAATAATATATAAATAATTAGTTTAAGGAATTTTTATCATATCCCATATATAAAACTGTCAGAGAATAACCAATGTATCCCGCTGAAATACAGAAATATTTATAATTACATAAAAAAAAAAATATTTCCTAGGGACGTTAGTCAACGAAACAAAAACGCAGACAGTCTAAAACCCCGCCCATTTTTTGGACCTATTTGCATAAGCTTACAATTCTACATGTGTAAGAATGTGCTTGCCATTATGAGTCTGACTCTGTACTTGATTATAATTGACTCGAGTACATCCTGATACATCCTGGCACCTGCCTACGGAGCTAGGCTTTTTAAAAAAAAAGTTTAAGTTAGTATTTAAGATTTTCCATTTTTGTTTCTTTAGAATATATGTGCATCTCAATTCAAACAAACTAGTATAACTCAAATGCCAATTTAATAGTTATACAGACGGTTCTTTTTGTATGCCACACATGTCTTTCTGGAATAAATCCGAATTCCTCGAGAATTTGAGAGGCAAAGTACATAAAAAGTTAGGAAGTATCATACTCTAAAGTGCCTTAAACATAACAGTGAAAGCATTTCATCATAACACCCTTTTAAGTTCCCTTTCTTCCCCCTTCCATTGTTGTTTAAAACTCCTTATGGAATAAGAAAGATGAATCAAACTTTTTTAAAATATATTATCATTTACTTACAATTTTTTAGGAGACGATGAAAATGACCTCTTATGTTCCAAACATTTATTTGTACCATTTTTACGTATACTAATGCCAGAGGGTCTGGTTTACAGAATAGAGAATAATGGATGAAAGTTTAAAATAAAGGGCGAAAAATATAAAGAATAGAGAAAAATAATCCAAAAAAATTTAAAGAATATAGAAATGAAGGACACCCCCTTGATCCAGACCATTATACATGTGGATGGAGTAATGTAGGATCACGAAGTAGACATTAGAAAAGTACCGTTGTGAATATATTTATAGAAATTACACTTCGTGTGCAACAAAGTGTCGGAAACTTGGACAACGATATTATATGATACGGATATTGTCTTTCATATTTTCATTACTTTCGAGCTGGACATGGCAATGTGGAATTTCCACGCCAAAAAAAAAAGGAATAAAAAAAATTTGGGCGTCAAACTTTTTCAGTCCCTTTTACTCTCAATTTTGATTGTATGTGTTGTATATGTATCTGATTCTATTCCAATTAATCGTTTCTGTTGTATTATTATTTATCGCTATTTTACGAATTTTTCCTTTGATCTTACTGACTGATAATTTTCTTTCTCAGCACAGTAGAGTGATATAAAAAATTATCGCTAGAAATTTAGGGCGCACGTGCCGGTTGTCAATGAAATCAAAATTAACAACGTCGTCATAGGTAAAATAGCGATAAACAGATTATCATTGGTCATCTCAACTCGATTGCTTTTCTCACTTTCGCCTTACCGGCTCAAGTGAGAAAATCAATCTCGCTGAGATGACCAACGATAATCTCTAAATATCAGTCGATTAAAAAGCTCATGTTCTATGTAAATTTGTTATTATATGAAAAACCCGACTTTAGATAAAGATTACTTTACTTTACTTTGATTACAGTTGAAGCGAAGTGAAATTACAAATAAATAAAACATGCTGAAAAAATGAAACATATTTTAAGTTAACAAAAACAAAAAAGGTTTGTTGAGCCTCTGATGAACCATGGATTATATTTCTGGAACGGCAAAAGCCATCGCAATTGTATCGAATGAACAAACAGAAAGGATGTGTTTAAGAAATGAATGAAAAATTAAAAAAAACAAAGTTTTTCCTGTACTACTCGAAAACTGCAACTAGATAAATTGACAATTGATTTGAAGGGACATAATATCAAAATATTTCATTTATCAATAACCGACTTTTTTGTTTCCAAAGAGTAGAGAAGTAGTAAAAAATTAAATATTTGAAATATATACTATGGGAAAGAACACCTTGGTAGGACTAACTGGGGGAGAAATTAGCACACACACCCACACACCCACACACCCACATCCATCCCCATCCACCCCCACACACACACACTTATGGTAGAAAAGTATTACAGAGAAGGTGGCTTAAAGATGAAATGTTTAACAGATCGGCTAACAACTCGCCAAACTTAAGGACAACAATCAAACAATCAAAGTCAACAATCCGAAAACATGTCGAATACAATTTGATATCGATGCGCATGTAAAAGTTATGGGTATATATTACGAGGCTCTGGAAGGGGTATCTTTTTCTGCATTATTAATCTGTTTTTACCATTCTTTTCTATTCTTTATGTTTTGTGTCCATCTATTCCCTATTCTGTAAAACCCACCCGGACAATATAATATGTCTACGAATAAATGCGTATGGCGCATTCATGGTAACTGTTCAAAATTTAAATTTATATATTTAAAAAAATTATGACATTGAGTCATCAACTTTTGTTGCATATTTTCACTATAAATATGTGCATGCACAACAGGTGTCCAAAGGTGGAGGTAGTACCAGCTCTGTATATAAAGAAAGTACCTGTTCAACAAATAAAAATGGGGTTCCTCTACAAAAGGGGTTTAAAGATAAGTTACATTAAAGTAGATTAGTTAAAATATCCTTAGCCATTTAAAATGTACACTGATGACCGATCGTTATACGCAACGGAAATTGATAAAATAAAAGATGTAACTTTAAAGGAGCATTACCTGTCAAATTCTTGTTCATCGATTTAACTCAAATTCTCATATTTGATTTATGATATACTAAAACGTATATCCAAATTACAAAAAATCGAAAATCGAAAATAAACAATTAACAATGCATGGACTCGATAATATGTATCAACATATCATGTGTATGTTTGTCTAGACGTCATCTATTAACCAAAGAGATGACTTCCGAAGACTGCCGACGGTCATATAACCCGATATAAACATATTAAGTATAAATATAAATAGATAGCGACAACGTGCGATTGGATATTTCTAGATCTGTTTGATTTCATATTGTAGTTTAAAAAGTATGTTTATCATCGTTTTTACCTGTGTAAGAATGATTTTTTGTGAATAGAGTCAGTGAACGATATGGTTCATCCTTGTTTCGCTTTCAATGTTGACATTCTTTTCCTTTTTATAGCTGAATACATGTGTAACCTATTTCCATCTAAGGGGTTTAATTAATGGTCACATGAATACGGATTCAATGGGGTCGAATTATTCACTTGCAAGAGAATAATTCATCAGCGAAGTTTCCTAGCTTATTTTGACAAAATTGAACCAAATTGGCTGCCAGAAGCAAATTATTATTTCATTAATGATTGAACAGAAAAAAAGATTTTAATTATTTTTATATCTCGTAGCTAATGTCCCTTTAAATAAGAAGGATATATAAATCAAGACTTATTATAAGAGGAGCCCGTTTGCTTTTGGGGGTGTATTTTACATAGCAACGTTCAATCCGAATGGACATATTAAATCATATGCCTTGTGTAGGATGGTGACACGTTAACTCCATACAAGAATTATTCAAGGGGTCTATATGTGGCCAGCTACAAGGAAAATTTTCTGCCCCTTCACGTAGGTGTATGATCACCTTGATCGACCTACTTATCAAAGCCATCCTATTATTATTATTAGTGTGTTCTCGTCATAAAATATAAATGAAATATTTGCCATTGGATCGATGTTAAATAAACAACAATCAATCAATCAATAATTTACGCCAGTGCATACCTTAAGCGCACGAATGTCTTTAAAACACAGTGCATAGTTACCTTGAGCGCACGAATTTCTTTAAAACAGAGTTATATATTAACAGGACTAATGTAAACTCTAAAAACAATGCTGAAAATAAACATCAACATAATATATACGGCAACAATAAAAGTCGACCATCACTTCGTTCCTTGTCCACTAGTGGTACATGTAGTAATAGTCGATTATCATCAGTGAATAGCTTAAGATAACATTAGATGCCCCGGTGATCCTGTAGTTGATTGTGATTTCTTGTACTGTTTATAATTATAGTATGTCAAAAATGTATAACACACAGGCTTATAAAATTGAAAAATATATTGAAAAATCTTACCAAATCTATTCGAAGAGTGAAAACAGCTAACAATTCTCCAACCGGATCCCATATCTATGTCACGTGATCTATGTCAACCAAAAGAGAGCATATCGTAGAACATTTTACAACAGAATTTCGTACAATCATTGTTTTTTTTATATTTGCAATATTTTACTTATGGATTTTGTTATTTTTTATTGTGAAATGTTTAATTCAAGTTCGGAAGATTAAGCTAATCTAATTTCATGTTTCAAATTGTATCGCTCGGGATAAATTTTAGTAATCGAATATAAATGCCTAACCCGTGGTTTAATGAAAACAAATTTCCAGCTGCCATGAACTGTTTCTTAATTGGAATATAACCGGTCGCTCAGATCAGAATAGGGACACCAGGAGACTATATTGATTGAATGATTGTTGGTGGCTTAACGTCCAGTTGCAAATATGTCATGCATGTTCAGGACGAGAACAAATTAACAATAAATGCAATAGGTATGTCCTGCAATAAAGGCCGTCCTGGATGAAGGTCGGGGAAATTTAAACTGCCACTGGAAAATTAGGGCATATTGGATAAGGACAGACATTTTGCCTTGCAACAGGCCACCTACGGACCCCCCAAAGAGTTGTTACAAGGGTTCTTAACGCGCAGAAAGCGTGGCACTCTCACTACATAAGACAAAGGATTAACGTCCCCATTCTGACGGGACGTGGCTGCATACTTGTACATCCCGCACAGCCAAACGGACGCCCACTTTGGCAAGGGGTTTACTGCCGGTCGGAAGAGGGGAGTCAGGAGACTATAAACGTATATCATGATACGTTTGTCGCTTCATGTTATCTGTCAAGCTGTATATGTATAGTGCAATGGTATGTTTTTTTATTTTAGTTCATTTATATGTTTTGGAGTTTATTGTGACGTCCATTTTCACTGAACTAGTACACAATTTTATTTAGGGGCCAGCTGAGGACCATTTCCGGGTGCGGGATTTTCTCGCTGCGTTGAAGACCCATTGGTGGCCTTCGGCTGTTGTCTGCTCTTTGGTCGGGTTGTTGTCTCTTTGACATATTCCCCATTTCCATTCTCAGTTTTATAGATTACATGATAAATGTAAGTAAGGTTCATACGACTTCTCCCTGAATAAACATGTAATATTTGTCGCTGGAAGTAACTTCGTCTCAATAATTCGATGTATCTTATGTTGATTTTCGACAGTGTATCTGAATAAGATGTAAACTGATAATTCAACTATCTTGTAAGGAAATTAATGAAAAATTTTAGTTTTATGAAATCCAACTGATCGATCCTCCTTCTATTCGAAACGTTTCAACGAGAGCATATGTATATGGTTGTTTACAGTCAATGATCGATTCCTTCCTTGTATTAGAAATTTTGACAAGGCCATACACACATAGCGTTGTTTTCAGTCAATGCAATACATATAATTAAATCAAAGCAACATTGAATAACCATTAAAATTACCTGCTACTAAAATTTACTACATAATTGTATGTACATGTGCCCCTAACCGGAAGTGTTTATTAGAATATGGCTTTTTGCTCCAGTAAACATATAAATATACTCTGCAAAGAAATAATGCACCAAGTAATCATGTTTTAAAAAGAGCTCACGCATCTAACGTTACAATAGGTTGAACAATTAAAAGGTTGTTTATTTTTATGATCAAAGTTAGAATATTTTAAACGTGTTTCCCTCACGCTTTAAGCTTGGTGAACATGAATAGTGTGTTTTAATAAATTTTGTTACAGCTGTTTCCCTTTAGTTATTAGTCTAGATCTATGATAAAAACAAGCTTATTCAAAATAACGTAAATCATGTTTCATTTATGTCGATGAAGATCTTCGCAATTTAAATAACATGCTTACCTGGATAAAAATCACGGTTAGTGGTTTTCAAAGTATGATTGCATTGACAACAGAAGCGTTAACAAACAAAGCTTTATAATGTCCTTGTGCATATGTACGAAAAAATTCAATATAGTTTAAATGTCTGCAGATCGCAACAAATAAAGGCCGCCATCTCTGGTGGGAAGATGTTAAATATTTAAAAAAAAAAAAAAAAAAAAGTTGTATTTCAAGATAAACTTATATTTAGAAAAATGTATTTTGAAATAAGCTAAATTAAATTTAGACGTCAAGCTAAAATAATGATGAATTAACTTGATTTTGTAAGAATCATTGATTAAAACTTGAAAGTATTGAATTATAGTTTAAAAAAACTCTTAAATTAGTGTTTGACTTATTGTTTTTCTTTTATAAATTTTTTTTGCATAATCGGAACGAGGTGTTAAGTAGTTTCATGCGTATTTTAATTAAAATTTACCTCAAAATTTTCTGAGGCATTTTTTCTGAAGGCTGCTTGAACAAGAGGGTGTTTTCCTTGACAGTTAAGTCTGAACAAATATATATATGGCAACCGTTCAAATTCAAAATTGCAGCAATATTGCATGGAGTTTTCTTAATTCCTAGACTTGTTTTTTAAAATTGATGATGCATTCATTCAAAGCTCTATCAATCGGCCATAGTCACAGTAAGTTCCATGCATCCTTGCTCTAATAATGTCTCTTAAAATTGAATTATATTCTTCCATAAACCAAATTTTATTATTATATATATAATTATACTGGTTTTAATAATGAGTCAAATAAATTACATGATAAATCAACAGGATAATGCTGAGAATTCGACATATATGTTTGTACCGAGAATATTCTAAAGCTTTTATAAATCGCTTTCTTTGATATTTTCTGTGTCGATCTATTAAATAACTAGACTTATTACCGAATGCGTACTCGTTGTTAATGGATTTGAACTAGCTGTTAGTAACTACGAGTACTTTCAGATTTGTACTAAGTGTCGTTTTGTTGTGGGGATGTATGATTTCCCTGCCACGTCCACTCTGTGTTTCTGTTACTTGTGTTAGTGCTTTGTATCGATTTGATGAGTTAAAACCTTTTCAACTGATTTTTATTGTTTGTTCATATGTTGTACTGTTACACCACTGTCTCATGTTAGGGGAGGGTTGGGCGCCCGATAACATGTTTAACCCCGCCACATTCTGCATGTGCCTGTCCCAAGTCGGGAACCTGTAATTCAGTGGTTGTCGTTTGTTGCTGTATATCATTTTTGTTTTTCGTTCATTATTTACATAAATCAGGCCGTTAGTTTTCTCGTTTGAATTGTTTTACATTTGTCATTTCGGGGCCTTTTATAGCTGACTATGCGGTATGGGTTTTACTCATTGTTGAAGGCCGTACAGTGACCTATAGTTGTTAAATTTTGTGTCATTTGGTCTCTTGTGGAGAGTAGTCTCATTGGCAATCATACTACATCTTCTTATTTTTATATTACATGAGCATTACGACTAATGCCCTGTCGAAATGCTTTTACGCATATTCGTGTTTAGTATTTGATTTAAATTATTATTATAATATCATTACTGAAACAAGTGAATATTTTGGCATGTTTTTAATATTTCCTTGATTGTGCATTTGACGACCGTGTATATTCGAACATTTCAATCTGATTGAAATCCAGTTCGACAAATCCCATCTGACAGATTACGCTTCTGTGCAAAAGGAGGCAAATCAAATATAAGAAGATAAGATAAGATAAGAATTTTATTAATCTAATCAAGAACCCATAAAGGGCATCATTTACAACAATATTATGCACAATATGATTGGAAAAAAGAAAAACTAGATCCTAATATAATACTATCATGTTATGGACAGGATCAGAGCCTAACACATCATGTGTCTTACATAACTATTACAATAATTTCATAATAATTAAATATTATTTTATATATTTTGTATCCACCTGGATCTTATTTCTAAACACTTAATAATATAATTGCCTAGAAACATAAGAGTTGGTAAATGCTCATTTGTGAACAGCCAGAAATATTTTTTATCCTTGGGTAATTCTTTAAAATTAGTACAAAAACTGTTTACTTTATCCCATAATAATTTTCTCTGTTCGTTATATAAAGGACAAATTGCTATAAAATGTGTCTCATCTTCAATAGAACTTGAACCATGTGATAGGCAGTGATGACATAGACGCTGAGTTCTCTCTATGTATTTTTTACTATATCTATCTTTCTCAATTTTAAGATCATGTGAACTTATTCTCATTTTACATATAGCTCTTCTTATATTAAAATCTTTAATTGATAAATAAGCCTCCTTTACGAAGTAAGTCTTAAGGTTTAAATAATTTTCTAATTAACTATTACGTATACCTTGTGATAAGGTATCAGATCTTTTGACCACCCAAAATGTTTTAAAACTGTTACAAAGTTTACATTTTACAAATTTAATTAATTTATTGAACTTTGTATTCAAATTTTGTATATCAAGTGATTGAAGTACATATCTCTTAGATGAATACCAACAATTAATGTTTCCTGCATCTAAAATTTTATTACAAACATAAGCATCATAAAGTAACCCATCGTCCAATTTGTTAAGCCTGTGTACATATTATACCATAGATATAATGACAGAAAAATAGAGAGGAAATCTTGCAACCTCTGATAACACTGCCAAATTTGAGGCTTTTATTATTTACACCAAGAATATACTTTAGATATCTGAAATGTGATTTTTCCAAATAATCATTTATGTAAATTAAGTCAAACAGATAATTAGTTTTTTTCTTGCAAGCAGCAGAGTTAATCTTAAATGTACCCCAAATTTCACTACAATATAATAAAATTGGTTTTATTGTGTGATCATATAAATGAATTGCAGTATCAATACTTGGATTACAAGCTGACATGGATTTTTGTAGTTTAAATTTTGCCCTTAAGGACTTTTTGAATAGCTCTTCTTTCCCCTGCTGAAAAAGACCACTAGAAGTAAAGACTATCCCTAAATACTTATATCTGTTAACACATTCTATAGCCTCATTATCTAAACAAAGTGATTCCTTCAAAAATTTTCCAGGCTTGTTAAAAATTAAAACTTTTATTTTGGACACGTTTACATCTAGACACCAATCAATACAATAAGTATGCAGTATATCAAGTCGGTTTTGAAGACCCTGTATAGTGTTTGATAATATAATAATGTCATCGGCGTACATAAGACAATCAATTCTACGCCCATTGATATAAACAGCATCTGGACTCGGCTCAAATCTTGGAGGCAAATCGTTCATGAAAAGCTTAAATAAATTTGGGCTTAGAACATCCCCTTGCCTTACCCCAACTAGCGAGCTGAATGATGGCGTTAATACATTATCCACTTTCACTGAATTTTTCATTTTTTCTGAACATATCTTTTAAAATAGTATAAAATTTTCCAGATATGTTATTTTCCAATAATTTGTATCTAATACCACAGTGTATGACCCTATCAAAAGCCTTTTTAAAATCCACAAAGGAAGCATAAATTTTCCCCCCTTTTCTGTTAGTATATTTATCTAATATGGTTTTTAAAACAAACATATGGTCAGACGTTCTACTCTTTTTTGAAAAACCAACCTGACATGGATAAATTATATTATTTTTATCAAGATGTATGTCAAGTCTTTTATTGAGAATACTGTTAAATAATTTTCCAATGCATGAATTAATTGCTATGCCTCTGTAATTTTCAGGTTTACTAGGACTCATTGCTTTAAAAATTGGACATAGATAAGAAAATGACCATTTGCGAGGGTATGTTCCAGAGCAGAATATCAAGTTAAAAAGTTTCTGCAAAACAGGTGCAAATATACTACCCTCTGATTTCAATATCTCGTTTGGGATACCATCTAGTCCTGCAGCTTTATTATTCTTTAGTTTATCTATAGCTTCCAAAATTTCTTTTAGGGTTATTTTGTAATCCAGTCACATAATTTTTTTACTTTCTTGTTAATTTCCTCTATTCTGTCTTTAAATTTGGCAGAGTTGAGATTTAAAGATTGAAAATATGAAAACCAGACGTTAGTTTGAATAGAATGTTCTGGACCATCCGAATTGTCTTCTTTTAATTCTTTCATGAGATTCCAATAACTCTTTGGATTATTATCCCTTAGATTATCCAGACTGTCAAGAATGTTTTGTATAAATTTTCTTTGTTTATATTTACGTAGCTTATTATACTCCCCATAACATTTATAGTAAGACCCTTTTATAATTGGGTCCCAGGGAAATTTGATAACAGCTCACCTTTAGAAATAAGGCTTTTACGTTTTTGTACCAGGTCTATGTCAAACCATTTTTTGTTTTTGTATTTACGTACAACTTTTTTCTTGGTTTTACGGAATATTAAACATTTACTGGCAGCATTATATATTATATCAAAACATTCATTAGCTGCCTTTTCAATATAGTCCTCTGAAAGATTAAATTTTGTGTCTAAAAAATTTTAATACTGTTTCTAATAATTGGCTGGCATAAAGTATCTTGAAGTTTTTGTGTAGAGGTTTCTGACCATATATATTTTCCTGGAAATAAAATAGTATTGTCTTGCTCCTTAGCTTTATGTGAGTAACTAGCTAACAGGCCAAATGTCAGTTTACAGTGACAGTCTGACAGAGTTGATAAAAAATCAGCAACGTGAAAAAATAAAGTATCTTCAATCAAGTCTTCCGACATGATAACATAGTCAACCACACTACTACCTACTGATTTTATACAAGTGTATTTACCATAAGAATCGCCCCACATTCTCCCATTTAAAGTACGTAATTTGGACGCAATACACAAGTCCAGAAGCTGTTTACCTCTTGAATCTACTTTCATATCATAACTACATCTCTTTTCTTGAATAATATCACAACTATAATTATCATACATGGGTATATGTGTATCAATAACATCATTTATTATAAAATCTGGCTCTGACCCTGTCCTTGCATTTAAGTCCCCACACAATATACTACTACCTTGATGACTAAAATTTATAATATCTTTTTCTATGTTTTCTTGTGTGTCATCTTCTGATTGATCAGCATAAAATGATGTAGCTGGTATAATATATGCCAAACATAGGAATATATCTGTACTTAGATTAAAATAATGTTTATCAAATTGCAACCATTGATAATCTTTATATGTATTTATCAAAATATTAATGCCCCTGCGAACTTCATATTTGATAAAAATACCTAAGCCCCTTAGTATCTAGAATTAGCTGATTGTGGTCTACAAATAGGGTAATAGTTAAAACCCCCAATATTGACTGTAGTGTTATAACCTACATGGGTCTCAGTCAATAGTATAACATCATATTTTCTTATCCCTTGAAGAAAAAAGGGGATCCGTTATTTTATCATATGGTACTTTGAAATAAGCCCATCTATGTTCCAAACACAAATTGTTATGTTGTGGAAAAAATTATTACTCTTTTGACTGGTCATAATTGCTTTATTAATGATAATCTTTTAAAATTCCCTCTCACCACTGGTTACATGTAATTGTACAATAATCATTTATTAACTTTGACAGTCAGCTTTTGGACACGTAATATGAATATGAAATCCTTGTAAAGTAATAAAACTCTTTTCCCTCTTATGAAATAACAAACTCCTCTAACTAAGGAAAGGCAAAACTGAAATTATCTTTTCTTGTCCTATATAAATGACAATTTAAGTTTAGATAAAACAGAAAGCAAAACAAAATCTAGCTACAATTGTTTACAATATATCAAACAAAACTTAATTATAACTGGCAACTTTATCTTCTTTAATAAGAAAAGCTAAATACAAATGTATCAGCATATTAAGGCTACCCGTATCCACGACCCCGACTTTGATAATTGTTATAAGTGTTATAACCGCGACCATGATATCCACCACGTCCACAATATCCGCCTCTTGATCCGTTATTCAGGTTAACATTGCTGTTATAAAAAGGTCTACGTTTTGGTAGTCTAAGATCTAGTGCTTCATCAACTATATCCCGAATATTTGCTGCAAACACGTTTACACCTTGATCTTTCAATATGTTAATGATTTTTTTTCTTTTCTTTTTTGTCTCTGGTGTTAGGTATTGGTTCTTACAGGTAACATTACCCTGTTAGCGTGTATGTACCCGTTTCCGCGCTCGACTATACCCTGTTACTTATTCGCTACTTAATTGTTCCTTTTTCGCTTTTTATACATTCCACCTTTTAATACTTTCTTTTCTTTCATCTTCTTGTCTCTGGTGTAAGCTATGGGTTCAGTGAGTTTAAGTTACTCTGTTAGCGCTTATATCCCCATCTCCGCGCTCGACTGATACCCTGTTACTGACTTGCTTCTTATTTTGTCCTTATTCGATTTTTATACGTTACACCTTTTTAATGTTTTACTTTCTTTTATTTTCTTGTCTCTGGTGTTAGTTCTTGGTTCGTAGAGGTAAAATCACCCTAATGGCGCGTATGTTCCCGTTTCCGCGCTCGACGGATACCCTGTTAATTATTCGTTCCTTATTTGCTTTTTATACGTTGCCCCTTTTTAATGATTTCTTTTTATTTCTTTCCATGTCTCTGGTGTAAGTTTATGGTTTCGTGGAGTTAAGAATAACCCAATTAGCTCATATTTACAAGTTTCTGCGCTCGACTGATACCCAGTTACTTATTCGCTACGTATTTGTCCCTTATTCGTTTTTTTTATACGTTCAACCTTTTTAATGCCTTTTTTTCTTTTATTTTCTTGTCTCTGTTGTTAGCTATAGGTTCGGTGAGTTGAATTTATCCTGTTAGCGCATATGTCCCCATCTCCGCGCTCGACTGATACCCTGTTACTTATTCGCTACTTTATTGATCCTTATTCGCCTTTTATACGTTGCACCTTTTTAATGGTTTCTTTTCTTTTCTCTGGGTTAGTTATTGGTTCAAAGAGGTGAAGTTACCTTATAAGCGCGTATTTACCCGTTTCCACGCTCGACTGATACCCTCATACTAATTCGTTCCTTAGTCGCTTATTATATAAACGTTGCACTTTTTAATGTTTTCTTTTTATTTCTTTTTTTTTTATGTCTCTGGTTTTGGTTCTGGTTTTCGGTGAGTTTAGTTGAAATTACCCCATTAGAGCATATGTTCCTGTTTCCGCGCTCGACTGATACCCTGTTACTTATTCGCTACTTATTTGTTCCATATTCTATTTTTATACTTTACACCTTTTTAATGCTTTATTTTCTTTTATTTTCTTG
This sequence comes from Mytilus californianus, assembly GCF_021869535.1. NCBI lineage: Eukaryota > Metazoa > Mollusca > Bivalvia > Mytilida > Mytilidae > Mytilus > Mytilus californianus. The sequence goes on from NW_026262723.1 coordinate 3,031,995, forward strand.
TTCCTGGTGTTAGTTCTTGGTTGGTAGAGGTGAAATTACCCTCTAAGCGCGTGTGTACCCTTTTCCGCGCTCGACTGATACCCGGTTACTAATTCATTCCTTATACGTTGCCCCTCTATAATGATTTCTTTTTATTTCTTTTCATGTCTCTGGTGTTAGTTCTAGCTTCATGGAGTTAAAATAACACAGTTAGCGCATATGTACCAGTTCCTACGATCGACTGATACCCTGTTGCTTATTAACTACTTATTTGTTCCATATTCGCTTTTTATACGTTGCACCTTTTTAATGCTTTATTTTCTTTTTCTCTAGTTCGAAGAGGTGAAATTACCCTATTAGCGCGTATGAATATGTACCTGTTTCCGCGCTCGACTATTACCCTATTATTTTTTTGTTCCTTATTCGCTTTTTATACGTTGTACCTTTTAAATGATTTTCTTTTATTTCTTTTCGTGTCTCTATTGTTAGTTCTGGCTTCGTGGAATTAAAATAACACAGTTAGCGCATATGTACCAGTTTCCGCGCTCGACTGATAACCGGTTACTTATTCATTACTTATTTGTTCCTTATTCGCCTCTTATACGTTGCGCTTTTTTAATGCTTTCTTTTCTTTTATTCTCTTGTCTTTGGTGTTAGTTATGGGTTCGTAGTGGTGAAATAACCCTATTGGTACATATGTCCCCGTCTCCACGTTCACTAATACTCTGTTACCTTTCGGCTAATTATTCGTTCCATCTTTCGGCTTAGTATTCGTTCTTTATACGTTGCCTCTTTTTAATGTTTTTTTTTTCTTTTCATGTCTCTTGTGTTAGTTCTGTGTTCTTGGAATTAAAATTGAAATTAGACCGTTGGTTTTCCTGTTTGAATGGTTTTACACTAGTCGTTTTGGGGCAATTTATACATGTAGCTTGCTGTTCGGTGTGAGCCAAGGCTCTGTGTTGAAGGCCTTACTTTGACCTATAATGGTTTACTTTTACAAATTGTGACTTGGATGGAGAGTTGTCTTATTGCCATTCAAACCACATCTTCTTGTATCTATTAGCGGACTGACTAAACAATAGATTCTCTCTGATTTTTGAGGTGTTTGAAGTATTAAAAAAGAACACAAAATTGAACAAAACAGTAATTAATCATATGCCAATATTATGAAGTCACTCATTCAACTTTAAAATCATGTTTTAGTTCCATAAAAAAACCTTTTTGAGAGTCGCTACCTACCTTTACAGAATTGTCGGTAAAATTTTCGAATGTCCTACACATCTTTTCAAATCTTATTTTGAACATTTTTTTATATGTTTCTAACAAATTATAACTGGATGAGAAAGTGACCAGATTTTCGATTAGTCAATTTTACGTCTTAAAAACATCCAGTGGCAAACTTTCCACGAATGTTCAGGACGAGGAGAACAAATTAATAATAAATACAATCGGTAAATTTTGCTAGTTAGGTCGAGCAGTATGAACAACGGGAAATTAGAACTGCTACTTGAAAGAGTCAGATAGTTTGCCCTGTGACTGACCACCTGTGAACCCATAAGAGAGTTGTACAAGGCTTATAAACGTAAAGATTGTAAAGCATTAACGCACCATACACGGGAGGTCGGTGTTTACGTCCACATTCCGATTCAACGTTAATGCGTATTTATACATCCCGCAAAGACAAACGGACGCCCCACTTAAGCAAGGGTTTTATTCCCGAATGCTAGAAGTCTAGAGTGGACCATAAGACTTTACTCCAGTCAACCCTTGGAGTATTGAAGTAATGGGTTGGTTCATTTATTTGTATGGACATATTACTGATGACGCGTTATTCGAAACACGATTCTCTATATGAAAATACAGTAAGACTTGGTTAAACTTTTGAAACTTTAAGAATTTGAAAAAAAAAATATCAAATTGTAGTATTTCTACATTTAATTCAATATCAAACGGATATAAACTAGCGTTATTCTATCTTATGATTTTATAATTATTACAGAAATATGTTGTTTTATAGGAATTTCAATGTACCTGATTGCTTTTTTATATTAAATATTGATCATTTAGGTGAGCCAAATGTTCTCAGTGCGTCACAGTTCTAACTGCTCAATTACTTAATAACTAACCTTTGAAAGAGTCAAAACTTTATATTACTGAATGCGATGTGGTCTTTTACATTTTTCATTTTATTAATATTTTCTGTCAAAGTTACACAAGGTATGATTTATGAAGGGTTTGAAATGACATCGGACAAGATAAAAATCGCGCTTTTTCCTGGAGCAACTTTTTCGAATTTGATGGAAATCCTCAAAAAACATCTACATTTCATTTTTCTTCGAGAGGTAAGTATTTCATTCACTCACTGTTTCATATTGAACTATAAGTATTTGATACTGCTGACAATAAGTTTCATTTATTGATTGATTGATTTTTGTTGTACGTCCAGCAGCAAATATTTTATCGATAATCAGGACGAGCACACATTTTATAATGACAGAAATACTGAAATTATGCAACGCAGGAAAATTTGACTGTCAATAGAAAAAGGAGTGTTTAATGAATAGGGCCCTAATGACCCCAACGAGTTGGTGTAAAGGTCTTAAACTTGAAGCGAGCATGACACTTTCCGAACACGGGGAATCGGATTTACTGTCTTTACAATCGGACAAGACTGCGTTCAATATACTACATGTAATGTATATTAAAACCCCTCAGCACATGACTTAAAGACACAATTGAACTCTCCCCGACCCCTCGCCGAAGAAAATGGTAAAAGTACAACCGGGGTGCCCCATGAGGATAAGGGTGACTTTTCCCGTCCTACATATGACAAAAACAAATAGCAATATGGAGTGAAGCAAAAGAGGCAATTTTAATCTCATCTAAAAAAGTATAGGGTGAAATACTTTCGTTCACATGACGACTGTTAAATCGAACTTTGTGATTTCTTAAAAGCTGACAAACAGTTTTCTTATGTTACATTAATCGAAATTAAATCAAAGCTCATAGATGTTATAATACAGTTATGATATTAAATACAAAGAAGACCTAGATGATTTATTGATACAAATGGAGTAATCGTGTATTGAACGCTATACTCCAATCAAACATTCCTTTACATCATTTTTAAGCATATTTATACCAATAAGTATAATTATTCTTATATATACTTTTCCAATCTTTGAATTGGATATCTTTTATTGGTAAGTCCAATAAATGTTTAAACTGTATTGAATTTCATTAAAAAGGGAGATGTGGTATGATTGACAATGCGTTAACTATCCACTAGAGTCGACATGATGTGGATTTAAGCAACTTTAGTTATACAATGAGCTAAACACATGCCGTATAGTAAGTAATAAAAGGCTCAGGCATGACAACATATGGAACAATTCAAACGAAAAACAAACAGCCTGATTTATAAACGAAAACCAAATATGATAAACACCAATTAACAATTGCAACGACCACTGAATAACAGGTTTCTGACTTGGACACGCACATAGTTACATAGTGTGACTTGTAATGTAATTTGCAAGCGCTCAATCCTCCCTTAGTCTGGGACAGAGGTATAACAACAAAAGAACTTACTGCAGATCAGTCCAAAAAGCCTTGGCACCTCAAATCGACACACAGCTAAGTAAGTACATGTAAGTATTTTTCAGATCGACACACAGCTAAGTAAGTACATGTAAGTATTTTTCAGATCGACACACAGCTAAGTAAGTACATGTAAGTATTTTTCAGATCGACACACAGCTAAGTAAGTACATGTAAGTATTTTTCAGATCGACACACAGCTAAGTAAGTACATGTAAGTATTTTTCAGATCGACACACAGCTAAGTAAGTACATGTAAGTATTTTTCAGATCGACACACAGCTAAGTAAGTACATGTAAGTATTTTCTTTAACAAGAGTATGTTCCCATCCTTGAAATGGATATACTAGTAAATAAGATTGACAAATGCATTAAATCATGACTCAAATCTCTTTGTTTCTTCTTTCTTCGTCTTTTCAAGTTTTTTTTCTGTTTTCGTGTTTTTATTTCGCCATCTGAATTTTCTATATTGCAAGTATTAATATTGTTTCTTAAATATTCGTTTGAAGAACAAAAAAGGTAATATAACAAATGTCCACACTTCAATCTGGTAGTAGACTCCTTAGTACACAGTAATCCCTTAATCTTAAACGCCAAGACAAGGAAGTTTTACTATATGTTCACGATATTAACCATTATTAAATTACTTCATTTCTGCAACTGTTGAATGTATTAGCAGTGCTAGTTCACGTAAGACAACAATTTAAAAGAAATCATTAATCAAAACTGATTCGAGATTAACTCATCTGTCACTCGTACTGAGTCAAATGTGCAGTCGCAATTCAATTAATTATCAAAATATCTAAATACATGATATATTATCATTCCAGGTTAATATAGGACCATATCTTTACTATCTGTTAAAGATTAACATTGAAGTTAGAGATGTAATATTTGTATATAACCAATGGTTTGATGAAGATTTAGTTTCTTTACGGCAGGAACCAAAGGTATTACTTTTTCATTTTATACTGACAGTGTGAAGGAGTTCGAAGAATAAGAGAAAACGGAATTTACTTTATTTTCTCTAAATATCGGATTGTTTGCAAATTGTTTGTAATTTAGAATAAATCATTGACATGGCAGGCTGTTTAAAACTGATATATTAGAAATAGCAGAAGTTTCGGCAGAATTATTTGTATGCTTTTAAAACTATAAAGAAATATAAGGATTGCTGTATACATTTTGTTTAATGCTTTTCCTATGAAAAAGTTCCGATGGTTTACAAAATATTATGAACAATAAGAAATGTGAGCACTTCGGGAGATTACGCTTCTGGTTGTTAAATGTAGATCTGCCGAGTTGTGCCGAATTCAGCGAAATTCTTTTAAAAAAATCCATCGTTTGTGTTTTATCTGATTTCAATTATATATTTAGGTCACGGCTGTTGAAGTTGAATTTGAATATTTAATGGATGACACGATGTATGATTCTGAAGTACAGCGGCTATGGAATTTAGTATGTGTTTACTTAGCTAGGATTTATAATTGAACCATGCATCATGTATTTTTAAATTGAATGCAGGTAGAAGATTGATTGTTTTAGCTGTCTGTGAGAGGGTTGCTATGATGTTCCTGTTGACAATGTTTCAACAGATTTTGATTTCAGAGTTTTTATCATTGAGCTTTGCTTAATATGTAATAATTTAAAAAAATAAGCAAATTTAAAAAAAAATAAAGCTTAACATTTTGCGCTTTCATATCATATCCATGTTTAGTATTTTTTACATTAACCAGGCAAACGTTTCTTCAGAACAAATAGGCTTATAGGCACCGACCAAAATCTCCCTTTTTTTATGGGAAATATGTTTTATGAATACATCGTTTGATTAGAAATATATCGTTTGATTCAAACTTTCTTATCTGGTGCAGAAAATTGGTATCGTTAATGTTATAAAAAAAATGAATAGAAAAAGGTGTGAAAAAAATAACTTTGTTCTTGTATGTAATTGAAAAAATACTTTGTTTTTGATAAAAGATGTAGGAAGAAAAAACGGCAGTGAATTTAAAAATATCCAATTTTCTTCGTTTCAGAATGGTTCAATAACTCCCTCGCAAAGTATACCAATTACATGGGAAAGTAAGTCGTATACAGGAAAGGATCAAACAATTGCTTTTGTTGAGCTAGAATATATACAGACAAATCATCGAGATCTCGTCAAGCGAGTGGTAAATATACGCTAAAGAGATTTACAAAATACACAGAACACTTAAACTAGAGAATGGAAACGGGAAATTTGTCAAAGAGACAACCACCCGACCAAAAAACAGAAAACAGCCCAAGGCCACCAATGGATTTTCAGCTAAACGTGAAAATCCTGCATCCGGAAGCGGGCTTCAGCTGGCCCCTAATCAATAATGCATACTAGTTTAGCGAAATCGACGCCACACTAAACTCCAAAACATACAAATAAACCAAAATTTAAAAAAAAGCCCACAAGACTAACAAAGGCTTGAGGTTCCTGATTTGAGACAGCCGCAAAAATGCGGCGGGTTTATAGGTTTAAACATGTTTATTTGTGAGATCTCAACCCTCCCCTTATACCTCTAGCTAATGTAGAATAAACAAACCCACAACAATACACACAGTAAAACTAAATTAAAAAGTAGTCCGGGTCATATGTTAGAAAAGGTAACAGAAGAAACTAAGCAAAATGACAATGATCAACATAAATCAACAAAGGACTACTAGCAGTAACTGACATGCCAGCTTTTCTTGATTAGTATATACTTATAACGTGGTTATTATTGGTTGCGCTAGAAATCTTTTTAGCTCTTGTTTATAAAGCTGACATCAAACGCAGGGTTTTCCGAAGTTGACGATACTGTAATTGTTACGTGAAAATCCTGCTCCTCGATTATAGAAAAAAATCAGGGCAACCCATTGCCATACATTAATATTCCGCATGGCATGAATCAGTTCATATATTAACTATAACTGCTTGACAGAATAATACATGGTTACAGTTGGCACTTCATCAGGGTACATTTGTACGTGTTGAATACCCAATATTTTACTGTGTAAAACTGTACTGTTGAATATCACAATATACTTTTATGTATATTATTGTGACCTAGGTTCAAGACAACACTGTTAATTGGGATTACAGTAAGAATTCACCATACCCGACTTCACCTTCACCCTATGTGTAAGTACTGTTTAATAATTTACTTAACTGCTAAAAATATGAGGGGAAACGGGGAAGGATCAGTACTACAACACACTTAAAATAAATTGGCAATGACATGGAGAGAAACCGCAATATACAAAAGTACGGAATGTTGATTTGTGCTCCTAAAACATACTAATCAACCGTTATGTAGTTTAGGAAAAAACACCAAATAACTATTTTGCCGTTTCGTATACATCAATCGACCATTGATTGGTTTACACTACCAGTTCATATATACTCTACACTCGTTCTTTAATTAGAAGATATGCAGTCTTATATGTATGTGTAACTAAATATGGTTTTCTAGAACACAATATACATTCATTTCATTTCAGTTCTTTATTATAGGCTAGTGACAAAAACAAAACAATTTGGATATAAAAGAGCAAGCAAACATATCAAAGAGGGACGAAAGATACCAGAGGGACAGTCAAACTCATAGATCGAAAACAAACTGACAACGCCATGGCCAAAAATAAAAAGACAAACAGACAAATAATTGTACAGATGACACAACATAGAAAACTAAAGACTAAGCAACACGAACCCCACCAAAAACTTGGGGTGATCTCAGGTGCTCCGGAAGAGTCAAGAGTCGCATATCATCTGTAAATCAGTTGTACATGTACAACATTCTGGAACAAAATATCAAGAACTCAAGTGTACTACTTTGTTTTAGTTATGAAGTTCAACATAGAAAATGCGCGGACATTGTTTTATGTTTTAATCATGAACATAGAAAATTCATAGACACTGTTCTTGTTTTTAATTATGAACATAGAAAATGACGGAGAACATTGTTCTTTGTTTTAGTTAAGAACATAGAAAATGACGGAGAACATTGTTCTTTGTTTTAGTTAAGATCATAGAAAATGACGGAGAACATTGTTCTTTGTTTTAGTTAAGATCATAGAAAATGGCGGAGAACATTGTTCTTTGTTTTAGTTGTGAACATACAAAATGCTCAGACATTGTTCTTTGTTTAAGTTGTGAACATAGAAAATGAGAGGATATTGTTCTTTGTTTTAATTATGAGCAAAGAAAATGAGCAGACATTGTTCTTTGTTTTAGATATGAACATAGAAAGTGCACGGACACTGTTCTTTTTTTTAGTTATGAACATAGTAAATGCGCGGACATCGTTATTATATATAGTACCCTATAGGCCATGCTATAATTTGAAATATGAAATATATATATTGGCATTTAAGGTAATTGCTAAATATAGTATTGTTATACTTACAGGCATGGTACTTACGTAGCAGGTGTGGCCATTGCACAAGGTGGAAATGATTTTTGTCTCGTTGGGGTCGCTCCTGATGCTACGGGAATCGGTACAAAAATACTGGTTTAATTGAACTGATATAACAGAATGTGCAATAACACGTTATTATCTGTGTTCCAACTGTCTGTATCACTCTGCTTAGCTCTTCATAAAATTGCATATCACGGCTTTGAGACGTCAAATACGTTGACCTGGCCTTAATAACTTTGACCCGGATATATCATCGACGTCATAATGTATGAACCGACGTTGATAAGTTTGACCTGAACTTATCACGTCATCTTCCGGTTTGTTAGTGAAACAAAGAAAAAACACTTGCTTCTATCATTCAACTACACACATACATGTACAATCCGATAAATCGATTATCAGGTTGTGTGCATATTGATATTGTAAAATATCAGCTGCTCGACACAATATGAAGCCTTTTTGAACTCGTTCGCTGTGCTCACTCGACAAAAAACTTCATATTGTGACTAGCAGCTGATATTTTACAATATCAATATGCAGACAACCTGAAAACGGCACCAATTAAATTAATCATCTGTCAACTAGCTTTATCAAACTGTCCGTTTTAAAATGGTGTATCTATAGTAGTGCTATATTTATTCGTCAAAACTAGTAACCTTTACAAAAGAAAAACGGATAAATGAATATGTAAATTTGAAAAAAAACCATACAAATAAAAATGGCTTCCAATAGTGTTTATTCTATATATGTTAATGTTATATTAAAAATAATTAAGAGTAGGCATTTTTCTTCTGATCAATGTGCTTCCAATGTTTAAGTTCCTTGGACCATCCAATTGTTAAGTTCATTGAATCCCTAGAATATCGCGTTCTTGCAGCAAGTATTTAAGTAACACTTTATTTCACCTAATTGCTGTAATAAAAAAGAGTTTAGTTTGCTTTATGGATTTAAGATAGTTTTTAGCCCCTATGAATATCCCAGATGGTCTTTATTTTGTTCTAAAATATCGCGTGTCTGCAGAAAGTATTTCATTAACACTTTATTATACCTCATATCAAATAACGGATATATGCACATGTGAGCGTTCTCTCTCTTTATTTATTTCCCTATTTGGGATTTACTTCAAGGTTTTCTCGAAGATATGAAAATGCGAATGCTCCTTACAGACATGTTATATAGCTAACCGACGATCATTGTTCATTATTCCATCATATGCATTTTTTCCCCAGGACTCAACATGTTTGGATCACGTGAACATTCTACCTTCTTAGCTCTAAAGTAACTAATGTCACTCTTATATATGAAATAAATGTAACACTGTATACTCATCAATTATGGACTTTCGACGAGGTCAATACGTTATATATGGACCTGTTCAGATTATATTGACCGAGGACGAATCTAACAGGTCCATATAAATAACGTATTAACTGAGTAAAAGTCCTTAATTTATATATTACATATGTAAATAGTGTAGTTTAAAATGACATTGATTCGATGGTTCTATTTTTGGAAACCGATAAGAAACAAGAAACATCAAACCATATATAATATATATATATATATATATAATATATATATATATATATATATATATATATATATATATATATATATATATATATACAAGTCTAAATTGAAAACAACGTTCAAACCTATGATTGCGTTGGATAAAAACCGCAATTTTTATACGTGTGCATGCAAAACAAATTTCTTGTTAGAGGGGTCTAAATACAGCACAAACAACATTTTCCAAAAGACCAAAAAAGTGAAAAAGTATATTTTAACAAAACGCATTTGACTAACAGGTCGAACAACAAATGTTCTTAAACCCTGCGGAATGCCATTGGCGATTGCCAAATAAAGGGATCACCGATGTAATAAATGGATCTTAATTATAAATTTAATACTAAACAGAAAACAATAAACTTGCGGAAAAGATGGTATACCGCAAACAAAAGGTGCAAAGGTTTACACCATATCCGGATTTCGACAATTAATGTCTCTTCAGTATATATATATATATATATATATATATATATATATATATATATATATATATTATAAAATTAAAGAAAAGTACACAATTGGTATGATTGTCAATGGTTCACAAGAGTGTAAATGACGTAGATGTTACATGTAGCAACCGTTTTTTTTTTCTATATTCCACCGTTTTAACTTCAACGATGAGTAAAACTATACCGTACAGTAAGCTACTAAAGGCCCCGAAATGACAAAATGTGAAACAATTCAAAAAAGAAAACATAAACAGCGACACACGAAAAGCTCTGAACTACAGGTTCCTGACGAGACAAGCACATACTGAATGTGGCGGAAATATGTAATGGAGCTACCATTTGATTTTTATGGGGGGGGGGGGGGCTAGGATGAAAAATTTTGTCCTGCCTTTTTATTTTTCCCTCTATTTGGTCCTGCCTTTTTATTTTTCCCTCTATTTGGTCCTGCCTTTTTATTTTTCACTCTATTCGGTCCTGCCTTTTATTTTAGATTATCCCTAATATTATTACATAAATTTTCATCCTGCCTTTTTTTTTTGCAAATAATCTCATCCTGCCTTTTTTTTTACTCAAAACTCCTTTCCTGCCTATTTTTTTTCAAATTTCATCCTAGCCCCCCCCCCCCCCATGAAAATCAAATGGTAGCTCCCTAAGTCTCTATTTGAAGGTCTAGATAGGGAGATCTTCATTTCTGTATGCTTTAAACCTAACCCAACCCATCATATATATGAGTTGGATCAGGAACAAGATCTAACCTTTGTCATATATAGACGGCTCTCGATATAGTGCTGAGAAATAAGATATCAAAAATAAAAATTACATTCACATTTACATTACATGTTAACTGCAGGTTACTTTTTTTATCATTTCAGCAATATCCATTGGTAGAAAAGCAACAGATTCGGACTGTGCATCTGCACAGACACATATACTGGGTAAAATTGACATTTACAATGGATCATGGGGTCCAAAGAAATTTACGAGTAAATTCATGCACGTTCCCGTTTGTGAATTTGCAATGGCGGAAGGCGGTACCAAGGTAAGTACAATGTGTGCTTGAGTCATTGATTTTTTTTTGTCTAAAAGCAATGTCTAATTTGTTTGTCCTACATAAAATAATTGCAAAGTATTCAGTAAACAACCTAGATTTTATCAGATTAACTTTGGAAATTCTCTTTGCTGTCTTTTTAAAACCTGGAAGATAAAAACTGACTTATGAAATGTATTTTGGGACGGACATAGATCACAAATTGAGATAAATTTCCTAACTCCTTGTTTTACAACCATGCAGTTTTTTTAAAATACCTTCAGAAGCTAAATACGAATAAAGGTACCAAATAACCAAAAAGAGACTATAATCTAGAACGTAGGAACAAGTATCTTATCTTAGGGAGGGATAAATCGTACTTTGTGGAAAATATCTCTGTTTCAAAAAAATCTCTGAAACTGACATTATCAAGATGCTTGATTTCTTGATTGACAACATATTTGTTACGTTTGAAGGACGTGTTTTTCAGCAAACAATCGGACACTCTTGCCGACTTGTTCCTTTATTAGTATGAGGCTGATTTCATACAGGAACTTCATAGGAAGAAAGAAAAGAAGTAAGCAGTATACTTTAACTACATGTTCCTCTATGCAGATGATGTTCTCTTACTAAAATAATTCAAAATTTGGTGCCTATGTTGAATGCATCTATCCCATCGAATTTGCAATAATTTGAGATTAAGAATACAACAGATATAGTTAAGTCGTTCTCATATATCTTAACTTACATCTAGAAATTGACAATGAGGGTCGGTTGAAAACAAAACTTCACAAAAAAAGAGATGATTTCAGCTTCCCAATTGTGAACTTTCCATTTGTATGTAGCAACATTACAGCTACGCCTGCATACGGAGTATATTTATCCCATTTAATACGATATTCCAGGGCTTGTATTTACTATCATGATTTCCTTGATAGCGGGATGCTGCTCACAAAGAAGCTATAAAACCAAGAGTTCCAAGTGGTGAAGTTGAAATCATCCCTTCGTAAATTTTACTGACGCCATCACGAGTTGGTTGACTGATATGGAATATCTGTTTCACAGATGACGACGGATATTTTCCAATTGTCGTAACTACAATCCCGTCCCCTTTTCCTCTAATGTTAACTACCAAATGAATTAGACTTATCACCGGGTGTATACGTACATGAGCAAAACGCATGTGCCACATGTGGAGCAGGATTTGCTACCCTTTCGGAGCACCTGAGATCACTCCCAGTTTTTGGTATGGTTCGTGTTGCTCAGTCTTTAGTTTTCTATGTTGTGTTTAATGTACTGTTGTATGTCTGTTGGTCTTTGTCGTTTTTAGCCATGGCGCTGTCAGTTTATTTTCGACTTGTGAGTTTGATTGTCCCTTTGGTATCTTTCGCCTCTCTTTTTCAAGCCAAAAAAAAAAAGAGAATGAGCATATAGAATTCAAACAGAGTTACATGCATTGAAATGTCTATAGATGATTAAATAAGCTTCATCTGCTAAGAGGCGTCATACTACTACCAAAATTGTATTCAGTGACAGGTGACTGGCAAATACGATGAATGAGCGTTTTCATTAAGTTTAAATATATATACATGAATTTCAAACATATTGCGAACTATTGATTTGTGTAGACACAATTACATTATTTAATTTAAAATATTTCATATTGCAATTCACAGTATAAAACACATAAAACGTGTTAATTGATAATTAGCTTATTTTTACAGGGTCGTAAAGGCAAAGGAAATATCTACGTCATGTCAGCAGGCAATGATGGTCCACGCTTCAAAACAAATACGTTTTCTCTTAGAAATAGCTTATATGCTATTATTGTATCTGCTGTCAACGCCAGAACGGAACCGCCATCTTATGCTCCAGTCGGATCGTCAATCATGGTAGTAGCATATGGCGGTGACGACGATTTAAAAGTGGTAAATAAGGAATACATTAACATGTAACACCACGAAATCAATAAAGAATGAGTATAGATTCGCATGGCGGATGGTGCATGCATTTGTAGCAGAAGACGCTCACCCTGTCGAAACATCCGGTCTCGCGCCTTTTGAAGGTCACGTGATTCCTACAGTTTATTTGACCTTGATTTGTATCCTGAATTGTTTAGATTTGACCATCGGTAAACTACTGTTTCCTCTACAAATTATTGGGCCTTCAATGATCGGTTGCACACATGGTACATCATGTGACAAATATGTAAGCAACACTCAGGACTAAAACAAACTAACTATGAATTCAAAAATATGTGCAAAGCCTGGGTCGAAATAAATGGCGGAAAATGTAAAATGCTACTGGGAATAAAGGGTATGTTGCATTAGGGGCAGAAAAGTTTGGCCGGACTCGGCCGTGTATTTTTACATCCCGCCACATCTAAATCGACGACCTTCTTTTTGCAAGGATGGAGGAATTCCATGCAACTATTTTTCTTTAACTCAGTCTAAATTTGTGGTCGAATAAAGCTAAGTCATAGATATCGTCTGTTGCTGTTATTTGAAACAACATGTTTATGAACAATGTCTTTTTCATCTGAGGTCTGACAATAAGTTAAATCATTAGGGAAGAAAGTCGTTGTCTGTGTTCATATTTCTGAGATTTTCAAAATATAAAAATCGGATTCTTATATATAGTGTAGATTGTGTTCATAACAATTTTCAATGACAGGACATTTAGTTTATACATTTCTTTTAGAATTTACTAAACCCAATATCAGAGTGTAGTAAGACGGATTCTGGTACATCAATTGCTGCTCCCACAGTTAGCGGAGTTATTGCCCTTGTCTTGGAAGCTAGGTAACTAATATTTATAAAATATTTTGAAAGTAAGTATTTTTTGCCATTAGAATCAATTATCGACAACATTTTGTAGAAATTTAGAGGCAATAACGAAACGTTAAACATGTTTAAAAAAAGGAGGTGATCAGGCGACGATTACAGGCCGTCCTAGCTCCATTTCCAGCAAAAATTAATGATGGGGTTTTCATTATATAAATTTTTATGTGTAGCCTGCTTTTGATAGTTGACTCGCCTATTCGAGATTTTTTTAGAACCTTTATTGTGGACAAACGTGAGACAAAATAATAAGCATATTTTATCTTTAAGTGTTCTATTTGAAAGGAAGATAATTTTCCAATTATGTTAACAGTTTCTCCACTGTCAGTTTTGTCATTACGTGAAAACATAACACATTCTGTCGTTCCTTGTAGACCTGATTTATCATGGCGTGATGTTCAACATCTTATAGTCTGTACAGCAAACACTAATCTAAAAGGCACGTTAGTCGAATGGCAAAGGAATGGCGCAGGATTTTTAAGTATGTATTAATCAATTCTTATGAGAAACCGATTATTTTCTGATACTTATAAATATAAAAGTAATAGATGTGGTATGATTGCCAATGAGATAACTATCCACATAAGTTCAAATGAAATGAATATAAGCAATAATAGGCATCCGTTCGACCTTTGACAATGAGAAAACCCCATACCGTATAGTCGGCTATAAAAGGCCCCGACATGAAAAATATGAAACAATTCAATTGAGAAAACTAACGGCCTAATTTATAACAAAACGAAAAACAAATATGACAGACATGAACCAACAACAACCACTGAACTACAGGCTCCTGACTTGGGACAGGCACATAAAGAATGTGGCGGGGTTGAACATGTTTGTGAGAGCTCAGCCCTCCCCCTAACCTCGGACAGTGGTGCAACAGCACAACATAAGTCTTAAAACAGACTATAAAAATCAGTTGAAAAAGGCTTAAATCATCAGATCGATACAAAGAAAAACACCAAACACAAACATAGACAGGACGTGGCAGGATATACATGTATCAATCCCTCATCCCTTAAAAACAAAAAAAACACTAAGTATACAGATCTGAGAGTACTCGAAGTTACTGACAGCTAGTTCAAAGCCAATAACAACAAATAAAAAAAATAATCATGTATCTAGGTCTAAAATATCAATCAGTACACATCCAACATCCAATGGATTTAGTGTAAAGACGTCATTAACAGTCAGAGAAAAACATGACCTTGTGCAATGCCAAAATATAGGTATCGACAGATTGTAGTACCGTGAAAGTACATATGTGTAATATTTAGTATGGTTTTAATTTACTGATAACAAAATCAATATTTATCTGCTTAACTGGAAAGAATAAAACAAAGAAATACATCTATAAATGTATATCAATTTTTAAATTATTTATCATTCATTTCTTTTTTTTATGATTTTTAACCTATCTAATGCGATTCGCAAATATTTATTTTAAGCTCATCCAAGATTAGGATTCGGGTTGATAGATGCGTACAAAATGGTTTCGTTAGCAGAACAATGGATGTTCGTTCCTAAGCAGTTGAGCTGCAGCCAAAGTAAAAGATCTGAAATGTAAGTCAATTGATAATGTAAAAGAAACTGATTGATATACCATACATTTATTTAAGGTCAAGCTACAGTAAATGGGCTATGTCACAGATTTTGGTAAAATTTGGCATACAACCTTGGCTCGTTGAACTATCAATGAAAATCGAAAAAATAATTCATATATGTCTTTTATTTTCTGAAATATTACTGATTGAATTCTTTCAAGAGAGGGGTGAAAGATACCAAAGGGACATTCAAACTGATAAGTTGAAAATAAACTGACAACGCCATGGCTAAAACAGAAAAAGACAAACAGACAAACAATAGCAAACAAAACACAACATAGAAAACGAACTAAAGACTGAGTAATACGAACCCCGCCAAAAACTGGGGCTGATCTCCAAAATAGTTGAATATTTGTATAGAAAGCACATGAAATCGGCGAAAAAATTATCTTAAATTTGTCTTTAAATCAGCCAATATCCAATTCTAAATAAAAAACTATATGTTGTTGATACATACATTTCGGTTTTAATTATGTAAAATAATAATACAGATACAGCGGGTCGTGTCTTCTAAAAAATATTTTTTTACGTTTTTTACAGTACAGTTGCAGACTTTTCTTAAAAGTTTAAGTTACTTTAGTCGTTTCTTTATCTGGCACAGTCAAATGATGTTTCTAGAGTGTTTCAGTAACTTAATTAAGTCCTCTTGTCATTTCTAGGTACAATTTTACATGTATTCAATCAGGACATTTCCAAAATGTTTTGCTATTTCAATTCATTGTTTATCCTAGTACAGTTCTGGAATTTTCCAAAACGTTTCATTTACTTTAATTGATTGTTAATTTTAGTAATTTTAAAAGTTCTGGGAGCTTTCAAAGCGTTTCAATTACTTAAATTCATTTTTCTTTCTAGTACAATTACAGTTACAGATTCTAGTACAAATATAAGTACACGCACTCCCAAAGCGTTTCAGGTACTTAATTCCGTTTTCTCTATGACTTACACTTCTTGTACATTTCATACCTGACTTTTCCAAAGCGTTTAACTTACTTTATTAAGTCTTCTCGCTCTCTAGTACAGTTACAGGACGTTTCCGCAGCGACAGTATCTTCATTGATTGTGATACACAAACAACTTGTAACATTGTGGCTGTCAAATAAGATACTTGGAACATATTAAAGTGAAGGTTACGTTTTCGTGGAATGGGGAACGCTGGTTTAATGCAGGTAATTAGTGGTAATTAGTAGAATTTATAAACAGCAACGAGAAAGCATCATACCTCCATATAAAAACCACAGAAGTATGTGTTTTAAAAATTAAAATTTAGATAAAATAAAATGACAAAAAATACTTACTATAAATAACATTAACGATACCAATTTAACTGCACCAGATGAGCATTTCGACAATAAATGTCTCTTCGACATAGTTCACTTTTTACTATGACGTTACGCACGGTATTGGTACCACTGAGCGTTACACGACGTTCTCAATAAAACGAGGATTTGACGTTGTTTCAAAGAACGATTCAAGCGTAAACACTTTTAATTTCGTCCTTGAATGTAAAATTAACAAAAAAACTAAGGGATAATCTTTTTTTAATTATTTCACCTTCTCATGATGTTATGTCTCTTACCCAAGAACAAAAAGTAAAAGAAATGCTAAACCCCTCTATCATGGAACATGTTAAAAAATATTGGCTCCTTTATAAAACAGTCTTTAGAACTAATGGGCAGAAGTCTTATATATGACAATTAAGATATTACTAGTATATGTGAAAATGCCATTTAAAGTGACCGTAGAATTTACATTCTTTAATAAGTATTCTTTTGCAGAGATTTCCAAAGTTGCTTCATTATATTTTTTTTTTCAAGTCGGTGTTTGCATTTATAAATTATAATTATAAATGCAAACATCGATGATATCCAAATTTCCATAGAATTATAATCTTATATTAAATACTCGTGCAACATTTGTATTTTTGTGTCAAAATTATACTCAACAGCAATGATTAGCACTGAATAACATGTTGGTTTCTTGAATGTATGTTACATGATTTAAAATCTTTTTGTATATTATTTAGCGTCTTTCATTTTCAAAATATGAATGTTTTGAAACTTTAAAACTTATTGGATACAATGAATGAAACAAATGCAGGGAAAAAATGATACTACCTCTGTACTCTTAGGACGAGCTTGCTTCCAAAATATCACAACGAATGTCTTCGTTTATAACCTTCGATGTCTTATTTTCTTAATTTTCTTTTACTGTTTGTGTATTATCAGTTTCTTCTTTTTCTTAGAATTTAGCAATGTTCTCTTTATCGCAAGACTTCTTCAATCTTGGCGAGTGAAATGTTTAATATTTTGGTGGTTTATTTTTGTCTCTTTCTCCTATTATACGTTTCTTTTTGTTTATTGTTATTTAAAAATTTCTCTCTCTGAATGTGTCTTTTTTCAGTTTACATTAATATTCAAATGCTTCTTAATTTTTTTCTTTGAAAGTAGTTGATATTCTTTTCATGATCTCATTTTATCAACACTTGATTCATAAGAGGTCCGTTATATTATTTTTTTCATAAAGTGTGGCTTAAACTAGTGTTTATAATTCATATTTCATATTTTATCGGGTTAAAACCGGACAAATAATCCTCACCGGAAAGCACATTATAAGAGCTATCGTCTCATTTATATATATTATTTTAAACTTTAACGTTTAGTTTTCTTTTTATTCACATAAATGTACCTTTTCCATGTATATGTTACATCTTCTGACATCAGACTCGGACTTCTCTTGAACTGAATTTTAATGTGCGTATTGTTATGCGTTTACTTTTCTACATTGGCTAGAGGTATAGGGGGAGGGTTGAGATCTCATAAACATGTTTAACCCCGCCGCATTTTTGCGCCTGTCCCAAGTCAGGAGCCTCTAGCCTTTGTCAGTCTTGTATTATTTTTAATTTTAGTTTCTTGTGTACAATTTGGAGTTTAGTATGGCGTTCATTATCACTGAACTAGTATATATATTTGTTTAGGGGCCAGCTGAAGGACGACTCCGGGTGCGGGAATTTCTCGCTGCATTGAAGACCTGTTGGTGACCTTCTGCTGTTGTCTGTTCTATGGTCGGGTTGTTGTCTCTTTGACACATTCCCCATTTCCATTCTCCATTTTATAATCCTTACAAAATATGATAATTTACAAACTTAAGCTTAAAAAAGGTCGGCGATCCATACTGTGCATTATTATTTTTAAATTTGGCAAAGTATGAAAACTATATCCCTTTTTATATAGACCAAAATTTAACCACATTTTGCAGGCCGAAATCCGATTTATAAAAATATTCTAATTTTTATGTAACAAAATTCATATATATTTTTTTTAATATATGCTCTCGTAAATATACATGGATTAATGTTTTCTGATAGAAAGTAATATGGACCAGGAATACAATTATTCCAATTTCAACATATAACTGGGTATCGTTTTACACTTAATTTTCTTTGACATTTTTAGACCGTTTTCAAACGGGTTATTTTTCGGATTCGGCGGTTTCAGTTGTTTATTTTGTTTTTACAAGACTTAGTATAAAACGCAATAGTCCAGTCATGTTTTGTGACGTTCTGTGAAGATAAAAAAAATAGATCTACTATAAACAAAAAAATGAACATTTTCACACAACAGATTGGTTGATTGATTGTTTTGGTGTAGTAACGCCACATTCAGTACTATTGGCTATATCGTGGTGGTCAGCTTTATTGTTGAAGGAGGCCATAGTGCTCGGAGAGAAAGTGGATGTAAGCATTTATAGGCAACCGTACGGCCTTAAAAAATGAGAAAAACCCATACCGTATAGTCGGCTATAATAGGCCCCGACATGAAAAATATGAAACAATTCAATTGAGAAAACTAACGGCCTAATTTATAACAAAACAATTTACGAAAAACAAATATGACAGACATGAATCAACGATAAGCACTCAACTACAGGCTCCTGACTTGGGACAGGCACATAAAGAATGTGGCGGGGTTAAACATGTTTGTGAGCGCTCAACCCTCCCCTAACCTTGGATAGTGGTGTTACAGCACAACATAAGAACAAACTATAAAAATCAGTTGAAAATGGCTTAGTCAGGAGCCTGTGTTGAAGACCCATTGGTGGCCTTGGGCTGTTTTCTGCTCTTTGGTCGGGTTGTTGTCTCTTTGACACATTCCCCATTTCCATTCTCAATTTTATAACTCATCAAATCGATACAAAGCAGAAAAAAATTTAACAAAAACACAGACCGGACGTGGCAGGGTATTTTTACTTCCATTACAACAAAAGACACAAAGTACAGATTTGAGAGTACTCGCAGTTAGTTCAAAGCCAATAAGAACTAATAAAAATCATGTATCTAAGACTATATATCAATCAGTACACATCCAACATCCAATGGATTTAGTGAAAGGACGTCATTAACAGTCAGAGAAAAATATGACCTTGTTTATTAGTATTTGATATTCTTTTTTCTATAAATTGGTTATGCATGCAAAGAATATTTAACTTCCCTAAAAATATACGCTTTAAAAAAATATAGGAAGAAAGAAATTTCGGGAAATGTGGCGTAGAGTGCATGGTGACTTTTTTTCGAAAGGGTGCTTAAACTAGATTAAAATATACATAGGATTGTCTGTAAATTAATACAATGGAGCCTGCTACATGTTTACGTGCAATCCATCATATTTGTGGGACAAATTACCCTAACAGTGAGTGCTTATTTGCTTTTCGCTCTCTCAAATTAATGTAAATGACAAGTTTCAATTAAGATATAAAACCTCGTCGCATCTCATGCCTATATAACAGGTAATTCTGTTCTGTTGGAGATTCGAGACAACAAACTCCATCCTGCTACACATTACTTCTAGAATTAATAACCTTCATATACACGTTGCTATGTAGATGACTATAGAGATTGATCTACTCGCAGTGAACACACATTTTTTGCGCAAGATTTTTTGTGAAAAGAGCACAGACATTCATATATTTGCACTATTACATGGAGCTCACAATACAAGTATGAAAACAAAATACCGGTTCTATATGAATCATATATATAGTTTCGATTCTTTTTATAGTAACGCTAGGAAAGAAGGTCAGGGTGTTTATTTTGAATCGTTTATAATCTGACTGAGGGGGAAAATAGATAAGATGAGCTTACTGTTGATCGCATTTTCATTTTCACTGTATGTTCCCTTTTTAAAAGTGACACTGTGATCAAATGTAACTTTTCTCACTTTTATGGCCCAGAGCCTGGTCCCTATCAAGTATCTGAGTTAAATATTTCGTTATCTTAAATCATTAATACAATGCTGATCTACTTTGATGCATATTAAACAAGAACTTTGTTTAATATAGATCAGACCATTTCATGAAATTAATTGTTTGCCAAATATACAAGAAAAGTCATGTACAGTTTAACTTTATCATGACGTGAACGAGAAATTACAGTTATTGGGACATTTCATTGGACATCTCAGATCGTTTCGTATTTTCTACCTGCAACTTAAACAAAAATATATATCATATCATTTTAGAGGAAATTAAATGTATTTTCCCTTCATATGAATTAAAAGGTGTTAAAAATTAGGGACCAAGTGAAATTTTGTTAAATAAACAGCATCCGAATTATTCTATGTGTCATTTTGTCCACTGGGACATTTTATTGGACACGGGAAAACTGACGATGTTTTAAAAGTAAGACCACAGTTATATAGTGATGACTTCAGATAGCTTCTTTAGGACATGTATACATTTTCTGATATTATAAGAAGCCACTTACATCTATAATATCTTATGATAGTGAAGGCAGAAAGTTTTTTTAGGAACTGAGCAGCTGAATGGGACATTTTTCTCTTTCTAATCTCAACGCTTTTGACAATCTTCTTTCACTCACATTTCAAAACGTCTAAGGTGCCATTTGTCGTAGATGGTATAGAATACTGTTGCAAATTTTTTTCACATTTAACCTACTAATTAATTCGCACTGTGATTTCAAAGACGCGCACAAAACAAAATTGTAACAGCGGGACACCCCTAAAATGACGTTATAGGCCTCGAAATGAGCAAAGTTTTTCTTTAAATAATATACAAAGCACAAAATCATCTTTTCTATTGATTTCTTTTGTTTCTTTCCTTTCGAATGATATGTAGGACATGGATATTTATTGTGTAGGAAAAGAGCTTGAATGTGAATAACTCGCCATCCACCTCATTTTTTCAAAGAGACACCAATACCGTGCGCAACGTCTATAGCTTCTATTTGTATGATTATTATTGTTATTTAACATTGGATTTTTACATTGCAGTTGTTTGCTGATGTTTTAAGTATAATGCCAACTATTTTATGACAATTTAGCAGGACAATCACTTATCATATATACAAAAGCAGTACATTTTTTTAAAACATATACATTGCAGTAAAAGTTCTTACCAAATGAGGGCGTCTGTTTGGCTGTGTGGGATTTATATATTCACAGTCACGTCCAGAGAGAAGTAGAACGTTAAAGTCGATGTCTCGTGTAGACCGAATCCCTCGCTCTCTGTACCGAAAAGTCAAAATTTCCCGCCTTTGGTCCCTAGCCACTCCTTACAGAACCCTTCAATTGTATGTATTGTAAAATTTGTTCTTGTCCTGAACATAGATGTAATATTTGCCACCTGACGTGAAGCAAACAAAGGTCAATCAATCAGGTCGAGAGGATAATCCAGCTGTAAAATGAACCAAAATAAATATGTATAAACTTTTGTTATCGTGGATATAAGCGTAAACCACATTCTCCAGCCCAATTATTCTAAAATATTTTAAAAGTGAAAATTTCAAAGCGTAAGTTATTTTCGCTGATTTCGCGATCTCGTAAAATTCGTGAAAAAAATACCTTCACGAATAGTATATACAAGTAGAAAGCCCCAAATATGAAGTGCAAGCTTACAGTTGATGGCAAATCTTAAGCCTCGCGCGAAAAATCTAGGTTTATGCATTGAAATCGCCAAAAATTTAAACAAAAGATGGACTAGATGAGTTATATGCACCAATTACAAGGTTTTTTCGATCTTCCTTTTTTTATGTCTTTTCCGAAGAGATATGGAGTATCCTTGATATAATATTGTTAGATAAAATTATTCATCTTGCACGTCTAAATAGAGACGTTCAAGTACTTTTCTGATCTTTATACATAGCAATTGCAGAGTTTTGAAGCACATTTCAATTGAGAGAGAGAGAGAGAGAGAGAGAGAGAGAGAGAGAGAGAGAGAGAGAGAGAGAGAGAACAGGATGTACAAGTGCGCAGCTACGTCCGATCAGAATGGGGACATTAAATCCGATGCCTCGTGTAAAGAGAGTGTCTCGCTCTTTGCACGTTAAGAACCCTTGCAACAACTCTTTGAGACTTCTTTATGTGGTCTGTTGCAAAACAAAGTTATTGTCTTTTTCTAATTTACCCTCATTATTCAGTGACAGTCCAAATTTCTCCGACCTCATCCTGGGCGGCATCTATTGCAGGGTCTACCTGTAGTATTTATTGTTTATTTGTTCTCGTCCTGAACATGCATGAAATATCTGCCACTGGAGTTTAATATGCAATCAAGAATCAATCAATCAATCTGTTATAACGCTATTAGATAAACCGCATCATAAAATCTGGACGTTATACCTAGTACTCATGGCCATGCCCATCATACTCAGTGTAGAAATAACGCCGGATAGGAGGAAAACACCAAAAAATAGGGGTTTCTCAACGCCCTTTAAATCTCGTGGATTTTATCCAAATAGCCCGACATAGCGGACATGTTTTGCTGTATGTCAGCCATCGCTGAATACAACCATCGTGAAACTTGTGTTTGCAAGAATTCTTGCATAACTCGTCATTTATTTTCATTTCTTGTAGGCATATGACACAATGGTCTATTGCATGTAATTTGGTTACCCTGTTCATCTCAAAGCAGGTCCCCACTCTTTATTGGAGTTGAATACTTTATATATATTATTTTTTTTATAACAATTACCTACGTTACTCCACCATATTAGCATACATATTAATTATTTGGTGCAAATTCTATTCTTTTTGAATACTTTAAGGTCCCCAAGAATCAGAAATAAGGGTAACAGTTGCTTTTAAAAACATTTTAACCGAAAATTTACAGAAATAATCACTTCGATTCAAAGAAATTTATCTGTTATTCCTTTTGAAACAACAAGTGACGTCCCCTTATATCAAACTATTTAAAATAAACATAGGAAATTTTAACAAATGTAAGTGAATTATCAGATTATCAGTGATATCTACTGTTTATTTATAAAATATGCACCAGGTTATTTACTTATTTAGTAATACTTCACTATATAAAGGATTGTTATCAAAAATAGAACGATTATGATGAATTGGTGTTTCACGTCCAGTGGCAAATGTTACATATGCATATCAGACAGACTATAAGAACGAGATGTGGTATAAATATGAACCCTGCTTTATACTGGACCTGCATACTGAAACGGATTTTAAAACTGAAACTGTTATTTCATAAAGTAACAATACACCTGAAAACATGTCACTCTATACCTTTGCACATTAATCTGACTCCGAGCCGTCCTGTCTTTGCACTTACTCCTGAATTCTGCGTGCTTAGCGAAAACAACAGGAAATACCAATTTTCAAGTCTTTTGTTTGAACAAGCGACAAACTACCACGAGACCACTTATGTTACAAAAATAATAATTAGTGAATAAATAAGAGATAAAGAAGGAAATAATAAAAAAAAATAAAAAAACAAAATAAAGGAATAAAAAAACAAAGAAATTTCTAAAGATATCAAGTTGTCGCAACACCAAACGAATATCTTCTATGGTGACTTCAATACTAGTAAACAAAAATGATCATTTTTTTCTACACAAACAAAGCTAACGGCGCTTAGTGTAAGATTTAATTTTCATCAGATTGAACCTGTGGCATTTTCTAATAAATGTGTAATTTAGAAGAAGCGAAAATGGAAAGAAAACAAATATTGAAGCAAATATAAGAAATTTAAGTATATATAATAGAAACGTATATTTCATAGAAACTACAATTAGACATTCTCTATGGATACCTTACATACATGTAAAAAAAACCACACACACATTAAATAACATACAAAAGTGTAATATATTTTCAATCCGTAATTTTAATCGCACCTTTTATACCCCACAGCCTATAGAGGGCAAGTAGAACTGTATTTGATTTCACCGCGAGGGACGAAAAGTTACATTTTAACTAACAGACCAGCAGATAGGTTACAGTCAGGAACATTTACATGGGAATTTAAATCTGTACAGTCCTGGGGAGAAAATCCATGTGGAACATTCCTCCTAAATTTTGGCACAAGGTCCAAGGACGTTACAGGTTAGTAGCGTGCATCTTAACATGAATATGAAAGGAATTCGGATGTGCATATTACTGATTTACTTGCATAAGAAAATTAGGAGTCTGAGTTTAAAAGCAATACACTAACAACATTTATGATAGAAACAGCTATCTAGATTTCTATTTCTGACATTGCTAGCTCATTATGGAATGAGAATGAATTAAGGAAAATGTAAAAATTATGAGATGTGCATGCCATAAAAAATTGCCAATGAGACAGCTACAAGTATCCATTCAAGACCAAATGACAAATATGTGAACAGTAACAGGTCCATTGCCCCCCCCCCCCTTCTAAATTCGTCTCTGGTAATAGAAAGGCCTTCAACAATAAATGAAACTCATACCTTATAGTAAACTTTAAAAAGCCGAGGGATTATATAAAATGACCTGATATATACCACAACAATACAAATACACGTATGTATACATTGATGTATTGGATTTAAATGTTTGCATAATTTTTTCTGCTAAATCAAAATTTGTATTAATAAAAATTAAGAGTTTTTGTTGTGTTTTCTTAGTCAATGTTTTTAAATTGTTAAAGAATAACATGTGGATAGCAATTGATTATGAATTATGTTTTTTTTTTCAATTTATAATATTGAAAAGAGCTCCTATTTATATAATAGTGTATTTACATACAAAAAAGATGAGCACCCCGTAGGAAAAAGAAATTGAGAAATAATAAGATAAAGTACAAATATTAATGAAAATTCTAACGTTTTATCTGATCGGATTCACCCTCGCACTTAATTATTCTTTCTGCTCTATCTGCTGTAGCAAACTTGGTAGAATAAACAATTGTATGCTGTCTCTTAAAGTTGTTGTTGCAAAACAGGAATTTACTATGCTCAATAAAATGACTGTCGGCCAATAACTAACAACAAAGGCTCTAAGCGTTTGAAGGGGCGTATCCAGGGGAGCCAGCCAGCCACTTTACGATGAATATATGTTTTCGTTACAATTTTTTTTCTTATATTTTTGACTGCCGGGCTTAAATGAAAATTTGTTGGATGGACCCCTCTCCCGTTTCGGAAATCCTAGATCCGCCATTTCTTCACTAGAATAATATTTCATACTCGGCTATCTCTTTTAAGTTTAGATGCTCTGTTGGTGGGGTATGTATACATGTTGTAAGAAATGAATTGTAAATTGATTTTAAAGTGATAAACTTGTTTAAATTTCGGACAGTGAAGCTTGAGTCTTGGCATCTTACTCTTTATGGTACTTTGGATCCTCCACCATCACAACAGGCATGTAAGTATGATACTTATATAGTATCAATGGTACAATAATAAGGACATTGAACGTGAACTAAATATTATCTTAGAAATACGTCTACATGTGTTACCCATATCGATATGCTAGTTAAAACCTATATTTTGTTCAAACAGATTGAATTGGATTGGGCAACAGGCCAAGCCTTTTAAAGCCCTCTCAACACGTTTTTTCTAGATCAAGACATTTTCTGAGTTCTTTTTTTAAAGCTATCGCGTTGTTCTCGTTCGTGCATCGAGTCAGGATTTTTTTGGATTGATCCATATGTATATATATATATAAATTGCCTAACAATGTAATTTTAACACACTTTTTAGTGTGTAAATATCAAAATGTTTAAAATATTTACAATGCGATAAAAAATCGACGCAATATTTCGCTAGGCAAACTAGCTTCATCGAGTGTGCATCTATCCAGGTGAAATCGGATGCAGATAAGAAACGTTTGCAGCTCATTGTACAGTGAATTTTTGCTGCTATAAATAAATTCAAAATTTGAATGATGTTCAAGATTATTTATTGTTGAAGTAAAGGTATGTTTGCAACGTCCATTGGCCAATTTTACAGAGATGTTACGGACGATGCTACATAATATTTTTTTTTTTATCTTTCCTGTATCTTTTCTCGTCTTTTTCATTTAGACCATCAGGTTCTAAAGTATGGAGCTGGTGGATCCAAAAGTTTTCTCTTCTCCTTCTCGCCGTGGTGTCCCACTCAATGTTCACTTCTATGATTTGAAAAGTAACATTATCAAGGGAATGTTCCTTTGAGCGAAGATGTCTGGTGAGGGGACAGTTTTTGTTGGTTTTGTACCATGATCGATGGTTAATTTAGCCGAATATTAAATTTGTCCATTGTTTCTCATGAAGCTAGTTTGTCTAGCGAAATATTGCGTTGATTTTTTTCGCATTGTAAATATTTTTAACATTTTAATATTTACATACTAAATAGTGTGTTAAAATTAAATTGTTAGGCATATATATATATATATATATATTATATATAAGTCTAAATTGAAAACAACGTTCAAACCTATGATTGCGTTGGATAAAAACCGCAATTTTTATACGTGTGCATGCAAAACAAATTTCTTGGTAGAGGGGTCTATATATATATATATATATATATATATATATATATATATATATATATATATATATATATATATATATATATATATATATATATATATATATATATATATATATATATATATATATATATATATATATATATATATATATATATATATATATATATATATATATATATATATATTGGTATTTGGTCGTATCCCACTATAAACGTGCAGCATTATTGCTATGAACAAAGATTGTTATGAGTAGTGAACGAATGATATCTTGGTAGAGGGGTATAACATCCTCTTGCCTTGTAAAATAGCACATGGGACATCCTCGGGATTAGTGTATCACAGTCGATATACATGCATGTAGCAAAAAAAGTGATTTTATATTCCTCTCATACTACTCGTCATGAATATCTATGTAAACTTTTTCGCTAGACTTCGAGAAGCCATCTGTGAATAAATAAGATTGTTATGAATCATCCAACCTTCCAATTAAATAGCCTTGGAGTAAACATAATGTCATGTATATACATATATAAAATTTGTTTTTTCTATAAGGTGAACAAAATATTTAGTTCAAATGTTGCTTTGTACAAGTTACTCATTTGTTGTTTTATTTTTCAGGTAGAGAAGCCAAACAACGTTCTTGAAAGAAGATTAACCGCCTATTAATGGGCCTCTATTTAAGTTAGCTTACGTCTTTTTGGGCAGATACTTGATATTTCTCCACAATAAAAGACATTCATTGTATTATTTTGTTCTTTTATCCTACGCCGACTCAATATTTGTTTTGATAATTTACTAACACTCTCTCTCTCTCTCTCTCTCTCTCTCTCTCTCTCTCTCTCTCTCTCTCTCTTAAAATAATTTAATGTAGTGAGCGCTTTCCTTAGTTTTAGAGAGTCGTTTTGCACAAGTTTGGTTTTTATGAATATTTTACCAATTTTGAAATAATCTTTACATAATTTTCCTTTGATAGTTTATGCATCATATTGTTTAGTACCAAACTCAAATTAACTGTTAGTAAAATTGAGACTTAGCTTTAATCATCAAAGAAATGAGAACGCCCGACCACGGTTTGTCTTTTTTAAATGGGTAAAGTTAAACATGTTGAGGACTTATATCTCTATTAAACACGCTACACGTATAAAGCTTTCCTGGATTTTCTTCAAAACTTGAAAATCTTGATCTTACTTTGTGAACAACCACACTGAATCTAACAACAAATACAAAACCGAAGACGATTTCATCTACACGCCTGATTATTTTTATTGACAACTTATTTGTCCAGTCTGGTGGATTGATATTTAAACAAACACTGAGTTAGTATTCGAATGGGTACTGATGGTGCGTCTCGACTGACTGACTTTTTTTTGTGTTAAAAAAAACCTTAAAAAAGCATTTTGCCAAGTTTAATATTCAGATTAATTGATGATGAATATAGACACTCAATATAACCGACGATATCATTACGTAAAAAAATAACAAAGAGGTATGTGGGTGGATGTCTTAAGGTCGCTTTTATTTCTGCCCTGCACGACATACTCTCCTTTTTAAGTGGGGGTGTGAATTGACCGCGCTTTATCTCGGTCACAAAACTTTACAGAACCTTCCTATTGGTTACTGTACCCACTTAAGATGCATGAGATATTCGCCACTGGGAGGTTAGAAAACTACAATCAATCTTACTGTACAAAATTATCTAAGCAAGTACCACGTAGATAATGATAATCGACTTGAAAAGCAACTGTTAGTAGTCTACTTGGAGATAGAACACTTTTTTATTTATTCGCCAGCCATCAGATCTTGGGTCATCCGAGTAATCAGAACGTCAGTACTTTGATTTCTTATTGTCTGTGCCTATCAGTGTTTTGAAGTCTCGATTAGAGCAGATCAAAATATATACCTCTGCATATCTATTATATATATATTCCAAATGATCGATAAAAAATTGATTTGAAAAAGAAAAGAAAATGAATGTATTTTTTGTATATGTAAAGAATGATAATCCCTTTCTTCATGATTAAGTACAAGCGTTAGCGAGTACTTATCATGAAAAAAGGGATTAACCATCTCTTACAAACTTAGAATATTGTAAAGTGCTCAAGGCTCAAATGATCTCTTGATTGGTTGTCTTCAAGTATTAGTTTCATTGTTAGTGCAATGTTTATAATTACTACATGCCTTCCTCTTTAGGTATTCCATTTGAGGAATTATCTTTTTGTTTATCTACAGTTCAAATAAATATATTCAAAATTTGAGTTACAGCTAAATCTTATTTCACAGACAATATTTTAGTCCAGCTCTTTGCATCAAATACTACTTCATTATGTCAGGGAAATGTTCAAATAAAATGCCATGTAGACAATTTTATATAGTCTAAGTGAACGTTTTCTACATTTGTTGCTCTAAGAACACCCCATACTTCACAACCATACTATATCCCGCTAATATCAGTCGAAATGAATATAACACAATTCACACCTCAAGTTTATTCCAAAAATATTCCAAGTTACTGGATCCAAAGTATAAACAGGTGAGATGAGATTGACTACAAAGAAAATGCAATCATCATGAGATTTGTACCAATTACAATGTTCAAAACATACACAAAAATATAAACATAGGTGTGAAAATATAGAAAACAGTCATTGTAACATCTAGGATTTACACAAGTTATGAATAAAGTTCATATTTCGAAAGTAAACAATTATCCGATTGGCAATATTTTGTCATTGTCTCAAGTTCATATTAACGGCATTGAAATAGCTAAATTTACTTTTATATTATCACAAAATGCATAGAATATATGTAGAAAATAACGTACCTTATTTGTTAGACTCTGATATTTCTAAATAATTCAAAATTAAAGGGCTCAAAATTGTCGTGACCCATTCTCAGTTTTCAGGGAAATATATATGCAGGGGAAAGTTACCGATGTACTTAGGTAAGTTTCATCAAAAATCAATAAATTTGCAAAACGAAATTTGTTACAATTCTAAACAGGAAATTGGCCTTTACATACCAGCCCCTAAATTGGGTTCTTAACTAGAACGCAATTACTCAAACAAAAATCAAAGGTCAATCATATCATAAATGTTCAACACATGTCTATCATAACAACACAGGTTTGGTGGCAGCGGTGAGTATTTTCAGTCTGATTCTAGAAGAAGACAAAGTTTCGCAACTGGTCTCATCAACACAGAGTTTGAGGTTTTTACTTTAACAACTCTAACTACATTGTTCTTGTCTTTGATGAGTTCAATCACTCGAGCCATGTTCCACGAATTTCTCGGTGCATTGTCCGCAATAAGAACGATATCACCTAACTGCATGTTTCTTTCAGATTTTGTCCATTTTTGGCGGTTCTGCAGAAGAGGCAGATATTCTTTTCTCCACCTGCTCCAAAACAGATCAGCAAGATATTGAATTTGCCTCCATCTCTTTTTGACATAGTTGTCGGTTTTAGAGAACACACCAGGTGGAAAACTTTCACCCGGACGCTGAAGTATCAAGTGATTCGGAGTCAATACTTTCAAGTCTGTAATACTGTTTGACGCTTCTGTGATCGGTCTTCCATTAAGAATGCCTTCTACTTCGCAGAATAGAGTCATAAGACCTTCATCAGTCAATCGAATGTTCTGTTCATGCATGATCGAAAAAAGAACCTTTCGCACAGATCTTATCAGACGCTCCCAAACGCCTCCAAAATGTGATGCAGAAGGAGGATTAAATTCCCATTCAATATGTCTTTGTATCATAAATTCCTGCATTCAATTTATATTCCATCGATTTATCTCTTCTCTGAGTTCCCTCTCTGAACCCACTAAATTTGTACCATTATCTGTCCTAATGAATTCAGGTACTCCTCGTCTCGCAATAAATCGTCTTCTAGCATTTATACATGAGTCAGTGTCGAGCGAATGTGCTAACTCCAAATGAATTGCTCTGATATTCAAGCATGTAAAAATCACACCATATCTCTTCACAACACTTCTGCCTTGCTTTATTTCGAACGGTCCAAAGAAATCTATACCGATTCTTGTAAACGGCGGATCATCTGCCTTCAAACGTTCCTCAGGAAGGCTTGCCATTTTCTGTTTGCCTAAAGCACCTTGATACTTCCTACATAGTACACATTTGGCAATTAATGTCTTTATAATCGCATTAGCACCTAAGATCCAATAATGTTGTCTAAGAACAGCCAACATTGAATTCCTTCCTAAGTGTCCAATAGAACGATGAAGGTTTTCGATTATAAGCTTTGACACTGTTGAATCCTTCGGTAGAATGATTGGGTGCATTGCATCGTACTGAATATCTGAGCGTTCCAACTGACCACCTACTCTTAACAATCCTTCTTCGTCCAAAAATGGATCAAGCTTCCTTAGTTTCGAAGAAGATTTGAGATGTTTTACCATATTGCCTTTCTGTTGCTTCTGTAACACTTCTATTTCGTCTATAAAATGTTTTCTCTGAATATACGCTAAAAGTACTTTCTCTGCTCTGACAATCAGTTGAAATCATGTCGATCTTCTTTCCAGTAGATTTCTCGTTTCTAACGCTTTCAAGTGATAACTTGTGTTTAGTTTTATACTTGTCAATAGCACGGATAAATAAGGCAACTACCTTAATCAACTTTTTTGAATCAGAAAAGTGTTCAATTAAGCGATCAAGTCCAAAAGTAGATTCTGGCTTGACAGCACAAACCGTGCCCACACCCTTAATCTCAAGGTCATCTGAAACGCTTAAGTCTAACGTCGTGCTTGCACTATTATCTTGCCACGATTCCACGGCTTTCCACAAGAACTCTGGACCATTGAACCATTGCATACACGAACGGAATTTATCAATCGAAGTTCCTCTACTGGCTAAATCTGCTGGATTCTGTTTCGTATCAACATAATGCCATTGGTCAATATTAGTTGCATCTTGAATCACTGCCAAACGATTGGCTACAAAAGTGTTAAAACGTGTTTTTGTGTTCGCAATGTATCTGAGTACGGACATACTGTCTGTCCAGTAATGAATTTCATCAATTGTATATTCAAGTTCCTTTGTAATCATACGACAAAGTTTCACCGCAGTTGTAGCAGCTGTCAGCTCCATTCTAGGAATTGTAACCGTTTTCAACGGTGCTACTCTCGATTTTCCTAATACGAACGAGCATTGAATATTTCCATCTTCATCGACTAATCTAAGGTAAAAGACGGATTCATAACCTAAATCACTTGCATCCGCAAAGCAATGTAATTGGCAAGAAACAACAGTCTTGAAACTTTGAGGTTTGTAACACCTATCGACTTTGATACCTTCTAGTTGTTCTAGTTGATTAAGCCATTTATTCCATTTGGTAAGCTCATTGTCGGGTATCTCTTCGTCCCATCCTATGTCCCTTTTACAAAGACTTTGAAGAATGGATTTCGCAGATAACACAAAGGGAGACGCGATTCCAATAGCATCATAGACAGAACTAACAACACTAAGAATTCCACGTCTAGTCTGTGGTTTATGTTTCATGTTGATGTGAAAACCAAGTTTATCTTCATTTACGAACCAATAAACGCCTAAAGCGCGTTCGACTCCACTTTCGTTGCTTAGACTCCATTCATGTGACTTCTTACTACGATCCTTTTCAGGTACAGATTCCAAAACAGTTTGATTGTTTGTCATCCATTTAGTCAAATTAAAACCTCCTTTACTACACAGTTTAGTAACGTTCTTTATAAGTGAAACTGCCTTTTCCACTTCATCAACTGACGACAAACAGTCATCAACGTACATGTTTTTATTCACAGTATCTATCACCTTAGTGTCAAATTCATCTTTGAACTTTTCTGCAGTGTACTGAAGTGCGTAGTTGCAACAACTAGGCGAAGATGTTGCTCCAAATAAATGCACAGTCATTCTATATTCTGTTGGGTTTTCATCTATGTTTCCATTCTTCCACCAATAGAATCGCAAACAGTCTCTGTTATTTGTTGGTACTTTGACTTGATAAAACATGGATTCAATATCGCCTAACACTGCAATCTTGTCTTGCCTAAATCGCATCAGAACGCCTAAAAGATTATTTGCTAAATTCGGGCCTTGTAACAATTCATTGTTCAAAGAAACGCCTAGATTTCTTGCAGAGCAATCGAAAACGACGCGAATCTTTTCTGGCTTTTGGGGGTGGTACACACCATGATGGGGTAGATACCAAACCTTTCCGTCATTTCTATCCAAGTCATCGGAAGGAACAGGTTCTGCGTAACCTCTTTCAATAATCTTGTCCACAAAGTTCAGATAATCCTGCTTAAAACGAGGATTTTTCAATAACTTCCTCTTTAACGAATTCAGTCTCTGCAAACATTGTTCCGAGTTATTTGGAAAATATACTTCATTGTTTTTGAACGGTAAA
Source organism: Mytilus californianus (assembly GCF_021869535.1). Classification (NCBI taxonomy): domain Eukaryota; kingdom Metazoa; phylum Mollusca; class Bivalvia; order Mytilida; family Mytilidae; genus Mytilus; species Mytilus californianus. Next base: position 3,065,634 of record NW_026262723.1, read on the forward strand.
CCGATACAATAATGACCATCTTCATCAAGTTTGATTGATTTCTCAACTTGTCGCATAAACATGTTGTCCTCCACTGAATTTTCTTTCTTGTCCTCTATTATCCTTTCTGGAAAATCAAAATAAATACTTTGCATTAAAATGTCAAGTTGTGTTTCATCGATTCCTTCTCTCTGGAGGTGCACTCTATTAACCTCAAAACTATTTCCTTGTGTTTCACGTAAAACGTTCCAAAGTATCCATCCTAGTCTCGTTTTCGTTGCATGTGGAGAACCACTCGGTCCTGTTGCCACATCGAATGGCGTAAATGCATCCGGAACGTTGTTGCCAATCATAATTCCTATGTCCGCATCTATCTCTGGGATATCAACCGAATCTAAATGAGTCAATTTCTCAATTTCTTGCGGAGTGGGAATATGTTCCTTTGATACAGACATGTTAACCTTAGTATACACCTTTGGCAAATCAACCACGTGTTCCATTGACAAACTTGACACTTGTAGACCATTAATCGCATATGCATTTAGAGTTTGTGTGTTTCCCATAGTATTGATGGTAATCTGAGTTTTCTTACCATTGGCTCCAATTTGACGCATTAGTTTATCACTGCAAAAGGTTATGCTACTACCTGAGTCGAAGAAAGCATAAGTCTTGACACTCTGGGATTTATTGTTCAATTTAACTCGCACAGGTATTATCGCCATAGCACATGTAACATCGCCAGCCCCTCTATCACTACAAGTAGAGCTATTAACCACTTGCTCAAGTTGCTGTGTGCTTTCATGATTTTCGGATTTTTGAGAATCATCATTTTTACTTAATGAATCTTGCTGTGACGATGGTGGTTTATTTGATTGATTGTCATTATGAAGAATAGTTGGATGTAGTCGTCCGCAGATTGAGCATTTGAGTCTTCTCTTACACTTGTAACTCATATGGCCCTTTCTCAAACACCCAAAGCAATATCCTTTACTTTTCAAGTAAGTGATTCGGTCTTCCCGTGGCCGATCAATAAGTCGTTTACAATTGCCTAATTCATGTGTTCCGTTACAGTAGGAACAGTGTATTTCAGTACTAGTATTCTTTGCCGCATCACAGACGTTTGAAACTCTTTGTCCATGTTGTCGTTGATTTGTGCTACGAGAATTCAAATAATTCATGGCGATGTTACCATAAGTCGGATCCGTTGCCTTTTTCGCTTCCGTTTTAACAAAGTTCACAAAGTCAATAAACTTTACTGTTTTGTGCAATTCCTTTAAACGATATACAACATTTCTCCATCGATCGTGCATATGAAAGGGCAATTTTGACATCAGACGTTTAATATTTTCAGAGTACTCTAAAACATTTCCGGCTTCCATACTCTCAGTGCCGTATTGACATTCAACCAAAAACAACGCAAATTCGTCCAACGATTTAATATCTCCTGATTTAATACTTGGCCAATCCAAAGCCTTTTTAATAAAGGCCGACGCCATCACGTCTGTATCACCATATCGCTCTTCAAGATGACGCATTGATGCCTGATATGCTCTATTACCTGGCAAGTGACTGTAACTTGATACTACCTTATGCGCTTCTCCATATGTTAGTTGCTCAAGATAGTTCATCTTTTCATCGTCATGTTCACAGTTCATAACAACCTTAGCTTCAAATTGTCGGAGAAACTTCCTATATTCCAGAGGATTTCCATTAAATTTCCTTATTTCCGGTGTCGGTTTTCTCAAATGCTGCACCATACTTTGAAAAGCTGTTTCAGCACTACTGTTAGAATTACAAGCCAAGTTTTGAATCGGCGCAGATGTTACATCGTCACTTTGGGTTGGTCCGTATGATGGTAAATGTACATGAACACTCTGTTTTGGAACTGTAGTGTTTTCTGTCATTCCGACAGGTGGCAGCTCCATAAAATCCAATTTACCAGTGTCCTTTACTTTGGCCATTTTCTCCTTCGCTGGTTGAAATGCTTTTGCCACAGGGTTTAATGCCTTTGACTCGACAGTCGACTGCACTTTGTCCTGTAAAGGTTTCGGCATAGATTCTATGTTTTCAAGTTTTACTTTCGGCAATTCAACGCCGTCAATTTCACCTCTTTCGAACTTGTCGTATATCATTGCTTTTGCCTCAGCGACAGCTATTTCGGTTTGCAATTGAAGTTCATCTTCATCTAACTGTAATGCCTTTTTCGCCATTTCAAGTTCCCGCTTCCGTTTCATTGCTTGTCTTTTTGCCTCTAGCTCGATCCTTTTTTCCTCAACTTCTAGTCGTTTTGAAGATACTGACGAGCTGCCCGCGCTTCTTACTGATTTGCCTCTAGCACTTTCTTGTCTTTGGACAGGGTTTGAATTAATATTTTGTTGTATTTCACTTTTACAGTTCATTAGAAAGACATCTCTAGGAGTATGAATCTGCATGTACTCTTCTTGTTCTGTCTCTTTTAATCTACTAAAATGTGTTTGATGCTTTATAAGAAACTGTTCATAGTCTTGCATCCAATTACTATAGTTCACTCGTATTGCCTCGTTGTGTTCTTTGTCAGATATCATTCTGATTATTTTTTCACTTAACACCTTTTATCCATTAAAACACTGAGCTATATGTCCTTCGCTAAATTCTTTTCCTTTGTCCGTATACTTTCTCGGCCTAACCCCGCCTACCGCCTCAAGGGTTTTCTGTTCTTCCATTTTATCTGTCGTTTCTGTTTTGACGTCCTCATCCATAATTGTTTCGGAACTTATTTGTTGTCCACTTATTTCTGTGTCCACACAGATCTGATTCTATAATTGTGTCGACTTCTTCTGGCGTGCTCATATTCGTCAAATAAGTCAATGAATATATCCCGCTAATATCAGTCGAAATGAATATAACACAATTCACACCTCAAGTTTATTCCAAAAATATTCCAAGTTACTGGATCCAAAGTATAAGCAGTTGAGATGAGATTGACTACAAAGAAAATGCAATCATCATGAGATTTGTACCAATTACAATGTTCAAAACATACACAAAAATATAAACATAGGTGTGAAAATATAGAAAACAGTCATTGTAACATCTAGGATTTACACAAGTTATGAATAAAGTTCATATTTCGAAAGTAAACAATTATCCGATTGGCAATATTTTGTCATTGTCTCAAGTTCATATTAACGGCATTGAAATAGCTAAATTTACTTTCATATTATCACAAAATGCATAGAATATATGTAGAAAATAACGTACCTTATTTGTTAGACTCTGATATTTCTAAATAAGGGGACGACCATTTGATATTCTGGGGGGGGGGGGGGGCAGGAGGATTTTGAAAATAAATAACTCAGCCTTGATAATCACAAAAATAAATGGTTTGTTCTGTGGTAGTTTGAAAATAAATAACCTGACTTGCAATGTATTTAAAATAAATAACTCGGCAGGTCTATTTGAGAGCATGAGATTGCACCAGATTCTTCATAAAAATTCAACTTTTTTTCAAAAAAAATCGGGAATCACTTCCCAAATCTTTGAATAATAAAAGTATAAATATTATTTAAAATACTTGAAATGTCTGAAAAATGGGTTTCATTTAACTTGAGGTATATTGTCTCAGGAACACTTAACTTTTAACTTTTATTACATATGGCAGTAACTACATTCAGGCAAATGCCTCATGTAGGAAATTTCAAAACCAAAAGCTTGTCTTCATATCAAATTGTTTTCACGGCAAGTGTCTTGCAAGAAGCAAGTTCTGTTCTCCCTCAGACGTAGCTCCTGTTTTTTGGGGATCAATGTTTCTTATTTAGTTGTCTTTTGTTCATTGATTGCCCTTCTGTATTCTGTTAGTGTTGCATTCCTTTTGTAATTTAGTAATTTTGTTATTACAGACCTTCTAAAATTCAAACTGACCACACGCACGATACACGCACGCACGATACACGCACGGTGAATGCACGATACACGCACGGTGAATGCACGATACACGATACACGCACGATGAGCGATGAGCGTTACACGGAGGATTAACGAAAAATGAATGATGAATGATGAACGCACGATACACGCACGATGCACGATGAATGATGAACACACGATACACGCACGATACACGCACGGTGAATGATTCATTGACGAATGAACAATAAGCGCTTAATACACGGTTCTCAAAGCCATTTTATTTGGAATTGCATTTAAAATTGATGTATGATAATGAAAATCTATAAGGGTATACAAATTTTAGATATCTCGCTTTCTGTGTTGATTGGTCGACAGTTTTACTAAACACTCCATGTATTAAATAAATTAATTGTAGTATAGTATTTCCAATATCAATGAGTGTTGTCAAATTATAAAACTCATCGATTTTATAATTCTACTTAATATAAATAATTTATAAATTGCTACGTTTTAAAGAGTGGCGATTCCAGCCATTTTTAAAAAGAGGGTTCTCAACCCAGGATAAAAGGGGTGGTTTTAACCATATGTCCCCATTCAAATGCATTGACTCCCCCCCCCCCCCCCCACCCCCCTTTCTTTTTATCTGCCTAAATTTGTAACCTTAACTAATTAAATATCATATGTTTACGTTCCGAAATTTAGGAAATATTTGTATGTTTCGAAGTTTAGTATGATGTCCATTATCACTGAACTAAAATTCATTTTTGTTTAGGGACCAGCTGAAAAACGCCTTCGGTGCGGGATTTTCTACCCATTGGTGGCCTTCGACTTCTTTCTGCCTGTACGTCTAAACACTGCTCAGGACTTATAATATGCCACTAAGGACTAGAAAGGACGTGTTACTTGTACTCTGTTTTCATACTATGGTAGAGATAGATAGATTTTTATTATATAAATTCCAATTTTTAAAGAAAAAGAATCACCATTAAATGAGTAGTTGAACAATATTTGGAACGTGCCGGTTTTTCCTTGATAATGCCGAAAATCAGTGATCCGACTGACACGAGCGAACTTACATAACAACTGATTAAACAATCATAATCTCCTTTTTTTTTACTTAAGTTACAATGTTCCTTATATTATCAGAATCGAATGAGTTAATTTAGAGCAAAATATATAATTTGTCAGAAAAATCTGATTCGTACAAATTAATGATCATTTATAGGGGGGCGGGGGGGGGGGCTTTCTCGGGACAAACATTATTTTCCCTCCTTAAAAACAACTTAACAATTTTCTATATTTTTCATTTAATCATAAACCGATGAATATTAAATGATTTTTAAAAATTAAAAAAATATTTTTATTCTAATATATCTAAATATCTGGGTTATTTTCTTATCCAAATAATTATTTTTTCATTTTTTTAAGGCAAAAGTGTTATCAGTTATGGCCCCCTCATTTTAGACATGACATTTTGCTTGATACTGTATGAATATTATTCGTTGCAACTTTTATGAAGAAATTACCGACTTTTTTTTTACTAGATAAATATACAACAAAAATACCGTTTTTTCTTCTTGTATCAATTTCTTTTCACAAAATAAATATTTACAAAGAATTGTTACACAAATGTAGAGCCCAATTTTATAACGAAGATATTCCTAATCTCTTTACCGAAATCCGCATATCTTTATCTTTTGAAAAAGTTAAGGATGTCTGTTCAAAGGACAAAAATGTCCAAGAAACCGAAATGTTATAAGTAAATGTCGAATAATTCAAACCCATTTGTCTTTTAAATTTAGCACATGAAGATATAATTTTTATTACATATACAAATTGATTTTGTAAAAATTAGCTTGTATATATGTGAACTTTTGTAAAAAAAATCACTGTGGTTCTAAAACTGTATCACATGCCCATAATTGTCATAAAGCTAAATGTCATCGTCAGATTATGAGGGTCTGAATAGGGATTCATTATTTCTGTATTCTATCATTTTAGGCAATTTTTTCTAATCGTTATACCTTTTGTCGATCATTCTTTATTCCATATATTCTAGTATCTCATCATTTTCTTTTCTATATATTTGTGTGGTTATTTTTTGTATTCTTTATTTTTTGGTCAATAATTTTCTATTCTATAAACCCCCATCCACACCCTCGTGTATAATGGAAGACGATAAACATTTTAGTATACATACCACCCGTTGTCACTTTCACCTGACATACAAACCACAAATTGTTATTTTTACCTGGACACGGGACTTATATAATTACGTAATAATAACGGATATAGTAAATTCAGTAGAATATAACCTGTATCAACGCACTGGCTTGTTAAATGAATATTGATCTGACAACTGTTTATCATATTTTTAGTTATTTTAAAATTGAGAATGGAAATGATGAATATGTCAAAGAGACAACAACCCTAAAAGAGCAGATGACAGCCGAAGGCCACCATATTTGATAAGGTTTTAGTTTCTAATGAGACAGTAACCATCGTATTTTCAGAAAATCTCTAAACGGATAATGAGAGTTTAGCGACCTTGACTGGCTATACAGCCCAAGAACGGTCGGTCTCTAAAAGTTGCTGAATTTAAGAGCCTATATCAAGAGATAGGCTTTACCTAGCTTTAGGTGTTTAAAAAATATCCATTTAAGAACCAAATGTGGCTTCTTTATATTTATACCAAAATTGAGTTCAAGGCAGTATTTTGTCGAAGAGAACAATTACACAAAGTGCAACATGCGAGAAGAGGTTTCATTTCCCTTATTTATTTTTTATTGAAGTGAGTAATCTTTTGAGATTACTTCACGGAAATATATTTTAAATGAAAAGGTGCAACTGGATGCATCCCTAAAAACAAATTTAAATATATATATATTACCTGAAGATCTGTAAAAGCAGTGAAAGCGCTAGTAAAAGTGATGAATTGAAACCGTTATTATCTTTTATTAATTTTCTTATATGTTACCAGCATACGGATTCTACTTAACTTTTCTTTATATATATATATATATATATAATTTAAATTTGTTTGTTATATATATACATAAAATGACGGATATTCGTCAATCAGACAGCAATCCAACATAAACACGAGTAAGTTACCTGACATCTAGAATAAGAGGTTTAAGCATACCCCGCGCTGGTCAACTTTCTGAGTTGTGGGTAAAATTCAATATACATGTAGGACTGTGAAACGGGAAAATACGAAAGATTTGTTTTTACGTACGATGAAGTGTCATTCCCTCAATACATACGGGTCCACCGTGAAACTATTCTTATGATTATATAACGGTAAATGATGATCTCATTAGAGGAACAAATTAAGTAAAGATACATGTTGAAGCAAGAATAATTTCCTCATGCAAAACATCAAATAGGACGATCTCTAAATTAGTTCGCGGCAACTTTAACTATTACATTCATAGACAATAACACTAGTAAATGCTTTATATACTGACATTGAAACAAATATACTGCTCATAATAATTGCACATCTGTAGACTTTAATCTAGGTATCCCGCGTTATATAAACCATCGCAATCGAACAGCTCATCGCACTTCGGCGCAGACCAGCGCACTTCACGCGTGGCCATCAAACGTTATGATCTCCATTGCACCTCCGAGTCATACACACATATACTTTCCGATTTTCTAATAATGGTTTTTATTATTTTAATTCCCGTAGGTATTGCCCAAAGAAATAGGGTTTATTTAAGGGTTTACACATCTTCATAGCTAAAATATTTTGATTCTTATATCACGAACAGATATCTATGACAAACATTTCTTAAATTGTTTGTATATAAATTTAGATTTTTTTTTAAGAAACGTAGGTTTCAGCTACAGCAGACTAAATTGGCTTTTGATGGATTGAAGGCTTATGTAAAAATAAGAAAATGTGGTATAATTGCTAGTGAGTCAACTATTCAAGAAAGTTCAAATCAAGAGGAATGCTAGCAGTTATATCTATACGACCTTCAATAATGAAAAAATACGGGAACTGTAAAGTCGGTTATTAAAGGCCCCGCCCCGACATGAAAAAAATATGAAACAATTCAATTGAGAAAACTAACGGCCTTCTTTATTTCAAAGCTACATGTATCTTGCCACAAAAAAAAAACCCCAAATACATGTATATAACAGAATTGATGTTACGAAAACCACTGAACTACGTGCTTTTGACTTTGGACAGACACATAAATACACAGAATGTTGTGAATGTGTATAGGCCCTTTATTGGTCATATAGCTCTACACTCCTATCTATTTTATACATTCTTTGGCTTTCAAATATTTAGCATTGAGCGTTCCTAGTGAAAGTAAATCCAGAAAAGCGTTATAGATGCATGAAATTTATAAAGTGTTGTTTTGTGAGGGGATCAAAACGTAGGGATCGATGTTAATGTCTGTTTTATATGTGCAATAATATCGGCCTTATAACTTTAGTGAAACTCTGCAGTTGTTCAGTGGCGGATCCAGGGGGAGGGTTCAGGGGGTTGGAACCCCCCTTTTTTGGACGATCAATGCATTTGAATGAGGACATATAGTTGGAACACCCCCCCCCCCCCTTTTTAAAATGGCTGGATCCGCCCCTGTTGTTTCATGTATTTGATATGCATATTATCACAAAACTAAAAGGATAAGATGGATGAATTCATAGTTGATCGTTTAACGTCCAGTGGCATATATTATAGATTCATTATTAGGGGGAGTACAATAATTATGATATAGTGATGAACATTGGCAATCATACCACAACTTCTTTTTTATAAGAACGTACATGTGTAGATTTTCGTCTTTTACTGTAAACGACAGTGTCCCCGGGAGTCAAAGCCGAAATCAAACTTGTGTAAATTTCTGAAACATACATTTCATTATTTAACCCAATGTAAAGCAAAACAAATAATACCGTTTTGAGCTATAAAACCAAGGCAACCCTTTATACTAGTCAAAAGTTGCTGGATCGTGATAGATGCATACGAAACTTCAATTAATTGTTTGTATTTTTCAATCTTTTATATCCGATAAAGATGAACACAAAATCTATCGGATAAAAACTACCGATTTTTCTATAAGATAAAATTTATCCTTATTGGAGTCAAATTTGTCATATGGATTCATAAAGGACAAAAAATGTCCTCAGTAACGGAACAAAAAATACCCCCATGGTAAAATAATCCGTCATTCTTTAATACAAAGTACTATTGTGAATTATTTTTTCGGATATTAATCTTTTAGACATACATTAAAAACGGTGTCCTTGATATGCAACCATGAACACAATGAAAAGGGAATCTGTGAAAGTGTTCCATGTTTATTCCATTTAAATAAAGACTTATTATGATAATACAATATATTTAACTATTTTATCAAAAAATTTAAATAAAAAAGAATAGCTTAAACTCATAAACACAATTTCAAGTTTTAAAATTTCCTCAATTTAAAATCCTTCTTAAGGAATACGGGATATATTTGCGTGATTTTATACTTGTTTAATTAAAAAAATGCCTTCAAATACATATGTTTATTTGTATTCAATTTTCCACAAAACATATTTAGCTTATTTTAAATGAAAATAAAGAACAGAGAATAAAAACACTGTTGAAGAGAAATTACATATTCGTGTTAAATTCGCCTCAGTTTAATTTGTTAATTCAAGTTTGACATCTAAAATCTTAATCCGCAATCCACATTTACCCGACAATCTTGTATATTGTATTTTCTCAATGGAATAACCTTACGTGCACGTGACCATCAGAAACGAAGACAAAAAATATATTTGTAATGGTATTTATCAAAACTTAAATGTTTGAATATTTAGTAGAATATGAATTTGCCAAATAAGCGAAGAATTATAATATTGCATTGTTCAACATTGGAGAAATGACTCAAGTTGAACATTAATCATGTTAGTACTGATTCAATATTTTATTATAGTCTCACCACATACAAACATAAAATGAGAATCACAGAAATAAACATAAAACATTAAAACATTTGCATTGTATGTACCAATCTTAAAAAGAATAATGAGAGACTTTTAAGACACAATATATTTACTCATTTACATTTAAAATTTACAGTGTCCACCTGTACTATATGAAAATAAAACATTTTTTTCTTTGATAACTAGGAAATAAAATGCCGTTTCTTTTCAATGAAATATTGTTGATGTTTTTGGCAACTATAGCAGCAACATTGCCGTTATTAAATAAAAAAACAAATTTTTCGCTATCTGATAATTAAAGGTTAAAATGCTCATTAAAATGTTTAGCTTAATGTATCATAATTTGTCTTAAATCTACATATAATGGGCATTTTAAAATGACACGAAGTTCATCTTCAATAGTAGAGCTACAACACATGTCATCTCGTGGACTTATTTTCTTTCATACTTTCCAGTTTCTATTTTTAGTGGAGCTACCCCACATCTAAATTTTGCAAAAGCACTGTTGTTTTTAATTGGCGGAATATTTTTTAACAAGTTGGCCAACAGTATATTTTTAAGCCCATTTCGCGCAGTTGAATAGAAATTCCAATTTTAAATGTTCTGTCGTAGAAATGTCATCATGTTATTGTTTGTACGTAGAACATGTATCATTATATTAAAATGTGTCAGTCCCAGCCAAGATTCACTGAATAACCACGAAATGTTTTCAGATGATAAATAAATTTTACACAAAAATTCATGAATCTGTATGAACGTTATGTACGATGAAGTTAATTAAGTGTTCACAAGAAAGTAAGTATGAATGTAAATTTTATTTAAAGTCGGAACATATATATACACTTTAACCGTGAGATAAAATATAAGCTTTGATGAGCTCTATAACCGACTATCATATAAAAACCGCAATGAATGAACGTTACCCGATTAGAGATGAACGTTTGACAAATGCACGTTATCTGATGTACACAGTTATACACGATTGACGAACGCACGATACACGGTTAAGAATGAATGATTGATGAACGCACGATACACGCACGATACACGCACCATACACGATTAAGAATACACGATGCACGCACGTTACACGGAAAATACACGGAACGATGAATGATGAGCGCACGATTGGTACACGCACGATACACGCACGATACACGCACGCAACACGCACGATAAACGATGAACGCACGGAATAATGGTCAGTTTGAATTTTAGAAGGTCTGTAACTTGATCAAGAGTTGAAAAAAAAAACAGCAGCCACATACTTAACTATGTGAATTAAATTTTTGCTTTATCTTTGTCTTTTGATGTTGTACCTAAAAACTTAAGTCTTACACTGAATCTATACATGTTGCTTTGAGACCAAAATATTGTCAAAAAATGATTAAAACAAAACTTTCATTTTCAGATTAAGAAAGGGTATGGGAAACACATTTTGCATCATTAGTTCTATAGCAACTTGGGGCCTTCAGCGGCTCCAAAACCCTTCAAATTTTTTTTAGCCTCGCTCCGCTCGGCATAAATGATTTGCAATACTTTTAAAAGACACTAATTACAGGAAAACTTTAATATCTTGTATGTATGCAATACATGTATATGCAGTTGGGAATTCAGAAGATTCATTTCTACAGATGATGATGATTAATTCTGATTAAATGGTACATAATGATTGGACTATTCATGTGTTATTTATGATAAAAAATGAATTTAAAAATTGTATGTTTTCAAATATTATAAATATAGTTGTGAAAATAAATAATCAGTCCCTTGCTTTAATGAAAATGAAAAATCTTGCTTCGACAGTGCAGAAAATAGATAATCTGTCCTCTTAGTTTACAAAAATAAATAACCGATCAAAAACAAATCCTCCTGCCCCCCCCCCCCCCCCCCCCCCAGAATATCAAATGGTCGTCCCCTAATTCAAAATTAAAGGGCTCAAAATTTTCGTGACCCATTCTCAGTTTTCAGGGAAATATATATGCAGGGGAAAGTAACCGATGTACTTAGGTACGTTTCACCTACATACATACGTGTCAAATAATTTAGCAGTGTTCAGGTATAAGGATGACGCCTTTTTCCTCATACTAGACATACCTTTACGGAAAACAACTATCTTGTTGGTTTTTTTTGTGTTAACTGAAAGACCCCATTTCTCGGTATAACCAGATAAAGTTTTTAACATATTTTGCAAGCCTTGGATTGATTCTGACATCAATATCATATCATCAGCATACATTAATAACAAAATTATTATGTACGAAACTCAAGTGCACGGTCATCATTAATGATGAATTCATTCTCGAAGTCATTAACATAAAATGAAAATAATATAGGTGAAAGAACTTCACCTTGCATTAATTAAGCCAAGGTTATTTGAAAAATATTTAGAACTAAATCCATTGACTCTAATACAAGATGTTACATTGCTATACATAGATTTTAAAATATTGCTCCGGCAAAATAGCGATTTATATAGAGTTTTGCTATTTGAGTGCCGGTCTTATTTCAGATTTTTTTTCAGACTATATAAAATGTTTTTTTTTTATTGAAACTAGTTATGCACAAATGATATATCTAGCTAGATGTCCATAACGTTTTAGTCCTTGCTTTGCCTTCGGAGTCTGATTTATTCACTTTTGGTGATCTTCACTCATTAAATTACATGTACATAGGCTATAGCAGTATATATAAATACGTTGATTTCTGTTGAATATTAGCGTTCGAAAATGGTAGACGACACTTCTATATCAAACAAACTTGAAATAAAAGCTAAGTTCGACTCATATGAAAGGCTACATCAGCACTTTGAAAAGGACAACTATGTGCAACTATGGAAACGTGATTCAAGGACTATAAAATTCATGAAAACCAGAGCACCAAACATATGGAAGGGAATATCCGCCATAATTATATTAATTTGTAAAATGCAATTTCTTAATTTGTAACACGCAATTTCTTAATTTGCAAAATGTCATTTCTTAATTTGTAACATGTATTTTTTTCATCCGTTATAACATAATCGTCTACATTTTGGATCTATAGGTTTCTGTAACACTTTAAAAGCCTGTTCATTTCTAAACATTGCTAAGTAAGTAAATGGATCTATAATCAGTTGTAAAATGTCAAATTGTTCATCTTTCATATCAAAAATAGCCAATTCGTAACTACAGGAATTAATTAAATCTTCCAAAATCGGTTTTCTTATATCTTCTAGACTTTAACACGTTAATAAAAAATGTGATAAAGTTTCTTCTGTTTCATTACACAATTTACATAAAGACAATTCTGAATTATTTTAAAACTTGGCTCTAACTGCTTGTAGAATGTAACTTCCAGTAGCTATTTTTAGTTTTGTAGGAATTCTGATAATTTCTCTTGAATTCATATTGTTTGTATTAGTAATAGGATGACAACGTCCTGGTATGTATATCATTGACAAGTACTTTAAACTGGTATAAAGTTTTGCATGATTCAATATCTTCTGAGTCCAAAATTTATGAATTTTGGAAGTTATTTCACTTTTCCATTGGTATTTAGAAACTGGATTGACTAAATATTGTCCCGGATCATTCAATTCATATTTCAAAAATATTTTTGTCAGTAAACTAAACCAACAATTACTATTAATAGATTTTACATTTAATTGCCTTTCCGCTAGTTGCCATTCAATAGAACTTTTTTCTTGTCTAGTAATATTTCCATAAAAAGTTAAAATTTCAACATCTATTTGAGCTTCTACAGGTAACATCACAGAAATTATATATATATAGCAGGATCAGCTACTGTTTTTGGTAAAGATAACAATTGTTTCAAATTTTTTTAAACTGGATATTTAAAGTTTCTAAACATCTTCCTCTTGGGATTACTATTTCCAATCCACATAACATAATTGGTATTATATAAGTATTCATAATTGACATTGAGGTTTGTGGATCTTGTCCATTTTCTCCATAAAGTCCAACCCCCATTAAACTATAAAGTGTCCTTCTTTCTTTCTTTCTTTCTTTCTTTAAATTCTCATATATTGTTGCTTTACATGAATCATCGTCTGTACGACAAATTCAAATATGTGTTGCTTAAATTATTAGAAGTTGGAAGAATCGTATTGCCTAAGGTCCAAAAATTTTATTTAACTTTCTCATGGTGACGCGATTTAGACTGTATAACACAACTTTTTAGCTGAGCTTTTGCCATATCACTTGGCGTCCGTCGTCGTCCGTCGTCGTCCGTCGTCGTCGTCCGTCCGGTGTAAACTATTTCAAACATCTTCTCCTCTGAAACTATTGAACCAATTCCAACCAAACTTAAGCTGATCGATCCTTAGGATATCTAGAATAAAGTTTGTGTTTTATTTTCTGTTTCGTCAAAAAACATGGCCGCCATGGCTAAAAAAAGAACATATGGGTAACATGCTGTTTTTGGTTTATATCTCAAAAACCAAAGCATTTAGAGCAAATCTGACTGGGTAAAAATGTTCATTAGGTCAAGTTCTATCAGCCCTGAAATTTTCAGATGAATCTAACAACCCATTGTTGGGTTGCTGCCACTAAATTGCTAATTTTAATGAAATTTTGCAGTTTTGGGGTATTATCTTGAATATTATTATAGATAAAGATAAACTGTAAGCAGCAAAAATGTTCAGCGAAGTAAGATCTACAAATAAGTCTAAATGACCAAAATTGTCAATTGACCCCTTAAGGAGTTATTGCCCTTTAAGGACAACTTTACACAATGTGTTTATCATGTTTTCTAACTTTAAAAAATTTTCTCCTCTGAGACTACTGAACCAAACTTAAGCTGAATGATTTTTAGGTTATCTATAATATGCCAGCTTTAGCTGGCACTTATGGTAGAAGCATCGAATTGGAATAAAGAACGATAACTCTCTCTACATGAGCAATCTAAAAAGTTTCGTCACTCTCGTTAAATCTCGTACGATTTTTTTTTTTTAATTTTCGAAGTAGATCAAGTCAAGTTATTTAACTCTTAAAAATATTTGTTTTCTTTTTTTTCATTATATTTATTAAACAAACATTGTATTCTTGCTTGGCTCCAAATATAAGGTCCATTCTTCAAATAATGAAAACGAAATTAGCATTGGAATATCCGTAAGGACAATTTCAGGACATTAGTTTAACCCTTATATTTTTTATGGCTGCCAGATTCTCGTTTAATCGCGATCTTGAAAAAACGGGACAAAACGGAATAAATTTGATGTTAAATGTGACATGAATTCTTATTTGTTTACAAAAACAAGAATTTAGAAATTTTAGTAACTTGTGCAGTTTATTTCAATTTTATTGTACCACGGAAACAACCGAAGTTTGGACAACAACATCTTACGCCATGTTTCGTCGTCTGCTTCATCTTTCCATTATCAGTGACAAATCTCCTAAATTACCACAGGTACTTCATTTAAAAGTCACAATATCATAATTAATGATAACATTTGAGTGTAAAAGTTCCGTCCAGCCATGGGAACACAGAAAAACCCTCTGCAGTGCAAGCAATAAATTTTGGGAGAAACGTAGCCGGAGGCGGAGGTGAACACAGAACAGGTCAGGAATAACCACCAATTGGTGGATTATACCTCAATTGACGTACAATCCACCAATTGACATGTAATGGTATAGACCAATTGATGTATAATTTTTTTTTTAAAGCAAATTATTCAACCAAAATGGAGCATTGTTTTCTTAAAACCATATAACTGTATGAAAACATGTCAAACATTCCTAGTTTAGTATAGTGACATAACATATTGCATTTAATCAATAATTGTATTTGCAGTTTCTTCTATTGTTATCTTGTCAATTCTTGGTCAATAGTACAGATGTTTCAACAAAAGAATTGTTGTACACATGCATTCTCAAGAGATGCAGCAGGCTTTGACAAAACTGAAACTTTCAGAGGACTCAATAATGGTCATAAAATAGGTTGTAAGTTGCAAAATGATGCTCCTATCTCACACTAGCATTTTATAACAAAAAAATTGCATTATACGCCAATTGGTCTATACCAATATATGTCAATTGGTGGATTATACGTCAATTGAGGTATAATCCATCAATTGGTGGTTATTCCTGACCTGGTGAAGGTAGTAAAATCTGCTACAGAATTTCCCACATCAAGTTACAGTGATACTGAAGTTGGTTATACTGTGGAATGTGGTCACTGTTATTCCTAGCTAACAGACGAATGCAGGTGTAATTCAAAACTTAACAAAAATTAAAAAAAAAATATATATATTCAAATTCACAATCTTCTAATTTGGAGACTGTCACTGTACTTCCTTTGACAAACTCTCAACAAATCTTGTCATTAGTTATGACACATATCTACCTTAAACAGTCCCAGGAGATGGAGACTGTTTTTTTTTCACTCTCTAAGTTTAATCATAGTAAAAGGAGACTTGAGTCTGAGTGATACATTTAGGTATATATTGTATGCTCCCATATTGTCCAAAATTGGATTTTATGGGAATTACAATGGAGTTATGATAACCCATGATAATACCATGACTTTTGATAGGTATAGAGCATGTTACTTGGAAGTATGTGGGCTACATACATCTTTTGAAATTCAAGCTGCAGACACATTATTTGGAGGCAATATAAATATTTGCCTCCAGCAGTCACCAGTATATTTTATGCGTCAGTTTAAACCTGATCAAAACATTTTCACTTTACCGAATACTTTTATCAGGTGCACATTTCAACCTATTATAGCAATAAACAATTATGGCTATAACGTCACAGTACCCAAATTGCACCAAGTACCCAATTTTCACCCTATGTGTATGTATGTATTCAACAAAAATAACTGCAGAAATCTTACAAGTTTTTTTTGAGACACAAATCGTTCACAGTGAGAATATACATGTATCAACAGATGAAGCATTCCTGGGAAAAAGTAAATCTACGAAAACATCAGTGTCGTCACCATGCGAAGTTATCTAATTATCATCTTTTAAAAATGTTAGCAACTTCACAACTACAAGTTAATTTTCATGACCAAAATAAAATAAAGTACAAACAAAACAGCAATAAAATGCTTCGCCAAGCACAGCCTGATACAACCACAGATGTAGATTTAGCATATAAAAAACACCAAAATTTTTATGTCAGTTGAAATCAAACATATTTTAATTTTGGACCCTTCAAACTTTAATATGGACTGATTTGAAAACAGGTATCAGGTGAGCCCAAACATTTCTATTCAGCAGCAGTCTCCAACTACATATCTCCTTAATTTTATATGATAGTCCCACAAAAATGTTGAAAATGTGTACATTTAATTTTTTTTCTAGATTCTCTCATGTCATGCATGTGAAAGCGGTACCTTTTTGGTCACTATTTATGTGTTGCGTCTTAATATGAATTGTAACACTTTATAGTGACTGACCAGGTCAAACAAATACTTCTCAAGAAACATGCAGCAAAAGAAGACAACTTGGAACAGCACCAGCCATGCCAGACTATGTAGGAATAAAAACTCAAATCGGAATAGCATGGACGATATGTTAGTGATATGTCCTTGTGAATAGTAAGGAAAGCTATCAATAATTCCGCAATTTTATCAGGTTTATCGTACATTTTCTGTTCAAATTTTCACACAATCAGTGAATCGTTCAAAAAGGCTAAACTAACGTTTTATTACCAGCTGATTACTGTGAAAGTTTCAAACAATGACAAGTGTTTCATTCATGAAATAACGTGTGCGTTTCTGTGAAAAAAATCATGTGCAATTTTGTGAATTAAAGGGAAAGAAGATCCTTTTGCGGTGCACTTGTGCATGTCAATTGCGAACTAACCCAGTATATTTTCTTTATCATGACCAGTCCACTGATAATGACGTCAACATTATCAAGGACAAGGAGTATACACATCAAAGGAAAAATGCACAAATTACCGATTAATTTGATTTACACACACTGTTTCGTGTGTATCACCTCCCATATCAGTATTTGTTGCATTTATATATAAATGAGAAATAATCAATGTAAAAATGGTAAATTTTTGGAGAAAAAAACCCAAAAATTATGGAAAAAAAACAACCAAAAAATGTTGTTTTTGACCACTGACTCCCAAACTGTTGGTACCATAACCCCCAAAATCAATTCTAACATTCCTTTTGTGTATTGAACCTTCTGGTACAATTTCATACATTGTCATAGAGATCCATTTACTTAAACTAAAGTTATGTCCGGAAACCAAATGTGTCTTCGGACAGCAACAGCGACATGATAGCATTACTCGAAAGCAAATTTTTGACATATTCCCCATTTCGATTCTCAATTTTATATTGCCGTCGTATAAAAACTTGAAAAGTAAGCTAATAAAACAAATTATGCAAGAAATGACATAAAACCGACTCTGAATTAGTACATGAAATTGATGTAGAAACCCACAAAAAGAAGATGATCAGGAATACATTTATACTGCTGAGCAGTGTTCTCCCCTCAAATTTTAAATAGCATCCTAGAAAATAGATGAATCTTTAGATTATCAACTTAACAATCCTATTTATGGTTCCTTATATGCTTAGATGAAAATAAAAAACCTGATCAAAACATTATTCTAAGCAGGCTCACTGTAAATTCAAACTCTTCTTTTAACAATCAGAATGATCCTCTTGCTGATCACATATATATGAGATGCAGGAAACTGGGAATACAATATGAACAACCAGCTAATTTAGAAAGTAAAAATAATTCAACAAACAGAAAGCGTTGTTTGCAATACTAAATAAAAAAAAACGCTACAACTTTTAGATATTGATGAAAAAGATATTCCAAATCCTCCAGTTTCATGAAAATCAACAAAAAATTAATTTAATAAAGTTATGGATTGTATAACTGTACAGTATTCATAGTTTTGAAATTAAACAAATGTCTTATTGTTTTAAATTTTATAAAATTTGCAAAGAAAGAAAAATGGATATGAAAATGCACAAGATAATGAATGTAAGCATTGTCATTTATATAAATCACCAATAAATTCATTTTCAGCAGAAAACAATAAGGGAGCAACCATTTAGCTTCAAAGGGGGGTATGGTTTTTTGTTTGAGTCAGATTTTTTACACGTGAAGCACTTCAATGCTATCAATCAAAATTATTTAGTCAAAATATAAACACTAGAAGGTATGGGGAAAATCTGGATTCAGAATATTTTTTTTTGTCCTCTGCTTGAACAGAGTGTTTTTGTCATCAATTTTTAAAGAAAAATACTAGTCCAAATAATTATGACGTCCAGGAAGGCTATTTTAAATTTTTGCTTTGATGCTTCCTGCAACACACCAAAAAAAAAATACCATACCTCCTTCTGCCTTTTGAAGTTCAATGATCTTTCCCTAAACATTTTCCATCTAAACTTATTATTTTATTTTAGACAAAAACTATATGTAGGACATTCGTCCTGAACATGCATGAAATATTTGCCACTGGGCGTTAAGCAAACCAACAATCAATCAATATGTAGGACATAGTTTTGGTAAGCTGGCATTCAAGGTAGCGCCTTCCTCATATTATGCCAGCTTTAGCTGGCACTTATGGTAGAAGCATCGCATTGGAATAAAGAACGATAACTCTCTCTACATGATCAATCTAAAAAGTTTCGTCACTCTCGTTAAATCTCGTACGATTTTTTTTTTTTAATTTCGAAGTTGATCAAGTCAAGTTATCTTACTCTTAAAAATATTTTTTTTTCTTTTTTTTCCTTATATTTATTAAATAAATATTGTATTCTTGCTTGGCTCCAAATATAAAGTCAATTCTTCAAATAATGAAAACGAAATTAGAATTGGAATATCCGTCAGGACATTGTCAGGACATTAGTTTAACCCTTATATTTTAATGGCTGCCAGATTCTCGTTTAATCGCGATCTTGAAAAAAACGGGACAAAACGGAATAAATTCGATGTTAAATACGACATGAATTTTTATTTGTTTACAAAAACAAGAATTTAGAAATTTTAGTAACTTGTGTAGTTTATTTAAATTTTATTGTACCACGGAAATACCCGAAGTTTGGACAACAACATCTTACACCATGTTTATCGTCTGCTTCATCTTTCCATTATCAGTGACAAATTTCTAAAATAACCACAGGTACTTCATTTAAAAGTTACAATATCATAATTGATGATAACATTTGTAGTGTAAAAGTTCCGTCCAGCCATGGGAACACAGAAAAACCCTCTGCAAGCAATAAATTTCGGGAGAAACGTAGCCGGAGGTAGTAAAATCCGGTGCTCTGCCTCTGGACAAGTCTGGTTGACCATGAGTGATGACTACTATCATTTATCTGCTACAGAATTTCCCATATCAAGTTACAGTGATAATGAAGTTGGTTATACTGTTGAATGTGATCACGGTTATTCCTGAAGCTCACAGACAAATGCAGGTGAAATTCAAAACTTAACAAAAGTTTTAAACAAAAAAAATATATTCAAATTCACTATCTGTAGACTGTACTTCCTTTAACAAATTCTCAACAAATCTTTTCATTAATCATGACATATATCTACCTTAAACAGTCCCAGGAGATGGAGACTGTTTTTTTTTCACTCTCTAAGTTTAATCATAAAACAGCTGTAAAAGGAGACTTGAGTCTGAGTGATACATTTATAGGTACATATATATTGTATGCACCCATATTGTCCAAAGTAGGATTTTATGGGAAGATAGAGTTATGATAACCCATGATAATACCATGACTTTTGATAGGTATAGAGCATGTTACTTGGAAGTATGTGGGCTACATCCTTTGAAATTCAACATGTTCAAGCTGCCGACACATTATTTGGATGCAATATAAATAATTGCCTCCCGAAGTCGCCTGTATATTTTATGCGTCAGTTTAAACCTGATCAAAACATTTTCCCTCTACTGAATACTTTTATCAGGTGCACATTTCAACCTATTAAAGCAATAAACACTTATGACTATAACGTCACAGTTCCCAATTTGCACCTATTCAACAATAAAATGCTCCGCTGGGGCGCAGCTTGATACGACCGCAGAGGTCGAACCCTGAACAGTTGGGGCAAGTATGGATACAACATTCAAGCTTGATACAGCACTGAATTTGGATTGTAATTAAATATTTGACACAGCATAGATTTCTGACACAGAATGAATGTGGTCTAAGAACTTAAAAAATTTTAATTTACCTATTCAAACCATATCATTATTATTTGCTTTTATATATAAATCAGAAATAACCAATTTAAAATGGAAAACCTAAAAGAAAAAAAAAGGAAAAAAAAATCCCCCCCCCCCCAAATTTTTTGAACCCCCTTATGATTCATCACCCCCAAACTCAATCCCAGCCTTCCCTTTGTGGTATGGTACCTTGCAGTACAATTTCAGGGAGATCCATACACTAGAACACAAGTTATTGTCTGTAAACTAGAAAAATGCTTATTGTTGGCCCCTTTTTGGCCCCTTATTCCTAAACGTTTAGGGCAATTTCCCCCAAACTCAATTCCAGCTTTCCCTTTGTGATATGGAACCTTGCAGTACAATTTCAAAAAGATCAATACACTTACACACAAGTTATTGTCATGAAACTAGAAAACTGCTTGTTTTTTGCCCCTTTTTGGCCCCTAATTCCTAAAATTTAGAGGCAGTTACCCCCAAAATCAATCCCAGCATTCCCTTTGTGATATGGAACCTTGTGGTACAATGTCAGAGAGATCCATATACTTACACACAAGTTATTGTCATGAAACTAGAAAAATGCTTGTTTTTTGCCCCTTTTTGGCCCCTAATTCCTATAATTTGGAGGCAATTACCCCCAAAATCAATCCCAGCATTCCCTTTGTGATATGGAACCTTGTGGTACAATGTCAGAGAGATCCATACACTAACACACAAGTTATGTCTGGAATTTACAAAACTGCTTATTTTTTGCCCCTTTTTGGCCCCTAATTCCTTAACTGTTGGTACCATAACCCCCAAAATCAATCCCCACCTTCCTTTTGTGGTATTAAATCTTATGGTAAAATTTCATAAAGATCTATTCACTTAAACTAAAGTTAGAGTGCGAAAACCAATGTGTCTTCGGACGACGACGACGACGCCAACTTCATACCAATATACGACCGCAAAATTTGTTTGCGGTCGTATGAAAATAACTGCGGAAGTTTTCTTTGAGACTAAACAATTTGTATTGTTATGATTTGACATTATACATGTCTTTCAACATCGGTTACTATATTCATATATATACACAAATTGTTCACAATGAGAATATATCAACAGATGAAGCATTCCTGGGAAAAAGTAAATCTACGAAAACGTCTGTGTTGTCACCATGCGAAGTTATCTAATTATCATCTTTTAAAAATGTAAGCAACTTCACAACTTCAAGTTAATTTTCATGACCAAAATAAAATATTGTACAAACAAAAAAGCAATAAAATGCTTCGCCAAGCACAGCCTAATACAACCGCAGATGTAGATTTAGCATATAAAAAACACCAAAAATTTTATGTCAGTTGAAATCAAACATAATTTATGTTAATTTTGGCAATCTCATTAAAATCCGATGTTCTGATGGAGTGTAGCGTATCAGAACATCGGATTTTAATGAGATTGTAATTTTGGACCCTTCAAACTTTAATATGGACTAATTTGAAAACAGGTATCAGGTAGGCCGAACATTTCTATTCAGCAGCAGTCTCCAACTACATATCTCCTTAATTTTATATGATAGTCCCACAAAAATGTTGAAAAATTATGTGTACATTTAATTTTTTTTCTAGATTCTCTCATGTCATACATGTGAAAGCGGTACCTTTTTGGTCACTATTTATGTGTTGCGTCTAAATATGAATTGTAACACTTTATAGTGACTGACCAGGTCAAACAAATACTTCTCAAGAAACATGCAGAGAAAGAAAACAACTTGGAACAGCACCAGCCATGCCAGACTATGTATGAATAAAAACTCAGATCGGAATAGCATGGACGATATGTTAGTTATATGTCCTTGTGGATAGTAAGGAAAGCTATCAATAATTCTGCAGATAACGCAATTTTATCAGGTTTATCGTACATTTTCTGTTCAAATTTTCACACAATCAGTGAATCGTTCAAAAAGGCTAAACTAACTTGTTATTACTGAAAGTTTCAAACAATGACAAGTGTTTCGTTCATGAAATAACTTGTGCGTTTCTGCGAAAAAATCAATCATGTGCAATTTTGTGAATTAAAGGGAAAGAAGATCCTTTTGCGGTGCATGCGCGCATGTCAATTGCGAACTGACCCAATATATTTTCTTTATCATGACCAGTTCACTGATACCGACTTCGACATTATCAAGAAGTACACATCAAAGGAAAAATGCACAAATTACCGATAAAATAATTTACACACCCTGTTTCCTGTGTATCTCCTGCCATATCAGTATTTGTTGCATTTATATATAAATGAGAAATAATCAATGTAAAAATGGTAAATATTTGGAGAAAAACCCCAAAAATCATGAAAAAAACAACCCAAAAATGTTGTTTTTGACCACTGACTCCTAAACCATTTTTTGTAAACTGTTTGTACCATATGATAACCCCCAAAATCAATTCTAACCTTCCTTTTGTGTATTGAAGTTGAACCTTCTGGTACAATTTCATACATTGTCATAGAGATCCATTTACATAAACTAAAGTTATTGTCTGGAAACCAAATGTGTCTTCGGACAACAAAAGCGACATGATTGCATTACTCGAAAGCAAATTTTTGACATATTCCCCATTTCCATTCTGAATTTTATTTTGCCGTCGTATAAAAACTTGAAAAGTAAGCTACTAAAACAAAATGCAAAAATGACATAAAACTGACTCTGAATTAGTACATGAAATTGATGTAGAAACCCACAAACAGAAGATGATCAGGAATACATTTATACTGCTGAGCAGTGTTCTCCCCTCAAATTTTAAATAGCATCCTAGAAAATAGCAAAATCTTTAAATTATCAACTTAACAATCCTATTTATGGTTCTTTATGCTAATAGTGCAAAATGAAAAACCTGATCAAAACATTATTCTAAACAGGCTCACTGTAAATTCAAACTCTTCTTTTAACAATCAGAATGATCCTCTTGCTGATCACATATATATGAGATGCAGGAAACTGGGAACACAATATGAACATCCAGCTAATTTAGAAAGTAAAAATAATTCAACAAACAGAAAGCGTTGTTTGCAATACTAAACAAAATAAAACAGCTACAACTTTTAGATATTGATGAAAAAGATATTCCAAATCCTCCACCTTTTCATGAAAATCAACAAAAAAATAATTTAATAAAGTTATGAATTGTATAACAGTATTCATAGTTTTGAAATTAAACAAATGTCTTATTGTTTTAAATTTTGTAAAATTTGCAAAGAAAGAAAAATGGATTTGAAAATGGCACAAGATAATGAATTTAAGCATTGTCATTTAGATAAGTCACCAATAAATTTATTTTCAGCAGAAAAAAATATGGACAATAAGGGTGCAACCATTTAGCTTCAAAAGGTCGGGGGGTGGGGGAATGGTTTTTTGTTTGATTTAAGATTTATTTTCACGCAAAAGGCTTCAACGCTATCAATCAAAATTATTTGGTAAAAAATTAACACTAGAAGGTATGGGGATAATCTGGATTCAGAAACTTTTTTGTCCTCTGCTTGATTAGAATATTTGTTTTTCATCAATTTGGGAATCAGAATATTTTTAAAGAAAAAAAAATCTTACTCCATCCTGCCTTTTGAAGTTCAATGATCGTTCCCTTAACATTTTCCATCTGAACTTATTATTTTATTTTAGACAAAAACTATATGTAGGACATTCGTCCTGACATGCATGAAATATTTGCCACTGGACGTTAAGCAAACCAGCAATCAATCAATATGTAGGACATAGTCTTGGTAAGCTGGCATTCAAGGTAGCGCCTTCCTCATATTAAAGTTTGTGTTTTATTTTCTGTTTCCTCAGAAAACATGGCCCCCATGGCTAAAAATAGAACATAGGGTAAAATGCAGTTTTTGACATATCTCAAAAACTAAAGCATTTACAGCAAATTAGACAAGAAGTTAAAGTATTCATTATGTCAAGGTCTACCTGCCCTGAAATTATCAGCCAAATCGGGTATCTGATTTTAAGGTTATTACCCCTGAATTGATGATTTTAAGGAAATTTTGCAGTTTTCGGTTATTATCTTGAATATTATTATAGATAAAGATAAACTGTAAACAGCAAAAATGTTCAGCAAAGTAAGATCTACAAATAAGTTTTATGACCAAAATTGTCAATTGACCCCTTAAGGAGTTATTGTCCTTTAAAGACAATTTTTCACAATTTGTTTATCTAATCTAGTTTGCTTACTTTAAAAAGTCTTCTCCTTTGAAACTGCTGAATCAAATTCAGCCAAAAATGGGCTGAAAGAGTTTCAGAGTATCTTGTATTTTATTTCCTTGTACGTCAAGAAACATAGTCACTATGGCTAAAATGGAACATAGGGTTAAAATGCATTTTTTGGCTTTTGAAGAAAATAAGACAGATTACAAATAACATTTAAATGGCATTTTAAGCCACTCATTAATATATATTGAAAAAAAAGCAAAAATAATCATCGATGAAAGATTTAAGCAAAAAATTACAGGTGAGCGATTCAGGCTCTTGAGAGCCTCTTGTTTATTGTTTTACTCCAAATACGGAGGTGTGCCTATATTGGCAGAATTTCATTGGATACAGAATACAGTATGTTTGTTTTCACTATTAATGAAGGAAAATAGAAGAAACTGGATTTAGCTAGCTGTGGCTGATTCAAACGGAAAATTGAGTTACAGGTTTTGTAGGTGGTGTTAGATGAATATCATAATCTTCACTTTACTGTTACGTCATTTACTTCCGGTTTTTTTTTCCCCACGAAAAATGTTTCTGAAAGAATTTTTGAGTATTTTCTCAATTACTGAAGCCGGTAGATCTGTTTTTCATCCAGACTGTTGAGGTATTAATGTATTAACTGTAATTAGAAAATCATGCTGGTTTATTTGCCATGTAAACAATTTAACTTCATGTAAACTTCGTAAAAAGTTTGTGACAAGTATAAATACAAAACATGCAATGCTATTTTGCTTAGTTTCTTTTGTTACCTATTCTGACATCGGACTCGGACTTCTTTTAAACTTAGTTTTACTGTGCGTATTGCTATGTGTTTCTTTTTTCTACATTGACTACAGGTACTATAGGGGGAGGGTTGAGATCTCACAAAACATGTTTAACCCCGCCGCATTTTTGCGCCTGTCCCAAGTCAGGAGCCTCTGGCCTTTGTCAGTCTTGTATGTTTTTTAATTTTAGTTCATTTATATGTTTTGGAGTTAAGTGTGACGTCCATTTTCACTGAACTAGCACACAATTTTATTTAGGGGCCAGCTGAATCCGGGTCCGTTCGCGCCCAATCACGTTCGCCCCCTTTCACTTTCGCACCCAACACGTTCGCACCCAAAGTCCGTTCGCACCCTACACGTTCGCGCCCAATTTTTATTGGTTTTGTGTTTAATAATTTGTAAACGAGTTTTGGTAAGTGTATTGCTATTAATATGTATTTTTTCATTGTTTCTAAATAAAGTGAGATTCTGGCAAGGTTTTTTTTTGTGTCATGTTAGATGTATTTCTATAAACATTTTTTTTTCATTGTTTTTAAATAAAGTGAGATTCTGACGACCAGTATTTTATTTTAGTGTTGAATAATTTTTAATCATGTTTTGGTTAGTGTATTGTTATAAATATTTTTCATTGTTTCTAGTAAATAAAGTGCGAATCTGACAACGTTATTTTGGTGTTGAATAAATGGTAAGCATGGTAAGTGTATTGCTATAAATATAGGGTGCGAACGTGTAGGGTGCGAACGGACCTAGGGAGCGAACGTATGGGGAGCGAACGTGTAGGGTGCGAACGTGTATTGGGCGCGAACGGACCCGATACCGGGCCAGCTGAGGACCACCTCCGGGTGCGTAATTTTCGCGCATGCAGTGAAGACCCATTAGTGGCCTTCACTGTTGTCTGCTCTTTGGTCAGGTTGTTGTCTCTTTGACATATTCCCCATTTCCATCATGTCCATTCTCAATTTTATAAAACAAGTGAAAAACTTTAACACAGTAGACTAATAGTCCTGAGTCCTCTGTCTTCAGTTCTAATAATTATTTAGATATACATTTGTAGGATCCCAATAATTGCCTAAATTAGGACCATAGAAATACATCTAAGGACCTAAGTACATACACAAAGGTTCATGAGGGGTCTAGGGCACAGGCACTTGTTTCTGTCAATGCTGGGGTTTAATATCCACACTTGTATGAAAAATCACAAGTTACAATGTAGCTAAAGAAAATTTTCTAAGTCTTCGGTTCAACCAATAATTTCTAACATTCCCTTGCATTTCTCATGAATAAACACACATCAGTCTGCTGGTAATTGATCATGATTTATCTTTACCATATGCATTAAACATGTTTCACATACCTTAAATTGAGAATATACCCCTCTAACAGAAGGTGTCAGGTCCGTTCGCCCTGTGTTCGTTCGCCCTACTTTTATAAATGTACATACATGTAATAAATATTAATGGTATTAGTTATATAAGGTTTTATAAACTTATTCAGATATTTAATTTATAAGTTAAATATTAAAGAAAATATATAATTCTCAAAAGTCATGAAAAAAAACCCATGAAAATATTTGAATCCGGGTCCGTTCGCGCCCATTCACGTTCGCCCTCTTTCACGTTCACACCCCGGGTCCGTTCGCAC
Organism: Mytilus californianus; assembly: GCF_021869535.1. Taxonomy (NCBI): domain Eukaryota; kingdom Metazoa; phylum Mollusca; class Bivalvia; order Mytilida; family Mytilidae; genus Mytilus; species Mytilus californianus. The sequence continues at coordinate 3,093,260 of NW_026262723.1, forward strand.
CCTACACGTTCGCACCCTTTTTATTGATTTTGTCTTAAATAATTTTTCAATCGTATTTTGGTTAGTGTATTGCTATAAATATTTTTTTTGTTCATTGTTTTAAAATGAAGTGACTTTCTAAAAACGATTTTTGTGTTGAATAATTTTTTAATCGTGTTTTGGTTATTGTATTGCTATAAATAAGTTTTTTTTTCATTGTTTAAAAACATGCAAAATAAAGTGACGTTTTTTGTGTTGAATATCTTTTTAATCGTGTTTTGGTTAGTGTATTGCTGTTTTTTTTTTTTTTTTTTCATTGTTTCAAAATAAAGTGACTTTCTAAAAAAGGTTTTTTGTGTTGAATATTATTTAAATGTTAAGATACCAAACCGCTTTAAACTCAACAACAATAACATTTTGAATCTTAATTGTTTTTACTCATACCAAGTTAAATACATGCTAATATAACTACATGCAGAATTTACATCAAGTTTAGCTGTGTAAACACCATATATAATTAACAGTAATCATAAACATGATAAATAATTAATCATCAAATCAATTTAAAACAATATTTCATTTAAAAAATTCAAAAATTGTCGAATTTTTCTTTATTTTGAGATAAACATCTTAAAAAACATCTTATAATTCATCGGGTTTTTGAATAAAAAAAAAAGGGTGCGAACGGACCCAGGGGGCGAACGTGTAGGGTGCGAACGGACCCGATACCAAAATATTTAAAAATTAATGGCTTGTTTTGGAGCATTAATTGGCTTCATTGTTACATATGATTTTATTTAGAATCACTTTTTTAAATAAACTAGTCAGCTTGGAATGAGTGAAAACATTGATTTTGAATTGTAATACAACTTGGCTTCTTTCATCTTAAATTTGTTTTGTTTAGTAAATCATGGTGTAGAAATGTAGAGTGAACAATGGTGAATGGCTGTTTTATTGTGTCCTTTTAGATTTTATTTATATAGAATATTTCAATTCAGTGCTCTTTAAAAAAATAGTGTTAGACACAACTGGTGCGTGATGCAAAGGACTAACATGACTAAGTTCAAGTTGGATCTTGTTATTACTGTTAATGCATATGGTTGTTTTGCATGTTTTGAAATTGGTTAAAATGTATGAAAAAAAAACACAAACTGATCATGTGATAACTTGATTTACAGTTGTGTTAATATACATGTATCAAATATCTTGTATTCCTGTACATTTCAGTGCAAATCAAAGAAAAATATCTATCTGGCAGTAGCATTATAACACAAATATTCGGAGAAACTTTCAACAAATTTGAACATACATGTACTTTATTCAAATAATTTACAATAAACAACAAGACTACAATATAAAATAAAAAAATAGGGCAAACGGACACATGGCGAACGGACCCAGGGCGAACGGACCCAGGGCGAACGGACCTGGATTCCTAACAGAATAACACACTTGTGACTATAATTATTAACCTTTTCCCAGACCATTGAATTTCTAATTCGGATCCTTGACTTCCAGTTCGGACTGGATACATTTTAAACAAATAAATTCAAATTGCTTTGAAAAATAAAACCTTTATTCTTTTGCAAAGACTGAAATTAATAAAGATATCTAGTATATTTATTGAAGAGAATTCTAACATGGTTATTCTATTTAGTTTAAAGTTTAGTTTTTGATCTGGTAACTAGTAAAATGAAACAGGTAACCAGAAAAATTTGACAAATCAGATTGCACAGTTATATTTACTTCCTACAAAACTAAAGTTTACCGAAAGTCAAGGAATTAGAAATTCAATGGTCTGAAAAAAGGTCAATAATTATTGTCATTGTGATTTTTCGTACAAGTGCGGATAGTAAACCCCCCATTGACAGAAAAAAATTGCCTGTGGTCTAGGGATGGTATTATTGTGAAAATACATGGAGCTAAAGAAGATCTTCCCTACCTCAACCAGTTAGACTACCTTTACAAATGTATATCTCAAGTTATACAGCACTCTCCCCCCTTTTCTTTATCCCCCCTGCATACCATTCATCTGTCTGAACAGCTCACAGATCTACTACTGGACAATCCCTGAGTCTTTCGCTCGGATACCCTCTGGCCAGTTCCTTGCCTGTCACCAAGACATGTCACAGTCATCTAATGACCTGGTCAAACCTTATGACTCTAGCCTCATTTATCTTTCTGCCAGTGGTTCATGCTCGCAACGCCTAATTTGTGAAAATACATGAATGGAAACCCTTAATCTCAGGGTTTCAAGAATTGTCATCCTAAGGCAAAAAAAAAAAATACATGTGTGTTTACTGTAACCTTCTGAAAATAAATAGGTTCGGTTGTTCTGCAAAAATATTTTTTTCTCAAAGTTGTTTTTGTCAGACTGATATGTTTTTAATCAGTTTTTCACAATACATGTACATATGTACTTGTGGACGTTTTTCAGCATTAAGATAGGGGTTGCACTAAAAGAACATCGCTGTCAAGAATAATACTGGTGAAAATATAATTTACCCAATTTTCAGTGTCATAAAAGTTAGGGACAGCTCTCAAAAATTAGGGACAGTTTGGGGTACAGTTAACATCGTAATAGAATAGAGAATTGAATTGGGGAATGTGTCAGAGACAACAACTCAACCAAAGAGTAGAAAACAGCCCACAGCCACTAATGGGTCTTCAACTCAGCGAGAGAATCCCGCTCCCAGAGGTGGGCTTTTGTTGTCCCTTACTCAATAATACATATAATACTACCTTAGAAGTTCAGCAAAATGGATGCCACACTAAACCCCAAATGATACAAATGAACCGAATTTTAAAAAAAAACACAAAAGACTAACAAAAGCTAGAGGTTCCTGACTTGGGACAGGCAAACACACATGTTTCTATTTTTTGTCTCGTGTTGATACATTAAAAAATTACACTTTATAATGAGTTTATGTTCTTTCTGTGCAATAACGTATGAACTGTTTTACCAATGCTTTTCAAATTTCAATATGTTGTTACTGATGCCTGCCAAGTTGGAAATGATGTCATGAGGATTGTTGGCATTTGAAGTCTGAAAGACTCTTTCTAGAACTGATGAAATAAAAAAATCCTGAATAATAACAGTCAGGGAACTTACTTACAAGTATCATTATGTCCATAAAGGTTAGAAGTAAGAGTTGTCTTTCTTTAATAATCACCTATTTAAGTAGTACAAATCAATATCTAGACTAAGTGATTTAATTTTATTGTAGCTTTAAATATAGAATACCAATGATCCAGGGACTAATTATGTTATCAGAACCAACATCTGTGTTGATAGGATGACCGGGTCATGTCAGGTGATGACCTTGTACTAAATCTAGGATAATGACATAAAAATCACTTGTTTAAGTATCATACCTCAATTTCCTTCCAAAAAATCACTTCTTTAAGTATCATTATTTTAATAACCCCCACTAATTTCAACACTCCCGAACAGTGAAATTTTGATCGCGAACAGTAGAATTTTATTACATAATCTTTAAGATGAAACCTTGAATTTTATAGGAAAAATACTCCCACTGCTGGGAAAAAACTGTTAAGAAAGTATCAGTTCATTATGTAAAGCCATTTTTATAGCATTTTTTCAACTAAAACAGAATTTGCAGCCAAATGATTGCAGCAAAGGCATAAACCTTGCTGCTTAAAAGAAGCAAAAAGTTCATTTTTTTCAATTTTACTAATGAAAAGATATTATCTAAACCTATGTATTTAAAATTTTGGTAAAACTACAAAATCACAATTTGTGACAAAACTTCGAATTTGCTACTTAAATAAGTGATTTAAAAATCACTTATTTCAATAAGTCCCCTGACTGAATAATGAATATTGATTTGTTTAACTTTGTTTTAATTTTTTCTGGAGAGAATAAGTTGCTGAATAACCTACATGCATGACATGCACATGTAATTCCCCTAAAATAAAACACATATATAACAGTAAACAATTTTATGTCACCAAAGTGCTCAGATTGCATGACATGCATGATGTGGCATTTTATTTGTTAATATTAACAAAAGTAATGCAAGTTAGTGTTGGACCCTGCTTACCTGTACATCACAAATAACATCATCTGGTAGTGACTGTACATGTTCACTGCATCTTATCTGTTAATCACTATATGGACTTTCTTGTAACTTGTATTTGTCTTACACATGTTACATGTAATAAATTTTTCAAAATGCAGATTTAAGAGTACTAGCAGTTACTGAAAGCTAGTTCATCATTTTCAAAGCCAATAACACCTTATAAAAAAATCATGTTTTCCCAAACTAAAATGCTAAAATATATATCAATACACATGTATCCAATGCACGATTTAGGGTAAAGACATGATGAACAGGATCATTTCAGTATGCTTCTCCAAAATTTCTTCTACAACTTACAAGTAGTTTTTATACGGCCGTTTACGGGATGGGACGTATTATGGTATACCATTGTCCGTCTGTCATCAACATGTCGGACAATAACTCAAAAATGCTATAACCAATTTGCATTAAACTTTGGTGAATTGTTTATATCTATTTACGTGAGCTCCCTTTTGATTTTTATAAATTTTGGATTTTACGTTTCCGAGTTGTGGGGTTTTATTCATTAAAAAAGGGGGGTTTTCCAGTTTTCGGACAATAACTCAAAAATGCTTTTAACAGTTTTCATGAAACTTTGGTGAATTACTTATATCTATTGATGTGAGATCCCTTAAGATTTTTATAAATTTTGGATTTGATGTTTCCGAGTTATGGGGTTTTATTCATTACAAAAGGGGGATTTTCCAGTTTTTGGACAATAACTCAAAAATGCTTTGAACAGTTTTCATGACACTTTGGTGAATTGTTTATGTGTATTGATTAGAGCTCCCTTTCGATTTTTATAAATTTAAATTTTACGTTTCCGAGTTATGGGTTTTAATTCATTAAACATGTTAAAGAAGGGGGATTTTCCAGTTTTCGGATAATTACTCAAAAATGCTTTGAGCAGCTTTCATGAAACTTTGGTGACTGGTTTATATCTATTGAAAAATCGAAGAGCGTATCATGCGCTCATGGCGCAGCTGTTTATTAAACATTCTTTTAGAGTTATTACATGTATTATGTACATGTATATTTTTTTTTGTAGTTGTAGAGAAAATCAGGAAAAGAGAAAAAAAAATATGACTTTCTTGCTTGTGTAAGTAAAAGAAAAGAAAAAAAAAACTGTCAGTCTGCTCCAAAATACTGTAAATTCAGAAATTATTGCGATGTTTTTATTATTGCGAAAAATGCGACAGGGTTATAATCGCAATAATTCAAACTCGCATTTTGAAATTTTTTATATGAATTAAACAGGATTTTTCTCAATATCGCAAAAATTAAAATCGCATTTTAGTCTAAAATGACAAAATCGTAATAATAAATGCACGTAATAATTTCTGAATTTACAGTAAGTTACCTTTGCACCAGTAAATTCAATTTACTTGAACATGTTCAGCTGATGTTGAACAAGTACTACCCCTGAATGACTTAATTACATGACTTAAAAAATAATTGAATAATTGTTAATAAGAGGTTTTGCTGAAATCCCACTGACAATTTTTACATTCATATATATTTATTGAGAATATTAATTGTTGTTTACTTAATGTCCAGTGGCAAATATTGCATGCATATTCAAGAAGGGGACATAATGTACAGATGACAAATTATAATTGATAATTTACTTAATTCAAATGTTGTAATTGATTTTATTGCAACAAGGAAATTTAAAGCTGTTGTACATGTTGCACAAACACAAAGTGCATTTTTAACATTTAACTTTTGCAACACTATCCATGCTATCAATTGATATTCAATGCATGTAATGTAAAGAAAAGTTTATTTGACACCGCCAACAAACATTGATCGAAACAGGAAATCATTACATCTAATGGCTATTGTTAATGTTTGAGGTTCACATTTGGGGATCACTGAAATAAGCACAAACATGTTTTAAATAAATAAGAACATATACATCTATACATAATTTTGCAGTTGCATACATTGTACTTTTTCCTCCTAAAATCATGAAAATTGAAAATTAATCAAATTGATTAGTATAAGAAAAAAATTGTCTGAAAAAAACCATTATAAATATTGATTGTGAGGAAATTTAGGTATTCTATTAATCTAAATGTCCCCAATAATGATGTTCATTTGTTAATACATGTACAATCACAGTGTATATCATGTACATATAAATTGGTGTTTATGAAAATGTGATCAGATTTTTTAGTTCATTTGGGAATACAATGACCTTTCAGCTTATAAACATGATAAAGTAATATTGTAAGTTGGTACATGTATATTATTTCTATGAAGAACAAATGCTGCGAATACATTATGTCAGGAGACAGCAAACCAACAAAGCAAAAACAATAACATCTAGTATCAAAAACAATGCAATATGTAAATCTTTATTGTAATGCATCAACCAGTTTTGATTGTGGGGAGGGGGGAATGGGGAGCATTTGTAATTCAAAAAGTTGACTCTTAATTAAATTTCTTGAATAAACATGATAAAATCACATGCTTCAGACAAAAAGTAAAGTAATGTAAATAGTAAATACATAAATAGTTTGTTTATTATTCATGTTATTGTTTCTATTAAAAAAATTGACAACATTCCTTTTAAAAACAAATCTTGTACCTACATTTAATATTGCCTGTATCACCTTGTATGTTATAGAACATGTTGAGAAATAATTTGTGTCCAGAAAACCATGTGCCTCACAAAAAAAAAATGGCAGTAAGAATTTTTTTTAGAACTACTGTCTAGTACTACATGAACAGTCAGGGATATAACTCTACAGGATTATTACAGAAAAATAACATACATTTGTTATTGTGGTCTAAAAAATCAAAGATCTGTGATAACATATGTATGTTACATGTTTCAAAGGGACAATATACATCACTAGTTTATTTAAAATGCATACAAGTTCTATTGATATTACTATTGTCTTTATGTATACTTAACTACAGAAAGATATAACAGTTCATAGTTTGCCAATTTTGCATAGTACACCTATATGTTATTACAGAAAAAAATATGCCTGTAATAACTAAAGGGTGTTATCACAGCTTCTCTATATCACTCCAAAACATTTTCTCAGACATACATCATGCTTAATTACAATGTATTTTAATTTATTGTAAGAAATAATGACCAGAGCATGTAATGAGGTTCTGTGTAAGCTTCCCAGCAAGACGTCCCAAGTGTCTCATATAATAGGTTACATTCCTTTAATAACTAAGCTATGTTATTACAGCTAATTTTATCCCTTAAAAGCCTTGTATCATTGATATACCATGGTTAATCAAAAAAGTATTAATTTATTTAGAAAATTAATTATCAAGGCTATGCATTTAGTTTCTGCGCAAAGTCTCAAGAGTTCCCTAGAGCCCATTATAAATTAAAATATTTTTGATTTATTTTACAAATAACAAACATATGTTATTGCAGATTTAGAAAATTAAAGGAATAAAGAGTAGACAACTCATGAAAGTATCTGTAATAACACCCGCAAGTTATTTTCTGTAATAACCCTATAGAGTTATATCTCTGACTGATGTACAAGTCACAAAGGGGTCAAATTATGTATTATAATCATAATACATATACTATGAATTCTTTAAAAGTATTGTCTAATACAATGAGACACTGGCTGTGATTACAGGGGGCAAGGGAGGGTGTGAGAGGTTTCCTGTCCCAGCAAAAAAATTGACAATCATCGGCATCCCCTATTTAATTGTGTATATTGAATGATGGTCATGCCATTTAAAAATATGTAATATTGTTGTGATGCCTATATAATCCTATTGTGAATTGATAAGTATCTTAACCAAATCTATCCATATACTTTAGGCATTGTATTTTGTTGTTAAAACATTAATAACATCTGTTACATTATGACTAGCTACAATGTAGAAATTGTTGGGAGAAAAAAAGATCAATAAAACTAATTTATATGTTAATTTCAGACTGAATAATGCACAGAACAAATGATCTGAGAAATGTCGGGAACAAGTAAAGGAAATAAACAAAACTTAGGTAAGTATAACTTAAACATGTGTTAAAGGTCATGTAGGAACAAATCATAACAAATAAAAGAAAAAAACTTGGGTAAGTTCAAAGGTCAGTTTAGAACAAATTATGACAAGTAAATGATAGAAACAAGCAATGGTAAGTTCAAAGGTATTGTGGGAACAACTTGTGACAAAAAAAGGAAAGATAGGAAACCTAAGTTCAAATTAAAGGTCATTCAGGAAAAATAAAACATGTTAAAGGTAAAACAAAACTTAAGTAGGTTTAAAGGTCATGCAGGAAAAAATCATGACAAGTTGATAAGGTAAGAAACAAAACTTTAATATTAAGATAAAGGGATGTGATTGCTGATAAGACAACTATACACCAGAACCCAAAGAATGTAAGCAGCTATAGTTCACCCTAAAGCCTTCAACAATGAGCAAATCATATATCTTAAAAAAATGAGAAAATGTCAAACAAGGATACCCATGGCCTTGTTTACAATAAAAGAACAAACAAAAACCAAAAAAATAAAACAGACAACTTGGGACAGGGACATACAGAATGTGGCAGGGTTAAATATGTTTGTGAGTGCTCAACCCTCCCCTTACCTGTGACATTTGTGTGACATCACAAAATAAGGAAAATATAAAAATCAGTTGAAAATGGCTTGACTCGTCAGATTGGCACAAAGCATGAAAAACAACTAACATAAAGACAAAAATCACAAAGTGCTGATCTAAGAGTACTCACGGTTACTGATAGCTAGTTCAGAACAAATTACAACTAAAATATAAAGTTCTCCCAGGCAAAAGTATCAATCAGTACAAATTCAACAGATTAAGTATGAAGATGTCATAAACAGTCTGGGCAAGCATGACCTTGTGCAATGCCAAATTAATATAAGTATAATGTGCTGTAAATAGCATCAACAGGATGTTGGACCAATATAATTTATTACTGTGTTCATGCAGTAATGATTTAATGTATCAAAAACAAAATCAATGTTAGTACCAATAAAAACTATATTCAAAGATGTTACATGGATAAACTTTTAAGACTGTGCGGTATGGGCTTTGCTCATTGTTGAAGGCCGTACGGTGACCTATAGTTGTTAATTTCTGTGTCATTTGGTCTCTTGTGGAGAGTTGTCTCATTGGCAATCATACCCCGGGCCCGGCGGCTTGCCCATCTTCTTTTTAGCTCACCTGACCTGAAAGGTCAAGTGAGCTTTTCTCATCACTTTGCGTCCGTCGTCCTGCGTCCGTCGTCCGTCGTCCGTAAACTTTTACAAAAATCTTCTCCTCTGAAACTACTGGGCCAAATTTGACCAAACTTGGCCACAATCATCATTGGGGTATCTAGTTTAAAAAATGTGTCCGATGACCCCACCAACCAACCAAGATGGCCGCCATGGCTAAAAATAGAACATAGGGGTAAAATGTAGATTTTGGCTTATATCTCTGAAACCAAAGCATTTAGAGCAAATCTGACATGGGGTAAAATTGTTTATCAGGTCAAGATCTATCTGCCCTGAAATTTTCAGATGAATCGGACAACCCGTTGTTGGGTTGCTGCCCCTGAATTGGTAATTTTAAGGAAATTTTGCCGTTTTTGGTTATTATCTTGAATATTATTATAGATAGAGATAAACTGTAAACAGCAATAATGTTCAGCAAAGTATGATCTACAAATAAGTCAACTTGACCAAAATGGTCAGTTGACCCCTTAAGGAGTTATTGCCCTTTATAGTCAATTTTTAACCATTTTTCGTAAATTTTTGTAATCTTTTACAAAAATCTTCTCCTCTGAAACTACTAAGACAAATTTAACCAAAATTGTCCACAATCATCATTAGGGTATCTAGTTTAAAAAATGTGTCCGATGACCCTGCCCGCAAACCAAGATGGCCGACATGGCAAAAAATAATACATAGGGTAAAATGCAGTTTTTGGCTCATATCTCTGAAACCAAAGCAAATCTGATGGTATAAAATTGTTCATTAGGTCAAGATCTATCTGCCCTGAAATTTTCAGACCAATCAGGCAACATGTTGTTGGGTTGCTGCCCCTGAATTGGTAATTTTAAGAAAATTTTGCAGCTTTTGGTTATTATCTTGAATATTATATAATGTACAGCAAAGTTAGATCTACAAATAAGTCAACATGACCAAAATTGTCAATTGACCCCTTAAGGAGTTATTGCCCTTTATAGTCAATTTTTTACAATTTTCATAAATTTTGTAAATTTTTGTAAATTTTTACAAAATATTTTCCACTGTAACTACTGGGCCAAGTTCATTATAGATAGAGATAATAGTAAGGAGCAAGAATGTTCAGTAAAGTAAGATCTACAAACACATCACCATCACCAAAACACAATTTTGTCATGAATCCATCTGTGTCCATTGTTTAATATGCACATAGACCAAGGTGAGCGACACAGGCTCTTTAGAGCCTCTAGTTTATATTTAAGAGTAAGTTTATTCAAAGGATCATTTGGTTGTTGTCTCATTAACATACATACCTTTCTATTTATACATGTATATATAGGTCACTCAAGGTCGTTCCATTAAAAGATCATTCTTCCCTCAGCCTTGTGCTGATAGAATCATTGGGGACATGTAATTGAAAAAATACACTATTACAGTCAATTATAATTACTTTGATCCATGACCCCATCCCCATTAAGGTAATGCTGGTTATTCATATTATTGAAGGAAAGAATTTCACTTGTTCACAAACCTGTAATTTTAATATCAAATGAGAATAAAACCATGTACATTTGTAATTTTACACTGAAATAGATCAACTATTCAACCAAAATAATTATGATCATGATTATCGGTTGTCACTGATCAGAGATCACCACTTGGAGAGCTTTTGAAAAAATAGAAAAAGAGTTAAATACTGTGGATTCATTATTATTCATGGGATACTAATTTTTGTTGTGGATTTCGTTGGTAATATCGGTAAACCATGAATTTAAATGTTCAATTCAGCGCTAATTAACTTTCTATTTTTTTAGGTTTTTATCTAGCCTTTGCAAAACCACAAAATCAAATATTCACTTTCCTTAATCCATGAAAAAATCTTTATCATGGTAATGTTCATTTTAGTTCAGAAACTTTCAACACAGACAAAGGATGGGTTGAAGATAGAGAACCAAAGATTATGTAAGATACTTAACGATCTGAAGAAGAAGTACAAAGTGACCTACGATGTCATACATCAACTTGATCAGGAGTACGAACAGTCTAAAGACAACATGGTACTTAGATACCCACAGTTAAAACAGATGATAAGACAAGCAACAACTGATCATGTTATACAACAGGCCGAGGTCCCTAAGATTCCTAAACATAAAGGAGTTAAAGGTTTGTGTCTTTAGTTGTTTTTATCTTTGTTTATATGAATAAAAACATGTATACAACATTGAGACAGCAACCCAAAGACAAAAACCAACAAATTCATTTTGAGGGCTACATCTTCAACATCAGGCAGTTGTCTTTAAAGTCTATATTATATGTCTAGCTCTGAATCATCCCAAAATAAAAATAAATAGATATGGTATGATTGCCAATGAGACAACTACCCATCAGAGACCAAATGATATAGAAGTTAACAACTATATGTTACTGTATGGCCTTCAACAATGAGCAAAACCCATACTGCATAGCAAAGCTATGAAAGTCCCTGATATGACAAATGTTAAAATGTAACACAATTAAAGTAACGGCCCAGTTTATGTACAAAATAATAAATGAGAAACAAATATGATATTCAGCAAAAAACTACAACCGCTGAATTACAGCTGGCTTCTGACTTGGGACAGGCACATACATTGACATACAGAATGATGTGGGGTTAAACATGTTATAAATGTACATAACTATCGTGTTTCCATCCCCAATGTTATTTTTTATATCATGAAAAATTTTGAGATTTTGATCAGAATTAATGTGTTGTTTGTAACACACATTATTTTTGTTGTCAAGATATTGTTATATGTTTCCATTTGTTTCCTCTTTAAAAAACTTCCTTTCCAATTGAGATTGTCGCACAATTCAAAATACTACGTTAAAAAACTTCCCTTCCAATTGAGATTGTCGCACAATTCAAAATACTACGTTAAAATACTTCCCTTCCAATTGAGATTGTCGCACAATTCAAAATACTACGTTAAAAAACTTCCCTTCCAATTGAGATTGTCGCACAATTCAAAATACAACGTTAAAAAACTTCCCTTCCAATTGAGATTGTCGCACAATTCAAAATACTACGTTAAAAAACTTCCCTTCCAATTGAGATTGTTGCACCATTCTAAATACTACGTTAAAAAACTGCAACAAAGACTCCAAAGGTCAGCAAAAAATATTAGATATGTTCAAAAAAATATACAGAGGAAATGATTTGAAATCAAATCAGAGGTTAGACAAGTTAGAATGGATCTTTAAAAATATGAAAATTAAATTGATGAACAGTTATTATTTGAAATTTCCAACAAAAAAAAATGATGGGGTTAGTTTTGAAAAAAACCAGCAAAATCACTGATGGAAGACAGTCAGCTAGTACAAACAACACTAGACCATTCCATTAAAGAAACCTCTCTTGATAGTGAATTTTCCCAGTGTATGCTGGTAATTGTTGGTGTTTCACCCTGAAATAACAGCCTGCAAATTACCTGCATTGTTTGTACAGTGAAGTACTATGTAGAACAAATGACAGGATTGTTAACCTGAATGTTACAACTAATCATTCAAGTGCACCCTATTATACAGTTGTGTACTAAGTAAAATAAATGACAGGATTGTTAACCTGAATGTTACAACTCCAAATCATTCAAGTGCACCCTATTATACAGTTGTGTACTAAGTAAAATAAAAGACAGGATTGATGACCTGAATGTTACAACTCCAAATCATTCAAGTGCACCCTATTATACAGTGGTTCTTTCATCACTTGCAGGATCCATTTTATACTTTATCACTTTGAATTTACTTTACTTATATGTTTATTTGGTTTAATATTTATAAATTTCAGATCTGTTTCATAGTACAGAAGGGACAACACAAGTGCAACAGCCAGTCGCATCAAAGTCTTCTAGTTTCTTACAGACCTGTAAACAGTTTGCTGGCAAATCTGATGATTCTTCTTATGAAACAAGAACTGTTACAAGAAGTAAGATTTATAATGTGTGTTATGAAATATTTTCATTTGTTAGATGACATCAAAATCAGCTTATAGTTTGGTAATGTCAGAAAGAAGGGGGGGATGAGGAAAAGTTGTTACCTATTTTGTGTACTTGTAATTCATGGGAAGATTACACACATGTTGAAGTTGAGCAGCTACTATTATGGAATAGTTTTAAGAAATATTTTGAAAAGGTCAGGCTGGATTATCTCAAAAAGGGCGCTTTGGCATGTAAATTCAATAGGAACATTTTTTAGCACAAAATTGGAAAGAATGCTTTACCAAAATAATATGGATTCATTTATTTACGTACATACCAATATTCGTGGGTTGTGAAAATATTGTATTTTTGTGGATATTTGATTTTATGGTTATGCAAAAGCCTACATACTAACCTAAAGAATATTTGTACGTCATTTGACATTTACGGATGTTCGCTACTCTGTTTTAAAATAACAAGCTTTTTAAAAGACTGTTCTAAAATGATAGTATATAAATAAAGGAACTAAAAAAGCAGAAAAAAAGAAGGGTCTGTGTGTTTTGTTTTTTTTGAGATAGAAGCCATTGAAAATTTGGCGGGAAATAATTTTCTCTAGATTTTTCATACATTTAACATTGGCACCCTTTTTCTTTTAAAAAATATGAAAAAATAACAAGGATTTTATAGGATTTTCAAATATGGCTTTTTAAACTGTATGTAATAAAATTATGAAAAGAAAAGTAGAGGTTAGTGGGCAAAATTTTTTAATAGCAATACTTGGATAAAACCAAAGGATTCTGAAAATCTGGCAAAAATTCAAAAACAAGAGGAGCGAACATCCTTAACACTTGGTTAACCTATACTCATGATACTCATGAAATCCAAGAAAATTGGTATCCCACGAATAATAATGAATCCTCTGTAATATGGAATTCTCATTGACAACTAGCCCATGTCTCTTTTTATTCATTTTCACAAAGGGACAATAAAGACTTAACACTTAGAAGAGGCACACGTGAAATTCATACTTGTGACATCAACTTTAAATGCTCATTCCATTTCAGATCTTTCAGACATGCATAAGAAAGAGATAGAAGAAGATAACAGAAGCAAGGAACACATGATCAGCGTGTATGAAAATAAATTCTTACGAGCTCACAACAGACTGACCAAACTAAAACAAGAGTTTATTGCATCTAAAGAAGATCTTCCTCCCCTTAGATACAAAAAGTTGAAAGAAATGATAAAAACAGTCACTAAAGATGAAAAATTAAAACCTGAATGAAGAAAGGATGTTACAATGGGTTTGATATAAGTACTTTAGTTCTCAGGATTATGTTGTTATTTTTGGGGAGAGAGAGAGAGATGGTCATTCTTTTCTTTAATGTGCAATTCTATATTATTAAAGCCCTAACTGCAGTCCATCATATTTGCATTTTGCATTGCACTTTTTTGTTATAGTAGATCATGAAATATGTCAGTTCAGATAAAAATTACTACATTATTTGTATTTAATTACATTTTTATTGAACTATTTTCTACATATTTCCTTGATTATAAAGCTAAAATAATAAAATAAACTAAAATGTGCTAAGAAATTCAATATGTATATTTTTTTTTAGCTTTTGTATCTTTTTTTTTTAATCAATCTAATTTTTCCAAATTTTGTATTCTCTTTACTTTATAATGTAAATTGCTCAGTTAGTTTTTTTGAACACCACATACATTTTTGCAACTGTTTGAGAATCAAAACACTTAGTTTAATGTAAATGCAGTGACTTTGTAATTATAGTTTAAAGAAAATTACAGTATTTTGATAATAATATTCAAAAAAGGAAACTGTCACCTGGTAAAACTTAAAGACTAAGTTAACTTATTTGTGATACTGGCAACTCTTAGATGAGTACTTTCACATACATTCATTTAAATACATGTCAGAGGTAGACATAAACTTTTTTAACAACGTACCCTTTGGGCAAGTAACCATGATATATAACTTGTTCAAAAGAGATAACCACTTGTCCAAATTATGTGCTTTCTTAAGAAATTTTAAATTGCCATTTATGGGCATAAAATCAGATAAATTCACCAAAAATAAATGAAATGTAGTGGTTTACAGAAAGTGCTGTACCAAGCCACTTGAACCAAACCACTTCAGCAATTTGACCTTAAAGAAAACTCAAAGCAAAATATATATGTTTTAAGTCACAACATTATAATTTTGTAGTTTTTATTTTTTGTTGACAAATTTTCAAGGACTTATTTGTCTGTCCTGTTCAGTATTTATATACAAAATATCGAATCTGTACAATCTCTGATACCCTTAAAGTGTATTTTACCTTTTTTTATTATCATTGTTAGCTTTTCATATTTTTATACGACCGCCAAAAAATTTTTGTGGTCGTATATTGGTATGACGTTGGCGTCGGTGTCGTCGTCGTCGTCCGGCATCGTCCGAAGACACATTGGTTTTCGCACTCTAACTTTAGTTTAAGTGAATGGATCTCTATGAAATTTTACCACAAGGTTCAATACCACAAAAGGAAGGTTGGGATTGATTTTGGGGGTTATGGTACCAACAGTAAAGGAATTAGGGGCCAAAAAGGGGCCAAAAATAAGCATTTTTGTAACTTCCAGACATAACTTGTGTGTTAGTGTATGGATCTCTCTGACATTGTACCACAAGGTTCCATATCACAAAAGGAATGCTGGGATTGATTTTGGGGGTAATTGCCTAAAAAATTATAGGAATTAGGGGCCAAAAAAGGGGGCAAAAAACAAGCATTTTTCTAGTTTCATGACAATAACTTGTGTGTAAGTATATGGATCTTTCTGAAATTGTACTACAAGGTTCCATATCACTAAGGGAAAGCTGGAATTGAGTTTGGGGGTAATTGCCGAAACGTTTAGGAATTGGGGGCCAAAAAGGGGCAAAAAATAAGCATTTTTCTAGTTTCCAGACAATAACTTGTGTTCAAGTGTATGGATCTCTCTGAAATTGTACTGCAAGGTACCATACCACAAAGGGAAGGCTGGGATTGATGATGGGGGTAATTGCCTCAATATTTTAGGAATTAGGGGCCAAAAAATGGCAAAAAACAAGCATTTTTCTAGTTTCAGGACAATAACTTGTGTGTAAGTGTATGGATCTTTCTGAAATTGTACTACAAGGTTCCATATCACAAAGGGAAAGCTGGGTTTGAGTTTGGGGGTAATTGCCCTAAAGGTTTAGGAATTTGGGGCCAAAAAGGGGCCAAAAAACACATTTTTCTAGTTTCCAGACAATAACTTGTGTTCAAGTGTATGGATCTCTCTGAAATTGTACTGCAAGGTACCATACTACAAAGGGAAGGTGAGGATTAAGTTTGGGGGTGATAAATCATAAGGGGTTTCAAAAAATTTTGGGGGGGATTTTTTTTTTTTCCTTTTTTTTTTCTTTTAAAATTTTCCATTTTAAGTTGGTTATTTCTGATTTATATTTAAAAGCAAATAATAATGATATGGTAGGAGATACACACCAAACAGGATGTGTAAATTATTATATAATTAGTATTGTGCAATAGCAAGAAATTTTCAATTGCACAGTATTGCACAATAGCAAGAAATCTTCAATTGCACAGTATTGCGCAATAGCAAGAAATCTTCAATTGCACAGTATTGCGCAATAGCAAGAAATATCCAATAGCACAATATTGCGCAATAGCAAGAAATTGTCAATTGTACAGTATTGCGCAATAGCAAGAAATATTTAATTGCACAGTATTGTGCAAAAGAAGATACTTCGTATAAATTGCTTATTTCTTGACCAATTTCAGTGGGGTTTTATTCTTGAATTCTTGGGGTTCTTTAATATGCTGAATCTAACCGTGTATTTAGTTTTTGGATTTTGGGCCCAGTTTTTAAATTGGTCCACATTGAGGTCCAAAGGGTCCAAAATTAAACTTTGTTTGATTTCATCAAAAATTGAATTATTTGGGTTCTTTGATATGCCGAATCTAACCGTGTATTTAGATTCTTAATTTTTGGTTCCGTTTTCAATTTGGTCTACATTAAGGTCCAAAGGGTCCAAAATAAAACTTAGTTTGATTTTAACAAAAATTGAATTCTTAGGGTTCTTTGATATGCTGAATCTAAACATGTATTTAGATTTTTGATTATGGGCCCAGTTTTCAAGTTTGTCCAAATCGGGGTCCAAAATTAAACTTTGTTTGATTTCAACAAAAATTGAATATATGGGGTTCTTTGATATGCTGAATCTAACCATGTATTTAGATTTTTGATTTTTGGGCCCCGTTATCAACTTTGTCCACATTGAGGTCAAAAGGGTCCAAAATTAAACTTTGTTTGATTTCATCAAAAATTGAATTCTTGGGGTTCTTTGATATGCTGAATCTAACCATGTATTTAGATTTTGGATATTAGACCATAATAGGTGAATGTCCAATTTAAAATTTTTAAGTTCTTAGACCACATTCATTCTGTGTCAGAAACCTATGCTGTGTCAAATATTTAATCACAATCCAAATGCAAAGCTGTATCAAGCTTGAATGTTGTGTCCATACTTGCCCCAACTGTTCAGGGTTCGACCTCTGCGGTCGTATCAAGCTGCGCCCTGCGGAGCATTTTATTGGTATTTTGCCAAAACACTCCATCAGAGATAGCTGTCGTGCCACCAAAAATCCCAGGGGCTTGGGAATGTTATTTTAGAACGTTATTCCTCTTTATCCAATGAAAACACTGGAAGAATAAAACAATGTCCCTGGGTCTCTTTGCTTAATCTGGGATCTGACGTTAGAACGAGATTCAATAGACAAAATAGGTGCAGAATGTATACAAAAGGAAATAATTAGATAATAGCTTCAAAGAAATCAATATTCAAACATAAATAGGTACGCCAAATCCTAGAAAAATATCTATCGAAACGAACTATATACATTGACAAGCTATGCATGGATGATAACCAATAAACTTTTGGGAAATAAGTGCGACCTGAACCTGGGTCACAATTCCGAACGTTTTGAAAAAGAAATAATCGGTAGCTCTATGGTCGGCAAATAGTCAAAAAATATCATAAGGACCTAAGAGCTACGGTTCCGCAGCTAGCCATGGCCATGTCAAGCAATTTATTAAAATAATGTGCTCAGATGTCCATTTTATGATCATGTATTTGTGTATTACAATATTAGTTAAGGAAACTGTTTATATAAAATCGTAATTATTTCAAAAAGTAGTGCATGGTGTATGATTTATCTGTTCCATCTACAATTTTATGGACAAAGGGAAATTCAATAAATTTTTAATCTTGTAATTTCAAAATCTAAATGCAAATTGAAAGCAATCTTTTCCCTCTTAATTAGAGGTCACAAGCGTATTGATTAACATTTGTAGTGATTGATGAGAAGGGGAGGGAGGGGGGGGATGACACGCTTTTGGAATGTGGGCTTTCGGAGGTAAAAAAGTGGAAATGTGGGATATAGGATATAAAAAAGAGGGATCTGGGAAAAAGAAGGAAGCAAAAGGGGAAGTGGGAAAAATTATAAAAATGCGGGAATTGTTGAATGAGCACCTCATGTCACCCCCTCATTATTTATTGTATTAATTCAGAATCTTCCTGCTCAGGACATGTGTTCATGTCTTTACCTTTTTACATGGTACTTTAACTTTTACATTTATTTTGTTACAGATATGACAAATTCTATTATTGTTTTTTTGCATGTTTCTATTTTTATATCTAAATAATGATGGGGATTTTTACTGTAGTGTTGTGGTTATCTGTAAGTTGTGAATATGTATCTTGACAGTCTGATTTATGTGATTTGCAAACACATTTTTTTTTATTGTATCTGCTTAATCTTGCCTGAAATTCATTAGCAAATCTAGAATTTTGTTAAAGAGTGATAATGATGCCGGTTTTATGTCTTGACTTTCAATTTTTTTGTATAATATTTAGAGAAATAAATTTAACAAAATATGTTTTTTATTGGAGAAAGACCATAATTACTTCTTACCCCAAAATCACACATATGTAACTCTGATGTCATATATTTTTTTGTTAATCAGATTAAGATAAAGATCTTGTGTCTTACAAGGAGCTGACAACATTTCATTCTACTTTCTGTCCTGGCAATTATTACATCAGCCAATGAGATTTCAGCCTTCAAATATGTTATGGTGTGTATCATCACAACAAAACCAGAAGATTCCGAAAGGTCTTTGAAACAGAAAGTAGACTGGAGTGTTGTGATATCCTTGTAAGCGAAACAAGAACATAGGATCTGTAATTCAATCAGATTGCATTTTTATGCCCCACCTAGGAAAATGATAGTGCGAGTGGGGCATCCGTGTACTATGGACACAGTTATTGTTTTTCAATAAACTGGTTTCTCAGTTGAAGATGATGTTTATTTTGTCTACCTGCATCTGTCAACAATTATAACTTATTGTTTACATTAGCCTCCTTAGCTCTAAGAAGCTTTTGTACCTTGGTAATATAATTACTGTAAATTCAGAAATTTTTGTGATGTTTTTTATTAATGTAAAAAAATGCAATGGGATAGATTTAACAAAGATGAGACCACTTGCATTAAAAACTTATAGTATTATTTGTATCTCCTGAAATCACAAAAAATAATCTTGCATTATTGTCCATTGTTTGAGAATCGCAGTATTAAATGCACACACAAATTTCTGAATTCACAATATTTCAATAAGATCATGACATGTTTATTGTCTTTTTTCTGTAGTCCAATCATTATCATTATCATTTGGTTGTGGAAAAAAAATCATTTTTACATGTGTAAGCTCATTTTAGAGACTATTGATTAATTTATTTTCTTGGGTATCAGTGTTAATTGATTATTGCAAAGTAGCATTATCCTGGATACTTGTTTTCATGATTTAAACAAATTTTGTAAATAAGCTAATAGAAAAATATTTTTTTGTTAAATAAAGAAATGCATGGTAAACCTTTAACCAATGAAACTTAAAAAAAGAATTTATATTATATAAAAAGTAATGTTTAGCTGTTGATCATTTATTGAGTGAATATTTAGATAGAAGTAATCGTTTCTTGTTGAGTGGAGTTGCCCAAGTGGTCTTGTGAAAGCTTGCTCGTCTTGAGTGCAGTGTTCTCCCCAGAAATTTCATATAGCATCCTGGTAAACAGGGGAATTTTAAAATACCATCTTATTTCTAGAAATTATAGCATCACATCCATAACACAATCTATAACATAATAATCTCAGATAGCATCACATTACCATGATGGTAAAAGGCCCTGGGGAGAACACTGGAGTGCTTGAAGTTATGAGTTTGATCCCTGTCCAGATCAAACCAAAGACGTAAGAATTGGCATTTGCAGCTTCTCTGCTAAGCACATACTTTTTGAACTAGGACATTTAAAATCCAGCTCATCATGTCTGTTCTAGTACAAGACAAGGGTTCATATTCATATCACATAGACATGTTCTTCATCTTGATATTCATGTTATATTTGCCACTGGACGTTAAACACCAATCTGTCATCTTCATGTTAAGTAGATGAAGGTTTCTAGAAAAGACTGTTGCAGGAAATTTTATTCTTATAAAATGATTGCACCAGGATAAGGAGGCCTTTTTTTCAAGTTAATAACTATCTAATAGGTTATAAACTAGTACAATTACTTTCTGTTGAAAACACTAACTTAAAGGAACTTTGTAATTTTGGAAAGTACTTACTCTATGCGTTTAAGTGCAGAAACAATATTTAAGACATGTTTATATTATATGTATTTTGAAACTCACAAACTGTTTAACAAATGTGACTGATATTTCTGACATTTATTATTTCTGTTTTTGTTAATGCTATACAACTTGTAAATTGTATATTTATGCATACTATACTGATGAACTGTATTGTTCAAAGTAATAAAGAATTGAAAGTAGGTTGAAATTAGTATATAATTTTTTATGTAATAATTCATGAACCTGATGAGTGTTTGTTTTTGTTAAGTGTTTTTATTTTACATGATTTTTATAGCACATCTGTGACTTTGAGTTATTTCCCTTTGACATCAGTTGAACTACTATTAACTATTTGTTTCGTTTCATTTTACATGAAATTCTAGATATCTCGCATATTGTATTCACCTTATAACTAATATCATGTGCATTCGCTTTGATTTGATACCTGTTCATATACAGAGGCGGATTTAGAGGGTTTTTCAGGGGGCCTGGGCCCCCCCTTTTGTGGAAAAATTTGGTTGATTATATAGGGAATCACTGAAGTATGACTAGAGCGGGCCCCCTCTTAAGCAGTCAGTGGGCCCTCTTATCAAAATTTCTGGATCCGCCACTGATATATACAGTAACATTAGAAAATCATTATATTGAGTTTTAATATTAATTTATGAATATTACTAATGTTATGGTGCTGTGGTTAAATAATTGTGCTTACAAAGATCTGAATCTTATTTTATATAATTAAAACATTTTGAAAGGTGTTATTTTGTTGTGTTATAAATCAACAGAGGGCCAATGAGCTATTGCCATCACTTGTAGTTCTTCAGTGTAAAAATTTTGAAAAACCACTTCCATGAAACCACTTTAAGACTTGAACCAATCTTTGTGTGAATGTTCCTTGTGGTACTTAGTTTATAAATAGTGTCAGAGATTTTAATCGATTTGTCAACAAACATGAAAGCTATAGCTTGAAATAGAAGAAAGGGTAAAACTGCAGCAGTATTTGACTGATATTTAAAAAGCTAAGAGCAATAATAGGAAAATAATTACAGCCAGGTTATGGTACCAACTTGCATTACCCCAATATACGTGTAGATACTGTTTTTGTTGTGTGTAGTACCAGCATATGGCTAGATGTAAACTGGAATCCGCTTGTAGTTAAGGTGCGCTCTAAGAACAAAGTGTAGTAGTCAGTTGAGAACCAGCATAGGCCATAGGTCGATTGTTTTCCTGTTATACAATACCTCAATACGGGAATGAATTAAGGACCTTTGTGCAGTACTATGTTATTTTTTTTACTGTCGTGCAGTTAATTATAACAAAGAGGTAATTGCTGAGACGACAATATTTCGATACTGGTCGAACAAGACTTGGTCATCATTACGGGTAGTTATGGTAAAGTCACGTAAGACTTAGTCATCAGTACGGGTAGTTATGGTAAAGTCGCGAAAGACTTAGTCATCATTACAGGTAGTTATGGTAAAGTCGGCCAAGACTAGTCATAATTACGGGTAGTTATGGTAATGTCACGCAAGACTTAGTCATCATTATGGGTAGTTATGGTAAAGTCACACAAGACTTAGTCATCATTACTGGTAGTTATGGTAAAGTCGCGCAAGTCATTGTTACGGGAAGGTTATGTTATCGTCGTGCAGATCATCATCTAGTGTACGTCATGGTACCGGCATGCAAGTCATCATTACGGGAAGGTTATGGTATCGTCGTGCAATTCATCAATTAGGGTACGTCATGATACCGGCATGCAAGTCATCATTACGGGACGGTTATGTTATGGTCGAGCAGATGATCATTTCGGATACGTCATGATACCGACATGCAAGTCATCATAACGGGAAGGTTATGTTTGTTGTGTAATGTTTCCCCAGCCTGTTGTGAGGGTACTGGTACAGCACCGAGGGATCCGAAGGGATACATGACACAAGGGTCACAGCTGAGTACTCTCAGCCTCTATTTCGAATGCATCACTCTATTAGTGCGGAACGAGCAAGGCAAGGAATCATAACGGTAAGGTTATGTTATCGTCGTGCAGATCATCGTTTAGGATACGTCATGATATCGGCATGCAAGTCATCATTACGGGAAGGTTATGTTAACGTGCTGCAGATCTTCAATTAGGATACGGCATGATACTGGCATGCAAGTCATCATTACGGGAAGGTTATGTTATCGTCGTGCAGATCGTTTTTTAGAGTACGTCATGATACTGACATGCAAGTCATCATAACGGGAATGTTATGTTATCGTCCTGCAGATCATGATTTAGGTTACGTCATGATACCGGCATGCAAGTCATCATAACGGGAAAGTTATGTTACCGTGGTGCAGATCATCAATTAGGGTACGTCATGATACTGACATGCAAGTCATCATTACGGGAAGGTTATGTTATCGTCCTGCAGATCATGATTGAGGTTATGTCATGATACCGGCATGCAAGTCATCATTACGGGAAGGTTATGTTACCGTGGTGCAGATCATCAATTAGGGTACGTCATGATATTGGCATGCAAGTCATCATTTAGGGAACAATGGGGAAGGTTATGTTATTGTCGAGCAGATGATCATTTAGGATACGTCATGATACCGGCATGCAAGTCATCATTACGGGAAGGTTATGTTTGTTGTGTAATGTTTCCCCAGCCTGTCGTGAGGGTACTGGTACAGCACCGAGGGATCCGAAGGGATACATAACACAAGGGTCACAGCTGAGTACTCAGCCTCTACTTCGAATGCATCACTCTATTACTGCGGAACGAGCAAGGCAAGGAATCATAGATTTAGGACATGACAAGGCAGGCACATTTACACCAAGCTTAGCTTGTTTAAATCCTTGGGGTTACCGTAGAGTCCAGCGAGACAGACCAAGTAACACTTTACTGGTAGTTGCGGGTGGTTTAAACTTTGGTCCTGCAGGGGTAAGAACGCCATCTTGGCATCAATCCAAAATTGTAAGTAACTACTGTCAATCCTGACAACTGGTATTTTTTTTTGGTGAGAATCAACATCGAGACTTCTCGCCAATAAGGAGTTTAAAGTGTTCTCCAGCACACCATAGTCGACATAGTCCTAGAAGGTCCAGAGGTTCTAATGACTCGCAATCAGAGTCTGACACAGATGGGCGACATTCTTAAAGCAGTCGGGGATGTAAGAAAAAGAAGGAGAAAATTGAAAAAAAGGCAATATTTGTCCTTGATCCCAAGAACGCTCCGTTTTAGTGGGAAAGGTAACTGGCAAGCCTTTTATACTAAGTTTTCTGGTTGTGCTAGAATTGCTGAGTGGACGGCCGAGCAGAAGAGGGAACAGCTATGCTGGTGTTTAGAAGATTCGGACAGTGAATACTACATCTTACTCCTGGAGAATAACAAAACAGCGAGTTTAACTGACATCATATCCATGATGAACAAGAGATTCGGTTTTCAGGAACTGACAAACCTCACAGGTTCAATTCCAGACAAGTGCCCAAGGAGAAGAGCAGCCCTTGGAGGAGTGGTCTGAAAGAGTGCTGTCTCTCGCAAGTAGAGCCTAAAGCAGGTACAGTGAACAACTAATGACTGAAGAGGCTATCATGAGATTTTGTCATGGTTTCAATGATGAGGTGACATGAACTGAGGCCTGTATATCAAAGCCTGGACCATGGATGCTGCTTTAGATATGATTAGATGGTGTCAGCACACTAGGAAAGCAGTAAATGCTATTACGAAACCTGGGAAGGAAACAGAGAAGTCTCCTATGGACAAGTCAGCTAAGTCACCAGTAGTTCATGGTGTAGGAAGTTTCAAATCCAATATGGACACCCTTCTCTCAAGGATGGATGAATACAAGGATAAATTGATTTCCACAGTCACCAGTTTAGTTCAGGAAAAATCAGCCAAACCAACAACCAGTCCAAGTTCTAAGTCAACTAATCGAGACAACAGGTCTTCAAATTATTCGCCTAGACGTTATTATAATGGCCGAGGACGTGGGCAGAGGTTTGATTCAGGTAACAGGAGAGATACCAGACGTGGTTATTAAAATACTGGAATAATGAATGCTTTAATTGTCATTTGTATACTTATGTTTATATGGGTAATTATTTTTTTTTCTTAGGGACAGATTATTTTTATTTAATTTTCCCAATATCCAGGATTTAGGGGTGTGGATATTTTAGCTACCTTGTGTCATGGTTGAGTTAATAAAAGACGCTGCCAGTCTTCATCTGGGGAGTTGTTGTTCTTTGTCGGAAATATACATGCTATAGTTCCTCCTTTTTAAGGTGGCGGGGGGTGTTGCGTAATTGCCCTTTAGAACTAGGGGGTTTTCCCAGCCTGTCGTGAGGGTACTGGTACAGCACCGAGGGATCCGAAGGGATATATGACACAAGGGTCACAGTTGGGTACTCTCAGCCTCTACTTCGAGTACATCCCTCTCTTACTGCAAGGAGCCAAAAATTTAGGACCTGACGAGGTTAGATGGGATTGACACATAGTAGGAAGGTAAAGGCACATCTACACCAAGCTTAGCTTGTATAAACACTTGGGGTAACCGTAGAGCCCAGTGAGACGGGCCAAGTAACACTTTATGTTATCGTCGTGCAGATCATCATTTAGGGTACGTCGTCATACCGACATGCAAATCATCATTACGGGAAGGTTATGTCATCGTCGTGCAGATCATCATTAGGGTACGTCATGATACCGGCATGTAAGTCATCATTACGGGAAGGTTATGGTACCGTCGTGCAGATGATCATTTAGGGTACGTCATGATACCGACATGCAAGTCATCATTACGGGAAGGTTATGTTATCGTCGTGGTGATCATCATTTAGGATACGTCATGATACCGGCATGCAAGTCATCATTACGGGAAGGTTATGGTACCGTCGTGGAGATCATCATTTAGAGTAGTCATGATACAGGCATAATTATAATAATTATTATAATTATTATTATTATTGTTATAAACTCTTTATTTAAAGAGAATATTTCAATTAGAAGTAGTCTTATTTTCATTGAGGCACTCGACAAAATACATGTATACAGTTAACATTCATACATAAAAATATAACATAGATATATATATATATGTTACAGGCATTTTCTAAATTAAGGCATTTTGTAAAATGCTTTAAAACTTTAGGCATTTTGTAAAAAGATTCAGGGATTTTACATAATGACTAATGTGTCTAGGCATTTTACAAAATGCCGGGAAAAATTGAAAGGCATTTTACAAAATACCTGAAACTAATTTATAGAATGAAATGTTAAAAAAACAATTGAAAGCTTTGAACAACAGAGCAGTTTTATTTATGATAATTACTGAATGTTAAAGCTTGCATTTTATGAGTTTTAATAATCAAAAATAAATTTTACTTAATTATTCCAAATTCACACAAGCACAGAACTCGACAATTATTTGTTATTTCTTAAAATGTTTGGAAGACAGAACTTTTACACAATATTTTTCCTGATTTTTTTCAAATACATTGTTTGGAGTAAAATCTGGTTTTTGCAGTTCAACTACATTTGGAGAAGCCTGGATCATGACACATTTATCTCTTTCATTACCTTTTCTGATAAAACACTTTACGTTCGACAACATTGGGTTTCGCAATAAGCACACTCGTCACACATGGATATCTTCTTTTTCATATGTTCCCAAAAGATTTTAAAGTACATTATCATGATGAGTTTGTCTTGTATCTTTTGGCTTATAGCTTTTAACGAACTGAAGCAGATCTGTCCATAACAGGTGATGCATCTATAGCAGGAGACGCTTACCCTGTCAAAGCGCCGTTATTTGTCTCTTCTTTGTCGATTTTCGAGATTTTAACCACAGTTAACTACTGTTTCATTAATTCGTCAGATTGCAAAGACCCAGGAATTCTGTTGAGGCAGTGAAGATGAAGTAACTCATATCTTTGCATCACAACCAAACACGACCTAGTAGTACGGTGACAAGTAAGGTAAATTTAAAAATTTAATGGACCGAAATACCTCACGGCTAATTTTGGTCTTATTCTGAAGATAAATATAATACCCTTTGATTAAGGCAAGTCGTAGAGTGTCAAAGTGGTGCAGATTTTTGAAAACTGTGGTCAAAGGTCAAAATGGGGATTTTAAAAAAAAAATTGGACAATTTCTCGGTACTCCCTCATGATAACTGAGAAAAAATTTATATGGAATCATGCTCTGGGAGTGTTGCACAAATTCAGCTTGTCATATTTATGCCAGATTGACAGAGATTAGTGATGAATACCCCCGCATCCAACATGGAAAACAATGATAAAAACTATCTTTATCTACAGAAATTATCGACAAAAAATATTTATATTTAATATTTAGTGGTGCAATAATATATGACAACATATACAAATATTTTTGGGAAAGTTTTGTTAACATGCCATAAAGAACAAAGGGGAAATTAGTACAGTATAGTTAACACCCGGTCCATGATTCAATGAAAAAATGATGAAATTCATTATTATTTTTTTAAACCCAAAAGAATTTCGGAACTTAAAAAATAGTCTTGATGCATAAATGTCAGTATGAACACAATAGCATATGCATTTTATTTTATGATAATAGGTCAATCAGTACGAGAGCAATAGCATATTGAAAATGTGTGTCCCCCTTTTTATAAAACAACACAAACAATGGAATAAAGAGCATACTCTTGACCTAAAACGATTTTAAAGCACGATATATATCAAACAAACACGATTCACAGAGACTATGATAAAAATGAAGATATTTGTTTATATTTCTGTAACTCTTGACATCAATATGCACGTCCATTTGAAGTGGTAACGGAAAACTAAGACAAAAATGTATCGATTCGATGTCATGTTATACTTCCGAAATATTCGAAAAAGTCTTCAGTTGGTTTACAAGCCCACCAACGTTAACCACGTCAAGGTCGGAGACCACTGGCATTTTTTTTTTTAATTCTAAAAACTAAAAATTCATTTTTTAATTTTTAAAATTTTTTGTTAAGAGAAAGAGAAAACCTCCCTCTACACGTCAAGTAAAAAAACCATTTGCAACAAACACATGAAATATTGGGCATTGAGATTAACACTTAATCATCATCCTCATCGTTGCAATCTTCTAAAACAATCTGATAAGTAAGCTGGTTTCTACAATCGTCACTGCCCTGACAACCACAAATACTTGTGCATGTGCACAAAAGGTACTGTAAAAAGTCAAAAGACATTGGCCCTTCAAAATATACTTGATTTATGGAGCTATTCCCTATTGTCCATCCATACCCCAGAGGTGATCTGAGTGGTGTTTTGGCGATATTAGCATTTATCCAGGTAGTGAAACTCTAAAAATGATTTGTCTGAATGATGCCTCTGAAAGAGGAAGTCTCACTAAGGCAGCATCCTTAGATAGCACTGACTTCAATCCCAGCTTATTAAGATCAGCATGTACTGATTGAGCCTTGCCTTTGGAGTCATACAGATCAGCGATAAATTGTCTTCCCACTGCAATTGGATGTTTCAATATCAGAACCAGCTAGATTTGTCAAACTTTGATATCTGAATTGGTGTTGTTTCAACGCCTTATATACTATCTTTTTGCCAACTCCGAAGAAAGAAGACGTCGTGTCGCATCCCGTTAGAGCGTGAGCAGCTAGTAGTGTGCTAGACATCGCTGTTCCAATAACATTGCATATGTATGTATAAACCGTCTTGCGTCTTTGGTTGAAGAAACCGGTCAGAAATGTTCTAGCTTCAGTGTACGACACACAAAAGCCATGTGAATGTAAAGTTTCAATAAGATATTTCGAACCATATTCATGATGCAGCTGAAGAGCCAATGCTCAACTAAAAAGGGTGTACTGGTTTTTATGCAGGGATATCACACACTCAGCTTAAAGCAATACATTTCCGTACAGTATCACATGGGAGTGAATTGTAATCTTTCTTCATATGAAAACAATTTTCATCTATTAACCTGTCAAGAAAATTTATCAAAGAGGTAGGTATAAATTGTAAAGCTGTAGGGATAGAAACTTCTGAAGGCGATGGATAATATTCATTTGAAATTTTGAACGATCGTAAACTGCTTCTTCAAAATTTTTGACGCATCATGAAGGGTCTGATCTTCTTGATGTATGGAATCATTTACAAAACTTGTTTCCATCTCTGAAAACTTTAACTTCGCTTTTAAACAACTGGCAGCGCGAAAAGCCTCAGAAACACTAATTGAGCTACTGAAAATCATAATGGATCTACCCTGTTATCTTTGAGTCTGAACAACAATGTTATCACCGTTACGGTAGTGATTTTCTTGTTTGTGTTGCAGTTTAGCAGTTGTATATTTACTTCTCATTTCTTGTGGAAGAAAGGAACAATATGTTTTTAGTAAATGTGAAAACGAAAATGCTTTCTTTTTTCACAAACAGATCATTGTGTAGACTTTCTGAAAGCAGCGTCATGCTCCGACTAATTTGAAGCATCATAATCAAGTTCCTTTTTCCAGTTCAGCATGTAGTTAGCAATGCATACTGAATGATACAGTGTCGCACTTGTCCTTGAAGTTATCTATAGAGAGTAAACTTACCATTGAATAGTCAGGCTTGTCTTTGCGGCATTTAAGATATCGGCACGTTCAATAGACTGGTTTTAATTGCTTATCTCGCTTGTATGACTTTTGTCTATAGAATAAACATTTAGACCAGTCTAAAGGTAATGCCATAGAGCGTGTTTTAACGCAATTTGATCATTGTTGATTCATACACGGAATGCTTTGCACTAGCTGTTGAGAATTTACATGTTTCCAATTTTTTTTCTACCTGATAGACTTTATAACACGACCTATGATACTTATTTTTTCTAATGGAATCATTTTGGCTGAATCAAATTCATCATAAAACGGCGAGAAGCAGTACCCTGTCTCACATCTATTGCATGTAAATGAGTATTCTACCCTTTTTCTGTTGTATTCGTTTGCAGAAATTTGGCAAATAAAACATTATTCCCAATTACTCTTGAGTCTACTCATTTTCGGCATTGAGTGAGCATATTTAACAGGACTCGTGTCCATTATTTTCCGGGTTTTTTTCGGCGGTGTACCAATGTGGTCTAAAATTAGTCTATTCGAAAAACTCAATAAGAAAATAAAACACCTCAAAAGTTACTAAAAAACATAAATCTGTACACAAACATTGATATAAATCTATATTCTTATATACGAAAATAAAGAAAATACACAGTTTAATTCTTTTATAAAAGTACAGCAAATCATAAGTCAAGGGAAAATAGGAAAAGGGAGCGCAACACGACTTATTGAGGTGAAAATTGAATAGTAAAACTGCTATATGATGAGTATTATAAAAAGGCCCGTAAAAGTTAATTTGTATGCTTTTTCAAACTTTTATATAATAAAACCACTTGCATATTAGTTGTGCCACTATTTTTTGGGCAAATTGACTACTGGTGATATATAAAGGAAAAGTAATATACTTTGACAAACGGTAAGATTGTAAAAAATGTCACATACATTTGAAAATCGTCCATTTCACTCAATTCATATGTTCATGTGATATTAAAGTTTGATGTTGAATAAAAGCTTAAACATAACTGTTTCATTTGATAACAACTGTTTGATGGTTTATTCATTCGGGAATTTATTATAAGCGTTCCAATGTTTGAAAATAAAAAAGAAAAAAATCGGAAAGTCACAATTTATTGCGATTTTACAAAAAACTGCACCATGGGAAAACTCTACGACAGGGCTAAAATGAAAGTATAATGTTTACTCTATCTTCATGAGAATTTTCAGCCATGAGGTATTTTGGTCCATTAAACGCTTTAAATAAGCGACATTTTCTTGATTTGTCACACCACTATGGCATGGCGAAACCCATGCTTTAGAGGGGAATTTGTTTGGATGTGGATGTATAAATTCTCATTATTTCTGAATGGGAACATTAAATATATTGGTGCATGTTAGTAAAGTGCAACACTCTCTGTATGTTAAGAACTTTATGACCGTTCTGCAGGTGGAATTTTCTGTCCCTATCCAAAATACCTTCATTTCAATTGCAAGTGTCAGTCGAAATTCCTGTCCTTTATCCAGGTCAATCTACTGAAGAAATAACCGTATGAATCATAAACAAATTGTTTTCGTCTTAAAAATGTATGAAATATTTGCTACTGAAAGCAAACAAACAGCAATCAGTCGATTAAAAAAAACTTCTTTTTCTCTGCTTCATTTGTTACACTTCATTGTTTTGATTCTAGATTTTCTAAAAAATCGTTTGTAAACGTTTTTTTTTATTGAAAGCACAATTTGCCATTCTGCCATTTTGACAAAATAATCACAAATTTACCAATAGTATCTGAAATACAGAGTGAGTAAATACTTTACATAGTTTTACTAAAAAAAAACATCATATGACAAACAAACCTTCCCAGCTGGTTCTTGAAGAATAAATTAATTCTACCGAAACATCAGTTATTTTTTTTGTAAGATGTTGTGTTTTTGTCCACTTTTTGTCACATGCATCTCAATGATTTGCTTTTTCTACAAATTGCCTGAAACTGAACAGGCAATTTGTTGAATTTTGTTTCAAAATTTCAGTCATTTTACAAAATGACTAGGTATTTTTAGTCATCTTATATAATGCTTGTCAAGGTTAGGCATTTTATAAATTGTCTGAAAATTCAGTCATTTTACAAAATGCCTTAATTTAGAAAATGCCTGTATATCAATCATTCATACATGGCAACAATAAATGAAGTTTGCATATTCTAACCATACAAGAAAAAAATATTTATTTTTCATAGAATTTCCGAGAAGAAAATGATTGTAACACTGTTTCTTGAAAAATTCCACATCACGACAATTTTTTATGGTGAAGGGTAAATCATTCCATACTTTTGTTTCAGAATAATGAATTTTTAAAAGATTTTTTTATACAAATTCGAATTTGGGTACGTACGTCATGACACCGAAATGCAAATCATGTTTACGGGAATGTTATGGTACCGTCGTGGAGTTCATGATTATGGATTAAAAACTAAGTTTGTTTGTATGAAAATTGTTTTCAAATCCAAAACAATAAAAAATAAATACAAAAATACAAAAATACAGAAATAAAAGCAATAAAATTTATCATTACAAGCCTGATTTCAAATTTTACTATTTGCAAAAGCTTCGTGTATGAACCGAAGCTCTGTGCATCCGTTAATGTTGTTTAGTCAGTAATTTGTAATATACAATTTAAAAGTCAAGGAACAGTAAATGGGCTACATGTATGTCATACACTAGTATTCTGTTAACTTTTTACAAACTGACTACATGTTTGTTAAAGGTGCTGTTTATATTTTGCATTTAATTTTTACACGTTGGGTTCCAACTCAAAATAGGAGAAAAAATACCGTAGTTAATATGCTAAAATATTATTAATTGAAACTCCTTTAAAAAGTTCAACAATTTCATAATATATTTTATACATATGTTACGGCCAGAAATCACCTTTAAATTGTAGCCAACAAAAGACACAACTCAATAATAAAATTTAACAAGATTTATTATACACAAGTTTACAACAAATATTATACAAATTGAAATGTCAACTTAACTGTTAAAATATATAACCGATCCTTTGTCTTTTCTTTATCCGGAATTCTTCTCTTAACTGTACGGAATATGTCCAATCCAGTATGATGTAGTTAACGTAAATAACAGTGTCAATCCAACAACTCCAAAGAACTTCTTAGAGTACAAGTATGTTAATATCTGATCTCAAAGTCTAATTTTAGTGTCTGTATATATATATATATATATATATATATATATATGTGTGTGTCACGGAAACTTCTAGATCACTGTAGAAGGGAAACTACTAGAAAACCGTAGAACGGAAACTTCTAGAATATTGTAGAAGTTTAAATTACGCATCGTCTTTTATGATCATTCTGGAATCGTTATGTAAGTCAAATAGAAAGTTCAGTATCTATGATTGTTCCAGTTATTTCCAAACTGCACAATTATAACATTATTTTTATAAACAGATATAAATATTATGTAAACATATTAAACATGTTATAAGGCCACACATCACAAATTAGGCCAAGATAAATAAACAGGATAATTAAAATATCATAACACCTCCCCCCTTAAACAAAGTTTGAGTGTAACGAGAATTTTTCATCAACAATAGATACCCAAAAATATATAGTATTTATACAGTGTTTTAATAAGATCTAGATTAAGCATCTGCTATTACATTATCTTTACCTTTAATATATTTTACAATAACATCATATTCCTATAACAATAAACTCCACCTAGTCAACCTCTGGTTCTTGTTTGTCATTTTTTGTATGAAAGTGAGAGGATTATGATCAATATAAACAAGAATAGGATGCATAGTGGGATTAAAATATCGTCAAAATCTTGAAGTGCAGACAAAACACTTTGCAGCATTGTAGTTTAATAAGGCTTTGGCCATTTAAAATTTTGAGCAATTTTCTCAAACTGTGGAAAATATTTATCAACTGTTTTTTCACAAAATCTGGGAACCAGACGTATATTTTTTGTTACATCAAAATGTTCTGATTTTCACTCATATTTAGTGTTGCTTTCTACTTTGACCATTTCTATTTTTTATTTTCTCCATCTCTAACCTTTCCCTCATTTCAAGTTCTGCCTGTTTTAATTTAAATTCATCTTCTTTTCCTTTTATCTTCTCCATCTCTAACCTTTCCTTCATTTCAAGTTCTGCCTGTCTTTCTTCTTTTTCCTTTTCCAATTGTTTTAATTTAACTTCGTT
Source organism: Mytilus californianus (assembly GCF_021869535.1). Lineage (NCBI taxonomy): Eukaryota > Metazoa > Mollusca > Bivalvia > Mytilida > Mytilidae > Mytilus > Mytilus californianus. The sequence continues at coordinate 3,126,977 of NW_026262723.1, forward strand.
TTCCAATTGTTTTTCCAATTGTTTTAATTCCAATCCATCTTCCTTTTCTAATTCAAGTTGTTTTAATTTTTAAAAAGTTCATGTCCTAATTCAAGCTGTTTTAATTTGAAAGCATCAACTTTTTCTACCTTGAGTTCAAGAGCCTCTTCACCAAACATTTCTGAGTCAACTAAATTGTCTTTTACCATTTTTTTTATAATTTGTTTTCTCATAGATCCTCTAGAATCTATTTGTACGTGTTTAGCAAGCAACACTAATTCTTCTTTCTTTAGTTTATCAAACCCTTTTAGGTCTGGCGTTTTCAAAAAAAATTACCAGCATCAAATGCCATTTTGTTGAATTTGTTGGCTAATTCTAATTCATAATTTAATCTGCTACGGCCAGAAATCACCTTTGATTTGTAGTCAACAAAAGACACAAATCAATAATAAGAATTAACAAGATTTATTATACACAAGTTTACAAGAAATTTTATACAAATTGAAATGTCAACTTAACTGTTAAAATATATATTCGATCCTTTGTCTTTTCTTTATTCGGAATTCTTCTCTTAACTGTACGGAATATGTCCAATCTATTATGATGTAGTTAACGTAAATAAAAGTGTCAATCCAACAACTCCAAAGAACTTCTGAAAGTACAAGTATAGTAATGTCTGATCTCAAATAGATATAAGAAGATGTGGTATGAGTGCCAATGAGACAACTCTTCATCCAAGTCACAATTTGTAAACGTAAACCATTATAGGTCAAAGTACGGCCTTCAACACGGATCCTTGGACTCTTACTTTAGTGTCTGTATATATATAGTTGTCACGGAAACTTTAAGAACACTGTAGAAGAGAAACTCCTAGAAAACTGTAGAACGGAAACTTCTAGAATATTGTAGAAGTTCAATTTACGCATCGTCTATTATGATCATTCTGGAATCGTTATGTAAGTCAAACAGAAAGTTCTAATCATTCCATCAGCATCTAAGATTGTTCCAGTTATTTCTAAACTGCACAATTATAACATTATTTTGTAAACAACTATAAATATTACGTAAACATATTAAACATGTTATAAAGCCACACAAAACAAATTAGGCCAAGATAAATAAACAGGATAATTACAATATCATAACACACAACTAAGTCCAAATTATCTTTAAAAACTGCCTTTTCTTTGAGTTGCCAGATTTTTCGTTTAAATGATGCAAGATAATTTTATAATCACAACTTTGTGTTTTGTTTGAGTATACAATAGTCAAAGTGGTGTTCTTGGTTGACAAAAATGCCAACACACTATCTAAATAAGCGTGACTCTCTGGTGGAGAGTTGTCTCATTGGCAATCATACCGCATCTTCTTATTTTCATAACGTCGTGTTTTACCCTTTTCACAACCAATCGATAACAGATTGGTTAAAACATAAACAACAAAGTCCCTAGTATTATAATTTTTAAATAAAAATATATGAATTGATTTTGGAAATTTGGTGATTGTTACACAATCTGAAGAACGTTAACGTTTTTCATCGATTTTATTACTCGCCTCGGTGGTTTCGTGGTAACGTGTTCGTTGGAGGTCGTGGTTTTGAACTACAGCCGGAACAAATTTAAGACTTTAAAATGGTATCTGCTGCTTCTCCGCTAAGCACACGTCTTTATGGAGTAAGAGCAAAGTGTGGTTGGCTTCGAGTCAATATAATGTGTCCTGGTTGGTTGACATGTCTTCCAGCGGATTGTTACCTTGTGAACGTTAAAAATCCGGCTCAGCTTGCGGGTATAGTACAAAGGAGAGTTAATACTGACCTCATGTTAAATAAACATGTTCTCATCCTGAATATGCATTTCATTTACCTGTGGACGTTAAACAGCCGTCAATCATTATGATCATCGATTTCAAGTGCTTTCTAGTTGACCGCACCCATCAAACACAAAAATATTTTTAAAATGTTATGTCGAATGTCATGACAATATCGTCAAAACAGTCAAAAAGATGTTCAGAAAAAAAAATGTCAGATGCTACACATGATCAAACAAGAGATCAAGAAATACTTCTCAAAATGCTTTGTTCAATGCGAAGACCAAATAAAATGCACACAAAGATTTTTAAAATCTGAAAAAAAGAATACCTTTCTGTCAGTGAAACCATGACAAATTGTAACGTGTTCAAGGCAATACTTCAAAATAAAAAATGGACTATTAGATAAAAATCAGATTTGTGAATAAAAATGATATCTAAAACAGGAAATAGTAGGGTAATGTCAATGACATCAATCAGACAAAAATAACCAAAATATATGTAGATTCCACTGTCATCAACAGACAATTGTAAAAGGATATGTGGGGTCAAGATCAGTATGACAGCAGTTGTTTTTCAGATGCAGATCCAGGATTTTGAAAAGAGGAGCCAAAGGCTCCAAACTAGACAAAATTGGAGTGAAATAGGTGGAATTTGATTAACCATAAATGTAGCTCCATAAGGGGGATCAGGTTAAATTGTTTTTTGAACATTTTCACAACATTTTATCCTGCAAAAATTGTTTTTTTATGTTTTTCAAAATGCTTTTAAAACATAAACAAAATGTTTTTGTGTTAACTGGGATAACAATCCATACACAATCTTATTATAACTTTATGGTTCTTTTATATATAATTATGAACCATTACAAAACAATATATAAAACATATGCATTGTCAGTGTGCAGAAGCGGATCAAGAATTTCCTAAAAGGGGGGCGGGGGGTGGCTACTATATCTTTATTTTGTTTAGGGGCCTTTACCAAATTTTGCCCTAAAATCCCTGTAAATTCTGGATAGAAATTCAGGTAAGGGGTCTGGGCCCATTGCCACCTCTTAGTCTGCCTCTGTGTTGTCGACAACTATATTTAACTTTCTAGTTAACTCCAGTTTCATATGGTATTTTGAACCCCATGGAAAACTGACCCCGGGGTCATAATACCGCTATGGTAAAATGACCCCCCCCCCCCCCCCCCCATCTGGTAAATTGAACTCCCCTGTATTGAGAATTGACCCCCATGGTAAATTGAACCCCTGTTTTTTCCTTCTAGATAATTATTTGAACATTATACATTATTTTAAAGCTTATTATAGATTGAAAATCAGACATACAAAAATGGGAGGTAAATGTTCCATGGTAGGAAAAAAAATACCATGGCTTTATATAAGTGCTCTGAACATGCTGAAGACTTTACCAACAAAAATTCAAAATACCATATCTAAGAAAAAATGCTAAATAATCTTTTTCAACATGTTTCATATATACCAAATACTAGTTAGACCATTATAACTATGTAAAATAGTTTGAACAGATATGATTTTTGAAGTTTGAGGTGTAAAGTGGGGGGGTTCATCCATCAATACTATGGCAGGGGGGGATTCAAAATACCATGGCTAAGTAAAATTTTCCAAACATATTTTCCAGCATGTTAAATACATACAAACTACTTATTGGAGTATCATAACTATGTAAAGGAGTTAGAATAGCTAGAATTTTTGAAATTAGAGGTCTGTTGTAGGGAGTTCAATATACCATGGCAGGGGGGTCAAAATACCATGGCTAAGTAAAATTTTCAAAACATCTTTTCCAGCATGTTAAATACATACAAACTACTTATTGGAGTATCATAACTATGTAAAGGAGTTAGAATAGCTAGAATTATTGAAATTAGATGTCTATTGTAGGGGGTTCAATATACCATGGCAGGGGGGTCAAAATACCATGGCTAAGTAAAATTTTCCAAACATCTTTTCCACATGTTAAATACATACAAGTTACTTATTGGAGTATTATAACTATGTAAAGGAGTTAGAATAGCTAGAATTTTTGAAATTAAAGGTCTATTATAGGGGGTTCAATATACCATGGCAAGGGGGAAAGGGGGGGGGGGCAAAATACCATGGCTAAGAAAAATTTTCAAAACATCTTTTCCAGCATGTAATTACATACAAGTTACTTATTGGAGTATTATAACTATGTAAAGGAGTTAGTTAGCTAGAAATTTTGTAATTAGAGGTCTAAAGTAGGGGGTTCAATATACCATGGCAGGGGGACCAAAATTTTTCTTTGTGAAAGCTGCATGTCAGATCCATGTTGAACAACAATTAAGAAATATTTAAAGTGTATAAATAAAAAAACTATTGTTAAAATTTAAATATTTCTATATGATTGATAGATAAAAGGTAAAAAGTAGACCAATTATTGCTGTCAAGTAAGCAACACTTGGTCATTTCCTAAACCACTTTCGTTCTCTACTATTCTGCATAACCGAAAATACAGAGTCTGATCCCTTCCCCTTTTACTGAAAACACCCTGCCTTTGAGAATTTTTCCTACCCTAATTCGAGCTGCTACTTCCAAATTTATATTTGATGAATATCTGAAAGTACCTAACAGCCACGTTTGACTATTCTCCAGGACCCCACACATCGTGTTTCTGCAGTACAGAATAGGACAAATTCTACAATATTCCGTGGCTCATATGAAGGGTGGGTGCTTACCAGGGGTCCTGACCCAATCCTTCATGTTATACTAAGCTTTGACTACCGAGCTAGTCAGTATTTCTTTTAAGTTCCGATGTCCGATGTTACTCCGCTTTAAACAAGAATCTGACAAGCAGATACCACTAGTATTTGTAACTAAAAATCACCTTTCGTTAGGAAATATAAATAAAGTTTTGCGAAAACATTATATAAAACTACTTCGCAATGCGAAATGTAGGGAGCTATTTGCAAAACCACCAATGGTGGCGTATAGTAGACATCGGAACTTAAAAGAAATACTGACTAGCTCGGTAGTCAAAGCTTAGTATAACATGAAGGATTGGGTCAGGACCCCTGATGAAGCACCCACCCTTCATATGGGCCACGGAATATTGTAGAGTTTGTTCTATTCTGTACTGCAGAAACACGATGTGTGGGGTCCTGGAGAATAGGCAAACGTGGCTGTTAGGTACTTTCAGACATTCATCAAATATAAATTTGGAAGTAGCAGCTCGAATTAGGGTAGGAAAAATTCTCAAAGGGTGAGTGTTTTCAGTAAAAGGGGAAGGGATCAGACTCTGTATTTTCGGTTATGCAGAATTGTAGAAAACGAAAGTGGTTTAGAAAATGACCAAGTGTTGCTTACTTACCAGCAATAATTGGTCGACTTTTTACCTTTTAACTATCAATCATATAGAAATATTTTAATTTTAACAATAGTTTTTGCATTTATACAACTTAAATATTTCTTAATTGTTGTTCAAAATGGATCTGACCTGCAGCTTTCACAAATAAAAATTTTGGCCCTGCCATGGTATATTGAACACCCTACTTTAGACCTCTAATTTCAAAAATTCTAGCTATTCTAACTCCTTTACATAGTTATAATACTCCAATAAGTAACTTGTATGTATTTAACATGCTGGAAAAGATATTTTGAAAATTTTACTTAGCCATGGTATTTTGACCCCCGCCCTGCCATGGTATATTGAACCCCCTACAATAGACCTCTAATTTCAAAACTTCTAGCTATTCTAACTCCTTTGCATAGTTATGATACTCCAATAAGTAGTTTGTATGTATTTAACATGGTGGAAAAGATGTTTTGAAAATTTTACTTAGCCATGGTATTTTGACCCCCCTGCCATGATATATTGAACCCCCTACATTAGACCTCTAATTTCAAAAATTCTAGCTATTTTAACTCCTTTACATAGTTATAATACTCCAATAAGTAGTTGGTATGCATATCACATGCTGGAAAAGATGTTTGGAAAATTTTACTTAGCCATGGTATTTTGAATCCCCCCTGCCATAGTATTGATGGAAGAACCCCCCACTTTACACCTCAAACTTCAAAATTCATATCTATTCAAACTATTTTACATAGTTATAATGCTCTTATTAGTATTTGGTATATATAAAACATGTTGAAAAAGATTATTTAGCAATTTTTCTTAGATATGGTATTTTTACCCCCCCCCCCCCCCCCCTCCCCTGCCATTAACCCCATTATCTATACACCTCTAGTATCAAAAATCACATTATTTCAAATCACTTTTCAAAGTTTTAATACTCTAATTAATATATGATACATATAAATCATATTTCAGAGCACTTATATATACCAAGCCATGGTATTTTGTTTTTCCTACCATGGAAAATTTACCTCCCATTTTTGTATGTCTGATTTTCAATCTATAATAAGCTTTTAAATAATGTTTAATGTTCAAATAATTATCTAGAAGGAAAAAACAGGGGGGTTCAATTTACCATGGGGGGTCAATTTTCCAGAGGGGGGGTGGGGGGAGGGGGGGAGGGGTCAATTTACCAGGGAGGGGGGGTTGTATGTCTGATTTCCAATCTATAATAAGCTTTAAAATAATGTATAATGTTCAAATAATTATCTAGAAGGAAAAACAGGGGGGTTCAATTTAACATGGGGGTCAATTTTCCATACAGGGGGTTTGGGGTGGGGTTGGTTCAATTTACCAGGGGGGGGGGTTCATTTTACCATAGCGGTATTATGACCCCGGGGTCAATTTTCCATGAGGTTCAAAATACCATATGACACTGGAAATAACTAGAAAGTTAAATATAGTTGTCGACATCACAGAGGCAGACTAAGAGGTGGCAGTGGGCCCAGGCCCCTTACCTGAATTTCTATCCAATATTTACAGGAATTTTAGGGCAAAATTTGGTATAGGCCATTAAACAAAATAAAAATATAGTTGCCCCACCCCCCTTTTTAGGAAATTCTTGATCCGCCTCTGCACACTGACAATGCATATGTTTTATATATTGTTTTGTAATGGTTCATAATTATATATAAAAGAACCATTAAGTTATAATAAGATTGTGTATGGATTGTTATGTACCATTACAAATATCATAAGTGCCAAAGTTCTTAGTGGATCTAGTTTCTATGAAATAGGTTGATGTTGAAGTGCTAAATTCGTCAATTAAATCGGACGCCTCGTCATTAGTTTTCACATATCCATAGTAATGGGATAAGTTACTAGCAAATAAATCACGCCATGGTGGGGTCTCTACTTCTTTGGGAATATTGATGTCCCCGCTCTTTTCCATATTGATATCGTACTATAAATAAAATTAAAATTCTGTTCTATTTTTTTTACAATTTAATGCGCATGCTCGTCACATCTGACTTCTTGATCGTATTTTAATCGTTGACAGTATCCCCGACCCGTTGACATTAACCCCGACCCCAAATTTTAAACTTCGCATTTCCGTAAACTGGTTCCCAATATTCACATGTGAAAAACAAAACAGTCGACTTGTGTCTTCTGCACCAATTCCGGAAAAGGTCGGTTTTCCGTAATGCATAACGAAACGAGGGCAGTTACATTTAATCGACAGTTTTCAATTCTTACTTTCTTAAATATACATGAAAGAATTAAATAAACATTAAAGAAATAAAGTGTATGTCAAAATATTTTATAGAAAACATTTAGCCGATATCTTTCAGATGTTACATGTAACACATTTTAATTAAAAGTTATAAAACATTTTATGTAAAATAGCAAAACTATATTTTCTGCAAAACATTTTTAGCCGAATGTTTTTGGGATATTTGGAAAATATTTACTTTAAATGGTTTAGCAATACAAAATACCAATTGAAGAAAATATTATTTTTTTATATTATAGAAATATGTACGGGATATTTCAGAACAATGTTTGAGAACGTGAATAAAAGATATTAGGAAATAATATTTTTTTATGTTGTTAAAACATTTGACCTAAATGTTAGAATTAAAACATTTCAAAAACAATAAAATAAACATTTTTTTGATGTTCAAAGGATATTTTATTGCAATGTTTTCGGAAAGACATCTATATGACATTCGAAAAATGTTTTTAAAATGTTATGTGTTTGCTAGGCAGTTGACATGACTAACCGATCGTTAAACAGAAATAAAAAGTATGTTTTTATATACATTGTAACAGATGTTGGAAAAGTCAAATCCAACAAACAATATCAATAGCATTACACCAAGGATTTATATAGTAAGATCTTACTATATCCTTGATTGCAGACATGAATTAGTATTTCAAATGGCTAGTAGTGGTAAGTATCTCTTTATGTTTTCTAAAACACATAATGACATTTTTTCCCAATTTTATAATATTTCATGATTATTTCTAATTATAATTATGTTTAGTTTTTGTCTCGCCTGCGACGAAAGTCACAGAATGCGCCAAAGGGAGTACAATTCGACGGCGGCGGTAGCGACGGCGTAAACTATTTGCACAAAGCTTTATATTTCAGAAGGTAGAAGAACTGAATGCATTGGTCAATGATAAGTTTCATAATTTTGTCAGTTTGTCAGATACTATAAGCAATAGCTCAACAATATTTGGGGTATGAATGATGTAAGGTGTACATATTTGGCTGGCAGGGTTTATATGACATTGACCTCATTTTCATGGTTCATTCGTCAATGTTAAGATTTTGTGGTTTGATCTGTTTCTCGGGTACTATTAGCGATATGATCACTATATTAGGTTTATGGAATGATTGTAAGGTGAAAATGTCTGCCTGGCATGAGTCATCTGACCGTGACCTCATTTTCATACAAGTTAAGTTAATGTGATACTTGTAGTAAAAACTTCATATTTCAGACTTTCAACATAAATTCAATGATAAGTAAAACAGGCGAGACATTTCAGCGTACGTGTGCACTCTTATGTACATCTGCAATTCATCACTTATAATAATTTCTATCGAACAAAATACAATCTTACAAATAAATACTAGTATTGAAATTGGTGATTGATTCCGTTATGAATATCAATATATGTAAATGTACTCATGAACGGATCAAATGACATAAAACACACCAAAGATACCAGGCTTATAATTTGGTACGCGTAAACTGTATTTCAATGTTCATTGAAATTTATTTTTTGAAGTATTTAATGAGTTTGATGCAAAACAAGGCCAAAAATTTAGAATTTCTCATTAGGATTAAATGTACAGTAAAAAATGTGTAAGAACGAAGTAATTCAGCTTCTTACACGAATAATCATGTACCCTAAATTATTTTCATAAGCCTGCCATTCTTTGAATGCAATTTCAAATAAGAAAGCACTTCTATTGTTAAAACAAGAACTGTAAATCTTCTCCGAGAACTTACGTTCTTTAAACCTTTCAAAGCACTTATGTTAAAGCAGGAATTGCAAATCCTTCCAGAGCACTATCGTTCTTAAATACGGAACTGTGAATCCTTCCAGAGCACTTCCGTTCTTAAAACAGGAGCTGTAAACCCTTTCAGAACATTTTCGTTCTTAAAACAGGAGCTGTAAACCCTTCCAGAACATCTGCGTTCTTAAAACAGGAGCGGTAAACCCTTCACGAGAACTTGCGTTCTTAGAACAGGAGCTATAAACCCTTCCATAACATTTGTGTTCTTAAAACTGAAAATGTAAGCCTTTCCAGAGCACTTCTGATTTTAAAACAGGAACTGTAAACCCTTCCAGAGAGCACTAACGTCAGTTAATATTTTCAGAGTACTTGTGAAGTTAAAACATGAACTGTTAATCCTTTCAGAATATTTGCGTTCTTAAAACAACAAATATAAGCCTTTCCAGAACACTTGTGTTCTTAAAATAGGAACTGTTAACCATTCCAGAACATTTGCGTTCTTAAAACAGAAATTGAAAACCTTTACAGAGCACTTCCGTTCATAAAACAGGAACTGTAAACAGTTCCAGAGAGCACTGACGTTTCTTAACCCCTTCAGAACACTTGCATTGTTAAAACAGGAACTGTAAATCCTTCATAATCACTTGCATTTTTTAAAACAGAATCTTCAAAACCTTCCAGAGCACTTACGTTCTTCAAAGATGAACTGTAAATCCTTCAGAGAAGATACGTCTTTAATCCTTTCAGAGAACTTAGATTGTTAAAGCAGGAACTGTGAATCCTTCTAAAGCATGAACCTTTTAAAAAAAGGGAACTGTAAATCCTTCCAAAACAGTTGCGTTTTTAAAAAAGGAACAGAAAATCCTTTTAGATCACTTGTATTGTTAAAGCAAAAACTGTAAATCTTTCCAGAGCACTTGAGTTGTTAAAACAGGAATTGTAAATCCTTTTAGAACATTTGCGTTCTTAAAATAGGAAATGTAAGCTTTTCTAGATCACGTTCGTTCTTAAAATAGGAAGTGTAAACCCTTCCAGGAAGTACTAACACCAGTTAACCCATTCAGAGAACTTGCGGTGTTTAAACAGGACTTTCAGATTACTATGTTCCAGGAACTTTAAATTCTTCCAACACACGTGCGTTGCTAAAACAGGAACTTTAAATCCTCCAAAAAAACACGTGCGTTCTTAAAACAGGAACTATAAATCCTTCCAGAGCACTTCTGTCATGAACTTTAAATTCTTCAAAAGCACATACGTTGCTAAAACAAACACTGTTAACCATTTCAGAATATTGCGTGCATTTATTATTGCGATTTTTGAAATAAGGACGAAAATGCGAGATTTATTATTGCGATTTCAGGGAAATCTTCATTCAGATAAATGCATCAGATATCAAAATGCGAATTCTTATTATTGCGATACTCACCCAGACGCATTATTCGCATTATTAAAAACCTCGCAATAATTTCTGAATTTACAGTAGTTGATCTTTCATCGTCTACTTCCTCCTCATCCTCCTCTTCCTCTTCATCATCATCAATGCTATCTTCACTTTCAGAACCATCATCATTTTTTTCGTTATCAATAGCTTCATCTAGATAGCTTTCCAACAAAGGTTTATATTTCCTGATGGCTACTTTAATGGCTTTCTCGTAGTCCATGCCATCGTTAACTAATTCTGTAATCATTTTCATGACTTTTCCATGCAATTTACCATTTTGTAACTGTAGTAAATACTCAACCAAACTGCTATATCTCGACCAAAACTGATCCATATCCTCGTCTTTTAGTTTGCGATTGGCCTTACTTATTGCATGGTCTTCATTCATGTCACCATCCATGTATTTATCAACTTTTTCTTCCCATATATCTTCATTTGCCTCTCTGGCAAGTTCAGCTAATTTTATAAAAGCAATATCTTCTCCATCTTCTATATCAATTTCGTTTACACGAGACTTCTTTAAGGGAATGTCGTCATCCTCGTTTCCCCTTTTTCTTTTTAAATCATTATTATCCGGGCACCACTTATTCATGTGTCTAGCTAAATCAGGAACGCTTTCAAAGACTACACCGCAATCATCACATGAAGGCATGATTTCTCTCTCGTCTGGTAAATACGTCTGCTCACTTTGAAATGTTTCTTCAAACTGAGGTGGTTCTAGTCCTTTTCTGCTAATATACTCTTCAGAATTACCTCCACCAATCATGTTCTTGTTTTCGAATATATTAAGTTTTAGTCTGTCGTCTTCTGGTGTATTATGTTTCAAATCAATGAATAGGCTCCCATATGGTCGTTGTGTCCCCTCTTTGTACTTATTCATGAATTTCTTTGGGTTATTAGGATACATCTGTCAAGCAAATATGGCTGGCCCAACTTGATCACGTGGGGTTTTGAATAGGACTATATACTGGCTATTGATGCTCATGGTTCGACTCTCGTTTCTCTTCGGGAACGCATTTTGCATTATACAAGCTACACTCAAGTTACGGTGATGACTTCCCTCGACAAATAATTCGCACACATCCTTACTATTGGTGGCGTCTCTCATTAAATTGTCTAGGATTATTAAACTTGGATATCTAGAGTCAATGAATGAGTCATTATTCAAATTTTCAGGTAAACCTTGAACAAACAAAATGTTCTTAATGGTCTGCTTTATTTCACTAAATAATGGCTGCCACCGTTTATCACACCATATAATCCTATCAGGTGATGGTTTGATCATAGTCCGTGCTCGCTCCAATAATGTTTTCATCCAAAACTTCTTACCTGAACCAGTAGGTCCAGCCAACATCATAGTGAATGGATGATGTAGTACCACATGTGGCATCAGTGGTGGTGGTGGCTAGTCAGTATCTTTTGTTATCATAAGGGGATAAGCCAAGTTTTTTGATGGATATATTATATAACTTGTGGTCGTATGAACGGATCTGTGTCATGGTAGACATGTGGATTTCTTTATTGAATAATTTTTGTTTATAATGTTCGTGTTTTGTGTCATGTTTGATCACACTCTTCTTTATACCCTTTGCTGTCTTCTTCTCACAGATTTGTTCATTCTCCTCATATATCAATGAGTACATCTTCGACTTGAGACCAACGAATTCCTGTATGGGGATACCATGTGTTTCGTCCTTCATCTTTCCTAACACCTTTTTATTTAATGTGTTATAAAGCCGATGTTCAGGGTTATACTCTGACGTATCAAACAATAGGGACGAAAGATACCAGAGGGACAGTCAAACTCATAGATCGAAAACAAACTGACAACGCCATGGCCAAAAATAAAAAGACAAACAGACAAATAACAAGTGTTTGTCCTCCATCCTATCTTGATATATATCATCAGTGTTGATGCTGTAGCATAGCGAGTCAGTGTCCGTAAACAAGAATGTTGCTCTAGGCCCATATTTATCCTTCATATAATTGTAATGAAAATAGTACATAAGCGTCTTTGACAAATCGAGTATACTGAATCCCACGTAGATGGGTCTGTTTAAGTATCATCGTTGTTTCAGCATGTGAACAGCCACCAAGTCGTCGTTGAATATTTTGAAGGCATGAAATGTTGGTTTGCAGATTAGTTTTCTGGCCTTTGATTGGTCATTCAAAAGTTTTATATCTGTTCTCTTCCTTAAATTTTCCATTGTCTTTCCAAAGACTGCATTATTCATGAGTTTAAAAAAATCCTTTTCGAACTCGTTTATTACAAGCTTTCTCTTCTCTGTGTTGAAATCAATATATGTCTTTAACCAGGGTCGTTGTTCAAATGTCATGACTCTATGGATCTTTGTTAGTCTCATTCCAAGTGATAAGTAGAGTTTTAAATTTTTGTAATGTACCACGTATTTTTCCTTTGGATATAAATTTGGTATCAATTTTTCTGTCGATGTTCCTTTTAAGTTTAAATCGTCCAATAGCTTTTCCGCATAGAGTGATAACATATCATTAATTTTGTAACCTTCAATTTTTCGTGGGCGAGTGGATATTCGTTGTGGTCGTCGTGAAGTTCCCTTGGATATTCTATGTCAACTTCCAATATATAACCATTTTTATTGTCATCTGCAATGTCACTTATGTGTAGGTTCTTAATTTCGCATTCGTTTAGCCATCTGAAACCTTCAACTGGAAGTGCCTGGGACTTAGCCCATCCGTATAAGTTGTTGTCATCTAGGTACATTACGTGATTATTGGGTTGATTTTGGTCGTAGTTTGGCACATGTTTGTTGTTAGATTTGGCATGACGATGGGATATCATTAATTTCTTCCCCCTCTTAAACCTTTCTCTATAAACAAATGCATATCTACGTCAGTGAGTAATTCCAGCTTGACACCTGTCATTTTCAAGGCAGCCTGTCAGGCGAAACCGGGTGACGTATAAAAACGTGCAGCATCCAGTCCATAGTAGTTGGTCAGATCTCTCTGAAATTTTTCAAAGACGTCAGCTAATGCAAGAACGTCTGATAGAACGTATAAGTCGTGGTACTGTCCAAGATTCTGTATGTTAAACAATTGCCAAACGTGTTGTGCATGTGCATAGTCCATTGTTGTTATACATTCTCCCGATAATGTACTGTAAAAAGCTTCAATCGGTGGCAGTTGAGATTCTAAAAACTTTGCCTCAGAATCAAAGTACTCGTAAGGGTATACTTGTTTTCGCAGAAGCAGTTGTATCTGTTCTTCTCCAAAGTGGCTTGTCATGTGTCTAAATTTACTTGCACCTTCTTTTGCAAGGTTTTCGTCGAGTTTTTGTAATGACGAAGACATGAACTGGAACGAGTCTATAAAATCCATACATCCCAATGAAAAAGAAATATATTTTTCCATATTATTAGCGATACAATTCAGCTGCTTTCCTTCAACTTTTCCAATAACTTGAATGATTAAATGACTATCATATCCTCGCAGATTGTGAAAAACAACTGGAATTCGACCTGTAAACTTATAGTTGATATTACAGTCGTTATGAGCCGTCCCTCTAAATTTTCCAGTCACGTGACAATGATCCCTCACTCTATTGTCTGCTAGTTCTTTTTTTACATATGTGACAATGAGTTGCCTTCTTAAACGATTGCCAATCACTCCCAGTCATTATCATGGGCTCGCAATGGTTGAATCTTTGTTCTATTTCTTCCTGTTCCTTTACCATACACTCCACAAATTTATCAGCAGCATCGGCACCGCGATATACTACTGGTTCACTCGAAGTTTCAGGTGTAAGACCAACGACTTTGTATGCAAAGCCACATGATACATATAACGTAGTCTTTTTCGTCTTTTGATCACACTCGTTGCTATCTAGTATTGGTTCTTGAAGACATTCAAAATCTGCATAAATTATGTATGGCACCTTCAGCTGTTTACGTATATCTTTGTAATGTAACCACTTATTTTCTTCAGTAGGAAGTTCGATTTTCTGTGGTCCGTGGGTTAGGCAGTTTGGTAGGTGGTTGTTTAATATTCTTTCTTTTGTAAATCCGTGTAAGCAGTATGGACAGTGATAATGTCGTGCGCAATGACTATGCTGGTCCCCTAACAACCTATTTACATCTTTGATCCAGCAATAGTGTGATGTTTTGCTATCTGATATCATGATTTGATTTACATGTTGTTCATACCGATGTTTCGTAATGTGTATCGGGAATACATCACCCTTTTCGAATCCAAAGACATTAATTGATATTTTGTTCTGTTTTTCGAACTTTGGAATGTCGGCCAATTTTACAGAAAACATGATGTTTTCAAAGTTCAAGCTGGATACGTGTTCCTTGTACTTCCAAACCCGCTCTCCATCACGTTTCGCTGGGTACATTGCAGCCAGAATAGACCATATGAAACATTTGCTGTCCTTGTTTTTCACATTAATAACGGCATGTTTTGATCTGAGCTTGATCGGAAGTGGAATATAACTTGTCGCTGATATTCAATGAAAGACGTATACATCTTTTTGTTAGATTCCTTCAATCCTTCATCTATATCCTCCAATTTTAAACTTGTTTTGCATTTTCCCCGGAAATGTGGCTCTGCTGTTTCTATGGCATCTCCTTTTCGTCTGCTCATTTTAACCTTCATAGATAGATACCTCTTCAATTCACCTCTTTCTTTAATTTTACGCTTGATGACATCTTTAACATCATCATACTGGCTTTTCAGGAATGACATTGGATCCAATTTATTCAATCCTTTTGCATCGATAGTATGTGTTTAAACGGTGCCATTGAGCGCTTTGAAGTTGCATGGATCCGTCTTTTTATGTGTTTCTGTACCAGTCATGGTAGCACCACCACCATTTTGGATTGGTTGTTTATCATGGTTTCGTTTATGATGTTGGAAGTTGTCTATTCTTGAAAATACCACATCGCAGGTGGCGCAATGCCATTTCGTTCCGATCTCTTTTGGCGCATTAAACTCTCTTTATGGGAAAACGATTTTCCGCATACACTACATTTGATTGGAGATTTTGCCATCTTTATTTTTTTCGACGCTGGTTCCATCTTTTTCTGAAAATTGAAAGTTTGCTCAATATTGATAAAGCATTTTCATTTTTATTTTAATTATTCATCATAATATGATACGGACAACCAGTCATTATTCATATCAAAGGAGCCTATCGTCACTGGTACTCGCCCACGGGTCGGAAAAACGACTCCTCAGTCTACCGACCGTATGGGTTCCCAGTCTTGATACTGATATGAATAACGATCTGATTGATATTCAAGAATGTTTGACTAAGGCTTTCGCCAAAGTAGTCACCGCCCGTCAACATTTCCGTCACTGGAAACAGAGCTGCTCTCGCAGTTAAGCAAGACTGCAAAGGTTTTTGTCGGAGATGTCTTCCTGACTATAACGGAGCATGCCACATGACACTTCCTCTCCATTTTAAGCTAAATGACACTGCCCTAAGTCACTACACCTTACCAGTGCATGAGACTGCTTCAAATGTTCGAGAACTTAAAATTGAAATAAAGCCCCCCAACTTTTTCCCCCATTATTTTGAAAATAAGCATATGTCTATTCCATTTATTTGTTTTGGTAATTTATTCAAAGAAAAAAAAAAATAAGCAAGATGATTATTATTGTAGCGATACAAGTCTTAACTAAATGTTTAAAGTCGTTTATAAATTGATAATCAAGCATACACAATGATACAATACCTTTATTTTTCTTTAGAAGATTAAGAAAATATTTTGTGTGACTTTTCTTTTTAATAGTCGCGATAACAATGGTAAATGATTAGATTTTCAGTGTTTTATAGCTAACTGTCGATACCTTGTGGAAATCCCCAATTAACGTAATTTGATTGGTTAGTTTCGAATTCGGCAAATTTTTTCGATCGATAATCAGTTCAGTCTAATTTACCAGTTGTAGCGGGCAGACGTTGTTTCCTTTTCTCCTGTGTACACTATCTTGAAATAAAACCGCATTTCAAAAAATAGAAATAACAAGTTTGATCAAACGGAAATGAATTAATAAGTTTGTTCTAACGGAAATGAATTTTAGATTTAGGACAGTTTGCAAAATATATAAATACAGGAAATATCACAACTTGATATGTCTACATTAATGTTCATTCGCTCGTGTACATAAAAACATCAGGTCAATGAGGACGATCGAATGTGTTGACTTATATACATATATTATCAGTCAGGATTTTTTATAAGAGAATTTCAGTTTAAAAGTGAATATTTTCGAGGAAATAATAAAATAAGTTTTCAATTTATACAATATATTATATGATTAACGGAGGGATGATAGTTGAATTTTAAACAATAGACAATTCCATTATAACAGTATGTATCATCAAACACACTAAAATTAAATACTTGATAAATCTCATATTTGGAAGAATAATACTATTTAATTCTCCGACACGTACCGTTGCGTATTAAAACGTGTCATGTCCGTATTAAACCGTGTCGTACCGTAAGAATCCGTATCACTCATGTCGCCAAATAGCCCCTTTCTTTCTTCACCCGTGGTAGATACATCAAAGCCCGTAATCACACCGCTGTGCATCCGTATCGGATTCGTAGCAGACTACGGAAACTGCATTTCCGGGATCATCCGTGAGATTTAATCCGTAGTGGAACTGGCGAGGTGATCCGTGAATCTGTGACATAGGCATGAACGGATTGAAGAAAAAACACTATCCGTTCGTCGTCCGTTCGCTCTATCCGGTAAGGTGTGACTGC
This sequence comes from Mytilus californianus, assembly GCF_021869535.1. Taxonomy (NCBI): domain Eukaryota; kingdom Metazoa; phylum Mollusca; class Bivalvia; order Mytilida; family Mytilidae; genus Mytilus; species Mytilus californianus. Next base: position 3,144,323 of record NW_026262723.1, read on the forward strand.
GGCTTTAAAGTTGGATGTATTTGGTGCAGTAATTTCAGAGGAGATGAAATGTTATAGCTGCAAAACAACAAGTACTATCTTTTCGATTTAGACTATTTTAGATATATCCAGAATAATTTAATTAGTACGGACTGATATTTAAGTCTGGGGAAACGTGATTTTAAATAGTTGTAATTGGTGTTAAACTAGATTTCAGTAACTGTCAATCGGTACTTTATCTTTTTGATCGTTGTTTTTTTATGTCTTGTGTCTCCGCAATGTAACGAATTAAGCCATTTTCAATTTATCTTGAAATTTATTCTTATGTTTTAATGTTTTGTCACTTTCCCATGTCAGGGGGTTGTTGAGTACTTAAAACATATCTAACAACCCAATCTTAACTATGTGCACAATCTATGTCAGGAGCCTGTAATAATTCATTGTTTATTGTTTGTTTCTGTCAATCATATATATTTGATTTTCGTGTATTACTTTCTACATATGAAATTAGTCCATTGATTTTCTCGTATGAATGTTTTCATTATGTCAAGTCGGGGCATTTTTATAACTTACTATCATCGCAATATAGTATGTGCTCGTTGGAAATGGTCGTACGTTGACCTATACAAACTCGCAAAAGTCCATGATTGGAAAATAAAGAATTTCTATTTTTATTTCTAATCAATATATATAGTTGCTTACATGTATGTACGTCATTTGGTCTGGTGTAGATAGTTTTCTCATATGCAACCATACCACACCATTCTTGTTTTATATATTAACAGTTTCATGGTTGAAAACTGCAGTATTTCTTGCATGCATTTTGTTCAAGACTAGTAAAACCAGTGAAACATTGTAAAAGATATATACATAATTTCGTGTTCAAAATGACCGCGTTTGCTTTATTTGATAGGGAAAATACCATTTATATATAATATGATAGCTCTTTTTTTTCCTAACTCTAATCTTGTGTTTAATTTATAACTTTTTTACAAGATGTTCCGCCAACCGTACATTATCGATAATATGTTGGACCATTTTTGTTTGCCTTTTTGTTATTTTTATATCAATGTGTGTTTTGTGTCTAGTAAGTGGATGTTTTTGCTGTTTTTTAAAGAGTGTATTTCTATGTAAGGCTGTTGTCAACTCCACTGTTTTAGGTTGGGAGAGGGTTGTTGTTGAGGACTCGGACACATGCTCAATCCCGACACACACTATATAGATATAAGATGTGGTATGAGTGCCAATGAGACCACTCTCCATCCAAGTAAAAATTTATAAAAGTAAACCATTATAGGTCAAAGTACGGTCTTCAACATGTATATGTTCCTTTCGTATACCTGGAGCATGGAAGTCAGTGGATTTTTGTTGTGCATTTTTCGTGCATTAACCAGACCACAGAAAAGCATAAACTTTCTACGGGACGTAAAAATCATTTTGTGATCTTTGATCGCAGTATCTCTAGAATTTATTTAAGCACATCGGTGGCTTCTATGGTTTTCTGCTGAGTATTGTTTCAACTGTTTTTAGTGCTATTTTTAAAATGAAGCGAGAGAAATGATATTTTTAAAATTAGAAAGATGTGTGTATATCAATTGAGCTTTAATTGGCTGGTGATGGTGATCTTACATTTCAGTAAAATGTAAAAAATTTTGAGTCTGTACAATCTTATTTCAGAAGTACACAACGATTCAAAATATCCATTTAAAACTGTTACCTATTCTAACATCGGACTCGGACTTCTTTTTAACTGAATTTTACTGTGCGTATTGCTGTGTGTTTGTTTATTCTACATTGGCTAGAGGTATAGGTGAGGGTTGAGATCTCACAAAACATGTTTAACCCCGCCGCATTTTTTTCGCCTGTCCAAAGTCAGGAACATCTGGCCTTTATTAGTCTTGTATTTTTTGTTTTTTGTTTTTTGTTTATTTGTTTCGGAGTTAAGTCTGACGTCCATTTTCACTGAAGTAGTTCACATTTTTGTTTAGGAACCAGTTGAAGCCCGATCCGGATGCAGGTTTTTCTCGCTGTGTTGAAGGCCCATTAGTCGCCTTGGGCTGTTTCTGCTCTTTGGTCGGGTTGAGAGGTATATTCGGTTATAATTGTCCCATTGGCTATCGTACCACATTATTTTCATATTAATTATAATATTTGCAAAAGCTATTGTTTTTATTATTTACAATTATTGTTAGCATTTTAAGGGGAGTTATTTCAGTCATCTGCTGTTGCATACCCGAAATTTGATTGTTTTATAGACAATTTTTTATATATTTTTCGTCTGTTGTGTAGCCTAGGTAAAGAACAAAAGTATCCATGTATATCACAGGCACGTGTTTCTATCAGTAAGAAGGTCGACTATCAATATTTCTGACAACTTTTTTTTATATAAATATACCCTTATACCCTTTCCGTATCTTTTTTAATAGAGTGCTGCTACCATTTTTACTAACAGCTACGGATTTCGATAGTTTCAAATGCCTTAGTGGATAAAATCATAAAAACAAACTTTTTAAATATTTCAGCCGGAGTTATTATGATTGGACAAACAAGCACTCCCTGTCAAAACGCGGCCATGACAGAAGACACCTTTTAAGTAGCGTCAACAATTAAACATTTGATACACAATTTAATTTGCTCATGTTTTTCATATATCATAAAGAAATGGTTTGGGTCCAGATTTTTCTGAATGCTATGTTAAAATAACTTGTTATAGATTTACTTTGTAAGTAGATAGCACTCTAAGTGAATTTACCCGAAAAGAGAAAACAAGTTTTTTTTTGTAGAGTAACAGAAGTTAATAAATTTAAGATAGCAGATCATAAATGACACGTGTACACAACTACAAACATTTCAGTATGGTCTTCATTTAGGCAATATCTATGTATTTTTTGGTAGAATAAAGAAAATTTCACTCAAATAGCATACATTTGACTTATACCATCTTCATGTTTGCATCACATATGCCTTGCACATTTAAGGCATGAAAGTTTATCCTACAAACAAAAGTCTTTTCATCCTCTACTAGTATGGAGGATATTGAACGACTGACCGATGACTAGCTTATCCCATGAATATCTCGAACACGAAGCCCCCCTTTGCATAATACATAAGGTTGTCAATACGTGGAAGAAAGGAGGTTGCCCTTTCAAGGCGTGGTACATGTAAAAGGTTATCTGAAAACTCAAATATGCTCTGTCTATCAAGAAGGTAGCGATATCTGTGTCATTTAAATTTTTCCCTGAAAACCCTTTCTCGGCTTAAGGCTCAGCGTCAGTTATGTCTCAAAATATGCAAGGCGACGGCCATCTTCGATATAATGATCTCTTTGCGGCAGGCTTAACTACACGCAATTAGCGTTCGCGATTTACACGCAATGTACGACCATCGCAAAGTACGATTGTTTTATGAAACGGTATTTTAGCGGCGTTACGTTTCAAACGATCAAACGTAATCTAACGATTGTTTTATGAAACGGCAGCCTGTTCTGAAAGGAGTACAAGTCATGTTTTAAAAACGGAAGTGCTTATGAAAAATTCACAGTTCCTGCTTTAAGAACGGAAGTGCCCTGGAAGGATTCAAATTTCCTGAGTTCAAAACGGATGTGCTCTGGAAGGATACACAGTTCCTGCTTTAAGAACGAAAGTGCTGTGGAAGGTTTACAATTCCTGTTGAAGAACGGAACGGTGCTCTGGAAGGGTTTAAAGTTCCTGTTGAAGAATGGAATGGTGCTCTGGAAAGACACATTTTCTGTTGTAAAAACGCAACTTCTTTAAGATTGATGTGCTCTGGAAAGTCTTACATTTCCTGTTTCAAGAACGCACCTGTTCTGAAAGGTGTTTCAGGTCTTGTTTTAAGAACGAAAGTGCTTATGAAAAAATCACAGTTCCTGCTTTAAGAACGGAAGTGCTTATGAAAAAATCACAGTTCCTGCTTTAAGAACGGAAGTGCCCTGGAAGGATTCATATTGCCCAAGTTCAGAACGGGTGTGCTCTGGGAGAATACACAGTTTCTGCTTTAAGAACGAAAGTGCTGTGGAAGGTTTACAATTCCTGTTGAAGAACGGAACGGTGCTATAGAGAGACTTACATTTTCTATTGTAAGAACGCAACTTTTTTAAGATTGGAAGTGCTCTGGAAAGGCTTACATTACTTTTTTCCTGTTTGAAGAACGCGAATGCTCTATTAAGTCCTGGAACAAAGTTCCCATGGGAGGGTAACATAATGTTAGTGCTCTCTGGGAGGGTTTACAGTTCATGTTTTAACAACACAAGTGCTCTGTAAGTGTTGAAGAAAGTAAGTGCTCTCTTCGAGGGTTTATAGGTCCTGTTTTAAGAACGTAAGGGGCCTGGAAAGACTTACATTTCCTGTTTCAAGAACGCGTTATTAAAACAGAAACGATAAACCTTTCCGGAGCACACTTATATATATATATATATATATAATTAGTTCCAGGTACTGTCAATCCTTCAAAAGCACGTGCATTCTTAATTTTAAAAATAGGAACTGTAAACCCTTCCAGAACATTTGCGTTCTTAAAACAGGAAATGTAAGCCTTTCCGAAGCCCTTCCGTTTTTCAAACATGACCTGTTAACAATTTCAGAGCTCTTGTGGTAGTAAAAGATCGAAGAACTGTAAATCCTCCCACAGCATTTCGTTCCTGGAACTGCAAAATCCTTCCACAGCACATGCTTTCTTAAAACATGAGCTGTTTACCCTTCCAGGGCGCTTGCTTTCTTGAAACATGAGCTGTAAACACATCCAGAACACCTGAGTTCATCCCTGTTTCTTGATGGGATATGCATTACACTTAATTCTAATGTGTTTTCTTTTTCAGGCAAATGTACATAAATATTTGAATTTTCAAATAATATTTCAAGATTTTATAAAAATAAAAGTCGAAATTATCAAATTCTAAATATCAAAATTTAAACTTAATAATAAAACGGTACTGTATTTTAGTCCGTACACCTACATGTACAATGTACATGTCGATCTCGATCCGTTAAAAAGATTGAATAAATGTATTGCACCTTTGTACATTGATTGTTTGATTATTTGGTTTGTAATGCCACTCTCAGTCCACTGGATATTTCGTAGCGATCATTATTTACTAGTATTGGTCAAGGAAGTCGGATATCCCGGAGAGAACCACTGACCTTCGGTATGAAAACATGCAAACCGAGTCAATTAAGATTGGAGTCGAACGAACCAGCTGCCACGTGCGGGGTTCGAACTCACAACCTCATAGTCTCGATCATCCAGCCGCTTTATTTTTCAAAGTATAGCGTCTGGATGACAAGTGATATAGAAATGGTAATTTATGACAATCGGAATAGTATCGGCTTTTTTAGCTTGTTTAAATGGTTAATATCAAAGACGAATAACCAAGAAGTTGGTTATTGACTTCGGAAGAAATTACATTACGATAATATTATTAGACGTGTTAGGAAAGTCAATACGATTTTGGCACTGATGTTAAATACCAATACTACTATACTAGGCTATAGTGGGGACCATCTCAAAAAGCACAGAATGATAATCATTCATTATAGTTACCTGTATGGGTTTGTTTGATAATGTTGAGATGATTTTTAAACAATAAAATATTAACAATTTATTCCGCAATACACCGACGAGGATACAGCAAATCAACACGATCATTATTAATATTATTATCATAAAATTGCATTGTTTCATAGTAGTTCCCCCCTTTCTGACTACAAGGAAAATCCGCAAAGTGAATGAAAAAACACTGCAATCAAATCACATCCGAATCCATTTGTTTACTCTACATCAATCTTTGTTCAAAATGTTCGTTTATTTGAAATTTATTTAAAATATACTTTTCAGGTCGGGGCCTTTCATAGCTTTTATGCGGGGTGGGTTTTGCTCCTTGTTTTGGGCCATACGGTGACCTATATATGCCAACATTTACGTCATTTTGGTCTCTCTTGGATAGATGTCTACTTTGGCAATCATACCACATCTCCTTATTTAATATCATGTTTCTAGAATAGAGAAATGTGTAGCTTTAAATTCTAATAAAAGAACTAGAGATTTGTGTACTTGACAATTAAAAGAAATAATAGAATGTAAACAAAAGCGTATTCAATTTGATTATCTTTATTTTCTATGTTTATCTAGAAATGTCCCTTTAATGTAATGCTGAAAATGGTCAATATCTAAAAAAAAAATGTGTGAATTATTTATTCTAATTCACATTTTCCCTGACATTTTCTTTCTATCAACTTTCGTCAGTTAGTTTTTCGGACAGAAGAGGTTATCGAATTCAGTTTTAAAAGATTACCACATTTGGCACTATTCAAGCATGTTAAATTTACGTTTCGGTGAAGGTTCGAAAGTTTTTTTCTTGGTATCACGGCTTCCCAATGGCGTAACTAGGTCATTTTTAAGTGTACGCCTGGACCTCGGTGAGAGGTCTGAAGGTCCCCAGCGGGTCCAGGGCAGAGGACCTTCTGGTATGGGTTCGAAGGGCGAAGCCCCCGGAAGCTAACAAGTTATCGAGAAAGCGATACCATTTCTGTCATTAAAACACATCAAAATCAACATACTTTACTGTCTAATTTGATGATTTGTCTTATGTTTAATTTATTTATTGTGTTGATTTGGAATCTAATGAGAGAAAAATATCAATACCAGTTACTGTAAAATATGTTTAAAAAGAGATGTGGGGTACGACAATCAATCGACAAAAAATCCAAAACTTTAGAAACAGTAAAAAAGCAAGTCTACATTTCAATGTTGTCGTTCTATTTATTTTGACCTCATCTAGTTTGCTTCCCTTTTTATGTGCAAATTTCGTTAATGGACACATGAAATAATAATTTTCACAGATGGTCAGGTGTAAAATGAAAATTCGCAAAGGGTACCCTGTGTCTCGCCTTCGATTGCTGCTGTCAGTGTAAAAGTGTAATGTTGACTGTAAAAATATAATCCATTTATCAGTCATATATCGGATTTAAAAATAAATCAAACTTTTTATTTAGATGCTTTTTTTTATCTTGAAGATTAGCTTCTACCCAAGTTTTTAACAATCTATGAAGGTTTAAAAATTTATCATTTCAAAAAAATTTAATCCCAGACCGTCTGTTAATTGCCAAAAAGTATCTGTCAGTATATTAATACTGAAAAATGAAGTAAAAAATATGCATTTGTACTTTTGCGGCTTCAGACATTATCATAAAAAGCTTCTGCCAAAGTTTCATAAAATTCGATGAAGGTTTGACAAAGTAACTGATGTGTAACAAAATTTAACCTCAGACTTTATACATTGTGTAACTGCAAAAAACAAAGTCTTTTATCAGTAAAAAAAATAAAAATATATGTTTATCATGGATAATTTTTTTAGCATAAAAAGCTGCAGTCTGTCCAACTTCCGTGAAACGATGCTCAGCAAGACAACCTTATTCCAAGAATTGGCATTAACTTGGAATTGGATTTTCCTCCAAAACGTGTTATTTTAGGCGATAAGATTTATGCGAACCGTCAACCAATTGTTACGCACTATAGGAGACACCATTTGAGACAAACACCGCGAAGGGAAAAAAGAAAGTGCAAAAAACTAAATAGAAGAATTTTATCAGACGTTTAAAAACATTTAGGGTTGTCGGAACTTTGTGGAGACATCCAAGACACGAATTAAATCAAATTGTTGAATTGTGAGCTAGACTTGTTGAGAGACAAACTGAGTTATTTGACTATCAAACATATTCTACTCATATCATTGAATGTATATATTTGGACTTGTGGCCGTAAAAATCCGTCATTCCAATTCTTAACCCTTTAATATATTTTTTTTTCGAAGTTTTGTTTTGCCCTCCTTGTAACACAATTGTGTTCCATACGTTAATCATCAGGAAGTAACTAAATACAGCAAATCCGAAACGATTACATGTAACCTTTAGACACTTAATAACAATCTGTACGAATATTATAGACATATACCCTGCAGCCAATAAATGACCATGTCTTCTGTGAAATAACATGTATCCGTCAGGGGTTAATTGCATAGTTTGACAATTAACCACAGACTAGTATTACTCCACAACCAGACTACTACGTAACCGGCCTACAGCTATGGACCGTTTGTATGGACCACTGAACTATATAAGATCCAGCTTTGGACTCGAAGGGCAGATAGATTCGTACAGATAGATTCCGACAGGAGATTCGGCCAAGGTCTCCCCCCTCGTGGGTAGGCTGGAATTAATTCACTAAACATCCGAATTACTCAGTCAGGACCGAACAGTTATACCACTATACGATCACGTGTCCGTGTGACGATATGAACATTCGAACAATTCAACTTTAAAGACAGTTGTGAACAATCGAACATTTGAACTTTAGAAGCAGTCTTAACTTTGTAATTACATAATAAAATTTAATTATCCACTTACTGACTTCGTTACATCCTCAATCGAACAAATACAAATGAATATATGAAGATCTATACGAAAGGCCCATGCACGTCTTAAAATTAGGAGTCGACTTTAACTGTTCGCTTTATATTGTATCAAACACACCACCAATTGCATTTTGAGAAAGTCCACACTTAAATCTTGTATCGGTATTGTTATTTAACATCAGCGCAGTATTGATATCCCTTTCCTAACACGTCTATTGAAAAGTCCGAGTGTTTCGATTGTTGTTTGGATTAGTTGAATGACGTCGTTTAAAGCTATTTTTATTTGTTTGTGACGTTATACAAATCATGGAAAACACCAGACAGCATGGCTTGGCCGCGAAGGAAAATAACAACATAGCCAACCTTGGGCTTGGTAAGATGTTATAACAATACAAACTGTAACATAAATTTCAATGCAACCTGATACATTGAGTAGTTATATTTTTTCATGCATGTCCGTGCTATGCAAACGAGTTAATAGTTATACAATTAAATGACAAATTTTGTATTGACCTGTTGACTGCATGGGACCACTCGAATAGTCGTACATGCTATAAATACAATTTGGAGTTGATATGTAGTATCTTAAACTTTATAAATATTTGATGAAAAGGGGCTATGACGCCGAAATATGACCTTCATCCAAGATTAGATTGTTGTATCTATCTGTATAAGGGAGTTTGCATCTTGATATGTGTAAAAAAAGGGGGAGATTCACAATGATGTACATATTCAAAGGAGGGAACGCAATCCAAAACCATAAGTAGATTAAAAACAGACAAAGTGTATCTAGAAGATGCCATTTTGTATATACACCAAACGGACAAAATGTTCTATACTCGATTTAAAAAAAAACGTATGCACTTTGCTTAAACAATACAGATTAGAAATTGGACACGTTGTTATGCAAAATAAGGAGATGCGGTATGAATGCGGCATTCCCAATGAGAAAACTATCCACCCAAGTTCAAATGAAGTGGATGTGGACAATTATGGTTAACTGTATGGACTTCAACAATGAGAATGGTTTGGATAGAGAATAAAAACAGGGACTGTGTCAAAGAGACAACAACCCGACCGAAGAGCAGGAAACAGCCCAATGCTCCAATGGGTCTTCAGTGCAGTGAGAAAATCACCCTTCCGGAGGCGGGATTCAGCTTGTCCCTAGACACTAATTTATACAATATATTTGTATGATGTTTTTTTCTCAAACAATAATGATGATTTCTGGACACAGATTTTATGTGATAAATATGTGATAAATATCAAGAATTAAAAAAATATAATGTTCAGGATATTCATTGTATCATGCTTAAACAGCTTCAATTTTATAAGAATAAGATTCAAAGAATTTTTTTTTAAATACTGAAGTATAAATCAGTATAAAAAATCACAGTACCAAGAATGTTGGGTAAACATTATTTTGACAGCAACCACAAAGGCAAAAAAGGTACACAGACGTATATTAAGTCTATAAAACAAAAATTAAGAACAACATTGTTGTCAGACATGTCAGAGCATTAAGATTTGTATTAACAAATTAAAAATCATATAAACAATTAAACAGTAAGTTTTCTCGTTTGAATTGTATCACATTTTTTATGCCACGCCCTTTTATAGTTGACTATACGGTATGGAGTTTATCAATATTGAAGGCCGTGCAGTGACTATATTTGCTCATATCCACATCATTTTAACTTTGGTGGGTTGTTGCCTCTTTAACAATCATTACCATATCTCCTTATTTTTATATAAAGGTTCACAAGAGAAGATATTGTTCTTGTGAAGCTGTCCTTTCTTGCATACTAATACATGATGAATATTAAAATTGTAGTAGAAATGATGGAGATCTGAAACAATAAATCAGTTAATTAATAACAATCATAAGGATATTCCTCTAGAGAAGTAGAATACACTTTTGAGTTGTTGGTTTTTTAACAAGTTACCATGCAGTATGGGATAAATCCTATTCCATCTTCTCCATGTGCATGATACAAACATGCATTCAAAGAGTATTGGGTTTCATGAATGACTGGTTTTAAAAGTTCTGTATTTCCTCTATGGACACGGGGGTAACACTGGCACAGTGGTATTGTGTGAAGGTTGGTTCATAAATTTGTTCTTCTCAAAAGGATTAGGCGATACTATTCTGTCGTTTGCAGTTTATTTTGTAAATGAAAATTGAGTTGGCTCATTGTGTGATCTCACTGATCTGCAAGTAATAGCTGTTGAGGAAATTGTTTTACATTGCATTCTTAGTATTTGTATTAGTTTTCTTTACATAGAAGTAACTTGATGTGTGTTTTTTGTAAGGTAAGTGTATCCTGAGACTGCTATAACACATATAGTATCGGGTTTCATGAATGACTCAGGTGTATTAGATATCTGAAAAAATACATAACTAGGACAGCATAAATTATAACAGGAGTTTCAGAAATGAGAATAATGGAAAAAAAATAAGAAAAATGGACCAAAAAATAAAGAATAGAGACTAATGGTGTGCTACAATATATAAAATAAAAAAAGAAAAGTGGTGTGCTATAATGTGAACAATAGAGAATAATGGTGTTTTATAGTATAAAGATAAAAGGAATAACGTGGTGTGCTATAATATAAGAATAGATTGATTGCTTGGTTATAGTCTAGTGGTAAATATATTGCATACATGTTCAGGACGATTAGAAATTAACAATAAATATAATAAGTATAACAATGAAGATGTGCAAATGAGACTACTCTCCACAAGAGACCAAATGACACAGAAATTAACAGCTATAAGTCACCGTACGGCCTTCAACAATGAGCAAAGCCCATACCGCATAGTCAGCTATAAAAGGCCCCGAAATCACAAATGTAAAACAATTCAAACGAGAAAACTAAGGTCCTGTAATAGAGGCCGTCCGGGATACAGATCTGAGAAATTATGACTGCAACCTGCAAAGTCAGAAATTTAGCCTTTAGTACAACGGTCCACTTACGAACCCCTCTCATAGCGCACAGAGAGCGTGGTACCCTCTTATACACGAGTGCTATAACATTTAGAACAGACATTCACGTTCTATTTTGGAAAACTTGGACTGATCTTGTATGAGCATTTACCAATTCAGTTTTTTCTTTTTTTTTAAATGTACATGTACAAAATTCAAGTCAAAAAGGTCACCGTTAGTTACAGTTTATAATCGTTTTTGTAGAAATTTAAGCTAGACAAGTAGTTATAATGATAAAGTCTTTTAGATAAAAATCATGGCAAAACAATGATTAAAACTTATAAGTATTTTTAATCAACGAAAAATCTGAATAAGTACGGTGTACAGGTTTATTTTGGCTATAGATCTTAAATAAATGTTTATAAACCACTGAGACAAGAATACATGTGAAGTGGTATTGGAAGTCGTTTTATTTATTTGACATAATGTATCTGTTAAAAATGCATATCACTGTCAAGTTGGGCATCACTGCGTGAGCTACAAGAACATAGAATGTCAGTTTAATAATCACATATAAACACTGGACACTTTTAATTTGCAAAACACTCATTTGCAAATCCGCCGCCGCCTCTCCTTAGACCTACAGTGTCGTGTAAATAACCAAAATGTGCGGAATTACATGGGATTCAATAATTTCATTGCTTTTCTGCTGTTATTATTATATATATTTTGTAATTTGATTTAGAAAAACATGGGATTTTCAATATCCCATGGGATAAGGCAAATCCCATGGGATTGACCATTATCCCATGGGATTTTGGTTAAATCCCATGGGATTTTTTGGGGTCCCATGGGATAATTGTAGTCCCATGGGATTTTTTTTGTCCCATGGGACAACAAATATCCCATGGGACTACAATTATCCCATGGGATTTTTAATATCCCATGGGACAAAATAAAATCCTATGATTCAAATTATAAATATACAGTAAATAAATGTGTATGTTACAATGAATTCTGTTTGGTAGTAAATTGTTTTATGATGAATCTTTTTAGTTAAATATCTTTTTTTTTTCCTTGGAAATGTTAATGCAATTATATTGTTCTATAACTGTTCAAAACTAAACTTTTAAACAACAAAGCAGATAATGTAAGTATCAATATATGTTTATTTATGAATTCTAGAACACTTTTTTGAAACACATATTTTCCCATTTGAAATCAATGAATACTCTATTAATAGGCTTAACATACTAGTAGCTTTTTACATAAATCTATTTTTTTTTCAGGATATCCCTCCACCCAAAAAATTAATAGTTTCTTATCATCCAGCATTGTGTGATCGTAATGTATAGTCCACTTTTTTGCCATTCAGCACAGAACATTGTCATTATTGTGGTTTTAATATCTTTAGATATTTAATAGAACTGCAATTCATTGGCTGAGTGATGAAAATAATAACTGATCAGACTTTTGTCTTTGAATTTATTTTGGTCTTGTTTCTGTGTTTTCTCCTTCTATTCTCAGTGATGAATTCCAATCCTTCTGAAAAAGAACCAATAAAATCCGAAGTTATGGATAATAAAAAATTGTATACATACATGTAGCAAGAACATATGATTTTCAATAAAAATAGCTATGCGGTATGGATTTTACTGATTGTTGAAGGTTGTCCAGTGTCATCAGTTGCTAACCTCCTACATCCTTTGGTCTCTGATGGACAGTTGTCAAATTAGCAATATACCACATCTTCCTATTCTAATATTATATAACAATCAATTTATGTATTCTTCTTTATAACATTTGGGTATTTTCCCCAGTTATATATATATAGATCAATGTTAAAACTTTAGGCAATTACAATAAAATTCCATTTTTCACAAGAATTTGCAATATATTATACAGAAAGCCAACAATAGAAACAGCACTTCTTTAAGCTTCTGAAGTTCTGAAAGAGTTCCACTTGTGTTTTATTTCAATTAGAAAATACATTGAACTCTTTGACATGTTGGAAATTATAACATTGATACAAAAAATTATATTTGGTTTTTTTTTCTTATTTTTGTGTTGTTCGGTTGCTGTCTCATTTTTATATATGGTTATACATATATCCTAAATCTTCTTTTTTAAATACTTAATCATTAATACACAATGTAGTAAAAATGGGATATTTTTTATTTTGATAATCTCAAAACATTATTATTCTATCAAATAACTTATTTCCAAGTTCACAAAACACCAATGTGTCAGATATTAATTTTAAGACATGTATAAACATGATCAACAAGCAGTTGACAGGATGTCATGCAAAAATCTCACTAATATTAAACTTTCACAAAAACTCCATACTCAGCGAGTACTATTAAAGTTCTTAGTACAGGACAAATTCCTAGTACAGGACACAATGCCTGGCAAACACTAGCATGTGTCAATGTCTAGTCAATCATGTAATCAGGCTCAAAATCTTATTTTGGCACTGAATTTAAAAATTCACCACATAATGAACATGTGCATGAAATTCAACTTCATGGTAAGCTATGTACCTTAACCTAAAACTTTAACGTAAGAATGTACTATAATTTCACATTATGACATTTCTATGTTCAGTGATCCATAAAATCAGGGTAAAAACAGTAAATGTGGTGTTTAATGTATACACAAGAGTGCACACACTGAAATGTTGCGCCTTCTTTACTAATTATTGATATCATGTTGATAGTCCTAAATATAAAGCTTTACTACAACTATCACATAAACTCAACATGATCCAAGAAAATGAATTCAAGGTCATATAAACCTGACAAGAAATATATGTACACCTTACAATCATTCAAATTACTAAATACAGTTGACCTACCGGTATTGCTTATAGTTTCTAAGAAGCAGACTTAACCAAGAAAACTAAACATTGACCAATGAACCATGGAAATGAGGTGAAGATCAGATGAACCATGCCAGGCAGACATGTACAGCTTACAATCCTTCCATACAACACATATAGTTGACCTATTGCTTATAGATTAAGAAAAACAGACCAAAACACAAACACTTAACACTGAGCAATGAACCGTGAAAATAAGGTCAAGGTCAAATTAAACCTGCGGGACTGACATGTACATCATAAAATGTTTCCATACACCAAATATAGTTGACCTATTGCATTTAGTGTTAGAAAAAAAGACCAAAACTCAAAAATTTAACTTTGACTACTGAACCATGAAAATGAGGTCATGGTCAGATGACACCTGCCAGCTAGACATGTACACCTTACAATCATTCCATACACCAAATATAGTAGACCTATTGCATACAGTATAAGAAAAACAGACCAAAACACAAAAACTTAACTATAACTACTGAACCATGAAAATGAGGTCAAGGTCAGATGACACCTGCCAGTTGGTCATGTACACCTTACAGTCCTTCCATACACAGAATATACTAGACCTATTGCTTAAAGTATTTGAGATATGGACTTGACCACCAAAACTTAACCTTAAATATAAAAAAGAAGATGTGGTATGATTGCCAATGAGACAACAATTCTACACAAGAGACCAAATGACACAGAAATTAACAACTATAGGTCACCGTACGGCCTTCAACAATGAGCAAAGCCCATACCGCACAGTCAGCTACAAAAGGCCCCGAAATGACAATGTAAAACAATTCAAACGAAAAACTAACGGCCTAATTTATGTACAAAAAATGAATGAAAAACAAGTATGTAACACATAAACAAACAACAACCACTGAATTACAGGCTCCTGACTTGGGACAGGCACATACATACAGAATGTGGCGGGGTTAAACATGTTAGCGGGATCCAAACCCTCCCCCTAACCTGGGACAGTGGTGTAACAGTACAACATAAGAACGAACAATAATAAAATGCTCCGCTGGGCACAGCTTGATACGACCGCAGAGGTCGAACCCTGAACAGTTGAGGCAAGTATGGACACAACATTCAAGCTTGATACAGCACTGAATTAGGATTGTGATAAAATATTTGACACAGCATAGGTTTCTGACACAGAATGAATGTGGTCTAAGAACTTAAAAAATTTTAATTTACCTATTCAAACCATATCATAATTATTTGCTTTTATATATAAATCAGAAATAACCAATTTAAAATGGAAAATTTTAAAGTAAAAAAAAAGGAAAAAAAATCCCCCCCCCCCCAATTTTTTGAACCCCCTTATGATTCATCACCCCAAAACTCATTAACAGCCTTCCCTTTGTGGTATTGTACCTTGCAGTACAATTTCAGAGAGATTCATACACTGAACCATGAAAATGAGGTCAAGGTCAGATGACACCTGCCAGTTGGTCATGTACACCTTACAGTCCTTCCATACACCAAATATACTAGACCTATTGCTGAGATATGGACTTGACCACCAAAACTTAACCTTAAATATAAAAAAGAAGATGTGGTATGATTGCCAATGAGACAACAATTCTGCACAAGAGACCAAATGACACAGAAATTAACAACTATAGGTCACCGTACGGCCTTCAATAATGATTCAAACACTGAACCATGAAAATGAGGTCAAGGTCAGATGACACCTGCCAGTTGGTCATGTACACCTTACAGTCCTTCCATACACAGAATATACTAGACCTATTGCTTAAAGTATTTGAGATATGGACTTGACCACCAAAACTTAACCTTAAATATAAAAAAGAAGATGTGGTATGATTGCCAATGAGACAACAATTCTACACAAGAGCCCCTAATTCCTAAAATTTTGAGGCAATTACCCCCAAAATCAATCCCAGCCTTCCCTTAGTAGTATGGTACCTTGCAGTACAATTTCAGAGAGATCCATACACCTGAACACAAGTTATTGTCTGGAAACTAGAAAAATGCTTATTTTTGGCCCTTTTTCCTAAACGTTTTGGGCAATTACCCCCAAACTCAATTCCAGCTTTCTCTTTGTGATATGGAACCTTGTAGTACAAATTCAGAAAGATCCATACACTTACACACAAGTTATTGTCATGAAACTAGAAAAATGCTTGTTTTTTGCCACTTTTATGGCCCCTAATTCCTAATATTTTGAGGCAATTACCCCCCAAAACCAATCCCAGCATTCCCTTTGTGATATGCAACCTTGTGGTACAATGTCAGAGATCCATACACTAACACACAAGTTATGTCTGGAAGTTACAAAAATGCTTATTTTTGGCCCCTCTTTGGCCCCTAATTCCTTAACTGTTGGTACCATAACCCCCAAAATCAATCCCAACCTTTCTTTTGTGGTATTGAACCTTATTGTAAAATTTCATAGAGATCCATTCACTTAAACTAAAGTTAGAGTGCGAAAACCAATGTGTCTTTGGACGACGACGACACCGACGACAACATCATACCAATATACGACCGCAAAAAAATCAGTTGAAAGAGGCTTAACTCATCAGATGGATAAAAATACAAATACTACAAATACAAGTGGACGTGGCCGGGTACTTGTACATCCAAACAACAAAAAGACACTAAGTACAGATCTGAGAGTACTCGCAGTTACTGACAGCTAGTACAAAGCCACTAACAACTAATAAAAAAAATCATGCATCTAAGACTAAGTTCTTGTTCACTGATCCATGAAATGAGGTCTAGGTCAAGTGAAAACTCTCTGACGAGCATGAGGACATTGCAAGGTACGCACATACCAAATATAGTTATCCTATTATTCATAATATGAGAGAAATTAACATTACAAAAATTCTGAACTTTTTTTTCAAGTAGTCACTGAACCATGAAAATGAGGTCAAGGACAATGGACATGTTTCAGACAGAATTCGTATCATGAGGCATCTATATACAAAGTATGAAGCATCCAGGTCTTCCACCTTCTAAAATATAAAGCTTTTAGGAAGTTAGCTTACGCCCACTGCTAACGCCACCGCCATAGCCGCCACCGGATCAATATCCCTATGTCGAGCTTTCTGCGACAAAAGTTGCAGGCTCGACAAAAATACATGAACATTTTAAAGTACTAAATTTTGAGTATATACATGTAAAACCACAAGTTACTAACTGAAGTTCATGGTGAACTGTAACCAAAAACTTAAAGTGAATACAATTTAGAGAACGACAGATGGATGCACAAACATTATCATAACAGAGCATAAAACTTACCAAACAAGATGTTTTACATTTATCCTTCAGAAGCAGGAAAACTGAAGTGTTTCTTTTCTTTCTCTGCCCTCCAGGATATAAACTTCAAATTCATTCATGCAAAATATGAAAATCTGCAAAAGTAGAACTTTGTACCGCAGCTTATCCACATTTTGACTTTTGAACTGCATTGTTCTTTTCATCTTGCTGGCAACCTAAACATAAAAAAAAATGATAAACACATAATTCTGGATTAACTTTCTGTATTTATTTTTGTTGGTACAAACAATTTTTTCCAACTTTAAACTAAATCTGCCTCTGCTTTAAAAATCAACTGAAAACCATGTATTTATCTTAATTGAAAACAATTTCTCTCATTTGTATCACCCTGTTATTATATATAAATTTTATTTTTTGTTCCTTTTTAAAAATAGGAATGGTTCAAATTCCTCAATAATCATGATAATTCTAGTCAGTCAATTAAAAATGTATGAATAAATTATTTAACCTGTATACTATCATGACTATTAATATAAATATATTTCATTTTTGATAAAAACTAGGCTCTGTGTTGAAGACCATACCTTGACCTATAATGGTTTACTTTTATAAATTGTGTGACTTGGATGGAGAGTTGTCTCATTGGCACTCATACCACATCTTCCTATATCTACAAACAGATTCTATGGGCGAGCAGACATTATACCCTGGAGGTGGTTTTAAAAAAAGCATACGACTTAGATGTACCATAAGCATGGAAAAACAATTCAGCAGTCAGTTTCACAAAAAAACTTACAAATAATATTGATAGTAATTAAGTCATGTACAATACAGTATACTTACGATAAATTGTAAGTTTTTTTTTTTGTAAAACCGACTCAAGTATACTTATAATCAATCTTAGTCGTAAGTATTAAGTATTATTCATCTTTTGGATAATTTGTTGGTTTATTTTATGAATATACAGTGGCAGATCCAGAACTTTTCATAAGGGAGCGCCGGCTCCAGTCATGCTTCAGTGATCCCTATATAATCAACCAAATTTTTCCCAAGAAAGCCCCCCCCCCCCCGCATCAGCCTATGATATATGTTTATATATCTCTCTGATATGCCATTCAAATCAAATGTGTATTAAATAAAACTTTACACTAGAAAAGTCATGGATAGTTACTCATTTGGGAAACTTACAAGTCCACAGCATGCCGGTGCCTGTGACTGTGTTCAAAGTGGTGGGTTTTCACCCTCGTTGTATTGCGGAATAACGATTTAGGCAAATTGAGAAAAACATCATGTCTGTGGTTGATAATAGTGTGTGTGCATTAATTTAATTTTCTATACCTTCTTATTTAATATTTTTCCAATTTTGAGTACTGACGGCAAGTGTTGTAACCAATGTCTTGAGACCAATGTGCTATTTACAAGTGCGATCGAGAAATGCAGGGGAAAGAAACTTATCAATTATGTTTATTCTTAAGACAAAACTGAGCCGCCGTAAAAATGAACCGTGTCGAGGAGGTTACTGACACGTAATAGGGCAGAGACATATTTACACATATGTGTATATATGTCTCTGTAATAGGGTCATCCCTCGAGAACATTAACTAGTACATTGATAGTTTACTATGCAGTCAGTATCCCGAAAAAAAAACCGTATGGATGCAAAACGCTTAGTGGTTTCGGCTGACTACTAATACGTGCACTTTGTCTAAAAAATATCCCAGCAGCGTCAAAGTTGAAGTCAGGATCTTGGGGGGGGGGGGGGGGGGGTCTTCTTTTTCTGTGTTCTTTATTTTTTTTTTGCTATATTTCTACAAACTTACACTTTTTGCTCATTACTCTCTTTCCTCATATTTTAGCATTTCATTATTCTTTAATCTTTATTGTTTGCCCGTTATTCTCTATTCTGTTAACCCCCATCCATACTTAAGCTTTCGGTAGTTTATGTTATCCTATTTCTGTCTAAATACATTATTTATCACAAAACACAAACTTACTAAATAATTTTTTATGAAGTCCTCACCAGTTGCAGATCCAAAAAATTTCATAAGGAGGCACTAACTGTCATGCATAAAGAGGGGGCCCGCTTCATTGATTCTCTAAATAATCAACCAATTTTTTTCCAAAAAAGGGGCGGCCCCCCATGCCCTCACCTTAATCCACCTCTAAACCCTTCCCACTTCGTATCCTTGAATTCAGATTCAAGATCTCTCTGACAAAAGTAAGTAAGTAAGTCACATTTGCTTATATCAGGTTTTTGAATTGAACTGGCGGATAGTTGTTTCATTACCAATCGTACCACATCTCCTTATTTATATATATACGAAAGCGTTATTCATATTTTTTGGTGTATTGGTGAATGTGTAAAGATGCAGCAATTGTAATACATTTTAAAATACAGCACAAGAGATGCAGATTATATAAAACCAATCTCACTATACAAATCCTTGATAAAACTTATAAGTCGAAGACATACTGACAAACGCCATGGCAAAAACTTAAAAACGACCAAATGACGTACAACAGTATATAAAACTTGACTATAGCATTTAAAACACATAAGAAGCACCCAGACAGTCAAACAGAAATTAAAAGAATAAATAATTTGTAAAGATTTTCAACTAGGCCTACAGCTATATTTTCTTATCGGCTAAACATAGGTTCTGGTATTATGTGATAAGTCATTTTTTCATGCAGACCCAGTTTTATTGATACCTTGAACTTAAAGTGGTTTTATGCATATCAGCCCAGATTATGTGTGTAATTTTATTGAACAATTCAACAATACACGTTCTAAACAGGTTAAATTCAATTTAAAAATTTACAAATTCAGATCTACTGGCATTCAACACCCAATTACTTACTTGCTGTATATTGCTAACTTTGATTGTATATTG
This sequence comes from Mytilus californianus, assembly GCF_021869535.1. Lineage (NCBI taxonomy): Eukaryota > Metazoa > Mollusca > Bivalvia > Mytilida > Mytilidae > Mytilus > Mytilus californianus. The sequence continues at coordinate 3,164,678 of NW_026262723.1, forward strand.
TCAATCCCTCCACATCGTGAATACGCCATGCGAGGTGTTGGATAAGTTTGATACAGGGTGGCGGCTTCGAAGCGTAGAAAAAAATCCAGGTAAATGAAAGTGTAAAATTGTGTTGTCGAAAATTTTAAGTACTAAATTCCTAAATTTGTACTTAACTCCGTTCTACGGGTAACATGGTTGTTTGATATGAAAATAGGATAAAAAGCATCCGGAAAAATTAATTATCACGTTATAAGTATTCGTAAATGGATATGAAAAAACTTAACAAGGAATAAGTATTGGTAAACGGACAGAAAGTCGCAGGACAAAGGTTTAGATTAATTATTTTACAATTGTTTAAATATATGAGAGAAAGTTCTTGACGAATTGACTTTATTTATAGATAAATGTATTTAGTTGAGGAAATGATTAATTCGCCTTCAAATAGTTTTTTTCTATCAATAACTTGTAAAAAGGAGACATTTTTGACAGCATGACTTCAGTTAATTACCAAACCACTTTTGCAGATTGTTTTCTTAACAATCATTGTTCATATTAATAATCAAAAATAAATTTTGTTTACAAGTCCGTTCCCTTTTAAAAATGTTTCAGAAAAATACTGAAACGTTTTTAAAATTAAGTTTATTCAAAAAAAATATCCCAAAACTGAATCGTGACTTTTTACTTGTTACTTTTTGTTGAACGTTCTAAGTGTCAATCCTAGCAAACAAAAATTTGGAAATAAAATCGATTACAATGTAATTTTATAGAAGGAAAAAGGGGGGGTTAATGAACAAATTATTACTATACACTCACATACTTCTAAAAAGATTTGCATATGTAAGCTGTCTATATTATAGATAATGTTAAATTATTTCAGGAGTTTCAATTAATTTAGGAGAAAAAAAAAGATTATAAACAGTTTAGTTTTCAACGCCTACTACTACAAAAAATAGTGATTCTTTTTGTAGATTTGGTTCTTCAGTTTCGACTCAAAATTTCCTATTGTAATTGTTAGATGCCAAATATTTAGGAGAAGATTGTATTTGTACTTTATGTAATTGTGGTGATATTGGCGACGCGATTCATTATATTATAGCAAGGATTTGTAAAAATCCTTGATTATAGAATGTTCGGCAATAGACGAAAGTAGACAAAACCTATTTAAACGGGGTTTTGATCTCCAAGGACGCCACATTTTACATCGAATAAGAACTATATTTGTTAACGTTTTCAAATGAAATAACTTGAATTGAAAATTTCCCGACTATGTGAAGATTTCTTATATTTCTAAATGGCTTCAATTATTACATACAAAACGAAAAATTTATTTAACTTTTTTTGTAAAAACAATATTCATGTATTTTTATATTTTTTCCTAGGAAACGTGTTTTTTTTTGTTTGTTTGCAAAGTTTACTTGTATGTGTTTATAACCACCACCAATCAGTCCTAATTATTAAAGATCAAACGTTGTAATCAAAATGATGATTGGTATTGAATATGATCATCGGTCATGCATGACGTATCCCAAATAACTTCTTTAATGTTGGTTTGATTTTATCAAAACCAAAATTATAAGATCAAATATTAAATTATCTATCGAATGTATACCCTCAACGCTCACTAAAACATATATACATGTCCTGAGTGACTTTTTATGTCATGTCTGCACTCAGGAGGTCCTGAGCGGTTTTTAGACGTACCGTTAATTTACAGGCATATATTTGAAGCTGTTCTTAATTATGTACATTATCTATAGGTATACATATATCAGACAAAAAGACTTTCCAATGAACTTAGTTCTAGTTATCTTAGTTCCTAGTCACAGGCATTTGTCTCAGAAAAAAAATGTCCTATATACTTTTAATGTTATATTAAGCAGGGACTTTCTACACTATGTTAGTATAGAAAGTCCCTGTATTAAGGTATATAGGAAACAAAATTCTGAGACAAGTGCCTGTGGTCCTAGTGTGAAATAAATCCACTGGGAATTGGCCTTTAAAAACACATCTATATATACGTTTTCTCAAGGGTTTGTACATGTAAAGTGAAATTATGTTTACTCAATGCGTAGTTACATAAGTTTATTTGCTACTTTTTTCTTCTTTATTTTATATTAATGATTATTTTTTTTTAATTTTAACATTTTTTTCTTCGAAAGAATTGTAGTGTTGCAATAGGGAATGGACACAGATACTTAACTACATTTAACGAAAAAAAAATTGTGTAATGTCATCAATCTGTATTACACATAGACAGGATGTTCTCTAGAAAACTATGATATTTCTAATACGTTATACACACCCCAGGGTACACGCACTGTCGTAATGGAAAATTACTGCATGCTTTAATTACCTGTAATCAGCCATGCAACAAATCAGTTGACTGACCATGTCATTACAGTTTAAAAAGTTTTTCCTCAGATCAAAACGGAATATTCATTTTAACTTTAAAATTTAAAACTTTAAAAAGTAAACTTTGATAGAATTATGACGTTAAAGAATTTAACAATTTAATAATCGGATTTTCCCAAAGATTAAGATACAATTATATTTATTATTCTGGGACTGACAGATATATCACAGGCACTTGTATCAGAATTTTTTTCCTATATACTTTTATTAAAGTAAATAGGATTTTTTTTTCTGAGACAAGTGCCTGTGAGATATATACATGCATAGGTGCCAGACATATATAATTGTAAATCAAAATGATTTACATAATTACTGGGAAATAATATAATGTTTCAGTTATGTTGATGTCACAAATACACATGAATTATTTGATGATGCATGATGGAATGTCTTATCTAACTGCATGACGGTGACCACAGACATATATATATATCCATTTACTAATTCTATAATTTCTTGAGAAAAAAATCAGGAGGTAAGTCAGAGGGAAGTGAAACAAACATTTCAAGCTTTTATTAAAAATTGTTGGGAAAACAATAAAATACGACACTGAGTTTTGAAAAAAAAGTTTATGATTGGTCTTTATTTTTTTTTAATAGAGATAGAAACAATTTTTTGTCCCAAGAAAAAAAAACAATGCCCCCTTTTTAGCCAAACCGACACACGCCGATAAATGAAGAATTCCAAGTAGGGTCACAAGGTCACATTTTAAAACTTTTTCAGTCGCCCAGTCTCAAAAAGCAATTTTGACTGGCATTGTTTTTAGTCGAATTATGTTTTTGCAGGTCAAGTTGCAAAGTGGCAGGTCGCGATCGGATTTGACAATGTCAAGTTGACAACGGTCCTAAAAAATATCCGAAAAAACGTTGAATCAAACGATATGAACCTACGCAGTTTTATATTATAAGACTGACACACACCAGTGTGCTAACTGTGCTGGGTGAGGTGCTGTAACTTGATATACATGTATCATTAAGTTACAGTACTGTTAGAATTTGCCTGCCTTTTTACAGGGTCTTTCTATACTAACTGTTAGTATAGACTGCCCCTGGCTTGAAAGTATGGTTCTCTGCTCATCAACGGGTGCGTGATTAGCAATTTAAATATCTTGTAGCAGTAAAATACCTCCGGGGGGGGGGGGGGGGGGAGGGGCACTTCAATACTTAATTGATAGGGGGTGTCGCTAGGGTTCTGTTACCCCACCCTATTCATATAATTTAGATCTTAAAAATGTATTATACCTTTTCATATATTGCGAGGGTAAAATTGTAACCTTTTCCCATATTGGTTGGTTTTCTTGGGGTGTGTTGGAAAAGTGGAATATTTAAGGCTAAGATTCTGTATGTAATGTTTACTTACGGCGAGACTTTCGGCTGTGAAAAAATGACAGGGCTTTTCATATACAAGTAATTGGAACTTTATCGACCTTATCATATATTTCTGATAGTTTTCCCCACCTATTCCCATATTTTCAAGCTGGAAAAAGTCATATCACCTTGTATATAGGAAGTGCCCCCCCCCCCCCCCCCCCCCCGAGTAAAATACACAAATGTATAATACCTTAATTCAGGAGCATAGTCTGTCTTTACCGTAAATAACTTCGAGATTAATATGTAAGTTTACTTTGCTAATCGATGTTCCTGTAATTCAGATTTAAATTTATTTGTGAGACCCCCGTCACTATTTATATTCACTCAAAGAAAGGGGTTCTCCGTTACTGGGAAAATCCAAGGACGTATTGTGTTAGTTATACGTCCTTGGAAAATCTTATCTGATTCAGGATCAATTTATCGGTTACACTCCCCTACCACCAGTGATTCTTTGTGAACTGACATTCTGAAAAAGGTATACTGTTGACTATCAATTTGCATGATTAGTTCCAGATGTCGACTCGGACTACTGCAGAAGACAATAATTCAGTTCACTGATTTAGATTGAATAGTGGTTCGGTTAATCCCCTCTTCCCCAAACAAGTAAGAATTAGGTTACATCTTTTGGTAGTCCAAATAATTATGACGTCTAGCAAGGCTATTTTATTATTTTTATGCCCCCGCTGTAGCGGTGGGGGCATTAAGTTTTACCCTTGTCCGTCTGTACGTACATACGTCCGTACGTCCCAAAATTGGTTTCCGTTCTCTAACTTGACTTTGCCTCAACCAAATGTTAAAGTAAAAACTTATACACAATGCTTATTACCACAAAACACAGATCAAGTTTGAATTTTGGTGGCGTCACTTTAACCGTTCTAGAGTTATGCCCCTTTATAAATGGAAAAATTGCTAAATTTTTAGTTTCCGTTCTCTAACTTAAGTTTGCCTCAACCAAATGTTATAAAACTTATACACAATGCTTATTACCACAAAACACAGATCAAGTTTGAATTTTGGTGGCGTCACTTTAACCTGTTCTAGAGTCATGCCCCTTTATAAATGGAAAAATTGCAAAATTTTTATTTTCTTCTTAAAATCAAGTAATTTTTAAAATTGGAATTATCTCCCTTTGTCCATTATTATAGTTGAATCAACTACAATCAATGCTTTATACAATGCAATGTTTAATTTTGACTTCCACTGATAAAACACAGATCAAGTTGAATTTGGGTAATGTCACTTTAACCATTATTGAGTTATGCCCCTTTATAAATTGAATGATTGCAAATTTTTAGTTTCCATTCTGTAACTTAAGTTTGCCTCAACCAATCATTATGAAACCTATACCCAATATTCATTACCACAAAACTAAGATCAAGTACAAATTTTTTGTTTCCGTTTTCTAACTTTAGTTTGCCTCAACCAAATGATATGAAACTTATACACAATGCTTATTACTACATAATACAGATTAAGTACGAAATTAGGTGGCGACAAATTACCATTCTTGAGTAATGTCCCTTTATAAACATAAAAATTGCTGAATTTTTCGTTTCCGTTCTCTAACTTTAGTTTGTCTTAACCAACCAAATGTTATAAAACTTATACACAACCGTTCTAGAGTTATGTGTGTTTACAAATAGAAAAATTGCTGAATTTTTAGTTTCTGTTCTCTACTTAAGTTAGCCTCAACCAAATGTTATGAGACTTACACACAATGCTTATTACCACAAAACTCAGATCAAGTTCAAATTTGGGTAGCGTCACTTTTACCGTTCTTCAGTTATGTCCCTTTATAATTTTTCTATCTATCTATCTTCATATTTCCGCACTCAGTCACAACTTTGACTATTACGTGCCCAGAAAAAAGTTAAAATAGCCTTGCAAGACGTCATAATTATTTGGACTAATCTTTTGGCAAATATGGTCGTACCACAGGGGTTTGTTACAATTTGCCGGGTTTTCTATCCTTACGAACCCTGAAAAACTTACCAGGCCAGGTGATAACAAATCTGTCTCCCCTTTTTATCCCACCAGAAAATCAAAAGGTTGTCTCCTTACACCTACATGACAAAAACATATACAAATATGGTATCATTGCCAATGTGACGGCTCTTCAACAGAAACTTAAACCGTAGAAGTTAACAACTATATAGGTCACCGTACAGATTTCAACAATGGGCTAAAAAGCCAAACTGCGTAATAAGCTACAAAAGGCTAAAATAGATAGACGATATCCGACAAGGGTAGAAATGTTCAGAATGTTGAAAAAAAAATCTACTGTCCATTTGCATCAAAACTAGCAGCTGACTCATAGGAGTTGTTGCCTTAAATACAGATTTTAACCATTTTTTTTTTCTTCATATTTCTTGAATTTGCCTTTTTATCTCGAAAACTGTAATAATTAAAGAGAAACTTAAATCTTATTAAAAAGTTATTGCTTTTCAATGATGATTTTGATCCAGTTTTTGCAAAAACTTGGAAACTTTAATTCTTGGGTAAACTCCTTATATTATACTGCCTGGTCTCGTGGTAGCGTGTTCACCTCACGTGCAGAAGGTTGTTTATTTTGAACCCAACCGGGTAAAACCAAAGACTTTAAAGTTGGTATTTGCTGCTTCTCCCCTTAGCACGCAGTATTATTAAGGAGTAAGAGCAAATACTGGTTTGTTCAGAGTCAGAATAATGTGTCAAGGTAAGGTGACATGTCTCTCCGAGAACTAGTTTAAGAGATAAATTGTCTGGTCAGACAAATATAACTAGTATAAAAAGTCCATGGATACAGAATTAACTAGTATATTTAGTCCGATGTCAGTAATTTATGTCCCCAGACTAATTTTCCTAGTCCATGACATCACTATTCCTAGGTAATAACATGAATAAGGCCCCTATATTTGGTGAATGGAATGATTGTGAGATGCACAGTCTGTCTGGCATGTTTTATATGACCTTGACCTCATTTTCATGGTTCATTGGTCAATGAAAAGTTTGCATTGTTTTGTCAGTTTATCATGTGCTTTAAGCAACAGGTAAATTATATTTGGCGGATGTAACGATTGTAAGGTGTGCATGTCTGTCTGGCAGATTCATATAACCATGATGGATCTCTCTGACATTGTACCATAAGGTTCTATATCACAAAGGGAATGCTGGGATTGATTTTGGGGGTAATTGCCTCAAAATATTAGGAATTAGGGGCCAAAAAAGGGGCAAAAAACAAGCATTTTTCTAGTTTCATGACAATAACTTGTGTGTAAGTGTATGGATCTTTCTGAAATTGTACTACAAGGTTCCATATCACAAAGGGAAAGCTGGAATTGAGTTTGGGGGTAATTGCCCAAAACGTTTAGGAATAAGGGGCCAAAAAGGGGCCAAAAATAAGCATTTTTCTAGTTTCCAGACAATAACTTGTGTTCAAGTGTAAGGATCTCTCTGAAATTGTACTGCAAGGTACCATACCACAAAGGGAAGGCTGGGATTGATTTTGGGGGCAATTGCTTTAAAATTTTAGGAATTAGGGGCCAAAAAAGGGGCAAAAAACAAGAATTTTTCTAGTTTCATGACAATAACTTGTGTGTAAGTGTATGGATCTTTCTGAAATTGTACTACAAGGTTCCATATCACAAAGGGAAAGCTGGAATTGAGTTTGGGGGTAATTGCCCAAAATGTTTAGCAAAAAGGGGCCAAAAATAAGCATTTTTCTAGTTTCCAGACAATAACTTGTGTTCAAGTGTATGGATCTCTCTGAAATTGTACTGCAAGGTACCATACCACAAAGGGAAGGCTGGGATTGATTTTGGGGGTATTTGCCTCAAAATTTTAGGAATAAGGGGCCAAAAAGGGGCAAAAAACAAGCATTTTTCTAGTTTCAGGACAATAACTTGTGTGTAAGTGTATGGATCTTTCTGAAATTGTACTACAAGGTTCCATATCACAAAGGGAAAGCTGGGTTTGAGTTTGGGGGTAATTGCCCTAAACGTTTAGGAATTTGGGGCCAAAAAAACAAGCATTTTTCTAGTTTCCAGACAATAACTTGTGTATAAGTGTATGGATCTCTCTGAAATTGTACTGCAAGGTACCATACCACAAAGGGAAGGCTGGGATTGAGTTTGGGGTGATGAATCATAAGGGGGTTCAAAAAATTGGGGGGGATTTTTTTCCCCTTTTTTTCCTTTTTTTTTCTTTAAAATTTTCCATTTTAAATTGGTTATTTCTGATTTATATATAAAAGCAAATAATAATGATATGGTTTGAATAGGCAAATTAAAAAAATTTAAGTTCTTAGACCACATTCATTCTGTGTCAGAAACCTATGCTGTGTCAATTATTTAATCACAATCCAAATTCAGTGCTGTATCAAGCTTGAATGTTGTGTCCATACTTGCCCCAACTGTTCAGGGTTCGACCTCTGCGGTCGTATCAAGCTGCGCCCAGCGGAGCATTTTATTCATTTTATCAGATATAATAAGCATATGTCTACTTGTTGGTGTATGGAATGACTACAAGGTGTCATATAAAAATAAGAAGATGTCTGTCTGCCAAGTTTAATATTACTGTGACCTCATTTTCATAGAATATTGATAATATCAAGCAAAAATGATGAGCAAGACAAGATACAAATGATCCAAAATTGTCAGTTGCCTACTCATTATGTAATAGTAGTTATTGTCATTAAATGATAATGTTTACCCTTTTATGTGTAGGGCAAGAACATTAAAGATAAAGGGAAACTATAAACAAAAGAAATTATCAACAAAAGTAGATTTACAGACGTAAACAAAGCCTAAATGGTAAGTCCACTTCTATAAAAGTTATTGCCCTAGAATAATGATTATTATGAAAATAAGATGTGGTATGATAAATGAGAAAACTATCCACCAGAGTTCAATTAAGTGGATGTAAGCAATGCAATTACTTATTAGAGGCCAATGATGACCTGTAAATAATGACAGGCAATATATGGCAGGGTTGATATAAAAATAAGAAGCGGTACGATTGCCAATGAGACTTTTCTCCAATAGAGATCAAATGACATTAAATTTAACAAAATTAGTTCACTGTACAGCCTTCGACAATGAGCAAACCCTATACTGCATAGTAATCCATAAAAGGCCATGAAATATCAAATATAAAACAATTCAATAAGGGCATGCCGTCATTTAAAAAGGGCATTGTGTCTATCCATGCTAAACATGCTTGGGGGAAACACCATAAAGATGAAAGCTAAGTGCCTGATTTTTGCACAAAACAATAAACAAAAAACAAATATGATATATAGCAACAATTGACAACCACTGAATAATAGACCCCTGACTTGGGACAGATACTTACAAAATGTGGCATGGTTTAACATGTTTGCTGGCGCCAAATCCTCCTCTAATTAAGGACAGTGGTGTAAGTGTCAGTTCAATATAAATACTATAAAATCAGTTGAAAAGGTTTTTTTTCTGCTCTTAGGTCAGGTTATTTAAGGAATGACTATAATATTTTTTCTGTCTATGAAGAAATAACATCAAAAATGTGGTGCACACTGAATAACCCGCGTAGCGGGTTATTTTAAAGTGTGCACCACATTTTTTATGCAATTTCGAATAGACAGAAAAAATATTACAGTCATTTCTTATAATTTAATTCTAAATTCCATTTTAAACCGGAGTTAACCATGAAAAAACGTTGATGACGTCACAGTCACATGACAAAATTATGTCTATGAGCTGATAAACAAAACAACGTCAGCCAATCAGAAGACGCGTTACATCCAAAATTAAATTATTTTGATACATTCCCATTTTTATTCTCAATTTTATTAACTCATTAGAATGCAACAAAGCAGAAAAACAGCTACCAAAAACACAGACCGGATGTGGCTGGAAATTTATTCTTTCCCTTTAACAAAAAAGACTCAACATACAGATCTATTAGTACTCACAGTTACTGACAGCTAATTCAAAGCAAATATCAACTAATAAAATAAACATTTAGTGAGCACCCAACCCACCCCTAACCTGGGACAGTGGTTTTAATAACAGCACAACATTTGAACAAACTGTAAACATTTGTTGCAATTGGCTTAACTCGAAAGACTGCAACAAGGCACAAAAAACAACTAATATGAAAACCATAGACACAAAGCACTGAAATAAGAGTTCTTACAATTTTAAATATTCAAATGAAATTTTTATCAAAATGTACATAAACATGATAAAAAAGCCATTTTATTGCTGTATTTCTCTTCATTTATAATTTTTGAGTTTTGTGTATTTGTAGGTCAGACATCTTGGTTTTCATGATCATTATTCAACAGGTCAATACTGAACAGCAAACTTAAAGTTGATATTTTTTCTACATAGTGTGACTTTTTTATTAATTTGAAATGGAATGTGTTTTTTTTCCTACATAAGAAAGAGGAAATTTCAACATAATTACTATAAACAAAAAGGAGTCATATCATCATGATCATAGATGCTCAAGAACTTAATCATGTAAATGCAACAATGTAATTATCAATTGAAAGAAGGGAGGAATGAAAAAATATATTAGTATTTTGTTGTCCAAATGAACTTGCTTTGTCCACTCATTTAAATCGCTCCATCCAATAAAGATGTACTGAGGAAGATTTTTGAAGAACAGATTGCATGAATGTTTTGTCTTAGAATTGTAGGAATATTGTAGTGGATGAAATAATTTATTTACTTGACTCTTATATAGTGGGCTGAATAATTGTTCATAGCAAGCTGAAACAAGAAAACTAAAACTTAACAGGAAAAGTGTTTATTTTATAAATTTACAAATATAAATGTAATATTATGAACACCACAAAGAAATGAGATTCAAATCATTTGCATATTCATGTATTGCAATGGAACTATAACAAAGAAAACTTTACCTCATGAAAAGAGTAAACTATTAACTGTGCTTTGTCAATTTATTCAGTCAGAATATGAAATATTTTTTTCAGTTCTATTTTTCATAATAAAACAAAGAAGACAAAGATTTCAAATCAATATTTTTTTCTTTTATTAAGACGTCATCATTTTATTTCAGTTAAAGGATTTTATTTTTTGACTTTAAATATTATTATATTTCCAAAATAATAATAATCTTTATTGTCATATAAACAAATTAAAAACATGTTTGTAACAAAATGAAAAAAACCAAATGACACTCATATATATATTATAAACTTTTTACTACCAAACAGAATTCATTGTCACATACACATTACTGTATATTTATAATTTGAATTCCATAAGATTTTATTTTGTCCCATGGGATATTAAAAATCCCATGGGATAATTATAGTCCCATGGGATTTTTTTTGTCCCATGGGACAACAAATATCCCATGGGACTACAATTATCCCATGGGACCCCAAAAAATCCCATGGGATTTAACCAAAATCCCATGGGATAATGGTCAATCCCATGGGATTTGCCTTATCCCATGGGATATTGAAAATCCCATGTTTTTCTAAATCAAATTACAAAATATATATAATAATAACAGCAGAAAAGCAATGAAATTATTGAATCCCATGTAATTCCGCACATTTTGGTTATTTACACGACACTGTAGGTCTAAGGAGAGGCGGCGGCGGATTTGCAAATGAGTGTTTTGCAAATTAAAAGTGTCCAGTGTTTATAGATATACTAGTACACTGCTTACTGTTTTTTTGGGGGGATAACGGAAGTGCTATTTATGGATGATGTTCTATATTTAAATTTTTGTTACGCCCCCTATAAATATCTGACCAGTCCGGTTAATCAACCCAGACGGTTTATTTATATATGCGTCTGGGTAATCGAGATTAACAACCTCAGTGTTGCCAAACTAGTGATACAGTAGATAAACAACTTCGAACACACCGCCACCGAGGCCCGCTACCTTTGAACATAAGTGTGTATACTACTGACTGCCTTTTATAAACTTTACTAGACTATGTCATCTATTTCAATTTTTATGTATAATAATTAATTCATATTGATATTCAATATTTTTTTATATAATTACTTCCTTTTAAAATTGAATTGATGATGCAGATCGGAATGTTGTTTACATTTTAAACTTTAAATAATTTATCTTCCAAATTTATTTTGTATGAATAGATCGAAATTCGAAACTGTAGAATTTCAACTAAAGTACTGTATCATATATCTTAGGTTTAAAAGACATAAACGTAATTGATTAAAAGTTTTTGTATCGCTTTACATAAAGGTAGACATTTGTGGGTTTTCTTGATTGTTTTCCTTTTTACAAGTTGATTCATGACAAGATTAGAATTTCTGTGTATCCTGGATATGATCATGGGACCCTGCATTCGCCTCTCTACCGACAGTGTTACGGTTCCTCCAAATTTTTTGCAATGGAGCAGCCCCGGAATGATCACTCTAGGCAGTTTTTGGATGAAACTATAATTTTGCCAAAATCTGTTGAAATCGCAGTTTTTTTGTATCTTTTATTATCTATAATGTGGTCAATTGTTCGGGGAAAAAAGCCAAAATGATATTGAAACTTCTAAGCACGCTTATCATTTTTCTTACTGTAAACATTAGTAAATATAAATGGAATTTTAGAAATTTGACTTGCTGTGAAATAAATTCAGGATAATTGGCGCTTTTTATTTGTCACCGAATTCCTTTTTGGGTACATATTAGTAACAGTAGTTTTCTTGATTAAAAAATATCAATATCAAAAACGTCGAAATGCACAATGTTACATGTAAAGCAACAATATGTCAAAAGTAAAATCACAAAAATACCGAACCCCGAGGAAATTCAAAAAGGAAAGTCCCTAATCAAACGGCAAAACCAAAAGCCCAAACACATCAAACGAATGGATAACAACTGTCATATTCCTGACTTGGTACAGGCATTTTCTAATGTAGAAAATGGTGGATTAAACCTGGTTTTAAAGCTAGCTAAACCTCTCACTTGTATGACAGTCGCATTAAATTCCATTATATTGACAACGATGTGTGAACAAAATAATTTTCACTACCAACACGGTAACAGTTCATACAGTTAATGGTCCATGTATTGTTTAAAACAGAAATTTAAGTAACAACAACATATTAACAACTGTTTTTTAACAGATTGATTTTTAAGAAAATCTATTATAATTGGTTTTAGGCTATTGGATGATTTTAAGACAATTTGAAGAACGTTATTAGTCGATTTTACATGCTTTATATACAAATGCACACATGTTGTTGAGGAATTTACTCAAACAAATTTCAGAAATAAAAGATTTTTTTTAGTTATATTTAAATTGACAAAATTGTATGGAAAATTCGTGACATGATATGAAAAAATCACTGAAGCAATAATTATGGTATAAATTATATTGTACATGACTTTTGTATGTAACAGATACTAGAAAATTAACGATACTTAATAGCCTTACACAGATGAAAACACGCACTAGTATATCAAATGGCTAGATTTCGTAAGTTTTGCTTCACATTTAATCCGTTTTAAAAGTTGAACGAACAATTTGAATTTTCGCCAATTGTGAATGTTATGATTATTATTTATATGTTTAGTGTCTTTTAGCTCGAAGAACCGTTTATGACTTATAATTCCAACTAAAAGATACAATCTTACACATACATATTGAAATTGGCGAATGTCTCGTCAATGAATGTAAGGATCTGTGCATAAGTTTTGTTTAAACGGATTAAATGACGTAAAAACTAACCAAAGATATTAGGCTAGATACATATTCTCGGTCTATAATTTGGGACATCAGACGCGTAAAAACTGTCTCAATGTTTCATCGAAAATTATTTTTTGAGCCACAATTTGATTTGATATCAGGTTTTTTAGGGTAAAATTAATAAATTGGATTAACCGAAGGATATCAAGCAAAAGAATTAATTTGTATATGAAAAACTATTTATAGAAGTTCTTCCATTAAGGATTTTTTTTAAATGTCCTTGCTATACAGTTTCGGGTGACTATAACTCTTCCAAACTCTATTTAAAAGACATTTTTTTGTCTCATTAGTTATTTATACATTTTGGTTAATTGTTCGTCAAAAACCCGAAATGTTATTGAAACTTTTAAGCACGCTAATCATTTACCTTACGTCCTGAATATGCATGAAATATTTGCCACTGGACGTTAAGCAACCAACAATCAATCAATCAATCATTTACCTTACTGTGAATTTAAGTAAATAAGATAATATACCGGTAAATGGACTTTTAGAAAATTGCCCTGCTTTGAAATAAATTCAGGCAAAAATGCGTTTTTGATTTGTCCAAACGAAAAGGGAATGTACGCAAATAGTGTATACTCGGACCAATTGGCCATACCTTTTTTATGAACTCTCAACTTCCCTTTGACCCCCTCCCCACCCCCAAAAAAACCCCAGTTTGTTCTATCACTTAGTTTATTAAAGAAACTCATCACACGATCCTTGATTTTATTTGTTGATGAGTTTATATCATTCTTCTTTCCAGTCTAATTACAGTCGTTTAAATAAAATTTAATGCACACAGGTGTAAAGCATAGATTTTAAAAACCTTAGGTAGACTGTGCAACGTGTGTTTGTATGTGTACTGAGATTTGTAAATAAGATAAGGGGCTTATCTCGTTCGACTTAACAGGTAGTACATATATTTCTTTCTTATTTACCTCTATTCAGTATAATCTATTTTTATATGATTTTTGTTGATTTTTAATTTGTTCATAGCGTATTACAGTCTACTTTTAAAATTAAAAAACTGTTTTCTACTATTATGAAGTAAGTATAATCAATTGAAGCTATAAAGCAATGACACACATTTTTTTAACTTCCTTTGTCTCAACATGCTCAAGGACAAATTGTTAAATATAAAAATAAGGAGATGTATATTATATGAGTTAGAAATAATACTATAAATAAAAGTCAAAATATTTCTTGTTTAGATAGTTTAGATAATTTATTCAAATTTATGAAAGCGGTATGGTAACTTAATTCTGTAATATCGTATCACTTAGTCAAATTAGAAACGTAAAGCTACAATCACGGTGTTTTCAAGAAGCTTAATATATACAATAAATAAATGTTTTAACTTATTCATTTTCAAAGAATACAAATTGTAATATGTTGATTATTCATGCTTGTACATCCGAAAGCAATGCGAGGTTACCTCTATCCGACGGACATTTCTTTTTCCTGCATATTTTCTAAAAAGAACTAAAATCCACCACAATCTATTTAAATTGCAGTTATGCATTCACTAATATAATTCATAATTTAAAAGAATTTATCATTAGGTTTTTATAACAATAGATATTTATAAGTATAATTTATCATGATACAGCTAAACCCTTAAAGTCAAAATATCGAGCATGGGCAAGGTGAAACAACATCCTCCTGTTGGTCGTTACAAATCTGACTTAAAGTGTCGGAACGTTTGGTATTTTCATTTACGTTTATCGTCTTTGATACGCATGTTATATATGCCACTGGACGTTAATCCCCAATTACTTTTAATAATTCGTTGTATAATTGACAAATATGCATCCATTTTATTATTACATAGTTCCCATACATGTATCTTACAGTTCTACATAAATATGGGCGTTACCTTACATGTAGCACGAAAGAGTCAATATATATGTATATCAATCAATAAATCAATAAATCAGGTTTTTTTTCTCTTCAAAGCCAACTTTATAGCTTACTAAACGGTGTGGGTTTTGCTCATTGTTGAAAGCCGTGCGGTGATCTATAGTTGCTTATAACCACGTCATTTGAACTCTATTTGGATAGATGTCCCATTGGTAATCATATCACATCTTCTTATTTTTATCTTTTTCATAAAAGCGCGTGCACCAACTTATACTATAAAATATTATAATTTTTGTATTTACAATTTCGTGGTACTTTTCTCCGACGCGGTGTGTATTGTTCTGACTACTAATGTTGGACTGACTGCTGGACGTTACACAGCTATTTACCAATAACTCGATCAACCATTTGCAATTATATAATTCATGATATTCCACTGTATGTTAAATTTGATAGCTTAATCAATATATGATGTGTTGAGACCATTCCACGTGACATTGAACAAAACTTAATATTCATTATTAAGAAGTTAATAGCTAGGGGCTGATAGCTGCTAGGGTCAATTCTGTCCTTGGGAATGGTTATGATTCGATATCGTTTCTTATCCATCTAGGAGTATGTTCATTATAATTACAAAGATACACTGCTGTTAAAAATACAGTTGAATTTTTATGAAAGACCAGACCATGTCCATGTAGTCCTATTTCCTCTTATTGTAAGATTGACAAAAGTGCCTGTTTTTCTTAATGAGATCGATTTCAAACATAATATCTGTTAATAAATTAACAAATTTTAGATTTACTTTTTGAATAAGAATCAGGGCCTGAAATGAATGTCCAATTTTGTTTTTAAACGCCGTGTTTGCTTACTTTTATCAAATTGATTTACATGAGACAGTGATATATCGTTACAAGTTTGAGATCCATGTACATTCTATACAAGTCATGTAACCTAGTTTTTATATAATCAGTCATTGTTAAATTTCGCTAGTGTTTTAGTGACTAAAAAGAAAAAAGATTTTGTTAGGTACACAAATCCGGTTTTATCACGATCAAACGGTCTTACTAATAAGATTTAAAATATGGAATTCAGTGAAAATGTTATAACTTGTCATTATTCACCACTTACTTTTGCTTGGGTTGATTTGAAGAGATAACGACGACATAATGAAATTGAAAACTGCAATTTTATATTAGGACAGCAAATTTGTATACATTTCATATCATGTATGAGGGTCAGAATGGGGGTCCTTCATTTCTTTATATAAATTTTTTTAGGCCATTTATCTCTTTTTTTAATCTATTTTGTCCATATTTTCTATTCTTTATATTTATACAGGTCATTATTCTCTTGGTTTTTTTTTTTAATTTTTGCCTATTTTGTCCATCATTTATTGTTTTGTCCCATTTTTCTGTAATCTTGTTCCATTAATCTCTATTCTGTAAACCCCATACAGACCCTCTTACAATGTTGACAACTTTTTAACTTTCTGTTCTTCGACTAATGAATGTCTGCCTTAAAAACCCCTAATACCCCAAACATGTGTCCCACAAGTTATTGAATGATTAGGCACCTACAAACATGTTAGAAGCCGCCACATTTTTAAGGGTCTGTGCAAACCTTGGAACCTATGGATCGTTCTGTCAAGTCATTGATGGATTTATCATTATTAAAATGATTAATTAATATCCTCTGTTTACTGTGAATTGGGACTTTACCAAATGAAAGACACAGAAGAATGATTCAGTTTTGGTTTAAAATATTGAATATTGATAACTGTATATTGAAAGCATGTTATGAAGACATGTTGGACAGTTCATTTAAAAACCTAACGACAAAATGAATTGGGCAAGTTCAGTCAGAGATATTTTATGTAAATATGAATTTCATGATAAATAAGTCTAAATTGTAAACAACGTTCAAACCTATGATTGCGTTGGATAAAAACCGCAATTTTTATACGTGTGCATGCAAAACAAATTTCTTGGTAGAGGGGTCTAAATACAGCACAAACAACATTTTCCAAAAGACCAAAAAAGTGAAAAGGTATATTTAAACAAAACGCATTTGACTAACAGGACGAACAACGGATGTTCTTAAACCCTGCTGACTGCCATTGGCGATTGCCAAATAAACGGATCACAAGTTGTAACAAAATGGATCTTTATTATTAATTTAATACCAAACAGAAAACAATAAACTTGCAAAAAAAATGGTATACCGCAAAGATGAGGTGCAAAAATTTGTACACCATATCCGGATTTCGACAATTAATGTCTCTTCAGTGATGTTAGGAATCGAAACGGTATTTGGAAGGCCATATAATTTATCTCAATTTTCATGATATATAGCCAAAGCGTAACTAATGTTGATAATTATATTTATACATGCCCTTAAACAAAGAATGAAATATACCATTATTACCGACGTTAACGCGTTTTTAAACAATTCATATCGATTTAATGATACATATAATTATGTGATACAGACATATTGCAATTTTACTTAGATAGACCTGTTTATAAAATCAGTATTGTATATGTAATTAAACCATTTCTCTGACGTCAGTCTATTGTTCTTACTGTAGACTATTTTTTTTAGAAATCAACTGACCACTGTATTAACTAAAGTTAACTTATAATCGTGCCACTTGCGACTTTTTTACCTCTCCAAAATGAATTATAAGGCTCGAACTTCCGCGCATTTTCTTCAATAAACATTATTGTAATCGGTCCATGTATTAAACAACTCGACCACGATTGTAGGCAACACTATTTGATAACTTATACTCTAAGGGCATGATTGGAAAGTTTTGTCCAAACACAACAGAAACATATAAAATAAAATTGTCTTATGTCTCTAATCATACCGACAAACAGTATTGCTGTCTCGTCGAGTTTCTTATCACCATGGTTGACTGGAGAATTAAAATATGGTCATCTTGGTCATCTTGGTCTTTTTCCGACAGCCAGTACACCCCTTGCCAAATTGGGACGTCCGTTTGGTTGTGCCGGATGTAGAAAATACACAGCCAATTTTGGTCAGCATGGAGACATTAAATCCAATACCTCGTGTAGAGAGAATACCACGCTCCCTGCACGGTAAGAACCTTTGCAACAACTCTTTGGGGTCGGTAGGTGGCTTTTTGGTAGTCATGATTTCTGTCCCTATCCAATATATCCTAATTTTTCCAGTGGCAGTCTAATTTACTAACAGCCATCCCGTCGACCCTCATTACAGGACCTACCTATTGTATTAATTAAGTCTCCCAAACGAAGTTTGGGAAGACTTATTGTTTTTGCTCAGTTCTTATTAAGTCTCCCAAACGAAGTTTGGGAAGACTTATTGTTTTTGCTCAGTTCTTATTATTATTATTATTCTTCTTCCTCTTCCTC
Organism: Mytilus californianus; assembly: GCF_021869535.1. Taxonomy (NCBI): domain Eukaryota; kingdom Metazoa; phylum Mollusca; class Bivalvia; order Mytilida; family Mytilidae; genus Mytilus; species Mytilus californianus. Next base: position 3,183,396 of record NW_026262723.1, read on the forward strand.
TTCCTCTTCCGCCGCTTTTAAATTTGAACTTGTCCGCACCCGTTCTCCAAAACCGCTTGTCAGATTAACTTAGGGTTTCACAATATGTTAGACTAACATGTCTAGTGGTGCAATCAGGGTTTTGTTTGTGCAATGGGGTTTATAAAGGGGTACTTTGAGGGGCAAAAAGAAAAGAGGGTTTTACTATAGAACCCTATGGGATTTTATTTTTTTTAATTTTCAAATGATTATAAATTGAAAACCGTTTGTAATAGACACAATCTTTTTAATTGAAAATGTTCTAAATGATAAAACCCATTAAATGAAATACAGGGTTAGTCCCCAGGGGTCACCCCCACCCCCTGCCATTTAAGAAAGTTCTAATACCTTGTAAATGGTCGAGATCCCCACCCCTAAACCATATATATTCTGGTTTGTCATGCTAAGATGGTTTGAATGATATACAGTGTTAGTCCCCAGGGGTCATCCCGACCCCCTGCCATTTGAGAAAGTTGTAATATCTTGTAAATGGTCGAGATCCCCACCCCTAAACCATATATATTCTGGTTTGTCATGATAATGCACATGAAATGAAATACAGGGTTAGTCCCCAGGGGTCACCCCCACCCCATGCCATTTAAGAAAGTTCTAATATCTTGTAAGTGGTCAAGATCCCCACCCCTAAACCATATATATTCTGGTTTGTCATGCTAAGATGGTTTGAATGATATACAGGGTTAGTCCCCAGGGGTCATCCCAACCCCCTGCCATTTGAGAAAGTTGTAATATCTTGTAAATGGTCGAGATCCCCACCCCTAAACCATATATATTCTGGTTTGTCATGATAAAGCAAATCAAATGAAATACAGGGTTAGTCCCCAGGGGTCACCCCACCCTATGCCATTTAAGAAAGTTCTAATATCTTGTAAGTGGTCAAGATCCCCACCCCTAAACCATATATATTCTGGTTTGTCATGCTAAGATGGTTTGAATGATATACAGGGTTAGTCCCCAGGGGTCATCCTGACCCCCTGCCATTTGAGAAAGTTGTAATATCTTGTAAATGGTCGAGATCCCCACCCCTAAACCATATATATTCTTGTTTGTCATGATAAAGCAAATCAAATGAAATACAGGGTTAGTCCCCAGGGATCATCCCGACCCCCTGCCATTTGAGAAAGTTGTAATATCATGTAAATGGTCGAGATCCCCACCCCTAAACCATATATATTCTGGTTTGTCATGCCAATATGATTTGAATGATATACAGGGTTAGTCCCCAGGCATCACTAATGCATATAACTTTACTGGACCAAACCAATTTTCACTAGACTTTGCCCAATATCAGGCGACCCTGGGAATTACGAATTATGGGAGCTTCGTTTGGGAGACTTCGTAACAGCATCCTGTTACAATCATTTCTTGTTATTATTATTATTCTTCTTCCTCTTCCTCTTCCTCTTCCGCCGCTTTTAAATTTGAACTTGTCCGCACCCGTTCTCCAAAACCGCTTGTCAGATTAAGTTAGGGTTTCACAATATGTTAGACTAACATGTCTAGTGGTGCAATCAGGGTTTTGTTTGTGCAATGGGGTTTATAAAGGGGTACTTTGAGGGGCAAAAACATAAGAGGGTTTTACTATAGAACCCTATGGGATTTTATTTTTTAAAATTTTCAAATGATTATAAATTGAAAACCGTTTGTGATAGACACAATCTTTTTAATTGAAAATGTTCTAAATGATAAAACCCATTAAATGAAATACAGGGTTAGTCCCCAGGGGTCACCCCCACCCCCTGCCATTTAAGAATGTTCTAATACCTTGTAAGTGGTCAAGATCCCCACCCCTAAACCATATATATTCTGGTTTGTCATGCTAAGATGGTTTGAATGATATACAGGATTAGTCCCCAGGGGTCATCGCCACCCCATGCCATTTGAGAAAGTTCTAATATCTTGTAAATGGTCGAGATCCCCACCCCTAAACCATATATATTCTGGTTTGTCATGCTAAGATAGTTTGAATGATATACAGGGTTAGTCCCCAGGGGTCATCCTGACCCCCTGCCATTTGAAAAAGTTCTAACATCTTGTAAATGGTCGAGATCCCCACCCCTAAACCATGTATATTCTGGTTTGTCATGATAATGCACATGAAATGAAATACAGGGTTAGTCCCCAGGGGTCACCCCCACCCCATGCCATTCAAGAAAGTTCTAATATCTTGTAAGTGGTCAAGATCCCCACCCCTAAACCATATATATTCTTGTTTGTCATGCTAAGATGGTTTGAATGATATACAAAGTTAGTCCCCAGGGGTCATCCCGACCCCCTGCCATTTGAGAAAGTTCTAATATCTTGTAAATGGTCGAGATCCCCACCCCTAAACCATATATATTCTTGTTTGTCATGATAAAGCAAATCAAATGAAATACAGGGTTAGTCCCCAGGGGTCACTCCCACCCTATGCCATTTAAGAAAGTTCTAATATCTTGTAAGTGGTCAAGATCCCCACCCCTAAACCATATATATTCTTGTTTGTCATGCTAAGATGGTTTGAATGATATACAGGGTTAGTCCCCAGGGGTCATCCCGACCCCCTGCCATTTGAGAAAGTTCTAATATCTTGTAAATGGTCCAGATCCCCACCCCTAAACCATATATATTCTGGTTTGTCATGCTAAGATGGTTTGAATGATATACAGGGTTAGTCCCCAGGGGTCATCCCCACCCCCTGCCATTTGAGAAAGTTCTATCTTGTAAATGGTCGAGATCCCCACCACTAAACCATATATATTCTGGTTTGTCATGCCAAGATGATTTGAATGATATACAGGGTTAGTCCCCAGGCATCACTAATGCATATAACTTTACTGGACCAAACCAATTTTCACTGGACTTTGCTCAATGTCAGGCGACCATGGGAATTACGAATTATGGGAGCTTCGTTTGGGAGACTTCGTAACAGCATCCTGTTACAATCATTTCTTGTTGTTTATAGTTCTGAACATGCATGAAATATTTGCCACTTGACGTTAGGCAAACAACAATCAATCAATCAATCCTCATTTAAGAAATAAAAAGTATGTCTTATTTTTTTTTCATCTTAAGGCCCGCTGTTTTTATCAAAGTTTGTTGATGGATTGTTTGATAGTGACAATCCAAACTCCGTACAGTGATCGTTTCCGTTCCGGAACTATTTTCCTTTACTATGCGGATCGGAGCTGGAATTGCCGGGGAGTTTGATAGTGACAACCGTCAAAGAAAACTTTGATCAAAATCTTTGACGGACTTGGATGGAATAGAATCTCATTCTATTTTTCTTGAAACTTGGATGGACTTGGACGGGAATTATCCAATCACGTGCACAGTGCAGTTTTTCTTTTCACCAAGTTTTTGATAAAAAAAAACTTTGATAGTGACAACAGATGTATTGGACCAAGTTTACGTGGTCAAAGAAAACTTTGACCAAGTTAACTTTGATAGTAACAATTTAATTTAATTGTTGTTTTCATTTGTCTGTTGATTTATTTTTATTGTAGGGATTATTTGTTATCTTAGGGAAGATAGCGTTTTACAATCGACTATTTTCCTAATACCGATTTTTGACTTCGACAAATTTAAAAATACATGTAACATCGCAAATATACTGTTAAAAGCAAACATTGAAAATTTCGTTAATATTTATGCATGTCTACCTTCTGGCGAGTGAAGATAATAGTCTAATAGAGATCACGTGTTCTATAAACATGTATCACGTGATCCTCGATGCAGATTCCCGGCTAATTGTTGCCAACTAAAGATCACTCATGCATATGTACAGATACATATGATAGTATCATATAGTAATTTACATATGATTAACTTTTATCAAAAATCATCAAAAAACCGGTTTGTCATCTTTCATTTATTTTATTCGAGCGTTCAACAATTTTATCATTTGAAATTGATATTTAGTTTTGTTAGATTCTTTTCTATCTGTCTCTGTTTGTTAACCTCTACTTGAAAGTTAAAGGGTGATTTTCTTTATCTAAATTATTGATAGAAAGAAGATAAATAAAATATTACGAAAATATAACACATAACGAGACATGTCAGAATTTATTAACTTTGCTAACTGAAAAGATCAAGTAATTGAAAACATTACAGTTTCATATATAGCATTTTTTAAAACTTGCATATTATATTTATTGAGGTCTTTAGATGGCATGTCGGTAACTGCTAGTACTCCTTTGTTAATTTAATATGTTAATCATTGTCATTTTGTTTAGTTTCTTCTGTTTCCTATTTTAACATCCGACTCGGACTTCTTTTAAACTGATCTTTACTGTGCGTATTGCTGTGTGTTTGTTTATTCCACACTGAATTGGCTAGAGGTAAAGGGGAGGGTTGAGATCTCACAAACCCTGCCGCATATTTGCGCCTGTCCAAATGCAGGATCCTCTAGCCTTTGTTAGTCTTGTGTGATTTTTTAATTTTGGTTCCTTTATTTGTTTCAGAGTTTAGTGTGGCGTCCATTTCGCTGAACTAGTATGCATTATTGAATTGTTTAGGGGCCAACTGAAGCCCGACTTCGGTTGCGGGATTTTCTCGCTGCGTTAAAGACCCATTGATGGCCTTAGGCGGTTTTTTGCTCTTTGGTCGGGTTGTTGTCTCTTAGACACATTCCCCATTTCCATTTGCAATGATTTACAGTGAAGAGGTGCTGCAATATTCTATTTATATTTAATATCCTCTGGTCTCGAGTGTGCCTGCGTATTGATATTGTATCATATGGTTTATAAGTTACTATAAATAAATCAAAATTATATTATCATCATGATTGTATGGGCACCGTTTTTGAATCTGTTCTTTGCAACCTAAAAGTTTGAATTTCAAAGTCGATAAAAGTATTTAATCAACACAATAATGCATCTTGAGACATTTTGAAAAAAATAATACACTTTTAATTGAAGAAAAAAGTTAGTTCCTGAAACACTACGAAAATACTCAAAACGATCAGGCAATTAAGTGGTATGTTGATAAACTCCATTAAACTAAAATGTACGTTGCGCCGTGAGGTCAATCCGGTGTATTGCTATCGCCTAAATTTCCATTATGCAAATTAGTTTTGGGTTTTCAACCGATCTATAAAAATTATAGATCCGCGGACATTATCTAGTGCAAAATAACATTCCTTATCGCTGGTTTTAAATTCCTTTTTTTCAATGGATACTCCAAAAAAAAAAATTTTTTAAACACAAATTAATAATATTAAAATGTTTTGTCGTTAGAAATATTAATATATAAGTCAAACAATCTTTAATATCTATGACGTACCGAAAAATTTATGTTGCGGATGAATACCACGAATGCGCATTCATCAAGAGCGAGCTTGAAAGAAACAGGAGAGGCGATCAATACAGGAAATTATACACAGAAAGGCAAACGCCTGAATCTGACAGATAAAGGTCAATCTGTCGACACAAAAAGTACCCGTATGTAAAATGTTTACGCCCTCCTATAATTTTTTCTACGGCATCTTTGAGAATGATGTTCCGCTGACTGACCTAAAAAGGGGGGGCGCGTTCCAGTCATGCTTCAGTGATCCCCTATATAAGCAACCAATTTTTTCCCACAAAAGGGAGGGGGCCGCCCCCCCTCCCCCCTCCCTGGATCCGCATATATAATACACCTTGCCTAAGAAATAGGTCTAACTAGGTTCAGGGATTTCCTTTACTAGGTCCTTATTAAAAAAAAATGAGGTTGTAATGATGTAAATTACCATATTTACATTACAGCATTTTTTTGCATTTGATATTTTTCATATACATGTATGTACAAAGAGAACAAAAGAGTATATATGAACATACATGAGTTTAATTCCCACCCTAGGCATTAATTTTATTACTTATAGGTTGGAGCAAATAGGGCAGATTGCAATAGGCCATAATGTGTCTAAAAATGCTGTTTGATGTGGCCAAGTCCTCAACATCCTTTTTTCTAAGTATACTGCCATGAGTGTCTTGTGCAAAATTTATAAGTTCCCTAATGAATTCTCTACTAATGAATAGTGTATAGATGTTTAAGAAAAACAAATGTATGTACTGATTCCAGATTAATATTTTGGGCTATTAATTCAAAAATAATTGATGTTTTTTAATTAATTGAAGATTTTTGGTAAAAGTTAGCAAAATTGTCAGTATTTCAACCACATTTATGACATTTAGGCCTAGGAAACTCAATCTTTTAAGCGCAGAGATTGACAAGCTAAGTCATGACTGTAAATTCAGAAATTATCATGAGGTTTTTATTAAAGTAAATAATGCGATTAAATTCTGATTTGATACTATGAGATTTTTGCCGATATTAGAATAATAAATATCTCATTGTTGTCCATTCTTCAAGAAATTTCTGAACATACTTTTTTTAAGTCAGCTTTGTTTTTGTCTGAGGCTACTATAACATGGGAAGTGACCAATCTCTACGTTATAGTAGTCTCAAGTTTTTGTTTTGTAGTTCAATTGACTATGCATTTTAGAGCAGTTTAATATGAATTTAGATTAAATTTGAAGTTCAATTCAGTATATTTTATGACATACCGGGATAATAACACTCTTTTATTTAAACAAAACATTTTTAGACTATATTTACTGATCAGCTTAACTAATCACCATTACACAACACAGGGACTGAGGACTACACATCATCTAGAGGGATGGCAAAGCAAGCTGATAAAACATGTCCAGCACCCACATCCAAACATCTTTAAACTCATAAAACTACTGAAACATGAGGAAGCTAATCCCTGACCATGATCCAGTATGCAGCCGATGGGAAGAGAGTGGCCCAAAAACGAAAGTATGTCGAAATCAACAACAGATTAGAAGAGCTTATGGATAGATATTGCAACTATGAAGTTACAACAGTACAGTTTGGTGATGCAGCCTCCCACCTTATTCGCGTTGAATAGATTATTAACCATTAATAGACTTATATACAGTGAATTTCTAATGTGTGTGCTACAATGTGTGATTTGTTTTAGTGCTGTAAACTTGTATTGTGTGTTTCATATTATAATGCTTGCTTGAATCTACTGTTGAATTTGTGTTATAAAAGAAATAAAATAAATTTACTTATATTTGTTTCCATTTCTTTCATATTAACTTGAATTAAAAACACAGAATTTAACACATACAAAAATAACCTATAACCTATCAAAAAAACACTTGTCAATTTAAAGTTGATTAAATAATGTTTATACAGTATAATCCTTTGTTTGCACAAGTTTTTCCCCTATTCCCACATGAAATTTTAACTTTTCTTACCAGATTTATAAAAAGTGGGAATAGGAGGAATGAACCCTTGAGGTCATCCGATGTTCAGTACTTCAGTACTTTGATAATAAACTCCATTAAATTGCACTGTACGTTGCGCCATTGTCATTTTAATTAACTCCATTAAATTGAACTGTACGTTGCTCCATTGTCATTTCAACCAACTTCATTAAATTGAAATGTACGTTGCGCCATTGTCATTTTAACCAGTGGCGTAGCTAGGCCATTATTACGTGTACGCCCGAACTGAGGGCCCAAACGGGTTCAGGACATAGCATTGAGGATAGGACCTCCTGGTGGTGGATTCGAGGATGCGAAGCCCACATGGCAGAAGCTAACGAGTTATTGAGAATAGGATACCATTCTGTCACTAAATACTCTTCAATAACAACATCCTTTAGAGTCTAATTTGTGTATTTTTGTAAATTTCGGATCGTAAATGGACACATGAAATAACTAGTTTTCATAGATGTTCAGGTGTAATATGAAAATCCGTTAAGCGTTCCGTGGATCCATTTATCAGTCAAATACAGGATTTAAGAAAAATCTAACATTTACTTCGGATACTTTTTCTTGGTCTTAAATATTAGCTTCTGTCAAAGTTTCAATACAATCTATGAAAGTTTACGAATTTATCATGTCAAAAAAATGTATTCAAAGACCGGCTGTGAATTGCAAAAAAAGTAAGTCCGTCTGTCAGTGTAATACTAAAAAATTGAAAAAGATACGTTAAAAATTTTGCTTCAGACATAAATCATAAAAAAAGCTTCTGCCAAAGTTTTATAAAATTTGATGAAGGTTTGACAAAGTAATTGATGTGTAATAAACTTTAACCACAGACTACGTGTTAAGTGCAAAAACGAATCTTTTTTATCAGTAAAATACGGGAAACTAAAAATATGTTTTCATCATTCATGTCATTATGTCATGTTATTTAACCACATACTGATCCTAAATGTTGACGCCGCCGATGAGGACGACGAAATCTAGGATCGCTATGTCTCGCAGGCTCGACAAAAAATGCAAACCACATATCGAATCTTAGCAGGTAATGAATTGCATTAAAAAAAAAAAAGTGAATAAAATTCATAGTAGATTCAGACTTTGACAGAAAATGAACATAATATGATACCATTTTGTTCGAAAGTAAATTTCGTCTTTTTTATCTTCAATTACAAGCCAACGAAGAAATAATTAAAAGCTCATGTGCTTTTAACCAGTTTTTTTAATGTATTAAGGTTAAAATATTTGTTTCTCCAAAATGCAAGTGCACGCCGGGCCTTTTGACGTAAACGTAGCTACGCGCCTGTTAACCAACTTCATTAGATTGAACTGTACGTTGCGCCATTGTCATTTTAACTAACTTCATTAGATTGATCTGTACGTTGCGCCATTGTCATTTTAACCAACTTCATTAGATTGATCTGTACGTTGCGCCATTGTCATTTTAACTAACTTCATTAGATTGATCTGTACGTTGCGCCATTGTCATTTTAACCAACTTCATTAGATTGAACTGTACGTTGCGCCATTGTCATTTTAACTAACTTCATTAGATTGATCTGTACGTTGCGCCATTGTCATTTTAACCAACTTCATTAGATTGAACTGTACGTTGCGCCATTGTCATTTTAACTAACTTCATTAGATTGATCTGTACGTTGCGCCATTGTCATTTTAACCAACTTCATTAGATTGATCTGTACGTTGCGCCATTGTCATTTTAACCATCTGCATTAGAATGATCTTTACGTTGCGCCATTGTCATTTTAACCAACTTCATTAAATTGATCTGTACGTTGCGCCATTGTCATTTTAATTTACTCCATTAGATTGAACTGTACGTTGCGCCATTGTCATTTTAACCAACTTCATTAGATTGATCTGTACGTTGCGCCATTGTTATTTTAATTTACTCCATTAGATTGAACTGTACGTTGCGCCATTGTCATTTTTACCAATTTCATTAGATTGAACTGTACGTTGCGCCATTGTCATTATAATTATAACTCCATTAAATTGAACTGTACGTTGCGCCATTATCATTTTAATTTCCTCCATTAGATTGATCTGTACGTTGTGCCATTGTCGGATTGTCTGATAACTCACTACATGTTTATAGATAATGTAACCAAATAACGCTAGAGACAATGTTGAAGGGATGTGTGGATGTTAATACCACTGGTTCATTATTTTTAAATACACTTGATAATTGAATATAAAGGACAATTTAGACGATAAAATGTATGAAACCATTTTGCGACCTACATTTTAGAAAAGAAATCCAATATAGCTGTGTGAAGAAAATTTATCTTTTCTTTAAACGCCAATTTCTATAAATATATTGTTTACGTGTGTGTGTGTGTTTTATTGTTATATCTACAATTTCTACCGAAATAATGCACTGTAAACCAACAACTTTACGGAACTTCGCAAGAACGAAAATATCTCGAATATAGACCGTCTCGAATATGTAAAACTTGGATTTATCCTTTAAATACATCAAGAAATGTAGAAAATCGCTTTAACAAAAAAAAAAAAAAAAAAAAAAAAAAAATCGCCGCAAAGTCGGATGAAAACTGAGAAACGCACGCGAAATAAAGTATCCGCAAAAAATATGTTTAAATTTCGATTGCCCTAAATGGACCTACATTGTGCGTGAAAACCAATGAAAAATATTACAAGAGTTTACTGTACTTGAATTGAACCACTGCAATCATATGTTTTACTTTAAATTTGTAAGAAATACATGCACAATGTATAAAGGTTGTGTATATAGACAATTGAAAGCCATTTGCGTTACGTAGATATAAATAAGAAAATGTGGTATGGGTGCCAATGAGACAACTCTCCATCCAAGTCACAATGTATAAAAAGTTAACAGTTTTAGGTCAAAATACGGCCTTCAGTATAGTTCCGAAAATTCCTCCCTCCATCCCGAGCTACCATACAGAACCTGCATATGGTTTTAGTTGTTAATATATTCTCGACAAGTATATATATGACATATTTGCCACTGGACATTAAGCAAGCAACAACAATCAGTCAATCTGTAGGTCTTTCTAACATTTTTTTACTAAGGCACCTGAAAATGTTAGAGGTAAATTTCATGTTCTCTTTGTGAATTCAATTTAAAAAATTATATATTAAACATAATCTTAAACATTTTCTATTATTCTTTTTTTAGTGGGTGGGTTGGAAATGCCCCCTATAAAATAAAGTGGTAGAACGTGGTCAATTGAGTTATCTATTTAAATAAGGAATGTGTTTGTGATAGTCAACTTTTCACACTGGAAACTCTATACAAAAATTTATGACAAACCATTCGATTTGTCGTTCCCTACTGTTAATTTTCCTTTTTTGGACGTTGCTATTCCTTTTGGACCTTCCTTACGGTGTGTATATTTCCTAATGCGTTCGCTATGTACGTGTCGGTAGTGACTTTTTAGATTTCAATGAACGTTATATATGTATAACTGGCAAATTAATAATTCGGGGATTTCGTTTCCACAAATTACTTAAAACCTTTATTAAATTGTTTAGTAGTAGATACAAATATTTGGTTTTGAGGTTTTGAAGTTTGGCTTAAACTGTAGAATTCTTATTACAAACGGGACATCACATCCTTATTTTAACGGGGATGTCGTATATAGAGCCGTCAATGTAGATACGATCCAAATACCCCGTAGTGCAATCTTTGAATATTGTTTTATAGATACTAGATTTATTTTGTTTTTTTATAAATTAAAACATAACGGTTGCTAGTAAATATAAAAAAGAAGATGTGGTATGATTGCCAATGCAACAACTCTCCACAAGAGACCAAATGACACAGAAATTAACCACTATAGGTCACCGTGCGGCCTTCAACAATGAGCAAAGCCCATACCGCACAGTAAGTATGTATTGCTATACAGTTATAAAAGAATATGGTCCTTCATCCTGTCGATACAATGTTCTTATATTTTGGCATTTATCAGACTGTTTATGACATCTTCCCATTAAATTTATTGGAAACTTATTGAACTCAAGGATGTACTTAGGTGAGATTAAAAAAAGTCTAGAATTTAAAATTGATACTAGAAGTCATAAGAACGAAAGAAAAGAAATCTAGAATAAGCTTAAATTTTGGTAAATGTCCTTTTATGAGCTATTGAAGTCTTATATGAAAAGAAAAATGGGTGTTATGGGGCAAAATTGTTTACCCTCTATCGTAGGAAAAAAACCAAGGACTCCGAACATCTGACAAAAAATCCAAAACCTGACCTAAGTACATCCTTAAGTCTGGGAGAACATGATTTAGTTATTAATTTAGTTGTATTTGGTTTTGAACCAGATTTCAGAAGCCGTGACTACCCTTAGAATGGGGTGTTTTTCTTAATGTTTGTTGTTTCATAAACCTGATTATATTTGGTTAAGAATAACAAAGTTGTTGAAAGAAAACCGCTGTGCCGAAAAACGCCTTGATAAAACAACAAACAAGCATCATATACCGGACTAAAAATAATAAATTATCTTTATTGTCATGCACGTATAAGCACAAAGGATACTTTTGTGAAATGCAAATCATTTATAAACAGCAACAGAAACAAACATTATTTTTTTTTTATTTGTTTTCACAAGTGTATTTAAAAAGCAAACATGCCTCCTCCATGAATGTTCGGTGTCTTCAGTAAGTTCAACATCACTTAATTGTTTTGACGAATGAACACAATTATACCAGATATTATGACATTTAAATCCTCCATTAGTAGAAAAGCTAAACTTCACTTAGTATTATATATATGTCATTCACATACCGGGAAATAAAACACCATGATGTACTTGGGGATTCTTAAATGTTTCCTGTTAAAATGTGTCCTTTTAATTCAAAGTTATAAATAAATAAAACATATAATTGTGTGAATGAGAGTAGTGTGTAGTTGAAAGCACACACATTCCAATAAAGGTATGTCTATTACGTTTTATTTTGCATTTAATTTCGTGAAATTTGCAAAGTCAACTTATATATGTATTGTATAATTGCAGCGTTATGACCACTAACCTTAAAAACCCTTGTCCGCGACGTTAACAATTCTGTAAAATTGTATCCAAGATTAAACAATGACTGCATTTGGAAAAATGTTTTTGGACCTTTTTTTGCTAAAAAACATAAAATAATTGTGAAATGCACTAATGTAACAATATAAGCAGATTACGATAGTTTTTTTTTTTTTTTTTTTTTTTTTTTTTTAAAGGAGGGGTGCGTACACCCATTACGCCCTCACCTGGAACTGCCCCTGTAGAGTTCAAGCCAACCACGCGATGAATATAAAGTATACAATCGTTAAGAGATGGCATATATTGGATAGAAATTTGAGAGACTGGTTTTATTAATATAAAACAATGAGATGTTGATGTGACTGCCAATAAGACAAATACCCAACATAGTCCAAATGAAGAGATCACCGTTCGGATTTCAACAATGAGCAAAACCCATACAATATAGCCAGCTATAAAAGGCCAAACATGACAAAATATGAAACGATTGCAAAAATATTAATGGCCTGATTTATGACAAAACAATAATAAAAAAAAATTATACAGACTGCAAGCAACGACAACAACTGAAGTTCAGACCTCCGAGTTGGGACAGGCACACACATATAGGTGAGTGCTCACCACCGTCGTTAACCAGGGACAATGGTGTAAAAGCACAACATAAGAACAAAACGTAAAAATCAGTCAGAAATGGCTTCACTCATCAAATCGACACGAAGCACAAAAACAACTAACGCATAATGTATCGATTTAAGATTATTGTAGTTACTGAAGCTAGTTCAAAGCCAAGAACAACCAATAAAGTCATTAAGCCTTTTAAACATTATCAACTTTATATTCTGGGAAAGAATGATGATGAATTTAAATCACTATTTAGATATTTTCTGGCGATACAAATTAAGGAGTCTCATGAAACAACTATGTAATGAAATTATTTTAAATGAATAGTTTGTTTTTATTTTGCAGGTATTCATATGAAGAAGAATTTTTTTATTTTCTGTTTCATCATTTTTGTCGGTGCAGTGTTGCTAGAACTACTGCAAATAATCACGATTTTCAGTCCTGGACCTCGAACAACATTCTATATCCGATCATTCCTTGCGGAATTAAGTAACATGCGTGAGCGATCTGCATTAACTGCTATCCAAAACAAAACTGCGCCAAAAATACTTATTCTGTGGTATGCAAAGCAACCCTATTTTAGCGGAAGTTTTAATTTCACAGATTGTAAATATTCAAACTGTATCTTGACTGAAGACAAGAAAGTGCTTAATACCAGCCAGGCAGTTTTATTTGCCTATCGGGATATGTGGAGCAACGTTCCCGTAAAAAAGAATGGTCAAATTTGGGTGATTGTCAATATTGAAAGCCCTGCTTCGGATTCAGATTTAAGTCATGTGTGGGATAACAAATTTGATTGGAGCATGACTTACAGACGGGACAGTGAAATCCTATTGAATTATAAAACCTTTAGGAGAACGCATCCCTTGGATAAAAATTACCACGAGATTTATAAAAACAAAACGAAATTAGTTGCGTGGGCGGTAAGCAATTGCGGGTCAGCGTCAAAACGTGGCGAGTACGTCACAGAATTGGAAAAATATATCGAGGTTGATATTTATGGAAGATGTGGTAAAGCCCCTTGTCCCGCAGAAACTATGCCAGGCTGTCACGAAGCTTTGTCTCAGAAGTATAAGTTTTATCTAGGATTTGAAAATAGTTTATGCAAAGATTATGTAACTGAGAAAGTTTTCCACACTTTCCTAGACAATAGTAATGCAGTATATGTAGCCAGAACAGCACCGAATGTAAAGTCAGTTTTACCTCCAAAAACTTATATAGATGTTACTGATTTCAATAGTTCTAAACATTTAGCCGAATATTTATTAAACATAGCATCAAATGAAAATGAATATATATCATATCTTAAAGAAGCTGATAAATATCATATAGACAATGAAAGGAATTATTGGAGAGCAATGTGTGATTTATGTGAATTAATGAATACATATAAAACAAGAAACTTGACATGGACTGGTAAAAAATATAACGACTGGTACCGTAAAAATGTGTGCTTGTCTGACGATGAAATAACGATAAAAAAAGAAAATTGAATGAAAATTGACTTTTTCTTTTTTCCATATATAAAAATAAGAAGATGTGGTATGCTTGCCATTGAGACAACTATTGCTCAGAGACCAAATGACGTAGAAGTACATGTATTCACTTCAGGTCACTGTACGGCATTCAACAATGAACAAAACCCATATCGCATAGTTAGCTGTACAAGGCACCGAAATGATAAAGTAAAAGGTAAAACAATTCAATAGAGAAAACTAACGGCCTGATTCATGTACAAAACAAAAATCGGGAAACAAATATGAAATGCAGCAACAAACGACAACCACTGAACTGCAGGTTCCTGACTTGGGACTCCTTACATAATGGCTATTTTAGTAGGGTGATTTAACAAGGGTAAATTAAATTGAATTGATTAGTTGTTGTTTGTTTGACATGGAACGGCGAATATTTCGTGTATAATCAAACAAAAGCAAAATATCGAAAAAATCAATACTATAGGTCCACTTGGATGAAGGCGTTTAAGTTTAGACTGCCACATGAAAATTATGTCATATGTTAATATGGGAGAACGATTTGCCTCACAGCAGGCCAACTACAATGTACGCACCCCTTTTACTTTATTAAATGGAAAAGATTTGAAATTTCGGATTATCATTTTGTGCAAAAAGCAGCATAAAGTATATTAAATGATGAACCATTTAGTTCTTTTTTTTTAAAAGAACGTGATTTACAAATGGGAAATATATATATAAAAAAAAAAATGAACATACATTTATGTTTTCACTCATTTTTCACGTGCTTCATCATTATCTGTTGATTGTTATAAAGGTAACGATCGATAAACTTCGTCACCAAAAATTCAAAAAAAGTTAATAAGCAGTCAATATTTTCCATCAACAATCATCGAATGAAATATTTTTTGTCGATTATACATTATGAATTCGTAATAAATGTTAAAAAAACCATGCATTGGTTCATTAATTTCATTAACATTATAATCACCAGAAACTTGTTTCATATGACTTTAAAGAGAAATTCATTTTTTTAAATACCTACTCAGCTCGGATTAAAGGCTCGGCATGTTGTATAGATATTTGGCGATTGTTGAAGACTGTATGTTGCCCTCTGTATGTTATGTCGCTGTGTTGCTGTCTTATTGGCATATACCCCACTTTCGTTTATATTTATATTTTAACTCTGAAAATTCGTCAGGCTTTCAGAGCAATTTAAACTTTAGCATGGATTGATAGCGGATATACTTATTGTGAGGTAAACTAATAGTTCGATTTGTTTTTCATTATTTATTAAGACTGGTTTATTTATCAGTTAAAATTGGCTTTGAACTAGTTTTCAGAAACTGAGTACTCGGTAATTTGAATCTTTGTCTTTTTGTTATTTTAGTGTTAGAGCTTCCGATCTTATGAATCATTTCCTTTCCAAGTGATGTTTACAGTTTGTGTTTATGTTGTGTTGTTACGCCATTGTTTATGAAGAAATAACATCGAAAATGTGGTGCACACAACGCGGGTTATTTAAAAGTGTGCACCACATTTTATATGTTATTTCGAATAGACAGAAAAAATATTCCTTATAATTTAATTCTAAATTCCATTTTTAGGGGCAGACGATAGAGTTTTAATTTGATCCAACGGCGATGTTTTTACGAAAATTTGCATACAAGCTGTTTTTCACCTACTAGTCAATTCAATTAATAATATGTAATAAAAAAATATACCTTCATGTGCTATTATAATGCACTTGCAAATACAGGTAAACCAAAAGTTCTGTGTGCATACAACACTTTCATGGGAGGTGTTGATTTGGCAGATAAAATGATTGTGAAATACAACGACAAAAAAAAAAGAGTTGCCGAGTTTGGAAAAAAGTTCTTATTAATATATTTCATCTCATTTTATTCAATTCTTAATTTCATATTATAAGAACACTGATGAACGCCCACCTTTGTCAAGACTTCAGTTCATTCAAAGCGTTATTGACAGTTTAGCACTTGAACATCTCCAAAAGAAAAGTAATCCGTTGATCTCACAGTCAGGTATCAGGAAGATTAAGCGCGGTAAACAAAAGGACTGCTTGTTTGCTCTGACCGGAAAAATGGGATTATGCATAGAGCTAGAACTGAATGTGTTCGCTGTCAAAAGGGATTGCATAATCAATACAAGAGGAGATATATTTGTTAAAATATCAGCAATGAGAAGTGTTTCTAATATTAATATAATTGTTTGTGCTGTATTTAGACCCCTTTACCAAGAAATTTGTTTTGCATACACACGTATAAAAATTGCGGTTTCTATCCAACGCAATCATAGGTTGGCACGTTGTTTTCAATTTAGATTTGTATATATATGGATATATATTTATTATCTTCAAAACGGTGTTGTTTTATACGAAAAAAAATATATTGAATAGGACTGTACTGTACGTCCATTAGACAGCACAAACAAACGATTCAAAAATGAAAAGACATCAAGGGGCAAACAAACACAGTCACAAATTGTTTGGCTTTGTTCCTCACTACACAAATATTACACCCAATTTGATAATCAAACATTAATTTTTTTCTTAACAGAAATTGCGTAGGGCGAGACTAAGCATTGCTTTTCTATTGTCCCTTTCGTATTATGTCAAACTTTTAAAAAATGTTAAAAACATGTTTTCTCAATGTTGAATGGGAATCGCTACACATTGACTGCAGAGCCTTGCCTTTTAAATCAGTGTTGATATTTAAAAAATGTACAAATATGGGGCTTATTAGAAGAAAAATTATTTCATCTTGGACTCCTTTTTTTGCTTGGAAAAATCGATGTAAAGTTAGAAAGAAGTGGTATGATTGCCAAGAGGACAACTATCCATCTAAGTCCAATTGGCGTAAATGTGAGCAACTGTAGGTCACTGTACGGTCTTTAACAGTGCGTAAACCCATACCGTATTGTAAGCTGTAAAGAAACCAACATAACAAAATGTTAAACAATGAAGTCAACGACCTGATTAATGTACTGTAACAAAATAATTAACGAAAAACAAATATTATAGACTGCAACAAACAACTACAAAATAGATTAATTTACTTCTTTTTTCACTATTAAATTTGACCATATACTCCAATTAAGGTAATAGGTACGTAAATGGTAGAGATCACGGATTTGATTTAAATTTTGACTGAAACTACAGTTCAAATAACTGCATGATGATATCAAAAAAAGATATATGTAGCTGTTGTACTTTCCCATATATATATTAAATAAGATATCCGGAAATAGTGAGTATGAATGAATATAATACAATCATATAAATATCGCAAAAAGGACCAGAAACTTTGATATAAAAAAAGATGCGAAAGATACCAAAATATCACACAAAACTTATTAGTTAAAGAGAAACTGATTGTCCATTGACGTACCTGACATACGCCGGACGTCGAAACAGTATTGCTTCCAGACAAAAACAATTGCATGACGTTATGCATTGTTACGCTTCTTTTATGACGTTTTTCGTTGAAATTTTAAAAAATCTAGGGCCTATCCCATGGCACTCATCGGTTTTTTACCCAAAAAATCCGTGGCACTCTAACGGTTAAGGTATAAATGGGTTCGAAATTTTAGACATTTACTCAAAATTTCGGATTGTTGAACATTTCTATCCTTAAGTTTGGATAGACATACCCAACTTTTTTGTTTCAAAAGATAAATTCAAGCGGATTTTTGTAAAATCATTTATAAAAATTTCTTTATATAAGTATGCTCTAAATTTTTCTTTGGAAATAATCAATTTTTAATCAAAGTTTCTTGATTTTAGAAAAAACGGCATTTTTTGCTGTATATTTTATCTAATTGAAAAAAATTTCATCGGTGACTTTTTCATAAAAATTGGTACAAATAATCTTCATACGTAATCAAACCTAATGTCATTTTAAAAAAAAAGAGGGTTCCATGAACTCGTTTTTTTAAGTTAAATCAGTTTGAATGATAAAAATCAGTCGAAAAATGTATCTTTTCCCGATATGTCACAGTTTGACGTCGCGAAAAAAAACATTTTACGTCCCCTGTATCGTATGTCCTTAACCCTCTTGCTGCCAAAGGGACATTTATGGCTTCTACACACAAAATTTGTTATTGTGTAGAACGTCAATGGTCCATGATACAGGATCATAAGTTTGTTAGTACTATATTACCAACTTATTTAACGTTTTTACTAATTATGTAGTTGTTCCTTTTCACGCAAAATGTTCCCTCGTTTTTTCTGTTTTTAAAATTCATATTTCAAACATTTCCCTAAAATTTTGTGCAATAAGTGGTAAGTGGTCAACAAAATAATAAAAAACATGATCAAGAAATAAACAAAAGGAATATATATGGATAAACATTCTTTCCTCGCATACCGAAACAAGGTTTAGAATGAAAATTTAATCTGACATTATATAATACTTTACAAGACGAAGTAGGTCATAGAATCGGCTGCTCGGAGTTTTATCTATTTCTATTTGTACATGTATTGTTTTTATTTTTATTTTTATTGGGTGCCGTTGTTTTGTTTGTATAATTATTTGAGAGATTCTTTACATTTTTATCAATCATAACAAGGTTTACTATTAGTAAGCTAATCAGATAACAAGGATAAACATATTCCAATATTTTAGAGGTGGTTAAGAATCAGTTATGCATTTCACTTTACAAAGATAAAACAAAAGCGCTTGTAAAATTATTAGCAATGAGTATATTATCTTCTTTTTTTAAAGATAAGAAATATAAAAAAAAACTATATTTCAAGGTTAAAAGTTGTGTTTTTAAATAATGTTGTATTAAAAACATCGTTTATAACATTCTTGGGGCAATATTTTTTATAAAATTACTTTTACACCCTTTTTCCTAATTACGGCTAAATTGACGCGGGAAAGCGCTGTTCTACAGAGAGGCACACGTTTTGCAACGTCACAAATATGAAACGTGAAGATACTTTTGGTGCGACAAAGCTAGAAATAAACTCGGCAGCAAGAGGGTTAAGGGTATACTTAGGTCAGGTTTAGGAATTTGTGTCAGATGTTCGGACGCCTTGGTTTTTTCCTTTGATACAGGGTAAAATATTTTGCCCCATAACACCCATTTTTCTTTTCATATAAGACTTCAAAAGCTCATAAAAGGTCATTTACCAAAATTTAAGCAGATTCTAGATTTCTTTTCTTTCGATTTGAGACCCAAATAATACCAATGCAAATATAAGGTAATAGTCCCGTATTTAAAAAAAAAATTAAATATCTCGAAAAGGAGCTGCATCAATATGTTTATTTTGTTCCTTAACTAATGCTCTTCCGACTTATAGTATCAATTTTAAATTCTAGATTTTTTTAATTTCACCTAAGTACATCCTTACGGAGTAAATCATGAAAAAAAAATTGATGACGTCACTGTCACATGACAAAATTATGTCTATGAGCTGATAGAAAAAAACTTTCAGCCAATCAGAAGACGGGTAACATCCACAATTAACTAATATTTAGAAGGATAGTTGAGTACCCATATACATGTTAAACCCAACCAAATTTTTTATGTTCATGTCCGTAGTCAGGAAGCTATAATCCAGTAGTCGTCGGTTGCTGTCTATCATTTTTGATTTTGTTTATTGGACAAATCAGGCCGTTTTGTTTACCATTTTGTTATACATTTTGTACCTGGGGCTTTTATAGACTACTATACAGTATGGGTTTCTCAATGTCAGAGGCCATACGATGACACGTGTTTGTTCTCATTATTGTCCTTTGGTCTATGGATAGTTCTCTCATTGGCAATTATACCACATCTTCTCATTTCTTAGTATGATATTCGTAATAAAATTGTTATCATAATTTAATGAGAGTGTGTTACACCAATAATAATTCAACCCAAATTATCAAAATTGGTGAAAATGTCCGAACAATTGTAGAAATTAGGTCGGATTCTAGCAAAATTATAAACAAATTTGTTTTGAAATAGACTGTAATTTTTTCACATTACATTATGGGCACTTTGTGCAACAACTGTCTATAAAAACACAAATTATTGCGTGTTACGTTACCCATGGTTATATCTTTATGGTCATTTTTCTTTACATTTAAAAACGCAAAACCAAAAAGGTATTCAGCCACAACCTTATTTAGTAACTTTTAGGAGCAACACGATTACGGAAATTTTCTAGTAGAGTATTTTAAAACGGAAGAGATAGTCTAAGATTCAAAATCCGGAGTTTCATTAGGATGTCTGCACTGCAACCTTGTAAGTCTTCGAGGTTTTTCGTTTGCATCTATACGGAATCCCAAACAGTTACGACCTTATTGACCGCATCGTTTTTAACCCTATGCTGAACTCACCGTAATACAGTTTCACAATTACAGATTAAAATTTAATGATATATTTGTCAAAAGGGTTAAAAAAAATCGTTATTCCTTCTCCTGCTTGCTTTATCTTTAAAAAATAAATAAAATAGTAAATTGGACCTGTCAATATAATCCTTTTTCAAACGACAGGCCTCACCTTTGGACAGAAAAAAAGAAAGAAAAAGAGACCACAATATAAAAAAATGTAAAAAAAAACATAAACAAGAAGCTAATGAATAATCATGAGCAACACTAATCTGACTACAAACCGGAGTATATTAGTGTCCAGGTAAGTGTAAGTAGTGTTTGTTCACTGAAACAGTCACATCAATTATTTTGTGTAAATATAGAACAGTATGCAAAATATAACCACCTTGTAGGAGACAGATTGTAAAAACAACTTTGCTTTTTTCTGAATCCTAGATATATTTATTTCAAGTGTACTATATCGTTATGTGATCATTTATTTGTATAAATATTGTCCAAACTTACCACCTGTTGTGATTGGGAATCTGTAACAGTTAACCAAGAAATTAAATTTACCTATAGCTGCTGTATAATGAAGCTTGAAGAGGATGCTGTTACATGTGTCAATTTTGCCTTTAGTTCGTCAGACAAAGGCGTTTTAATGAATTCGAATAATCGGTCAATTGCATCGTCCAGTGACAAATAGTTCATGTATATTCAGAACCAGTTATTACATTCATTTGATACTTGATCTGGTTCTATGAAATCGATTAAGTCTTTGTTGTATGAGATTTTGTGTCCTCAGAGATTTAACGGCCATGTCCAGTATTTCCACAGAGAAGTTCATATATATTCCGAGCCTACAAAAAGGCCCCTATTTTTATGTTTCATTCAAAGTAATCTCCAATTCCACCTGTTCTGTTCATCCTTCATAATTAGCTCTAACTTGTATCATGATATTTAGTGGTTTTGATCGCTATAAATTTGAAAATCCTGAAATTGGATGTTATTGACACGATAATCAATAGATAATGACCTGTGACCTTTTCTTCCGTTTCAAATTCAAATTTTTACGGAATGTTCATACATCAAATATATCTTATGCGTGTCGGTCTAGTAGAAAGCAGCGTATATTCTTATTTATTATCATATGTGGTCCTGATGTGCATGATATATTATTTGCCACTGATCATTAGGTAGGAATCAATCAACGATGTATACGCATCATCTCATTTCCTTCACACTAATGTAACATTAGGTTTTAAATGGTCATTCAAATATCTATGGCAGTCATTTAATATACTATGTGATAAAATACATAAAATGTTATGTGGAAAGCTACGATTCATAACGCATCTGTTCTGGAAACAGATTAAAATATTTATGAACTACCGCTTTTAAAGGTCACAGAATGACAAAAGAAGAACACGTTCGTTTTTCGACAAATAAAATTGAGAATGGAAATGGGGAATATGTCAAAGAGACAACAACCCGACCGAAGAGCAGAAAACAGCTGGAGGCCACCAATGAGTCTTCAACACAACGAGAAAATCACGCACCCGAAGGCGGGTTTCAGCTGGCCCCTAAACAAAAATGTGTACTATAGTTCAGTGAAAATAGACGTCACAACATATAAATGAACTGAAATAAAAAAAAACATACAAGAATAACAATGACCAGAGGCTCTTGACTTGGAACAGGCGCAAACACGTGGCGGGGTTAAACATGTTTTGTGAGATCTCAACCCTCCCCCTATACCTCTAACCAATGTAGAATAAACAAACACACAGCAATATGCACAGTAAAACTCAGTTTAAAAGAAGTCCGAGTCCGATGTCAGAATAGGTAACAGAAGAAACTAAGCAAAATGACAATGATACATAAATTAACAAAGGACTACTAGCAGTTACTGACATGCCAGCTCCAGACCTCAATTAGACTGATTGAAAGATTATGTCTTTATCATATGAAAATCAAGCACAATCCCTCCTGTTAGAGGTTTAGTATCATACCATCATAAAATATATGAGAATAACATAACCTGTATGATGCCAACAACTGGTTTTAGAATAAATGTGTTTATTTCCGATGCAAAGACCCTATGAGTGAATCAATATTAATTCCAAAATATGCCATCTTTTATGACCTGACAACAGTATCGTAACTATATCCCTTCTGAATAAGTCTGTTTAAAGGTTTTGTTAGCTTTGGATGTGAATGACGACATTTTTGTGCTTTGTATAGAATATTACCATAAAAGATTGGATGTAAAATTCCTGAATGTATAAGATGTCTACATGTTGATTTATATATGCATTGATATTCGTTTTCCTCAAGATATCAAAAATCTGATCCCGATTCTTAAACACCTTAGAAATTCACACTTTTGTAATACTCTACGTTTGTTCGTGCAAAGATGGTAACATTGTTTCTATCTTATCAGTCCTATCATTAATAAGGACAACCAGGTTATCATCAATATCTAGCATATAGTGTCTTTGTGGTCGTAATTCTTTACACACTTCCTGAAAACAAGGTGAGTGTATACATCATTCTTTACTTTTGTCTCTCAGTTCTGGATTAATTTACGCCCAGCAGAAAATAGTTAATGCATATCACAAATTTGTAACAAAAGCAAGAGGACATCACGGGAGCTATCAAAATTCATGTATCCAAAAAAGATAAAGCAATGAACAAAGACGAAACCACAAATAATATAAGTCCTGAAACTATACACTTAAAACGAGTAACATCAACTAGAATAAGTCTGGGTAAACCTATTTGAACTATAGTGATGCTCGTTTCAATTATAATTTGCAGTTGTTGATTATAGTCATGAATGAAGAAAGGAGGACGTCATTTTGGCATATTGATTGATTGTTTCTTGCTTTCATTCCAGTGGCAAATATTTCATGCAAATCTATAATCATAACAATTACAAATTAACAACTCTTAAAATAGGAAGTATTGCAAGTAAGGAAGACGAAGAAATGTTACCTCGCAACAGACAACCAATTGAACTCTCAGGGTGTCGTTGCAATGATTCTTTAAATTTACAGAACGTGACATTTTCCTTACCAGAATCATCGAATTAATGTCCACATTCCCATCGGAGGTGTTTGTGTATTTAGACATACCCCTTTCTCCGTCATCCCCTTAAAAATAAAAATAGTACGGGTTACACTGCCAGGCGGGACGATTAAATAAAATGGCAATATATTTACCCCAGCAGTCAACCCTGTAAAATAAATGGAACATATCTGTGGCAATCTGTAATGCAGATTTCTAATAACGGTCAAACAAACCATGATGATGCCCTAACAACTTTCAAGGAAAGGACTTCAACTTAATAATAATATATATGAGCCATGGTTTAGTAATATTTTGCAGGCTAAGATAACCCTCCAACAAGTACATCCTGGAAACCTCATGATATGTGAAATGGTACATGTACCAAGAAGGGAAAGAAAACCAAATATTCATTTTGTAGAGCACTTGGTTAATCAACCAACATCATACAATTATATTACTTTAAGAGAATGTTAAGATATAAATCAAACTTATCAGTTTCAACGATATCCTTTATTTCAAGTTCAATAGATAAATGCCATGAAAAAATTATCTTAACTTTGAATTATGTAATCAGAGGACACGTATTTACATATCAAGGAAAGAAAGTAAAACGACAATGCCAGGTTATTCAAAATTGTATTTTAACACTTTTGGGAACACATGGGCATCGTTTACTGCGAACGAAGGATGAACTAAAAAAGATGGATAATTATGATTGACGGATTCCATCTTTAATAGTCCCCATTATTCGTAATGTAACATATTTCTTTTTAATGGTACTCATTATATACAAATTTTATATTCACTGCAGACGATGTATTCGATTTTCACAATTTTAAGTCTGTTACTGCCAACTAGTTCCTGTAATACTCTGGCCGACTCCAAATTACTTGGATTAGGGTACGATCTACTGAGAGCAAACCCCGAAGGTGGGCGTTTCTCTACATCTGGCCTTGACCCTGGTGTAAAACCAACTAGACAGATACTCAACATTGACGATTCAAATAGAAATATTCTTATTCGAGTGGACAATGTTACCTTCTGCACCAATCACACAACATATGAATATTTCAGTGATGCAAAAACTAAGCAGGAATACCTTCTCAGAGATTATGTTACAAGCGGTAAGAAATTTGTATACATAAATTAGAACAAAACACCTTCAATAAGATAAAATTTCAAATATATCTAAAGATAAGATACATTTACTGGTATGCATTTTGATGTAAGAGTGTCTAATCTCTTTCACTTCCATGCCTGATTTATTTGTTTTCCTAACTAACCAATACATACGTGTAACACTTTTTGATGTAAGAGTGTCTAATCTCTTTCACTTCCATGCCTGATTCATTTGTTTTCCTAACTAACCAATACATACGTGTAACACATTTTGCTTACATCGACACATTTCTAATGGAAACCAATGGCATTATTCAGGAAATGTACAGGGAGTTTAAAAAACAATTGAAAGCTCGTTATTTGATGGAATATCAGCGAAAGTGATCTGTGTAACTCTTTGGTGATCATATCAATGGTATTCAGATTTTACGGTTGAATTGAACATTAAGCGTATAAATTCAGGAATTTGCTTTCAAATTTGTTTCAATGGCATAATAGACTTGTTAATAAAAGTATTAAGTATACTGTAACTTGTTGGTCAATCACTGCAATTTTCGTTTTTGGCATACATATCAATTTCTTAATTTACAGTCTTTAGTTTTCTATGTTGTGTTTTGTGTACTCATTTTTGTCTTTTTGTCTTTTCCTTTTTTATCGGTTTATTTTCGACTTATGAGTTTGAGTGTCTCTTCGGCATCTTTCGCCTCTCTTTTAAACATACTTAAATGCTTTTTCTGTATAATTTATTAATGCGCATTGCAATACAGCAACCGATTTCAAGTCTAGGACGGATTGATATCACCAATTTAAGTAAAGTACTGTGAGCTTGCTCTTACATGTAGTACAGTTAAATTAGTTCTAACCTCTTTTCAGAACGGCCAGAATAATGTTATAAAACTATTCTTAACTGTTCTAGAACGGTTCTACCATTTCTCGAGTAGAGCTCTTCAGGACGGGTACAACATGTCAGATGCCTGCAAAGTGAACACTTCAAACCATCGAAACCGAACATATTGATCTACATGATAATATGTCTTGGGTTAAATAAAAGCATTCCATAAAAAGATATAATTAAGTCATATTTTAAACAAATGAACGATAAAACAATTCTTAGCAAGAAATCATTACATCCAGAGGTACAAAAAGCTGTTTGTATTTAGTTTCCTATGGTTTGAATGTTAACACTATCATTCATATCATCATATAATGATATTGAAATAATTTGTAGGTGATGGTGACATGCTCATTCGTCCATATGCATTCATGGCTGGATCTGGTAAATAGATAGCCTTAGTATGATATAATATATTTCGTTACTAAATACAAGATCATAACAAGAGTATGTCGTATACTTTCGGTGGTGCAAAATACATGATTTATATACATCATTTTATATTAAATCTGTAGGTTTCTGTCTCAAGCCGATGAGCCTGTAATTTTGTGGTTGTTGTTGATTGCGGTCTGCAATGTAATTGCTAGAAGTTTAAATCCGGACATTGGTTTTCAGATTTGAACTCTTTCACACTTGATTTTCATACAGAATCCTTTTATACCTTACTGTACGCTATGCGTTTTATTCATTGTTGAAGGCCTTACTTTGTTAAATCTCCTTATTTTACAAATTGGTATCCCGTTTCAACTTTGTTAAATCTCTTTTTTTCATAATAATAGATTTAGCTCGTGATTCAAATTTCAAATAGTATGGTGATCGTTTACATTTAAACGTTGTCTTCTATTTCTTTTTCATATACTTGCGCATGTATTATATATTGTTCATTTTTTTTTTCTAATTAGGGCTTTAATAAAAAACAAGCTATTTTTTCATTAACATTCATACAGGAACAGGAAATTTGTTTCGAAACTCAATATTGTACTCCCCAACAACTTTTGATGGAAACAACTATTTTTTTTCACTTTCCTTCTGAAACATTTTTTTGGCAAGAATTTAAGATTCAAACATCTTGTTTAAAGAAAGCCCTTGTTTTTCAAGAAGTGTGATAGGAATAACGACCACGAAAATACTATATGCTAGACAAAAACAGAAAGATGAATGTTCTCATATACTATTCTATTTTAGAACTGGGCGATTTATAGAGTGACAAAGTCTATATATAAACTTGTTTTTATTGCTGAATACTTTGTTGACCTCTCAATGTCTTTTATGTATTTGTGTCGCTAAATTGTTGTTGTTGTTTCATTGGCGTGCACTCCACATTTCTTTTTTAACTTATATTTATATTTATGTTTTGAATTTTAAATTATTAAATACTGATCCAGTTAAAACATACCTTTGGTAGTTCCTTTACGCACTAAATAGTGCTGAATATAAGAGGGCTACACTGATTGAATCTTCTGTATATTCAATATATAAGATGCGACAGGTTCGTAAAATAATAATTCTTCTAAAACACAAAACAAAAACAAATAAAAAAAACAAAAACAAAAAATAAAAAATAAAAAAAACAAGCAAACAAAACAAAAAAACGATAAAGCAACATGTTCATATCAGGGCCCTCGGTCATAAAACTTTACTCAATACTCGGAGTACAAAATTTGTGCTCGAACCACTCCAGTGTTTTGATTGGTTGGTTTCTGATTGTGAGTACGATAATCGTACTCGAAAGTTTTATGACCGCAAGGCCTGGTATATATCATGAGTGTATTTATGTTCATGATATTCCCCTTAATAAGTTTGAAAGTTTTGTAATTTGGCTGAATATCTTTTTCTCCACTTTTTAGCTCTCGATAGTGCTCCCAAACCAAATGTTATTACTGTTGCTGAGATAACTGTATGTAATCGAGGACGTAGTCGTTATGTAATGCCTCCAGCTTACCCATCCTTACACAAACTGAGTGACGAGTTTATAGCTGCAGTTTGTTCTTTGCCAACCTCATATGATCCCACAGTCTATAGTCAATTTGTAAAAGACTGGGGAACGGTAAGGCTACAGTCAATTTCTAATAAACTGGGCAACGGCAAAGGTTCTTGTCCATGGATTCCTAGATTAGTAACCAGTAGAAAATATTTTTTTTACGGTTAATCTATACTTTCAAAATGAACAACAAAGTTGAAAAAAATGACATGTTCAGCACATTGAAATCTCAACTCATTGAAACGAAAAAGTGAGAAAAAGGGGTAACTAGAAACGTACAGCCACTTTTAATGAACAGTAAATGGTTATCCCGGCAGACGTGGGTTGACATCTTACGTTTAATTACGATCGTATCAAACTTATGCATTGTATACTGACAAAAATAATTTAATGATCATTTATTAAAGAATTAATGCTATAATATTTTCATGCCCCCTCCCCTAAATAATAAAAAGCACATTCTTATCCATCTAAAGATTACAGGTATTCTTTCACTCAGAACTGAAACATTTCCAATTTGATTTACAATTTAAATTCCCATATTTCATAAAACATGATGTCATCACTTACAGTGCCATTCTCATGTCTATATACTAAAAATCCGGACATTTTTTATGGTTAATCGGTAGGGATTGTAAGCTTTCTCCCTGAATACCTAATTTTGTTTTTGGAAGATTAATCTCTTTTTTCGGCCATATAAAAATTAGGTGGGAAATGTGTAAAATTTGATCGCTGTACTTTCACTTAAATGTTCTGATATTCTATTTCCTACAGTGAGATATAAATGACATCTTGTTATAGGAATCTGCAACAACAACATACAAAACACTAAGATGTTACATGATATACTGTACATCAAAATGATGAGAGAACCTATGACGAGGTTTCTGACTTGGGACTGCCACATGAAAATCATACTTACAAAAAAACATATATATAAATGTACATAAAAAGCGTTAAAGCTTTAAACATGTATTATCTTATTTGTTAACATTTTAGCATGCAATTGTTGAAGTTGAAACTGGGACAAAGTCAGTCGGTCAATATGAAATTCCAGCAACAAAAGTTGCAGAGGAACTATTTAAGGTAATGCATTTGCAGAGTATTACGGGCTTTTGAAGTTACTGTCAGATAATAAATATTATTAAACACAAAAGTATGATCTATTAGATTTTTCAATATTGATTGTATTTTGAATAAAATAGCTTATTCACCCGAAGACCATGTTGAATATTGATATTCATCGCGCAAAACTTCCCGAGCTATTACATGTTGGTCTTGGTATATAGTTGTCATCAATTTCTTTCTTTACTGGAATACAGAACAAACAATATAGCCTTGCTTTGGTAAATATGTGGTTTAAAGTCTTATGATATTTTCAATAGTAAAAAAAAAAAGATTGAATATGTTAATATAATTGAATGGCTTATTTTTACTATAAAACACGTGTACATGAACTTTCTGTTAAAAGAAAATCCTTTATCCTATCATAATGTTCAGAAATAAACTGCTATTGCATTATTGTCTTCCCGTACTCTATTCACCGATAGCTTTTCCGTATGCAGTGACCATAAAGTCTTATGATATTTCAATAGTAAAAAAAAAAGAGTTGAATATTTTGGCCTCGAGCATCACTGAAGGGACATTAATTATCGAAATGCGCATCTGGTGCAGAAGAAATTGGTACCGTTTATGTTATTATATACTTAAATGGCCTTTCTTTACTATAAAACACGTGTACATCATCATCATGAACTCCTTTATCTTATCATAATGTTCAGAAATATATTGCATTATTGTCTTCCTGTACTCTATTCACCGATAGCTTTTCCGTATGCAGTGACCTTAACCACAAGACCTCTGGTTAGTACTTCGACAACCGCGCAGCGCAAGTGCGAAGGAAAAAGTGATGAAAGAAATACACATGTGGAATAAGTTAGATATTGTTAATTATTTTAAAAGAAAAAATTTAATACACCAAATCATTTAACTGCTGTTATGACAAAGTTTAATTAACAAATAAAAACTCTTGGAAAATGTAAAAAAAAATATAAACATCGATCTCTTAATTGCATGTCTATCGTCTCACTGATTTTCCGAGTTTACCTATTATGTCTATTTGTTTTGCTCACACATTGTTGTCAATATAATGGAATTCTATGCGACTTTCTTACAAGTGAGAGATTTAGCTAGCAATAAAACCAGGTTTTATCCACCATTTTCTACATTAGGAAATGCCTGTACCAAGTCAGAAATATGACAGTTATTTTTCCATTAGTTTGAGCTTTTAATTTTGCCATTTTATAAAGGACTTTTATGAGTACCCTTGATATGTTAGCGTTTAACCAGTCTCTGGGCAGTGATTTAGTATTAATTGACTTTTGTATATTTTTGCAAGTCCTGGCACTAGTTGTTTAGAGCACTCCTTGAGGATTCTATTTAGTATGCCGTCTGGTCCTGATGCTTTTATTTAGTTATCTAAGCAGTTTTTTGGCACCTTCATGTTCTATTTCTAGGGATGGTATTGTGTTCTTTATTTGTTTTGTTGTTTTAGGCAGTGTTTGTCGTTGTCTCTGGTCAATATACTGATTTAAATTGTTGAATCAGTAGTTCTGCTTTCCCTTTATTATCGTTAACTATAAAATGGCCATTGCTTTCCAAAGGTGATACTCCTTTGTTGTCCTGTTTTCTTGATTTGATGTATTCCCGAGTTTTTCTGGTATGTTCTTGTCCAAATTTGTATAGAATTCATTTTTGAATGTGTCCCATAATTCTTGTACTTAAGCACCATTTTGATACATATCCTTGATTTTTGTTGATAGTATATTGAGTTCTTTATGGAGATCTTCCCATTTTGCTTTAAAGTAAATATATAGCATTTACGTGGCCGTTTACTATGGTAGTGTGGTTTTATGTAACAGTGTTATGATCATGTCGTGGTCAGATATTTCTGGAGTATTAGTTGACGTTTTAATAAGTGATGGGTTGGTGGTCAACACTATGTACAGGAGGTGTTTACCTCTAGCCCGCCTTTTTATGTATCTGAGTTATTGAATGGGATATAATTACTTCCATTAATTCTTTTTGTATTTCCTTGTTTTGTGCGTAATGGTTTATTGACATGGTGTCACAAACAATGAATACCTCCAGTAAGTATGAAATTTGCGTTTTATTTGAGATCTGATCCAGTGTTTTATCAAGTTATTTAATATCATCCATATTTCTGAGTAGCATGTAGAATGAGCCTATTGTCAGGTCATTTGGTCTATCAGCTGTATCTTAAGTACTAGGGATGTCAACGAGTACTCGAGTATTCGAGTATCGCTCGGTAGTACCGAGTATCAAATACCAAAACGATACTCGACTAATCGGTTTCCGATTAGAATATTGCTGTCTTCTTTATATAAAATTGATTTTCTTGAGAACCTCTTTCGGAAAATTAAATAGTCATCACTGATTAATCATACAAGTAAATAAAATACATTTTGTTTCGAATGCTTGTGCTAAATTGTCATTTAAAATGCCCAGGGACGTAACTGGGCCTCGGAAACAGACGAGGCAGAGGTCGGGGGCCGCCGATTGAGACCCCCTTGTAATGGGGTGGCCAGGGGGGCGAAGCATCCCGGCCGAAAATTGTAATATTATGGTTCGAAATATATCTTGTTACATCCGTTTTTGTCTCACCTTGACGGAGTCAAAAAGCGAGACATAGGTATACTGTTTCCGACGGCGGAGGCAACAATGTATTATTTTGTGATTAGGTATAGTTTATGGTGAACCACTAGTGGTAGGTCAATGATATTTGCTATGCAGTTGTATAAGCATTTGCATATCTCATTTCCATGGAGATTATCTGACCACGCCCCCTCAGTCATGGTTCATTGACTTTGAATATTTTTCATAACTTACATGTTAAAGTATTACTATCTTAATTTCAACACTTGCATTTTACTATCAAATTAACAAAAAGGTGAGATATATCTCTATGTTAACAGTTTATTGTATCATATTTACCGTTTTTGTTTCATATTTACCGTATGAAAAAAACTGCATTAGGCTATCAGAGCCGGCTGACAGATACTTGCCTCGAATTTTATACCTTCAAACATGTATCCATTTACAGTACAAAACCGTCAGGCTGACAATTTGATTCCGTGATACTATGAATTTTCATGGAGTATTGATTCGGGTTTTATGCATTTATAAAATTAGCAAAATAATTATTCAATTTCAAGAAAGTAGTCAAGTATCCTAACTTTATAGTTTTCAATTCCTTCTCAAACGTGTCCTTGAAAAAAACGGCACAAAGAAAATCAAAGCTGCATGTAAGTCGGTCTATGAGTTTTAAAGTAAAAAAATATCTATAAAGGGGAAATATTTAAAAAAATAATTTATTATACTTCACGTTAAAATGCCATATTTTGATTGGCTAATACGAGGGTGTTAATTTACTCTATCACATGGCTGAGCGGGTGACAATTTTTTTAGAATGTCACCCTCTCGTCAAGACCAGAGACATATATACACAGAGATTGGCAACTGTAACAGTGGTCAGCGAAATCCAATTAAAAACACGCATCACACGAGACTTTAATGAGATCGCCATTTTGCATCTGATCATGACAAGTTCACCACCGCTTCGATTTTTATTTTACATCAAGCTTTTCAAAACAGCATAATGTAAGTATATATTTCAATTTCGTAAATTATTTACCTTGTTTTATTCAGTTTGTAGTAATTGTTAGTTAAAATATTGTGACGATTAACGTTTTATTGTTGTCAATAATAAGGGGAAAGCTTGGCCGACATGGACGTTATGAAATTTTTTTACACCGACGTATTTTTTTATTAAAACCTTTTCATTCGAAAAGGAAAAAAAACCATTTATGAGATGAATCACTTTTCCCAAGACATACTGGTTTTGTGTAAATATGTTGAATTTTTCATTAAATCACCCACTTTGATGCAATTTACAATTAAAATTCAGTATTCTCGCTGTCGGCCACGTTCAATTTTTAAAATATAAAGACAGGCCCCTGTCCATGTCTACAGTCAATAAACTTTTCCATCTTTAGAGAATAGTTATATCCAGCACATGAATTACTTTCTTATGACATACTGGATTTGTGTATAACAGTTGTTTTTTACATATTTTCACCCCGCTTTGATGCAATTTACAATTAAAAATGACCATTCAAGCTGTCGGCCATTTTCATTCTCTTCAATATAAAGACAGGCCCCTGTCCATGTCTACAGTCAATAAACTTTTCCATCTTTAGAGAATAATTATTCCCAGCACATGAATTACTTTCTTATGACATACTGGATTTGTGTATAACAGTTGTTTTTTACATATTTTCACCAGCTTTGATGCAATTTACAATTAAAAATGACCATTCAAGCTGTCGGCCATTTTCATTCTCTTCAATATAAAGACAGGCCCCTGTCCATGTCTACAGTCAATAAACTTTTCCATCTTTAGAGAATAATTATTCCCAGCACATGAATTACTTTCTTATGACATACTGGATTTGTGTATAACAGTTGTTTTTTACATATTTTCACCAGCTTTGATGCAATTTACAATTAAAAATGACCATTCAAGCTGTCGGCCATTTTCATTCTCTTCAATATAAAGACAGGCCCCTGTCCATGTCTACAGTCAATAAACTTTTCCATCTTTAGAGAATAATTATTCCCAGCACATGAATTACTTTCTTATGACATACTGGATTTGTGTATAACAGTTGTTTTTTACATATTTTCACCCACTTTGATGCAATTTACAATTAAAAATGACCATTCAAGCTGTCGGCCATTTTCATTCTCTTCAATATAAAGACAGGCCCCTGTCCATGTCTACAGTCAATAAACTTTTCCATCTTTAGAGAATAATTATTCCCAGCACATGAATTACTTTCTTATGACATACTGGATTTGTGTATAACAGTTGTTTTTTTACATATTTTCATCAGCTTTGATGCAATTTACAATTAAAAATGACCATTCAAGCTGTCGGCCATTTTCATTCTCTTCAATATAAAGACAGGCACCTGTCCATGGCTACAGTCAATAAACTTTTCCATCTTTAGAGAATAATTATTCCCAGCACATGAATTACTTTCTTATGACATACTGGATTTGTGTATAACAGTTGTTTTTTTACATATTTTCACCCGTTTACCCTATTCATAGTATAGCCCAGTGTTTCTGTTAAAATAAAGTCAGAATTTGTTTAGTTGTAAAAACAATTACCAAGTAATAATCCACTTAGAACTTCACCTCCGGCAAAATTCAGGTGATCGGAGGGCAATAAATTGCGTAATCGCACACCTGTGAATCCACAGTCACAACTCTAAGGAAATAATGACCGGAAAATCGGACACACATAATTTCACTGTGTAATTTAGAAGCAAACTTTAGCAAAGAAATGTTTCTTGTAATATCATGATCATTACCAGATTTTACTTTTTAAATTGAAAGAAATGCCGAAAAAAAGAAAAAAATATTTTCTCAATCAAATACATTAAAAAAATACAACTATTTCAAGTAGTTTTTTAGAAAAAGAATTTATTTGATCTGAAATAAGTTTTCCTATTACTTTTCTTGATTAGCTATCGAGGTTATTCATCCCTGACTTGTCTACATGTTGTAGAATAATTATCGACGAGAATCTCATTCCGGGCCGCGTTTTTTAACGGGATTTCACGGAGTTGACAATCTCTGTGTATATATGTCTCTGTCAAGACCAATCAAAAATCGATAATTTAAAGGATAATGAATTGAATTTACATCAAGTTATTAAAGACAATGCTTAAGTTCTACGTTGGCTCAGATTCTATTATTTGAAATAAAACATCTTGCTTCACTTCTGTTGATTTTTTTAATACCCGTAACGTTGTTATGTACGTGACGCCATAGAAAATACTTTTAAATAAAATTCATCTGTAAAGACAATAATGATAGGACATTCAGTATAATAGATTAAATAACACATAGGTGAGAGGGTGATAGAGCACTTTTGTGTTTCCGTGTTGTAGATATATTCCCGAGCGAGTACTCGAGTATCGCTCGATAAAACCAACGAGTACTCGATTATTAATTGTTCACCGAGTTGATATCCCTAATTTTTACCCATTCAATTGACATTTTGTTACTAAATCGGGTTTTTTTTTCTACTGCAATAATGTCATTGTGTACAAGGACAAAAACTCCTCCGCCTAGTGTACCCCGGTCGTTTCTGTAAGCTACGTGGTTTTCCGGAAATACTTTACTGGATTTTATTGCATCTTGTGTAGGATTTGTTCCTGGATTTTCTCCTTTAAGCCATGATTCTGTGCCACAGATGATGTCTGGTTTGATTTAATATACTGCAGCTGTAAATTCAGAAGTCTTTTCTTTAATGCTTTTGGGCTGCTGGCACTTAGTGGACTAAAAGCGTTCGACGTGATGGATTCAAATGTACTGTTGTGGGTTAGAGGTTCATAATATTTCGAGGTGGTGAGTTCATAGCTGTAGAAGGTGAAGATTGAGACATTTGCAGCATAGCCATTGTACATTTGATATCTGTCGTACATCATAGTCTGTGGAACATAGTTCTATGTATGATCTGTGGTGCCAGATGTTGCATTCGTCTCAGCATTCTCCATTGCAGTACCATGTAATCGGATGTTCACATAATCCACATTGGTATATGCTTTATTGTTTTGTTCTTGAAACGGGATTTTGTTCTCCCCTGCAAGTAGGAGGATTTATATTAACATTGAGTGATCTATATTTGGTTTAGTTGGTAACTTTATGGGTTTACGCTCCGCTGATGTCCATTTGTTGTTTAAAAAGGCTTGTTACTAAGTGACAATGGTCCCATGATTTTTCACTGGTGATGGATTTTCCTATGTTATATATGAGTGTCATTAGTATAATTGAATGAAATATTTTCAACTTGATTCCTGGGTTAAGTCTGCTTATGTGGTTCCAAGCTGCTTGTTTGTTGACGTTTTCGGTTAGCTGGGAACAGCCCGTTTTGACTGAAAACAACAACAGTTATTAATTCCAACAAGTAGTTTGTGCCTGGTAAGTGATTTTCGTAAACCAGGTTTTAGCCAACAAATTATCTATGAGGATTCCGTCTGCGTATAGGAGTAATACCACCATTGTATTGGCACTTTTCGAAAAATTGTTCAGAATTTATCTCTGTTTCAAATAGAGAAATACTTGGTATGAGTAAAGTTTTATCCTGTCCAGTACTACAAACAAAATTTCACATAACATTGCATTGCATATAAGATAATAATCATCACTGGAAGTTACCCAATCAAATTGTCACCCCCTGTTTTTCCTGTTTACAAGCATTAGTAACCATGTAACCTCAAGTTTCCAAAATATTTTAAAGAAACACCTAATAAAAAAAATGTTGCTTTAAAAAACCCACGATATATGTTTATGACTCAGAATTTGTTTACTGCAATGAAATGTAGGATTAATTTCCTACAACCGTCAAATTCAGGGAAATATATTTTTCGATCCTTTTTTTGTATGAAACCGGATGTGACGTACTATGATTTGGTGGTATTACACCTAAAGGAGACTTTTTTGTTGCATAACCTTTGAAAAACTGGTTATTTCAAGCATAAATGTCAAAGTTTTGTAATAATCAGCTTGCATACAAACAGTTGAACATGATACAAAAGATGACTCTATGATGATAATTACCACTAATGGACCTCTTTGTTTTCATTATAAGGTCCCATTTGGTCCATTTATACCTCTCATTTCCTCAAAATGTCAACTTTTTAGGCCAATTAATCAACATTCGGGGGTAACTATCACACATTTATGCAAGAAATGTGATAATAAATGAGTAATTGAAGTGTTCAAGCTGAATAAACTATCCATATAAAAGTTTTCTGAAATCATGTAGGTTTCAATATATCCTTACGTAAAACTTAGGTTTACGCTGCGCTCCAGAGAGGGACATAAAATGCTTCCCTTTTAGTTAAAAATGTGTTGTTACTGCTTATAAAATAATTTCAATTTACTTATAATTGTATATTTCTTAAAGTATTACTTAGGAAAAAGTTTTCTTTTATAGTAAAATATAGGATATTAAGAGAAAAAGAAAGAAAAAACTCCCCAAAACACTGAGTATAGCGTGCTCTGCCTACAAATATTCATGGTAGAGCCCTTTTTTAAGGAAACATTTTCCTAAAATGTGTTTTTGAGACTCAATCCACTCAGAATATTTCATTTATGCAATGTTTCACTAAATTTTAACAAATGAGAATACATACAAGGTCAAAGGTGCATGTGCAGCTTCCCATTTAGGATTAATACCACCAATGTTTTTCCCCTATTAGTCTTTGTTAAAATGGCATTTTTCAAAAAAATGTGCAGAATTTATCTTTGTTTCAAATATAAAAGTACTTGGCATGGGTAAAGTTTGATCCTGTTAAGTACTACAGACAAAATTTCACATAACATTTCATTGCACATAGGATAGTAACCATCACTGGAAGTTAACCAATCAAATGTTCACCCCTAATTTTCCTGTTTACAAGCTTTAGTAACTATGTAACCTCAAGTTTCCAAAATATTTTAAAGAAACACCAAACAAAAAAATGGTTCTTTGAAACACCCAAGTTATATGTTTTATGACTTATGTTTTTTACTGCAATGACATGTAGGATTAATTTCCTACAACTGTTAAATTCAAGGGAATATTTTTTTTCGATCCTTTTTAATGTGACGTACTATGATTTGGTGGTATCCGTTGACCCCGCCTGTCACCCAATATGGCCAACATGTCTAAAAATAGAACCTAGGGGTAAAATGAAAGTTTTGTCTATTATCTTGAAAACTGCTATGAATAGAGAAAATCTGACATGGGCAGACATGTTGATAATGTTGACATTTTCCTGCTGTCCATTTACGTCAAAACTGTCAGACGACTTCTAGTAGGAGCTATCGCCCTTAATTGTCAAATTTTGTCTTTTTTTTCATTTTTGTCTATTAATTTGAAAACTACAATAGATACTGAGAAATTTGTATGAGGAAAAATGATAAGCAAGACAAGATCTATATATCAACATAGCTGAAATCATCAGACGACTCCTTAATTATTGGAATTATTGCTCTTTAATTAAAATTTTACCAATTGTTGCGTTTTTTGCTTTATATCTTAAAACCTATAATAGACACAATGATCATGATAGATAAAAAGAAGATAAAATGATCAGCAGGACAAGATCTACAAATATGTCTACAGCGGAGATTTCGCATCCGTTTACGTTGCGGAATATATCTGGTAATATTTGAGATAATTTACGGGACGTCATGACTATCCGTAAACGTTGCAAAATCGGGTACTTGTATAAACTTCAATTTATTTAAGTAATATGTTTGATGGATTATCAATAACTGTAATATGGATATAAGATACTAGTATACAGCTTTGCTGAATTAAGATAACAAATAAGTTTTTTAAAAGTTTTTTAAGTTATCTGACTATGATAAAACTATACTACCCAGCAAACACAACAACATCTTTAAAATGTTTTTAAAATGTTGTGTCTAATGTCATGAAAATATCACATAAAAACGTGAGAAAAACATTAAATGTATGGTAGAATATATATCGCTAAAACGTTTTCTAATATATTTTCTAAAATATTTGCATAATATAATTAAAATGTTGTAAAGAAATATCATGATAATGTGAAAAACAATGGCGTATAAAACATTTTGATAATCTTTTAAAAAATATTTTCTAGAAATATTTTCTGAACGTTTGAAAAACATCATGAACATCAAATAATGTTATAAAAATGTTTTTTGGATGTTTTCTTGCAAGTGAGACTGTGCCTAAAAAATGTTTTCAAAATGTTTTAAGAAGATGTTTTTGGTTGATATCAAGATCATATCAATATAAAAATTTCTGTACTTTTGATTGAGTTTCCTGCTTTTTTAAATAGCAAATCATTAGTTAAATTAATTTATACACAGTGATTAATTCTATATACAAACAAGAATAAATCAGTTGTTTTGCTAAGCATATGGAATTCACAATTCAAAGTCTCTAAAAACAAGAAGTATCTACAAATTTTGACACATCCAAAATGGCAGACACAACTCATCATGGTCAAGCCACTTACCAAATATGAAGTCATTCTGTTCATCAGCATTACTAATTAAAGTAATGAAAAATGTGAGAACATTCAACATTTTGAAATACAATGTATAAGCAAACAGGAAACAGGTGCCAGATACAAAAATGTTCACACATCACAGTTCATCACTATCAAGCA
Organism: Mytilus californianus; assembly: GCF_021869535.1. Taxonomy (NCBI): domain Eukaryota; kingdom Metazoa; phylum Mollusca; class Bivalvia; order Mytilida; family Mytilidae; genus Mytilus; species Mytilus californianus. Next base: position 3,222,511 of record NW_026262723.1, read on the forward strand.
GCTCATTAAATATGAACTCATCTTTATCAGCAGTTTTGGGAAAAACAGTGATGAAAATATTTGTTGGACAAAATCCGACAAATATAGGTGAACAGACGACAGACAGTGCAAGAAAGCCCATTATTCCAACCACAATGGTATAATGTTTAGTTTTTCACTCTCAACTTTTATTACTTATCTTATACACATCATGCATATGTCAACCTGAACATGCATGACATATATGCCATTGGACATTATGCAAACATTATACACATTTTTAAGTTCAAGTTACATTGACTAAAACTTGTGTCCAAAATTTCAATACAACTTCTCTTTCTAAACTAAAACGCTACACTTCTAATAGGGTTACATCTTAAGTCAATAATCATTGATAATTGGCTGAAGAGATGAGAACAAAACACCATTTTACATCAACTATTTGATTTATTTAAGAATACATTGAAAAAGTCAATCAATTGTCTTATTCAAAATCACTTAGAATGTCTTGTAGTGTCTTATATCTTTTTCTTGCTGTGCCATGCTTCTGAAAAAAAAATTAATCTTACATTCATATATAAACTTCTTGCACATTCCTTTATTATAGAACGATTCACGTTGCCTGAAGGATATACATCCCCTCCCCTTTAAAGTTTTGAAACAAATAACGATGATAGTCTGTCGGAAGGGGACGATAAATGGCTGACCGTGTTTAGAGAGAGCAATATGCCACGCTGAACTTCATTTAGTTATTAAAAAAAAACACATAAAGAACTTTAGACTAGATATGTGTCCAGTCAAGAGTCTTATTTCATTATACTCGTTGATTGTTGTCTATCATAATTTTTTTCTTTTGTTGTTTTGTATAAATCAGGCTGTTGTGTTTCTTGTTTTTTTTAGTTTTCATTAAATGCATTGTATATAATGTAGGGGCCTTTAAAAGCCCTGCTACATAATGTCATTAAACATCTTATTGTCCTTTTGCATGTTTTGAGTGATAAACTCTGTAGAGTGACATAGTTTATAACTTGTCATTTGTATCTAAGGGCATATGATACAGTCCTAGAAGTATACTATAAGCACATAATAACTTATCGAAGTGTTACGCATTGTTTTCGCAATGATGATAATAATATAACTTAACCTCTGAGAAACACACAGATGTCATTAAATGAGTTGTTTATATGTATTTGAAATACTTCAAAGGAAAGCAAATATGTTGTTTATGAAAGCACACTGTTGGACTAAAAGATTGATTTAAATAAACAACTTGTTTCTATTTTGTCACAAAAAAAATAATTTATTCAAATATCCAGATATCTTTTCTGTATTGTATGCCCTTAATCTTGAATGTAATGCATTGTTTATGCTAAATATTTGAAATTAAATATGGAATAACAGTAATTCTGTATAAAAATCTTACTTCAAAAAAAAATTCTACTGAAAGGTTGTAGACATTCCAAAGAACCTGCGCCACTTCCAAATTGTAAACCTGCATATTGAACTTGTCCTTTGTGGCTTTTCTTTTAGCTCCTGTTAAAAAATAAATGATACATTGTATGTACATTGTGTGTATGAAGCAATAAATATAATTTTAAGCAACAATTTATATTATCTTGCTTGTACTGAAGTCTTACATAGTCTTTGTAATGTTCATTAAGCTGTTAAGGGAAATTTAATTTACTGTTTTGCAAATACATATATACACTGATTTTACTAGAAAAAAAAAATCTCCATATTCAAATGGTGCTTATATTAGTGTTATTGTAACTTGTTTGTGTGCCTCGGAAACAAGGTATTGAGTCATGCTTATTGCAATAGTTGTTGTTGGTTTAAGTCTGTCAAATTTCTTTTTCATAATGTGTATTTAATGTAGGCAGTTAGTTGTTTTGTTTCAATTGTGTTGAGAAAAATTTAACATTTGTTTGTCAAGGCTTCAAAGTGGACTATATGGCATTGGTTTTCTCAGTTTTGAAAGCCGTACAGTGACCTATAATTTCTTTTATCCAAGTCATTTAAATTCTGGTGGATAACTGTCTAATATACACCTTATCGCTATTTCAGTATTTGGAAATCTGTCCCGCTTGAACTTTTTACGTCAGCATACGTCATACAATAATACACCTTATCACTATTCCTGCTTGACCCGAGAATCTATCCTGCTTGAACTTTTGACGTCAAACAACAATCACTTTTCCATTGTGGCATCAGAAATTTTTTATGATGACGTCAAAATTTTAAGGGAACTTGTGACAGTTGTGTGATGTCCAGTAATGGTGGACAAATAGCAATAAGGTGCATTACTTTCAATTGTGGTGTCAAATATTTTCTAATATGACGTCAACATTTTACGGGAACTTTTGTGATGTCCATGGCCAATAATGGCGGACAAATAGCGATAAGGTGTATTGGCAATCAAACACACAAACCACATATCTTTATAATTTTTTTATATCAATGAACAAATTCATAATTGCTGTACGTAGATGCTTGATGGAGCTACTTATAAGATAAATGTATAGACTATTTACAAGTATCACTCCAAACGTTTGCTTGCCTTGGGCAGGGCCCCCTTTTTTCAAAACCTTGATCCGCACCTCCAGAAACAGATGTAATTTGGTTCCGATTATGATTGAACACACACAATGAATGCACAAGTTTCATCTTAACAGATTAATCATTCTTACCAAGTGAGTATATATCGCGTAACAAACAATTTTCTTGGCTCTCTTTGTTGATATCCTGTCTTCGTTTCGAAATTCAAATTTCAAAATCATTTCCGGTGATAAAACAAAAGTCGATTCCGGAAAAGGTCGGTTTTCCGTAAGGCATATAAACGATACGAAAATTGAACTTAGTACAGTTACAGTTTTCATTTCTTAATTTCTAAAATATACACGAACAAAATGAATAAACATTAAAGAAAGGTGATTGTTTATTAATACATTATTGCTTAATTTAATGTTGACTCTTGTGAATTTTAATATAAGAAGGAATAAAATCTGACTTCAAGGATCTTCAAGATATCAATTAAGGATTTCAACCATAGTATCTTGCTTGTCATGATATTGATGAAATGTAGTACTACATCTTATCCTGAAAAAAAACGAGCTAATTCCACAAAACGTTGTTTGTGGGGTTTTGAATAAAGTTTAAATAAAATGTTATTTTTATATCCGTAAAATGTTGAATAAAATATCAGTAAGATTATTAAGTAATGTGTATGTCAGAATATTTTATAGAAAACATTTAGCTGATATTTTTCAGATGTTTTATGTAAAACATTTTAATTTTACGTTATAAAACATTTTATGCAAATAGCGAAACTATATTTTCTGTAAAACATTTTTTTGCAGAATGTTTTTTGGATATTTGGAAAATATTTACTTTAAATGTTGTTAAAATATAAAATACCAATTGAAGAAAATATTATTTTTTTATATTATAAAATATCTACGGGATATTTTAGAACAATGTTTGAGAACATGAATAAAAGATATTAGCAAATAATATTTTGTTAATGTTGTAAAAACATTTTACTTAAATGTTAGAAATAAAACATTTCAAAAACAATAAAATAAACATTTTTTTAATGTTTAAATGATATCTTTTTGAAATATTTTGTGAGAGACGTCCATATGACATTTAAAAAATGTTTTTAAAATGTTGTGTGTTTGCTGGGTAAGGAACCGACCATTCATCTTTTGTGCATTGGGGCATGTTTTTTTTTTTTAAGAAAGATTGTTTTATTACAAGTTTCTAGAAAAAAAAAAATATTGTATAAAAGTAGGGAAGTGAGAAAAAAAATTGTTTGTTTTGAAAATTACGAGAGAAATAAATACAACATTGAGTTTCAACAAAACTTTTTGTAACTGTATTTTACTGAAAAAAATAGTTTCTGTTTTATTGAAGTCGGAAAAATTCTACAAAAGTTGGATGATCTGTGCTTTAGCATAGTTACAAAGAAATTGCCCTAAGCATGCAAATTCAATATTGATAATTGCATCATCATGAAATGAGGTAAAAATCTATAAAATTTTGTATGGGATGTGAACAATTCAAAATTGTACATAAAACATGTAAAATTTGGAACAATGCATCAACCTTGTCTTCAACAACAATTTATGGCCGTAAGAACTTTCCCATTTTATGGAATTATGTAAAATTCTTTTTAAATATATAATAACTTTACGGATGCTTTGTGATTTGATTTGATTTTTGGTATTTTAACGCCACCTTTAAGCACCGCTTTTGGGCTATTTCGTGGCGGTCAGTTTTTATTGGTGGAGGAAGCCGGAGTGCCCGGAGAAAACCACCAACCTTCGATAGGAAAACTGACAATCCTAGTCAATTAAGATTGGAGTCGAGTGCACCCGCACGAGCGGGGTTCGAACTCACAACCTCAGTGTTGACTGGCTAGTGATTACAGTAGTAACTACTTAGACCACTCGGCCACCGAGGCCCCCGGGGATGCTTTGTGAACAAGGACCCTAGTGATTTGTGTTTACGATAACAAGTGGTAGATGGAATAGACAGGTGTTTCTAGGATGGTTATTTTACAGTTGTCATATTGTTGTGTTAATTCAATTATTTCATTGTAATATTCTACTAGGTGGTTTATTGTTTCGTCACTGTGTGTGTTGATTGATATATATTTCTTGTTGTATGATGTAAGGTCACAAGCGCCTAACCAAACATATATCAATATAGTTCCTACTCAGTCCTAGTTCCGAATGTTTTTGTTTCAAAGTTGATTATAGCCAATTAAATCGATCTGTTATTTTTTTCTCCGCTTTTACACCACCATATTATTTCTTTTTCAACGGTGAAATATCTTGTTCAGGAATTTTTCAAATTTAGAGTTGGACATTGACCAGGTGTTAATTGGTGTTGGATCTGTACAAAGTGATATATAATGGGAATGGTTGGCCAGCTAGAGTGGTTTAATGTGCCATAATTATTTATTCATGACCTCGTGTAATTATAGTAAATAAATGTTTTGGAAAAACAAGATGGCGGATTGATTTCGCTAACAGTTCAAATACAATTTATATTGTAATAATTCCAATATACACTCTTAAATCGATAAAAATGTTAAATATTTGAGTTTTTGAGTGTATTGGACTAGATTATGTATGTATAATATGTATATTCCTGCTAGATATGTATATTTTTCTTCTCTCTTCGTCGCGATCTGAAAAAATACTGGTACTACTGCACATTAGCTCTCTCTCTCTCTCTCTCTCTCTCTCTCTCTCTCTCTCTCTCTCTCTCTCTCTCTCTGGACTTATCTAACTGAAATATATATTTTGGCGTGGCTCGGTACTTATACATCCCGCCATTGTGTTATTGTGCTATGGTCATTTATTTGTATTCCTGTCTTTCATTTTTGCTTATGTGCTTTGTCTATATGCCATTTTGTTTTTCTTTGTTGACATATTTGTTTGTTTTTATAGTGAATAAGATTATAACACAATGTTGACTGCTGTACCTCTATTTTTGACATTTTGACCTATTGTGTCTGTTTGTTTTGTTCACACATTGTTGTCAATACAATGGAATTTTATTCGACTGTCATACTAGTGAGAGATTTAGCTAGCTATTAAACCAGGTTTAATCTACCATTTTCTACAAAAGGAAATGCCTGTACCAAGTACCAAGTCAGGAATATGACAGTTGTTTTCCATTCGTTTGATGTGTTTGAGCTTTTGATTTAGCCGTTTGATAAGGGATTTTCCGTTTTTGAATTTTCATTGGAGTTCGGTATTTTTGTTATTTTACTTTTTATATATAATAACTAACCTTATATTTAAAATTATTGAATAGCATTTCACACAATATAAATCCAATGATCCTTATATTGTATTTACAAACGATGATGACCTGTATCTGTTTACTCGGTGTCACTCTTTTTTTGTAGGATGGTTATCTCATTCAGCCATTGGTAATAATAACCTTCCGATATAAAAAAAATAATTTTTAATTCAGAAATATACGGATCCACCTATATGGAAAGTTGTAATTGTAAAAGATGACGGAACTATGGCTTATTTCAACGCGTCCAACTTAGCGACATCTGATTTGAAAACATTAACAACCGGAAACCAACCTAAACAGTTGAATGTTGGAAGAATGGGTATATCTGAACCCCTTGAGTTCCATTTAGTGTCCATTGCAAGATTCTTAAACGACGATTTCTGGATAAATGACAACATACAGCATTGGGATAGCATTTGTCCCACTATGATGAATAGAAATATTTCAGTTATAAAGCAAAATCTGCTTAAAGCTATGAATGAATATCCGTCTTCCTATCGCATAATGTCAACACCGTCAGGTAGATAGAATATTGTTCGTCTTATTGTACACTCACTTTAACAAAACCTTTTAATCGGGAAAACTAGGAGTTACAGAAGCCAGAGCCTCTCAACTCTCTAACGATACATGCTATTGAATAACGATATATACTAGGTAATTTTCAAAAACAAGTTCCATGTGGCGCCTCAAGTACTTTTTAAATTTTTTTTTACAGATTATAGAATTAGGGCGAAACGGTAAAACAATCGTAAGCTTCGAAAAACCTACTTACTGAATTTATTGTTCTCAACCTAAATATGCATATTAATATAATCATATTACCCATTGTCAGAACAATCAATGATTCAAGTGAACGTTTTGTTTTTGTTTTTTTTTCTTAGGGGGGTTGATGTCATTTTTAGAGGACGTTGGGTTTGTCATAGCGGGAATTGGTACATCAAAGCAGTTATAAATATAAGAAGATGTGGGTTATAAGTCAATGAGACAACAACATAATGGCAAAGCTAACAAAAAGACATCTATAGGGTAAAATACACTCTTCTACCATAGACCGTCACAAAAAATGCGGCAAGTGTGATAACAATTCGAATAAAACATGCAAGCTATGAGACAACATTATTGTGTTTAAAGATTTGCGGGCATCCAACTGTAATTGGCGGATCCAGTAAACGGATTTGTGCAGAATTTTATTTCTTTTCAGAAATTACACACGTATTAAGCGTGCCGTTAATGTGGCCGACGGGGACATTTTCATTGTACCAACCAGCATCAGGATGTCCACATTCCAATAAATGGTTTGAAACAGGGTGGAGATTTTATGACAACGAAGACGATTCAAATGACAATTCATGGTCTGTAGGTCATCATTTAGCTGGTAAGCTTAAAAAAACAATATTTCAAAAAGATAGAATGTGTTAAAATGTTTTCGTCTCAGTTTTTAAACGTTTCTTAAATTTGGCAAAGTAATTGAAAACTCTTCTGTATCAATCCTTATATTTCTAAATAGGTTTAACATATCAGTCTTAAATACAAGTCTTTAATTAAATATTTGAAATTTTTGTTTTCAGGTTAGCATTTATTGCTTCCTTTACATTTCCTATGAAACATGGGGAGATAAAATGTAAGTGGTCGTAAAACAACGCGTGAAAACCTCGAGATACACTATAGTGCCTAACAAGCTTTTGTATATTTTGAAGGCATTCTGATTAGGAATTTAAGACTTATTCAAAGTATAAGGGTCTGTATTATTTAATGTTCATGCCATTTTTATACATTTTGTAAAATATGTAAAACCGCTGAAGAGGGTGAGCCCAATATACATATTTTTATGAAATAGAAAAAGATTTGTGTCTTTTCTTCAAATAATAAGATGAAATTAAATTTAGTTTGCTGATATCCACGATGATACATCTGTAATCCTAAATATGTGGTGTCTTCCTGGAACGCCTATATCTATACTACTAAAGGAGGAGATCGATTTCATTGAGCCGCAACTCATCTGAAACCATACAAAGTCGGAAATATTTGTGACATGACATATAAAAAAGGGACGAAAGATACCAGAGGGACAGTTAAACTCATAGATCGAAAACAAACTGACAACGCCATGGCCTAAAATGAAAAGACAAACAGACAAATAATAGTACAGATGACACAACATAGAAAACTAAAGACTAAGCAATAAGTATAAATGTAGTGTTTTGTACTTCCTAAATTTGTCTTTGAAACAATCTTTTTCCCACAGACAAACGCCAAATTTTGAGAAAATATCCAATTTCGGAGACCGTTATCGATCCGTGTCTTATACGCTTTCGCGCATGCTCAGTCGACGTACTGCCTTCGAAATCCAAGTGAAAGTAAGAAAAAATGATAGAAAATAGGACAGTTAGGCCTATAAGGACCCTGTATTGTATTGTAAGTTCATCATAAATTAAACGACATCCACCCTTTTTACTCAGGTGCAGAAATGTCCAAAAATGAAATGGGCGTTGAACGTAAAGTGATCCTCCCCCCTTTTTATGTGTAAACACAGGCACCCGACACTTTTCAACACTTGCCCAATTGTACCGCGATTTCGCGGGCATCTTATAGTTTTATACAATATCTATCCCTCAAATGCCAACCAAATAAATTGAATAGAAGTTAGTTTATTGAATGGGTACTGCAAACTGTAGTTCAAATGTAATTATTATTTGCACATTAAAACATTACTTTTTATAATTAAAATCAACCTGAAACGGAATGCATTAACAAGGAAAATGGTTTAAAACTTAAAATTAGAAAACATAACTGAAAGAAATATATGAAATAAGTTGCATTTATTGATGTTATAAAAATAAAACAATTTATATTATTTACTGAAACGGAGTTAGCGACTGTTATTTTATTAAATAAAAGTAAAATTTGTGAAATGTGAATATTCATGTTGTAAACTTTTAATACATATATATACTTGATATACATATTATTGTAACGTGTTATTTTATTGTTTTCCATCTTTATGTATATATAGCTAATATGTGTTTATTTAAAAGATTATTTATGTATTCATGTATTTCTCTGTCCTGAGTGTTCTTGCATTTATTTATATTGTATTCCTGTCACGTAATGTTGTCATTTTAGCCGTACTTTTAACATTGCCATATAAGCGGGAGGTTTGGCTAGCCATAAAACCAGGTTCAGCCTACCATTTTTTCTTAAAATGTCCTTTACTAAGTCAGGAATATGGCAGTTGTTATCACATAGTCCGTTTATATGTATGTTGGTGTTTGTAGCAGTTCAGTGTTGCGTTTTTTTCCCGTCTTATAGTTGATGTGTTTCCCTCAGTTTTGGTTTGTGACCCGGATTTGTTTCAGTTAAATCGATTTATGACTATTGAGCAGCGGTATACTACTATTGCCTTTATTTATTGGTCTCCTTATCAGTTGTAGAAAATAATTCTTGACAAAATATCTTTGTTGTTTATCTCGTATATCAGTTCTATTATTTAAAGTTTTTGTCCATACCACAGAAATGGGCAAAAATATCATTCAATGGCAATAACCCTTGAATGAAGTTTACTGAGAATTTCGACTTTATTGACCAACTTGTAGATCTTTTCCTGCAGATAATTGTTTTTTGTTTACAAAGTCTCTTTATACATGTTATGATTTTAATGTTGGCCCAACACATAAAAAGAGTATAAACATAATTATTTAAGAGCAAAACTCATATAAGTAGTCTACAGACTTTTTCGGCCATTGAATCATTTGTAGAAATCGTCTTTCGGATCATATTGGATGTATTTGCATAATAGTTTTCTAAACAATTGGCAAATAATACATTTTTGTTGTTGTAAAAATCGCCATTGAAAGGAAATGACACTTATACAGTGTTATCTGACAATGTTGGTCGAAAAAGATAGTATTACTTTACATTCTGAACCTGTTTGCTTGTGTCAGATTTTCCCTTTGTACATGTATAATGGTTTTCAAATTATGGATTATAGTTGCAGTATACCCCTATGTTATAGTTTTTGCCTACGTGATCTTGGTGGTAGGTCATAGGGATGATCAGAGACCTGTTTTAAACTATATACCACACAGGATAGTGATGTCTAATTTTGGTTTAATTTGGGCCAGCAGTTTCAGAGGAAAATATGTTTTGTAAAAGTTAACAGACAACGAATGCCAAGTGATGGCCAGACGAGCTAAAATAAAGACTCAAAAGTAAAACTACTTCACGATAATATATACCATTTAGTGGTTATAACCATTTTGTTTGCATTAAATTATATTAATTATTAACTGTAATATATGAATATTTAATGGTATATTTTAGGTGATACACATGATAAACAAAATTCCAAAATTTACTTCTGCACACAGACGTCCGGAAATACAGGTGTATTCCACAGGAATTGGCCCGCTGGAAATTACTGAATTCTGAAGTATGGGTCATGTCCTACCGGTACGTAATATGGTGAGAACAGATGAAACATTCTTGCATTTATTAAAGTGGTGTGTGGTAAACTTTAATGAAACGACACCAAACAAAACATGAACATGAACAGAATGTAAAACGTTTAAACCCGCTGCATTTGTTTGCACCTGTACTAAGTCAGGAACCTGATGTTCAGTGGTTGTCGTTTGTTGATGTGGTTTATAAGTGTTTTTCGTTTCTCGTTTTTTATATAGATTAGACCGTTGAATGGTTTTACACTAGCCATTTTGTTGGGACCCTTTATAGCTGGCTGTTCGATGCGAGCCAAGGCTCCGTGTTGAAGGCCGTACTTTGACTTATAATGGTTTACTTTTACAAATTGTGACTTGGATGTAGAGTTGTCTCATTGGCACTCATACTACATCTCCTTATATCTATAAGCGTTTTGTAGTCGCACCGGCCGACAAAGCAGCAAACAATGTGGTGGTGGTATGACGTAAATGCTACACGAAAGTTCTTTAGAGCACGAAGAATTAAAATATAAATTCTTCTGCATTCAGGTCCTTACGCTCCATAGAAAGTCATATACTAAACAATCGTATCATTAACACATCTCAATCTCTTCTGATCAATTGAAGGTCCCAACTATGTATTGATTACTGAAACTACAAAAAAGACCGGTAAAACATCGTTTCATGTCGGCCTCTAATAAGTGTTCTGCAACTATTCTTTCAGCTCTTTTAACAAGTTCCTTAACTACTGTAAACGAACTTATTATTAACTTTTGTAATAAAACATATGCAAATAGTGGAATTGACTATTTGTAGAGTGTAAACAAATCATTGGATAAATTACATGCTTTTTCTGGTCGTTTAAATTCGGTTGACAGTTTTGATTTTTCAACTCTATACAATCTTATCAAACAAAAGTTTTTTCCATGTTTTCAAATGGTCGTTTAAAAACCCAGAATGCAAGTTTATTTGCTGCAACTCATATAAAGACGCCTCTCTCTAATGTGAAAGGTAAATATACTAGATACAAAAAATGTATACTTACTATACTTACCCGAGTTGTGAGGAAATGATTAAGTTAACAAAAGGTTTAAGGTATTTAAATGGGCACCAACTGCTCCCTTTTATCAAATGACTAGTTCCTGTACTGTAATGAATCACAGTTTTTGGTAAAAACTCAGTAAAGACGTATATACATTCCAATCAATCGTTAAGTTCAATAACATTTACCGTTACCTTGTTTGGTGAATCAAATATGAAAGCAATAACTGTCTTTAGCTGGATTTAAATATTTCTTATTTTTTATGCGGGAAACTCTACATAAAAAATTAACAACAACATAGACGAATTTTGGTTCCCTATTGTTTTTTTTTAACGGTGATATTACTTTGGCACCATCTCACCGCGTTTATATATTTGAACTCGTTTGCTATGTCCGTGTCTGTAGTGACGTTTTGGATTTCAATGAACGTATTCTATGTATTACTGGTAAATTCTCATGTCCATAATTTCGTTACTATACAACTTACTTAAAATCTATACAAAATTCTTCCATAGATACACAGATTTGGTTGGAAGTTTGGCTGTGTCTGTACAACTAATTACAAACGTGAGAGCACATCATAATTTATATGGTGATGCTGTCCAAAATTATATGATTACTAGGTACTTGAACCAGAATTTAGTGCAAAAAAACCACTACCTGCTGTTTACTGAAAGATTTACTAAAAAATATACGTTTATCGTTAACTGTTTCTGTTTTTGAGGAGTAGCGATAACAAGACAAGGATAAACTATAGAAAGTAACATTGACCCCAATTTCCTTGGAATGTACCAAGGACCTCATAATAGAAAATTAAATTGTAGACTTTTTTTTGGGGGGGTATTGTTAGTGCTGAATCCTTTATTGCACGATGTTAATCGCGCGATCAATTAACAATTTCCCATAATCTGAATAGCAGAAATCTCCAGTGATCCGTCTTCACAGTAGACAATCTTAGTTTTACAGCATATTTTGTCTATAAATCACAATATTTAAAGTGTCTGGTAGTGTATGTGTTGTTTCGTGCGTGAATCTTCCAGATTGTTTTAGTGCTGAAAAGGTTTTTTGGGAGAAAATACATATGAAATAAAATTGATTTAATCTTATATGAGGGATGACGCGGTTTACAAAATAGAGAGAATTAATGGGGTGCTAAAACATAAAAAAAAAGAAAATAGAATAATATTAATGAACAAAACAATTAAAGATAGAGAAAAATGGTCGTTGAAGAATGATGATATGAGGGACCCTCTCCCCCAACCTCCTACACCCCCATATCCAAACACTCTTATATCATATTAAGTATGTATCTAAGTTTAATTTTTGTCTTCCCAACTTACTAGTTTAATTGATACACAGCTGTTAAGACAAACGATGCATATTTTTCTGATATTTCACATTGAATACACTTTTATATAGTACTGGTTTTATCGAGTTTTGAAATTAAAATTTCCGGATATTTTTCAAAACCTGTCCAGGATTTTTAATGGAAGAAAGCGTTCGGGACCTTTAAAGCTTATTTATGGATCTTATTGTCATGATGTGCCGGACAATAACACAGTCTCAAGAAGACTAAACACATACAATTATGTTAATTGATTTTAAGGCTTTTCGATTTCATGTTTACTTTCTGTTCTGAATTCGTATTACCATAACCTTGAGCCAGTGCAGTAATAAGGTACCATAACGGTCAATAAAACAATAAAATTTGTTCCATATAATATTATGATGGGTATTGTTTTTACTCTGTAAAGTCTTATGTTTCTATTATTTTTCACACATTTACTGATTAATGGCACCAACGTCAATCGATAATATAATACACAATACAATAAGTAACATATACTAAGCTCTTAATTAATGTAAACCATAACAGCAGCACAATGGGTATAAAGTATGCGTACATCATGCATGTTTAGTTAGGTTAATATCCTTTGAATTCGCCTTCTTTTCTCCATCTGTTAGACGATCACAATACATTGCAGTACTGGTTAAAAAATGAAAGCAATGGCAATTGTATGAAAAGAAAGAGAAAGCATCAAGGGGACAATACAAAATCATAAATGTAAAAAAAACTGTAAAAATATAGTAACGGTAGCAACAATACCAACATATTACACAGAAACTTAAGATTGAGCAACACCAACTCCTCCAAAAACCGGATATTTCCTGAACAAAGATCACAAGAAGGACACGCTGTGACTGCTCCGTTAGTGATACCCATCGTGTTAGTCTGGTTAAATCAATTTTATGAGTGTAACTGCTATTGCATATCAGATGTTTAAGTTAACAGGCAGTTCTAGATCTTTTCTGTTTCTATTGAATGTAGTCTCATTCTTTGTGGTCTTGGGACGATTTAGAGCTCTATATTGTATAGAAACAGATCAGTGTGGATAGTAATTGTTTAATTTGTGTTAGTATGTTATATATTGTTTTTTTAACTCAGTTCGTATATTGGTTTTTCCACAACAAGATGTTTTCTTAGCTTTTTTTTATATCTTTCTCGTAGGGTTCAATGTTAAACTGTGTTCCACAGTGGCTTCATCTTGAACATTCGAATTAGAGGCAAAAGTTCGAAATTGGCATTGTACAGTGTTCGATATTAATTTTGTTTTACTCAACTTTGCCTGAGGGCAAGTAGCCATCATATATTATTTGTCTGAAACACAAATATTGTTAAATAAAATAATGCATATACATTATAATTATTTATATTTAAAGGTTTTGATGAAGGCTACATTCACTGGGATGATGAAAATGGCGGTAACGGTAACGCAGTTAGTGGTACTTTACTATACGGATCATATGGTTCTGATACAGATATCTATTTCTGCTGCAGGTACATTGTAAAGGATTACAAGAGTAAGATAAATCAAAAGATTATTTGAAACATGCAAAAACATACAATGTTCTGTTATGAGATACTAGAGATTTCCAATAAAATGACATACGTACCTAACTCGACGTACGCACGTAACGGGACCGGTTATTGCTAACATATTAATTTTGTTAAATGCGTCACTCAAGTTTCAACTAAGTATTCCTAAACTATTAAACCCATTCATGATAAATTTTATCAATATCAATTATTTCTAAGATGATGAAAAACGAAAGAAATCATGATTTTTATATATCACGTGATAATTAAGATTCCCGCCAAAACTTCACTGTCATAAGACCACGTATATACACGTATCTTTACCTATCATAGTAACGATTAATTTGAGCTGTCTTTCATGGTTTTGACCATGACTTAGCTTTTCGATAAACTTTGCAAATGAACCTTTTATTATTTAATATTTGTCGTTATCAGATTGGTGTCCCTTTTTCCTTTCGTCTTTTAATGGTTTATAATATTTAATTTCCGTGGGTATTTATTATTAGACAGAGATTTTTCTAGCAATTTAAGAAATATCGAATTTAAATTGTTAGTCAGATTTGTCTCTGTTAAAGTTGATAAATCGGACTGCATCATACTTTATTAAGCATCATTTCAAACGTTCTCTTCTTCTGCAGTTAATCTTGCTTATTTACAATCTCCGATTTTTCCCCAGGGAAAACGTACGACAAAGGGATGTGTATATTTTGAACAGATATATCATGTTATGGAGGGGTATTTGCGAAAAATACCAGTCAAGGGACGGTAAAATTTCCCAAGCCGCTAGGCGAGGGAAATTTGGTCCCAAGACTGGTATTTTTTTAAAATACCACTCCATAACATGATATATCTGTTTAATTACACCGAATAGATTTTGATTGAAACTGTCTGTACATGTGAAGGGAAATCGTAGTACCGCGAGAATTATACATGTACTTATACGCGTTAGTGCTGTCTTTTTGTATCTATATGTGTAAACGTCATTGTTATACCATCATTAAATCGTTCATTTGTATAGACATTTTTAATCCCCTCTTTATATGTATATTTCTGACAGTTTTCGGTTTGACTCAATCAAGAGTGTTTAACCATGTTGTCGGGATAAAGTGAGAAAGGTTCCGAATAAGTTTGGCGGGAACTTGCTCGCGAGGGTAAAAAAGGAATATCCAAAATGGCAAATACCACGGCAGAGAGGGGAATTTGAGGCAAATTCACCGGCAGTGGTGAAAAACAAGCAAATTCGTTTGAAATGAGGAAAAAATGTTAGAATATGCGAAAAATACACTGGCTAACAACCAATCAAAATCCGGCATTCTTATATAAGGTGTAATTAAAAAAAAATCAATACAGGTCTTGTACTTCTTCAAATGTTAATAGTTGACATACACTTTTCTTTCAAATGAAAGTCAACTAACATTAAAAAAAGAATTTTGTAATTACTAATGATTTATGTAAATAAATGTCTACAACAATTTGTTGTAGAGATTGTAATTTGGAAGGTGTACTTGATTAGCAATTGATGACTAATCTGCATATAAACATTGACCGCTGTGGATAGTAAACTATCAATTTATAGTTCATAGTAATTGGCTAAAAAAAATGTCCTGTTCCCAAGTATCTCTGATTAAAAGTGGATATGAATGCCAATTTACATACTTGTGACATTTTTAAGACAACTAAAATGCCACTTCAGTCTTTACAATGATTTTCTGTTTAAAATGTACTTTTAATTAGTAAGGCTTGATATTGAGGATTTTTTTGGATTAAGACAACTCTTACTAATCCAATTAGAAGTGGATTCTAAAACTATCACATATTGATTGAGTAAAGCAAAAATTTCGAGTTTCAATTTTTGTCTGGCCTTAGATGTATATATTTATATAATAGTTAAACTCTGCGACATATCCATGCATAGGATCACCAGTGAAGGTGATACACGGCTGAAAACACATTATATATTCATAAGTACTTTAAATATGTATATATTTGTGTGAACCAAGCTCTCTGAAGGAAGGTTTTTCCAGGTTGTTATTATGTCGTGCTGCTGCACCACTGTCCCAGGCTTAGGGGGAGGGGGGTTGAACATTCACAAAAATGTTTAACCCGGTCACATTCTTTATGCGCGGCTGCCTGTCCCATGTCAGGAGCCTATGGTTCACTTGTCGTCGTTGGTTCATATCTGTTATATTTGTTTTTTTGTAAATTGTTTTGTTTTAAATCAGGCTGGTAGTTTTCTCAATTGAGTTGTTTCATATTTTTTTAAGTTGGCCCCTTTTACAGTCGACTATACGGTATGGATTTTTCTCATTGATGAAGGCCGTACGGTTGTTCATTTTCGTTTGAACTGTTTACATTTTTCAAAGTCAATGCCTTATATACTAGTATCTGATAATACGGTATGAGTTTTTGCTTATTGTTGACGACAGCACGAGCCACTGTAGTCGTTATTCAAACCAGTTGGACTCTGTTTGATAGTTTGACGCTCCATACGGATCCAGGTATATACATGTCGGAGTGTGAGGAATAAATCGAAAAAAGAATGCATGCTAAGCATACTAATGCTTTTGAAGAGAAAATTGAAAATATTTGTTGAACGGACAGACTGGCAGATGGACAGACAAGACAGGGTGATTGTAATTTGAATGCGGGTACAATATTTTGTCAGTGTATGTATCTTAGATGCTACATGTATTGGTAAGGAAGTCTGGATCAAAACGGGGTAATCTTTACTTTTAATTTTTTTTTAATACTATTTAGAATGATAATTGCATGCCTACTGGATATTAATACAATAGCAAGTCACAAGGATAATTGAAGCTGTGCTTTTTGATACAAAGAAACAAGGAGAAAAATCAAATAAATTATGCAAAAAAAAAGTGTTATCAAATCAAAACAAGTGTTGCTAGAATAATAATATATGCACATAAAACATAAAATATATAAACAGATTTTTTTTATTAAATATGGGATTGACTGGTACATGTAGCAGGCTAGCCTCGATTACGGGTTCAATTATTTTGTTGGACCCCCGGATCAAATGATTTTACGACTAAATATTTCGGCTTCTTAACCAAGCATAATGCATTCACGAGTAAGAGCATGTACTGGTTTAATCGAAGAAAGACAAATGTGTCTTTGTATCGGGTACGCTATCTTGTTACCTAGCATATAAACATGCGACTCTAAGTGTTGGTAATGTACAAAAAGGTACATTCATTTATCATCATTATTTCATCATCCTTGATATATATATGTAATATTTGTCGCTGGATATAAGACATACATCATTATCATCATCATCATAAGTATTATAGCTTGAGGCTAAATCTTCGTCGAATGTATTATAGCTTGAGGTTTCTTCGTCGTAAGTATTATAGCTTGTGGCTAAATTCTGATAGTTTAGCCAATTTATGTCGAGAACTTATTTTACGCATGCATCTCTTTGCTACATAGTTTTTATAAATGTCCAAGTTAAAGCCAATAGAGATCATAGATGTTAATCAAATGATCATGTCTACTCACAATTAAAACAGTAAGAAAGGGGTTAACTCGTCCGACTAAAACGAAGCACAAAAACAGCAATTACTAGTATTTCCAAATAAACTCCATGAACCGAACTTAGAGTATTCACAGTTACTGAACACTATATTAAAACAACTACAACTAATAAATACAGAATAATTATCCAGTCTAGAATATTAATCAATTATTTCGTACTGTTACACCACTGTCCCAAGTAAGTGGGCCCGCTAACATGTTTAACCCCGCCACAGTAAGCATGGGTGTGCCTGTCCCAAGTCAGGAGCCTGTAATTCAGTGGTTATCATTTGTTGCTGTGCTTTCGTTCATTTTTTTGTACATTAATTAGGCCGTTAATTTTATCGTTTTAGTTGTTTTACATTTGTCATTTTGTGGCCTCTTATAGCTGACTATGCGGTATGGGCTTTGCTAATTGCTGAAGGCCGTACGGTGGACTATAGTTGTTAATTTCTGTGTCATTTGGTCTCTTGTGAAGAGTTTTCTCATTGGCAATCATACTACATCTTCTTTTTTGTACACATCACAAATTAGGTATAAAAAGAACATAAACAGTCAAGACCTTTTGTCATGTCAAAAGCACAGAGTGTCTGTACGACATAACTGTATAGCAAATAATATGTAGTTTCTATAAAATGTAATGATAATTTATCGGCAAAAGATACATGATGATTTGTAAGTGGAATTATATATAACTAAATAAATAAATATTTATATTAAAAGAAACATCAGAAACAAGAATATGTGTCCATTAGATTACATGTCAGTATCACATTTTCGTGTTAAGTGAGCTCTAAATCAGGCAATCTAATTAAAATTAAATCTCCGCACTTGCTCCTCGTTGTTTATATGTCGCGCGACATATAAACAACGAGGAGCAAGTGCGGAGATTTAATTTTAATTAGATTGAAATCCAGGAAAAATTCAATTCAGTATGTAGTCTAAAACTTTGAAATCTCATGTGAGATGTCTAATGTTCAAACATTGTTGTTTTTAAAACGTATTTATCAAAGTCAAACGACAATCATTTATTTTTTTTTTTGGTGCTATACAATTTATGATTATAGCCGGATCCAAGATATTTGAAAGAGGGCGTAGTTCCCGATAATTGAATTTATACTGCCGAGCTGAGCGATGCAAAAAAAAAATGGACGATTTTATACTAAAAATGTGTATAGATAACGTGAAAAGCGTGAGATTTTAAAATTTATTTGGCGATCGAAAGGGGGGAGTACGCCCTCTACCCATGTATCCGCGAATGCACGTTAAAGTATACATGGACAAAAACCTCGTCCCATGCATTATTATAGTTAAAGACGAAAAAGTACTCTTTGATAAATGTATCAATGATATGAATTTCTGCCCACGTCAAATTATCTTGAATTAAATTATAGAAAAATAATTGTTTTTAAAAGTTAGTCGCGTACACCTTTTACATTCGGGTGTGTTTGGATCTACTTTTTAAACGTTAAAACTTATAAAAACAAAAAAAGGAATATCCTTCTCGCTTCGGATTTCATTATTTTAATATTGTCATGCTAAATATTTACTTGGAAGTTTTTAAAATTCATATTTTGAGAAGAACTGAAATATGGGTCAAGTGAAATGACAAGAAACGATGGGTGTATTTGATTACAAGTTGCTAACTTACTTATTCCCTTAACATATTTCTGTCAATAAAATCATTCAAAATTTAATAACAAAATATATAAAGATTAAAAAAAGTAGTTGGGTTGATTTTTACATTAAGTCTATATCAGCAAAAAATGCGTGGTCAAAGAGCAAACAATGCATGCAGTGTATGCTCCCCTCCGTCATGCTTCAATGCAATAGGACGAAATACGTTGAGTTAGGTCGGTTATGTCGAGTAAAGTCATTTTATTGGAAATCTCTAATATGTATTTCTTTATATTTTTGTTGTTTTATTTAAATTTTGTTTTGTTTTGTTTAATTGGTTTTGTTTGTAATTGTTAGGGGTATCAGTTAGCAGGAAGTGTTGTGAGGTGTATTTAATTTTTCACATTTTCACATTTTTTGTCTTTTTACCTCGCTTTGCGATGTGAAGCTATTAGTTCACACCATCTGCAAATCATTACTAAACATGCTAAACAACTGTTAACATTTAGTTCTGATTTGTTGCTTATTGGTTAGTTTAAGATTCCATTGGCTTAATTGAGTTATGAAATTGGAAACCATTCAGGAATTGGAGACAAACTTATACAAGGAAGGTCTGACAGTATGAGCAACATACTAAGCTGACCTGAACTAATTATGATAACTGTTTGTTTTGACCACACTTTATTCTAATCAGACATTTTTCCTTAAATGCCAACATATTTTACCTGTATTTGGTAGGCAGATCAAAGTATGTAGGCATAATAGAAATAGACTGTTTTACTCACATAATATGCAAAAACGATAGCTCTATTCACGGGTGCATTTACTCGATGATGACCGATATGTAACTATTAGGGGCGACCTACATTTGCTCGAATTTGAATTTTGACAGGAATTTCGTTAGATAGTAAACACCATCTTAAATGTCGATTTTCACCTTCAACATGTTCAAGTTGTCATTTAATTTCATTTTTTAATCTTTTATATCTACAATATTTTACCTTATTTCAGACTTTTTTTAATCATACAAAATTCTACGATGTTTTAATTATTTTATTGATAGAAAAAATGATTATTCTGAGCAAACGAAGTACATTTTGAACAGATAGATTTCGCGCAAACGTAATGGGTTTTGTCGAGCAAACATGGAAATAAAACAGATATGCGCCGTTTGAGAGATATGTATTTGTTAAAGGTGATTTGTAAAATATCACATTATTCTATTTAGAAAGAATGGGTTAATAACGGCGCTTTATAAAACAAAACAACACAAACATTATGTAAACATTATAAGTGAAACCCTCGCAGAACATGGTGAATTTGAAGCATTAATTAATTGGTTAATCTCGCTGTGTACTTTCGCTGACTATGAAGTCACGAGTACCAATTTACTAGTTCCTGACAGAAATGATTTAATTTATTAGAGAGAGAGTAACAATATTAAGTTAGAATTAACAGTACCTCTTGTCAGTCTAATCAAGGAAATTCGAAAATAACTCCTTAGTCTTATGCATATTTATCAGTTTTACTATTGTATGTTGTAATTTTCTTTTCACAGTCCCTTATTCCTAACCCTCAGAACGGAGACTATTCCCAGTTAGGTTGCATTTTGTATCATATTAGTAATCAAAACGAAACGGAAGCACTAATAAAGATTAAGAAAATAAGAATAGAATAATAAATACTTTTGAAAAAATATGTCGTTTATTTTATAAAAATCACAAAAATAACAAAAACGTTAATTTATATGATACTGCGAAGAACCCTTTGTGGAAAGGATAAAGATGTTCAATTACTAGGATCGCAATCGCACATTGTTTCAGAAATTGTAATTTTCACGTTTTGTAAACTTTAATCATATCAGAATTAACCTCGAATTGTCAATTTGAATATTATAGACTGGCGTGACAACATTTCTAAATAGTGTTCCGTTTTACATTTTAAGCCATGTGTTTAGTGATTTCTATCTCATTGTCTTTTTTGTTTGTTCTTTAATCATTGACAGAATGAATGCATGTATGTCATTGTGGTATTTTGATTTTTTTCAAGATATATTCCATAATGGCAAGTTTTCGAAATATAAGTAAATACGATGATAAATATTAAATTGTTTTGATTTGATATTTTTTACAGAAGTGATGGGCATATCGCCAAAAAGATTTTTCTGCCTATAGATAAACCATTCTATTTAATGAGATACACCAGCGGATGTCAGCAAGTCTATGGCATGGTAGTTCGTGAAGAATATTTTCATTTTAATGACGAAAAGGATAGCAACAAAGACAGTTGCCATGGAGATCATCCATATGACACTGGCAGTAACAAAGATCACACTTTATATTTTTGTTACTACGAGGTTGATCGTCAAGGTTCTTCTGCCTTTGGCTAAACTTGTTTAGTGTATCCACATACACAAATAACAAACAGTTACAGTGTACGAATAAATTACCAATGATGTAAATTCAAAATGATTGTGTTGCTTGCTTGCCTAAAGAATGCTTACGGAACAAACAAAATAAAGCGAATAAGACATTTTCTGTTTCCTGATATATGTCATTGTGCATCATCTAGAATAAAGGGCAAAGACTGGTCTGCTGGAAGTCTACATGAAGTGTTCAGGTTATGTGACAAGTCATTGTTCAGCCTGTAAGATCAGAATTGTAAAGAATTGCCGTAGCGTGTTCGTTCAACCTTGCACATACGATTTTTTTTTATATTCCGGATGGTTAGCAGCCACAAGTTTGAAATCTAATAAATTATTTATTATATAATTGGAAATATTTTTTTTCACAATGTCATCTACTGTGTGCGTATTCAGGCATATATGCATTTATCATACGTGTCTTAACTATAAGTACGAAATCCAATATTGACCATTTTATGTACAATAGTTTATATATTCAACGTACATATGAAACAGATATAAGCTATCGTTTCTAGTAGCTTCAAAGAGTTTTACAGTTATTTTGGGCACTTTCAGCTATCTGTTTTTCTTGACGCTTCTTTTCGTTTCTAGTGAATGTTTTTACTTGATTTCAAGCTTTGCACTCTTCTCTGTATCGTGTATTAGCCCTAGTTTCTCAGTAACGGGTTCTCTGCTTACTCTTGATACATCTTAATGATTCATTAAAAAGTGAAGTTTTTCTCCTTTTTCCTACTATACGATTTACTTTTTGGAATAAATTTGTTCATTATATCGGTAAGGTTATCCATTAAAATACTAATCATATCTTCTGTGCAGTTTCCATCTTATAGCTCATTGAAGTTTAGATGTAGCTTTTCTCTTGTTTTGTCATGGTCGTCGTTCTTACAAATAGTTGAATTTATGACTTTTGAACGAATCCTCATTTATATAACAGTCACTATTAAAAATCAATACGGCATGATCACTAGATCCAAGTGAATTAAAATATTTAAAAATCGATACCCTGTTGCCATCATTTAATAATAACAGATCAAAGTTTGTTGTTTTATTTTGTATCTCGAATGTTTAGCCACTAATTGCCCAAATTCACAATTGACGATTCATCCAATAACCTCATTGTCTTTTATGTTTATGTTAACACATACATGCTCATCGATCAAATATCGAACATTTTCGTCGACTGTTTGAAGTTATTTTACGTATGGTAATATCCCACGTCCGATGCCTGATGAAAATTATCTTCGAACATATCATAAATAATATCTTTACCGAAGACTCTAGAGTTTTGATTCCATAAATATGGTATAGGCAATATTTCGTCTTTCATTAAGTGTGAATGTTGAGTTTAAGTAAAGATGTATCACACTGCTTGACAATTCTCTAATTTTCGTTATACTGCAATTGGCTGGAACTGTGACGGAAACCGCTTAAGGATGTACTTATGTAGCATCTAGCATATTAAATTGATACTATAAGTCAGAAGAACATTAGTTGAGGAACAAAATAAGCTAAAAATATTGAAAGATTATGGAGCTCCTTTTTGAGATATTTAATTTTTGAAAAATGCGGGAAAAGGATTACTCGGCCTTATATCTTATATTTGCATTGGTATTATTTGGGTCTCAAATCGAAAGAAAAGAAATATAGAATCTGCTTAAATTTTGGTATATGACCTTTTATGAGCTATTGAAGTCTTAAATGAAAAGAAAAATGGGTGTTATCGGGCAAAATATTTTACCCTGTATCGTAGGAAAAAAAACAAGGAGTCCGAACATTTGACAAACATTCCTAAACCTCACCTAAGTACATCCTTAACATGTTGGTTGGTTAAGCATTAGCCATTGGTTAAAAATGGCATTGCGATTGATTTACAATGAATTATCTTAAATTCATAGTTTACAATTTCAGATAATTTCATTGTTTATCACTAGTCAACAATTATATCTGTCATATATGATATTCTGAACCCCATGAAAATTTGATCTCGGTTTAATTTTTTACATCCCCCCCCCCCTTCCAAACTTCCTAAAAAAGAAAATTCTGAACATTACTTTGATCGTATGTCATACGCAGTAAACATTCACTTGTGGCGTTTTTATCATGATAGTTATGAAATCAACAATTAATATACATATGTCCATTTATAAAGCCATCACATCCTTATAGAAAGCATGACGAGGCTGCCACGGACGGTGTTCTTTAATTTTATATACTTTATACACATTGCGACTACCAGTCCAGAAATTAAGAAGACAATTTTTATCAACATATAGAGGAAGTGGTTCATTACATTTGCGCGTATTTAATCTACAGGTAGCAGTGGTAGAGTTGTACATATTATGAATCCATAGTTTCAATGTAATTACACGTTGTTCTATCAGGTTCGCGTTACTGTGAGGTACAACTCTGTACTCAATACCTGCTTTGTTCTAATTTTTAGATTTAAAACATTTCTATAATTCTAGGTTCTCAAAAACTATGATAGTTCACTTCATTTGCACTTTGCCATTAGTGATTTTGTTAATACTTATAAACTTATTTTCAATGTGGTATGTGTTTGGAAACTAAATACATAATTGTAACAAAACTGTTCAAATCCTTTTAAATATTTATTTGATTCAGTTTCCAAATTTCCTTTGTGTGACTTTAAATTTGCATTTACTTTACATTTATCGTAGATATTTGACACATTTTATGAACATTTTTAATCGTTCCCATATTATTTATCAAGGCAGCCCCTTATCTCCCCTCTATGTTATAATAATAGTAGCAGCTCCGTCGAACTAATATTCATTTCTATATTGCTCATGAATTTTTTCCCCCATTAAAACAAATGTACTGGCAATATTTTTGAAATTTATTGCTATAACTTACTTTTCGTTGAATGAAAGGGAGTCAATGTACATATTTCCTGTAATATACTAGAATAAGTATAGGTGAATAAATATGTTCTAACTAACATCATGCAGGTCATAGTTGATTGTATGCCGAAAATACAATGACATTGTATTATATATCTCTGGTACATATATGCATAAAAAACAAAATATGTCGATTCTTCAAGGACTGTTAGCACAAATATAAACTGCCTCTTTTGAAAGAGGTTGCGTTGAATAGGGCAGAAATCTTGCCTTGCAACATGCCACCGATCACTCAAACAACTTAAGAAGATATTTCAAGGACGATTTTTTAGTGTGCAGAGATAGTGACATTCGCAAGCATAAGAGATTGAATTTAAAGTTTACCTTCCGATCGGACGTGGCTGCGTATCTATACATCCAGCACAGCGTATTAAGTCATAGCAAGATTTAAATGAAACTTGAGGAAGTTGAAGAGAAGTCCACGTTAAATGTGATCTAACAATAACTTTGGTAACTTTTGACCGAAAAATTATCTTTCAAACATAAAATTGTTCAATGTCTGGTAAGTACACCATAAGACACAGGGTTTCTTACCTGAAAGTGTCTTGTTTTTGACAATTTTTAAGTGTATGGATCTCAATGAAATTGTACCACAAGGTTTCATACCTAAAAAAAAAAGGATGGAATTGATTTGGGCGGGTATTGTCCTCATGGTCCTAACTGTTCATGAATTAGGGACCGAAACAAGTATTTTTTCTTGCTTCAAGACAATAGCTTTTGTATAAATGTATGGATAAACATGTTTGGGGACGTTCAACTCTCCGCCTAGATGTAGCAGTGTTGTAACAGCCCAAACAATAAAATCATATGAAAAACCTTTACCTCTTAGATCGACACAAATAGAAAAAGAACAACTAACAAAAGCACTCAATATACACAATACTCGCAGTTACTGAAAGCTATTTTAAAGCCAATGATAAGTAATGAATCATGGATCTAAAACTAAAATACAGTTAATGCACACCCAACGGATTTAGTGTAAAGACTTTTTAAACAGTCAGAGCAAAACATGATATTGTGAAATGCCAAAATATAAGTACCGAAAAAATATAGGACCGTAAATGTCCATAACTGTATAGCATTTAATCATTTTTTAATTTATTATTAAGAAAATCAGTGTATGTACCGATAAAACAATATTCAAAGATCTTATTATAGTGTTTATCTGATAGCCTGTTACAATAAATTTGTTTCAAATAATTTACCAGTGATAGATTACATTATTAACATCTATAACGACGACACAGACACAGAAGTAGCGAACGAGTTGGGATTTATAAAAAAATACTTATGATTAGGCCAAAGGAAATGCATCGTCCGAAAATAAACAAAATTATCAATCGGGAACGAAAAACCGTGTGCAACTGAAAAATGTAAATCTAGGACAATTATTGCGGTTTATTCAAAATAAGTTCCTTTTGGTACATTTCGGCAGTTTCTCATGAGAATTCTTAATTATTTGATTTAACGTAAAATCGTATCATCAAGATCTGTGTATATCAATAACTACTCAATGGAATGATTAAAATAAATAGGATTACGGCGTGAACATTCATTATAACACATATACAAACTTGATATTTACTTTGCAATAATATTTATATATAACACTTAAAGGAGAGCCTACTTCATTTTTTTTTTATTTACTGAAAATGAAAAGAAAATTAATATGAAGCAGTTGATTCTATTTTTCACGTTTTCCATTATTTCTAATATCTTGTCCCAAAACGACTGATGAAGAAGAAACACCTGTTGCCGTTTTAAGCTTTCGTGATAATAGGTCAATATTGTGTTATAATCTTACTCACTATAAAAACAAACAAATCGGGAAGTATAAATAGCGAGGCATGCCATTAAACTAAACAGTAAAGATTAATTATATACAAAGACAAATAAAAAGAACCCTATAAGATGTAATTAAGATGAAGTGCAATGATGACTTCTAAAAAATAACTAAGCCATTAGCAAAACCTCCAGAAAAACGAATAATCTAAGGACCTATCTCTTGACCATGAAGAAACTTTTATCAAGTTTTGTAAATTCAATGAAGTTATTGATGTAGTAAAATTTTTAAGGGAGAATTTAAATAAATAAGAGGGCAAACATATTAAGAAAAAAATCAATGAATTAAATTTGTTTTGAAAAAAAAACAAAACGGAAATATGAAAATAAAAATATTGAATATTTCATTGTTTAATTTTTTGTATTAAACTCAAGGCTGAACTTTCATCTCAACGATGACAAAGACACCACGAAGGACTAACCATGTTTCGCTCAAGTTACCATTGGTGCAATGGAGGCAAAACAGGATTCAAATTATGCCTTCAATTTTCAAGATTTCTGATTATTTGTTTATCTACTTTCCGGCAATTAAACCATTACAGTTGTATTTAACATGATAATTGTTAGTTGGTCATTTGGCGCACAGCTGCGTTTATAATTCAAGCGCATTTGATATGACTAGGGTTTGTTCATTTGAACTATTTTTTTTACATATTAGGTAAAAGCAAAAACCAAACATTAATTTTACCTTGAAACAAAAATGAATTAATAACGAAAAAAAAAGAAATGTTCATTCGGATTTCCGCAACAACATTGATGGACTAGGATCTAAACCAAGGTAATCAATTAGTTAGCATAGTTTGATTGTTATCATAGACAGCTCATTAGCAACGCAAATCAGACTGTTCAAGAAACCAGGTATTTTTATAACATATCAATGCGATCTAAAATGTGGTGATGTGAACACTGAAATAAACAGTTTTCATAAGCTTTTCCTGTTCGTTGCAACGACATCTGAAAACCTAAACTATATAATGAATAATAAAATCACTATCTCAATGCCATACATAGTAGCAAACACAAAATCAGTGCAGAAAACTTGGCGGAAAAAAATGTATGAATAGTGCAAATTATTCACCACAAGTGGTTTGCATAACAATTTCGATATCTTACTGGTTGACGGAGAAAAAAAAAATATTACAAATATGAGAAGTTCTTACTGACGCCAAATTGAAACAATGCATCCATATTTATGAACTTGTAAGAGAGATTCGTTGACTGCTTAATTATAAAATTGAAAAAAACTCATAATTTTTTGTTATCTTTTTTATGAGCATCATGAATAAAAAATAATTTCATGTCTTAAACTAACCATTTTTGTTTACACCTGTGCCTATGATAAATGACTTGAATACTTCTCCAGTTATTAAGTCAGACACTCCTTCCCGTTAATTGGGAAAACTGTCTGTGACATTGCTAAACCATTCTATAAGTTTGCTGATGTTTCTAAGAGAAAGAAGTATTGACAAAAATGATTTATTGACAAATATTAATAAAAAGGTTTCTCGGCAAGAGTTATCAATGATTGCCTTATAAAAATCTAAAAGGTTTACCAAATATTAGCAAAGATTAAAATTGGAGTACCGAAAATCCTTCATATAAAGAGGTTTCCAATTTTCAGTTTTCTTTAGAGAAATATATTGAATGATTTCTCCTTACAAGCAAGATACATTTAATACCAAAGAAACATTATGAAGTTTGCTGTCTTAAAGATGGTCAATATGGGCAGTGACTCCTAATTCTTAAGGATTACCAATGACGGAAACACTATGTTTTTGTCATCTGTTGTTCTAACAAACTGTGAAGAAAAGTTTTTTAAACCATGTTATTATTATTATTATTATTATTACAATTTTTCTATAGCGCTAAATCTAAAACAATATTACTCAAAGCGCTTTACATCACATGTTAAACGAAATATACACACAGACAGTGATAAAAATATAAAACATGAACACACAAAATAAATATTTAAGTGTTAAAACTTTTCTAGATAAAAGGATTAATAATGTGGAAATTTTTACAAAAAAGTGGAATATATATATCAATGAATCAAAATAAAATTATACTGAATAAAGTTGGTAAAATAAATAGCCAAAAAAGTCTAAAATAAGATTGCTATTAAAAATTATCAAATATAAGTTAAAAATTTGAAAACGTATTCAAAAGATGAAAAAGGAATATTACCATGTAAAAATATAATTACTGAAATGAAAAATATGTGTGCTACTAAAAACGTACAATGTACATATTATAAATGAAACATATCTCCAGTTAAAAGAAAGGTTCGATAAATCAAAAGCAGGCTAACGTCTATGGCACAATGTATCACAGAAACGAATTCAAGGGATTAAAAATGCTTGTCGAAAAAAGTGAGTTTTTAAGTTCTTTTTGAATACAAGCACCGACTTTGCATTTTGAAGTTTTTTTGGTAATGCATTCCAAAGGATGGCCGCTGCTTGATCAAATCTTCTATTGCCGTAGGTTTTGGTTCGCACAATAGGAGTTACGAGTGTTAAGTTGTTTTCAGACCTTAATGATCTTGATGGCCTGTATAAATTTACAAGTTCACTAAGATATAATGGCGCTTCATGTTTCACAGACTTGAATACATATAATAATATTTTGTATTGCACCCTGTATTGCACAGGCAGCCAGTGAAGAGACTCAAGTGTCGAAGTAATGTGTTCGTATTTCTTTTTTCTTGTAACCACTCGCGCAGCAGTGTTCTGAACCCTTTGTAGTCTCTGAATCATGTAAGCTGGTAGTCCATAGAGTAAAGCGTTGCCATAATCAAATCTAGAAATGATTAACGAATTGACCAGAGTTTTACATGCATCCTCGTTGATGTACGGACGTATGCGGCCTATATTTCGTATTTCGAAACTGAACTGACTTGTTGGTGCATTGACAGAGACTTATCAAAATGAACACCCAGATTTTTAATACACTCAGAACTTGTAATGATGTTTCCTTTAAAGGTGAGATTGCAATCCTTCAAATCTTTCACTCGGTTTTTCGGAGCAAATAGCATCAGTTCCGTTTTGTCCTCGTTCAGTTTAAGCATGTTTACACACATCCAGGAACTTATATCGGCCAAACAGTCCTCAATTCGATTCGATGTGTTTTTCCAGTTATCAAGAGGTTCGAAAACTAAATAGATCTGCGTATCATCGGCGTAGCATTGATAAGGCATGTTGTGACGTCTACAGATTTCGCCGATCGGCTTCGAAAATATAGTATATAGCTTTGGGCCAAGCACGGAGCCCTGCGGCACACCGCAATTAAGACGAAATTCGTTGGAGTGGGCCGAGCCTACTGCTATACGCTGTGTCCTATCTCGGAGGTAAGAGAGTAACCATTTCAGAGCAGAACCTGAGATTCCAAAAGCATATTCTAATCTAGCTTCGATAATGTTATGGTCAATCACATCAAACGCCGCAGAAAGGTCGAGCATCAATAAAACGGCACAACAGTTTTTGTCTAGCGCACTTGCAATGTCATGGTGAACTCGAAGTAACGTTGTTTCGGTTGAGTGTCCCGCGCGATAGGCAGATTGAGCAGGGTCATGAAGAGTGTTTGACAATAGATGCTCTTCTAGACGACTTTCAATAACTTTTTCGAAAACTTTAGAATCGAAAGGAAGGTTCGAAACCGGGCGATAGTTTTTCAGTGTGTCTTTATCTAAACCGGGTTTCTTCAACAGAGGTCGCACAATAGCCTCTTTACACGATACTGGTACAGTAGAAGTTGATAATGACTTGTTTATGATCATCGTAATATTGCTGGCAATGCTGTTTACACAAGTTTTCAAAAGCGTAGTCGGGATTGGGTCGAGTTCACAAGATTTACTTGACGCTTTTAGAATTATTTTCGACACTTCATCAATTGACGCAGGGTGGAAGTCGGTGAGAGTGTTGCCTTCAAAACGTATATCTGCTCGTAGAGGGTCAATATCGTCGATAGAATTATTCGCCGAAAGTAAACTTGTCCTGATGTTTTCAATTTTCTCAAGAAAAAAATGTCCGAAACGATTTGACAGTTCAAACTCGCTTTGATGTGATGGAAGGATGACGTCATTACTATTTCCCAAAAGTCCGTTGGTTAATTTGAAAAGTTTTTTGTGATCATTTCCAATATCCGAAATTTTGTTTGAAAAGTAATCAGTTTTACTTTGTATCAGTATTTTATTTGATGTGACACATAATTCTTTGTATATCAACTTGTGAACCTCGAGCTTTGTTTTACGCATAGTTCTCTCAGCTTTCCGACGCTCGACCTTTGCTTTGCGGATTTTGTCGCCATACCATTCCGTGTTCGGTCGCATCGTTATGATTTTTGTTTGAACCGGTGCATGTTTGTCTAAAACTGCCTTGAGATCGGAATTATGCGATTTAACCAAATTCTCAATGTCAGGATCATTGTTGTGAATGAAACAATTCGTGTCGATGTCAGCCTTAAAACTTTCAACGTCGATATTGTTTATCTTTCGGATTGTCAATGATTTTTTCAGTCTTGCTGGTTTGCTAAGATTGATTCGGCTATGAACAGCAAAATGATCTAAGGACGCATTGCTTTTATCGTTGTATATTTGCGTGTCTTCGATTGACGGTTCACCCAACAAGATTGAACTGTTTTCTCTACTTATGATAACATCGAGCGTGTGTCCACGGATATGTGTGGGTCCATCAACTTGTTGTACTAGTCCACGATCGCTAAGTGACTCAGTGAACCTTCGCCCACCATTATCATTAATAGGCTTTATATCTCTTGAAACTAATTAGTTTGTGCTTTAAAAAAACTGATATGAGCTTTATTGTAAAGTGTCGTTTCAAAGCGAATTTTCTTGTTGCTCTTTACGTGTTGATAAAGGTAGAAAGAACACTATTTTTATTTGTGATACCTTGTATATGAAATCTAATGAAATCGATGCGATATACAAAGCCACACAACTTAATTCTTTTCAGGAATTGAACATTATCTTTACTGTCTTATCCATTGTCGTGTTTTTCTTATTTTGACAATACAATATATCTAAAGTATAATAGCTTGCGTTAATTCTTTTGTTTTAATTCATTATAAATCATGGGTTACTAGATTATAAGGACATAATTTAAAACAATTCATTACACTTTTATGTTGCTAACTTGTTTTTATAGTTTATTTGACCGCAGAGTTTTATAACAAAGAAAAAGTTCCAAAAGGGACCACTTAAACCTTCAGGAAAAAATGGCATCACCAAAAAAAAAAAAAAAAAATGAGAAAAAAAAACGATGACGTATTCTTTTCCACTTTTGGCACCAGTCGTGTGCTATTACTTCTTTAAGACCCGACGAGAAACGGCGATAAGGCGTCATATAGAAAAGGTTTGGTAAAAGTCTTTTTGAAAAAAAATCTCAAAAACATCGATGATTCAAGTCAATAATTCAATATCATTTGAATAGGTATACATACAACCTTTAATTTAAACTTTGTCGGATATGAGTTACGCGTGTTGTGAGCATATCAAGTGATTAAAATAAATGCCAGCTGAAAAAGTGAAACCAAGGAAGCTGACAGAAGGAAGACAGATTTTTATGTTTTATGTATAAAATGAAATCAAACAAAACTAAAAAAAAAAAAAAAAAATCAACCACAAACTGTTGCGAGTGCTTACCTGTTTATTTGTATTTAAGTTTTTTCTGGAACTTTTGTTGTTTGAACTACATCGTAGTATATATAAAATCAATTTGAGAGATTGAAATTTTTTTTAACCCTTTGTTGCCCTGGAAACCTTCGAAGCATCATTTTGCCTACATACGTAGAAAGAGAAACCTCTGAAAATTGAAATAAGAAAGTTTAAAACGTTATGGAAATTAAGTTAATTAATAAATGCTATAGGGATTTTAACTATGTTAAAGCAAATCATCAAAATTCGAAAAATGCTAAACATTTAGATTTACTTTCAAGGTTATTTCTAAAGCAACCATTCAATAATACGTTAAAGTTCTGCAATGAAAAAAAATCAAAAATTGGGAAATATATTTATGTTTATCACTCAAGACCAACAATACGTTCACTTGTTCTTTGAAACACAACACTTCAGTTATAATAAACTGTAAATAGCGTGGTTTTTTTTATTAATTTTCTTAAAAGAAATTTCAGTTTTGACAATCATCCAGATTCTTCTTGATTTTAATAACATGAAGAAGCCGAAATCTTTCATTTTGATTGTGCATTTCTGACACAAATTTGTTAATTATAATGATAATATAGGATTTTTAAAGTTATTTCGGTACAGAATGAAAAAAAATCAGCTTATCAATTTATCAAATTTGTCAGAAAAATAAAAACAATGTTGTACTTCCTTGTGCTTCCATGCAAACATTCTTAGCATTTTAGCATACATGTTTTTCAATGGTTGATGGCAGTTACTGTACTCTCTTCCTTTTTTTGAATATTAGATTTCTCCGAAATATATAAAAATGTTAAGGTTACTCATAACCCCTTGTTTTGCCTGACACTGAAACTGTCTTTATAAAGAGTAATGTAAGATTCCAACAAACGGTAAGCGCCCTCAAATTAATTTAACCCCGCCACATTCTGTATGTGCCTGTCCCATGTCAGTAGCATGTAATTCAGTGGTTGTCGTTTTATGCTGTATATTATATTTGTTTTTCATTATTTTTTACATAACTCAGGCCGTTAGTTTTACATTTGTCATTTCGAGGCCTTTTATAACTGATATATATGGGTATGGGTTTTGCTCATTGTTGAAGTCCGTACTGTGCCAAGTAGTTGTTTATTTTTGTGTCACTTGGTGTCTTGTGGAGAGTTGTCTCATTGGCAATCATATCACATCCTCTTAGTTTTATATTTAAGTCTATATAACATGTCCATCAGTGAATTAAACATAATGCATATGAAAACATAATTTCACAGGATATTCAAGAAATTATTTCATTGGTTTGTGCAATATCCAGAGGTTTGACATGTGTATTGGCATTTATAAATCATTAATCTAATCACATACATATTGTACTATACCTACATGCTTATGTTCATGTTGAGTACAAAAAAAGGAACTAAATACAATTACATTAATCATGATTTTAAAATTTAACATGAATAGCTATGAACAAGCTACAGTAAAAGTTTCCTGGAGTTCAATGATGGTTTGAATTATATCATTGATGTTTTAAAAACTGAAAAGACTGTACGATCTGCTTATAAATGTTCATTAAATAAATATATCTTCAATAGATATAACATGCTTAATATGGGAAAATATGACAATGTTTTCTGGGTGTAACAATCTGCTTTATCACCCTCTTCTCTGTTTTTTATTGAATGTTATATTAGTTTTTTTCCTTTAAATTTTATATTGAAAGAATAAACTATGCCGTTGTATACATAATAACCATCCGTATTTAATAACGTGAACATTTGCTCAAGCAAAAGAGAACAATCAATTTAATTCTGTTATCACCATTATTATCTTTTGAATTTTATCTTAATGTATTCGCCAGAACGTATTCTTGTGAACATGTTAAAAAGCGTTCTAGCAAATAATTCTAAGGGGGGGGGGGGGGGGGGGGGGGTGGTATCTGCACGGAAGAACGCGAAATAAAATTGCCATTTCACGATGAACGAACAACTTAAAATTTCTTGCACTTTGATCTTTTTACCGATTTCACGAAACACGGTGAATAACGAACCTTTATCACTGCTGCATCTGAAATAAAAATGGCAAAACACGTTGCACAAAAATAACCCTTTACCACCCTCTTCTAACAAAAAAAAATGTTATAAACAGTTTGGCAATTTCAGTACACAAACAATACACTCATTAAGGTATACTAAGATACATCACTGAAAACTTGGTAGGAAATAATGTATAAAAGTTACAAATAATTCAGGTTGGTAGCCTAACAATTTCGATAATTAAACTAATTGAAGAAGAAAAAATAAGTACTTCAAATACATGTAACAAATTATGTACTGAAATCAAATTGAACTCAATATAACCATATTTATGAATTATGTAATAGATTCCTTGACGGCGAAATTAGAAAACTGATTAAACTGGGCAGTTTGTTTTTGGCTTATTTATCAGTATCCAAAATAATAAGTAATTCCCGGCCTTTAACTTATATTTTTGTTTACACACGTGCCAATAATACATACATTGAATGCTTCGACGTTCATTAAGGCAGGTCCGTCATCGCGGTAATCTGGACAACTGTCTGTGACATTGCTATAATATTCTATAATTTTGGTCATGATTATTAAACATTAAGCAAAGGTTAAAATTCGAGTACCGAAAATCCGAAAATCCTGGATATTGAAAGGTTACCCAATTTAGGTGTTTTGGAAGATTTATATTGACCATTTGGAACATTTCTCCTTACATGCATGATACAACAAATTCCACGGAAATGTTATTTATGTGGTGGTGTAAATGAAGGTCAGTATGGGTAAGTATTCCCTACTCTGTAGGATTACCAATGAGGCAAAATTTTTGTTTTGACTTCTTTTTTAAGGTGTAATACCAACAAATCATAGTACGTCACATCCGGTTTGATACTAAAAAGGGTCGAAAAAAATGTTTCCTTCAGTTTGACATTTGCTGGAAGTTAACCCTGCATTTTACTGCAGAAAAATAATTATGAGTCATAAACATATTGCTTGTGTGCTTCAAAGTTTCATTCTTGTTTGTATTTGATGTTTCTATAAAATATTTTGCAAACTTGAAGTTACATGGTTACTAAAGCTTATACACAGGGTGAAAAGGGGTGAACACTTGATAGCTTAACTTCCAGTGATGGTTATTATCCTATATACAATGAAATGTAATGTGACATTTTGTCTGTAGTAGTACACAGGATGAAACTTTATTCATGCCAAGTATTTCTTTGAAA
Source organism: Mytilus californianus (assembly GCF_021869535.1). Taxonomy (NCBI): domain Eukaryota; kingdom Metazoa; phylum Mollusca; class Bivalvia; order Mytilida; family Mytilidae; genus Mytilus; species Mytilus californianus. Next base: position 3,257,902 of record NW_026262723.1, read on the forward strand.
TAAAGATCTATTCTGCACATTTTTTTGGAAAAGTTCCAATTCAACAAAGACTTATAGGAGAAATTTATGGTTGTATAAAACACGTATTACTCTTCAAGCAAAAATGTTGAAAACTTTTAGAAACCATTTATGACATTAACTGGTTTTTTAAATCTCTTGAAACTAACTAATTTGTGCTATAGAGAAACTGATATCAGCTTTCTTGTCGTAAAGTTCCGTCTAAGCTACTTTTACTGTCAATGTTTTAAGTGTTGGTCATGATATGAAACAGATCTTGTCAATGTTTACTTGTTGATCAAGGTATGAAGCGAATCTATTTCTATTTGTGTTTCATATTTGTAAAGTTAAATGAGGTCGATCACCATATTGATACAATCTAGATTTTTTTCTGCGACAGAACATTATCTTCATAGCGTTATGTAAGTCTAATTTACATTTAGAGAAGACTGCGTTAAATAAAAAAACATATGTGTTATCCTTTGTCATTTTTCTTGATTCGACATTTAATGTTTTTTTTTAATTGAAGTAACTTCCTTTCATTCTTTGTTACTCTGCTACGTGTATTAATGGCATTGTTATTAAATTGACACATCTCATACATCCTGGGCTTTCAAGCATTGGGTTTCGAGCGTTCCTAAAGGTAAATCCAGTAAAGCACCTCGGACACAAGCAATTTATAATGTGATGTTGTCATTATTTGTAACAAATTATTACAACCATCATTCGGCTAACTTGTTTTCCACTCTTTGACCACAGAGTTGTATATAAAAGTAAAAAGATAAAAAAAAGTACAATCAAGTCCTTCATTAAAAAAACGATACGACCAAAAGAAAAATGCGAATTAAACAAGCAACAGTAAAAAAATCTTCGAAGAAATTTTTCGATTCAACAACAAGAATACGAAAAGAATCGTGTTACCTCCTTAGAATCTGTTGGCAAATAGTAAAAAAAGAGAGTCGAACGTTACCAATTCAAAAATCATAAGTCGAAAACAAACTTACAATGCCATGACAAAAAATGAACAACGATTAAAAAACAAACAACAGTCTACTAAACACAACATAGAAATCTAAAGATTTAGTAATAATGAAAAAGATTTATCATCTAATAGCAGCGGCTTGTGATAGGCGACTTTTCTAACCCTAAGACATTGCCAAATATATTAACCATCCGTATATGTAAAATTATCGAAGCCTTAAACCTGACTAATTATGAAAGATTGAAATAAAACTCAGTTCCGCAAGATAATAAATTGCCAAGATCATAACATGAACCTAAATAAAAAGGACAGATATTGAAAAATTAAATATTTCTAAATAAATTTTGTTTAACCCCCATGAAACTAAAGTAAAAGCAACACCAACCCGTAAAAAACTTAGCTTGACCTGAGGTGCTGTGGAAGGTTAAATAGTTTCTATTCCACCATTGGCATCTGCCGTGTTGCTTATCACATGCAAACATTTCGTTATAAGTTAGTGGCAACAATAGTTTTCCGATGTTCAAATCTCATAAACCCATTAAGAATAAATAAATCAATGTACAAATAATAACGAGGAAAATCGCCTAAATTGAAACAGGAGATCGACCAGGTGTGTTGACAGAATACGCGTCTCATGATGTACATACATCACATGTAAGTCATGCTGGATGATAAAATAAACGAGAAAATTAAGGCGGTAATTGATCAACCAAATTACATGTCTTCAAATTTATCATTACGAACCCTTGATTCAATAGCTTCCCTGTCAGTAGCAACACGTTTTCAACGAATCATGATATGAAACGCCAGCTCTGGAGTTTCGTATCAACTGGAAGATATAAAACGACATACTTCTTGAATGCCGTGTTTGTCGTAAAGTTTAATTAACCTACCCTGACTGAGGATTTCTATATGTAAGTTGCAATATTTTGCAGATCAAGAGGGTTTCTGTTGTATTCTTTGTCAAGTAAAATGGGATAGACGCGATCAAGATACTCACCTATATAATATAAACGTACGATTAAATAGTTTGAAGATCAATGATTTAAAGAAGGAGAACATGTTCGTATAGATCATTCCGTAATCCACCATATAACTCTGTGAAATAATTATTAAAGAAGACTTTTGACTTATTTCTTATACAGATACTTACTATTTGAGAAATAGCATAAACTATTTTAGATATACATATTGGAAATCAGAGATAATTGTTTTCATAAATGAAAATAACAGTTATAAATAATAGTTACCGTACAGGTTAATGAAGTTACATATATAATAATTAAAAAAAGATAAAAATGCATTGCTTTTTTTAGATTTACTGTTCATTTTATTATAACATGTCAAAGATAACAATAATTAGAATACTATAATAGTATATAATGAACAGTTACAATAAGTCTATACAAATTAATTCGAATGTCTCAGTGAAAATGCCTCTAACTAAAAATACCAACCATACAATATCAAAGAGATAAACAGACTTCCAAGTCAATGCATTCTTTATAGTGCTTTGCAAAGAAAGTGTTCGTTCATATACTTCACATTTCCTTTCATAGTAGTTATTCTCAATAATGAATACCTCAAAATTGTTATTATTCCTCATTCTAATATGAAAATAACTCAATTTAATCAGTTATCGGAGTGTCATAACGTTCAAATACTAAAAACAAATTTTCTCTGTAATCACATTTTGAGATTTTTGCAATTAATCACAAAAAACCGACATATAATCTAAATCCGATATTTCTTTTAATATCTTAATTTGGAAGGTATGACACCACCAATTTTGAGTCCATTAGAATAAAAGGATGACTAAATCTGGATTATTAATATGAACACGAATGGCAGTTATAATGTTACTTCGATGTCATAAAGATGACCTTTGTCTAAATTGACATATATGACTTCAGAATGACATTTTACACCGACTATTTGGCCAACTTAAATATAAGTCACGATATTTCTTTCCCAATTATGAATCAAACTATTTCAGACTGTATATTTGCAAAGAAAAACAACAAACACATGCCAGAAGAATTCCACTAACAAACATGCCAAAGGAACATGGATATGATTGGCCAATTTTAAAGCAACTATTCGGGAATCTTTTTGTTACATCCTTAAACAAGTTAATTTTTTTGGTAAAAGGACAGAAGCCTTTTCAGTGCTAACAGAAAGTGAGGAAGAAATATCTACACTATTACAAAATGTACACTGAGAAATTTATTTTATATTCAGAATTTGCCATAGTATCATCACGGACAAAGGTCATGGGTATGACAGCAAATTCAACAAGTCAGACTTGAAAAATAATCTCAAGTTAACTTTTTGTATTTGAAAAAAGTGAAGATCTTCATTACAAAGTTCCGTGGCTGACCAGAAAAAAACTATTTTAGGAAACATGTGTCCTTTTGTCAATGCCAGCAAAACTCTAGAGAAGGATCTTACTAGGGAAATAATTCTGTTGGTAAATATGAAGAGAGAGAAAATCTTGTCTACAGTACTACGGCTATGACATAGATGGTACATTAATATAAATACGACCATGTTTGTATAGCCATTGCACTTAAAAAAATTGATTGATCTATCAAATTACAAAAGTATCCAAATGTTTGTTCTTTAAACATCTCTAAAGAAAAATGATGTCCACAGTACGAAGTACAGGCTAAAAAAGTTTAAATACATAAAGCAGTCGCTTTACAATCTAAATTTTGCGCTAAAAATTTATACGCCTATCATGTCCATGTATATATATATATATATATATATATATTACACATGCGCAAGGAGACAATGAATTCCCCTTATACCTATGGTCCAATGGATTTTAGTTATGCCTAGCGGCTGGTGGCAAATATTTTATAAAATAGAAGAAGTTAAACATAAAGTAGAAAGTCGCTCTCTTAAATTATTGGAATGCTATATTAATACATGTAGTTTATATTGCGGACGATACAGGGCACTTACAGGTTTAATCGAGCATATATAACTGAAGGTTATTAGATATACACGTGTTGTTTGCATCAATATTTATTACCATTTCGTTTAACTATCATTCTCTGAAGGTATCTTCCACTAAGTTGCAATTGCTTTGTATTAATAAAATTGATGAATGATAGAACATTGAATTTCTCGTTTATAGAACTATAGCATAGTGCTTAATCTGATGATGCAAATCATTCGGTCAAATAAGACGGATTTGGTTTACCTAATAAGATTATCTTTGATTTCCAAACGTTTGGTCCTGATTGTACCTGCCATGTATAAAAAAATAAATATTTGCCGTCTTAATTAGTAAACTTTAGTATGTTATACAAGTGAAGCTGAGCTGAAAATAAAATTACAAACTACTTTTTCTTAGTTTTTGCTTTCAAAATTAAATAATTGCAAATTACATGACTTATCAAATACTTTTTTTACGTCTAAAAGTAACAGCCAAGACATGCAGTGTTCCCGTTGTAGCATTTACTATAAAATATCCATTCAGCCTCGATGTGATGTGGTATGTCAGTCACAACTTCTGATCCAAATGACAGTATCTCACACCTGAAATGGACAAATTGGTTGTTATGCTGAATGATATTGTGATTTGTAGTACATTCATCGGAATGGCTAGGGGCACTATTTGTACGACCCATGTTGTTCTACATCCTCGAAAATTCAATAAATAATGCCATCTCCAAAAACATTAACAAATCGCATAATTCCCCATACTGATGTGTTTTGTGCAATTTTTATAGAGTGGTATATTTTATCCGTACTGATTTTAATTTGTTTTTGTACAATATGTATGTCTACTGATAAAAGCAGAACGAGCTTCATGAAGGCAAAGTTCTCTAGGCCTATTTAACACTATCACATAATTATGCAAGTGGTTTCCTTAAATCATAGTGTAATGATATGATTATTTAGATAAACATAAGGACTTAATATAACTGCCAAAGATACAACACTCCACCAGAACCTCAAAGGGCGATGATAAGAAAAGCTATAGGACACCTCTCGGCCCTCAACAATGAGCAATTTATATTTATTTATGTTGTCAGATATATGATTAGTATGTTGAATTAATTTAAAATATGTTTTAAACTAGGATGGTTTAGAGCTACATGTGAAGACACATTTATGTTGTTGCAAATTATATGTTAACTCCCTGACATATTGTGTTAATGTTGCTGTATCAATAATTGATTGATTGATTAATTGCTTATTTTCTAATATCAGTTCGATAATATTTGTATCAGTTTAAGGACAATTCCGTTTCAGTGGGCATCGTCTGAATAAAAATTTTCTAACTCAAACCTGTTTAAAGCACTGTTGAAATTATAACCCATACAAATCTTGAACTGTCCACAGCGTGAAGCACACTCTATTTATGATGGACATTGAATGTCATTAACTACAACTGTCAAAACAACCATCAAATTTATCGGAAACTATATTAAATGTTAGTCATTCTAGACTTTTTTCAAAAGTCATTTTTATAATTTTGTGATGTTATATTGATACATAAGAATTTGGTTTTTTGCATACAGATTCAAAGTTTTCATTTGATGAAAACATAATCTTTCAATCAGTTTAATTGAGGTCTGAAGCTGGCATGTCAGTAACTGCTAGTAGTCCTTAATTTATGTATCATTGTCATTTTGCTTAGTTTCTTTTGTTACCTATTCTGACATCGGACTCGGACTTCTTTTAAACTGAGTTTTACTGTGCGTATCGCTGTGTGTGTCTTTATTCTACATTGGCTAGAGGTATATATAGGGGGAGGGTTGAGATCTCACAAAACATGTTTAACCCTGCCGCATTTTTGCGCCTGTCCCAAGTCAGGAGCCACTGGCCTTTGTTAGTCTTGAATGTTTTTTTTATCTTAGTTAATTTATATGTTTTGGAGTTTAGTATGACGTCCATTTTCACTGAACTAGTACACATTTTTATTTAAGGGCCAGCTGGGGACCACCTGCGGGTGCGGAATTTTCTCGCTGCGTTGAAGACCCATTGGTGGCCTTCGGCTGTTATCTGCTCTTTTACCGGGTTGTTGTCTCTTTGACATATTCCCCATTTCCATTCTCAATTTTATTATGTAGTTGTATATGATATTCCACCGGATTGTTACATTAGTTTTGCAAGTAGAAGTATAAACATGTATAAGTGCAATATTCCGAACATTTTGGCAAAGTTTGATGCAGTGTTGTTGGCAACAAACTGCAGCATTCAGAAATTGCGATGAAAACAATTTCAAGTAAAAAATGGATCAATACAATTCGAAATATATGATCATATATCTTGAACACTGAGGACTGGAATTGTATTATCTCGTAAAGACTGAGATACTATAATTGAGACAACGATGTATGTGAATCCTAAAAATATTGCATCTCTTAATCTATTTCTGGAAATGACAGCACTATATAGCTTATATACTGGTATATAATTTTGTATCAGCACATACAAATACATACACATGCCGCGTTGTCTAGATTTGAAGTACACTAAAGGTTCAAGAGTTCATTATTTATTCTATTTAAGAAAATATATTATAATTGAATAGAACATTTGTAAAATTATCTAGGTAAGAAAATACATGTATTGACAATATAATTCGTTAACATCAAACCATGATCATATTCATCGATAGGAAAAATAATCAGTATAATAAGAAATAAGATCACAATAAATAAAACAAGAAAAACGAATGAAAATAGTTCAACATATAATTCAACAGAGAAAAACATGACTACATGTATGACTTCCATATACCCCTTTATTTTTAACAAGTATCCTCAAAAATAATGTTTTTATGAGAGATAAATAACGATATTTATCCAGCGTTTTTAAAACACCGTTGACATTTCCACACCAAACGGGCAGTATCATATTCATAAAAAACCTCACGGGGTTGGGTTCCTAGAAACTAGCGAAAAAAGTAAAACCTGAATCCCCTGTGGCATTTGTGGAAAAAAATAGTTAGATTTTAAACCATCAATACAAACTAATAGCATACTGTATATTGCGTAAGAATTCGTGTTTCCAACAGAGTATTTGAATTGCCTGTTGTATTAAGGCACATTATCAGCGTAGAAAAAAAATTAAGTCATTGCCTACAGATTTTTTATTCGCTAGAAAAGTATACAAACAAAAGCTGAACACATGCAAAATTATTTTCAATTGCATAACGAAAGGACCCTTTCACGAAACACCTTTAAAATTTGAACGTTCTCGTATCAAAAACATTTATCAGTTCCAAGTTACAAGTTTTGACCTCGAGCATCACTGATCGACATAAACACTCAAAATGCGCTTCTGGTGTTTGATCAAATAGTAATGTTATTAACGTTTGCCCGTCCATGACCTTTATCATTTCTTTTATATGATCTTTATTTTTACAAATGTCTCGATGGTCTCTCGGCAACTTGCTCTCGTCGACTGCTAGGAGTTCCTGTGATCGACGGGTATCTTCAAGTGGATTCGATCTCCAATCATGTCACACAAAGGCTTATAAATTTGGGATGTCCTTCTCCTTCGTTTGGTATGCGTCATTTTGGAGTACAATGTCATAGCAAAGACTACTTTATAGACTTGGTGTCAGAATGGTTTGTCTTGTCGGGGTCCAGAGTAACAAACAAAGGTTTATATTATATTTTTTTTATGAATACAAATTACTTATTTCATTTACTTTGGTATTAGATTTTAATCAATTAGATGTTAAGATATATAGTTTTTTTTATCTAAGCGCAAGCAGCGCTTGATTTAACTATTACGATGCTAGTTTCATTGCTTGTCAAGGAAATTTCTTGCAACCAGCTATAACACCTTCTAAATACCACCAATGTAAAATCCTTTAACAATTATCATCATAATAAATTCATTTAACCTCGATTATTGTAAAATCGAATAGGAACTATTTGCTCATGCGCATGGAATAGTTGGGTAAAAATATCATATTCCCTAAAATTTTGAGGCTAGTATTCCGGAATTTTAAGTAAAATTTAAAAATTTCAACTAGTTCCGTCTTACTGGATCTCTTTACAAACTTGAAATTGAAACAAAAATCAGACACAAGGAAAAGTTAACCATTCGGCCTGAAGACATCTCGAACCGTCCTACATACAATGGCTAGTGAAGTGTTTTATCGATATGAAGCGAGATATTGGAGACAACTCGGAGATTGCTATAGACACACATGGATCCATCAATCGAGACGATTCAAATACAAAACCAAATAATTGATTTATGCCTAAACAATAAGCCAAAACCAAATATTGCATGCAGTATAACCACTAATTTATAGATTCCTAACTTGAAAGAGACACACAAAGAATGTGCAAGGATAAACCAATTTTCCGCTGATCGCATAACCTTCCCCCTGACCAGGGACAGTGGTGTAACATCTGAATGACGCGAAGCACATAAGCAACTTACAAAATGAAAAAAAAAAATACAAAAAAAGAACTTATCTAAGAGACTAGCCGTCACACAAGGATTTGTATAATTAAACGATGCAAATCCTTGCTAAACACTATAGTTGAAGTCTAACGTCAACCTACAAATAACTCATGTGTTACCAGACTTAAATATCAACTAGTAGATATGCAATGGAATTAGTGTAAAGATGTTATAAACTGCCTGAGAAAAAACATGACCTTGTGCAATTCTAATATATAAGAATCGACATGATATAGGCCAATAAGTGTTCATAACTGCAAAGCAATACATCTTAAATTAGGTTATAATTTGTTTAAACATAATCAATGATGGTAAGTATATTAACTCTTGTTTTTTTATATTTAATATAGCATCTGATTTTTTTTGTTTTTTATCTGAAACTACCAATTATTTCTTTTCAAAGATAAATTCTATTACACCATAATGTAAAAAAAAAAAAAACCCTTTTCTCACATCTTATAATACAGCTTGGGTGTCATGACATTTTGTCAGGATACATGTTTACCTATCTGGGTTCCACGGAAGACAATGCTAGACTGTTATTATGTTACACTAATTATCGGGCTGTTAATTTCAGAAGTCTGTTTCTAGTACTGGCTCCTAAAACAAAACAAAAAGTCATTGTTTTTCTATTTAAAACGATGTCATGCATGATGTATAGTAATTTGAAGTTCGAAACCTCTGTATTGTAAAAAAGATTGTATTAATCATAATATTTAGGGGCCAGTAACAAGAAACCTATCTTAAAGTTCTCGTAAGTCATAGTTTACATCGTTTAAGAATAAGCACACTTACTAACTTTCCGTCCTGTCCATCAACGTTTTCTTTCTTTGATTTAGTAATTTCCAAATAAATATCCCTCGTGCGTTTTGAAGTAACAAGATTTTTTGCTTACATAGTCTGCAAAATACAACGTGGGAAATTTAAGAGAAAAAGAATATAGCATCTTTTATATGATTGAAAAAATAATTTAAATTCCAAGATACACGTTATATAAAGATAGCCTGTAATGCCCAGTGAGTGGCTGTCATTTGTAACTTTATATCATGTTTGTTTTTCGTTTGTTGTTTTGCATTTAAATCTGACATCTGGTTTTCTCATTTGAATTGTTATACATTTAATTTTGCCAGAGCCTTTTATAACTTGCTATGTGGAATGGGTTTTGCTCATTGTTGAAGGCCGTGCGATGACCTATAGTTGCTAACATCTACGTCATTTGTTCTCGGGTGGATAGTTTTCTCATTGGCAATCATACTTCATCAGATTCTACTTATTATATAATACTATGTAATTTCTTAGGTCCTTTTAAAAAAAGATACCAAATGAAGCAATTTTCAAAGAAAATTACCATTGAAACTCATTGATATATTATCCTCGGGATTTCTTTATCAGTGCGTTTTCTATATAACGTTTATATCTTAAATTTACTGTTTTCTATAGAGCGATTTATTTTTCGCCAGTATGAAATCAACGTAAATATGTGAAACTTGGATCTGTTCGCATATGAACAAAATAACAACATTTGATAAACTGTTGACACAAAGATAAGTCTCGCATGTGCCAGAAAATTCAGAAAAAGACAATTTTATGGACAGAAACATTGCTAATTAATTCAAAGCTGGACCATGACTTAGGGGGACAGGGCCTCGAAATGGTCGACACACTGAGATTTTACTGATACTCAGTGATAGTAATGCAATTTTATAGAAAATATCATTGTCTATCACAAGTAGTTTCTTTCAAGACGACTTAAGCAGAATTTAGAATTGTTGACACCAACGACGACGCCGCCGTCACAGGCGAGAAAAAAATGGCAACAATATATTACCGCGAAATAGGGTAGAATAGGTTAAATAGGGGGAGGGTTTGGCACCAACAAACTAGTTTAACCCCGCCACATTCTGCATGTGCCTGTCCCAAGTCAGGAGCCTGTAATTCAGTGGTTGTCGTTTGTTGCTGTGTAACATACTCGTTTTTCGTTCATTATTTTGTACATAAATTTTGCCGTTAGTTTTCTCGTTTGAATTATTTTACATTTGTCATTTCGGGGCCTTTTATAGCTGACTATGCGGTATGGGCTTTGCTCATTGTTGAAGGCCGTACGGGGACCTATAGATCAGTGGCGTAGCTTGGCCATTTTTAAGTGTACGCCCGAACCTTGGCGAGGGGCGTGAGTGCCACCAGCAGGTTTAGGTCAGAGGACTTCCTGGTAAGAGGTTCGTTGGGTGTGAAGCACCAGGAAGCTCACTCGTTATTGAGAAAGAAATATTATTTTAAATAAATTTGTCATAAAAACTCATCAATAGTACATGTAACATACTTTAGAGTCTAATTTGTTAATTTATCAGTTATTGTGTTCATTTGGAATCTAATGGTCATAGATTTCAGAGAAAAATGTCCAAACCAGTCACTTTATAATATGTTTAAAGGGAGATGTGGGATTAAACACAAGCAATCGACAAAAATCCCAAAAAGCAAAGAGTTTCCATTTCAATGTTGTCATATATTAATTATTTTAACTTCATCTTATTTTCTCCCATTTTTATGCACAAATTTTGTTTATGGACACAGGAACTGATTAATGTTTATAGATGGTCAGGTGTAACATAAAAATGTGTAAGGCATGTGTCTCGCCTGGGATTGCTGCTGTCAGTGTAAAAGCGGAATTTAAGAAAAAAACAAAACTTTTTATTCCGATGCTTTTTATGAAATTGAATTAGCTGATATCAAAGTGTCATAACAATCTATGAAGGTATAAAGATTTAACATGTCACAAAAATTTAATCCAGTCTGTTAATTGCAAAAAAATAAATATAAAATAATCCGTCTGTCAGTTAAATACAGAAAAATGAAGAAAAAAATGTACTTTCAAATTTTGCTTCAGACATTATCTCTTAATCATAAAAAAGCTTCTGCCAAATTGTCATAAAATTCGATGAAGGTTTGACAAAGTAATTGATGTTTAACAAACTTTAACCTAAGACTATCTTACTGTATCTACTTATTAACTGCAAAAAAAAAGTCCTTTTATCAGTCAAATACGGAAAAAATATATTTTTATTATGCTCTGGATACTATCTTTTGGTCATTAGAAAGCTTCTGTCCAAATTTCATTACATTCCATGAAGGTTTGACAAAGTTATTAAATGCTTGAACAAACTTTAACCATGCACACACCAAACCTAAGTGTTGACGACGCCGACGGAATCTAAGATCGGTATGTGTCGCTTTTGCGACATAAAGGTCACAGGCTCGATATTCACACTTTGACAGAAAATGAACAAATGTATAAATAATATGATACCATTTGATTAAAAGTAAATTTCGTCACTTTTTTCTTCAATTACAAGTCATAGAGGAAAGAATTAAAAGGCTTTTAACCAGATCTTTTATTTTATTTAGATTAAATATTTTTTCTCTAAAATTTATGTGTACGCCCGGGCGTTTTGACGTAAACGTAGCTACGCGCCTGTAGATGTTAATTTCTGTCATTTGGCCTCATGTGGAGAGTTGTCTCATTGGCAATCAAAGTGCAACTCCTTATTTTTAAATGTGAAAAAAAAGTATCCGCGAAAATAAGTTTTTTTTTTACAGTAATTCAATTGTTGTATATGTATGTTTACATCAATCGTAAATTTAAATTAAAATAAATTTAAATTAATTTAAAATAAAAAAATAATCGCTATTACTTTTCCTTCATACACGATAAGAATCACAGAACTGAACTATGTCGAACATGAACTAAACCATGACACTACTGAACCAAATCATGACACTGAATTGTCAGTAATATTAAATTATATTCAAAAGAAGCTTTTGTTTCGGAAAAAATAATGGCAATTGTATAATATAACGACATAATTATGTGATGTCACAGACAGTAAAAAAAAATTTTTTATGGTTGGTACAGAGTAAACGAGTAAACAACTTTTAAATTTTGACATACGCTAGCATCATTCGGTGTCAAATTATTAACTATATAATACAAAATCGAATTTACTAACATATTAGCTATAAACAAAGATATTTACCAGCATGAATTCATGTTCAGAAGTTCCTATAGCAAAAAAAATCAGAATGTTTAAAGTGTGTCATTGTTTGTCATTAAAAACACTTAACACAATCATAGTAGTCCGATACCACATTGGTCCGACGCCCCAATAGTCCGACACCCCAATAGTCCGACACGGAATAATTGTATTACATTTTTTTTATCTTTTTAAATTAAAAGGCCTGGTGATGTGATCTTTCAGGTCACCAATTTTCGGAGTGTTCCACAAAGTCCTTAGCGTGTTACAATCTCCGTAAGTATACTTATTTGTTCACACCTAAGTTATCGAGCACACCGGTCTGCTCTTTTCACATGTACATTCCATAGAGAAATATTGTCTTTTCATGAATATAACAATATAAAAGTCTGTCTGTGCATGTTCAAAAATTAAAGATAAATATTCTTATAAAGTAGGCTTCTTTTTACTATCTTTTATACAATTTTAAGAAAAGGTCGTCTCGATTTTTGTCTTTTTTTTATTTGCGGTCTTCTCGATCTATTCACATTCAATGTTTACATCGAGATAAGGTCTGTTTGAATTTGCTTAGTAGCTTAATTTCAAAAGTGCCAATCTTTGCTGCATATCAATCGATTCCTTTGGAATTTTTTTCCTGACTTTATTTGATCTAGCTGCATATGTATACGGAAAATAAGCATGTTCCAGAGGTATACAGCCAGTAAAAAAATAAATTGAAGTTGGTGCTCCAGGAATTTATTCGCATAGCAACATTTTAAACCAACGTTACACCAAGCTCCTTTAGTCTTCTGTACTCGTCGTTTTCTATTTAAGGAGGTAAATGATAACACTGAATGGAAGTTTTGTTTTTAATTCAACTTATTTCAATTTTTAATATTTACCAGAACGTTTTCCTGTGAATTTAAAATTGATAACGTCCTTGCTAAAATGGGACAAACATTGAGAAGATCTAGTTTTCAGTGTTTAAAAGGGAGGTTATATTTTGTCACTAGATTTTCCACTGAACTATGAACTGAACTAGTACATAGCCAATTGCAAGGGTTAAGATCTATCTATGAATAAAGCCTTTATTATTTTCGGAAGGATCTCATTCGTTTTCGTAACCCCGAACGACGATGATTTATATTTTGGGCGGGAAATTTGAGGATCATTGAAAAATAAAAAGATCATGTGGTATTATTACCAATGTTACAACTCTCTAACAGAGACTACATGACATAAAATTTAACAACTATAGGCCTCCGTGCGACGTTTAATAATGAGCAAAACCCATACCGCATCGTAAGCATTATTAGGCCCCGAAAAAATATGTAAAGAAAACTAACGGCCTGATTTATACACAAAAACAATAAACGAAAATCAAATATGATATACAGCAACTAACGACAACCACTGAATTACAGGCTCGCCTCCTGACTTTGGACAGTATATATAAGACAGTGTTTTATTTTTTGTTGAAAATTTGAGAGTAAGTATATTTAAGACAGTATTTTATAGTTTTGGGGGAAAATTGAGGATCAAATACATGTATAAAACAGTTGTTAGAAATATACATTAAAAACAACAATTCTTTAATATTTTAGTGTCTAAAATTGTCTCTTTCGGGGGATATCTGAAAAAAATGGGGCTTGGTACATGTATTATAATGGGGGTAAAAAAATATTTTCTAAATGAAATTTTTTTTTTTAAAAAACAATTTGGTAGGCCACATTCAGGCAAAAGCGTACGGAATTGTACAGTTTTGTAGTTACGATAATTTGAACATATTTGTTGTCATCTATGAAACAGATATTCCATAACAATCCACCAGCTCGTACGCCATGTTCATTCATAGAGTAGTTTAGGGGTGGGTAGAACCACACTTACACTAAAAAGTGTTAAGTAAGAATCGTGTTACGCTCGTAAATGCTTAAGTTGATACAAAAAGTTCTTACTAGAGGACAAAAAAATAAGTTGTTTTCGAGTTACCCGATTTGATAAGTTCATGATAAGGGGGTGCAAAGAATTCCCTCACATCCGTTAAAAATTCGAAAGTCTTAAGGGCTGCCAATCATTCAAAAATTGATATAAGATTGCTTCTGGTTACACTCTTAGTCACTAAGACAGTCTTAAGTGCTAAGAGAGCGTCTTGTTACCGGCCCCTGGTTGATAAATTAAATTTTATTTCATAACCCGCTTCTCCCTTTTTTGCATCTTGCAAAATTGATTCTGATCAAACGCATTTCTTCACCATTTACAGTGAATTAACTATTATATATATACACACTTAATTCAATGGTACAAAAACAAAATCCGGAAATACATGTATGAATTTCTCGTTGCATTGAAGACCTGTTGGTGACCTTCTGCTGTTGTCTGTTCTATGGTCGGGTTGTTGTCTCTTTGACACATTCCCCATTTCCATTCTCAATTTTATATACGTTATAAATCCCCGCAGTAAAACTGCCTTACAAGTAAACTACGTACTATAATTTATAATTTTATGATGTTATTATTACATCACAAACACCAGTCCTTAGATATCTAGTTACTGGTGATTAATCGTCATCAAGGAGGGTCATTTCACAGCTTTGAAACAGAAAAACAAACCACTTTCTTCAATTTTATATAGAAAAAAAAACATTTAAATTAAGAGACATGAGAAGTTACAGTTTATGACAAATTACCCCTTTAATCAAATGTGATTTTAAAACTTCTTTATATTTCAATAATGGATTGATCACAGGACAGGTTTAAATAATCGTGAATTACATTTATCAAAATTTTATATAATACGTAGTTTAAGTGTTGACGACAATTTCCTGTATTTACGTATATAAGTTTCCTCTTTTCAAGTACTATTGAGTACAAGTAACTATCAGTATGATATCAAATGTAAATGTTGATAAAGTCTTTCAATCGTTGCTGCGAATAGTAGTAAGTAAGCAACTAGAATCTTTATTTGCCATTGTTTATGTAATTTGCATTGTTATTTTGAGTTATAGTGAATGAATTGTTCTAGAATATTCTAGATAGATAATGAAAATTAAGTGAATTTATGATTCAGAAAGTGTTATCAAATTCCGGAATTTACCTTGTAATAAAAATATATTGTTTATTATTATATATTTTCTATTTATCTATAGATGATTCTAGATTTAGAATGTTCTTTTGATTTTGGTATAAAAGCTAAGTGTTTTTTTGTGGTTTTTTTTTTGGGAATAAATATAATTGTAGAAAAAGATGCATCAGTAGCAAAGAAGTATTATCAGTTGATTAAGAAAGGATAAGACGGATTATTTAGCAGTTTATTCTAATGTGGTATTTATTGAATTTGACATACTGTACATACTGTAAATAACCATGAGTTATCTTTTTTAAAGTTAGAAAATGATTCCGTGTCAGTCTGATTTCGCCACAATCGTTCTATTCATGTATAAAACATCTTTTTCTAATTTCAGAAGAAGTAAACAAACAGCTTACAAAAAGTCAAATACGATGAATCAAATTCTCTGTAAGCTTGTCCTGGTAACTTCGTTTGCTGCATATTCGGCCACATCAGATGTGTCACAGATTCAATGCAATGCTACAGTTGATGAAACAACGGAAACTTCGCTACCTTTTGTAATACTTAATATCGAACATCTGTACAGCAGTGTAACAAATGGCGTTCCATACAGTAAAGCTCCCAGCATCGTACCAGGGGTTACGTTTGGAGGAAATATTTCCTCATATGCTGTCAGTTTTGCTGTATCTCGTTCAAATACACAAAAAATTACATTTGCATACAATGGATCACATATTTGTGCTTCTGCGCAACTTCGTCTAGAAACTGATACCTGCTGGAGTGGTTCCTCAACCGGATGTAACAATAAAAAAACAACATGTGATTCTACCTGTTTTCTGTCAAACGAATTCTATGAACGACATACCGTAAAACTCTTTTACAGTTTAACGTCAAGTTCTAGTATTGGTACTTGGACAATGTCAGACTGGCTATCGTTGTATACGACATCAAACAAACAACTAGAATGTTTCCATAGAGACGAGGGTTTCTACAGATTCGAAAATAGTCAATATATTAAAGAACCGAACTTAACTCGGGTTACATGTCCAATAGGACAACGTTGTCGAATCACACTAGGGAAAGTGGTCCCTTCGTCCATACCAAAAGCATATGTAGGATGTGAAAGAGATAACGGACACTATGATGGCTGTGAACAGGGATGTAGCACTTGGCAAAGATCACCATCCGGATATAGAGAAAGATGGGCTGCTATGTGTAGATACTGTTGTAATGAGAGTTTGTGTAACAACCCTGTGAAATGCAGTAATATAAAATGCGATTTAAGTTCAGCATTGACAGAAAATGATATGTCGAATTTGAGTCATAGAAATATTGGAAGTCATGTGGTTTTTGTATTGGTTTTATACATAACTCATGTACTGATTTGAAGAAAATGCTGAAGAGTTCGTTCATCTTTGATATCCTTGTAATGGATACCGCTTGTTAACCGGGACTATTAATAGACCATGTTAGAAAAGTCGTACACTGAAGAAAATAAATTTACGAACATTACATGTTTTACCATAACTGTTTCATTGAAATAATATTCAGCTTTTTATTTTGAACATATATTATATTATCTTATCACTGCTTATGGAAGTTTAGAGTAATTTTCAAAAAAAAACCTAAAACATGCAAAATCTCATTACTCGACACTTGTCGCAAACATTCATCCAAATTCATCCAAAACATTATATGTATCCTGTTGAACTAAACGTATCACTTGCACGTTTCATAAATAAAGGTAAAAGTCAGTTAAATTGTATTCAGATCACCTTCTTCAATTTTATTTCTCTTGATGTTATAAAATGCTTATGAAATAAGAAACTTTCCGAATGGTCCTGATGGGAATAAACTTGCGAGGGTAAAAGAAGTTGCTTTCTTTAAAAAAAAAACAATACGTGAACCCGAGAACGTTGACTGGTCATCGAAAATTGTTGCTGATTTTTTTGCCTTTGATTTGAAATAATTGACTGTGAGTAGAATATGGTCATGATGATATTTTTTGAAAATATGTTATTGTGTGTAGAATCTTGCAAAAGTCAATCAAAAGCACTGTTGGATTTTAGTTGTAAATTGAAAAGTGTATACAGCTACGATTTTAATATACATTTTAAGGCTTGACCATTTTATTTCTTCCTTGGAAGTGTAAATAATTTATTTTCTTCGTGTTTAATATACAAAGTCCTAATCCTATTGCGATTCCCGGTTTCTGCAAACCGGATGTCTAAAGCAAATCGTTATATAAATTTCAGCCCTCAGTTTGCTCTATTATCCGGATGCATTTATTTTATCTTTCATATCTTCATGTTTGTTTCCTGGATGACTTCAATTATTCTTATACTCATTATTGAAGCTGTCTGTACTCATGATAGAGGTAGTATAGAGTAATTGAAAGTCCAATTTTCATGTGAAGTGTAATGCTGTGTCATACAACTTATGAGAAGGTTTCGTATCTTGTTCTTGAGAGTAACACACCAGCTTCATTATGACCTTTTATATACTGACAATTATTTAGGTCGAATAAAACATCTCAAATTTTAAGAATTTCCGGGAGTTTCTTAAATGCTTGATTTCTTGATTGACACCATATTTGTTGTGTTTGGAGGACGTGTTTTTCAACAAACAATCGGCATTCCCATGGGAACAAAATGTGCCCCTCTACTTGCCGACTTGTTCCTTTATTCATATGAGGCTGACATCACACAGGAACTTCTTAGGAAGAAAGAAAAGAAATTAGCAGTATCCTTTAACTTTACTTTCCGCTATATAGATGATGTTCTCTCACTAAATAATTCAAAATTTGGTGACTATGTTGAACGCATCTATCCCATCGAACTTGAGATAAAGGATACAATAGATACAGTTAAGTCTGCCTCATATATTGACTTACATCTAGGAATTGACAATGAGGGTCGGTTGAAAACAAAACTTTACGACAAAAGAGATGATTTCAGCTTTCTTATTGTGAATTTTTCATTTCTATGTAGCAACATTCCAGCAGCGCCTGCATACAGAGTATAATTATATCTCCCAGTTGATACGATATTCCAGGGCTTGTTTTTCCTATCATGATTTCCTTGATAGAGGGTTGCTGATCACAAGGAAGCTATTAAACTAAGAGTTCCAAGTGGTGAAGTTGAAATCATCCCTTCGCAAGTTTTACGGACGCCATCACGAGTTGGTTGACCGTTATGGAATATCCGTTTCACAGATGATAGCGGATGTGTTCCTAATGTCGTAACTACAATCCCGTCCCCCTTTTTCCAGAGTTTGACCTACCGAATTAGACTTATTACCGGGTTTGTACTAACATGAGCAACACGACGGCTGCCACATGTGGAGCAGGATCTGCTTACCCTTCCGGAGCACCTGAGATCACTCCCAGTTTTTGGTGGGGTTCGTGTTGCTCAGTCTTTAGTTTTCTATGTTGTTTTTTTGTGTACTATTGTTTGTCTGTTGGTCTTTTTCTTTTTTAGCCATGGCGTTGTCAGTTTATTTTCGACTTATGAGTTTGAATGTCCCTCTGGTATCTTTCGCCTCTCTTTTTTAAACCGATCTAAACATATAACAGAAAAAACTTTGTTTTGAAGAATATCTTGTTTTCAGTAGTTTTACAAAATTTGTATGAATACCTGGACTAGCTCTCAATGGAACCAATTTATATATTAAAAAAAATATGCCAATACACTTATTATTTATAGAAAGATATAAGATACCAGGTTTAAAATTTCGTACACCAGACGAGCCTTTCGTCTACAGAAGACTCATCAGTGACGCTTGAATCGAAAAATTTAAAAAGAAAATAAAGTGCAAAGTTAAATGGCGTTGAGGACCCAAAATTCCAGTTAAAATAATATATTCCTTTGGTAGAAAATCCTTAGTATTTCGAAAATTTCAAAGCTTATAATAGGACAGTCACTCAAAAAAAAAAATAAAAGAAATGAGAAACAGCTAAAGGCCATGACCATGCTTCAAAGTCACATGTCAAGCTCTTACAGCCGTGTCCGGAATTTAGTTACGAAATGCGAAAATTCTCACTCCGTGAATATTTAAGCATGCACGTGGTTTTCTTGCGCAAGAAATAGTATTGATTGATAAATTGAATGTTGGTTGCTAAACGTCGACGGACCATACGAACGCCTAACTTTGGCAAGGGTTTTAACTGTCGGTTGGAAGAAGACCAAGGGTGACCATATTTCTATTCTCAATTCACCCTTTGTTAGGAGTTAATTAGATATAAGAATATGTGGTATGAGTGCCAATGAGACAACTATCCGTCCAAGTCACAATTTGTAAAATGAAACCATTATAGGTCAAAGTACGGTCTTCAACACGGAGCCTTGGCTCACACCGAACAGCAAGCTATAAAGGGCCCCAAAAATGACTAGTTAATTAATACGCATACGCACTGATATTCTGGATTAGAATATGCATTTGCGTTATTATATCTATTTATTCTTGGTTCAAATATAATGTTTTAATTGAATTCGGATGTCAATCTATCTGCCTCAAGTGGTTTGACTCTGGAATCTTTGCCATTCAATCCGCATTTGTGTAAACGCAAACCGATATTGTTAATATCCGATTTTGTTGTGTCGTGTGAAATGGTTACATATAATCTAAATCAATGAATACAGATTGTATTGTTAAATTTGTTATTTGCTCAGGCTATGAAATAAGATGTAAATACAAAATATCCCGTGGTAAACGTTCAGAAAAAATCAATTTATTCTGGGACATAATATATTGTCAGTAAAGTTTTCCCATGTTTATTTTCACAATGCACAATAGCACGTTGTAATAAATACAATACACACAAAGCGTACAGGGACCATCTCATAACATAAATGATAATTATGATTGCGTTATCATTATATATATCATATATTATACTTGATATTTTTTAAACATTCACACCAAAACGTATATGTTCTGTCAAAAGGCAAATAGGTTGCAATATATACATGATTTTTTTTACTGCAATCTACTCTTTTCGATCTAAAAGTGAATTTTGATTGTTGAAATATACAATATCAAGTGGTAGCCTATCCATAGAGGGACCGTACCAAAGACAAAGATAACTACATGAATAAATGATCGAAAATTTTCGAGACGTTCCGGGAATCTTGTTTACGAGAATATCTGAATGGCTCATAGAAGATATCAAAACACCAATATATAGGGTAGAACCCCTAAAAAAAAAGGGGGGGGATGGTTCACGCAAAAAAAATACTAAGAAAGAAAAAGAGGAAAACCAATGGCAGATGTCGGGGGAATAACATCCATACTTCTGCAAAACAAAGTAAAAACGTCAAAATGTGAAAAAAAAATATACTGGCGATCTACTACTCAAAATCCATCATTTTTAAATGAGGTGTTTTTAGTTGTAAAATAAATACTACCTCAAAAGCATAATGGATTCACTTTTTTCTTAAATTTTAGATGATGAAGTTCAACATATATTAATGCATCAATCGTCCAGCTGTTGTAAGATCATTACCTTTGCTGTATTTCTCTTAAATGTTCACGTTATTCCTCTAACTAAAATGTTCACGTGATTTATCTAAATAAAATGTTCACGTGATTCCACTCAATAAAAAAATTACGTGAATCAACATAATACAATTTTCATGTGATTCTCTAAATAAAATGTTCTCGTGATTCATCTAAATAAAATGTTCATGTAAGTCTACTTAATAAAATGTTCACGTGATTCAACTTAATAAAATGTCCACGTAAATTCCACTTAATAAAATGTTCACGTCATTCAACTCAATAAAATGTTCACGTGATTCCACTTAATAAAACGTTCACGTGAATCCACTTAATAAAATGTTCATGTGATTCCATTAAGGCATTTAATGAAATGTTCACGTGATTCCACTTAATAAAATGTTCACGTGATTCCACTTAAAAAATGTTCACGTGATTCCACTTAATAAAATGTTTAAGTGATTCAACTTAATGAAATGGTCACGCGATTCCACTTAATGAAATGGTCATGTGATACCACTTAATAAAATGTTCACGTGATTCCACTTAATAAAATGTTCATGTGATTCCATTTAATAAAATTTTCACGTGATTCACCTTTAGAAAATGTTCACTTGATTCCGCTTAATAAAATGTTCATGTGATTCCACTTAATAAGAAGGTCACGTGATTCCACTTTATAAAAATGTTCACGTGATTCGACCTAATAAAATGTTCACGTGATTCTACTTAATAAAATGTTCATGTGATTCCACTTAATAAAATGTTCATGTGATTCCACTTAATAAAATTTTCATGTGATTCCATTTAATAAAATGTTCACATGATTCCCCTTTAGAAAATGTTCACGTGATTCCGCTTAATAAAATGTTCATGTGATTCCACTTAATAAGAAGGTCGCGTGATTCCACTTAATAAAAATGTTTAAGTGATTCCACTTAATGAAATGGACACGTGATTCCACTTAATGAAATGTTCACGTGATTCCATTTAATAAAATTTTCACCTGATTTCCCTTAAAAAAATGTTCACGTCATTCCGCTTAATAAAAAGTTCAAGTGATTCCCCTTAACAAGATTTCAAGTTAAATCCCTTAATGAAATGGTCACGTGATTCCACCTAATATGGGGACGAAGTCCCCAGTTACGGTAGAAAAATCAATAATAAAAAAAAACAAATACAAAAAAACAAATCAATCTACTAATGAACTAAAAATCGTTAACTTTTGATTTTCTAACTTTTTTATTTTCCCGCATTTGCGCAGAAACCTCTTTCTTTCATCCGGTCTCGTTTGTCATGAGACTTTGAGTAAAAGTAATATTTATCAGTCTAGTAAAATATAGGAAGGAGCACAATAACAATTTCATTTTAATAATTATTTAAGGAATGACTGCAATATTTTTTCTGTCTATGAAGAAATAACATCAAAAATGTTGTGTACACTGAATAACCCGCGTAGCGGGTTATTTAAAAGTGTGCACCACATTTTTTAGGTTATTTCGAATAGACAGAAAAAATATTACAGTCATTCCTTATAATTTAATTCTAAATTCCATTTTTAAGCAGTTAATTTTGAAAAACGTTGACGTCACGGTCACATGATAAAATTATGTCTATGAGCTGATAGACAAAACACTTTCAGCCAATCAGAAGAAGTGTTACATCCAAAATTAAATTATTCTTTGATATGAAAAAAGAACCGTTACCTGATGATAGCGTTTCTTTGTTTTCATTGAAAATGGCGTCACAGCTAAAATCCCTAACAACAGGACCAACATCGGAAACGTTTCCGTATTTCCGTTTCTTTTTCAACAGATTCTGAATTCAAATATATGCTTGAATTTAAAAAAATATTTTTACGGACTTCGTTCCCTTTCACAGGTAACACCTGCCTCATATTATGGGGACGAAGTCCCCAATTACGGTAAGAAAATATTTTTTTTTTAAATCTACTTATGAACTCAAAATTGTTAACTTTTTTTTCTAGCCGGCTTTTTCCTGCATTTGCGCAGAGATTTCTTTCTTTCTTCCGGTTTCGTTTGTCACGGGACTTTGAGTAAAATATAGGAAGAAACATCATATTGTATCCCGCAAATTTGTTGTTTTTGATTACGGAATAAACTGCCATTTATAAATCAATTAAAAAAAATTCCTTACAATTTAAAATGAGTCTGGAGCTTAATCAACGTACGTTTTTAAGAAAACAAAATGTGTTCTCTATGGGAAACTTACCTGATCAATCAACTTAAGATTTCAGTATCTGATAAGAATAACAAGCCAGCTTGGTATCTTCGTCGTTTAAAGATATAAATTATTACAATTTTATTTTAAAAATTCTTTGATATTAAAAAAAAACGTTATCTAAATGGTGTTAGCGTTTCTTTGTTTACATTGAAAATTACAACAACAGGACCAATATCGGAAACATTTCAGTATTTCCGTTTCTCTTTCAAAAGATTATGAAGTTAAGGATGTTCGCTCCTCTTGTTTTTGAATTTTTGCCAGATATTCGGAATCCTCTGGTTTTATCCATGTAGTGCTAATAAAAAATGTTGCCCACCAACCCCTACTTTTCTTTTCATAATTTGATTACATAAAGTTTAAAATGCCAGCTTTGAAAATCTTATAAAATCCTTGTTATTTTTTCATACTTTTTGACAGAAAAAATATGCCAATGTTAGATGTATGAAAAATCTAGAGAGAATCATTTCCCGCCAAATTTTTAATGGCTTATATCTCGAAAACAAGCACACGGACCCTTAATTTTTTTTCTGCTTTTATAGTTCCTTTATTTATATACTATTAATTTATAACAGTCTTTTTAAAAGCTTATTATTTTGAAACAGAGTAGCGAACATCCTTAAATATGCTTGAATTTAAAATATTATTTATACGGACTTCCTCCCCTTTCACAGGTAACACCTGCCTCATATTAAAATGTTCATGTAAGTACACTTATTAGACGTGTTACGAAATGGTATATATTCGACGCTGAGGTTGACAAATTAGACTTTAAATGCGGGTATCGTATGAAAACACAAAAGTGATTTAAAGATTTAAAATCACCTGTGTATCAATTGAATCTTGTGTTTAAACTGCATAGTACTGAATACAGATGTCCACGTATATTGTTACCTATAACAGACGTCCCTTTGATCTCTTTATTATAGACAATTTCATTATAAATATTCCTTATGGAACAAATATTCCATAATATTATTCTTTATGGAACAAATATTCTATAATAATTATTCCTTGAGGTATAAAAATGACAAATCCCATAATATCGCTTCCTTTTGGAACACTGACAGGAGGCAAGGGTATTGCAGAAAGGATATAAAACTCAGAAGGAAATCCGAGAAAAAGGAGTTAATGGATGAGTGAAACAAATCCCCCACCAACCCTCAAAAATTAAAGCAATATGTATTTGCTATTTTTAACTTTTTCGTTTTCGAAATCAATAGCGACGGGCCATTTAACTGAAATGGATGTTTACCCGAGATCAGAACTTTTGGACGGGTTGCACACAATGCAAAACCGAATTATTATATAATATGATGAAATCCAGCTGGTGGGCTGGTGGACGTGCAAGCGAGCGGATGAGAGGGTACCCTTTTTGAATAATAAACTCCTAACCTAGGCGCTTTTAAACTTTGCACAATGTATGTATAATGTAATGTGCAACTTTTTTTTTATCGGGATTCATTTTGGATATAGTTTGCCGTGGGTTTTTTCGGAGGTTGAAACTTCGTGAATTTTTGGCAATTGTACATATGACCAACATGACACCTCTATGGCCTCGCTAGCCCTCATTAGACCTTGGAAACGATTTTATATATACTAACCTGTTAATACCTAGCCAGAAAATGTGACTGGTTCGATCCAACGAAATGAGGATCATTTGAAAAAGACATCCTATATATGAAAATAAGAAGATGTGGTATGATTGCCAATGAGACAACTCACCACAAGAGACCAAATGACACAGAAATTAACAACTATAGGTCACCGTACAATACATATTAACAAAGTTTTAAACATTTCACATTGTAATTTCTGAGATCTGAAATTGTCTTACCTGTTTGACACGCCTTTCAAACAGTCAGAAAAGTACTCCATGTCATACCCTCTAATGCATATATTTTTTTTAATATAAAAATAAGAAGATGTTGTATGATTGCCAATGAGACAACTCTCCACAAGAGACCAAATCACACCAAAATTAACAACTATAGGTTACCATACGGCCTTCAACAATGCGTAAAACACATACCGCATAGTCAGCTATAAAAGGTCTTTGTTTATTTCTTTAACTTGAATTTTAACTAAGTCTTTAAAAAAAAAAATGTTTAAACTGAAATTGCAATTTCTCTTGTAAGGGTTGTAAGTAAAATGTGACTCGTTTTTTGCCGGCTTGACATCCTAAATATATATTCCTGCATATTTCTGTTTGAAGTTTCTGTTCATGCTGCGAGTACACAAATACATGCGCAGATACCGATTCTTTGTGAAATCTATGCATAAAATACTTCTTATTCGAACGTAAAAAATTGGCGACAACTACGTGGCGGCAGGCATAAAATGCGCTCAGCTTTAGCGACAATTGACAAGAGTGTTCGTGCCATTTACAGACCACACACGAAACCTCGGGCACAATTTTACTCCAGATACCGGCATTGCATTCCTACGCAGGTTTTTGTTGACAATAAAATCATATAAGATTCACACACAGTAGTTTTCTAGGACAACAGGATGATGCTCAACAGTTTAATTTACTGCCTTCAATTAGCCAGGTATGGAATTAGATTTCCATCAGTATTTTGTCATTTTAGGTAAACAAAATATACCGCATGTCGTTCTCCGCTCGTTACCCTCTATAGGCGTCATAAACTAGAGCTAAATGTAGACCAAGAGCAGAAAGAATATAATTTAAAAAAATGAACTTGCGATTATCGTTCGGGTGTCGGGTATATGTGGAACACGCTATAAGGCGCTTAAAAACTTTCAAAGTCAGTGGAAATCTATGGAAACAACCGAAAAAAAAACAATCAGACTGTAGAGCTTTGTGCATGTTTAGTAGAGATTGATTGGTTGTTGTTTTTGTTTTCGTCCAGTGACAAATAGTTCATGCATTTTCAGGACGAGGTTCAGTAGTGGAGTGACAGATTGATATGTTCGAAGAACAGTAATTAACATAAAAAAATCATACTGGCTTATTATGCGATTTTTTTTTAAATCTAGAAGTGCATACTTGAATTACAATCAACCCCCTTCCCCCGCACACACGTTCACCTTTCCCGTCTTATAATCACAAGCAATGATATCAGAAAAGGATAATTCTAAATTAATATAATTTTAAATGAACCAAGAAGTGTGTAGGATACCTGGTTATTGAATTTTACCGGTTTTAATCGATAATCAATGTTTTGACACAGTCCCCGTATTTAAAGTCTAATTTGTCAACCTCAGCGTCGAGTATATACCTTTTCGTAAAACGTCAAATAAAATGTTCACGTGATTCATCTAATAAAATGCTCACGTGATTCATCTAATAAAATGCTCACGTGATTCATCTCAATAAAATGTTCACCTGATGTTGATTGCGTAAAATTCGTCTCAACCAAAAAGTGTGAAAAAAAATTCCGGAATGTTCCTCCGCCATTTATTCAATTTTGGTTGAGTTTGAAGAATGATGGAATACTACTGAATTTTAAGTAAATGGAACAATACTAAATTTTAAGTAAGATATAACAAACCTGAATTTCAAGTATGATGGAACAATACTAAATTTGAAGTAACATGGAGCAATACTGAATTTGCGAGCTTTAATCCACCATTTTCTACATAAGAAAATTCCTGTACCAAGTCAGGAATATGACAGTTGTTTTTCCATTCGTTTGATGTGTTTGAGCTTTTGATTTTGCCAATTGTTAAGAGACTTTCCGTTTTGAATTTTCCTTCCTTGGAGTTCTGTATTTTTGTTGTTTTACTTTTGAAGTAAGATGGAATAATGCTATATTTGAAGTAAGATGGAATAATGCTATATTTGAAGTAAGATGGAATAATGCTTTATTTGAAGTAAGATGGAATAATGCTATATTTGAAGTAAGATGGAATAATGCTATATTTGAAGTAAGATGGAATAATGCTATATTTGAAGTAAGATGGAATAATGCTATATTTGAAGTAAGATGGAATAATGCTATATTTGAAGTAAGATGGAATAATGCTATATTTGAAGTAAGATGGAATAATGCTATATTTGAAGTAAGATGGAATAATGCTTTATTTGAAGTAAGATGGAATAATGCTTTATTTGAAGTAAGATGGAATAATGCTATATTTGAAGTAAATTTAATTTGAAGAAAGATGAAACAATACTAAATTTGAAGTATGTTTAATTTGAAGTAAGATGGTGCAATGCTGAATTTAAAGGGTGTTTAATTTGCAGTAGGATGGAACAATACTGAATTTGAAGTATATATAATTTGAAGTAAGATTGAACAACGTTAATTCTCCGTACATTAATGTGTCTGTAACAGTCATACCCTCGGTGGTTTCATAAGTTATAACTAAGTGTTTTTGTTCTATAAATACTTTGGTCTTCAATAAATGTTGGATTGTTTAGACAGCTGCTACGATGCTTACCTTAAGATGTTCGTTGTTTTATAGTTGTTTGGTTGCTGTCTTTATTGGCGTACACGTCACAATATTTAATGTTTACATTTTGTAATACTAGCTACGGTACGCTTTTAAAGGATACGATACAGTAGCAGGGGCAGATTATATATTTATTTTAAGTTAACGCGTTGTTTTGCGACTTGCTAATAATATGCATCCGAATATGTCGAATTTTCAGCATGTTCCTGTTAATTTATCATGAAAATCATTTGACCCATTTTTTAAAACCAATAATATTATATAATATTGAAATTTGGTTTATGGAAGAATATTATTCAATTTTGAGAGCCATTATTAGAGCCAGGATGCATGGAACTATCTGTGATCTTACACAGCTTGATTCAGCTTTGAGTGAGTGCATTGTCAATTTTATAAAACAGTTCTTGAAATTATAAAACCTCATGTTATATTGCTGCAAAGTTTGAGTTAGGACGGTTTGAACTTTCCATATACTTTTTTTAGAATTAACTGTCAAAAAATAAACTCTCTTGTTCAAGAAGTTTTCAAAATAAATGCCTCTGAATTTTTTGGGAAATAAGCATGAAAACTACCTACACCTCGTTTCGAAAATGCATGAAGTATATTGAACCGGACATTTATATACAATACATCAGGCACAACTTTAAATCAATGATTCTTACGAAAATGAATTAAATCATCATACTTACAGTGTCTAAATTTAATATAGCTTATTTAAAAAAAAAACATGTACATTTGTTTTTTAAATATTAGCTTATCTTAAAATACATTTATTTTAGATATTTAACTACTTCCCACCAGAGATGTACGTAGGTCATTATTTTTACAACCTGCAGATATTTAACTTATTATATTGGATTTCTTTGTAGACATACACAAGGATAGTATAAAGCTTTGTTTGTAAACGCTTTTTTGATCAATGCAAATATACTTTGAAAACCACTAACCGTGCTTTTTATCCAGGTAAGCATGTTATTTAAATTCAAAAGATACTCATCGACATAAATGAAACATGATTAGCGTTATTTTGACAAAGCTTTTTTATTATCGATCTAGACCAATTACTAGAGAAACATCTTTTAGAAAATGTATTGAAAAACACACACCTTTTATGTTCACCAAGCTTGAAGCTTTAGAAAAACACATTTAAAAAATTCTGACTTTGATCATAAAAATAAACAACTTGTTAAGTGTGCAACTATTGTAACGTTAGATGCGTGAGCTCTAAACATGATTAACTGGACAGGTGCAGTAAATTCTTTGCAGAGTATATTCCTATGTTTACTGGATACAATCAACTAAGCAAAAAGCTATATTATAATAAACACTTCCGGTTAGGGGCACATGTACATAACATTCTGTAGTATAGTAAGAGAGGAAGATGAATCAATGTAAATTTTAGTAGCAGGTAATTTTGATAGTTATTTAAATGTTGCTTTGGTTTAATTATACGTATTTCATTGACTGTAAACCACGCTATGTGTGTGTATCATGTGTATGGCCTCGTCACAGTTTCTAACACAAGGAAGGGATCGATCATTGACTGTAAACAACAGAATAACCATACATGCTCGCGTTCAACATATCGAATACAAGCAGGGATCGATCAGGGAGATTTCATAAAAATAAGCATATAAATTTTTCATTAATGTCCTTTAAAAAATAGTTGAATTATTAGTTTACATCAGTTATCATTTGTCGATAATGAACTTTAGATACATCGAATTATGGGAGCGCAGATACTTCCAGCGACAAATATTACATGTTTGTTTAGGTAGAAGACATATTAATGTCGAATGAAGATTACTTGCATTTATCCTGTTATCTACCATGATTACACTTTATACAGATAACATGAAGTAATAAACGTATCATAGCATACTAGTGATGTTGATTCTATTAAAAACAAATCCAACTGTTGGGAAGTAAAATAAAACACTAAACGTTTAAGCGTAAATATTAAATTGCAGGATAAAAACAATATTCGTATATTGTAGGAAAATACAAAACATATGTGTACTCGCTTCGAAATAGGAGAAAAGCTCGACAAGCCTCGCTTTTCTCTCTGTTTTAAAGCTCGTACAAATACATTTTATATTTTCCTACAATGTACGAATATCATCTATTTTACTAGATCCACGCTCTCGCGCACTACATAGCAAACAAACCACAAAGGGAGATGTCACCTAAACGGGACACACTTTTTCTGCCTCATACCCGACAAGGCTTTGTTATAGTACCTCCTTGATATCAGTTCTTAAATCGTTTCCCAAAAAAATTGTTAAAATTAACTTAAAAGCTGTTCCAATGGTAAAGTAAAAGTACAAACCGACGACAAATAAGTCATTATTGAAAACAAAGTATTGTTAAGCAGGGTCTATGATGTAGGTGTCTAACACTAAAAACTAAGTCTCTGTTGACTGAGTTGTGTGTTGTCCCGCAACAACACACACACACACACACACAGGACCAATAAACAATAATACGAGTCTACTCCGACTGTAAGGACTAATTCTAGCAACAAACGACGACTCTGACTTCCGCGGTATTTGAATTAACAAGTTCAGCATGGAAAACAATTTACATAGTTGTTGCTGCTCAGTGTAATACTAAATCCAATCTGCCATATCGAGATGTTGTATATAACAAACCAAAAACACACTGGTATAGACTTGAAATTATTTCTCTAAATGAGTGACAAATACAATTTACGGATAATAGAAAAAATAGAACATAGCTTATAATCAAAAATAGAACATAAAATTGAGAATGGAAACGGGGAATGTGTCAAAGAGACAAGAACCCAACCAAAGAGCAGAAAACAGCCCAAGGCCACCAATGGGTCTTTAGCACAGTTAGAAACTCCTGCACCCGGAGGCGGGCTTCAGCTGGCACCTAAACAAAAATGTATACTAGTTCAGCGAAAATAGACGTCACACTAAACTTCGAAATATATAAATGAACCAAAATTAAAAAAACGTACGAGGCTCCTGACTTTGGTCAGGCGCAAACATGCGGCGGGGTTAATTATGTTTTGTGAGATCTCTACCCCCCCCCCCCCCCAATTCCTCTAGCCAATGTAGAATATACAAACACACAACATTACACACAGTAAAACTCAGTTTAAAAGAAGTCCGAGTCCGATGTTAGAATAGGTAACAGAAGAATCTAAGTGAAATTACAATGATGAACATAAATTGACTAGAACATCTAGCAGTTACTGACATGCCAGCTCCAGACCTCAATTAAACTGATATCGAAAGATTATGTCTTCGTAATATAAAAATCAAGCACAATCCCTCCCGTTAGGGCATTAGTATCATGCCATTATAAATTATACGAGAAGAACATAAGCCGTATCATGCCAAAAACTGGTTTTAGAATTAATATTTTTTTTTTATTTCCGATTTTAGATATGAGATCCGGTTGGAGAATTGTTAGCTGTTTTTACTCATCAGTTAGATTTGGTAAGTTTTTTCAATATTTTTTTTAAGCCTGTGTGATACATTTTTGACATAATATAATTGTATATAAAATAAGAACTCACAATCGACTACACGATCAACGGGGCATGGAATGTAAGTTTTAGCTATACTCTACCAATCGACTATTACTACAAGGTATATCACTAGTGGACAATGAACGAAGCGATGGTAGACCTTCATTGTTACTCTATATATATTGTTGGTGTTTAGTTTCAGCATTGTGTTTTTTTAGAGTTAACATTAGTCCGATTGGTATATAACTCCGTTTTAAAGACATTCGTGCGCTTTAGGTATGCACTTTCGTAAAGGATTGATTGATTGGTTGCTGTTTACTTAAGATCCAGTGGCAAATATTTCATTCATATTTAGGACGAGAACAAACTAACAATAATAATAGGCTGGCTTTGTAGGTCGACCAAGATAATTAAACTGCGTGAAGGGGCAGAAATGTTGCACTGCACCCCTTAAATAGGTTTTGCATGAAGAGAACATGTCACTCTCCCTACATAAGGCATCCGATTTAATGATGTTTGCACCTTTTGGTTTTTAATTTTTGCCAAATACTCGGAATCCTCTGGTTTTATCCATGTAGTGCCATTAAAAATTTTGCCCGCTAACTCCTACTTTTCTTTTCATATTTTTATAACATATAGTTTTAAAAGCCATATTGGAAAATATAATAAGTGTCTTGTTATTTTTTCATAGTTTTTGAAAGAAAAAAGGTGCCAATGCTAAATGTATGAAAAATCTGGAGAGAATCATTTCCCGCCAAATTTTCAATGGCTTATATCTCGAAAGCGAGCTCACTGACCCTTCATTTTTTTCTACTTTTTTAGTTCCTTTATTTATATACTCTCAATTTATAACTGTGTTTTAAAAAGCTTGTTAATTTGAAACGAGAGTAGCGAACATCCTTAATATGTCCATTCAGATTGGACGTGGCTAAGCATTTATACATCCTGCAAAGACAAATACACACCCTTGGTAATAATATTATCTGAAGTCTTGATTTAGATACTCTTCTTATTTTAAGTTGCATATTTTATTTTATCAAGTTACATTGCGCATATCAATCACCACTGTACTATTTAAATGGCTAAGGATACTTTAAAATTAAATATCCAACAACAGTTGATGGCTCAATGTCATAATTTAATTAAATAGATTAGTTTTGTACAGTTACCATGATTACGCCATGCGCATTTATTCAAAGACTATTGATATTGTCCGGGTGGGCTTTACAGAATAGAGAATAAGTGGACACAAAACATAAAGAATCAAAAAGAATGACAAAAACAAAAAAACAAGTACTGAAACTGAGATCCCGTTCCAGAGCCTCGTATTTTAACTTTTTATATACGCATCGATATCAAATTTTATTCGACATGTTTTCGGATTGTTTTTCATCCTATAACCATCTACTCTGGATGTTATACGTTTCTACTATATGTTCTTTTCCAGGGTAAATATTTCATTTTTTTTTATTTTTTTACTCCTTTCCCACTCTTTGGAAGCAAAAAAGTCGGTTATTGGAAAATGAAATATTTTGTTATGCTGTCCCTTCAAAATAACTGTTAAATAATCTAGTTACAATTTTCTAGTAGTACTGGAAAAGCTTTGTTTTTGTAATTGTTAATTTATTTCTTAAACACATTCTTTCTCTTTGTACATTAATTACAATTGTGATGGCTTCTACCGTTTTAGAGATGTAATACATAGCTCACAAAGGGCTTAACAAACACATTTTGTTTTTGTTAACTTAAAATGAAAAGTTTTCAGCATGTTTGCCATACGGTTGCCTATAATTGCTTACATCCATTTCATTTGATCTTTGGTGGATAGTTGTCTCATTGGAATTCATACCACATCTCCTTATTCTTATATTTGTTTATTTGTTATTTTCTGTCTGTAGATCTATAGACCTCGCTTCAACCGTAATTAAAGCAAAGTAAAGTAATCTTTATTCAAAGTCGAAGTGGGTGTCCTTCATTTCTATATTCTTAAACCTTTTTGGATTATTTTTCTCTATTCTGTAACCTTTTTGGATTATTTTTCTCTATTCTGTAACCTTTTTGGATTATTTTTCTCTATTCTTTAACCTTTTTTGGATTATTTTCCTCTATTCTTTAACCTTTTTGGATTATTTTCCTCTATTCTTTAACCTTTTTGGATTATTTTCCTCTATTCTTTAACCTTTTTGGATTATTTTCCTCTATTCTTTAACCTTTTTGGATTATTTTTCTCTATTCTGTAACCTTTTTGGATTATTTTTCTCTATTCTGTAACCTTTTTGGATTATTTTTCTCTATTCTTTAACCTTTTTGGATTATTTTTCTCTATTCTTTAACCTTTTTAGATTATTTTTCTCTATTCTGTAACCTTTTTGGATTATTTTTCTCTATTCTGTAACCTTTTTAGATTATTTTTCTCTATTCTTTAACCTTTTTGGATTTTTTTCTCTATTCCTAACCCTTTTGGATTATTTTCCTCTATTCTTTAACCTTTTTGGATTATTTTCCTCTATTCTTTAACCTTTTTTGATTATTTTTCTCTATTCTTTAACCTTTTTGATTATTTTTCTCTATTCTTTAACCTTTTTGGATTATTTTTCTCTATTCTGTAACCTCTTTGGATTATTTTTCTCTATTCTGTAACCTTTTTAGATTATTTTTCTCTATTCTGTAACCTTTTTGGATTATTTTTCTCTATTCTTTAACCTTTTTGGATTATTTTTCTCTATTCTGTAACCTTTTTGGATTATTTTTCTCTATTCTGTAACCTTTTTAGATTATTTTTCTCTATTCTTTAACCTTTTTGGATTATTTTTCTCTATTCTGTAACCTTTTTAGATTATTTTTCTCTATTCTTTAACCTTTTTGGATTATTTTTCTCTATTCTGTAACCTTTTTGGATTATTTTTCTCTATTCTTTAACCTTTTTGGATTATTTTTCTCTATTCTTTAACCTTTTTTGGATTATTTTTCTCTCTATTCTTTATATTTTTCGCCCTTTATTCTATACTTTTTATCCATTATTCTGTAAACCAGACGCCACTTGTATTCTTTCTATTCTGTAAACCAGACGCCACTTGTATTCTTTCTATTCTGTAAACCAGACGCCACTTGTATTCTTTCTATTCTGTAAACCAGACGCCACTTGTATTCTTTCTATTCTGTAAACCAGACGCCACTTGTATTCTTTCTCTCATTATTTTGTATTTTGTGAACGCAGTTTCTAGTGATACATCTTATATGAACAATATCTTTTTTCAGTATACGTAAAAATGGCACAAATAAATATTTGGAACATAAGTGGTCATTTTCACCATCTCCTAAAAAATAGTAAGTAAAATTAATGATAATATATGTTGAAAAAAAGTTTAATTAAATTGAGAATAGAAACGGGGAATGCGTCAAAGAGACAACAACCCGACCAAAGAGCAGAAAGCATACATGTTTCTTACTCCATACGGAGTTTTATATGGCAATATACGGGGGAAGAAAAGGGACATTAAAAGGGTATTATGATGGAATGCTTTCACTGTAACAGTTATGTTTAAGTCACTTTAGAATATGAGACTCTCGACTTTTTATGTACTTTTGTCTCCAAAATCCTCATATTCGGATTTATTCCAGAAAGAGATGTATGGCGTACAAAAATTAACGCCTATATACTTACATTTATTCAAATCGAAAAATCTTGAAAAACACCTTTTCTCACAACAATACTTATTCATCAGAATCATAGCCTAAAAGAAATCAATGCAAATAGTATAACTTTTCTTTTACAGTACATTTTGCAATAACATGAGCAACACGACGGGTGCCACATGTGGAGCAGGATCTGCTTACCCTTCCGGAGCACCTCCTGAGATCACCCCCAGTTTTTGGTGGGGATCGTATTGCTTAGTCTTTAGTTTTCTATGTTGTGTCTTGTGTACTATTATTTGTCTGTTTGTCTTTTTATTTTTTAGCCATGGCGTTGTCAATTTATTTTCGATCTATGAGTTTGACTGTCCCTCTAGTATCTTTCGCCCCTCATTTTCAAAGAATTTAAAAACAAGACTTTTTTTAATTATTGTCAGCTTACCCTATAGCTAAGTGCATATTTTCTGACATGAACCTGTATGAAACTATTCAGATAACAAATTGAAAGCATTTCAGAATACTATAAATGTATAGTTTAGTAGTTAATCATTCCAAAATTCAAGGTTATGCAAGATATCCGATCCTGCCTCTGTCTATACTCCACATCTTACTGTATGCCTATTTATCTATAAAAGTTCACAATTTCTGCCTGAAATGATCAATTTCAATCTAATTGAAATTAAACCCATTAGCTGCTGCCGTTCTGATATGTCGGATTTATATATAACTTCATGAAATATTTATAAAACTTTATATTTGAGTTAATTTCATTAAAATCTCTGAAGATAAACCAGATTTTGTGAAATTTACATGTTCTCTTTTTTCTCAATATAGGTTGTACTTCTGTAAATATCGACAAGGCAATTTCCCATAGAAACTCCTTTTACGGCTAAAACTGTGCCACTTTTACTATGAAGTTTCGTACAAAATTATATCCTAGAAAGGAAAGTTCATATGCGCTACTTTTTTATTTTCAAAGATCAAAACATAGGCCTGTGCGGCATATATTCAACATTTATATGCTTCAAACTTCTAAGAGTTTAAACTTATACATAAACTCTGTACCATCCCTCCCTTCCCTTTGGGTCTTTCTTAGAATTCTGTTTGGCCGCTATCCATGTGTATTTATACTGGTAACATTCCCAAGTTATGTTTCTATGAGATGAAACATAGAGACCATATCTGGGAACCAGTATATAAACAAAGCAAAATAGCTATGAATATTATATATCTCCCCTAAAAGAGGCGTGGTTTGTGAAACAGCTGTATTTACAAAGTCCAAAATATAACTATTGAATTGTCATTTGAGTTATACATTATAAAAATATGGAGATGTGGTATGATTAACAAATGAGACAACTATCCACCAAGTTCAAATGAAGTTTGTTTGAAATTGAGTTGCACATATGCTTAAGAAAAAAAGTGTGAAATCTTAAATACTAATTTTGTGTCAAAAGCCAAGCTCCGTAGGGAAAATGCCAGGATGTACTCGAGTCGATTACTTTCAAGTACAGAGTTAGATTCTTAATGGCAAGAAGAAGAGAAAGAACATATTCTTACAAATGTGGAATTCTCATCATTAATAAATTGTTTGTTATATTTGCTTGACATTCAGCGGTAAATATTCAAACAGTATTGCAGTTTACTTACTTAACAATTTTTGAATTTTGTAATTACATGTAGGTTATCATTTAAATTGGATCGAAAAAGGGAAAGAATTTAGACTGTCTGTGTTTTTGTATTCTTTTGTTTCGGGAGTAACGTGTCTAGGACATATGTAAGTAATTAGAAAATAAAATGCTCCAGTATTTCAACATCTTACATATTATGTTACAATTATATATATGAGATATGATTAAGATTCTTTTAACTAAATAAATTATTTATATTCATATGAAAAAAAAAACAAACTTAAAAGTGGTGATTTGAAAGAGTTTGTCACCTGTTGGTGACCTTCTGCTGTTGTCTGTTCTATGGTCGGGTTGTTGTCTCTTTGACACATTCCCCATTTCCATTCTCAATTTTATTTGGTTGCCTTTTACCTATATGAAGAACTATGATTTTTTTAATAGGAACAGCGAGAAAAATTGCAGTAATTTGCTTACTTCTGGCAGGAATTTACTATACGTTTTTTTACCGACAGTCTCTGCTTGATTCACTAAACCAGAATCCTTCACACAAATATAACTGCAGTTCGATTGCTTATCAGGATAAGATAGGAATCAAAAGAAACAAATCTGTGTGTGTTAAATTCGGAGGAGGATTAGGAAATCAACTTTTCCATTTTTGTTTTGGATATACCGTAGCTCGAAAGAAAAATATGCAGTTAGTAATAACCAGAAAAAATATTTTAACACAGTATTTCAAATTGGTGCCAAATCATTGGAAGAATTATGATTTAAATGCAGATATTTGTGAGTGTTTGCCATTAATAACTGATAAGGGATACGATTGCGGATATGACAAGAAATTAGAACATTTACCAAGTGACCAAGATTTATCATTTTTAGGATTTTTCCAGTCCTGGAGATATTGGAAAAAATACGAGACTGAACTAAGACAGATACTTCAGTTTCAAGATAATATTTTACATGAAGCAAAATCTAAGTTTAATACCATTCTTTCAAAATACCAAAAATATGAAGGCATAGAAACTATAGGAGTACATATACGTAGATTCGATAGGTATGACACAGATGAATTTGGTAAAAACAATGCACCAAAAGAATATATAATTCATGCCATGGACTATTTCAGAAATATGTATAAAAGGTGTTTATTCCTCATCTTTTCAATTGAAATGAAATGGACTAAAAAGAATATTCCACAAACTGGTGACATTTTCCTTGTCGAAGGAAATTCAGCACCGGTAGATCTTGCGATGTTAACGCTTACAAGCCATACCATAATGACCGTTGGAACATTTGGCTGGATGGCTGGATGGATGACCCAGGGGAAGACAGTTTACTACATGCACCCTGCCACGCCTGGATCTGCATTTTCTAAACTTTATTCGAACTATTCTGATCATTTCTATCCTGGATGGATTCCGATGGAATAAATAAAGTGACAGACGATACACATCTGGTCTAGTGTCATCTAAAGTGTCTAATGACGTCATATTAACTTGAAACTGAAAGAAGTAAATTTCACGATTTTTGCGGAAAATCTAAAATAAGGTAGAAATTATTTTAAGTAATTTCACTAACTGTAAAATATACCAAATAGTTAGTACAATTACTAAACATACATTAAGGGTTCAAGCTACGGTCTTGAGGGCTTCAGTCACTTTTGGGTGATACAAAAAAAACCCGACCTTTTTGAACTTAGTCGTAAGGCAGTATAAATTGCATGGGCTTAAATACATGAAAAACGCATGTTTATTGTGTTCTTTCATTTTTCCCAGCATTTCATTAGTATACTAATAAATATATACAGATAAAAATTAAAACAAATCAGCTGTTATCTTGTAAAAAGATGCATATCACATTAAAAGAGTTACTATTTGATATCTTAAGCAGCCAAAATATCGTCCTCCATCTAGAATAGATTGGAAATTAGTGTCAGCACTCAACAGAGACGCTTTTTCATCAAACTGTAAAACTTGGCGTAAAAAAAATTAAGAATACAGAAAAATGGCCTACAAAATAGAATACAAATTGAAATTCTCCCTTTTTCTTCTTAGTCAAGACATTCTTTGCTATGATGATGATGATGGATGGCTGATTAACGTTCTGCGGCAAATTAAATGGCATATTCAGGACGAGAACATGTTTAATAATGTAATATGAATATTAACCCTGCTTTGTACCGACACGCGGAGCTGGATTTTTAACGTGCTAGTTCACAAGGTAACAGTCCGCAGGAAGACATGTCACCATACCCGGACACATTATTCTGACTCCGAGTCTTTGCCTTTACTCCTTAATGCCGGGTGCTTAGCGAAGAAGCAGCAAATACCGATTTTAAAGTCTTTGTTTTCACCCGACCGGGGTTCGAACCCACGACATCCCGCACACGAGACGAACACGCTACAACGAGACTACCGAGGCTGTTTTTTTTTTTTTTGCTATGCAACACAATTCAAAATACATAAACCTAAATGCCCTAAAGTTAAATG
Source organism: Mytilus californianus (assembly GCF_021869535.1). Taxonomy (NCBI): domain Eukaryota; kingdom Metazoa; phylum Mollusca; class Bivalvia; order Mytilida; family Mytilidae; genus Mytilus; species Mytilus californianus. The sequence goes on from NW_026262723.1 coordinate 3,296,812, forward strand.
GATGGTGTACTTAGGAAAGGATAAAATTTGAGTTATCTTTCTTGGAACTAAATTCCTATAGTCGATGGTTTGTACACAGTATACGTGATTACAATATGGCATCAATTTAATTAGACTGAAACAGACAGACAAAACTCATCTGATTTTGAATTAACGGGTTTCAAGAAGACGATGTTTCATATAAGTTCATTGTAATTTTCCTCTTTCTGTAAAAAACGTGTTTATCATGAAGCTACGGTAAACGTTGCAAATAGTGATCATATTAATTTTTTTTTATTAAACTCGAAATGAAGGCAAATCAGTTAATATATTTATAACACCTGTCGTTGATTTACTTGAATGTCGTCTACCTGACATAAATATGTCGCTAGGTAGATTAGTGTACGATGTTTTTTTTTCTTTTATAAATTTTATTGACGAATTTGATGAAAAATACATTCATTTTGAAAAACTTTTCGTAAATGTTTGACGGGCACTAGCGAAATCATATATGATATGTAAAGATATAATTTGTGTGACACATTAACAATATCGGGGAAAAATTAATTAATATATATGTCTTTTATATATTTGTAAAATGAATTAAGTTTGAAAGTAAAATTTCTAATATTTTATCAAAATTGTTTACACCAGAAATTTATATTTCTTTTTAATTTTGTTTTTGTTTTTTATGCATGATTATATGAAAATTGTTACAAAATCTAGAGAACTTTTCAAAGAGTGGCGAAAAATACCAAAGGGATATTCAAACTTATAAGTCGACAATAAACGGACAATGCCATCGCAAAAAATGAAAAACGATGAAAACAGAAACAACAGTATACAAAACACAACATGGAAAACTAAAGACTGAGCAACACGAACCCCACCAAAACCCGGGTTGATCACAGGTGCTGCGGAAGGGTAAGCAGATCCTGCTGCACAGGATTCAAGTTACAGATATTGTTACCATGGGTAAATCAACCTAAGTGAAATTGGCCATACCACTTTTCATTACTAGTATTTATACTCAGGAACACAATCAATTTCATTTTTTTTTCTATTTTTCTAAACAATCACTTTCTCCTAACTAATTAATTATAGGTTTCAAAATCAGACTTTGTATTCTATACTTAAGTTATACTAAAGATTTGGATAGAGTTTTCAGAATAGTGGACAATAACATGTCATAAGGTATACCAATATTTCATATTCTCTATGTCAACGTCATAGACATACAGTAATAGAGATATGTTCTTCAGGCTTAATATGCGTGCCAATCCTAAATAATTGTTATTCAACTGCTAGATGCTCAAGAGAATGTCATCCATAGAATTGTACGAAACGTTTGAAAAATTAAGGATTTGAAAGCTGCTACAACCGAATCCTGAAATTTTAAAATATGATATACCTATGTGTATATCCCATGACCTACATTGTATCATTTTTGGATCGGGATAGGTAGGGAGGTAATAAAAAGGTTGAAGATATATAGACTGAATTTAGTAGACATGTGAAATCCTTAATTTAAACAATTGGCCTATTCATTTACCGTGGATTCTTTTTCTAGAATCAACGCTTCCTAAATTGGTCGCTGAAATCGACCCACTTAATCATATTCAATTGTTTCCTTTGAGGGCCTAATTTCATTAAGTTTGAATTTGATAATTTACTGATTCTGTTCACTAATGGAATTAATTTAAAAACTTACCTTTAACTTTTGTAATTTTTATATGCTTTCACTTGGAATCGAACCCCTCCTTGAAATTTGTTATGTGTGACTGACATCAACACATCGACGAAACCTCTCGTCTACCAATGGGTTGCAATTTTGATGTCTATTTTATATATATAAATGCACATACGATACACATTGGTACAACGGAGACACAGGATTTGTTTTATATATACATAATAGACAATCGTAGTATAAGTTGGTAGCCGGGAGGTTAAGATCCATGAGTTATAGAGTCAAGTTAGAAGTAGACACTTATCGGTTTAGGTTCGAATCCCTGTTTTCTCTTCGTTGTCCCTATTGTTTTGTTTTTCCGTTTTTCTTATTTTGTATGTTATTGTGGATATTTTTTTAATAATGGCGGGGTTTCCCATCTAATTTTTGGATCATTATTGGAAAATTCACGTAAAAAATGATTACATTCGATTTGTGCATTTTTTTATATATATAGTATGATTTCATCTGTTTTACTACATATAGTTAAACATGTTTATTCGCAAATACCCAATATGCAAGTAAATTGTGATGTGCCTACAATAAGGTTTCTTGCTAGTAATTTCGGTAACATACTTATCATATATACTAAAAATAAGTTCGAATATGTCGTATTCTGTAAATAACGGATAATATTCAGATGCATAAAAATTTCAAGACAGATGTGTTATGTTATATTTTTAGTTCTCTAACCAATTAATTATGAACTTTGATTTATTAATGCATCGTTGAACATGATAACAGGGTTATTTATACTCACTTACATTACCTTCTTAATAAGAAAAGGCTTTAATTTTGAAAAGACATCAAAACAATAGTTTAAGTTATAAAAGCAACAGGGCTCATGGTTTCTTTTTCAAGAATCAACGCTTATGCATTGCATCTATAATACATAATTCATGTATAAATCTAAAAAAAAAACAAAGATCAATTTCCTTTCAATGTATAAAAGTACAAAACATGGTTAAACCGCGTTTTCCAACAAGTGCCCATACAATAACCCCAAGTACCCCCCCCCCCCCCCCCTGTGAATCATTGATTGATTGTTGGTTGCTTAACGTCCAGTGGCAAATATTTCATGCATATTCAGGACGAGAACAAATTAACAATAAATACAATAGGTAGGTTCTGTAATAGGGGCGTCCGAGATTAAGGTCGGAGAAATTTAGATTGCCACGGGAAATGAGGGTATATTGGATAGGGACAGAAATTTAGCCTTGCAACAGGTCACCTACGGACCCCTCTAAGAGTTGTTGCAAGGGATCTTAACGTGCAAAGAGCGTGGCACTCTCTTTACACGAGTCATCGGATTTAACGTCCCCATTCTGACCGGACGTGACTGCAAATTTGTACATCCCGCACAGCCAAACGGACGTCCCACTTTAGCAAGGGTTTTACTGCCGGTCGGAGGAAGAACAATGCAGACCATACTTCTATTCCCCAGTCACCCTTGGGGGCGCCTTTAACAATGAGAAAACCCCATACCGTATAGTCAGCTATAAATGGCCTCGACATGTGAGAACAAAAAAAAATATATTTTGAAAATGGATTTTGTTATTAAGGTCTGTCTAAGGTAGGACTTTAATACTAATATTTATCAAATTCCTTCATTTTTAAAACACCACAGTAATTCGAAAATGATATATTGATTGTATAATGATAATACTTAATGGATAAATATTCAAATTAAGATGCTTCCTTTTATATCTATTCATGTTTATTGTTCTCTAGAATTATCTTTTGTTTTATATATAAACAGTTAATAGAGAAATAAGAAGATATGGTGTGATTGCCAATTAGAAAACCCTCCTCCAGAGATCCAATGATATAGAAATTAACAACCAAAGGTCCCCGTACGTATGAGCAAACTAATACTGCATAGTAAGCTTTGAAAGATCCCAAAATGACAAATGTAAAACAATCCAAAACGATAAAATTGACTGCTTCATTTCAGTACAAAAAAATAAATAAATAACAAATACAGTAACAAACGACAAACACTGAGTTATAGCCTCTTAATTTTGGACAGGCACATAGAGATGTTTGTTGGCGCCAAAGCCTCCCCTAACATGGGACAGTGGTGTTACGGTACGACATAAGGAAAAACTATAAAGGTCAATTAAAAGCTTAACTCATCATCGCTACATAGCACACAAATTCCCTTACTTCCAAACTACAATCCCGTCCCCTTTTCCCGAATGGGACCTACCGATTTAGACTTCTTACCGTTTGTACTAACATGAGTAAGACGACGAGTGCCACATGTGGAGCAGGATCTGCTTACCCTTCCGAAGCATATGAGATCACCCCAGTTTTTGGTGGGGTTCGTGTTGCTCAGTCTTTAGTTTGTTATGGTGTGTTTTGTGTACTATTTTTTGTTTGTTTGTCTTTTCCTTTTTTAGCCATGGCGTTGTCAGTTTATTTTCGACTTATGAGTTTGAATGTCCTTTTGGTATCTTTCGACTCTCTTACAAAAACACGAAAGACGCAAAATACAGATCTGAGAGTACTCACAGTTACTGAAAGCTAGTTCAAAACAAATAAAAACTAATAAAAAAATCATTTGTTTAAGACTAAAATATCAATCAGTTCACATCTGATGAATTTACTGTAAAGACGTCATTAACAGTCAGAGAAGAACATGACATTTGTGCAATGCCAAAATATAGGTATCGAAAGATTGTAGAACCATGAATGTCCATAAGAGTAAAACAAAGATTTTTATTTAGGTTTTAAATTACAGATAACAGAGTAAATATTTGATCCGATAAAAACAATATTCAAAGATCTAATTACAGTGTCGAACTTATAACCTTTAAGATTATTTAAAGGATCGATAAGTTTACCCGGATCGTATCTAAATTTACGGGCTCGATAAATAAAATCACAGAACAAATTAGGATGTGCTATCCCGTTTGAAATAAGTTTTGTACAGGTACAGCTAAACTTCCAGACGAAATCTTTATAAGAATTTAGTTAAGATGTTAAGTAATTTGTTGTTACAAAATCCCTGATTCAATAATTTACCAGTAATACATAGATAACGTTCATTGAAATCCAAAACGTCACTACAGACACGGGCATATTGAACGAGTTGTGATATATAAACAACGTAAGATGGTACCAAAAGAACATCACTGTCAAAAAAAGGAATAATTAACAAATAGAAAACAAAAAATCGTCCCTTTTGTCGTAATTTTTTGTTTAGAATTTCCCGTGTAAAACTGAAATATCCATATATAAGAAATGACAGTTATAACCGTTTATATTTGATTTATCTAAAGTAAATTCTTAAAGGTAAATTTCGGCATTATATTTAGAAAATGATTCATTATTTAACGAAAAATATCTTCAAGAAAATGGTAAGTTATGTTGAATTTATCAATTAAATGCAATGTAGACGGGTCTTTACTGAGTGTGGCAATACACTGTGATTCATAAGAGTACATGAATCAGTATGTTTGCTTTGGGGCGCAATTGGTACTCATAAGAATACCTACAACCTGTTGATAAACTTTATTGCTGAAATGTACATTAAGGTTGTCAAGGAGAAAATGTACAGCTTCACTTATCTTCTCCGGTGAGTATATCTAGCAAATTTAGCTTGCTCATTAGAGAAGAAGGTTTACATGAGTTACAATCAGATTTTCCAAACGACCATTTAGTTAAATTGGAAAACCTTTTATTGATAAAATAGTGTCGAAGTGTAGTGTAAAGAGTTGAAAAGTCAAAAATATCAAGTGAATCAAAAGGATAAAAAAAATATTCCTTTAACAAATATGATACCATTGTCTCTACTTTAACTACATTAAGTATCGTTTCAACTTTCCCTGCTCCTCCTTTAATTGTGTTTTTACTTTATTTATACCATAATATAACGTTTGCAATATACAAAACTCCAACCTAAAGGTGTTTGTATTATTTAGCCAAACAACAATACTGATCAATAGTTGTTTTTTTTTCATATGACTTTTGTTTTTTGACCAAATTGCTTCAGAGGATTGCACATTTCATCATTGCAGATATAAAGGTTCAGAATAAATATACGATGAAAAACAGTTCATGTTTAACATTTTATAATGTACGAAGAGGCATGTTCTAATGAAAAAAGAAGTGAACATACTGATTTTTATTAGACAGATGACATGAGTATGTTCTTATATAGAAGACAATGATTCAAGGTTATCCCACTTTTTTCTAGAGATTATTTCACGATTATCTAATTGATTGATTGTTGTTTGCTAAACGTCCGGTGGCAACAGTGTCAAGCAAGATCCACAGGCGTTTGGGTACAGGATTTGAATAACAAAATTCTTTTTTTGCACTGAATATTCCAATTTCCATTTTTATACCACACACTGAACACTACAAAGCTTGCCCTACCTGGGTTTGGATGAATTTATCCCCTTTGGAAACTAAGGCAGCTAACTGAAGCCATTTTGTTTTAAACTTGGCTTTACGTGCAAAGTTTTATCAAATAGAAGATAATTATTTCTCGGACCTTTTTTGGACAACTTTTCGAGTTCGCTGAGCTAAATAAAAAGTAGAAAATAAAAACCCGGGAAAACATTATTTCCCTGAGGTAAAATTTAAGGAAAAAGTAGCCTCTCCTGCATTGTTTATGAAACTTATGGGCACGTAAAGGCAGTTTTATTGACAAAACTTTAAAGATTGTCATTCCATGTATGACTTTTGATATTTTTATAAATGTCCGCTTCACGTTTGACCTATTATTCTCAAAAACATCCGGTTTTGATCTTTTCAGTTACGCACTACTTACAAAGGTGTTATAAAATAGCCAGCAGGCACATCCAAATAACAAAATAAGAAACAAATAATGTTTAGTACTATGAATAGAATTTAATAGATATTTAATTTAACTCAATATGTTCGACGGATGGCGGATGTGTTCAGTGACGATGTCTTCTTTTATGACATCGTTTTGTAGGTTGCGTTGTTTCCTCAGTTGTTGTTGGAATGGTGGTGGTAGATGGTGGACACCCGTCTGGTAGCGTGTCATTTGCATCACATGGAGTTGCGCCTGTACACACCGATACCGTTTCACATGGAAGTGAAGCTGTGTCTGAATCTGCAGGAACAAATAATAACTCAACAATAAGCAAACAAAAAGAATATACAACTACAGTGGAGATCACTTCTAACATTTCATTAGAACTGTCAGAATAATCTGTCATAGAACTGTTCTCAACTGTCCTAGAACAGTTCTACCTAGAATAGTTCTACCCTAGAACTGTTCTAAGTTGAACTGTCAGAATCAGTTCTAGGTAGAACTGTCAAGATCAGTTCTAGGTAGAACTGTCAAGATCAGTTTTAGGGTAGAACTGTCTAAAACTGTTCTAGGTAGAACTGTTCAAATCAGTTCTAGTCGTAGAACTTTCAGCAGAACTGACCAAATCAGTTCTAACCGTAAAACTGTCAGCAGAACTGTCTAAACCTGTTCTAGCCGTAGAACTGACCAAACCTGTCAGGATTGTAGAACAGTTCTAAATGACGTCACTTCAATTTTTTAATATATATTATATTCGTTTGACTTATTTATATTTAAGACAAAGAGTTCTTAAAACTGTTCTATGGATAGAACTGACTAAACCAATTCTAGCCGTAGAACTGACCAAATCAGTTTTAATCGTAGAACTGTTCTAGCCGTAGAACTGTTCTAGTCGTAGAACTGACAAAAGATTTGGTCAGTTCTAGGCAGAACTGTCTTAAACTGTTCTTGGGTAGAACTGCAAGATCAGTTCTAGGTAGAACTGTCTAAATCAGTTCTAGGTAAAACTGACCAAATCAGTTCTAGGTTAGAACTGTAGAAGCACAAAAATGTCGTCATTCACCTCAAAAGCTAACTAAACCTTTAAACCGACTTATTCGGAAAGGATATAGTTACGATACTGTTTGCAAGTCATAAAGGATTGCATATTTTGGTATTAATATTGATTCACTCATAGGGTCTTTGCATCGAAAATAAACACATTTATTCTAAAACCAGTTGTTAGCATGATACGGGTTATGTTCTTCTCATATATTTTATGATGGTATGATACGAAACCCCTTACGGGAGGGATTGTACTTGATTTTCATATGATGAAGACATAATCTTTCAATCAGTTTAATTGAGGTTTTGAGCTTGCATGTCAGGAACTGCTAGTAGTCATTTGTTCATTTATGCATCATTGCCATTTTGCGTAGTTTCTTTTGTTACCGATTCTGACATAGGACTCGGACTTCTTTTAAACTGAGTTTTACTGTGTGTATTGCTTTGTGTTTCTTTTTTCTTCATTGAATAGAGGTATAGGGGGAGGGTTGAGATCTCACAAAACATGTTTAACCCCGCCGCATTTTTGCGCCTGTCCCAAGTCAGGAGCCTCTGGCCTTTGTTAGTCTTGTATGTTTTTTAATTTTAGTTCATTTATATGTTTTGGAGTTTATAGTGACGTCCATTTTCACTGATCTAGCACACAATTTTATTTAAGGACAGCTGAGGACCACCTCCGGGTGCGGGATTTTCTCGCTGCATTGAAGTCCCTTTAGTGGCCTTCGGCTATTGTCTGCTCTTTGGTCGGGTTGTTGTCTCTTTGATATTCCCCATTTCCATTCTCAATTTTATTAGCTAGAACTGTCTAAAAGGTGTCAGGATGGCAGTTCTACATACTGTCGTAGAAAAGTTTTCCAGATAGATTCTGACAGATTTGATGAGAGGTTGAAAGTGATCTCCACTGTAGCAGAAATATACCATTTAAAATAGTAATTAAAGATTGCAAAGTTTTGCAATTATTTATACTCAGTTCAATTTAATATACACAGCTTTTATAATGTACGTTCGAAAATGAAGGCACTACACTTCTTCAAGTATTGGAAAAGTAATTGTTCGTGTTTTTAGAATTTGTTGTGGAATGCACGTGATTATTCAAGACTGATATATGCAATTTTATAAAAGAAACTTTTTTGTTGAGATTTATTCATAATGCTACAAAATTTTATTTGCTATTATAATTAGATGTTCTTCAAATGTTTTGAGTAAACACCCGTGGTGAAATATGAATATATTGTATGTCAATTGATGGGCAGCGTCATGATTTGTTTGGGCTGTTCAAATCATACTCTCACATCGTATGCTTTTGATTTATAAGATACCCGAGGTCAGTCGGTCTAAATGACGTCATAGAACGATCGACTCAAAATTAAATTTTGCTGTTTGTTGAAGTCATTGTTGTGACTTTAAAGCGCATGGCGACAATATGACCACCCAGACATGCTCATGAGTCTTTGGTTCCGTCATCTATGTGTGAGAATATTACGTCATGAAACAATACAACATATTACCTAAGAATATAAGATAATTCATTATTGGTAAAGCAAAACTTTTTAAACAGTAAATTTTGACACAGTGTTTTGGTGTTATAGAAAATATCTTTCATATTTCTCATAAAACTTGTAATAAACTAAAATTCCGGTAATAGTATGCATTTACCTCTCTTATAAAACTACAACTTGCAAAAAACGGTTTAAGAAATATATTCTTTAAATTGTTGTATATTGCTATGCATACTTACTTGTTCCAGATACTGCAAATAATCAATTTTGTTACTCGAATATGAAAGGAATCATTGTTTCAAACTTACACATATGAAGTGAATATATTCAATTTGCATACATTGGAGAAAAGAAAAACATATATCAATTTGACTTAGAATCTTCAATCTAATGAAAGTAGAAACCTGTAACTTCAAAGTCTTTGTTTTTTCTTAATCATTTCAATTTTATGATATCATAATGAAAGAAACTTTTTCGTGTGTCTTTTTAAATAGTAGGGGATATTTTTTTGGTCAACAAAAGTGAGGAACTCTCAAAAAAGAAGTCCAAGGATGTTAGCTGATCGTTTGTTTCACTTTTTGTCAGATATTTGTAATCCTCTGGCTTTAGTCATATAGTGCTATTAAACACTTTGCCGGCTAATCCTTATTTTTCTTGTCATAATTTTATTACATATTGTTTTAAACATTTTATAAACTCCTAGGTATTTTTTCATAGTTTTGAGAGAGAAAAAAGGTGCCAAAGTTAAATGTATGAAAAATCAAGAAAGAATCATTTCCCCCAAAAATTTGAAGGCTTATATTTCAAAGTCAAGGGCACGGACCTTTCAGGATTTGTTCTGTTTTTTAAGTTCCGTTATTTATTCATAATCAAATTATCACAGTCTTTTATTTGTATTTTTGAGCAAGCAAATATATTTACCTGTAGCTAGATATGGATCGATTCCTCCATTAGGAGTACACAAATTACATACATTAGGATTGGTCGTAGTAAATGTAGCTTTTAAATGAAAATAAAATAAAAGTTAGTATATGTATAATCATTGTGATGATACCAATTAAGGTAAAGGTAAGCATATGACTGGCATGGCAATATAACATTGATGTAAATCTATTCAGTGGAGAAGTTATGTTATGTAGTTACTATTTTGTAATTTCTTCACAAATTCACCGATTTAATTGATCTAGTGAACAAACAATGGTTTTTAATCCTTTTCAATTTAAAGATGATATAAGATTGATATAAATTTTAAAAAAAATAACAGTCTTAAGAGCCATTCTCTGTAAGCATCAAAATATGATGGAAACCAGTGGTCACAGATTTTCATAAAACTTTTTTAAATGAATGCTTAGTGATGTAGAAACATATTGGTCATAATAAAAAAATATGGTAATGTTCATTACCATGGTAACTATAAAATTCATTTTCCGAAATTTACAGTAGAAACCTTTAAAGTCCAACTTAGTATTTCTTCAAAATGCACCGATAAAATCCCTTGAAATTAACAGAATACAAAGTTATCACATAATAGTTTTTATATGCCAAAAATCAGATATGTGTTATTTCAAATAAGAAAAATAATTCACCTTGGTCATATAGAAATTTGCTATCAGGAGTGCAAACTTCTACTAGAGTTATTTCCCTTAGTACAACTCTTTTGTTGTTTATGTTGAAAATGAAAGTAGCTTCAGCAGCAGACACACGAAATGGTTTGCAATTTTAACACAAACTGCACTACAGATGAGTGTTCTGATGATGTAACTGATATCAACACATGTGATTGCAATGACAAAAATATAATTTTAACTGAATCTGGTCTTTTGCCAAAGAATTTTACTGATTTTTATATATGCTCAACCCATTTTAACCAATTATTGAAAAGAAACTCGGATTTGAGAAGGAGAAAAGTATGTCAGCTTCCTACTTTGATAAGTGCTCATCCTCCAGTAGCATCACATTCTGTTGTTGGTGTTAAAAAGCCAAAGCCTAGCCGCAATATCACCATCAATGACGTAGAGAAAATTCAGAAGTGTTATGGCCTCACACTTCCTATTGGAACACGTAAGTTAAAAACTAAATTATATGTGACTGTTTATTTTTTTTAATGTCCAATTGCCTGTTTAATATTTTTTTAAATAACACTCTAGAAATACAAAAGAGCCCCCTATTTGCTACCATTTGAATTTTTAGGGGGGGGGGGGTGGAGATTTTGTCCTGCACTTCTTTTAGTTGTAATCTGATATTGTCTCTGTCTTGTCTTTTTATTTTTCACTCTATCTAGATAATGGGTCCTGTCTTATTATTTTATTAGTTTTATTCTGACTTTTTTTACATTATTTGTCATCCTGCCTTTTTTTTGACAAAGTTCCTCATCCTGCCTTTTTTTCCTCAAAACTCCTGATGCTCCTGTCCTGCCTTTTTTTTTTTAATTTTATCCTTAACCCCATAAAAATCAAATGGAAGCTTCCTAATGAGGGGAGGATCCTACACTTGAGGTACTTATTTATGTATATATATAAAACTAAAAGAATACACAGACTTGGCTAGAAGAGCTGCTGATATGGAATGTCATATATCAGTGGGGTGCAATTTACATTCAATAGGTCATACACATGAACATGTTGATCTTTTCTGTTACATGTAAGATGTCTGTAGAAACTGTGTTTTGATCTTTTCAATCTCAATATAAACATAACCATTGCTGTAAAGTTTCTATTAACCATATACATGTACATGTACATGTACATATGTAAGTTTTCAGTAATGATCGGACCCATATGAGAAAAAATCCAATACTGTGGATTCATTTATTTTCGTGGGTACCAATTTTCGTGGATTGAGGAAAACTTGCATATTCGTGGATATTTGATTTCGTGGTTTTCCAAAAGTTTGCATATAATCATACAGCAAATTTGCAATTCGTTGAACATTTAAATTCGTGGTTTCCCTGTACCAACGAAATCCACGAAAATTGATATCCAACGAATAATAATGAATCCACAGTATATTTAAACAACCCATATGCCCTTTCAAAAAAAAATTTAAGAAGCACATTTCCAAATGATCAATACAGCCTATGTCAAGTCAATGCTTCTTTTTTCAGCTGCATGCACTAGCTGCCTTATTAAAATTTCCAAGCAGTCCACAGAGATAGAAGCTGAAAGTCTGGATCAAGGAAAGTGTGAAGATGACCAGGTAAGGCAAACAAAATATTGTTTTAACAATCAGAGTATCTGTGAATTTATTTCCATTTTTAAATTTACGTGTACAGCAAGCTGTATAATCATAAATCATTATGTAAATATGGATAAAAAAAATCCAATGAATATCAACCATAACTGCTAAGTAAAATACACTTTATACAAATTCCATATAGGGTCAATGAACTCTTACCTAATTTACTGGAACAAAAAATAATAAAAAAAATAGACTCAGACTTTTTACTTTGTAAACCTGTCTGACACCAGTATCAACTTTATGAACAATTTTGTATACAACAGACACATTGCACCATAATCTGCTAAGATATAGGTCTTTGGCATATATGTTTATGCTTGATTGACTGTATGTTTGTTCAATATAAATTCTACATAGAGGATGATGTTGAATGATGGGCAATGAGACAGCTACCCACCAAAGAACACAGATATGAACAAATGCAGGTCACTGTATGGCTTTACAATGAAAACAATTCTTTTGGTATGGAAAGGCTATCAAGGGCAAGGGCCCCTGGATAATAAAATATAAAGCAGTCCAAAAAAGAAAATAAATGTTGACAGGATGTACCCAAAAACATTGAATAACCAATACGATTCTTATCAATAGTATAAAAAATATACTGATTTTATATTTGTATTAATTATATATATATAAACAGATTCAGCAATGCACAAACTTGAATACAGATGATGAAACCTATCTCATGGAGACTGACGAGTTGGATATGTTAACAGAAAAAGAAAATATTTGTGATAATCTTGTAAGCACAGCTAGTGTCTTTTTAGATATAATTGATGTTTGTTTTTTTTGTTTTTTTTTTGGGGGGGGGGGGGGGGTCCCTTAAATATGAGACAATTATAACAAGGTAAAGGATATTTTAGTAATTTGCATTATTTCAACACAAGAACAACATATTTATCATTTTTTGGGCACATTTCATACGAAAACAAGATGTGGTATAATGTCCAATGAGTCAAATCTCCACCGGAGACCAAAAGACATCGACGTAAATAGCAAATGGTCATTGTAAGGTCTTCAACAATAAGCAAAACCCATAATCACATAGTCAGCTATAAAAGGCCCCCAAAAGACAAATGTAAAACAATGCAATGACGGTGGTAAAAACTTTCTAAGTTAATACAAGGTTGGAATTTAGTTTAGTGCAAAAAATATATACTGTATACAGACCATAACATTTAAAAAAATCTGTACATTTTATTTCTATAGTAATTAATTAAGTTTGAAAACTAAAAATGTGTTAATGCATTTAGCACATTCAGGATTTCAAAAAATGTAAACAAAATACATCATTATTTTTCAGATTGAAATTTCAGCATCTGAATATACAGTTACATCAGAAGAGTCAGGAAGTCAAAATTATTTATCCCAGTCACAAGTAAGTAAAATCCTCAAAATAAGTATTCTATCACTTGTCATTGGTTGAAGTTTATATCATTAACACTTAAACATGATCAATGTGACAACTCAAAACAGAAATAAAAGCCACATTCAAAAGACATGAATCCTGAAGTATATATTTTAGGCACAATTACCGGAAATTAAAAGGGAACAGAATTAAAAGAAGAACATTCAAAATGTATCAGCATTACTTTGTTCAACGCCAGTTGTTTGTATTTATGCAAGATTGATTATCAACATATACATAATTCTTTACCGTTGCCTGCGTAATGTCTAGTGGCAAGTATTTGATGCATACTTAGAGTGAAAATAAACACTTTAGTACAGTTAAATTAATCGTTTACTCAGTAAATTATTTTGTACATGTACTAATAAACTGCTGTGATGCCTTACTATATTAAACATGTATGAGGATAATGCAGGACTGGCTTCTTGCAGAGGTGTTTTCAAATTTTTTTCAACAGTTCTGACTTTTTTAAAAGCTCTTGAAATCATAAACTTGTTTTCAGGTTCTTTATTATAAATTTGGGGTTTCAAAAATCACTTAAAAACACCCAAACAAGAGACATTACGTCCTGTGGCAAATATTTCATGCATTTTTAGGACAACAGCATATAAACAATAAATATTATTGTTAAGTTCTTTAATGAGAGACGGAAGACTTCTTCCTGGGACTTTAGAATTGTAACATTTTTATTACAGGTATTTGGGAATAATTCTTATATGATTTGCATATTAGGGAATACGTTAATATGATTGGTCAAGAGGGCTTCCGGTAGTGGATCTTGACGTTATTTATTTTTCGATAGACGACGTTGACAGAACTACTTTTATTAACCAATGTAAACAAGATGGCTGCGATAATAACACAAACCGGTTCAATGTTAAAAATATTTATTTTCACTTAGCGTTCATCGTCAAATTAAATTATAAACACAAAACATTTATTTGAAAGAAAATAAGATATTCTTTTAGGTTATTTTTTCAGATAACAAATTTCATGGAGTATATTTTATGGTGTTAACCCAAAAAAATATTCATGCCCCAGGTCAATTCAAAATGCCATAAATTTACAATTTATGTGTAATAGAGGTTACGAGTGGAGAAATCAAATTCCTTATCTCTACATTCAAAGAATTATAAGGATTAAATGCATTTTTAAAGGAATTTATTGGTGTATAAACTGGACCAAGTCACTCACAAACATATCATAAAAGTCCTTTGGACTTTTATTTGTTTGTGAGTGAATTGGTCGAGTTTATACACCAATAAATTCCTTTAGAAAGTCGTTTAATCCTATATTGCGCCTAAATTTGTACAGTTATTAGGAATTTACACTAATCAGGACTCAGAACTTAATAATATTTTTCGGGAGCGAAGAAATACCGCTTTATTTTTACGGGGTTTCAGTATAACAATCTTTTATTCTCCTTTATATACAAAGTACATTGTAATAGAGGCTGTTTAAAATTAAAGTTGGTGAAATTCTAACTGCCACTAAATAACAAGGGTATATGTATAAGGACTAAAATATTGACGGCATCCAAAAAGAGTTGAAAGGATTTTAATGTGCAGATAGTGGGAATAACCGACTTCCATTTGTCTATACAAAAAACAATAACAACGTGTTAGCTTTAAATTTATTTTATGAATGTATTTCAATCATTCATTATCAGTTTGTTCGTCTGTTTAAACCATTCAGATTTCATTTTTGTTTTGAAAGGGAAGTAACTCCTTATTAACCCTATATGGTTGCTAACCCTTTATGGTAACTAACCATGTATTTTTTAGGACACCCTATATCAAATATATATAGTCACCATGTGTTATTCATTAACCAATCATATCCCCATAAATCTATAGGAGGTAAGATAAAATATATTATTGCCACTACAATTATCTGAAATAGAATTTGTATATTTCTCATTGAGTTTCCATTGACATGTATGAAAATAAGGAAATGTTGTTAAGTTGTGATTAGACAACTATTCACCAAGTTGTGTCCCTTTATAATGTTACATGCAAGTAGGGGCATCATCTATGACCCATGGGCCCATTCCTCATTTATTTAATTGTAATCAGTTTTATACTTCTTTGCAGCAATCAGTCAGAAGTTATGAACGTGGCAGCTACTTGACATCTTTGAATGATTTCCTGTCATCAGTCAGATTGCAGGAATTCTCAGAAAAAGAAAGAAAAACATGGCAGTCCTACACATTTAAAACAAGAAACACCTACAAAGAAAGAATTGATGAGATTATGAAATTGATAATAGGAATTTTATTTCCAAATGATGTTGACGAAGTAATTGAAGATATAAAATGTCCCAAGCAGTTAAATGAAGAAAACAGAACCGATCATACAGAGTACAAAGATATTGTCACTTCATACAGAAAAGCAGAATCCTGGCAACAAGGGAGACAAGTTCTTTCAGTTCTTGCCTCAAGAATGTCCTTCAAGGACTTACTGTCTCTACTACCAGAAGTAACATCCCATCGCTACTATGCTGCTCTCAGTCATTCAAAGAAAATAGGGCCAGCACTTCCAATTCCCGAGAAAAAACTGCATCGACAAAAATTAGATCCTGAAAGATTAGACTCATTCTTAGATTTCATTACATCCAGTCATGTTGTCCGTGATCTACCGTTTGGGGAAAAAAAACTAAAGTTTTCAGATGGAACAGTCCACAATTTACCTAATGTTGTACGTTGCATGGGTTCAGCAGACATAATACAGCAGTACAAAGCATACTGTCAGGAAAATGAAGTTTTACCTTTAGGTAAGGCCAAATAAAGATATATATATATAGATAAATAGAAAAATTAAAGGATATCATATGGGGTATCCATCCATGACACAAAATCTAAAAAAAAAAAACACACACAAAAAACAAAAAGCAAAGGAACAGTGCATTTTAATATTGCTGTTCTTTATCTCAAAGTCACAATGACACCTTCAACAAGGTGCAGGTTTAAGATGGCTCCTAGCACTTTTTTGGCTGGAATTCTATGCAAAAATAATTTTGATAGACTTTGTAAAATGCAACACCACCTGAAGTAGGCCTTGTTAAAAAACACATACTTGAAAGAAGTACATATTTAAAACCAATTAGTTCCTTCGCATAGGTGTAAATTTGAAATTATGTGTAGAATATATTTAAATAGTAAGGCATCAGATGAAAGGTGAAGGACTGGTTATCCTTGTAGAATACATATTGACTAATAACATTGAATATTGAAAAAATGTATGAATGAATTCTAAAATGGATCAAATCTACCCTATTTGTGCTACTTGGACATAAAACAATAATCAATCAATCTAAACTTGTTGTTACTGTTTTTTAATAGGTGACAGTACGATGTTCAAAATACTTGCCCAGTGTGGTGCTAAAGTCAGAAAAAGCCTTGAAGGACTGGATTATTTTGTAGCAGAAGGAGGACGTGCCTTTATTACCCTTCAAGATGTCTTAGACAAATTGCTGACCTACGACGCTATATCACCTGATGACCACAAAAGTTTTCAGGCACTGTTCTTACAATCAAAGCAGTATTTAAGGACTGACTATAAGGTTTGTTAGAATTAATTTAGGACACAATTAAATGATAAATAAGTCCATTTATGTGATAAATTCGAAATTGCCATATGTTTTTATGTTTTTTACTTTATTCAGTTTTCTAATCGTTGGGGTGCCAGAATAATATAAATTATATAAATAAAGATTTGCATTCATCCATTACAGAAATTTCATTTAGATTAAATAAACCCTTGATTTTTGTGTCGCCTTGAGGTAGTCAAAAAGTGACTCATACGTATGCTGTTGCCAGCATTGGTGGCATAGTTTGTGATGACATCTAGTTTATTTGCAAACCACTAGTATTAGGCCAATAAAATTGGAACAAATGTAGTTCATTTGTTATTTTATATACCTTCACAGTAATTATACCCCACGCAACAAGTTGCGGAGGGTATAATGTTTTTGACCTGTCTGTCTGTCCGTCCGTCTGTCCGTCCGTCAGTCCGTCAGTCCTATTTCTTGTCATCGCAACTCCTCTCAAACCACACAACAGAATTTCACGAAACCTTTTTAGATAATAAGGACATACTATGTAGTTGTGCATATAGACAGGAAATTACGATTCATTTTTTTTTCTTAAGTGTTACGCCCCTTTGAACTTATTTGCTTCAATGTACTACTACAAAAGTTTGTTATTGCAACTCTTCTGAAACCACACAACAGAATTTAATGATACTTTGTAGATAATAAGGACATACTACGTAGATGTGCATATCGACAGGAAATTATGATTCAATTTTTTTTCTAGGAGTTATGCCCCTTTGAACTTATTTGCTTCAATGTACTTTTGCAACAGTTTGTCATCACAACTCCTCTGAAACCACACAACAGAATTTCACGAAACTTTGTAGATAATAAGGACATACTGTGTAGATTTGCATATTGACAGGAAATTATGATTCAATTTTTTTTTCTTATACAATTTTTTTTTCTTACACTTATTTTATTTCTCCAATGACAATGTGGGGACGTGGGGTATGTGAGCGCGCTCACTAAGGTTCTTTAATTTAAAATATTTTCAGATTCATATTTCAAAGGGAAGAGAAGTAGCAGATCACTGTATGTTGTATGCCCTCAGTGATGAAAAAGATGGGGCTTTGTCTGTTCTATGGTCGGGTTGTTGTCTCTTTGACACATTCCCCATTTCCATTCTCAATTTTATAGAACAATGTTCCCACAATCACCAGATGGTCTGTGAAAGCTGTGAGCAGTTGAAGGAGACCATTGCTGCTTTAGAAAAGATCTTTGTTACTTCCTCAGTAGATGGAAAAGAGGATGAGATGAATGACCTTAATTTTAGGGTAACTAATTATATTATTTATATGAGCACTTTAAATGTAAAAAAAAGTTTCGATTACATTTACATCTGATCCTTCAAGGAAATTCATTACCCTTATCTATTATTGTTACTTATTAGTTTCTTTTGAATATTTCCTCCAACTATATGAATATATCCATTTTTTTTCAAAATACAATACTATCTTTTTCAATATGATAGTTTATGATCAATCTTCCTATTTGACTGGCTATCATTCTGCATAAAATTTTCACTACATAATATAACAAAGGTGTACTTGACTAGATGGAAAGAGCAGCTGTATCATATTTAATTATTTTCTTATTAACTTATGAATTAAATAAAAAGAATCAACTAGTTCAGGATATGTTTAATCAGAGAATATTCAATTTTGAAGTGTGAATGAATCTTCACTAGGCTAATTGAATTTGCAACAGTAAAGTCTACAATTTATGTTTACACTGCTTTAATTAATCCCCTCAGAAAACACCAAAGAAAAAGCATACATTTTAGAAAACTGACATCAGAGATCAGAATAAGATATCACCTAACTGGTCATACCTAAATTTAGAATAAAAATTAAAAATATGAATTGATCTTCTTTTTTAGGTACAACAAGCAACAAGAAATATTTTCAGCCTGAAAAAGCACATAATAAGATGTAAAAACCAGGACTTAGCAAAAACTCATCTATTTGAAACTATGCCTACAGATGAAGTTTTACTGGTATGTGACTGGGCAATGAAGTTTTTGCCCCGAAAGTTTCGTGAAGATCAGTGTGATTGGTTTGGAAAGAGAGGAATCCCATGGCATATATCTATAGCCTTTTGTAGGAAAGATGATGGAAGCATTGGTAGCCTTGGATTTGTTCATTTGTTTGCAACGCAAATATCCCAGGTTAGTACAACTTTTAACATGAATAAGCTATAATATTTATGTACAAATAATTATTTTTTACCGTAAAGATAAAATATTGAAAAATATATGGTAGGGCAAGTAGGAAATTTGTTGCAAAATTCAGCTATTAAAAAGAAAGAATAGAGGGTAAATGTACATGAGACAACATCCCAACGTATAACATAGTTTAAATTAGAATAAATCTGAAAGGCACACAATAAAGCAAGCTGAAGATGGTGTAATATACCTAGCAGACAACTTGTAAAATATTTTTAAAATATGTAAGAGGAACCATACCATGACAATGAGAAGGAATATCACATAAAAGAAAAAAAGCAAAGACACTGGCTAATGAATTGAATCTTGCCATTGATGTGATTAAATGTGGTCGGTAAACCGATGTGGTTGTGAGATATCTATTATCTCATTTATCATATTCATAATGCAATTTGATACACTAAAAATAAAAGACAAACTAGTGAACATGTATATCATGAATTAATGTTGAATTAAACATTTGCTTGTTAATTTTTTTTTTATCTTGGGGTTGGTATCATTAATCAAATAGTGTATGTACATGTAGGACTACCCTAAACAAATCTGTTTTTGAATGCCTGTCCATTTACTTGACATGATACCGTCTCCTGAAAACAATTTAGTATCTGTGCTCTTACTTCAGTTGTAGTTGATAAATGCTTATGAAATGGATATTTTATAAAGCGGTTTAAAGGTTGTGATTTATTTTGTTTATAATCTTTTAACAGGACAGCCGAGTAACAGCCAGTATCATCCAAGATGTTATGGACAAAATTAGAGAATTCAACACCACTGACATCAAATTTCATGTATGGTCTGACAATGCTGGTTGCTACAAGTCTACAGAGATGCTTTCATTCTTATTCCATTCAGGGCTTATCCTGTCATATGACTTCTGCGAATCCCAGAATGGGAAGGGACCATGTGATCGCACTGCCGCAACCATCAAATCTTCTATTAGAAGATATGTAAACCAGGGTCATGATGTACTTACAGCACAATCAATGAAAAACACTACAAAAGTCAAAAAGTCTGAAAAGACCAGTTTTTGTCTGAATTTGCATGAATTTTTACTCGACATTCTTAATTTGTCTGAATAATTTTTAAAAATTCTTGACATAGTATGAATTTGTCTAATAAGGTTCTTGATTTTTCTTGACAAGTGTCTTGACAGTATGAACATTGTCTTAAAATTTCTCGACACTTCCTGTATCATCTGATAAGAGTCTGGATTAGTCTCGACCAATTCTTGACTGTCTTAAATTTGTCTCGATCTGTCTTGACATATTCTTGACATTCTTAATAATGTCTGAATATGTCTCGACATATTCTTGACATTCTAAATAATGTCTGAATATGTCTCGACACATTCTTGACAGTCTTAAATATGTCTTGACACTATCTCAACAGTATAAATTTCGCCTGAAATGTGAACAGACTTATTCTGCACTGTTTATGACATTCTATTGCTGTTATATACTCCTTTTTATTATGGCTAAACTAAACTTTGAAGAATCAAGGATTAATTTGGTATATAAAGTAAGATACCCTTTTGGTGCAACTAAGTTGTAATACCCTGAATAATCCCCCGTGTAGTTTAATTTTGATTTATTTTTATTAAACATTTAAGTAATTGTTTTCACTTGGAATATAAGTAGAAGGTATTGACAAACAGAATTTAGATTTTTGCCGTTCGCAAAACTGCCAGTCAAATTTGCTTTACTAAAATAGGTGTCTTGTATCTCTTTTGGACCCCACAATTCATCTTTTGGGTTTGTGTAGCTAAAAAAAGAGGGGGGGGGGGGGCTTTCGTTTAGGTCAAAGAATTTGTTCCCATCTTGATTCAAAAACCTTATTTATTTTTTAGAACAACCCAAAAACATTTTTTATTCAAATTTGAGTGTTGAATTTTATAATTTTTTATCAAAAATAAATATTAATAAATAATAAAAAAACTCCTTCCTGAAAAGAAAAAAATGTTTAGAGCTATATTATGCATGTCTGTTTGAGAACCATTTCTATAGAAATCATTGATGGGACCCATTATAAATACATTTTTTTTATTATTCCTGGAGTAGATAATAATTTTCTTTTAATCTTTGGGAATTATTCAATTTGTTTTTATGTTAAAATAATTAACTTCATAATTTTGATGAAGAAAATCCATTTCAATTCAATTTTTTTTCATCAAAATGATGATTTTCATTTTCATCTATCAACAAACTTTTTAAATTGTAGTGGCATGGTCGGTCAACTGATAAGTTGTATGGCTGATTACAGGTAAAGCAATAACTTCTATTTGACAGTTGTGTGTACTCTGGGGTGTGGAATACCTTAATTTTATGGGGAACATCCTGTCTATGTGTAATACTTAATATATTCCAACAGATGACATTACACAAATTTTTCTTCTGTTAAATGAATGATTTGTATATCATCATAATTTGCTATTTATATAAACCACATTTTGGTATAATAATTATTTACCATATCAACATTGAATATTATCAATGTAGAATGAAATATGTCTACAGTATAATTGGTTTGAATCATTTAATTTATAAGATTTAGGAATCAAAATTTGTAATTATTTAAAAACCCACATTGAAATTGTTTTATATCAACACAACCACATTTGAATTATTTTATACTTTAGATTTCATAGCCATATTTGCATTTGTAAAAATATTTATATACCCAAATTTTCAATTATTTTACATGCCCAACTTTTATTTTTGTTGTAAAGAAGTGTAACTTGAAACAACAGTATATCATATAAAGAGAAATAAAGATTAAAGTTATATCATGAATATTGGTCATGATTTGTAAAACTCAGAACTGTCAAGTAAATTTAAGACACGATTCAAAATGTTCAGAATATGTCAAGCCATACTGAGAAAAAATAAGAATGTCGAGAATATGTCGAGAAATTTCAAGACAGTATTCAAATGTCAAGAATTTGTCAAGAAATTTTAAGACCATATTCAGAATGTCGAGAATATGTCGAGTAAATTTCATACAAATTTAATATAAATGAGAATTTGTCAAGAAAAATTAAGACACAAGTCATACTTTTGGAGAATGTCGAGTAAAAGTTCATGCAAATTAAGACAAAAACTGGTCTTTTCAGACTTTTAGACTTTTGTAGTGAAAGGTACAGATAGTTTTAAAAAAACAATAAGTTTCATGTCTTAAAAATCTCAAGGTTACAGCTGTAAATGTACTTTGAAATTCAGAAATTATTGCGAGGTTTTTATTAATGGGAATAATTTGACTGGGTGAGTATAGTATTAATAAGAACTCTCATTCTGATATTTTAAACATACGTCTGTATGCACCTTTTGCAGAAATGGCAGTAATTTATCTCGCAATTTCATTCTTCAAAAATTGCAATAACAAATGCACACAATAATTTCTTAGTTTACAGTAATCTAACAATGTCAGCCCCAAGCAAAACAGTAATCAAGGTTTATTATAAAAGATCCAGAAGAGCATGAGTGCAGCTTTAAAAATATTTAAATCATGTGGAAACCAGTGAGCAACAACAATAACTAATTTGGTTTTATAAAAGCTGAAGAAGGAATTAGACCCAATTATGGGACAGCTGAAGTTACTTTATTACTCTATATAAATATAAAAACAAGAATCAGTATGATTGCCCATGATACAACTCTCCACTGGAGACCAAATGACATAGAATTTATCAATTATAGGTCACTGCAAGGCCTTAAACAATGAACAAAACCCATACTTCAATGTGAGCTCTTTTTATGCCCCATTTATGGGCATTATGTGTTCTGGTCTGTGCGTCCGTCCGTCCGTTCAATCGTCTGTTCGTCCAGCTTCAGGTTAAAGTTTTTGGTCAAGGTAGTTTTTGATGAAGTTGAAGTCCAATCAACTTGAAACTTAGTAAACATGTTTCCTATGATATGATCTTTCTAATTTTAATGCCAAATTAGAAATTTTATCCCATTTTCACGGTCCACTGAACATAGAAAGTGATAGTGCGGATGGGGCATCCCTGTATTTGGGACACATTCTTGTTTGTTATGATTTTGTATCTATTATGTTATGAGGTTTTTATAATTTAAGTAAAGCTTTACAACCAAAAAAAAAAAGCCAACAGTTCTAATCTGCTCTAGTTATTTTTCTTCTTATAGGCATTTACAATAATTTCACTTTATTTACAGGCAATAGACAAGTCAGCCAAAAATGTAAAGTACATAGTTCGTGTTATAGAAGGAACTGAGTGTAGGAAAACCAAGTACACTCCTATACCAGGAATATCATCTTACAGTAACTTCACATTTAGCGCACATGGCATTACTGCATGGAAGGCATACCAAGTTGGCACAGGTAAAAAGATAAATATTATTTTCATAATTCCCCTAAACATGAATATAAAAAAAGAAGATGTGGTATGATTGCCAATGAGACAACTATCCACAAAGAGACCAAATGACACAGAAATTAACAACTATAGGTCACTGTACGTCCTTCAACAATAAGCCCATTTGGAGTCATCATTTTCTTATCTTTTCTTTTTATAATTTCCTAATTATGATCTCAAAACACTGATTTTCTATTGTTAGCTGTAAGCAGTCAATAGACCATAATTTTATATATATGATTCAAGTATTGTCTTTTGCGATTATGTTGAAAACAACCTCACATATTTTAGTTTGCTCTAAGTCAGAATATAGTGTCCAAATATTATTTATGTCTTCCTGCAAACCGTTTCCTTTATGTGGGTTAGCAGGTTTAAGATCCAAATGAACAAGTTTGCTGGCACTATTTAGTTCTCTCCCTAACATGGGACAGTGGTGTAACAGTACAACATCAGAACAAACTATAAAAAACAGTTCTTTCTTGTCAGATTGATCAATACAAAACAAAAAACAACTGACAATATAGACACAGACTAGATGTGGCAGGGATTATATATATCCAGCACAACACAAAAAAGACTCAAAGTAAAGTTATATTCATTTCACACATACATTTCATGTCCATAGCTACAATATAGCCAGTTCATGTTGACCAAGTGTAAAACAGCAACAATCAATCAATTAATCAATTATTGTTTGAACAGTATTCTCAAATTACAAGTTATATAATTTTATTTTCTACATTTTAGGAAAGCTAATACCTTCATCTAATATTCCAACCGTTGAAAAGTGTATTCTCAATACTTCATGTTCAGAGATAGAGGGTGAAATTGATGTGGTTTTTCACCAACTGCCACTTAAAGCTGAAGAGGAAGAAAACACCATAACATGTGCAAATGAGGGATGCACACTGTCTTTTTCTTCTTTTCATGAACTGTCAAGCCACTTAATGTTCGGCAAGTGTGAGTTTGAATTTAGGTGCCAGTTTAGTAATGGATGTGACATTACTAAGAAGACTTACATTACAAAGATGTCTAAGTCTTTTTCAACCAACTTTCAAGTTTCATCAGCAGGACTGACAGTTGGAATTGATGACAACTCAGATTTAGAACTTGGCTGGGCATTGAAAGAAGAAAGGAAGAACAAACGATTCAATGTAAACCAAAAAGAATATCTTACTGAAAAGTTTAATAAAGGTCTAAAAACTGGAAGAAAAGAAGATCCTTTTTTGGTATCAGAGGAAATGCTGACTGAAAGAAAAGAAGATGGAAATAGAAGATTTTCATATGATGAAATCCTTTCTGTACAGCAAATCACAAGTTTCTTTTCTAGAATGAGCAGGAAGAACAAATCATTTGATGATTCCGTTGATGCATCAAGGGAAGAAACTATAACAACTATCAGGAGAGAACTAACTGCAGATGAACTTAATTAAATTTTGTTTACCAACTTTATGTAGAAAACTAAAAATATTTTATGAACTTATAATATGGTATGATTGTCAATGACACAACTCTCCATAAATGACACAGAAATTAACAACTATAGGTCATTGTACAGTCTTCAACAATGAGCAAAGCCCATACCGCATAGTCAGCTATAAAACGGCCACAAAATGACAAATTTAAATAGGTTAAAGTGAAATTGCAAAAACCATTTGAGCCAATTTGTCTTTCTAAAAAAACACCAATGAGACATCAGATTTCTATTTAGATAGTTATATATATATATGATTCGACTGACTGGCATCAGCAACTTTTCATGCTGCACCTACGATAGAAAGGGGAATTATGTTTTCTGGTCTGTGCATCCGTATGTCCCACTTCAGTTTAAAGTTTTTGGTCAAGGTAACTTTTGATGAAGTTGAAGTCCAATCAACTTGAAACTTCCCTATGGTATGATCTTTCTAATTAAATTGCCAAATTAGATTTTTGACTCCAAACTCACGGTCCATTGAACATAGAAAATGATGGTGAGAGTTTCCGGTATAAGTTTTTGGTAAAAGTTTTTGTTCAAGGTAGTTTTTGGATGAAATTGAACTCCAATCAACTTGAAACTTAGTACACATGTTCCCTATGATATGATCTTTCTAATTTAATATGTCTAAATGCCAATTTAGATTTTTGACCCCAATTTCACAGTCAACTGAACATAGAAAATGATAGTGCGCATGGGGCATCTGTGGAGGATTGACACATTCTTGTTCTTGCTTAAATTAATAGTGAGATTTGGATTTCCTATGATATTTCCAACCAAAGACAGAAAATGACTCTTGTGTTTTGTTTGCACAGTGTTTTAACATCAGTGCAAGGCTGTAGTATATTATTTCAAAGTTTAAGTGAAGTGAGCTGCACCATGTATTCATTTTCACAGGTTCAGACTAAATTTACACTGAAAATTCCTAATTTTACCACAAAACTGTAATTTACAGCCTCTTGATATTTGACTAGGTCTTAATCTTCACTGACATGGTAACCTTCACAACACCCTTTTGTTTGATATGTGCTTTTTGAAAGGATACCGGAGTAAATCTTTGTATGCAGTAGCTATAAAATACATATTTTTGGGGAATTTTTTTTTTTTTGCTTAGGGTCATATAAATGGTTACTATGGTTACCACAATCTTAAATTGACATTTATCTCTTCAAAATGGTGTTAAATCAGTATTTAGATCAAATTGAACTAAATTTTCTTCATTTATAACTTAAAATTTGCAAATTTCACAAAAATATTTTTTTTTAGATATTTTCATTCATTGCCATGGCACCGCATTTTTTTTTTTTAGAGAAATAACACTATTCCAATTTTTTGATATTTTGGACTTTATGCTTTATGCATTACATATGCATTATATTAAGAACATCTGTCGGTGCATTTTTTCACAGTCTATTATTAAAATTGGTAAAAAATACAATTTTCAAGAAATTCAAAAAAAGTCAAAATCAAGGTTTTTGGCAGCATAAAAAAACTGTGATAGCAACTTTGTTTTATTATGTTATTTATTGTTATTATATGCCTAGATCATTGTCTTCATGATGACAAATAAAGAATATGACTTCAGAACAGTATGCTTTATGTTTTACATGCAAAGAAAACGGTAATTTCACTGATTGAAAGACTCTTGTAGAAGCCTTATTTGGTGATGTATGGTAACCATGGCAACCGCAACTCTGTGTATCAATATTATACCAAATTTCGAACAAGGGTGACATATGAGTATTAACTACCAAGTTTCATTGAAATTTGAGGTCCTCACTTTCCCACCCTATATCAGAAATTTTGATGCTTACAGAGAATGGCTCTTAAAATGTTTGTTCCAACATACTTGCACTTGAACTCGATTATAAATTTGGAAATGTGCTTTTATTTAAGTAACACATATGTTCACAATTGACCCCCTACCCACCTTACTACAGCGAATCAGTATACATTACAGTATATTTTCCAAGCAGGAAAATATATCTGTTTCAATTATGTAATTGTAATTTCAAAATAATATTCGGTCTGTTGGAAATGAGTTTCAAGAAAGTCCTATAAGAGCACAACCGTCATCAATTGCTACATTACCAAGTAATTAGAAGAATAGATTACAGGGAAGTAATCAATTATTTGGATGAGGGGATATGTACTCATGAAAGATAATGAAAGTAGCCGTTAATTTAGTTCCAAATCAATAGACAATTTGTTTTGATTGTTTTGATTTAAAGAATTTGAAAAATATATTTCGACCAATCAGAAAGCAACTTACACACATGTTTGCCTTTAGCATCGTTCGCTTTTCAATCTTCAATGAAATAAAAGTACCCTTTGTAAATGGATTTCAAGTGTGTCGGGTAAACCGTATTTAAACTCTTCCAAAAATGTTTGTATAAAGTTACTTTGGAAGTTCAAACCAAAATATCGTTGAATAGTTTTTAACATTTCTACTTTTTCACGTAAACATTATAAGCAAGAAGCCAAACCGCGTCTGAGAAGCATCGGATATTATTCTTTCGTACCTCCAAATCCAAAGCTGAATGAAAGTTGTTGCATACCAGGATTGTAGTCAAAGATATAACATGTAAACTTGTCTTCGTTCTCAGTTCTTTAAAAAAAAGTGAATACGTAATTGTTCGACTTATATTATATATATATATTGATATATATGTGTGTGTGTGTGTGTGTGTGTGTGTGTGTGTATCAATCCGTTCTTTGTGAAACTTTCATTTACAGTTCCAAAATGTATATTTATTTCAAAATTTAAGTAGTTAAGATGTAAATTTTCACTTAGTATTCTGGTGGTTGGAAATCTTGTCAGTTATGTCTTTTGATTGAAATTGGGGTTCTACATGTATGTATTACAATGTATTGTGTGACAGCAAGCATACAGTATTTCCTAAATCTCATATATTTTGTATGGTCTTAGGTTTCGCTCAACAATCATTTAAAATAACTGAGTACCATAACTTCCCCTGAAGAATGAAAACAATACAGAAGGAACTCGGAATCTAAGTAAACTATTAAAAGTATCAATAATCCCAAAGACGTCCGAAGATGATAAACGCTTTTTGGCGTTTGTTTTTGTTGCAGTAGAGTGTTTCTGTTGTTCCGTTGTTTTCCTCTTATAGTTGATGTGTTTCCCTCGGTTTTAGTTTGTAACTCGGATTATTTTTCTCTCGATTTATGACTTTTGAACAGCGGTATACTACTGTTGCCTTTATTTATATGAATTTGTAGGGATTTTTCCCTTAACAGATTTAAAATATAGGACCTGAAAGTACTCGATTACGGAATAAGAATGTATCCGTTCTAATACCCATTGTAAGGCTGACCTAGAAAATTTAAAAAAAATAGTGCGAGAGTAGTTTACCGATTTTCAAATTTCGTAAATCGATTAAAAACTGAGAGAATCGCATGAACTCCAAACGGAACAACACCGGGTTTACCGACAGGGTAAATAAACTCATCATAGATACCAGGATTAAAATTCTGTACGCAAGACGCGGGTTTCATTTACAAAAGACCCATCAATGACGCTCGAATAAAAAAGTTTAAAAGGCAAAGTAAAGTACGAAGTTAAAGAGCATTGCTGAACCAAAATTCCGGAAGGAATTCCAAATACTGCTAAGGTAATCTATTCATGGGGAAGACGATCCTTAGTTTTTGGTAAAGTTTAAAGTTTTATCAACAGTTGATTAATAGTCATGGCAATTTCAGTGATAATTCATATCAATGCGCAAGTGCTGACTACTGGTAGGCGTTTCCTGCTGAGTACACAACACCTGTCATGCGAATTCACACTCGGCACAATCGGCAATAAGACAAATTCGGTAAAATTACAGATCATACAACTATACTGGTGTTTAAAGACCTAAGACCACAAAAAATATGTCGAAAGTGAGTTGAGACAACGACATATTGTATCGGTTAACCTAATTGATGATGGTAAAACTTAAGTAGTATCGATTTCAGTCATTTTCCCTCATAACTTTGTTTGAGCAGGTTTTGTATAAGAAGTACACCCTTGTTAATGAAGTCTGTATAGTGTGAACATAAATAACTTAATATATAAGCTTATGTATGTTAACGACATATGACGGAGCAGAGGGTATGTTACTGCGAAAAAATGGTAAGTTGACAATTCGAAAGATGAAATCATTATGTATGTCATTGATGCTAGTTTAAAGTCGTCCATCTACATGTATGTCAATATTGAGTAAAAGATCAAGATGTGATGCAGAACTCGAACTTTCGGTAATATCTATAATTTCATATTCATTAGGATACATGAGATGTAAGCACTCATAAAATGAGAAGGTTCTGTTTGAATTCTGCTTTATATGATTACAAAAACATGTTAGCCAGTAGTGGTGAACACTTAGTACCCCTTGAATACAAACGAAATATGAATCCAACAAAGTCAACAAATATGATGTCGATTAAAACAATCCACAATTGTGACGATTTCATCTTTTGTATATTTGTTATGGGGATAAGTGTTGTTCTTCAAAAAGTAAGATTTTCCATTGCCTTAAACAATGAATTTATATCTACGTTTTCGATTTTTGTAGAAAAGCTCTGTTTAATGGGATGAAAAGTCGATCTTTAAATTGAGCAAATTCTGAATTTGATCGTTTTCCCTATCGAAACCATTGCAATAATCACGGGGTGAAATTTCGTAACGGTCAAGCATACCCAATTTAATATTTTTTAAAAGTCAATCTATGTAAATTCATATCGGTCAAAGAATTGAGTGCTTTTTTGTAGTTTTGTTTAGGTCCAAAAAGCGTTGATCGGATCACTTTTTTGTATAGATCACAGAAGCACTTAAAAAAATTGTTAAACAAATCAATTATTACTAAAACCTGAAGATGATGAATCGTTCAACACGTTGATAGCAGATTAGATTATCTGTCGTTAAACCAAAGATAAATTCACTTCTCATTCCGTCGTTATTAAACGTCCAAGTTCCTCGCATTGTATTCCCACTAAAAATATTCAATGTTTGACCTCTCAACTCACATGGAAACTCACAAGAGTCATCTTGACCTGCAAATGTAGAAGTCATCATATGTTTACTTGGCACCTATACACCTGATGTATGTTCAATTATTTGTCAGTGATTGACAGAGTTCAAATCAAATCAAAAGATCTATGTTAACATAGTTTAAAAGGATCGGGTAAAATGAAGCTGTCTTATGTTAAATCAATTGTTTCACAAATTTATGGGAATATAATCCATGGACGAATTATCACCGGAAATTTTGCACGTGTTAAAACGTACTTTAGCACCAATTTTGTCATGCTCAGTAGTCAGTTTTTCTGTACTGACCAGATTTATAATTTTATAATTTTATAATTTTATTCTAAATGTCCGTTCACATTTTTAGGAATTATTCAGAAACTAAGGTTCTAACTACCTCAGACAAAGTTGATCTGAAATGAACTTGGCTATTATGTTTGAATCCTTTTCGGTTAAATAGTAACTGGCTTTCAATGTTCTTGATGAAGGTAAATTCAGAAAAGCGACGCTTAGCATTTATGATGTGTTATTTCTATTTTTTTTAAGACTGCCATTTATTTGACTGAGATGTATACATCTACCTGTTTAAGCTGCTTATATCCTTGCCGAGTGGTCTTTGGTGGATAATATCTTTCCCATTGACAATCATATGAATTTTCCTAAATACATATTACATGTATTTTTGGTCTGATGAAATTAAATGATTCGTTGAAAAATGAGTATTTCATGATTTAAAGTGAAGAAATACATAAAGACATAAACTTGATATATGCGACTTACTTTTTAAAAGATTTTTACATTTATTACAATAGTTTTGCATATGTTCATAAAATGAAAATATTATTCACCGCCATACATATAAAAAAACATGTCTTTGTAAAGTAACACATTTAAGAAATCAATAACCTACATAAATCAATTATCATCTGAAAGATGGTGCTTAGCTTTAACATGTTAAAGGAGGTATGCTACTCAGTTTCAAAATAACAAGCTTTTTATAACACTAGTATATATTGATAGGGGATTAATAAAGGAACCAAAAAAAGCAAAAAAAATATATAGGTCAATGTGCTCATTTTCGAGATATTAGCCATTGAAATTTTGGCGGGAAAATGTTCTCTCTTGATTTTTCATAGCTTTATCATTGACAAGTTTAAGTTCCCAAAAACCATTAAAAAATAACAAAGATTTTATAAGACTTTGACAGATGGCTCATAATTATACATGTAAAAGATTTATAAAAAGAAAAATGGGGGTCAATGAGCAAAAAGTATCAAGGCATTCAAATGGATAAAACCAGAGGATTCCGAAAATCTGACAAAAATCCCAAAACATGACAAGCGAACATCCTTAATTTGATAGAATATTCATTAAGGTAAACTAAGGCGACAAGAGTTTGCCGATGCCCAAATCTCGTAAATCGATTAAGGAGAGTCAAATCAAGGTTATAAAAAAACTGATTCGAATCAATCACATAAAAGAAGCAAGTCCGGGTGCGTCGACAGGTACAGCGTCTCCCTACATGCATTCATCACCCGCCATGTGAATTCACTCAGTAAAAATAATATGCGCAATCGGTAAACTGCCAGATCATACTATTTGTACGGTTATCTAAAGATCTAAGACAACACAAACACGTCGCTAGTTAATTCAGAGTCAGTCACACTGTATGGGTTAACCAATTCGTGATGGTGACCGTAAAACTTACATAATATGAAAAGTCGATTTCAGTCGTTTCCTCGTAACTCTTAGGGCGTAGCATTTGTGTAAGGAGCACACTCATTTTATTAAAGTACATATAGTTTCTACATCTACGAGCATAAGATATTAACTGAGATATGTAAATGCAATAAGGTGGAGCAGATGGTATGTAACTGTTGAGAAATTGAAATATGGCAGTTGGAAGTTGAAATCATCACGTTTGTCCTATAATTTAGTTTGAAGTCGTTCTTTGTGTCAATATCGAGAAAAAGATCAAGATGTGAGGTAGACAACCTTCTTTTGGTAGTATCCTTAATTTCAAGTTCACTAGGATATATGAAATGTTAGCTCTCAATACTGTCCTTTTATACTTTTTCGGTAATGCCCCGAAATTCTGCAATAACCATTGCATTCAGTCATATTTATGACCTGAAAATTTTGATTCATGTTCCAGTGTTCAAAAAATTATTAAAAACACAAAATACACACGTGAAGCTTTAATTTGTTTTAAGTACGTTTTAGGAAAGATTTGAAGACGATTTATTTAATTTGCCATGTCTGTTATATCGTATATGATAAATCTAACATTGACTAGGCAAAAAGCATTTATAATGATTTTGGTACAAATTTTACTGCACCAGGGACGCAGTTCGACAATAAATGAAGGTACGTTACCACTCAGAAGAGCAAATAATTGTTTTTTGCTTTAAAAGCACAAAAGCAAACCAATTGCAACATGGTCGCGGTTTATCTTTTTTTAACAGTTGTCATTTTCATAACGTTTATCACACATGTTACAGGCAAATCATTAAACAGAAGAAACCAATAAACGAAACGTCTACGAAATTTTCATGCAATTGTAATAATAATTTTAGAGATTTTAAAACCCAACTTATATTTTGTTTATGTTACTGAATTTGCAGAAAAAGTAAGTCCTATAGAAAGTGTCTTACCTTTAGCATGTTTAGTAAAGATTAAAGCGATGATTGTCAGTACTTTCGTGTACATTTTGTCTTAATATATTCTAACTAACGTAGTATGGTTACACCATGAAACCCTTCAACAATCTTTAAGTCACTGACAAGAATACGAGCGTCCTACTGGATGTATCTAATAACACGTTTTTTTTTCTTTCCATCATCTGTTACAATAAGACAACGCTAAACCATGCATGTAAAATGTACTTTTAAATATTTAAAATTTAACATTTATATTTTTTGGTTTAAATCAATATGTATTGAATTTAAGCTGTTGTTTTTGTGTTACTTAGTTACAATGAAGCGTTATATGTTGAGAGGAGGATTGACCGCACATGAAACTTATTTTGACACTTTACATTTTGATTCAAGTCAGGCTATCTCTATATTTTAATCCTGGGATCTATGATGAGTTGATTCTGGATCAGGTCGTGTTCGGTCTTGTTTCGTATATATTTTGTTAAGAGCCAGGTATTTGAGGTTGGTGTGGTCTGTTCTTCTATCAATATGTTTAGCGATTTACAATATCCATCCTATGTATCATATGTTTACTATAATTTCCTTTTCATTTGGTCTTTTTGTTATATTTTTTTTTGGTGTTTGTTCATTTTTGGTGTTTGATTGTGACAAATACATATCTTTTATTTTAATGTCATTACTCTTTAAATTATTATTGGATGCTTGTATGAAATAAACCACCTAAAACACAACATAGAAAATTAATGTAACAATAGAATCAATATTACAGTAAAATTATATCTTTAAACAATTCAACCTCTTTTTATATGTACAAACAGAGTCTCATGGGAGCCTGAATCGCTCACCTGAACGATTAATGTATATCTTGATGCCTAAGCAATTATATTATACAATTATATTATACAGATTTTATACATTTTTGAAAACTTCGTGCATAATTCCATTATCTTGTGTCTAATCATTGAACAACTATGTTGTACTCTTTTTTGGTCGTTTGAATATGTTCTGGAGTGAAAATAAAAAAAGTTGAAAATGAAAACGATAGAATTTTACACGTAAGTCAATGTCCCATAGACATCAAGATAAGAGGGAACGACCCATTGGAATGTTACAAGCAGTCATCGACTTCAGTATGTACACTGAAGAGATTTATCCTGCTGAACTGACTGAAAAGCTAATACAAACAATGAACACTGCCCTTTCCTTGATCTTGATATCTATATCTTTAACGGGAAGCTTAATACCAAAATTTACGATAACAGAGATGATATTTCATTTCCTATTGTTAATTATCCATTTTTAAATGGTGATGTTCCCTTGTCATCATCTTATTGTGATTATATATCTTAACTTAATCGATTCGCTCGTGTATGTAACAACGTATTTGATTTTAACGAAAGAAATCTCTGTATTACTGAAAAATTATTACACCAGGGTTTTCGATATCACAAACTTGTCAAAACATTTACTAAATTTTATTATTGGTACAAGGACATCATTCGTAAAAATAAATCAACATGCAGACATCTTATACGTTCAGGTAATTCACATCCAATCTTTTATGGTAATATTCTATAAAAAGCACATAAATGTCGTCATTCACCTCAAAGGATAACCAAACCTTTAAACAGACTTTTTCAGAAGGGATATAGTTACGATTCTGTTGTTAGGTCATTGAAGATGGCATATTTTGGAATTTATATTTATTCACTTACAGGGTCTTTGCATTGGAAATAAACACATTTATTCTAAAACAAGTTGTTGGCATGATACGGGTTATATATAAAAAGAAGATGTGGTATGATTTCAAATGAAACAACTCTCCACAATAGACCAAATGACACAGAAATTAACAACTATAGGTCACAGTACAACAATGAGCAAAGCCCTTACCGCATAGTCTGCTATAAACGACCCCGAAATTACAAATGTAAAACAATTCAAACGAGAAAACTAACGGCCTAATTTATGTTCAAAATAATGAACGAAAAACAAATATTAACACAGCAACAAACGACAACCACTGAACCACATATGTTCTTCTCATATATTTTATGATGATATGATACTAAACCCTTTACGGGAGGGATTGTGCTTAAATTTCATATGATGAAGACATAATCTTTCAATCGATTTGATTGAGGTCTGGAGCTGGCATGTCAGTAACTGTTAGTAGTCCTTTGTTAATTTATCAATGTTTATGTACCATTGTCATTTTGCTTAGTTTCTTCTGTTACCTATTCTGACATCAGATTCGGACTTCTTTTAAACTGAGAATTACTGTGCATATTGCTGTGTGTTTGTTTATTCTACATCAGCTTGAGGTATAGAGGGAGGGTTGAGATCCCACAAAACATGTTTAACCCCGCCGCATTTTTGCGCCTGTCCAAATTCTGGAGCCTCTGTACTTTGTTAGTCTTGTATGTTTTTTTTTTTAATTTTAGTACATTTATATGTTTCGGAGTTTAGTGTGACGTCCATTTTCACTGCACTAGTACACATTTTTGTTTAGGGGCCAGCTGAAGCCCGTCTCCGGGTGCGGGATTTTCTCGCTATATTGAAGACCCATTGGTGGCCTTCGGCTTATGCTCTTTGGTCGGGTTGTTGTTGATTTGACACATTCCCCATTTCCATTCTCAATTTTATATATAACAAACTGCAGTTACTTACCAATTTAATTCGTTCAGAATGACAATTTATAGACTTGTGATTCGTCTGAGGACACGGGCACACCAAATGATCGCCCAGTTCCAGCGTAAACCCGGAGTCAGTTTCAAATATTTCAAGAACCAACCTCTATAAAGAGAGACACCATTGAAACCGTGCAACTCTGTAACTTCCATTGAAAGAAGCCATACTGAAAAGATGTTACAGAGTTGCCCGGCTACAATGCTGTCTTTATTTTTATAAAGGTTGATTCTTGAAATGTTTGTTCATTGTTATCTTATAAATTATGTGATATTGAATTAGTGTAACGTTTCATTTTTTGACTAGTATATAACATAAAAATGTTGTAATGTACTATTATATTATTTATTTATGTATTTCTCTGTGTTATGAATGTCCTTGCGTTTGTTTGTACTGTATGCCTGTCACGTAGTGTTGTCATTTTAGGGGAATTTTAACTTTGCAATATAAGAGGAAGGTTTGGCTAGCCATAAAACCAGATTCAACCCACCATATTTTCTTAAAAAGTAAAATAACAAAAAATTCAAATCGGAAAGTCCCTCATCAAATGGCAAAATCCAAAGCTCAAACACATCAAACGAATGGAAATCAACTGTCATATTCTTGACTTGGTACAGGCATTTCCCTTATGTAGAAAATGGTGGATTAAACCTGGTTTTATAGTTACCTCTCACTTGTATGGCAGTTGCATAAAATTCCATTATATTGACAACAATGTGTGAACAAAACAAACAGATATAATAGGAAAAATGTCAAAAATAGGGGTACAGCAGTCAACATTGTGTTATGATCTTAATCACTATAAAAACAAAGCAAATAAAAACAAAATGGCATATAGACAAAGCACATAAGCAAAAATGAAAGACAAGTATACAAAAAATGACCATAGCCCAATATACAATGGCGGGATGCATAAGTACCGAGCCACGTCAAAAGGATATCACCAAAAATGGACTAAACAGTAAAAAATTAATAATTTACAAAGACAAATAAAAGAACACTATAACACGTAGTTAAGATAATAAATAACGTTAGCACTTAGAATCTATACTTCCTATTATATTTCTATTAACCTTCTGCTCAGATACTGGTGACGTAATATAAAGTCTGAGTAGCAGCTGCAAGCTCATGAATACCAAATGAGGCGGGAAATGTATATCTCATATGCAGGTGAAGTTTGTATAATACTACTAAGTTGGGGGAAATTGATAATTACAAAATTAAAATCGTTTTGCTTTTCTTAGATCCTGGTACTGAGATGATCGCTGATGTTAAATTCGAGGTATAAGTCTGAAAATGAGGCGGAGGAAGTAGTGTCTGTTGTTTCCTTAATTTCTAGTTCTGGAGAATATATCAATGGAACCCAATCAGAAAAATTTGGATTGTTAATGGAAAGAACATCATCAATTTATCTGAATATGAAATTAAATGTTCTGGCTTCTGTGATCCGCTTGTTTTTGTTTGAAGGAACTCCGACTAATATGAAATAAAGTAGAGGTCGGCAAGGGGAGGCGCACAGTTTGTTCCAATAGGAATGATGACAATTTGTTGAAAAAGTCTACCTCCAAATTTAAATATCTTATCAATAAGAAACTCCAGCATACTGATCACTTGTTCTTCTGTGTAGCATGTTTTACCTTTTAGTTTATTATATACAAAATATGCCGTATGGTATTCCAATGTAATAATTTATAGAGTATGCTAATATTTTTTATTGAAAAGCATTGTGGATTATTTCTTTTAGATGATTTTTCAATTTCAAATGGGGAATAGTGGTATACAGGGTTGAAAAATCAAAAGTTTTGATAGAATCAATTTCAGAGAAATATTGAGAATAAAAAATATCCAGAAGTTCTTTAGAGTTTTTAGAATCCACATATGGTTAATACCACTACGCAAGTAAACAGTTTCACAGTATTTCTGAAGATCCTCTTTCGCTGCGGACCGAATTTTTGTCAATCTAATGGATAATTCCTTTGTAGAACATGCAGATGAGCAGGCAATGTACCGTTGTTTGTATGGAATTTTGTGAAGCTTAAGTATCCAATACAAACAAGGTAAGTCCTCAGATTTGCTGTTCAATATAATGTTCATTGAAGCCACGAAGGACTTTTGATTCGCCAAAATCTCATCCTTATCAAATGATATGTTTTTGTATGTGGGATTACCAGAGTGGTCATTTATTCCTAACAAAGACAATATTATTTGAAGCTTTGTCCGCCGGAACAACAACATATTTATCGTGAAGAGATGATAGACATTTCACAGCTTCTTTGTCTCTGAAAAAGGACTCTGGTCGATCAATCACACTGTTTGTCAATTTATTCGACGTTTTATCAGAAACCAGATTGTTTTGACCCATTCTGACAAAGTGTCCAGTTCAACTTCTTCCCCTTTAGCCCATGCTCTGGCGTAGTCTTCAATGGAATCGATAATTATTTTGAAATTATGGTTCCAATTGATGTTTTAAATATCCTGTACCAAGTCGGGAATATGGCAGTTGTTATCCGACAGTCCGTTTCTATGTATGTTGGCACTTGCTTTTGTTGTAGTTCAACATATTCAATGTTTCTGTTGTTCAGTTGTTTTCTTCTTATGGTTAATGTGTTTCCTTCGGTTTTAGTTTGTTACCCGGATTTGTTTTTGCTTAATCGAATTATGACTATTGAACAGCGGTTTACTACTGTTGCCTTTATTTACTAGAACAAATAGTGCCATATAATTACTATTTATTATTTCTATTTTGTTAATTACTTTTTTTATTATCTTTTTAATTTTTTTAATTGTATTAATTGATTAATCTATGAGA
Source organism: Mytilus californianus (assembly GCF_021869535.1). Lineage (NCBI taxonomy): Eukaryota > Metazoa > Mollusca > Bivalvia > Mytilida > Mytilidae > Mytilus > Mytilus californianus. Next base: position 3,335,338 of record NW_026262723.1, read on the forward strand.
ATGACCGTTTATATCAATACACAAAGTGAATTTATATTTCTTGCTTTAAAAGATTTAAATACTTCTACTTTTCTTGACGATTATAAACATCGGTATGTTCTGGTTATTCAAATGACTTCTGAAATTGTATTTGACATAGTTTACAACAAAACTTACTTACAAACCTACAATAGTTCCGAGAGTATGCAAACAGTCATTGTTGACAACGAAACATTTTCAATATATTAACAAACCAAAGATTTGAATGTCACCAGTTGTAAATCAATTTTTATTTCTAAATATTGAATTTTACCCTTTTTTCAAGAATTGTCAGAAAGACTTATTTACGTTATATTGATCAATGTAATCTTTACTTATTCTGTCGGTTTTTTTCCGAAGAATAGTGCTTTCCCTTCCGGAACATCTGAGATAACCCCCAGTTTTTTGTGGGGTTCATGTTGCTCAGTCTTTGCTTTTCTATGTTGTGTTTTTCTTTTTTAGCCATGACGTTGTCAGTTTATTTTCGACTTTAAGTTTGAATGTCCTTTTGGTATCCTTTGCCTCTCTTTTTCTAGTTATAGAGTCTAGAAATTTTTATTCATCGATGAAACGAAACGGTGTCAAACAGAAATAGTGCAACTGTTAAATACTGAAATACCTTTTTTTCTGAACTTTGATGCTTTATTAGCTTTTACAATGCGTCGTTATCACGAGCAAAAAATAATTAAAAAGGGATCCGTATAACAGTAAAACACAAGAGAAGTTGTAATTAACAATAGCAGATTTTAACATGTCAGTTTTATACATGAACATGCTCATTTACAACACGGTCAGTATGAAATATTAAGAGAGTTTATATTGTTACTAATTCCAATCAGGATTGAAACTGAATACAGACAAAAGGGACACTCGTAGCATGAGAATACTGTAACCAACTAATTTCGCGATAGATTTCTTTTCGCGACTTTCGAGAGTTGAAAAAAATAACGCGAATATAAGTTGTCGTGAATATGTAAAACTTAAATCTTCCCTTATTTCACTACATCAATTAGCTTATCAAATCGCCTCGAAATTGGTTAGAAAAGGCTTAATGCGAAATAAAGTATCAGCGAACACAAGTTGGTTTACAATAATCAACAATCTGGGAATGATAACGATTGAAGCTTATTTTTTGTAAGCTTTTTGTTAAGCCTTTTATTAACCTTATTGATTTGAATCTTACTGATCAATCTTATCATATAGACGAAACACAGGTCTTACACCTTATTTTTAAGCCTGGCATCATTGTTTACTTGTTTTCCATTTCTTAATAGATGATTGATACAACCGTTCTGTGTTCGTGTAAATATAATAGCAAAATCAGCATTTAACTTTAACAAAAGTTACATAAATACCGTAAATGCTAGACTTTTTTGGCAAAAGTAATACTTCCATGCATTTATTCAAATAGTGCCGAAACGTCTAGCGCAATCCGCACTTTCAATTCGTGAATTATACAAAAACTGCTGTTTTATCATACATACTGATGAAATGCAAACATTTTAATGTCTTAAACATGTTAAAGAAAACATATTTAGAACCGATAATGTATCCATCATATGCTATGATAAAGGGGAAAAACATAGAACAAGAACGTTTGTACATAAAGCAATATACCCAACACTTACTATCGTATTTGTTTTTAATGAACCGCAAAATGTGTGTCAAAACCCTAATCTGCTATATATTTGAAAACATTCACCTTATAATACACATGTGGTTTAGTATCAAATTTATATGATTCTAAACTAAACTAAACCAAACCTTTCACTAAAACTTTTAACCTATACGACATATACTGACGCACGCACGCATACATTTAAAAACTCATGCTATCCTTGTATCGTATGCAGGACATAACAGATAAGTGAAAGATACTAAAGGAAAACTCAAACTCATAAGTCGATGAAAATTGACAACGAATGTCATGGCAAAAAGAAAAACAACGAAAAGACATACAACAATACACAAAACACATCATAGAAAAATACACATCGAGCAAACGAACCACTCCGAAAACCGGGGGTTATCTCAGGTGTGTCGGAAAATACGTGAAGTTCTAACATTGAACTATGGTAACGTTGTAATCATAACGGTGTAGTGAATGACGTTATTGTATAGATTTCATATCTATCACGACGATTAAACGTATTTAGCAATCATAACGTATTTATTGAGATTCCACAACATTTAATGGTGCCGTAACCTTTGGACATGGATTCAAAGCTGAAGTCAGTTCGTGCTGGACACAAAGGAGCCGTCACGAAGTTACTGGTAAAATTCGACGAGTTAAAATCAAACACAAACACAGAAGTTGACGAAGTGAAAGCTTTCGATGATGCCGTCACGCAGAAACAGAAAACATTGATTGACCTGAATAACAGACTCTTGGATCAAACATCGGAGGAAAATCTGGAGCAGGAAATCACCGACTCAGATGAGTATATGTATGAACTAGATTGCAAGCTTAGACCAATTCGCAAATTTATTAAGTCTTTAGATTCAAACACTAAAACGTCACACGATAATGTTGAACCTTCGACAAGCAAACTTAAAGCAGGCGCATTAAATTTCACGCACGAGGTCAGAGTTGATATGAATACATGTGCAATAGACTCTATGAACCAGCAGTATTCAATTCACGCCCCTGCAGTGCATACCCGTCCGTCAGAGAATGTTATGTTTCAAGTCCCGTCAGAACCGAGATCTTCAAAAACTAATTACCATAGGCTTCCAAAGTTAGACTTACCCTATTTTAATGGAGATATTCTCAAGTGGCAGACATTTTGAGATTGTTCCGAGTCATCTATACACTATAACGACACATTAACGCCAATCCAAAAGTTTAACTATATTAAAGCCCAGCTTGAGGGAAGCGCCGCGCAAACAGTAGAGGGATTCGCTTTGACTAATGGTAACTACGAAACCGCAGTAATCCTTCTCAGAGATCGGTTCGGACAACCTAGCAAACTGATACATGCTTACATGAAAGCACTCATGAACATACCCGCACCAACAAACGATTTATATAGCTTGAGGTTTTACGGAGACAAATTAGAGCCATATGTGCGAAGTTTAAAGTCACTTGGTCAAACACCAGAGATGTATGGTTCGCTTTTGGTACCAGTAGTTGTCGACAAGTTACCGATTGTCATACGAAAATCTATTGCACGAGAACACGGGAGAGATAGCTTGATATTGGAAAATCTACGCAAATCTATAACTTAAGAGATCGACATACTCGAAGCTGGAGAAGTCACGGATTCAGACAGATTGTACGCCACTGCATTTTTTATGGGTACGCAATCACATTCATACAAGTGCAAATTCACAGACACACGTAGGAAGGTACATACACGGACATGTATATTTTGTTCACCATCCGACGGAGTGCACGAATGTAACAGACGCAAACACAAGAAATCAAATTGTTAAACAGAAACAGTTATGCTTTAACTGTTTAGGGTCACACCGAGTGGCCGCATGTCAGTCTACAAAACGATGCAAAAAGTGTAACGGAATGCATCATACTAGCATATGTAAAGATAAAGAGGTCATTCCAGGTACGAAACCGGAGCCTACAATACAACAGTCAGCGATAAACGAAGTTGAAACACCAAACGAGACTAGAGTAATGTATTCATCACAACATAGTCACGACGTTCTTCTGAAAACAGCAACTGCACCAGTTATATATAACTTCCAAGAATTAGAATGTAACATATTATTTGACTTTGACGAGGAAGCACCGCGTTCTTTCATAACTCAGAAATTGGCTGATAAACTAAAAATAAAACCAACAGAAAAAGTCAGCATTCAACTGTCTGCGTTCGGAAATTTATCTCAGAAAGTTCGTAACTTAGACACTGCAACAATACAACTACAGACCGACACAGGTGAAAAGGTGCGTATTAACACACTCATTGTTCCGGAAATTGCCGTCCCGCTTAAGAACAAGATTTCCCAGACTACAAGGAGCTTGCCACACTTAAGAGAACTTAAACTTGCACATTCTATGCAAAGTACAGAACGTTTCGAAATTCACTTACTCATAGGCGCCGACTACTATTGGGACATTATCGAGGACAAAGTTATTAGAGGAAACGGACCCACCGCTGTTCAGTCAAAGATCGGACATCTATTATCAGGACCGATCAATACAAACATCAACCAGCCGTCAACATCTACAATTCTTGAAAACGACATATCATACAAGAACACAGCTATCGAGAAAGGAAAATCCACGACAAAGTTGCCATGGAATCATGACCATCCAGATCTACCTTCAAGTATGACCGTTGCTCAAAGAAGAACAGAAAACACCTCGCAATGGCTCGTACAAAGTAGATCGCACATAAACCCATTTAATGAAAATTTCCAAGAAAGTAACTTGCTACCAAGACCGCCCGAACAAACACACCCTCAACTGGTGGAGAAGAAGCAACATAGATACAGGACAGAACTAATTACTCGCAAAGAAGATTACCGCTTCGTGAAGCTGCCGTGTGTGCCAGAAAAAACATCCATGAATGGACTAAGAGATAAACTTTAATTGTGATCAGTTAAGGTTAAGTGACTAAATTATTTTATTTGAGAGGGACATTAATTTTAAATTTCTCTTTTAACTATATTGTGAACTTAAACTTTTTAATTTTCGTTACATATTTCACTTTTGTCGGCCCCCCGGAATGTCGGAAAATACGCGAAGTACTAACATTGAACTATGGTAACGTTGTAACCATAACGCTGTAGTGAATGACGTTATTGTATAGATTTCATAGCTATCACGACGATTAAACGTATTTAGCAATCATAAAGTATTTATTGAGATTTCACAACAAGGTGCTCCAGAAGGGTAACCAGATCATTCTCCAAATGCGACAGCCGTCGTTTTACTCATATAAAATATCTTTATAAGAATATTAAGTGACTTGTAGGCGTCACACAATCGCGGATTGGTAAAATGGGCTAAACCGGTCAACAATCAATGTTTCGAGTGTTATATTTGTATGAATGTCCTTTAAATCCTTGTAAATAGTTCAACAAAATGTAAGGGATAAGATCTTGTGTAACATAAAATTTCTATGATGCTTTTGACACTAAATATAAGTATATGTCGCCCTTTTTTTCAGTTACGAGTTGAGATGAAATCCATCAAATATTAAACCAACGAACGTTTTTAATATAGATAACCAAACCATAGTTTTCTGCGTCTATTACATTCTATTTAAAATACATACACGACCAAGTATACATCATGTACTGCTGTCTTCATTGACAGTCAATGATGTATAAATGTCATATGGTATCTCGTAAAAATTTATTAAGAAACATATGACTTAATTTTGTATTAAAACATGCATATACTGTTTACTCTAGATTATATTTCTTTGGTGTTATCAAAAAGAAAATATAGTTGTATTGTAATATTAAAATGCTATATTTGTGGATTGCTAAAGGGAATTTAATATCCGTTCTGCCCAAAACCCAAAACAAATTAAAGTATGAAACATTGGAAAATATACTTTAAGCATTTCATTATGTTTATATTATCTTGATAATATTTTTGAAACTGTAAAATATAACCTAACCTTTATCATATATCATAACCATTTTCATAATTTTCATAAATTCATTATATATTAGGTTTATTTCATTATTCAGGAAATCTAGAAATAAAAAGAAAATTGAAAATTGCTTTCCTTGTGGTATGTAACAACGTCGGGTCCCCAAGACACCTATAAGGGTCGGTTGTGTGGTGTTAAAGGCAAATGCATGACACAATAGTTAAGTCAGCACTTCTGTATTGACATGAATTATCCTTGATATGGTAATAATAATTATACAAAACTTTAGATATTTCAAAATTCTTATGCTATTCTACCTCAGGAATAGATTACCTTAACTGTATTAGATAATACATTTCGGACTTTTTAGACCTCAATGTTCTTCGACTTCGTACTTTCTTTCGCCTTTTTAACTTGTTTTGTTTCCAGCGTCACCGATGACTCTTTTGGAAGGTATTTAACCAAAGATTCTAAATGGTGAAGTTGAAATCCTCCCTTCGTAAATTTTACGGACTCCATCACGAGTTAGTTGACCGTTATAGAATATCTGTTTCACAGGTGACGACGGATATGTTACAATAGTCGTACCTATAATCCCCCGAAATGTGACCTACCGAATTACACTTATCACCAGATTTGTACTTACATGAGCAACACGACGGTGCCACATGTGGGGCAGGATCTGCTTGCCCTTCCAGATCACCTGAGATCACCCCCGTTCTAAACATAGTTCTCTTTAAGTTATTGAAACATATTATACAAAGTAAAAAAATATAATTAATAATTTACCCTACCTCTGAATTATACAGCTAAATGAAAGATGTTTAAGCATGTTAAGTAAAAGGTGTCAGTGACATTCCAGTCGCAACCATATCGCTAGGTTTCCCTTCTCATATGCAACAAGTCTGTGGATATTTCGTTCTTAATTAACGAAATATATTATATTTCATATATATTATTATCAATCATTTAAGCCCCTGGGTGGAAAAATATGATTCTTATTGAAAAGAAAGTCATCACAAAATTCCAATAAATTATGGAGTGTACATACCTGACGTAACATTTGAAACTGCAACGTCAGTGGCATTTGAAATTAAGCCGGAAGACAAAAAAAAAGAATTTTGCTGAGGTTGCTTGCTAGGAAATTTAATTAAATCGTTTTGCAAGTAGTATATATATATATATTGTATGTATTTGTAAACTTTTTAATCGTAAAACAGTTGATTTCTTGAATGTTTTGTTTCGTCAATCAATAAGGCTACCTTTTTAGCATGTCTTATAGGTCAGATTCGAGGTTCCTAAGTCCTGAATTTTCCTATTACAATCAAAAAAATCTTTCATGTCATGCATTATGCTTATCTTTAAATAGGAAGGCATTGCAACGTTAATTGACTTTGAGATAAAGAACAGCAATAAAAGCGCTTTTCATTTTCATTTTGTGTGTTTTTGCTGTGCATGTACTGATTTTGTGTCATGGATGGATACCCCATATCCTTTGTGTTTCTATTATTGTATTGTAAACACAACAAATACGGTGTTGAGATATTAACAAATATTATATCTACCAATGTTGAAATTAGCATAGATCAAGTGTTATTTGAATAAACTTCATCGAGATCGCAAGTGACCTTGTCCTTCGATAGTACCATAAAATAAAATGTCGTTAAATAAAAGACATACACATTCAAACTTCAGACAATTTTGATCGATGATTTAATTTTGTAGTTTAGCACAGATCCGCAATTAAAATTAATTTATTAGCAATTTGTCTGTATTTCGTCGATATAATTTTGATTTTTGTTTAATTTAGATAACTTTATCATAGATACCATGACTAAAACTTTATACGCCAGACGCGCGTTTTGTCTACAAAAGACCCAAAAAGTGACACCCGAATCAAAATAGATAAAAAGGCCAAATAAAGTACGAAATTGAAAGGTATTGAGGACCAAAATTACGAAAGGATTTGTCGAATACATCTGAGGCACTCATTATCTTTAAAAATAAACACACTATCGTATTCTATCAAAATTGCAGAATTACCTCATACCTTAAATAATGTAATAGAAATATGTCATATTGTTCAAAGAACATCACATTACACCAAATAGCAGCATACGGTTATTCAAGGACATAACACATGCACTTAACAGAACCATACCAACAGTGGTTGCTTGAGACCTGACTGAAAATTTGCATGACATTGGTATGTTTTATGTTAAAGTATATTTTATCACGGATATTGATACACAATATTAATATTGTTATGGCAAACATATTATCCTGCAATCGGCCATTTTACTATACAAATAAAGGGGTTACAGCAATCACTAAGCGAAATACAGACATAAACGCATATATTCTCCTGGTATCCTGCTTCCGTTGCGAGCAAACAGTTACATTCAAATTACTGTTCACGACACAGTTCAATTTCGGGTACGCGTTTAACCCATGTAGATTTAATTGAAAATCAAAATTAAAAGTTAGTAGATAAAAAAGACTATGTGTTTAAAATTTTTAATGGCAGGATAAACAAAAAATTTGATATAAAATATACATTTAATTGTTCTCACTACAAAACAGAAAAAAAAGCTCCGTGAGCTTTGATGTTCTCTTTGTTTTACAATATGCGAATATTGTTTATATCATAATTCAAAACTCGGAACGATTTGCGTACAGACACTTGTTTGTTGTTGTGGTCAATATATTGTCCTCTAGATGTCTTTTGTTTTGGTCAATATATTGTCCTTTAGATTTCTGTTGTTGTGGTCAGTGTATTGTCCTCTAGATGTCTTTTGTTGTGGTCAGTATATTGTCCTCTAGATGTCTTTTGTTGAGGTCAGTATATTGTCCTCTATATATCTTTTGTTGTGTTCAGTATATTGTCCTCTAGATGTCTGCTGTTGTGGTCAGTATATTGTCCTCTAGATGTCTTTTGTGACCTTTTGTTGCTGTCTAATTAAAATATATCCCACGTGTGATAAATTTAACACGCATCTTTACTTTTTGATCTGTTGCTTACAACATACAAATATATATAAAATATTGATATAAGAAGATGTGGTATGAGTGCTAATGAGACAACTCTCCATCCAAGTCAAAATTTATAAAAGTAAACCATTATAGGTCAAAGTACGGTCTTCAACACGGAGCCTTGGCTCACATCGAACAGCAAGCTATAAAAGGCCCAAAAATTACTAGTGTTAAACCATTCAAACGGGAAACCAACGGTCTAATCTATATAAAAAACGAGAAACGAGAAACACTTATGAACCGCATCAACAAACGACAACTACTGAACATCAGATTCCTGACTTAGGACAGGTGCAACCAAATGGAGCGGGTTTAAACGTTTTAATGGTACCAAACCTTCACCCTTATCTGAAACAATAGTGTAACATCACAACATAGAAAGACACACTATAAAATATCAACTGAAATGGCTTAACTCAATCAAAAGACATAATAACACCAGTGAACATACACTGAACAAATAAATTTAATCTATTATACAATGTAAATACAAAATAAATAAACAAAGGAAAGAATAATAAAAGTAACATGTTATACCGCTGTGAAATGTTAAACAATATAAGAAAAACAATATGCTCTAACAAAAATATCAGCCATTTCCAATTATTAAAACACAGGTAAATGAAAATAATTTTGTTGTTAGGTATACGTGTACAGTTCAAATAGAGAAAGGAAATATTTTTACAAAATAAATAATTTTGATGTTCATAGTACGAAAAAGTGAAAATTTATATTAATACCAAACACTTATCAAAGCTGGTATATAGACCAGATATAACCCTGAATAACATTAAATAACAGAATGTTTTGTGAATGCTTCAAACTTAAATGTTCGATTGAAACATGATTTCAGTATAGTATTCTCTAACCGTTTGTAGAAAATGTGTCAGTTACTTGCCAATAATCAAAATTGTATGTTTAATATTTGACCCGACTGTGACATTCCAACTATTGTTTGGTTTGAAAACTATACTTCTTTAACTTTGCGAACTTGATCATTAGCTATTTTTTTTTGTTCTGTATACTTTGATATCTTCCAATCAGGTAGATCGCGGTTCGTGATTTGAGAGGGTTGGATAATCCTTTTCTGTGCTTATTGTCCTGCTCATCGGAAAGACTATTGCTTGTGTCGGATTAATTTCAATGTAAAATGTTTACCGCAAACATATCAAAACTAATCTAAGTATAGAAATTCCTTTCGCAAAACAGGTGTTTCGGGAATTGTTTCAATGGACACAAGTATAACCAAATAAAGCATTTGAGAGCATTGCAACTTTAAAGATCATCTTTGCCTGAAAGAATTGAAATTTTAAATTTAGCAAAGCTACATGACTTTGATGAACTTAAAACTTACAATCAATGCGGGAGTTTCTCGCTGCATTGAAGACCCATTGGTGGCCTTCGGCTGTTGTCTGCTCTATGGTCGGGTTGTTGTCTCTTTGACACATTCCCCATTTCCATTCTCAATTTTATCCTGTATTTTGCAGTGAAAATATTACAGTAAGTGACATTTTGTCAAAGTAATTGTTAGACTTTTTGTAATAATGATTCTTTTAAAATATCCCTTATGACCTAATATTGAAGATATTACAAAGATGATACAGTGATAGTCATACATTGTATAATTATTGTAACGTAAAATAATTTCAAAGAATTCTGCTGTATGAAGAAGTTTGTATTTAAACGGACAAACAAAATGGCCTTAAATTACGTCTAAACGCGATTAATGTTTAAGCTTATTAGAGGAGGTTCCAAATACACGAACATCCTGCACAATCTTAACAACAGCTCTTTCATTTTGAGCCAAGCTTTTTCGTCTTTTTCCTATAAAATCCTAAAATTCGTTCATCTAGTTTTATAGATGTTTTCTTAGAAATTTTTCTGTTACAGTGTATGTAAGGAAAAGACATGAAGTATGATGCAATTACTTGTGTGTGAGATTTATTGCGATACAAAGGAAACTATTTTCAGGATTAGAATTGGTACTGAAAATTAAATATCCCATTTTTTTTTTATTTCTATTAATCCTCGCGGTTTTGTCTTTAGAAGGTACAAATAAGTTTTCGAAGTGTTCATTGTTCGCGTTTTCACAGATTGAGAGTGAAATGTTTGTGTATGGTTAACCAGGTTGAATAGTAAAAGGAAAGACGTCAAAAAAAAACATTTCCCGATAGATAGAAGTCTGTACTTAAATTTATACAATTTATTCGTGTTGGCCCTTCCTTAGTCTTAAGGTAATCCAATAGTAATAACTCTTATTATTGTATATTAGATCCGTTAGTTTCAAAGGAACATCTTTTTTTTATTTCAGTTTAACTAACTATTATATTTGTTATAGTATCTCTTAAAATTATTCATATCTAACTTCCTTGTTAAACAACATCTGTAACTCATTGTGTAATGTTTACATGGTTAAAGGTCGAAAATATCCTTTATTACATATTATGTCATCAAATGTTTACTTTGCATAATCAAATATTCATCTACTAGTGCAGGCCTAATGACATACCGTTATTAGATGCATTTAATAGTACTGTATCAGCAGTTGATGTTCAAGGTATCTGAAAATATTTAGATGGTATGTATTCTATTAAAAAGAAATGTATCAAAACAAATTACACAGTGTCAATGTTACCAATTTGGCAACCACCAGCAACCTGCATTGATTATGTTGCCATGCTTTCACAACTACTGTGGATTTGGCATTATGTATGAACATTTGTTTATTATTGACAAATTGCTATGAAATAGCTAAGTAAACTTTATGTCACCCTTTTGATATCTGTTTTGGTGTTTGTGTCGTTGGGTGGCTGTTATAAATATGAAAACAACTGATGATTAGCTGCATGTTTTCAACAACAATTTTAATATCTATGGTATATCCAATGTAAGAAGTTGTCACGGTTTGTGAACTGGAACCTAGGGTTAAACATTGTACTTTAAGTTAGAGAGTACGACTTTGTTTGTAACACAAAAAAGAAAAGAGGATCACGTAAACATAAAAAAGGAAAGAGGAGACATGTTATATGTTAATCACGACTCCAAATATCACTAGTAACTTAACAGGAAAAACTTATTATACTAAACCTTTTGAGCCTCTGAACTGTTCCACGGACTATGTCGTTTAAGGAATTGAATGTACTTTTTGTGGACTACTTAATGTTGGTGAAACTCGACAAACTTTGCGTAAAAGGATGAAGCAACACCGGTCTGTAAATAAAGATCTGCAATTCCGGGTTCTTTATAACCATTTTAATCATGAGCCTTCTGTATCTATTAAAGTACGCATCATCGAGAAAATTGATCACCACACCAATAGCCCTATATTAAGTACTCCTTTCGAAAAGATAGAGAAAATTTCTGGATAAGGGAACTAGGAACTGTATGGTTGCAAAGGTTAACACCAAAGGAGTGGGAAATTTGTCAAGTCCAGCCTGCAGTGACCTAAATGTAATGAACTTAATTAATACTACTTTAAAACACCAACGTAGTCATGGGAAAAAACATTACTACTGTGGATGCATTTATTTTCGTGGGTACCAATTTTCGTGGATTGAGAAAAACTTGCATTTTTATGGAAAATAGATTTCGTGAATTTCTCAAACTCTTCATACAATCGTACAGAAAATGTGTAATTCGTTGAACATTTAAATTTATGGTTTACCTTTACCCACGAAATCCTCGAAAATTGATACCCAACAAATAATAATGAATCCACAGTATCGGCCAAATTTTAAAAAGTCTTCTAAATCTAGATTGCCCTCTGGGAGCTTTGATGACCTTCTCTCACAACTTCATCATCCACTAGTGTTACATTACATTAGAACTATATTTTTTCACTGCCTGTTAATTTTCTAAAATGTTTGGGAGATTATGCACTTGACAAGGGATGCATAAATACATTTTCTCCAATAAGCAGACTGGACAGTTTAATTTGTGGTGTAGCTCTTTTCCGTTTTTTAAACCAGTGAGATCGGAACGTTTACATGATGAGAAGAAGAGATTCCTTCCAGTTCAGTTTTCTAACAAAGGAATTGATGCAATCCACATCAGCAACGTTCTTCATCACAAGGAGGTAACATCTAGAATTCCACTTTATTTTCAAAATCAGTCTGTTCCTATTGTATCCTACAGTTACACCAAAACCTAAAGTATTTAACTATAGGCAAGCATTGCAGGACCCTGATTTAGAAAAATACCTTAAAAAAACCAACTCTGACATGTGACTGTTTCCATTCGCAATTTATTTACAGCCCCTCTGGCCATATTATTACTGAAGATCTAAACACAATTCACAATGAACATCTCCGAAAGGTGATATCTCGATATCTCATGGTCCTAAGAGAACTCCAACAAATCAATTGGAACCATAACTTCAAAATAATTATGGATTCCATTGAGGACTACGCCAGAGTATGGGCTAAAGGAGAAGAAGTTGAACTGGACACTTTGTCAGAATGGGTCAAAACAATCAGGTCTCTGATAAAACGTCTAATTCATAAGTTGAAAAATGTGTGAATGATCGACCAAAGTCCGTTTTCAGAGACAAAGAAGCTGTGAAATGTCTATCATCTCTTCACGATAAAAAAGAAGCTGTGAAATGTCTATCATCTCTTCACGATGATTGTTGTTGTTCCTGCGGACAAATCTTCAAATAATATTGTCCTTGTATGTAAATCGTACTACTACGAGTATCTTGTAAAAGAATTAGGAATAAATGAGCACTCAGGTAATCCAACATACAAAAAAACATATAATTTGACAAGGGTGAGATTTTGGCGAATCATGAGTCCTTCATGGCTTCAATGAACATTACATTGAACAGCAAATCTGAGGACTTGCCTTGTTTATATTGGATACCTAAGCTTCACCAAACTCCGTTCAAACAAAGGTACATTGACGGCTCATCTGAATATTCTACAAATCAATTAGATTGACAAAAATTCTGTCCGTAGTGAAAGAGTGTCTTCAGAAATACTGTGAAACTGTTTACTTGCGTTAAGGTGTTAACCATATGTAGATTCGAAAAAACTCTAAAGAACGTCCGGATAATTTTAAATCTCGATCTTTCTCTGAAATTAATCCTATCAAAACTTTTGATTTTTCGACCCTGTATACCACCATTCCCCATGTGAAATTGAAAAATCGTTTAAAAGAAATAATCTACAATGCTTTTCAATATAAAAATAGTAGCATACGCTATATATCTATTACGTTGGGATACCATACGGCAGATTTTGTTAATAGTGAACAAAAAGTTAAAACATGCTTCACAGAAGAACAAGTGATCAGTATGCTGGAGTTTCTTATTGACAACATATTTGTTGAATTTGGAGGTAGACGTTTTAACAAATTGTTGGCATTCCTATGGGAACGAACTGTAAGCCTCTCTTTGCCGACATCTTCTTATTTTCATATGAGTCGGAGTTCCTTCAGACACTTGTCAAAAACAAGAAGATCAAAGAAGCCAGATCATTTAATTTCACATTCAGATTTATTGATGATTTTCTTTCCATTAACAATCCCAACTTTTCTTGTTGGGTTCCATTAATATATCCTCCAGAACTACTAGAAATTGCAAAAACAGAAGGAACGTCTTCCTCTGCCTCATTTTTAAACTTATACCTCGAATTTGACATAAGCGGTCATCTCAGTACCAGAAGTCGGTTTCACGAAAAAAAGAACTTACGACTAAGACTGACCGTAAGTATACTGAATTGTTCATGACTTACGATCAATCTTAGTCGTACGTTTGTTAGTGAAACTGACTCCAGAATCAATGACAAACGAGACGATTTTAATTTTAAAATTATCAATTTCCCCTACCTTAGTAGCAATATACGAACTTCACCTGCATATGGAATATACATTTCCCTACTCATTCGGTATTCAAGAGCTTGCAGCTGCTACTCAGACTTTATAAAACGTCATCAGTGTCTGAGCAGGAAGTTGATGAACCACGGTCATGTGAAAGAACGTCTCGTCCTTTTTCTAAAAAAAGTTCATCGGAAAATACAAAAAACCTTGTTGATAAATATTCCGTATCAACTTCACAAATAATACATGATTGTCTTGAAGTATAGATTCTAGGTACTGACGTTGTTTATCATCTTAATTACGTGTGATAGTGTTCTTTTATTTGTCTTTGTAAATTATTAACCTTTACTGTTTAGGCCATTTTGGTAGTATCCTTTTGGTGTGGCTTGGTATTTATACATCCCTCCATTGTGTTATTGTGCTATGGTCATTTTTTGTATTCTTGTCTTTTACTTTTGTCTATGTGCTTTGTCTATATGCCATTTTGTGTTTTTTTGTTGACATATGTGTTTGTTATTATAATAGTGATTAAGAATATAACACAATATTGACTGCTGTACCCTTATTTTTTTTACATACATTTTTACCTATTATGTCTGTTTGTTTTGTTCACACATTGTTGTCAATATAATGGAATTTTATGCACTGTCATACAAGTGAGAGGTTTACATAGCTATAAAACCAGGTTCAATCCACCATTTTCTATTTAAGGAAATACCTGTACCAAGTCAGGAATCCTTTGATATGATTGAGCTTTTGATTTTGCAATTTGATAAAGGACTTTCCGTTTTGAAATTTCCTTAGAGCTCTGTATTTTTGTTATTTTACTTTTTATAAATTCTACAAGGACTTGTGTACCTCGGATATTAAAATAGTAGACAATCAGACCATAACCACATCTCAGCTACAGAACTCCCCTGCATATATGAAATTTCTTCTATGTTTTGGCTACCCAAACTACACTAAAAACGTCAAGTATCGTTTCATTTGGGCTTAAAGTAAGTGTGACTTTAAACTAGTTTTCTGATAACTATTAAAGAACTAATCAAATTGGTAGTAGAACTAATAATGTAATTAATTTTTTTGGTGTAATAAAAAACCTGTGGGTGCTTTACTATGCGGTATGGGTTTTGATCATTGTAAGGCCTTACGTTGACCGGTAATCGATCATATCTATATATGTCTTTTGTTCTTCATGGATGGTTGTCTCATTGGCAATCATACCAACATAATCTTTTTAATTTTATCCTAAATCGAAAACGTGTAAAAATCGAATGCTCTTAATCTCTAAAGCCGGCAGACTATGAAACAAATAAATTCCCGACTTTGTACATGCACTTTACATGGAATGTATGTAGATTTGTTAGGTTTCGCGAGGTTTAAATGGTGTTCACAATCTTCTCTGAATCAATGTCCTATCTGTGCTCATAAAGTAGAATCTAAGACTTACAATAATGAAATTTTGTATACATGTACAACATTCCTAAAGTACGCTCACACACCGAATCAAAGCTTCAGGAAATTGATACATGCTCGCTTTAAAACCATTATGAGGATATTATTTTATTTATTTCCATAGATGGCAACGTCTCCAGTAACGTATGTCAACACATAAGAATTTAATTAATGTTTATTATTATCTAATGAAAAGAGGAATGGCAACTAATTCCTCAGGTACCTGTTGCAAAAATTGTTTATCACAGGATTTACATAGAATATATATATATTTCTCTAATTCTTCGTCAATTTATCCTTTTCTGCACCCATTGTATAAAAAAATTTAATCAACATGTGGTTCGTTTGATCTCAGTTCTTCATTGGTTGAAATCCGATTATGACGTCAAATTTTCTTGCTTTCCTCTGAATTTCCTATTGAGACGTCACGAAAAAAGGCGACCATGCCTGATGACGTCACATAGAAAGGACACAACTTTTTGCAGATCATTAGAAAAGAAGGAATGAGTTTGCCTGCATATTGTTTGAAAATCATTAAAGAAACAGATTCCACCACCAAATCTCGTGTAATACGATATTTATCCACTCTCGACAGTTAAATTTTAAATATTTAAAACGCTCGGCGAGCCTCGCGTTTTAAATTTGAAAATTTAACTGTCTCGAGTGGATAAATATCGTATTACACTCGATGCAGCGGTAGAATCTATATGTATGTGACACATTCACATGATAACGATTAAATAATTATGAATGGTGACCGTAAAATGTTTGCAATGATAATATCTGTTGATGATTAATATATTCGAGACATTACGCATGAAATGTATACAGTGTTATTTTCATTTACTAGCACTGGATCTATACCTCTGTTGATGGACTGTTAGTCCCCAAGGGTATCATAAGCTCAGTAGTTAATGCGTCGATACTGACATCATTTATACCATTTAAGATTCAAAAATTAACTTTGGTCAATAGATTATTTTCATATTACCGACTTTGGACTCCGGAGTTTATATTTCTTCGACAGGTAACCTACTCTGTCGGTTGGACATCCTGGTTCTCGTTCAAGTAAGAGCAACGTAAAAAAAGTAAAATCAAGCTTTCAATTGGTACAATTTTTATGGAAAATGAACTGTTTTATGTTTTCTATACACGACAAAACCATTGGAAAATAGTAAACTTCCCCCCCAAATTGTTCCGATTATGTATTTGATTTTACTTCTTTTGGTTGCTCGTACTTGACCGAGTACCAGGATGTCCTACCACAGAGTAGGTAACCTGTCGAAAAAGTATACAATCTGAAGTCAAAAGTCGGTAATATGAAAATAGTCTATAAGAAATTATTTAGAAAGTAAGGTTCAAACTCCCTCAGCCAAAGTTTACCTTATGATAATTTGACCATTCTTGTTTGGTCATATAGGTTCTAACGTTTATACGTACTTTTACATCCATGGAATTCAATTTTCTCTACAATGAAGTCTCCCCACAATACCAGCAAGGGAGCCACAAGTACCTAACAAAGCAGCACCAAGCAGCACCAGTCAAAAGGACCAGTCTATTTTGGATTATAAAGAGTTATGTCCCTTACCTGGAGTTATAAATAATTTGTTTACCGAAACGTTTAGGTTTGAATGTTTAGGTTTGAATGTATTAGGTGAGGTTAAAGCCTGAAGGCACTTCAGAGGAACGAAAATTGGCATTCTAATTTGGTATTATCGCCCTTTTTTCTAGATCACCTGGTTAAATGAGACGACATTATCTTTTAAGTAATTTTAATCGAAAGTAAATCTTAATGACAAGGTTTGCCTTTTTCATTTCTTTCTTAACCTATTAGATCAATATTATCGGACTGAAAATTTATTACAGTAGAACATTTAAAAAAACAAATTTCTAAACTTCCTTATGTTCAAGACATTTCAATCATATCATTTTCTATCTGGGCTTATGGTAGCGCAGCGTGCACATATTAAGAGGCCATGACATTTTTCGGGAGCCTTCAATTATGTTTGAGAAAAAAGAGTATTGAAGCGCATACGATTTCCTTCCATTTGAAAAATACATATTTTAATTTACATTCTATCTTTCATCTTGCTCAAACTGGTAACATCTGCCATACATGTACATATTAGCTGATATGTAAAAGTGTCATTGGCCGAGTCATAATAATCGAATCAGATATATTGAATGTGTCATTGTTCGTAAACAGGAAGATCAATGTATGGGAACACGTGTTACAGTTCTCATTGATTGGCCATATGTAGAAAAAATTGTTGTTGTACTGTTGTTTTCATTTTTACCCTTGTCTTTATATTGTCTTTTTAAAATTTGTACTTTATTGAGATTGTGTATACTATATACTGTATGTTCTATCAATTACAATAATTTTTTTGTTAGATATGCAGGACTAGGAAGGTGCGATGGGGACGCTGAATTGCGATGGTCACGTTAGAGTGCATTGGTCTTCGTAGTTTTAAAATGCGATAGTCCTTTCGCTTTTTTGTGATGGTTTTAATGACGCCTTATTGTTCGTTTAAAATCTGCAAATATTATGAGATGTATATTTTTTATTAGTCAATTAATGAAATTGCATTCATGGCACTTCGGTAAAGATGATATGTATGTGTACAGTTGGAATAAGATAATCGGTAAAAAGAATTACCACACTGCAATTATTTAATATCATCTGTACCCTGGTGATATAGTTTCATAAATCAAAGATCAACCCACCATTTTCTTTGAAAAGTCAGTAATATGACAGTTGTTGTCAATCCATTGCGTTTGTTGGTTGATAAAGACTAACATTTGATTTCGTCAGTTTTTTTGTGAATTTTCCTTTTTTCAATTGGCCATGGAGTTCGATATTTTTGTTGAACTTTTTATGCTAAGTCGAACATCTTGATGACCCGGCTATTATTCGTTCTTTATAAGGCAATGTGAATTTTAAAAGTACTAAAAACGTCCTCAATTGTCTACTTGTAGATCAGGCAATACTAATCCTTTCTGGGTTCTCCCTAATCTTCATTTGTAAAATGCAAAATGGGAACTGCTTTCTATATATAAAGGTATGCACAGACATGCCATTAGAAATGGTCATTTGTTATACATCAAATTGTCAATGGGGTGCAATTTCACTGAAATAATGCATGTATAACAATGGGTAGCTATTGATGTCAACATTTCTTTTTTCAATTAAATGTCTGACAAGATTGAACACCACTCCTTTATATCTTATCAGTTTAAATGATGTCATGTGGTTAACATTTTTAACTGCTAAATGGTGAAGGTAAATCCAGAAAAATGCTTCGGACGAACAAAAATTATAAAGTGTCAGTTTTATTTAGTATAATCGCTCTATTTTCTAGATGATTGGGTTCAAGGAAATCTATTTTTCGTTTAATTTTATCTTTTGATTGAAAATAAATCTAAACCTTTTTCATTTCTTTCTCAACATATCTAGATCAATATTCGAGGACTGACACTTTATTACAGTAGAACATTTCATAAAAACAAATTTCTCAACTTCCTCATCTTGCAGAAATTTTTAATCGGGACACTTTTTGCGCAGTGTGCACATTTTAGATAGCACTGACATTTTAAGGAACTTGTACTTATGTTGAAGAAAAAAATATAAAGTGAATTCGCTTTCCCTCCATTTGAAAAAATACCTGTTTTACTGCACTATCTATCTTCTAAAACAGACATCATGCTGAAACAGGTAACATCTGCATTATATGTTTATATTAACTTGTATTTAAAAGTTCCCTTGGCTAGTCATATGCATCGAAATAAAGCTGTAATTTTATGATCAAAACAAAACAAATTAATCCTCCATAAAACCTGGTCAATAACTATAACCGACTAACTATTTTTCATTATATTTTTGTTGGTTTGAATTTGACTTTTTCGGTTTTGCCATTGAAATTATAGAATAAAAATTGTGATGTGAACTTTTTAAATCACCCATTAAGCATAGTATTTGATAATTCGGATACAAATGTATTAACTATACCTGGCATTTTGGTTGCTCGCTTATGTCCAGGTAAAGGAAGTTATTTTTTAGCACTTTGATTGGAAGCATTAATATATATTTGATGTAAACTGTGTATCTATGTACAAATTACTATTGTGAGTGCAGTACTTAAATCAACAGGAAAAAAGTAAATAATATTAGACTTTTTTTAAATTCTGTTAATTTTCATCATAGTTATGTAAGCAGCACTGCTATCGGAATTTCAGGCAATCTAAACGAGAAGATGGTATTGTCGTCATTTAATTGACTTTATAATTTCTGAAATTAATACAAAGATTGTTTCGAGTAAACCAACTGCCTTGTCCAAATTTTATCATACAATTCCAAAAGTGCATGGGGTCACGTAGTCAAACTACGTTCACCTTAAAGTATAAATGAAGCATTTGTAATTGAAGTTTTATAAATGAAATATTACAATCTTCAAGTGACAATCAAGGACATGTAAAGCAGTAACATATTCTGTCAAAGCGACAGTTTCTTTTCTAATCAGTGATCATAAAGTTATAAGAGGTATTTTGCTATCTGCTGTTTGTCTATATTTACTGTTGTTATTAAGACTTTTAAAGTCATTTTAAAAAACCTTGAATTTGACTATTGAAATCTTTGGTTGAATCGTCAATATCTTAAGAATGGCAGATTATTTTAAATTTTTTTGTTATTTTGTCGTCATACTAAACAATGGCAGATCATTCTAAATCATTTAGTTGATTTGTTTACATATTGAAATATGGCAGAGCATTTTAAAATCTTTGGTAAATTTGTCGTCATGCTCAACAATGGCAGGTCATTTTAAATCTTTGGTTGATTTTTTGTCCTACCTTTCAAGACAGATAATTCAAAAATCTTTGGTTGATTTGTCGTCATACTTGACAATGACAGATAACTCTTAAATCGTGGATTAATTTGTCGTCATACTTAACTCTGACAGATTTTTTTTATATCGTTGGTTCATTAGTTGTTTGTGTATCTTTTCAGTATATTTGATATGAAACAACTCACTTTTCAATACACATGAGAGATCTAAATAAAAAAAAGAGTTATTTTTCATGTCCTTCAAAGCTTAGGTTCTGGATGCGATTTATATCGTAACGAAAATGAGTAACACAAATTAGGAAATAGACAAAATTGAAAAACAAATAAGGAAATAGAGAGTAATAGGGTACCGTAATAATATATAACGAATACGTGGCCAAAATAAATTTAGACTAAAGAACAACATGAAACATGGTCTACAAAAAAGAATACAAATTGAAGACTCCCTTTTCCTCCCAAATCAACACTTTCTTTTCTATGCACAACTATTCAAAAGACCTTAACCTGTACATCCTAACTCAGTACTGAGACAAGGATATAATTTGAGTTATCTTTCTTGGAACTAAAATTCTATATTAATTGTAATTTCCTCTTTCTGTGAATTACGTGTTTATCATGAAACTACGGTAAACAATGCAAATAAACTGATCAAAGATACCAGGATTGAAATTTTGCATTTGCGCCAGACGCGCGTTTCGTCTACAAAAGACTCATCAGTGACGCTCGAATCAAAAAATGGTAAACAGTCCAAATAAAGTACGAAGTTGAAGAGCATTGAAGATCAACAATTTCTAAAAGTTTTGCTTTACTGCTAAGGTAATCTGTGATCGTATGATGTTGCTTTTTTTTTTAACTCTAAATATGAACACACCAATTATATTTACAAATGGTTGGATCATATTTTGTATATGTCGTTGATTTACTTGAAGATACGCAACATATCATCTCATAGAGTACTGTACGATTTTCATTTTTACTTTTTCAAATTTTATTTACGAATATGATCAAAAATACTTTTTGTCATTTTTGAAAATCCTTTCGTAAAAAGAGAAAATGACAAGCGCTGGCGAAAGCATACATGATATATATATATATATATATATATATATATATAGATATAATTTCTGTTATTTAGCTCATATTTACTCACAAAAAAATATCGGGAAAAATTAATCAATATACATCACTTTTATATATTTGTAAAATTCATTCATTATGAAATTAAAATGGCAAAGATGTTATCAAAATTGTTTACACCTGCGGTTTATATTTCCTTATTTGATTTCGTGTTTGTCTTTATGCATGAATATATGAAAATTGTTACAAAATTAATGGTCCAAGGACACAGTTATCGTCCTTTGGTTTTCGTTGTCTACCAAAATAGTCCCTAGTGTGAACAGTGTATAACTTGCATTTTTTTTTATACACTTTCCCAATTTATTTCTTGATATTTTATGCATGAAATATTAAGTAAGGGGATGAAATTACATGTTAAAAAAATTTGGGTGCTGAATCTTTATGTTAAGTAGTGATTTGGTCCAGTTAAAAAAGGTCAAAAATTAGAATGTCTGAAGCTGTCAAACTGAATTGTAGCCCCCCTTAGCACAGAATTGTCAATATTTTGAGTTAGAGCTGGTAGAAGTTTCTATGATTTTGATATTATTTGTATCAATAGTAGTACACTACACTGTAAAAATCTTTTTGAGATAGAGCAGGTGCGATTTTTTTAATTTGAATTTATTCTCTAAAAGAAATGCACTACGAAATAACTGAGTTCTCGGGCCTAAGAGATGAATTCCGTAAATGTAGATTCTGTACTTTGGCAACATTCCTGAATGGTTTGCTGGTTTCAATTTGTCAAACTCAATAAAAGTAAAGGACTTACATCTTTGTTTGACAGAAATTCTGTTAAAATGTCCCATTTTGGCATTATACGGCTAAAATAAGCATTTTAAAGCAGTTTCCATTTTATGCCTAAGAGCCATGCTGACTTTCTATCTGACAGCTTTTTATGTTCCTGATATTTGTGTTTCTATGCTTAAATCAAATTTAATTGACCATTTGTGAACTCTGAATCTAGAGAAAAGTAGATTATCACAGAAAAAATGTGCAGAATATTTGTATTTATGTCCCTGGTTAAACGGCCTGTTTGATGTATGTGAAATGTGAAGAGCTTTGTACATTAAATCTGTAGTCCATCACAAATATTTCACTAAATCTGTAAAAAAAAACACTTTACAATGATCAGTACACCCTATTCATTTCATATGCTACCATAATTTTCTTCTTTAGGATAGTAAGTGGTTCAAATATATGCCAATTGAGACTAAAACTACATGCAAGTTTTCCATTGAAAAGTGAAAAACTGGTCATCAGACCATACTGTCTGCAAAAAAAAGTTGAAATCAAGAGTCCTTTTGCAATTAGACTTCTTGTATCATGACATCTTAGCATAGAAATGAGCAAAAAGTAACAAATTTCCATTTCTTATAGCCTCTGTGTGCATTTTTATATGTAAATATGGGCTACGGCCTAAATCGACTCTATATAATTCTCAGTCTTACATGGCCTAAGACCATTTTATGCTCATGTGGTATGCTTTTTGTAACTTTTCTTTACATTTAAAGTACATTTAATATATATGGAAGAATAATGTATGGTTAAAAAACTTCAAAAACTTCAAATTGGTTGACAAAAATGCATGTTTATGTAAGGCTTCCCTTAATTCGAAAATCTCTATTTACAGGCACAGGCTCATATAAATTTGACTTTTGAATAACTGTAATAAATCTGATAAATCAAATGAGTGTTCCGTTGCTTTTAATACCTATTATATTATATTCAAGAGTATTTAAAAAGCAAGTTTTTGCAATATTTAAATTTTTTAGGCCAAAATCTTGACAGTTGAAAATATTTGATTTAAATGTCAAAAATAAACATCCAAATTTCAATACTAAAATGGCTCTAGTTTCTATAATATATATCCTATGGCCATGAAACTTTCCCAACTATCTTATAATTTCCTAAGCTTAGGTCATGCAAAGTTTTATTAAAATTAATCAAGTCTTTCTATCCTATTAGGTCCAAGGACACAGTTATCGTCCTTTGGTTTTCGTTGTCTACCAATATAGTCCCTATTGTGAACAGTGTATAACTTGCATTTTTTTTTATACACTTTCCCAATTTATTTCTTGATATTTTATGCATGAAATATTAAGTAAGGGGATGAAATTACATGTTAAAAAAATTTGGGTGCTGAATCTTTATGTTAAGTAGTGATTTGGTCCAGTTAAAAAGGGTCAAAAATTAGAATGTCTGAAGCTGTCAAACTGAATTGTAGCCCCCCTTAGCACAGAATTGTCAATATTTTGAGTTAAAGCTGGTAGAAGTTTCTATAATTTTGATATTATTTGTATCAATAGTAGTACACTACACTGTAAAAATCTTTTTGAGATAGAGCAGGTGCTATTTTTTTAATTTGAGTTTATTCTCTAAAAGAAATGCACTACGAAATAACTGTGTTCTCGGGCCTAATGAGGTTTTTTTTCCAAAAAGAGGCGAAAAATACCGAAGGCATATTTAAATTCAAAAGTCGACAACAAACTGGTAATGCCATGGCAAAAAACGAAAAACAATAAAAAGAAAAACAACGATATACAAAACACAACATTGAAACTAAAGACTGAGCAACACGAGCCCCACCAAAAAACTGAGGTAATCCCATGTGCTCCAGAAGGTTAAGAAGATCCTGCTCCACAAGGTTCACAACAGATGTTGATAACGTGAATAAATTAAGCTAAGTGAAATTTGCATTACTACTTTTCGATATTAATTTTTATACTCAGGAACACAATAATTTATTTAATTGTTTTTTTTAAGCAGATCACTTTCCCAGTATCGACTTATATAGTTTTTGTCTTTGACTAGAATTCTATACTTCAAAGAGAGGCTAAAGATACCAACGGGACATTCAAACTCATAAGCCGAAAATAAACTGACAACGCCATGGCTAAAAAAACAAAAGGACATACATACAAACAACAGTACACAAAACACATCATAGAAAACTAAAGACTGAGCAACACGAACCCCACCAAAAACCGGGGTGAACTCAGATGCTCCGGAAAAGTAAGCAGTTCTTGCTCCACATGTGGTATCCGTCGTGAGGCTCATGTTAGTGCAAACCCGGTGATAAGTCTAATTCGGTATGTCACATTCTGGGGGAAAGGACAGGATTGTAGTTGGAACAATTGGAACATATCCGTTGTCATCCGTGAAACAGATATTCCATAACGGTCAATCAACTGGTGATGGTGTTTTTTTTTAAATTTACGAAGGGATTATTTCAACTTCAACACTTGAAACTCTTGGTTTAATAGTTTCCTTATGAACAGCAACCCTCTATCAAGAAAATCTTGATAGGAAATGAAAGCCCTGGAATATCGTATCAATTAAGAAATATTCGTATGCAGGCGTTGCTAGAATGTTGCTGCATAGAAATGAAAAGTTCACAATTGGGAATCTGAAATCATCTCTTTTGTCATAAAGTTTTGTTTTCAACTGACCCTAATTGTAAATTTCTAGATGTAAGACAAGATATGAGACAGACTTAACTGTATCTGTTGTATCCTTCATCTTAGGTTCGATGGGATAGGTGCTTTCGTAGTCTTCTTTTATCGTCATTCGCTGACGTACAGTTGTGGTAATGGACCAAAGTAATCTTCAGAATATCAGCAATGTTATTTAATGTGCATCAATTTTCTATCATTATCTGTTTAGGTGTAATACCACCATTTATTTTCCCCTATTTGTCTTTGTTAAATTTGCATTTTTCAAAAAATTGTGCAGAAATTATCTTTGTTTCATATAAAGATATACTTGGCATGAGTAAAGATTTATCCTGTCCAGTACTATAGAAAAACTTTCACATAATGTTTCATTGCATATACAATGTAAGAAAATAACCATCACTGGAAGTTAACCAATCAAATGTTCAACCTTTTTCTTCCTGTATACAAGCTTTAGTGACCATGTAACCGGAAGTTTCCAAAATATTCTATAGAAACACAAAATAAAAAAATAATGGTGCTTTGAAACACCCAAGATATATGTCTATGACACAGATATTTTTTACTGCAATGAAATGTAGCATATATTTCCTACAACATGTACAACTGTCAAATTCAAGGGAATATACTTTTTTTTTACCCTTTTTCGTATGCAACCGGATGTGACGTATTATGATTTGGTGGTATTACACCTTTATAGTCGATTTGCCTTTTACTGACATATTTTTTTTTCCTTCAAATTTTAACAGAATATTTTCACAAAAGTAGTGCATAGAAAATTGTAATTTTTGGGGGAATTATGACTTTAAAAAAAACTGTGCAGTGAGGTTTAGAGAATAATATTAAAATAATAGTTCTTACTTGTACACTAGTTAAAAATGTAACTTTGATTGTACCAGCGCAATCACAAACTTGGATTGCGCTAAAAATTTGTATTCATTTCTTGAAGAATTTATTGAAAAAAAAGACAAATACCACTAAACTATCCTGAATTTTTTAGCAAAATTTAAATTGATGTAACAAATCATGGTTTCGTAAGTGCTGGGGTATAATAAAGTTGAAAACACTGATTAGATGAAGGAACATGTATATATTAATGGGAAAATGACAGTCTAAGGACTGAATATGCGTAAAATCATGCATTTGGCAACAAAGATATATCGTCTTAACACATAATGTGTATAATCTTCGTATTTTTTTCTAACGTCTTTAGACATATTAGAAGTAGACTTTAGTACTAAAATTTCAATATATTTCCAAGGTTGCCAGTGGTGCAGAAGTATGCTGAACTAACCCACAGCGGAAAGATCGCGTGTTCAAATCTTACTGCCGGAGGTGAAAAAAATATTATATCCTATATTAAATGTAACTTTACTTTTCTTTACTTTTAATTTCAAAAACTAAACCCACGAAATATGTATGTTTGCTTTTTAAGGAGTTTGAGTGTGCAATTGCCCCCTTTTCCCCCTTAATCCATCGGGCTCGGTCCAGGGTACGCCACATCAAGTTATCATTGGTAATTTAATGAATTTTACCTTGTAAAAACCAAATTTAGTTTACTGCTTGACTGGAAACGATTTAGACAAAAAACTAGTGTCAGAAATTGAATTTGGACTAAAAGAGCTTCTGAAATCAGTTATTTTGAATGATCCTGACATCAATATTGCAAGACATATAACTTGTATTTCCTCTTTTTATACAAATATGACAACGTGTTTGTCTTTAACAGACTTGGGGCATTGTGTGTTCACCAACACCTTACCCTATCAGCGCAACAATATATGTCTCTACACGACTTTTCCGATGAAGGATTTCGTATTTTTCCACATTTTCCCAAAAGTAACGTGACTTTTGGAAACATAACATGCGACCAAAAAAGACGAATTATCTTCAAACTTAAATTTATTAAGTATTCGATCTATTATCTTTCATATGAGTCCAACATGGTATGTGCATGACCATTGATGCGAATGCAGTATTTAATTGAACTTTGATAGTGTCTTTACGAGAAGTAAAGATCTAAAATGGTTGAAAGTGAAAGGGTTCAACAAGTATTCATATTATATAAATTTGACGTCAGTCGTATTAAAAAGACTCACTAAAAGCATGAAGGGAAACTCGGTATACAGACAATATATTTTCGCTTTTTGATTAATTTATTTAAGTGTCGATCTAGTTTTGAATTCTAGTATTTCGCTACAATAAAGGGACGATATCATATATCTGAGATGAATTTTAATGTATAACTTTCCATAACACTTTTAAAACATGCTATGTTTAACACATTCGTGTGTAAGATTTTGAACACTGAATAGGAAATCATACTGTGATTTACATGTATTGATATTCGTTTTCGTGTTACATGTACATGCATCACGATTTCGTGTTCTCTTCGTGTCAGGTCAGTTCTTAACTTTTTTACATCTATGTATACCTTTTACCCTATCAAATGATCAACTAATAAAATATTCTTATATTCTATTGAATAATATCCACGTACCTCACAGTGGGATCGGAGGGGTGGGGGTGGGGGTATAGAAATAACTCCTGATTATCTGTTAAAAAAAATGTATCGCCATTCAAAAGAAATAATTCTGAATATTTCATTCGTTTAAAATTGTTGAAAAAATAATCCCTTTTCCGCCATAAAATGTCAAGACAAATAGAAAAAAAAACATAGCACCTCCTTCCATAAACTAAGTTGGTACAATAAATTACTTACAAAGTGACTTGTATTTTTCATACACCGTTATCGGGAGGTAACACTTCATTGGGTCTTCATGCAGTTACAGTAATATTTTTATTGTGTCTGGATAACGATTTCTAAGGTTTATATCAAGATTAATTAGTGAGCTTTATTTCAGATTCAAAATCAGCCGTAGGGCGTTTTAAAACCTGAACGCATAAGAAAGGAATATCCCACTTTAGTGTGGCCTGTAAAATAGGATGCTTTTTCTGCAAATTTTTCTAGAAAATAATATTATAAATAATA
The DNA here is from genome assembly GCF_021869535.1 of Mytilus californianus. NCBI lineage: Eukaryota > Metazoa > Mollusca > Bivalvia > Mytilida > Mytilidae > Mytilus > Mytilus californianus. The sequence continues at coordinate 3,363,631 of NW_026262723.1, forward strand.
TGTATATAAGTCAGAGAATGCATATTTGAAGGTTTTTCTTGTCGTAGAACACACCTCGCGGTGTCAGGATTGCCAAAAGAAAGATCTCCCTACGGTCTGTCTTTCATTTGATCAATCCTGATACCCCTCGGTGTGTTCTACGACAAAAACACATTAAAATATGCATTATCTATAACGTAATTAGTCGTTACATGCTATGACATATAAGAAATAATATGCCAAAGCTAAAAATTCGTTTTTGAGAAAACAGAACATTTAAAAAAAATAATTACATTCCATGTCTGTATAACTGTGACCCTCATGTTTGACCTATTGATCTCATAATCATCCGGTTTTGTTCACTACAGATTCTTCAGGTTCGACTGTTATGCAGGAATCACCCGCCATGCAAATCCACGCTAATTTAAAATGTCACAATCAGGAATAAGACAAAACCGGTAAAAGTATAGATTGTGGATGACTTGGTTTGAACAAAAAGATCTAAGACCGCCTTATTATGTCGTACGTGGAACGGGACGCAGACACACCGTAGCGGTGAACCAATTAGTAATGGTGACCGTAAAATGTAGTATCGAGTTCAGTTGTTCTTCCTCATAACTTTGTTCGACAAGTTATTTTTTATGGAGCACACCCCTTTTTTAAGACCGTAAGGTGTGAACAAATACGAGCGTAACATATTAACAGAGATATATGAAAGCCATACGATGAAGCAGAGAGCAAATTGCTTCTGAGTTGATAATTGGAAAATTGAAAACATCACAGTTGTCATAGAATCTAGTTTGTAGTCGTCAGTTTGTGTCAATATCGAGAAAAATATGAAGCAAGCCAATTTTACCTTAATCTCAAGTTCATTGGAATATATGAGATGTAGGCACTCATTAAAGTGTGGGGTATTGAGGGAAAGAACATCGTCAAATATATCAGAGATTATAATTAAAGAACCTTGCAAGTTGCGTTATCGTTTTTTTCTTTGAGAAACTTCTGTATGAGTTCTGCTTCGTATGAGTACAAAAAACAAGTTGATCAATAAAGGTGCACAAATAGTACCCGTTAGAATACGTCTACTGAAATATCATTACACAATGTTTAAAAAAATTTTGTCTAAAAGTCAAGAATTATGATTATATAATCTTTGGTGTATTTGTTGTGAGAATTAGTGCAGTTCTTCGAAGCAAAATATTTGTTTCCTCAAGATTTCATTTTTTAGTTTCACTGACTTTGAATAAACACATTGACCAAATATACCAATAGGAAATATTTCCTTATCCTGCATTCCCAATTGGTATATGTCTGGCAAGGGACATACACTATCTGAAGTATTCGTTACAGACGGACTCGGCGACTTATATATATGCTCATAAGAAAACATTTCATTATGCATAAGAAGCCATGACAAATAAGACGAACATTCAAATAACAGAAACGTTTAGATTGATTAACTTAACGGTGTTAAATCGAGTTGCTCCGGAAGGACAGGCAATTCAAAGTTAACTCTAATAATGCATAAGAAACTCGAAATGTTATATTTGTCGATATTACATTAATAATTATAATCCAGCTGAAGCAACTCAAAAGGACGGATTCATTTAACTAATAGGCGACAGATAAGCAGTCATCACAAATTTATTCAGATGTAATAAGAATCATGAATGGCAATAAAGCAAAGAATTATGCAACTAACGTTCAGTACTATAAATAGACCATAGTATATTTAATTTGGTATTTCCGACATATGGCGGACGTGTTCAGTGACGACGTTTTTTTTATGACATCGTTTTGTTGGTTCATTTGTTGGCTCAGTTGTTGACTCGTGTGTGGTTGTATTTGTTGCTACAGTTGTTGGCTCGGATGTTGTCGTAGTTGTTGCTACAGTTGTTGGCTCCGGTGTTGTCGTTGTTGTTGCTACAGTTGTTGGCTCTGGTGTTGTCGTATTGTTGCCTCATTTGTTGGCTCGAGTGTTGTCGTAGTTGTTGCTAAAGTTGTTGGCTCGGGTGTTGTCGTAGTGGTTGCCTCAGTTGTTGGCTCGGGTGTTGTCGAAGTTGTTACTACAGTTGTTGGCTCGGGTGTTGTCGTAGTTGTTGCTACAGTTGTTGGCTATGATGTTACCGTACTTGTTGTCTCAGTTGTTAGATCGGGTGTTGTCGTAGTTGTTGATACAGTTGTTGGCTCGGGTGATGTCGTTGTTTGACCTGTTGATACAATTTGTAATGCATTTTTTTTATTTACTGTTACTTTTTGAAATATCTCGTTTCACTATTTTTAATATTTTCAACCTTTGATAAGTGTTTGGTCTGACGATAATTTTCACTTCTGTTTTCGTACTATGAACAACAATATTATTTATTTTGTAATATATATTTACATACTCCATAGTTTACCTTACTACACAATTGTTTTTATTAACCTGTGTACGTTATTTTCTTTGGAGGTATTTGTCCAAGGATATGATTGTCTTTCTGATATTGTTTAGCATCTTACCGCCTTGTTTTACTGATTTTGTATTTACATAGATTTGTCAAAGATCAAATTTATTCGTTCAGTGTATGTTCACTTGTTTTTTTCTATATGTCTTTTGATTGAGTTAAGCCATTTCAATTGATATTTTATAGTGTGTCTTTCTATGTTGTGATGTTACACTATTGTTTTAGGTTGGTTGAAGGTTGGCTCTTTGTTTGCACCTGATGTTCAGTGGTTGTCGTGTGTTGATGTGGTTCATTCGTGTTTCTCGATTTTTATATAGAATAGACCGTTGGTTTTTCTGTTTGAATGGTTTTTCACTAGTCATTTTGGGGGTCCTTTATAGCTTGCTGTTCGGTGTTAGCCAAGGCTCCGTATTCAAGGCCGTACTTTGACCTATAATGATTTACTATTACAAATTGTGACTTAGATGGAGAGTTGTCTCATTGGCAGTCATACCACATCTTCTTATATCTATTATAAACGCCAACTGACTCATTCGATTAAAAGGAGCGAGTACAGATGCGTCGTCTGGTCAAGTGTCTCTTACATGCATGCATCTTCCGCCATGCGAATTCACACGCACACTCAGTAAACATAATAGGACATAATGACAGGTTCAATGACAGATAAGACGATTGTACAGGTATCTAACGATCTAAGACCGCGCGCGTGCAAATGTGCAGGTGGTGAATCGAAACACAATCAAATTGTATAGGTTAACTAATACGTTCAAGTGAAAGGTCGATTTCATTCGTTTTTCCTCGTACATCTTGAAAGGTGGTAATTAGAAGTTGAAATCATCACGTTTGCCATATATTCTCCTTGAAGGGGTTCATCTTGGTCAATATCGAGAAAAGATTAAGATATGAGGCAGAAATCCATCTTTTGATAGTAATCTTAATTTCAAGTTCACAAGATATGAATGATGGTATGTTGCTAATCAGATCATGCAGAAGAACAAGTAATTTGAATTTGCTTTAAAAGCAATGGGCTTTACAACTGCAAATGCTCAAGGTTATTTTATTATTTGAGCTGATGTCAATTTTAATAATGTTTATCAAAGGCAATCCAGTGAACAGAAGATACCAATATACGATACGCAAAAGAAATGTTCATGCAATTGTTATAATAATTCAAATGATTTTAACACCTACCTCCTATTGAGTTTATGTTTAGTAGAACAAGCAAGTCCCATAGAAATCGTCTTACCTTTAGCATGCTTAGTAACGATTAATGCGATGATTGTCAGTACTTTCGTATACATTTTGTCCTAATATATGCTGGTTAATGTACTGAAGATTCACAATGAAAACCCTTCAACAATCTTTCAGAAGCTGACGCGAATCCTAGTATCCTACTAGATATATCTGATGACACGAGTTTTTTTCTCTCCGTCATCTGTTTTTGTCTCAACTATAAACACTAAAGCGTTATATTTTGAGGGGAGGATTGACCGGAGGTGAAACTTTTTTTTCACTCTATCATCTGTAACAATAAGAAAACGCTAAACAATGCACGTAAAATAAAATGTTGAACATTCAAGAGTTAAATAAAGGCAATAGTAGTATACCGCTGTTATCATATATTTTTTTTATATCGATATGTATTGAATTTTAGCTGTTGTTTTTGTCTTAACTATAAACACTAAAGCGTTATATATTGAGGGGAGGATTGACCGCACATAAAACTTATTTGGACATTTTACATTTTGAACCAAGTCAGGATATTTCTTTATTTTAATCCTGGTATCTATGATGAGTTTATTCTAGACAAGGTGGTATTCGGACTTCTTTTGTTTTTGTCTATACTTGTTTTATGTATTGAGTATTTTGGGTTGGTGTGGTCTGTTTTTATATTAATATTCTTTATCAATTAACGATATCCATTCTATGTATATCAGGATCATACTTTTCTTTTTATTTGCCACGTTCTTTTTGTGTTGGATTTTGTTGTTTTGTGCTTGGTTTTTTTTTAATGATTGTGATAAATACATATTTTTTTTTCTTTTTCAATTACTCCATAAACTATAATTGCATGAATATGTTGTTCATAGAAAATGAAGAATGATGAATTAACTAAAACACAACATGGAAAATTAATGTAACAATAGAATCAATATCACAGTAAAAGCATTACATTAACCAATCCTACTTCTTTTTATATTGTTATATGTACAACCAGAGTCTCATGGAGTGGGGTTATGGGACAGCATCAATCGTCCATGTAGCGACATAATACTTAGCAAGTATGTCATACGGATTTTATAGACACCATCAATAATTCTTAAAGAGGATCCTACATTTACCATTCCATAGAAGATATTTCAAAACTGCATATACTTCAGTCACAGTATGTAAAATTAAAAAGTGCCGTTCATATTTCAAATGAGTTGCCTACACTTTTCTAAGAAAAAGAACTAATTTTTAGGATCATTTTACCAAACATTTATAAGTTTTGTCAGCTTATATATACTAGTAAAAAAGTTGAATAATTCGACCTCATTGAATCCGTATTCATGTGACCTGTAAATAACATCTTAGATGGAAATAGGTTACGCATATATTCAGCTATTAAGAATGTCAAAATTGAAAGTGAAGCAAGGATGAACCATTTCGTTGACTGACTCGAGCCATATAAAAAATTTATCATACACAGGTAAAAACGATGAGAAAACATACTTTTAAACTACAATATGAAATCAAACAGACCTAGAAATATCCAATTGCACAGGGTCGCTATCAATTTATAATCATGTTTTAGTTTATATTGGGTTTAAGACCGTCAGCAGTCTTCGGGGGTCATCTCTATGGTTAATTAGATGACGTCTAGACTAAAATTCACATGCAATGTTGATAAATATTATCAAGTTAGTGCATTGTTAATTGTTTATTTTAGATTTTTGTAATTTGGATATACATTTCAGTATATTATGAATCAAATATGAGAATTCAGTCAAATCGATGAACATGAATTTGACAGCTAATGCCCCTTTACAGCTACATATTTCATTTAATTAAGTTTTCGTTGCGCATAACAATCGGTCATCAGTGTATTTTTTAAATGGCTATGGATCTTTTAACTTATCTAATTTAATCTGACTTATCTTTAAACCCCTTTGAAGAGGAACTTCATTTTTATATGTTGAACAGGTACTTTCTTTTTATACAGAGCTGGTACTCACTCCACCTTTGGACATCTTTTGTGCATGCACATATTTATAGTAAACATATGCAAATGTTGAAGACTCAATGTCATAATTTTTTAAATAAAATATATAGATTTTGTACAGTTACCATTATTGAGCCATACGCATTTATTCATTTACGAATTATATTGTCCGGTGTGCTTTACAGAATAGATAATATACAGACACTAAACATAAACAATATGGAAGAATGACAAAAACAAGACAAGAATACAGAAACAGAGCCTCGTATCGTATAACCATAGAAGAGTGTATCTTAAACTTTTATATGCACATCGATATCAAACTTTATGTTGACATGTTTTCGGATTGTTGACTTTGATTGTATGATTGTTGTCCTTAAGTTTGGAGAGTTGTATACCAATCTGTTAAACCTTTCATCATTTAGCCACCTACTGTGTAATCCGTTTGTACCATACATATATGTACATGTGTGTGTTTGTGCGAGTGAGCTAATTTCTCCCCCTGTTAGTCCTACCAAGGTGTTCTTTCCAAGAGAATATATTTCAAATATTTAATTTCTTACTACTTTTCTACAGTTCAGAAACACATTTCATTTTTTGTCTGTATCTATACAACTCGCTTCAACTGGTATTAAAGAACAGTAAAGTAATCTTTATTTTAAGTTTTTGCATGGAAATTGCACATTGCCATGCCAAGCTTATTCCTATAATGAAAGACAATTTCCGTATTGTATAATACCATTGCCCAAGTTCCCGACATTTTGTTTGCTATCGAAATGTAATTACTAGAAATATATTCACATTGGTACTTTTTTAATTTCTTCTTCTTGATCCTACGTTGTTATTTCCATTTGCATGAAGGTATGGATTAGTGGGGGGGGGGGGAGTGTCCTTTTTTTTATATACTCTAATTTTTGGCATATTTTTCTATATTTAATATTTTTATTCTGCTCTTTTATCCATTATTCTCTATTCTGTAAACCCCAACCAGACCGCTCATTATTTTAATGTGTATTTTGTGAACGCAAGTGCTAGTGACAAATTTTTATACGAACAATATTTGTTTTCAGTATCCGTAAAAATGGTACAAAAAAATGTTTGGAACATTAATGGTCATTTTCATCGTCTCCTACAAAATAGTAAGTAAATTATAATACGCTTTAAAAAAAACGTTTATAACATGTTTCGTATTCCCTAAGGAGTTTTAAAAGACACTGTCAGAGGGGAGAAATGGGACCTTAAAGGGTGTTATGAGGACATGCTTTCACTGTTTGTTTAAGTCACTTTATAATATGATTCTTCTAGCTTTTTATGTAGTTTCCCTTCTCAAATTCTCGAGCAATTCGGATTTATATATTTCAGAAAGTACAGAGTCACACTGATAATGGCAAACACATTCATAAATGTCTTATTTTTGTTTTTTTGATATTGTTTAACATATCACAGCGGTATACTACTGTTGCCTTTATTTATTCACCCCTTATTTTATTGATTTTGTATTTACATTGTATCATAGATCGAATTTATTCGTTCAGTGTACATGTATGTTCATTTGTGTTAATATGTCTTTTAATTGAGTTAAGCCATTTCAATTGATATGTTATAGTGTGTCTTTCTATGTTGTGATGTTACACTATTGTTTCAGATAAGGGTGAAGGTTGGTACCTATTCAAACTTTTAACCCGCTGCATTTGTTTGCATCTGTCCTAAGTCAAGAATCTGATGTTCAGTAGTTGTCGTTTGTTGATGTGGTTCATAAGTGTTTCTCGTTTCTCGTTTTTTATATAGATTAGACCGTTGATTTATCCGTTTGAATGGTTTTACACTTGTCATTTTTTCGGGCCCTTTATAGATTGCTGTTCGGTGTGAGCCAATGCTCCATGTTGAAGACCGTACTTTGACCTATAATGGTTTACTTTTACAAATTGTGACTTGCATGGAGAGTTGTCTCATTGGCACTCATACCACATCTTCTTATATCTATGTCATACACATGTAGAATTCTTATCTTTATTACTTAGTTATTGTATGTTATTTGCCTGACATTCAGTGCTAAATGTTTAAACCATATTTTAATCTATAGTTTACCTTTTTAACAATTAATTTTGTAACTACATGCAGGTTATGCAAATTGGTCAAAAAAGGTTGGGAATTTATACTGTCTGCGCTTTTGTATTCTTTTGTTTCGTTTAGTAATGTCCATAGGAAATTTTTATTTTTTACGTAACTAGAAATAATTAAAAAATTGTTTAATTAAAAAAATAGCGGGATGAACAAAAGAAACCTTTCAAATATAGAGTTCATAAGATAAAAGTATTCCCTGTGCAACCCCTCCTTTTGTTCTCTCCATTTTCACCCATTGAATAAGGCTTTTCAGTCTAATTAAAAATAAAACCTTGCTTTCTAACCGATCTAATTAAAAATAAAACCTTGCTTTCTAACCGATCTATTCATGTACAGGACTTGCAACTCTCTTTATTTGAAAAGAACATCTACAGTGCCGTTAAACACATGCATGATGTCTGCTTCGAGTCCCCGCCTGAAAAGAAAGAAAGAGCCCAACTCCAAGATGACATATTTCTGCATCACGTGATCTTTACCACGTGGGGCCAACATTAGAATCAATACTAAATATAGAAAGTGAAACTAAAATTCAAAAAATAAAGTCCGAAGGAATATAAAAGAAAAGAAGATTTTTTGGACGAAGGGTGCCGGAGGTACCTCTCTGTGTTCAAAATATCAATAAAATATTTGCCACTGGACCTTGTCTGTCTTATGGATTCTAACCCTAAGTTTTCCATCTGTTACATGCTAGGAAATCCTCGCTCAAACTCCGGTGGACTTCCTACGGCCGCACCCATTAGTAAATAAAGATTTGATTTCATTCATCAAATAAATTTAAATGCATGTACGTGTCGCTAAGAATACGGCAATGTACAAAATGGTCAATATTAATCATCCGTGTAATTCGCTCTATGGGAATTTTGCAAGTTTTCAACGAAGGCAATTTCTTGGTATTGGAGAAAGAAAGAAATACCATTCACAATTTGTTTAGCGTTTTTTTTTAGTTAGATAATATTTTTAAAATATTGAGTTCATAAGATAAAAATATTCCCTGTGCAACCCCTCCTTTTGCTTCCTCCATTTTCACTCCTTGAATAAGGCTTTTCAATCTAATTAACATTAAAACCTTGCTTTCTAACCGATCTATTCATGTAAAGGACCGGCAACTCTCTTTACTTGAAAAGAAAATCTACAGTGCCGTTATACACATGCATGTTGTGTGCTTGGAGTCCAGCCTGAAAAGAAAGAAATAACCCAAATCCAAGATAATATATTCCTGCATCACTAATTTTTACCACGTAGGGCCAACATTAGAATAAATGCTAAATATAGAAAGTGAAACTACAATTCAAAATATAAAGTCTGAAGGAACATCGAGGAAAAAGAAGTTTTTTTTGGCAAAGGGTCCCGGGGGTACCTCTCTGTGTTCAAAATAAACATTAAATATTTGCCACTGGACCTTGTCTATCTTATGAATTCTAATCCTGAGTTTTCTATCTGTACGTGTCGCTTAGAATACGGCAATGTACCAAATGGTCAATATTAATCATCCGTGTAATTTGCTCTATGCGATGTTTGCAAATATTCAACGGAAACAATTTCTTGGTATTGGAGAAAGGAAGAAATACCATTCACAATTTGTTTAGCGTTTATTTTTAATTAAATAATAATAAAATAACTTGTAAGTATTGAGTTCATAAGATATAGTATTGGAGGAAGGAGAAAGACCATTCACAATTTGTTTAGCGTTTTTTATTTTTTGATTAAATAAAAAAAAAAACCTTCAAATATTGAGTTGATAAGATAAAAATATTCCCTGTGCAACCCCTCCTTTTGCTTCCTCCATTTTCACCCCTTGAATAAGGCTTTTCAATCTAATTAAAATTAAAACCTTGCTTTCTATTCGATCTATTTATGGACAGGTCGGCAACTCTCTTTATTTTAAAAAAAAAACTAAAGTGCCGTTATACACATGCATGTTGTGTGCTTGGAGTCCAGGCTGAAAAGAAAGAAATTAGCCAACTCCAAGATAATAAATTCCTGCATCACTTGATTTTTACCATGTGGGGCCAACATTAGAATAAATACTAAATATTGAAAGTGAAACTACAATTCAAAAAATAAAGTCTGAAGGAACATAAAAGGTGTTTAAAATATACATTAATTATTTGCCACTGGACCTTGTCTGTGTTATGAATTCTAACCCCAAATTGTCTATCTGTTACATGCCAAGAAATCCTCGCTCGAAACTCCGGTGGACTTCCTACGGCACTCATTAGAAGATAAAGATTTGATTTCATTCATCAAATAATTGTTGACATGCATGTACGTGTCTCTTAGAACACGGCAATGTACAAAATGGTCAATATTGATCATCGGTGTAATTTGCTCTTTTGGACGTTTGCAAATTTTCAACGAAGGCAATTTCTTGGTATTGGAGAAAGGAAGAAATACCATTCACAATTTGTTTAGCGTTATTTCTTTAGTTAAATGATAATAAAAAAAAAACTTTAAAATATTGAGTTCATAAGATAAAAATATTCCCTGTGCAACCCCCCCTTTTGCTTCCTCCATTTTCACCTCTTGAATAAGGCTTTTCAATCCAATTAAAATTTAAACCTTGCTTTCTAACCGATCTATTCATGTACAGGACCGGCAACTCTCTTTATTTGAAAAGAAAATCTACAATGTCGTTATACACATGCATGTTGTCTGCTTAGAGTCCCCGCCTGAAAAGAAAGAAATAGCCCAACTCCAAGATAATATATTTCTGCATCACGTGATTTTTACCACGTTGGGCAAACATAAGAATAAATACTGAATATAGAAGGTGAAACTACAATTCTAAATATAAAGTCTGAAGGAACATCGACGAGATAAAAGAAGATTTTTATGGCAAAGGCTGCTGGATGTATCTCTCTGTGTTCAAAATATACATTAAATATTTGCCACTGGACCTTGTCTGTGTTATGAATTCTAACCCTGAGTTTTCTACCTGTTACGGGAGGACGGAAGAAAGACCATTCACAGTTTGTTAAACATTTGGTTTTTTTTTAAATTAAATAAAAGAAAAAAAAAAAATTTCAAATATAGAGTTCATAAGATAAAAATATTCCCTGTGCAACCCCTCCTTTTGCTTCCTCCATTTTCACCCCTTGAACAAGGCTTTTCAATCTAATTAAAATTAAAATCTTGCTTTCTAACCGATCTATTCATGTACAGGAACGGCAACTCTCTTTATTTGAAAAGAATATCTACAGTGTCGTTATACACATGCATGTTGTCTGCTCAGAGTCCCCGCCTGAAAAGAAAGAAATAGCCAACTCCAAGATAATATATTTCTGCATCACGTGCTTTTTACCATGTGGGGCCAACATTAGAATAAATACTGAATATAGAAAGTAAAACTACAATTCAAAAAATAAAGTCAAAAGGAACATAGGTGAAAAAGAAGATTTTTTTTCTGGCAAAGGATGCCGGGAATACCTCTCTGTGTTCAAAATATGCAACAAATATTTGCCACTGGACCTTGTCTGTCTTATGAATTCTAACTATAAGTTTTCTATCTGTTACGAGAGAAAGGAAGAAAGACCATACACAATTTGTTTAACTTTTTTTTTCTAATTAGATAAAAAAAAAAAAAATAAACCTTTCAAATATATAGTTCATAAGATAAAAAAAATTCCCTGTGCAACCCCTCCTTTTGCTTCCTCCATTTTCACCCCTTGACGAAGGCTTTTCAATCTAATTAAAATTAAAACCTTACTTTCTAACCGATCTATTCATGCACAAGACCGGCAACTTTCTTTATTTGAAAAGAAAATCTACAGTGCCGTTATACACATGCATGTTGTCTGATTGGAGTCCCGCCTGAAAAGAAAGAAATAGCCCAACTCCAAGATAATATATTTCTGCATCACGTGATTTCTACAACGTTAGGCCAACATTAGAATAAATACTGAATATAGAAAGTGAAACTACAATTCAAAATATAAAGCCCGAAGGAACGTAGAAAAAAATATTTATTTTTTTTTGGCAAAGGGTGACGGGGGTACCTCTAAGTGTTCAAAATATGCATGAACTATTTGTCACTGGATCTTGTCTGTCTGATGCATTCTTACCCTAAGTTTTCTATCTGTAATATGCCAAGAAATCCTCGCTCAAAACTCCGGTGAACCTTCTACGGCATGAAGATGAAGATTTGATTGCATTCATCAAATAAATTTATGACCTGCATGTACGTGTCGCTTAGAATACAGCAATGTACCAAATGGTCAATATTAATCATCCGTGTAATTTGCTCTATGGGATGTTTGCAAATTTTCAACAGAGGCACTTTGATTACTTTACTTATATCCATGTATTGTTCGACTGATAACCCTCTACTGTTCTGCTGATATCCCTCTATTGTTCTTCTGATAACCCTCTCCTGTTCTGCTGATATCCCTCTATTATTCTTCTGATAACCCTCTATTGTTCTTCTGATAACCCTGTATTGTTCTGCTGATATCCCTCTATTGTTCTTCAGATAACCCTGTATTGTTCTGCTGATATCCCTCTATTGTTCTTCTGATAACCCTGTACTGTTCTGCTGATATCCCTCTATTCTTCTTCTGATAACCCTGTATTGTTCTGCTGATATCCCTCTATTGTTCTTCTGATAACCCTATACTGGTCTGCTGATATCCCTCTATTGTTCTTCTGATAACCCTGTATTGTTCTGCTGATATCCCTCTATTGTTCTTCTGATAACCCTCTACTGTTCTGCTGATATCTCTCTATTGTTCTTCTGATAACCCTGTACTGTTCTGCTGATATCTCTCTATTGTTCTGCTGATATCCCTCTATTGTTCTGCTGATATCCCTCTATTGTTCTTCTGATAACCCTGTACTGTTCTGCTGATATCTCTCTATTGTTCTGCTGATATCCCTTTATTTTTCTGCTGATATCCTTCTACTGTTCTGCTGATATCCCTCTATTGTTCTTCTGATAACCCTGTACTGTTCTGTTGATATCTCTCTATTGTTCTTCTGATAACCCTGTATTGTTCTGCTGATATCCCTTTACTGTTCTGCTGATATCCCTCTATTGTTCTTCTGATAACCCTGTACTGTTCTGCTGATATCCCTCTATTGTTCTTCTGATAACCCTATACTGTTCTGCTGATATCCCCTATTGTTCTTCTGATAACCCTGTATTGTTCTGCTGATATCCCTCTATTGTTCTGCTGATATCCCTCTACTGTTCTGCTGATATCCCTCTATTGTTCTTCTGATAACCCTGTATTGTTCTGCTGATATCCCTCTATTGTTCTTCTGATAACCCTGTACTGTTATGCTGATATCCCTCTATTGTTCTTCTGATAACCCTATACTGTTCTGCTGATTTCCCTCTATTGTTCTTCTGATAACCCTGTACTGTTCTGCTGATATCCCTCTATTGTTCTTCTGATATCCATGTATTGTTCGACTGATAACCCTCTACTGTTCTGCTGATATCCCTCTATTGTTCTTCTGATAACCCTGGACTATTCTGCTGATATCCCTCTATTGTTCTTCTGATAACCCTGTACTGTTCTGCTGATATCCCTCTATTGTTCTTCTGATAACCCTATACTGTTCTGCTGATATCCCTCTATTGTTCTTCTGATAACCCTGTACTGTTCTGCTGATATCCCTCTATTGTTCTTCTGATATCCCTCTATTGTTCTGCTGATATCCCTCTATTGTTCTGCTGATATCCCCCTATTGTTCAGCTGATATCCCTCTATTGTTCTGCTGATATCCCTCTATTGTTCTTCTGATAACCCTATACTGTTCTGCTGATAACCCTGTATTGTTCTGCTGATATCCCTCTATTGTTCTGCTGATATCCCTCTACTGTTCTGCTGATATCCCTCTATTGTTCTTCTGATAACCCTGTATTGTTCTGCTGATATCCCTCCATTATTCTGCTGATATTCCTGTATTTTTCTTCAGATATCCCTGTATTGATCGGCTGATATCCCTCTATTGTTCTGCTGATATTCCACTTTTGTTCTACTTATATCCATCTATTGTTCTACTGATATCCATCTTTTGTTCTGCTGATATCCCTGTATTGTTCGGCTGTTATATCCCTCTATTATTCTACTGATATCCATCTATTGTTCTACTTATATCCATGTCTTGCTCTCCTTATACCCCTGTATTGTTCTGCTGATATCCCTCTATTGTTCTACTGTTATCCCTCTATAGTTCTACTGATATCCCTCTATTGTTCTGCTGTTATTCCTTTTTGTTCTTCTAAAATCCATCTGTTTTTCTACTGATATCGTTGTATTGTTTTGTTAAGATCCCTATGTTGTTCATACCAATCAATACAATATATTATGATTAATACCCGAGGGGAACATCTATTTCATTTACCCAACATATCTATTTTTTAATATATTTTTTGTAGCTACAGACGAAATGCACGCCAAAAGCATTTTATTTTCTGAAACAAAACGTTTATTTACCATTGTTTACCTAATTTATAAGAGACTTTACAAATTTTGCAGTTGCACAGGTTTGTCTAAACTCAAAATAGATTTTCCTGTGTAAACAAAAAAAAAAACAAACCATGTTTGTGGAAAGGTTCTGGTTACCTCTAACATATTTAACATTTTGATTAATCATATCGTGTACTTTGCAGCATAGTATTATATTGATTTTCAATATGAATAAAGAACTTTTATTCATCTTAAACAAGTTTTCATATTATGTAGACGTCATGCGCATTAAAGACTCACAAAAAAATCATAAAAAGAAACTCGGTATGCAGTAAAATTATCAATTTTGATTATTTATTTTGGTGTCATGCTGGTTTCGTATTCTAGTCTTTATACGTAAATAAGAATTGGCATCGATGTGTAACTAGTGTTTACATGTTTTGACATATAATTTCTTTAACACATAAAACGTCAAATTAAGAGATCGTATTGCTTAACTACTGTAAATTCAGAAATTATTGCGTGCATTTATTATTGCAATTTTGTCATTTTAGAATAAAATGCGATTTAAATTTTTGCGGTATTAAAAAAAATCCTGTTTAATTCATATAAAAAATTGAAAAAGCGAGTTTAAATTATTGCGATATCGCAATAATTACTGGATTTACAGTATAATCTTCACGTTTGACCTATTGATCTCACAATCATTCAGTTCTACTTGTTATTACAACACGTAAAGACGACAGGAATAGCCAAATGACAGTGTGCTCTACTTGTATATGTGTTATTAAAACACGTAAAAGTCGACAAGAATAGCCAAATAACAGTGTTCTACTTGTATATGTGTTATAACAACACGTAAAAGTCGATAGAAATAGCCAAATAGCTGCGTTATACTTGTATATGTGTTATTAAAACACGTGAAAGTCGACAGAAATAGCCAAATAACTGCGTTATACTTGTATATGTGTTATTTAAACACGTCAAAATCTACAAGAACAGCCAATTAACAAAATAATATGCGAACGTGTTTTATTGATTATCAAATCTCATAAATATATTGAGAAAATACAAATTCAGGTAAAAATGCTTAAACACCAAAATAAGCGAAACCAGATGCGTCAAAAGGTGAGCATATTCTGTTTTGCAGGCATCAGCTGCAGGTTGTACGTGAAACGAGACACAGACACACCGGTATATGTAACACAATTCTTGATGACGAACGTTAAACCTGTGTTCTATCGATTTCAGTTGTTTTTTCTCACAACTTTCTTTGTAGAAAATTGAGAACATCACAGTTGTCATAGAATCTAGTTTGAAGTCGTCAATTTGTGTCAATATCGAGAAAAATCTGAAGCAAACCATTTACTTTCAGTAGTATACATTCATCTAAAGATTATTGTAATATATGGTGACAGAACATCATCAAATATATCTAAGAGTACAATCGCAGAACTTTTCAAGATTCGTTTACTTATCGTTTCTTTCTTAAGATGGTTCTGTATGAGTTGTGCTTCATATGAGTACCAAGTCGGCCAGTAGTGGTAGACAATTATTACCTATTGGAATACCGACTGTCTACTACAATATTAATCCATAGATACAAACAAATGTTTTGTCATGTCCAACATTTAGATTATATCACCTCGGTGTATTTGTTGTGGGAATTAGTTCGGTTCTTTTAGTCAAACATTTGTTTTCAAGTTTCTTTTTTAATTACACTGTCTTTAAAGTATTGACCAAATATACCAAATAAACCAATAGTAATTATATTTCTATCCGGCATCCCCAAACTGGCATACGTCTCGCAAGGGAAATACAGTACTTGACTAATATTTATGGACTTTTGACGAGGTCAATACTTTATAAATGGACCTGTTCAGATTAAATTGACCGAGGACGAAGTCCGAGTGTCAATATTATCTAGCAGGTCCATATATAACGTAATGACTGAGTAAAAGTCCTTAATTTATATATTTCATATGTAAATAATGTATTAGGCAAATGGCGATCAATGTTTTTACTGTGTATTTTTAAATTGTATTTTGCAAGAATTTTTACAGTCATGCATGTTATTGTTAATATCAATATTCTTTGAACAACTTCATAGCTTGGTGCGTTAGCTTTCTTGTATTCCTAACGTCTGCATTTAGAATAAAATTCTTGGTATATCCTTCTGGTTATAAACTTGCATTTTTTTTTTCGTCAGCTGCGGCGCTTCTTACATGGTTGTTATGTGTGACGTCATGACGTCATAAATCTAAATTTAGCCAGATTTTTTTATATTGACCGTCAATATACATATAAATAGAAACATAGCGTCAATATACTTAAAAACAGAAACAAGGCTTCGGATACATAAAATAACGTTTGAAACACGTGATCGTAATATCCAATGAAAACAGATGAATGCTACAACATATGTAATATATGCTCAAAAGAAGCCATAGAAAATAAGACGAAATCAACAGCAGTCTAAAAAACACAACACAGAAACATTTAGACTGAAGTCTGCTAAATACATCTTAACGGTGTTAAATCAAATTGTTCTTGAAAGGTTGACAATTTAAACTAAAAATGCATAAGATACTCGAAATGTTACTCTTGTCTATATTAATCGATCAATAATAATGATAATCAAGCCTAAATGCTCATTTAACAATGATCATTGTTGAAAGCCGTACGGTGACCGATAGCTTTCAATTTTTGTGTCATTTTGTCTCTTGTGAAGAGTTGTCTCATTGACAATCATATTACATCTTCTTTTTTAGATAAACAACAGATAAAGAGGAACTTATCGGTTGATGATTGATATGCCACAGAGTTTTCAGATGTAATAGGAATCATGGATGGCAAGAAAGGAAAGAATTATACAAATAATGTTCCGTTCTATGAATAGATCATAGTTTATTTAATTTAACTCATAATGTCCGACAGATGGCAGACGTAATCAGTGATGATGTCTTCTTTTATGACATGGTTTTGTAGGTTGAGTTGTTGCCTCGGTGGTTGACTCAGTTGTCGCCTCAGTTGTTGGCTCAGTTGTTGGTTCTGTTGTTATTGCTATGGTAGCTGGTGAACACCCTTCTGGTAGAGTGTCATTCGCGCCACAATTATAATCATCTGAACAATATGACACCGTACCACACGGAAGTGAAGCTGGGTTCGTAGCTACAGCTTTAAATAAAAAAAACATTAAGCAAAAAAACGACTATACAACCTGTAGAAATATACCGTTTAAAACTATGATTGAAAATGTCTAAGTTTGGCAATCAGAAAAATCAGCGACGTTTTTCACTAATTTTAAATTTAGCTTCACATCGCGGAGTCTATATATGAAGTGTAATGAAGTTCAAAAATTGTGTGGTTTAAATCAGTTATAAATGATGAAAACGATAGAATTTTACATGCCCGTCTACTCCAAGATTATAGGGAACCAGCCATCGGTATGTTGCAAGCAGGAATGTCACAAACTGCAGTTGTAAACCAAATTCATTTCTCCACGATGACAATTTATAGGCTTGTGGTTCGTCTGGAACACCATCCAATCGCCAGGGTCCAAAAAGACCTCGAGCAACGTCATCAGGTCAGGATAGGCAAATTTGTCTTAGGCACCTGCGCAATCGCTTCTTGACTTCAGTAGCCACAACAAGGCCCGGAAAAGCCAACTATATGATTTCATACCAAACTGTCCGACATTGCATGCGTCAAAGTGTCCGTCGAGCACGTCGTCCATTGAAGCAAGCCATACTGAAACGACGTCGCAGAATTTTCAAGCTTCAATTGTTTCTTTATCATTATATAGGTTGATTCTTGAAATAAATTTGCATTCCTTTCAAATAATATAGTTACATTATAATCATATGACATAGTGTAATGTTTTATACTGACGCAACACACATTTTGTTGATTTTATTTAACCAAATCATGATTGATTCTTAAATAACTACCATTCATGCTTACCATACTTCTTTCTATATAGAAAAATTTCAATATCTGTCTTACCTGAGGTTATTAAACATACCAGATTATTGAAGTTGCTAAAATTTCTTAAAGCCAAATTTGAAACCCATGAAAGATTTTTTTAATGTTTTGTTTTTCATGAAAATATTTTCTTTAATCCATACCCACACCTAAATCAGTAAAAAATGTTGCATCTCCATATTGCCGACACTGAGTAGAAGAATCTGAATCGGACCATCATAAGATTGCAGGCTGGAAAACGTGAACGTGCTGTAATCAGACAATTTGATGTCAGAAACTCGTCTTACTGTTTTTCCAACAACGATACAATTCAGGTAGACGGAATTTATTGATGACCATCAATGACCAGACCAATATGTAGTCACAATGTCATTTGCAAGACATGTTTACGGATGCAACTTCAACTGCTAATCATATCGCCAAATGAAATGGCAGACAGATTCAGGCCAAAATATGTTTCCCATAAACTCAAATGCCAAAGAATCGACTACAGAAAAACATATCAAGCCCTGAAGTTTAAACCGCAGTTTTGCCAAAACACACTGTAATGGATGGGACAAAGGCAAAATCAGAAAGTACAAAACGGAACCCAAAACCTCCTAAACCGAATTGGTTTACCTTTATGACAATCATTTTGGCTTCAAAATTTGAAAAACGGCAAGATAGGAGTTTTGTGTAAAAAAACAGACAGGATGAGCAATTTTGCAAACTAAAAAAGGCAGGATGACAATTTATGTAAAAAAAAAGTCAGGATAAACTAACAAAAGAAAGGCAGGACCGAATAGAGTGAAACATAAAAAAGGCAGATGTCAGAGATTACATCTAAAAAAATGCAGGACAACATTTTTCATCCTAACACCTAGCTAAACCTCTCACTTGTATGACTGTCGCATTAAATTCCATTGTATAAACAACAATGTGTGAACACAACAAACAGACATGATAGGTAAACATGTCAAAATTAGGGGTACAGCAGTCAACATTGTTTTATAATCTTAATCATTATAAAAACAAACAAATATGTCAAGAAAGAAAAACAAAAAGGTATATAGACAAAGCACATTAGCAAAAACGAAAGACAAGAATAAAAACAAATTACAATATCACAATAACACAATGACGGGATGTATAAGTACCGAGCCACGTCAAATGGATGTTACCAAACAAATGAAAGAACACTATATCACGTAACTAAGTTGATAAACAACGTCAGTACCTAGCATATATAACCCAAGACCATCGTGTATTAGTTGTAAAGTTGATACGGAATATTTATAAACAAGTTCTTGGTATCTTCTGATGAACACTTTTTTAGAAAAATAAAAGAGACGTTCTTTGACATAGCCCTGGTTCATCAACATTCTGCTCAGACACTGGTGACATTTAAAAATTCTGGGTAGCAACTGTAAGCTATTGAATGCCGATTGAAATGTGAAATGTATATCTCATATGCAGGTGAAGTTGGTATATTGCTACTAAGGTTGGGGAATTGATAACTTCAAAATTAAAATCGTCTCGTCTGTCGAAAATTCTGGTACTGAGATAAACGCTTATATCAAATTAGATTTATATGTAAAAATAAATGAGGCAGAGGAAACCGTGTCTGTTGTTTCTTTAACTTCTAGTTCTGAATGATATATTAATGAAACCAAATCAGAAAATTTTGAATTGATAATGGAAAGAACATCATCAATATATTTGAATGTAAGTGACATTTTGTCAAAGTACTTGTTAGACTTTTTATAATAATGATTATTTTATATAAAGGCAGCAGGATTATACCGCTGTTCAAAAGTTATATATCGATTGAGCGAAAACATATCCGTTTACAAACCAAAACCGAGGAAAACACACAAACTGTAAGAGGAAAATAACGGAACAACAGAAACACTGAACAGCTACAAAACAAACGTCAACATACATAGAAAAGGACTATTTGATAACATCTGACATAATTCAGAGTAGTTGTGCACACATGGCAGGTGATCAAGCCCAGAGCAGTTGTGCACACATGGCAAGATAATCAAATCCAGAGTAGTTGTGCACACATGGCAAGATAATCAAATCCAGAGTAGTTGTGCACACATGGCAAGATAATCCAATCCAGAGTAGTTGTGCACATATGCATGGCAAGATATTAAAATTCAGAGTAGTTGTGCGCACATGGCAAGATATTCAAATCCCGAATTGTTGTGCACTCATGCCGCAAGATAATCAAATCCAGAGTAGTTGTGCACTCATGCCGCGAGATAATCAAATCCAGAGTAGTTGTGCACACATGGCAAGATAATCGCATCCAGAGTAGTTGTGCACACATGGCAAAATAATCAAATCCAGAGTAGTTGTGTACTCATGCCGCAAGATAATCAAATCCAGAGTAGTTGTGCACTTATGCCGCAAGATAATCAAATCCAGAGTAGTTGTGCACATATGCATGGCAAGATATTAAAATTCAGAGTAGTTGTGCGCACATGGCAAGATATTCAAATCCCGAATAGTTGTGCACTCATGGCAAGATAATCAAATCCAGAGTAGTTGTGCACTCAAGCCGCAAGATAATCAAATGCAGAGTAGTTGTGCACACATGGCAAGATAATCAAATCCAGAGTAGTTGTGTACTCATGCCGCAAGATAATCAAATCCAGAGTAGTTGTGCACTTATGCCGCAAGATAATCAAATCCAGAGTAGTTGTGCACTCATGCCGCAAGATAATCAAATCCAGAGTAGTTGTGCAGTCATGCCGCAAGATGATCAAATCCAGAGTAGTTGTGCACTCATGGCAACATAATCAATATATTCCTTATGACTCAGTTTTCAATAAATTACATCTGTATATTTCCTTTGTTTTCCTCTTATAGTTGATGTGTTTCCCTCGGTTTTAGTTTATAACCCAGATTTGATGTCTTTGAACACCGGTATGTAAGGGCAACAGTAGTATCACCTCACCTTACCTATCCTCTTCATGCTGGTCGGCATTTAAGGCCCTGATACATTTTTTTCCATTTCCCACGGTCTTTAGCTGCTGTTCTTGCTGTAGCCCAGCTGTTTCATCCGAGTGATGTTCGTTCTATCTCTACAGTCCGTCTCCAGGTGGTTTTGGGACGTCCAACTTTCCTTTTTCCCTCTGGTTTCCATGTCAGTGCAACTGAACATATACTGTTGGTATCCATCCTTAGTACATGGCCAATCCATCTCCAACGCCGTTCTAGTATGTCATCACTTAGCTTCTTTGTTCCAGCTCGTATGTGGAGGTTTTCGTTTGATAAAGTATTGGGCCATCTTATTTTCAGTATTTGTCTCAGACATCTATTTTGGAAGGTGTTCAATTTCTTTTTGTCTTGTTTAGTTGTTTTCCAGGTTTTACATCCATACAGTAGGACTGATATGACTAAGCTGTTAAGTAACCTGGCTTTTGTTTTAAATGACAGTACTGATGATCTCTATATTTGTCTTAACCTGTTGAATTGGTCTTTAGCTTTCTTGAACCTGTTGTCCATGTCATTGTCACAGCCTCCTTTTGTTGTAACTATTCCTCTTAGGTAAGTGAAGGTATCGACATCCTCTAGGTCTTTCTCGTTTAACTTCACCGGGTTGTTATCTGTGGTGTTCATCCGCATTACTTTTGTTTTAGATGTGTTTATCTTTAGTCCTATTTTGCTGGCAAGTTTACTTGTTTTCAGCTGTATATGTTGGAATTTGGAAGACAGTAGTGCTAGGTCGTCAGCAAAGGTCTTCTAGTTTGGTGGTAAATTTCCATTTAATTCCTGTTTCATGATCTTTAATTGTTTGCTTCATGACATGGTCAATGGCTAACAGAAATAAAAAGCCAGACATCACACATCCTTGTTTTACTCCTGGTTTTACTTTGTACCATTCCGACTGTATTCCTTCGTCTATGACTGCACACTCAAATGAATCGTAAAAGAGTTTTATAACTGTGATGAGTTTGTCTGGGATTTGGTAAGCTTTTAAGATGGACCATGAGCTTTCCTTGTGGATGGAATCGAACGCCTTTTCAAAGTATATAAAGGTGATGTATAAAGGAGAATTCAATTCAGAACATTGTTCTATGATGTTTCTTTAAGTGAAGAGTTGTTCGGTAGTGCTTTCCCCCCTTCTGAAGCCAGCTTGGTCTTGTCTTAGCTCTTCATCTATTCCTTCCTGTATTTTTTGGATGATGTTTTTTGTGAATACCTTACTTGGCACAGAAAGTAGTGTTATGCCCTGTAGTTATCGAAACATGTTCGATCTCCTTTCTTTACTAATTTAACAATAAGAACTTTACTTCACTCCTTTGGTATTTTCTCTCTAATCCATATCATATTGTAAAGCCTAAGCAAATATTTAGTGGTTGTTATTGTATCTGCTTTTAGTATCTCAGCTGTTATGCCATCTATGCCTCCCATTTTTCAATCTTTTCAAGGCTTCTGTAATTTCCTCTTTCCTGATTGGACCGGTATTTATCTCAGTTTCTTCGATTTCATAGTTTAAATTGATGTCAAATGGTATTTCTGGTTCAGGTCTGTTCAAGAAAGTGTTCTTTCCATCTTTTAAGTTTTTCGTCATGGTTAGATAGTAGATTTCCAGACTTGTCTTTGATGACTTGAGGTGGTTTCTGTTTTCTACTGTTTTACAGTAATATACCGCTGTTCAAAAGTCATAAATCGATTGAGAGAAAACAAATCCGGGTTATAAACTAAAACCGAGGGAAACACATCAACTATAAGAGGATAACAACGAAACAAGAGAAACACTGAAGTGCAACAAAAACAAACGACAATGCAACATACATAGAAACGAACTATTTGATAACAACTGCCATTTTGCCACAGTATACTACTGTTGCCTTTATTTACAACGATGATCATTGATATTGATACATTTTATGGTTACTGTAACGTAAAATAAATTTATAGAATTCTACATATTCTACTTTATGAAGAATTTTGTATTTAAACGGACTTACAAAATGCCCATGAGAGTAAACACGAAAAATGTTTAAGCTTATAAGCGGAGGTTCCAAACACGCAAACAACCTACACAATCTTTACAACTGTTTCAGCTCATTTCATGTTCAGGGTATGACTAAAAATTTTTTAGATGGTATATATTCTTTTAAAAAAGAACTATACCAAACAAAAAATACACAGTGTCAATTTTGCAAATTTTGCGACCACCAGCAACCTGCATTGAGTATGTGCTATGAAATGCTAGGTAGACTTTCTGTTTTGGAGTTTGTGTTGTTCAGTGGCTGTTACTAATATGAAAACAACTGAAGATAAGCTCCATGTTTCAAACAACAATTTTAAATTTCGTCATTTGCATTACAATTAGAAGATATCGTTTTGCTTCAATCTTGAATTGAATAGGAACAAAAAAATTATTCCAGATTGCCATTTCATAACAACTTCTTCAGTATTGAAACGAATTTGAATAACGTTTTATCTGTTTAAAAGACTTGTTTTGTGCAGTCAGGTGTTGCTGTGACAGTAGTTTGACAAACCATCAACAAATTGGAGGCAAACAATTCATTGGTTGAAGTAATAATTATCAGATAACAGAAAGTAAAACGTGCCGTTTTGTTATCTTTGAAAGCAAAGGATTTACACAGGATTAGTATTTATGTCAGATTGTAAATTTTTATACAGAGCATAATCGTAGACCTAAAACACTACTAGACATAAATTATTGTTTAATTTGTAATTTTACCGTGTAAATTCAAATGGCGGATGATAATGCGTTACTTTGTCGACACATGCGGTATTTTTACTTTTGGAGATCATGCGATCTCCTTAGTTTGTTTTTGAATCTTACCTAGATTTACCATCTTATTTGATATATGAGATTTGATAAACTATTGTATAACAATAGAACGGGCAAGGTTGTTTTTTATGAACCTCGTCGTTAACGCTGTAGTCTTTACATAAAAATTATACATCTTTTCAACTTTCTTGGACACGAATTGATTGGCTTCCACATTGACTAAGCTCTATGACTAGACCTTCTTCTAAAAAGAGATAAAAGCTCCTAATAAAGAACAATAAAA
This sequence comes from Mytilus californianus, assembly GCF_021869535.1. Classification (NCBI taxonomy): domain Eukaryota; kingdom Metazoa; phylum Mollusca; class Bivalvia; order Mytilida; family Mytilidae; genus Mytilus; species Mytilus californianus. The sequence continues at coordinate 3,387,827 of NW_026262723.1, forward strand.
AGAGACAACATGAGTAAACAGATGAAAAGACCAAAAAAAAAAGATTAAATGATTAATTTATTCCAGACATGGCAGTTTAATAGGCATTGACGTTACAACAAAGTTGCAATGGGTAAAATGAAGTGATGATGGTCATGTTGAACATTTGAAGTGCAATTGTCTTCGTTGTTTATAAGTGTCCTATCCCTTTCGCTTATTCGTGATTGTCTGTATGAAGCGTGATTGTTTTATATAGATTAGACCGTTGGTTTTCCTGTTTGAATTTGTTTTTCACTACTCATTGTTGGGTCCTTCATAGCCTGCTGTTCGGAGTGAACCATGGCTCCGTGTTGAAGGCCGTACTTTGACCTACTATTGTTTACTTTTTACACATTTTGACTTGGATGGAGAGTTGTCTCATTGGCACTCAAACACATCTACTTATTACTATGAAAACATTGACTACAAATTTATGAATTCCATCGACGTTCTGCGTAAACACTAAAGCACTTCAGCGTAGCTATCAAAAACGTAGTGTCACAATGCAACCACCGCACTTCGGTGTGATCAAAAACGCACTTCTACGTCAAACCATCGCACTTCAGTGTGATCATCGCGGTTCAGAGTCCTACATGTATATTTGTAAATTTGTTTGAATATATTAGTCAGTTGTGTTGTTTGTCTCTGATGTATTTTTACACAGTTTCAGCTGCTGGATCCCAAATGTTTGTCACATTAACCACGTTAACCTATTATAAAATTGAGAATGGAAATTTGGAATGTGTCAAAAAGACAACAACCCGACCAAAGAGCAGAAAACAGCCGGAAGCCACGACTGGGTCTTCAATACAGCGAGAAACACTCTTACCCGGAAGCGTGCTTCAGCTGCCCCCTAAACAAAAATGTGTAATAGTTTAATGATAATGGACGTCATACTAAACTCCAAAATATATAAATGAAATAAAATTAAAAATCATACAAGACTAACAAAGGCCAGAGGCTCCTGACTTGGGATAGGCGCAAAAATGCGGCGGGGTTAAACATGTTTTTTGAGATCCCAACTCTCCCCTTATACCTCTAGCCAATATGTCTGTTTGGATTGCAACCCAAGTTCGACAATATAATGGAACCATAAACACCTGTCATGCAAGTGGAAGGTTTCACTACCTATAAAACCATTTTCTTCGCAAAATGCCTGTAATAACTTTTTGTCTATTCGTTACATTGTATGTTTGATAAAGACTAACATTTGATTTTCTCATTTTAGATGGACTTCACCTTTTTGATTTGACCATGGAATTTGGTGTTTTTGTCGAACATCTTGACGAACCGGCTATAAATCGTTCTCTATGAGGAAATGTGAATTTTAAAAGTACTCAAAATATCCTAATTGTCAACTACTGGATCAGGAAATGTTAACCCTTTCTCAGTTCCCCTTGATCTTCTTTTTTTTCTTTTTTTTTGGAAAGTCAAAACGGGAGCTGCTTCATATATATAAAAGCATACACAAAAATGTCGATTAGAAAGGGTCAATCATAAACTATATAATTGTCAATCGGGTGCATTTTCACTGAGATAGTATATCAATACTAGTAGATAGCTCTATCGATGTCAAAATTTCATGTATTGTTCATTGTAGATGCCTCATTATGTGAATTACGTGTCTATCATAAAGCTGTGGTAAATGTTGCAAAATGTGATCGTATAATTTATTGAACTCGAAATATTGACAGATCATTTATATCTAAATGGTTGGATAACATTTTGTATTTGCGTTGGTTTCTCTGAAGGTCGAAAAATTGTCATTAGCAAAATTACTGTACGATTTTTGTTTTACTTTTTTCGATTTTTATTGACGAATTTGATCAACAGTACTTTCGTTATTTTAAACTTCGTAAATGATGAAAAACAAGCGTTAACGAAATTTCATTTCTTTCTCAACATGCCTAGATCAATATTCGAGAAATGACACTTTATTACAGTAGAACATTTAAAAATGAAATAATTGTTAACTTTCTCATCTTGAAGACATTACGATATGGGCTTCTATTTGCGCATAGCGCACATTTTGAATAGCACTGACACTTTTAGTGAGCTTTCACTTATGCATGTTATTTGAGAGAATATAGTATGAAGTGCATACGTTTTCCTCCATTTGAAAAAATACCTGTTTTACTGCACATTCTATCTTCTAAAACAAACATAATGCTGAAACAGGTAACATCTGCCTGATATGTTTATATTAACTGGTATTTAAAGTACCCTATCATAGACATATTGCTGTAAATTGTACTTTTCTCCGTAAACAGGAAGTTCGGTGTTCAACAGCACGTGTCAGACATTTTATCAAATTCGATATACGGACAGAAAATTTATATTTACAAATGATAGGATCACATATTGTATCTGTCGTTGATTTCCTTGAAGATCGACAATTTGTTATCAAGTAATTTATTGTAGGGTATTTTGTTAACTTTTTAAAGTTTGTTGACAAATTTGATAAAAATACTGTCGTCATTTTGAAAATCCTTTCGTAAATGGTGAAAATGACAAGCGCTGACAAATTTATATATGATACATATAAATATATTACATAAGGTTTCATTTTTCTTGTTTCTCATTGGTTTATTTAGTCACGTGTTTTCCAAATTATATTCGGTATCTTATTCACTTTTTTGACATATTGACTCGACGTTACTATGTTTAGAAATGAAATTGACTTACACTTTTTACATAATTATGTAATATATGAATTAAGGAATTTCACTCAGTCAATATGTTATATATGGACCTGTTAAATTATACTGAATCTTAGACTTCGTCCTCGGTCTTTATAATCCAAACAGGTAGTATAAAGGCAACACTAGTATATCAATGTTCAAAAGTCATAAATCGATTGATTGAAAACAAATCCGGATTAGAAACACAAACCGAGGGAACCACATCAACTATAAAGGGTAATACAACAGAACAACAGAAACACTGAAGTGCAACACAAACAAAAGCCAACATACATAGAAACGAACTTTTGATAACAACTGCCATATTCCTAACTTGGTACAGGACATTTTAAGAAAAAATTGTGGGTTGAACCTGGTTTTTTGGCTAGCCAAACCTCCCGTACCGCGTTCATATGGCAATGTTAAAAAATATCGCTAAAATGACAAAACTACGTGACAGAAATACAGCACAAACAAACGCAAGAACACTCGACACAGAGAAACACACAAATAAATGTTATGAATTAGTCGTTACAACATGTAAACCGCAGAATGACAACGAATATCTTTCATTAACGAATGTTTATATTGTAAATTTTCATTATCTTATCACAATTGTTTTCACCAGCAACAAATATGTAAACAAATTTGTTAACTCCGTTTTTGTTTTTATGCTTAAAATAATTGTTGCAAAATCTAGAAGGCTTTTTCAAGTTATAGATTGTGGTACCGTGAGTAAATCAAGATAAGTTAAATTTGCAATATCACTTTTCGGTAATAGTTTTTACACTCGGGAATACTATCAATTTATTTTTGGTGGATCACTTTCTCCTTATTTGATAATAATAGTCTGTGTCTCTAAATCTAATTTCAATACCTAAGGTATACTTATAGCTGTACAATGCAATGTGAATGCAACCTGAATATAAATCTCTGAAACCGAAAACTATACCATAGCTATCTATGGTATAATTTTCAAAATTTTACTTGCAGAACAGAAAAAGAAAAAAAGGACGAAAGAAAGCAAAACTTGCCCGCAGTCGGTTGAATTTTTAGAGTTAGGAACAACAGAATCAGCTTAGGGCCACTTAGCTAAACTGCTCGCTTTGTACCAGCCGATATTAACGAATGCTGGTTAAATTTTTTTAAAAATCGTTTTTCGTTCCGCAAGCAGTTTATATGTTAAAGTATTTATTTCTCGTCAAATCAAAAGTGAATGTGTTACAACGTTCATGAATATTCAATTTTAATTGCTCTGGTTATATGACAGTATACTTCCTCCTAATAAACAACTTCTGTTGTACATTTGCATGTAATATTGATTACCTGTGAACAGTTTTATCACATAAGTTTGTTTTAAAGTACATCATATTCTCCTCGCATTCTATTCATTTCTATTTCAATTTTCTTTAATTTTTCACAGCCACTTTGGGCATCGACTCTAACTTTTTTCCAAGGGCTCCATATCCCATGAAAGTGCCTTAGTTTGTAATATTTCTAGATAATCTTTTAAAATTGCTTATAGCTCACCTATTTATACATACTATTTTATGTATCCCTAAACAAAGCACAAACTTCGAATTTGATAATTGAATATTACTGAATTTTGTCATTTAATCGAGTTTGTGCATGACATTTGAGTCTTGATATGACTTTAGAATTCAATTATTGCATGAAGGGTTATTCAATCAAAGCAAAAGTTGATTAACTTATTGATGAACATTGATTTACTACACAATATTATAAATGTGACGAGTGCTCTGTTTTCGAGACCGATGTGGGACTTTGGTGCCGTTCCTTTGCTTTTTGTTTTGTTAAATGGCTGTAGGGAATTTATTACTTGCAGAAATGCGCATTCTTTTCAATTGCCAAGTAACTGTAGATAGGGAAAATTTTACATTTTGTTTTTTTTTTATAAATTAAAAGTATATAACTAATTTGAAGCAGTGGTTTGAAAACGTTCAAATCTTCTTTACATGTCTAATATACGAACTAAATGTATCTGAAAATATGTTACAGTTATTTCCCTTACGATGGTTTAATCCTCGGTTATTAAGCCATAGGTCACCAATCGGATTTCTCAGATCCCTTTTTCAGACTACTAAAACATACTATGTTATAGTATTCTCAAACTAAAACAATAAAAAAGAAATATAAAATATCTGCATATATATGTGAGGTCATATGGCATAGGACTATATTGTTTTGATAATAAGAAAAGAGGGACTAGTACTGTTATTGTAATATCGTATAGATAAGATTTACAAAATAAAAAAAAGGAAAAAGAGGTTTCCCGGTCGCAAGCGCCTGTGTGATCACCGAGCTTTTTTCAAGGAACAATTGTGCAAAATTATCAAATATTTTAGCGAAAAGAAAGCTCAATGATAAAAATGTTGAAAATGGAATGAAATATTATGCTTATTGTGTGCATCAAGAAATAAAGATAAAAAAGGGGTCAACGTACGCGTTGTATAAAATTGAGAATGGAAATGGGGAATGTGTCAAAGAGACAACAACCCGACCATAGAGCAGACAACAGCCGAAGGCCACCAATGGGTCTTCAATGCAGCGAGAAACTCCCGCACCCGGAGGCGTCCTTCAGCTGGCCCCTAAACAAATATGTATACTAGTTCAGTGATAATGGACGTCATACTAAACTCCAAATTATACACAGGAAACTAAAATTAAAAATGATACAAGACTAACAAAGGCCAGAGGCTCCTGACTTGGGACAGGCGCAAAAATGCGGCGGGGTTAAACATTTTTTTTGAGATCTCAACCCTCCCCCTATACCTCTAGCCAATGTAGAAAAAACAAACGCACAACAGTACGCACAGTAAAACTCAGTATAAGAGAAGTCCGAGTCCAATGTCAGAATAGGAAGCAAAAGAAAATAAACAAAATGACAATAATACATAAATAACAACAGACTACTAGCAGTTACTGACATGCCAGCTCCAGACCTCAATTAAACTGGTTGAAAGATTATGTCTTCATCATATAAATATCAGACACAATCCCTTCTATTCGGGGTTTAGTATTTTACCGTCATAAAATATATGAGAAGAACATAACCCGTGTCATGCCAACAACTGGTTTTAGAATAAATGTGTTTAATTCCGATGCAAAGACCCTATAAGTGAATCAATATTAAAGCCACAATATGCAATCTTTAATGACCTGGCAACAGTATCGTAACTATATCCCTTCTTAATAAGTCTGTATAAAGGTTTTGTTAACTTTTGAGGTGAATACTGACATTTTTGTGCTTTGTAAAGAATATTACCATAAAAGATTGGATGTGAAACACCCGAACGTATAAGATGTCTGCATGTTGAGTTATATTTACGAATGATGTCCTTAAACAGATGATAAAATTTAGTAAATGTTTTGACTAGTTTATGATATCGAAAACCGTGGTGTAATAATTTTTCAGTAATACATAAATTTCTCTCGCTAAAACCTAATACGTTGTTACATACACGAGCGAATCGTACAAGTTGAGATATATAAACACCATAAGATGGTGACAAGGGAACGTCACCATCTAAAAATGGATAATTAACGATGGGAAATGAAAAATCATCTCTTTTATCATAATTTTTTTGTATTAAGCTTCCCGTTAATATAGATATCAAGATCGAGGAAACTGACAGACAGTGGTCATTGTTAGTATTAGCTTTATTTAAAGTAAGTTCAACAGGATAAATTTCTTTAGTATACATACTGAAGTCGTCATTATTGAGAGCCAATATATCATCCAAATATCTAAAAGTATTGTTAAATTTTTGTATCAGATGTTGTTTCGATGGGTCTTTGCTGATTTTTTTAATTATGGCTACATAAGAAATAGTTCCTTAATGAAAATAAATATTCGTTGAGTTATTTCCCCTGATATAATAGTTTTTAAATATTTAATCAATCAAAACAATTCATTTTTTATTCATAAACAAATGATATTACAAAAGAGAAAGAAATGATATAACAAAAGAGACAAAATCATAATGAGATTCCATTTAAATTGAAAATCTCGCAACTAAGTTCCATTTCAGCATCTAGTTTGCTTTTTTAGTTAAAATCTGGACAGAATATTTACAGCACAGCTATAATTAGCGATTAAAAGTCATTTAGACTCACACAAAAGCCGTTAAAAGAAAAGAACAGAAATGAAGTAACCGAATGTTCATATAATGATTATTTTATCACAGGTGGTAACCTCGTCATACCGAGGAGCGTTTAGTACAGTGATTTTGTCATAGTTTGGTTAAGTTAGACATGACTGTGTTAAATGTTTTTGATGACAAACAATGCCAAAACATAAACATTCGAATATTTTGTTAAAGGAACTTCTGACCATAAATTCAAGCTGGTAATATATAAGTATCTTTGTTTATAGCTAATATGTTTGAACATCAAAATTTGTATAATATAGTTAATAATTTGACACAAAATAAAGCTTGCGTATGTCAAAATTTAAAATTTGTGATTCGTTTCTAATGCATAAAGGAAAGTGGTTTGCTTACTGTCTGTTACACACATATTTCGTTATGATATAAAACTGCCGTCAATTATTCCAAAAAAAAGCTACTCTTGCACACAATTTAAATTCGGTGTTTTGGTTTGGTTCAGTCGTGTCATGGTTTATTTCATGTTCGTTATGGTTCAGTTATGTGATTATTGTCGTGTATGAAGGAAGAGTAACGATCAAAATAAACAGACATTATACAGCTATTGAAGAATTTTTTTTACAAAATCGTTTTATTTAGAATACAAAAAGACATATGAACGCACATACAATGTAGTATTATATAATAAGTACATGCGGTTTGATTGCCAATGAGATAATTATCCATTCGAGACAAAAATGACGTAGATGTTAGCAACTATATGTCGTCGTATGGCAGAATGACAACGAACATCTTTCATTAACGAATGTTTATATTGTAAATTTGCATTATCTTATCACAATTGTTTTCACCAGCAACAAATATGTAAACAAATTTGTTAACTCCGTTTTTGTTTTTATGCTTATGAAAATTGATGCAAAATCTAGAAGGCTTTTTCAAGTTATAGAATACAAAATCCATACCTCTTAGCAATCTATAAAAGGCTCCGACAAAATTAAATGTAAAAACAAATTAAATGAGAAAACCAACTTATACAATATTTCAAACACATAATCATTTTTATTCGTTCGTAATAATAATTCATAAAAATGGACATTAGATCGGCTTCATTCTAATTCGAAATTGTGATCGTTCATATATATAAATTCGAAACTTCGTGAGTACTTTTTTATTTTAATTTCACTTATAGTTTATAAAACAAATAAGTTTTAATTGTTGTCATTGTCACGCGTTACTATTTTGTTTCGTGGATGGTTGAAGACTTTAATTTAATATCGTTTAATTAGTTTTGTAGTTGGGTTACTATACCATGGGCGTAAAACCCCAACATCTCCTTTAATTCATCATAGACTGGTTCAAAATAAAACAACAGATGTATAGTTTGATAGAAAAAAATCTTAAACAAAAATTACTTTTTGACTAGCTGATATTGCAATTTTATGTAGATGTCTTTAACTGTTTTTTGCCGCTCATGATATCTTCGACAGAGTCCATCATGGACATACGGAGAAAATATTCTATGTGAAACAGAAGCAGCGCTTTCTGATTTTGTAATTATTACATCAAAAGCTAGTTCAAAAGAGCAGTGACTATTTAAATTATATCGCAGGAAAAAGTAAAATAACAAAAATACCGAACTCCGAGGAAAATTCTACACGGAAAGTCCCTTAGCAAATGGCAAAATCGAAAGCTAAAACACATCAAACGAATGGATAACAACTGTCATATTCCTGACTAGGTACAGGCAGCTTCTTATATAGAAAATGGTAGATTAAATCTGGTGTTATAGCCAGCTAAGCCTCTCACTTGTATGACAGTTGCATAAAATTCTTTTATATTGACAATCATTTGTGAACAAAACAAACAGACATAATAGGTAAAAATGTCAAAAAAGAGGTACAGCAGTCAACATTGTGTTATTTCTTAGTCAGAGGCTGGACGTCTGGAATGCGGTCCAACGATTTACAGAAAAGAACCGAAAAGAACCGAAAAGGACCAAAAAGAACGGAAAAGGACCGAAAAGAACCGAAAAGAGCATACACATATTTATGATTTATTATTAATAAAGTTAAAACAATATATACACGGATTTTTTATATTGTTAACAATTCTTCGTAATAAATGAATGCATAATTCAAATTTAGATTGTACATTTATAGGGATATGTGAGCTTACAAAAAAGAAACAATATAACTTGTTTTTTTAGTAATATTTTTTTAATATATGTATGCCTAATTATCAAATGGTATATCTAATGCCGACGATAGTGCCGTGTTTGAAGAAAAGTGTGAAGAAGTTGAAGAATTCTGTAATGAGAAATTTCCATCATTGAAAGGCTACTTTTCAACGGTTTTGAAGCCAGTACTCAGAGGGAAAATATATGAGCCGCAAAATGCGGGAAGAATTGAAAGAGAGTGGACTAACAACAATAGTGAATCTTACAATCATGTTCTTAAGATAGCTGTCGATTGGAAACCTCATTCATTAGTTGACTTCGTGATAAAGATAACAGACTTGGTAGAGGCTAATTATAAAGATTTACGGAGAGCAGTGATAGGGAGAGGACCTTATACGCTTGCAAGCACACACGAACATTTTAAGATTGCCAGGCATGTATGGGCAAACAAAACTTTAATGGAACGGTACAGATATTTTGCCAGGTTCCGCCAATACCGGATTAAGACCAAATTGGTTCAGTCAACAGATGGCAGACGAGTGGTCAATGATGCTAGAGCCAGAGGAAAGAAGAAAGGTCAGAGGAAAAGGAAACTGGCAGATAGGACAACTACGGTAAAACGGCAACGCGTGAAGTAAATCAATATCAAAGAATACTTTTCTATGTATTGTGTGCGATTGTGTCCCATGTACATTTACTCCATATCCTTTCATTTTCTATTGTAAATACATACTGTTGACCAACTTTATTGTTCAAGATATCAATGCGAGATCATTTAAACTTAAAGTCTTTTATAAAAATACGAAGTTAGAAATAAGTATTTCATTAAGATTTAACTGTACATATCTTAAATGGTGTTGTTTTACAAGGACCGGCCTTAGGTGTACTTTTTTTTTTTGCTTATAATGTCGTCATAAAATATCTTTTGAAGTTCATTAACAAAAAAAAAAAAACTGTGCGTAATTCAATGTAATTATATGTGTATATATATTTCTCAGCACTAACTACTTATGCTTTTTGTTTTTCTTTTTATAGTGAAAATACACTAACCTGGAGCACTTGAGTCAATGTCAACACTAATATTAATTGAATTATAGTATATTGCTATTATTTTGTTGTGTGTGTTTCCTGTAGTATTTTTTTTATTATTATTACACATGTTACATGTCTATTGTCTGTGTATTGCATATGTTATTGTTTATGATATTATTGTTTGTATGCTAAATGCCCTCCTAGGGTCCCTTATTTGGTAAATAAAAATGTTCTTTTCTATTTTTCTATTCTATAAGACCCTACCTGTAATTTTTCACATGCAAGTTAAAATTAGTCCTGTCACAGTACAAGGTTTTAAATGATTTGCAATTTGCAATTCCTTCGATTACAAAAAAATCGATTTCCTTTTCGGTTCTTTTCGGTCCTTTTCGGTTCTTTTTGGTTCTTTTTTGGTCCTTTTCGGTTCTTTTCTGTAAATCGTCGCTCTTTTCTGTAAGTCGTCGGACCCTCTGGAATGTGGTTAATCTGTTAACGGTATCTCATTGGTTATACATAACATTAAATGGCTACATCTCAGCTGCTTCCGGGCTGCTTCTGGGGGAAGAGAAGGATATCTTAACGTCTGATTGGCTATTATTGAGTTGTATGCATTATATGTCAACGCTTCCGTAAGTGGGGTCGGATAAAAATCATGATAGTAGGTCATCGGTAGAAACTATAATGAAGTGTTCAATTGCTATCATAATTTAAGCCACATTTAGTTCACGAAGCCCTGTCAATTTGAGCAAATAATATCATTCTGTGATGATGAAATTTATGTTATCTTGAAATTTTTGTTGCAATTTTGGTACAAAGGTGTGTATTTATGGATTATTAATGTTCTTTCAAAAACAGAACAATAGTACATCTAATCCTCACTTTATAGTGCGTTTTGAAACATATTTTGCTATATTTCTTCATGAACTATAATTTTAAATAGTAAATACACAAAACGTGTGCTCTATGATTAAAAATGTTATCCTCATATTTTCATTGCTTGAACATATTGATTAGAAAATATTCAAATCACGGAATTTACCGTATTGATACGAAGATGTCCTTTCATTTCCCCGCGCATTCACCGATTCATTGACGTCTGATGTAAACAAAACAGACAATTGCCGATAAATAGCTGATTAGAAGAATAGAAAACAAACAAGGTGAGTAATATGGTTGCGTGTGTGCAAGGAAGCAAACACCAAGCATCACGGTTTAGTTATGGGCAAGGGTTTCAGTGCACTATAGTTTGTTTAATGACCCCTCTAGCAGGACGTCTACGACGATAGATGAAAATAAAAAAGGCAGCAATGAGCAATTTGAATTAATATGCATGAAAACCCAAGATACTTGCAACACAGCGAGGTCCCAAATGATGTTCGCATGTGGGGTAGACAGTTTAATGTACTCGTTCATGATGATTTATTCTTTGGAGTCGTACACCCCGGAAGCAAGTTAACTCGTACCATTGTAAACTCGTACCATGTAAACTCGTACCAAAAAAGTTAACTCGTACCAACGTAAACGCGTACCACTGGGAAGTCGTACCAATCAGAACTCGTACCACTGCAAACTCGTACAATTAAAAATATATTCAAAAATACGAATGATTATGTTTTATGATTTTTTTTTTGGTAAACTTAATAAAATAATTGAATTACTTGAATTTTATACTAGATTTTAATGAAAACTTAGACAAAAATACGAATGTTTTATGATTTTTTTTAAGCTTTATACAAAAAATTAAAATATCTTCTTTGTTATTCTGCCAACACTACCATTACGCCTACTGGTCATTCACAATACCATTAGACACATCATTAAAAAAAGAGGGGCGAAAGATACCAGAGGGACAGTCAAACTCATAAGAAAGACAAACAGACAAATAATAGTACACAAGACACAACATAGAAAACGAAAGACTAAGCAACACGAACCCACTTAAAACCGAGGGTGATCTCAGGTGCCATTTCATTTATCAGCTACTTTTCAAGAAAGAGCGATGCATATCTTTCACTACAGGTGATACATATAAATGAGAAGAATTATCACGCCAGATAATGACCTATCATGTATAAGAAATATAAGCATGGTCTTATTCTGCTATAAAGTGCTGAATATTGTATAAAAATAAATTTCATACTTTCTAACTGTTGGTCATAAACAATTATAAACCTTTAAAACACAATAAATAAATTCTTTCATTAAATAAAATTCCTTTTAGAAACAATAGAAAAATACCCAAATCTATTCAATGTTACTGATTTGGAATGATTAAAAATTAAATCAAATAGTTGTCAGTAAAAGTTTAAAAAAAAGTCTATTCAAGGGAGACAACAAAACCAATCTGCCACGGTTTTCTCTATCCAATTAGACAAGGAAAATTAGCTACACATTGGTCATTGTAATTTCAAATTATATACATTTCACAAACTTAAGTGGTATTGAGTGAAATTAAAGTATATATTCATCATTAAACACCATTTGAATGCATTTAAATAAGTTGGTACGAGTTTACAATGGTATTAATTTACCGTGGTGCGAGTTAGCAGTGGTACGAGTTTTCATTGGTACGAGTTTTTAAAGGCAGTGCTTTAATGCCTTTCTGGTTGCCGGGTTAATCTTTCCTTCCGCGATATCCAACTTATCTACGTGGGGGGTCATTAGGCTCCAAGTAGATCCGGAAATGTTGAATTCTCTCCTCTTCTTATTGTGATATGAAATTTTGTTTGTTTCATTTCATTTACATTGGGAAATAGAGAAACGATCATTGTGTTTTGTTAGTTTTAAAAACTTTTGGTATATTTGTATTTTGCATTATAAGCAGTCAACCGATTGACAAACTAGAATTATTTGAATTCCGTGTGGAAAGAGGTCGGGTTAATTTCGAGTGTTATCTGCAATCTAGATGTTTATAAATCATTTCAGTCGTTGATATAATAATTAAAGGTCGACTGAACATGAATTATATTATACAATTTAAAGCGCATTTCTGTTTATGCACGTGAACCCGTCTAACGTTATTGTTAATGTTATTTCGCAGTTACATAAAGTAGCAAATTATCGTTCCTGAATAAGTGGCGCCATGGTAGCCGATGCTGTTCCTCAACTTCCGGTTTCTGCACTGTGCAACTATTACAGTGACATTTTTAATTAACGATGCCAAGTACTTGTTGTTGTGTACCTGGATGTCATTTAAGAGGAGGACATGCATTTCCAAATGACTTAAAAAGAAGGAAAAGTTGGATCAACGCCATGGCCCATACGCAGATTGGACGAGAACACGATGAAATCGTGGAGTCCATCTCAATCAGCTGTTGTTTGCAAGGCACATTTTACTGAAAAAGACTACATGCAGGAAACTATTCATGGTAAAACTCTATTTTCTTTTTGAAATATATAGTTATATATGTAATCGCCATGCGAATAAAACAAAGTCTGTTTACAACCGCAATTATCGTTTTAGAATAAAAGGGGGTGGTTAATTCAAGACGTCATAATTCTTTGGATTACGATTCAATGTGATCTGTTTCAGATTTTTTGGTGATGCTACAATTATAATGATTTCTTACAAGAGGTATATCATACTGAGAATTATTTTAGCAGTAATTATGCTAATGTAGTAATGACAGGAATGCATAAGCTATGCCTCATAGACTTTCTTGAAAAATATCAATGACAATGTTAACAGGAACAAAACAATGACATGCTCTCATCTATATTATAGTTATTTAGGTACAAACAATGTACGTTTGTTGCATAAGTCTCTAATTGTTTGTCCTTTGGATTTACATAACATACATTGAATCAGGCAAACATAGTTTTATCCAGATTGTAATGAATAAATCTAGTTAAATTATATTTTGCCAGGTAGTACAAAGTATACATTGCTAATGGAAGTTCGTTTAATTATCAATAAACTAATGTTTTATAACCTTTTTCAGGGCGCAAACCCACCATATAGAGACTTAAGTCTACTGCCATTCCCAGCCTATTTTCCTGGACCAAGCAGGAGACTGAACCGTCCGCAAAAAGAAAAATCAGGGCAGTTTCCTGTGAAAACAAAAGAACTAAACTTGATGAATATTGTAGTAGAAATCTAGAGGAAAGTTTTGATTGTAAAGTTGGTTTTCCTGAAGAAGTCATTCATACTGTAGAGAGGATTTATGACTGTCCACCACCAACTGTCGAGCTAATGTTGAGCGTCACAGATGGAATTACGCAAACACCATCAATGCCTATGTTTTCAGCAGAGAATTTTGAAATGAAGACACGTGACACAGCCATGCATTTTTTTACCGGTTTAGAGTTGTATATTAAATTTTTATTTGTTTTGACCACACTTGGTCCAGCAGCACATTGTTTGAGATACATATATTTTCAACTTGAAAGGGTGTCAGTTGAAAATAAGTTTTTTATGACTTTGATGAAATTGAGGCATTATACAACCAACTTTGAACTGTCTAGATTCTAGATTGAATCTAGTGTTAAGAATATTGTGTATACATGGATTGTTTTTATGTCTAAACAGTGGTGTGATGCTAACACTTGGCCATCTAGTGGTTTAGTCAGTTATTTTTCGCCATCCAACTTCAAATTAAAGTTTCCTACAACTTGGATTATTATTGACAGCACAGAATATCCCGTGATAAAACCTAAAGCTCCTAGAGCTCAGGCAACCTTTTCATCATATAAAAACAGAAACACTGAAAATACTTGTATGTTCGACACCTGGTGGTTTAGTCAACTATGTCTCTAATGCATATGTTGGTTGTACCAGTGACTGTGAAATAGTTGAAAGATGTAAAATAGTTCAATTATGTGACCCAGGTGACAGTGTGATGGCAGACGAAGGTTTAAATGTGCAAGATTTGTTTGCTAACTTTTTTCAAAAAAAGAAACAGAATTAGTTCCAAAACTCTTATACGGGATTGAAAAGTCTCCAATGAACACGTGCACATAGAGCGAATGATTGGACTTGGCAAAACATACAAAATTCTAATAAATCCTATGAATGGAACTGAAACAAAACTTTTATCTGAAATAACATTTAATTGTATTATGTTGTGTAATTTTAGAACTTGTATTGTGCCAAAGGATGCATAAATAACAGTGACGCAATGAATTTTGTTCTGATATATATATATTTACAATTACATGCACATGTAAATTGTAGTGCATATAAAAATAAGGAGATGTGGTACGATATTCAGTGAGTTTATCGAACCAAAGTGCATAAGAAATGGGTGTAAGCAGTTACAATGGTTACAGGTGTTACTGTCACCGTACAATCTCCAACAATGAGAAAAACTCGTACCGTGTAAAAAATTTCAGAGATCTTAAAACTAAGTTTTGTTGTCTCACCTTGACTTTGGTGAATTGTTTATATCTGTTGATGTAAATATAAAAAAGAAGATGTGGTATGATTGCCAATGAAACAACTCTCCACAAGAGACCAAATGACACAGAAATTAACAGCTATAGGTCACAGTACGGTCTTCAACAATGAGCAAAGCCAATACCACACAGTCAGCTATAAAAGGCCCCGAAATGACAATGTAAAACAATTCCAACAAGAAAACTAACGGCCTAATTTATGTACAAAAAATGAACGAATAACAAATATGCAACACATAAACAAACGACAACCACTGAATTACAGGCTCCTGACTTGGGACAGGCATATACATGTACATACAGAATGTGGCGGGGCTAAACATGTTAACGGGATCCCAACCCTCCCCCTGACCTGGGACAGTGGTGTAACAGTACAATATAAGAACGAACTATAAAAATCAGTTGAAAGAGGCTTAACTCATCAGATGGATAAATACAAATACAAGTGGACGTGGCCGGGTAGTTGTACATCCAAACAACAAAAAGACACTAAGTACAGATCTGAGAGTACTCACAGTTACTGACAGCTAGTTCAAAGCCACTAACAACTGATAAAAAAATCTTGCATCTAAGACTAAATTATCAATCCGTAAGCTCCCTTTAGAATTTTATAAATTTTAGATTTTACATTTCTGAGTTATGGGGTTTTATTCATTAAAAAAGGGTGATTTTATAGTTTTTGGACAACAACTCATAAATGCTTGAAGCAGTTCGCATGAAACTTTGGTGAATTATTTATAGCTATTGATGTAATCTCCCTATTGATTTTCATAAACTTCAAATATGACATTGAGAAGAAATTGAACTTTATTTGTTTATAGTCTGGCAACAGATTTATTAAGTATTGCGCAACAGCACAGGGTATTGCACAACAGCAAGAAATCTTTAATTGAATATAAATTCAATTCATATAACCGATTTCAAGTTCTTTGACTACATTTATTCAGAAACTATAATATGTCAAATATTTAATTACAATCCAAATTCAGACCTGTATCAAGCTTGAATATTGTGTCCATTTTTGCCCCAACTGTTCAAGGTTGGACCTCTGCGGGTGTATCCAGCTGCGCTCTTTGAATCAGTTTATTTCTTAAGAGCTCCTTTTTAGCTCACCTGGGCTCAAAGGGCCCCATGTTTAGGTCCCGTGTGAGCTTATGCCATCACTTGGCGTCCGTCGTCGTCGTCGTCTGTCGTCGTAAACTATTTCAAAAATCTTCTCCTCTGAAACGACTGGGCCAAATACCTTCAAACTTTAACTAAATGTTCCTTAGGGTATCTAGTTTGTAAATTGTATCCGAAGTTTTGATCCATCGACAAACATGGCCACCATGGCTAAAAATAGAACATAGGGGTCAAATGCAGTTTTTGGCTTATATCTTAAAAACTAAAGCTTTTAGAGCAAATCTGACATGGTATAAAATTGTTCAATTGGTCAAGATCTATCAGCCTTGAAATTTTCAGACGAATCGAACAATCCATTGTTGGGTTGCTGCCACTAAATTGGTAGTTTTAAGGAAATTTTGCAGTTTTTTGTTATCTTGAATATTATTATAGATAGATATAAACTGTAAACAGCAATAATGTTCAGCAAAGTAAGATCTACAAAAAAGTTAATAAGACCATAATTGTCAATTGACCCCTTAAGGAGTTATTGCCATTTAAAGACAATTTTACACAATTTGTTCATCAAGTTTGCTAACATTTAAAAATCTTCTCTGGTGAAATACAGGTGAGCGATTCAGGCTCTTGAGAGCCTCTTGTTTCATTCATAAATTACTTTATACTTGGAAATATAATTTTGCTTGGAGTTATAGTTTCTAAAAAAAGTATTGTCATTGAAAGAGTTGACATGTTGCAATGTACATTTATTCTACATAGTACTATGGTACCAAATCAAAAGTTTATATAAAAGAAAGAAGTCAAAGGTTTCCCATCATAGTTTAGTTACATACATTTATTTTGTACCTGAGGTCGTTGAATATAGATCATTATATAAATAAGGAGATGTGTTATGATTGCCAATGAAACAACTATCATCCATACTTACCAGTAACAAACCACATTTGCAAAGTTGAATAAAATACAGTTGATAACATTTACTTATTACTCAAAAGAAAATGCCTAACTATTTTAAACAGTATTTGACTATAAACATAGATAAAAAAGGTACAAACTGGACATAATGCACTAGTTCATAAACAAGTGAGAACAATCGCCTTCATATATAGTGCTCAGAATATGACATTCATAAAACTTGTTCAATATCATTAGAGAACTCTAAATCTTAAATACTGAAAGCCACCTCTGATAGGTACACTGTACTATGCAAGATAATGATATAACTGGACTAAAAATACACACAACCTGTAATTAACTGCCTTTACAGCGCTTTCGCGCTTTGATTTTTAAGTGGTACGAGTTGACATTGGTACGAGTTTACAATGGTACGAGATAACTATAATTCGTACACCCCAGGCGGATCCAATAAGGGGGGCTGGGGCCGCCCCTCCCCTTGGTTGATTATATAGCCCCCCCCCCCCCCCCCTTTATGAAAAGTTCTGGATCTGCCACTATACACAGTGGCGCTCAGCAGTCATTGTTAATTGATATATCAACAGCACTGAGAACTGCATTTGACAAATGTTTGATATAGATAAATCCAATTCTAATTTGTTCACATTACAATGTACAATGTATCAGGTCTTACAATAAGTATATTTCGTCGTGATGATAATTACTATTTGCTTTGATTCACATGCTCGAGATAATCAAGGTTTCCCATTTTCAGATGGTTGCTAACCTTTTCAAATCTGAATGAGCTGATACTATATGTATAATCATCAATATACAATGGTGCTGAGTTTAATCTATCGGCTGTATTTGTATAAGTATTTGTAGTATGTGATTTTGGCAGATCGAACTGACTATGTAAAGGCTCTAGTTTATGACATGGATGCGTTAACAATGATGGTGGTTGATAAGGAAATCCAGATCCAGGATGTTAATCCAAAACCGAACAGGTATTTTACGTATATATATTAGAATTCATCCTCCTGAACATAGTACCCATATATAATAACCATACACCTAATCACTTTATGGAATTCTGTCCCAGCTGACATGAGAATCTGTCCCGCTTCAACCATTGACATCATACTACAATCACTTTTCAATTGTGGCGTCAGATATTTTGTATTATGACGTCAAAATTTTACGTGAACCTTTGCAATTGTGATGGCCAGTAATTGCAGACAAATAGCAATAAGTAGGATTCAAAGCAATCTTTAATAAATCAACTCTAATGAAATATTCTTATATATATATAGATGATCACATGACATCATGAACATAGACGTCGCTTTACTAGTGCCGAAAATAATTTTTTCAAATGCATCTATTGAAAATAAATTATTGCATGCCTTTCATAAGTTCTGCTTTGGACATAACTGAATAACAATGCCGAATATAATGGAAGCATACATTAAGGTAAATTTCTTTATTTTTCACATAGCATCTGACAGCATTGAATGATAGGATATGAATCAGCAGATTTATTGTTGTTTTAGAAGTTCAACAAGAAGTTATATATTTTACTTAGTTGGGTGGGTAACATAACATTTATCTTGTCATTATAATATAAAAAAAGAAGATGTGGTATGATTGCCAATGAGACAACTCTCCAAAAAAGACCAAAATGACACAGAAATAACTATAGGTCACCTTATGGCCTTCAACAATGAGCAAAGCCCATACTGCATAGTCAGCTATAAAAGGCCCCGAAATAACAATGTAAAACAATTCAAACGAGAAAACCAACGGCATAATCTATGTTTGCTCATCATTCATCATGAAAACGATCACATTACCAATCATTTTAGGAAAGCACTGTGTAAGCAGACATTTCAGGAAGCAACAAGTCTGTTGGCTGACTGTATATTATCTGAACAAGTTCATTTCTTGTTAACTTCATAATTATTTCAAACATTTTAATAGATGTCATCCAAATTTGGTCTATTTCTTTTAGCTTAATATTCTTGCTTTTTCAAAGTCATGTTCATTTATTTTTCAACTGCGCCCAGAAATATGCGGTTACCTTTAATTTCAGAAAAGGATTTAGGGAAAGGCGATCTGGGTCCCCCTTTTAAAACCTACATTTAATGTTAATGCAGACATATTACTTGTTCTAAACCAAACCTTGTCAAGTTTCGGGCCCCCGGGTACCCCTTCTTTCTATAATTCATCCTTCATCTACTTTTGAATTTGTTGCTTATTTGTTATTTGGTCTATGAATATCTGTCTATATATTGACAAAAAAGTCAATGAAACCACATCTTGATGGTCCCACAAAAATGTTGATCATGTGTACGTTTCATTTTTATTTCTAGCTCCTCTCATATGATAGCAGTACCTTTTTGGTCACTATTCTGTGTTGCGTCTAAATATTAATTGTAACACTTTAAAGTGACTGAACAGGTAAAACAAATACTTCTCAAGAAACAGAAAAAGAAGACTACTTGGAACAGCACCAGACTATGTATGAATAAAAACTCAGATCGGAATAGCATGGATGATATATTTATACGTTTTGTACATCATTGTGAATCAGCAAGGAAAATTATTAATAATGGTGCATTTTTTTTAAAGTTTATTGTGTTTTTTATTCATATTCTGTTCGAATTTTCACACAATCTGTCAAAAAGGCATAACTAACTTTACTGAAACTTTCAAACAATATGAGAAGTGTTTCATTCACCAAAACAATCTTGCGATTCTGCAAAAAAAAAATCATGCATGATTTTGTGAATGAAAGGGGAAAGAAGATCCTGACACAGCGCACCTGAGCATGTCAATTGCGAACTGACCCAATAATTTATATATCACGACCAGTCAACTGATACTGGCATTATCAGAGAGTACACATCAAAGGAAAAATGCACAAATTACCGATAAATTGTTAAACATGATATCATAGAATTAAATATGTTTTATTACAAAAAAATGTGTTCTCAATCTTGTCGATAGATATAACAGAATGTCATATCAGTACCAAAGACAACTCTCCATCCAAGTCACAATTTGTCTTCAACATGAAGCCTTGGTTCACACCAAACAGCAAGTTATATAGTCCACATCAATCATGACAATAAACATAAACAAACAAAACAACTATCGCTTACTAATAATCCTGACTATATGTATTACATGAACTTGTTGCCATCAGAAATGAAAATATAAATATTCCAACTAACAAAAGTATATGCTTACACATGCACCAAATATAAAGCACTAAATGATAGTACCAATATGAAGCTCTCATCTATAGAACTTACAAAAAAAATGTCAAGATTACAAACCGCAACAAAATAATAAAAATATAAGAAGCCAGCTGACAACATGTTCTAGAAAATTATTTGCAATTAATATTTCATTCCAAATCCATTACCACAAAACATCTTCTTACAGTTATACTACATCTGGAAATTAGTAATAACAACACTTAATCTGTACCTTCAAAACTAATTGCTTCTTCTAAGACAAAAGCCAGATGAGATATTCATCACTTGAAGTGCTCCAGCTAGAAATAGAAAGGGGCAGGGTGCCAGTGAAGGGCAGGGCACTTTTTTATGATAGGAAAAAGCACTTCTCATTTCTTTTGTCTACGTTTCTGTGTGTATCACGAGTTCACTTAATTTTTTTTTACTGTATATATATTGTTAATAAAGATGCATAAGTTGTTGTTTTGATTATTCACTCTATAAAATTTGCATTAGAAAAGTCATTCATACTACATGTTCATAAAACATGGCAATACACATTCATACATCAGATCACTATTAACAAAAAGAAGCTAAATAAACTTACTATTCTCCCCCCCCTTGGAAAAAGACATCAGGGAGGGGCGCAATTGAAGGCACCCAGGGCGTGGCTAAGAGCACCCAGGGTGCGGCGCCCTTCTTATTTGGGCTAAAGAGACCACTGTCTTCTATACATATAAGATGTAATATTCTCATATTCGAACGGCCAACTATAGTAGTCAGAGGCGGATTTAGAGAGTTTTTCAGGGGACACCCCCCCTTTCATGGGAACACTTTTGTTGATCATATACACGTAGTGAATCACTGAGGCATGATTGGAGCTGGCCCCCCTCTTATGAAAATTTCTAGATCTGCCACTGGTAGTCCATTTTGTCTAGTAGTAATCCTCAAAGTAAATAATACGTTTTTCTTATCAACTTGATTATAACCTTGCTAACTATTACATAACTATCAAGACACAGTATGCATGTTAAAACTACTTGCATTGTCATAAAGAGTAAACAATCATATTCCACAAAACAAACAAAAAGTGTTTGTATCGTTACTTTAGCTATTACAAACCATATATATATATATATCATCATATGTAAAATTGAGAATGGAAATTGGGAATGTGCCAAAGAGACAACAACCCGACCATAGAGTAGACAACAGTCGAATGCCACCAATGGGTCTTCAATGCAGCGAGAAACTCCCGCACCCGGAGGCGTGCTTCAGCTGTGACTATCAAGCCTCCTTCAATGATAACCCTGATTCACCAATACTACAACTAAAATCAAAAACCAGGAGAAAAAAGACACTATATATTCTAATGCTGGAGTGCAAGATTCCAATAAAAACCCCTATACCCACAAACCACCGATCTCAATACATGTATAAGCAGCTAAAATACGGCAAGCTTTTTAGAAAAGCTATTACTTGTAATCTTAATAACAATCACTATGAAAACAAACAAATATGTCAACAAAGAAAAACAAAATGGCATATAGACAAAGCACATACGCAAGAACAAAAGACAAGAATACAAAAATTAACCATAGCACAAAAACACAATGACGGGATGAATAAGTACCGAGCAAACGTGAAATGGATATTGCCAAAAATAGACTAAACCGTTAAAGTCATAATTTACAAACACAAATACAAGAATACTAAAACATACCCCTGGCCTCACCAACTTTCTGCTCAGACACTGGTTACGTTTTACAAAGTCCGAGAAGCAGCTGCAAGCTCTTGAATACCGAACGAGTTGGGAAATGTATATCACATATGCAGGTGAAGTTGTTAATTGCTACTATGGCGGGGGGAATTGATAATTTCAAAATTAAAATCGTCTCCTTTGTCATAGATTGTCAGATGATCGCTCATGTCAAATTCGAGGTATAAGTCTAAAAATGAGGTAGAGGAAGCCGTGTTGTTGTTTCTTTAATTTCTAGTTATGGGAATATAATAATGGAGCCCAATCAGAAAAGTTTGGATTGTTAATGGAAAGAACATCATCAATGCATCTGAATGTGAAATTAAATGATCTGGCTTCTTCGATCTTCTTGTTTTTGACAAATGTCTGAAAGAACTCCGACTCATATGAAAATAAGATGAGGTCGGAAGGAGAGGCGCACAGTGTGTTCCCATAGGAATGCCTACAATTTGTTGAAGAAGTCTACCTCCAAATTCAACAAATATGTTGTCAATAAGAAACTCCAGCATACTGATCACTTGTTCCTCTATGTAGCATGTTTTTCTTTTTTGTTCACTATTAACAAAATATGCCGTGTGGTATCCCAAAGTAATAAATTTATAGCGTATGCTACTAGTTTTATGTTGAAAAGCAAGATTGTAAATTATTTCTTTTAGACGATTTTTCAATTTCACATGGGGAATGGTGGTATGCAGGGTTGAAAAATCAAAAGTTTTGATATAACTAATTTCAGAGAAAGATCGAGATTTCAAATTATCAAGAAGTTCTTTGGAGTTTTTTTTCAGGATCCACATATGGTTAATACCACTACGCGAGTAAACAGTTTCACAGTATTTCTGAAGACCCTCTTTCACTGCGGAAAAAATCTTTGTCAATCTAATGGACAATTCTTTCGTCGAACATGGAGATGAGCCGGCAATGTACGGTTGTTTGTATGGAATTTTGTAAAGCTTAGCTGCTTAGGTATCCAATACAAACAAGGTAAGTCTTCTGATTTCACGGCTGTTCAATGTAATGTTAATTGAAGCCACAAAGGACTTATTATTCGCCAATATCTCATCCTTGTCAAATGATGTTTTTGTATGTGGGATTACATGAATGCTCATTTATTCCTAAATTTTTACAAGACACTCATAGTCGTACGATTTGCATACAGAGACAAGTCACGAAAAGTAAAATTGTTAAATGTTCGCTTTGTCGATTACACCTATCAAATTTGGTTTAAAAGGCTTTTTTCTACTTAGTCAGTTGGTAAATCGTGCAACTTCGTTTAATTACAAGCGTTTTCAAACAAACTATCAATATTGAGCTGAAACACACATATATAAATTTGGATCTAAACCATGACACACTTGATCAAAACCATGACGAATTACTAAACACCTAACCGAACCATGTCAATAGCTTAACCAAACCATAGCAATGACTTCAATGTCCGCGTCACAGTCTTGGGTTATTCATTGATGTATTTTTTTTTTCCTTTATAAGGCGGTAAAAAATATGTGTCCCTTTTGGTCATATAGCGGTTCATATGGTATTATTTAAGTCATTTTTTAAATAGGTCGATACCGCTGCTGTAGGACTACTAGTTCCTAAGGGTATTTTCAGCTCATGATCAAAAGTCGCTGCTTTGGCACTCACATGATTTATTTAAAAATAAAAAAATGAGATGTGATTGCCAATTAGACAAATGTCCACAAGAGACCATTGTTTATATTTTTAAAATGACAAAATTGTTTTAAGATATTGTTAAAGACTTCACTATCGAGGTTCCAGACTTCGTACAATCATATGATAAACATAACGGTGTATTGATTGGTTGGTTGTTGCTTGCTTAGCGTCCAGTGGCAATTATTTCATTCCTAGTATTTAGGATGACCAAGCAATGGATTACCATGCATCGCGTATATCACGAAAGAACATGCAATAATACATGCATAACACTCTACTTTGTAATTAAAATAGTACACATGTCATGCACTAATCTCTGTCCTACATTCCAGGAATAGTACATGCAGAAAGGTGTGCTGTTTTAGAAATAAAACCTACGAAAACGCATGCATATGGGTTTATTTTTTTTTTCAATTAAAAGGACAATTAAAATTAAACCGATGATTAGCAATTAAATATTAAAGCAATGAGTATTCCAAAAACAAAATGCTGGTACAAGCCATTTGTCATCTCGCCATACCTAGTGTATTTTCAAGAACAAAGAAATAAATGTTGTTGTAACTGTGCAGAAAAAATGTTAATGTATTCTTTAAGAAACTTGCGGTTAATCACCCGCGTAATTATCATGTACAAAACTGTGAAATTCCATTATGCCATGATTAGACCCTGCTACACGTATCGTTAACGTCATTGACCGTCTTTAAGCCAGACAATTTCAAACTGAATTTACCGGACAATTCAAATTTAAACAGAGCAAAATTTCACGCCTTTTGCAGAGAATAAATGAAACTGGATCAGCAAAAGATCGACCTCGAAGCGGTAAGCCAGGCATCAATACTCCAGTCCATGTCAGGTATGTATATCTTCGGGTGGTTCAAAAATATATACGTAATCGAACAGTCTCTGTCATAACCACTGCTGCTAGTATCCCAGGTTTACAGAGAATTTCCGTCAATTTGGTTCAGCCATGAGTATCGTTTTCTTCTCGAAAGAAGCGAAGGACGTGCTTGCTTATACAGGCGTCGAAATAAGTGTTTCGCCCGTGTCTGCGTACAGACAGTTGACCGATTTGGTGGTGTTAGTGTCATTGCGTGGACAGCAATAACCTGCAACCGCAGAACAACACTATAGTGCGTGTCCTAGAAAATTTAACGACTCAACGTTATATAGAGCAGATATTTTGCAGCCACATATACTCTCAATGTTTTTGACCAACAGAGGGAGATGTTTCAGCAGAATAATGCCCGGTCCAATAGAGCAAGAGTAACCATGGGTTTCCTTACTCGGAACAACATTCAATGAGAAGATAATTTTTTAGCAAAAGCAACATTTTATGGGAAATAATGCTATGTACATTGTCCTTCAAATGCAAATTAATTAAATTTGGTAAAGGATGTCTTTCGTTGCATTATTTTACAAATATACACTGCCATTTCGTTTATAGATCTCATCGGCAATGTGTAAAGCAATGAATTCCATTTTTGTTTTATAAGAGTATAATAACATCAGCAACAATAACATACTTTACCATCATTTATGATGGCATGATACTAAACCAGTAACGGGAGGGATTGTGGTTGAATTTCATATGATGAAGACATGTAATCTTTCGATCAGTGTAATCGAAGTCTGGAGCTGGCATGTCAGTAACTACTAGTAGTCCTTTGTTAATTTATGTTGTTCATTGTTATTTTGTTTAGTTTCTTCTGCTGCCTGTTCTAGCATCGGACTTCTTTTAAACTGAGATCCACTGTGCGTATTGATGTTTGTTTGTTTATTCCACATTGGCTAGAAGTATAGGAGGTGGTTGAAAACTCACAAAACATGTTTAACCCCGCCGCGTTTGCACCTGTCCCAATGCAAGTCAGGAACCTCTAGCCTTTGTTAGTTTTTTTTTTTAAATTTTGACTCATTTGTATGTTTCGGAGTTTAGTGTGGCATCCATCTCGTTGAATTAGCATACATTATTGTTTATGGGGCCGCTGAAGCCCGCCTCCGGATGCGGATTTTTTTTGAAGACTCATTAGTGGCCTTTGCTCTTTGGTCGGGTTGTTGTCTCTTTGACACATTCACCATTTCCATTCTCTATTCTATTTACTATCAATTAAGGACCAACCAGAAGGGTATAGAGAGCAAACAGACCGTAGACCAACCAGAAGGGTATAGAGAGCAAACAGACCGTAGACCAACCAGAAGGGTATAGAGAGCAAACGGACCGTAGACCAACCAGAAGGGTATAGAGAGCAAACAGACCGTAGACCAACCAGAAGGGTATAGAGAGCAAACAGACCGTAGAAAAACCAGAAGGGTATAGAGAGCAAACAGACCGTAGACCAACCAGAAGGGTATAGAGAGCAAACAGACCGTAGACCAACCAGAAGGGTATAGAGAGCAAACAGACCGTAGACCAACCAGAAGGGTATAGAGAGCAAACAGACCGTAGAAAAACCAGAAGGGTATAGAGAGCAAACAGACCGTAGACCAACCAGAAGGGTATAGAGAGCAAACAGACCGTAGACCAACCAGAAGGGTATAGAGAGCAAACAGACCGTAGACCAACCAGAAGGGTATAGAGAGCAAACAGACCGTAGACCAACCAGAAGGGTATAGAGAGCAAACAGACCGTAGACCAACCAGAAGGGTATAGAGAGCAAACAGACCGTAGACCAACCAGAAGGAACAGACCGTAGAAAAACCAGAAGGGTATAGAGAGCAAACAGACCGTAGACCAACCAGAAGGGTATAGAGAGCAAACAGACCGTAGACCAACCAGAAGGAACAGACCGTAGAAAAACCAGAAGGGTATAGAGAGCAAACAGACCGTAGACCAACCAGAAGGGTATAGAGAGCAAACAGACCGTAGACCAACCAGACGGGTATAGAGAGCAAACAGACCGTAGAAAAACAACATTGATTAGTATAGTTACATGTATACAATATAGTTACAGTACCTACTACGCATACATTGAAGCCGGTAGCAAGTTTCCAAAGCATACATTGAAGCCGGTAGCAAGTTTCCAAAGCATACATTGAAGCCGGTAGCAAGTTTCCAAAGCATACATTATATTAAAACAAATAGTACTTAATCATAACTATATTATATTAGGTAAATTTTCCAGCTGCATTTATGACCAAACTAGCTGTCTGAAGATTCACTATAATAAATAAAATAAAAGCTGCTCATTGTAGTGTATTTGGAAATGAAACCATTGTTCTTAATAAAATCAAAGAGAGCAATATTGTTGATTCAATTTTATTTTACCTGACATCAGGAAATGTATTTCATCTTCAACACAGGCAGAAGAGCAATCTTAATCGACGTATTCTCTCATTTCTAGGAATATTTGAAAAACGATTTATGAATAAAAATGTAAAATACAATAAAAATCCTGTTGAAAAGTCTTTAAAGTCTTTTATTCATACTATATATGTAATGTTCAAATTCCATTAGGTCTCTACAATGTTCCATACATCTTCGCAAATATTGTAGAGAAATTACCGTCAACCATGTCAACCAAGACTTTTATCAGTTTCAAACGCCAACAGTAGTATCTAGTTTTGAAAAGCATGTTTATGTTATAAATAAAAATGATATGATAATCCTTTAAAAGGTTTTAATTCATCCCCTTTCATAAATATTTGCGACTTCTTATTTCAATCTCCTCCGAGCTGAATCTGTCAGTGATGCGAAATCAATGGGAATTGGCCTACATGTACATATCTGTGCTGTAGTTTATACATTTGAAATACAAGAAACACGTAAATTGTAGTGTTTTTCTTTCTTTCTTAATTGTTGATATGTATACACATTTAGCCAAAATATTCTTTAATACATCTCGTCGTACCTGTTATATATACATCATAACAGGTCGCGTTATAAAATGACCTGATTACATATGGACAAATTATGTGAATCATTTTAGTTATGACGTCAAAAATCATCCAAAATCAATTAAGCAATCAATTGTATTGTTTCTGTTGTAATGTACATCTATGATACCTAATTGTGCTTTGATTATCACCTGTACCTGTATACACCTGAGAAATCAATAAGTTAACTGATTGGTGCGTTGGGAATTACTTAACCGTAACGGGATCTCGTTTCGACACGTTAGTTTTGTTGTGTACCTTACGGAAAGTCAAACAAATCGTTTTAAATTGATATATTGATAGTGTCACGGTTTAAATTTATTTTGAAAAATGTGACAAGCAGTTGTTAGACTTGGGTGTTACTGCTTGATAGGATATTATTATCAGTTTTGTTTATAATTTTTTAATTAGTATGGAATATACCTGAAAGATATATATTTAGGAATAATTTCAACGTCAATTGTTATGGCAGTGTCTGCAAATGACACCAAAACGACGACGAAAGGGGGAGGGGAACAAAACCTTACGGTAAGATAACTTACATTTTTTTTCCATTTATTCACTCTGGTCTTAAATTCATCTGTGAAATTTTATAAAAACCATCTTCATTAAATAGAGTATGGACCCGTGATTTTCCTGGGAGGGGTGACAAATAACATATTCTTTTTTAACCATTAGATTTGTCAGTTATTAATAGCTTTACAGTTACTGTATTATTTACATGCGCTCGGAAAACACCGTTTATTATTTTCTTGTTTATAGATGCGATAAAAATTCTTTATTATTTCAGCTCATTATTCTGTATTTATAATCTGTGAAGATTAAACTATATATTATGTTCCAGGTCTAGATTTGATGTGTTATTCGTATTTTGAACCAATTCCATAAGTTAAGGGTAGACACATGCTCCCAATCATTGCGACTGGGTATATTTTTTTATTTATAGCAAAAACTCATATATGAGCCGATATAAAAGAGACTTTCAATTTTACTTGGACGAATACATAAATCTTTATCAATATATTAGCTAGTCTCCAGATGTTTAACAAACCTTTTTTAACACTTACCAATACTAAGAAGGGAGCGAATAAAGAAAGCTTATCAAAATAGAATCGAGACCCTTATCTCGTGTATTCGGACCAAAAAATTTTAAAATTAATACCTTTTCATATTTTCTCGAGATTTCAAATTTAAACAAATGCAATATTGTCCGCATTGCTGTAGTACCGTAATTGAGTTGTCATTTAGTAAAAGGATTTCCGGTCAAAAAAAATACACTAACAGTCTTGCCACGAAAATGTGCTTGTTATCTGATTTTTAGCACAAAGAACGGTTCACAAAGAAAGAAGGCGCCAGGGAACATACCTTCACCTAAAGACACACTGGTGCATGATATAGTTAACCTCTTCTCATGAAGATGTCACTGGTTATGCTGATGAAAACAAAATCCAAACATGTTTGTCTGTTTGTAGTTACTCACGTGTATTTTTCTTTACCTGTTTACATATCAATACCTGTTTACATATCAATACCCATTCTTGGCCATTGAACAGTTTTTAATTCACATATCTAGAATTGACTCTTCTGGAGGTTTATCGGTAGAAGATTTCTAAACAGAAATTGTCCAGAAAAGAATCAGGTCTCAGAGTTTGTATAGTACTAGCTGAGACGCTTTCATGTCGATCCGTCCCCAAGTCGATCCGTCTCAAGTCGTTACGTCCCAAGTTGATCTGACCCCATATTTAAAGTCATTCAGCCCCAATATAAAAAATATTCATAAGGAATAAAAATAAAGATATATATATATATGAATTCAGTGTAATTCATAAATATTTAGGAATTTTGATATAATTATATAAAAGGTGGACGGTAAAGAAGTTGGCCTTTCACGAATCTTTGAATATTAAATTTTCATACTTGGTGAGACATTTATTTGAATATTTTTGATAAAATTTATATTATTAACAATGATTAAGATTTCACACATTGTCAAATTTGGAATATAATATTATTTTTATACAAAATATTTGAATTCAAATCAAATTAACACCTCAAATGAATACTGATGATTATGCAGTATAAAACACTTATGATGATTATGTTTTTATATTACAAGTTTTTAAGACTATTGGGTATGCATAATTATAATAAAAACATATACATGATATATAACAGAATTTAGTACCATCCACATAAATCAGCAGTAATTAGCATTTTTCAATTGACTGTGATATTAACAAGTCTTTCAATGGGTGTAATAACAAATAGTTACATACACAACTGTACAAGCCGATCACCAAGCTGATGTATACAAACTTTGTTTTTGTTTAAAGTTATAAAAACTTCTCAAATTGAAAAAAATTGTTTGGTTGCCGAATCCTTTCAATAAAAGAGGAGACGAAATGGGTTTTTACTTTTAATATCACAATTCGATGGTACAAAAAAAGAACATGAAGAACACAAGAGAAGACAGTGGTGAAAAGAAATAATAGTTAGATATAGGAAGATGTGGTATGAGTGTCAAGTGAGACAACTCTCCATCAAAGTAACAATTTATAAAAGTAAACCATTATAAGTCAAAGTATACGGCCTTCAACACGGAGCATTGGCTCACACCGAACAGCA
This sequence comes from Mytilus californianus, assembly GCF_021869535.1. Taxonomy (NCBI): domain Eukaryota; kingdom Metazoa; phylum Mollusca; class Bivalvia; order Mytilida; family Mytilidae; genus Mytilus; species Mytilus californianus. Next base: position 3,418,435 of record NW_026262723.1, read on the forward strand.
AGCTATAAAGGGCCCCAAAAATTACTAGTGTAAAACCATTCAAACGGGAAAACCAACGGTCTAATCTATATAAAGTACATCTCTTCTTCATGTTATCTAAAAAAAAATATAACAATTAATTATTAGAACTTCAAATAAAAGACCTTGTTGCTTAAGTAAATTTTATCAATCATGATTTTGATTGAATTAAGTGATTACAACTGGCGTTAGTTATAGACTAATGGTTTGAATTAAACAAGTAATTATGATGATTACATAATTACATGTTCCATTGGATTTATCTCTTCTATGTGTGAATTAAATAAAAACTTTTTTCCCCATGATATTCCAAGTTATCATCATGATCATGGAAAATAACTTCATATTTATATACTGATGCTGCTTAACAAACAGTACCAATCATTTTTGTATCGATTTAAAATTATTCATTATTTTATTATGGGCCGGATCTACTTAGGGCCGGATCAACGTGGGACAGATTGACTTGGGACGAATCGACTTTGGGACGGATCGACTTGGGGCCGGATCAGTTTAGAGCCGGGAACGACCTGATACTGCTGAGACTACTGTAACACAGTGTTATAGTAGTCTCAGGTACTAGTAGTAGTAGACCACTACTATGATCAACTATCATAAACCTAGAAATGGACACAGACACTGAAATCCCCCAACCCCCCCAAAAAAATAAAATGATAGAAAAAATAAAAAGTAATTATAACACTGCTGTAATTATAAGTTAAATATTCATTTAAAAGCTATATTTTTATAGAAACAAAAACCTATGAGTTTGAAAGTAACATAAATGACAATGTATGTCACAGTATGAAGGTCCAACTGGGACCCATGTCCATGAAACGATAAAACTCAAAAGGCACCTTGGACAATAATATATATAAGTGTTTACTCTAAATTTGATTAATAAGGATAAAAAAGCATATATATACATGATATATACAGATACTGTATCTACATGATCTAACGGTGAAAATGACTAACCTATTGAGATTTTACCTTGGTGAAATTGCAACTCATTGATGTATTTGACATCTCATAAAAGCAACCATTTACAGCATTACGTGTGTGTAGAACTTCATATAGGAAGAGATAACATAGTACTTCTATGACTTAAGGATGTTTGCTCCTCTTGTTTTTTAATTTCTTCCAGATTTTTGGAATCCTCAGGTTTTATCCATGTATTGCCATTAAAAAATTTTGCCCACTAACCCCTACTTTTCTTTTCATAATTTTATTACATATAGTTTAAAAAGCCATATTTGAAAATCTTATAAATTCCTTGTTATTTTTTCATAGTTTTTGAAACAAAAAAGTGGCCAATGTTAAAAGTATGAAAAATCTAGAGAGAATCATTTCCCTCCAAATTTTCAATGGCTTTTATCTTGAAAACAAGCACACAGACCCTTTGTTTTTTTCTGCTTTTTTAGTTCCTTTATTTATATACTATCATTTCAGAATAGTCTTTTAAAAATCTTGTTATTTTAAAACAGAGTAGCGAACATCCTTAAGATAGAACCTATTACATTCACTGACATTGACTATTTAAAAAAAAATTAAAAAATTGTAACAGTTTTCTTATGCTGGAACAATTGTGGAAGGCATATAACAATTAAGTATATAACTTTGTATATATATATATATTTATATAAAGTCTCTGATTGAATGTATAATAAAAACTATAACACAATTTTCCATACGTTTCGGCCATTACGGCCTATTTTCATTGTTATTGTTGTTTCAATGTTGTAATTTATTCCAATGAAGGAGGCCGTAATGGCCAAAACGTATGGAAAATTGTGTTATAGTTTTTATTATATATATATATTTTTAGTCTTATAGAAAAATACTGACAAAATTCTTAAGTCTAGACTACTTGTGGTTAAATTCAACAGAAGAGATATGCCATCAAAACACATTAGCATTCACACTCATTCAGCAAATAGATAACCTAACATGCCTAAGAAAAGGATTGAATGGCAAAACAATTACTGATTAATCATAAATATTGTTATATAATTTCTATTTTAGGTGGCTTTAAGAATACGACCTCTGAACGAAGATGAAAATTACAATGGAGCGAAAAGTATTGCACATAAAGTACAAGCCAAGGTATTGAATTAAATTAAAAGAAGCTTATAGCATGTTATATATATAAGAAATTATGTACAGCCTTACAATCAATGTTTTAATGTGACATTGTTTACTTGCTGCCATTTTATGATAAAGTACGTTTATAGAATTGACATGTTTCAGGTGCAGTTTAATATTTTTGTGAGGTTAATTTTTATTCTTCTAATAACACAAAATCAGGCAACCCCTTATACATTTTAAAATTGTCATAAATCAATCAATCAATCTCAGCCATCATTTACTTTTGGGGACCCTAGCTGTCCATATAACCCTAGAACTAATCCATACCAATACCTTACCCTAACACTAGCCCTAGTCCTAAAACCTAAACTGAACACTTTAACCCTAACAACTGTGATATAAGTGGGAGGTTAAGCTTGTTATAAAACCAGTTTCACTCACCATTTTCATTGGAAAATACCTGTACCAAGTCAGGAATATGAGAGTTGTTTTCAATTAGTTCAGTTGGTTGAAAAAGTCGAGCGTTTGATTTTTTTCCGGTTTTTAATGGACTTCCGCCTATTTGAATTTTCCTTGGTATTTGGTACAATTGTTAAATACTTTTTTAACTCTAAAAGTACAGGGTCCCCTTAAGATCTTTAGCCAAAACTTATTTGACAAACTGAGGAGTGAACATATCTAGCCCTACCAAAGGCATTAATATGGAAAAAGTCTGATCAATTCTGTCTTAGACCTTGAAAATATTTCTGTATAGAACAGGAAATTTGATCCTGTTGTTGTTTTCATGTTGAAATGGATTATTTTTTCTGAGATGTTGATTTCAATGGTTTTTTCTTGTACTTTTCCTCAAATTGGATTTTTTTTGCCTCATCAGTCCTGTAATTAAAAAGTTTATATTTCATGCGAGGTTATATTGTCTTTATTCATCCCATCATAAATAAGATATTACTTTTCTATTTATGTGTCTTTGATTAAAAGATCAAGAAAAAAAATTATAACATATTCCTGGCGTATAAACATCACATAGGGGCTTAATTACAATCTTTGATGGTAAAGAAATTTATTATTGGAATTCTATATTCAATATTGAATACATGTATAATAAAAACAACTTTGATATGGTAAAATAAATAGATAATTCAATTGTTGAATATATTTTGATTATAGAGATTTTAAACTTATAATGAATTGCATACAATTGTGTTTTATTTTTGATATTTAATAACAAAGTGAAAATAAGTTCAAGTTATGAAATAAACAATATCAGCCTGGATTAAAACTTTTGACCTATGTTAAACTTTTGAATTGATTTGAGAAAACAGTAAAAACAGTAAATGAAAATCGTGTAAAACAACCAAGAAGATACCAAAGGATTTAAAAAAAAATAAAAGGGGTATTTGGTGTTGAGGCAGAAATTTAGTAGTCTCTGTTCATATAAATAAGGAAATATGGTATAATTGCCAATGAGTCAACAGGGTCCAAATGACGTGGATTAAAGCAATTATAAGTCATCATACGGCCTTCTACAATGAGCAAAAAATATTTTTTTTATACTCTGACAATTTAGAGGTAGACATATTGTATAGACACTTGTCTTTTGTTGAAGAACTTTTATTGACTTTAGGTGTCTTTTCATTACTTGTGTTTTGGTCTACCTGTCTCAGTGATATTTAAAATTGAGAATGGAAATGGGGAATGTGTCAAAGAGACAACAACCCGACCATAGAGCATATTTACCCCACTTCTTTTATTCATATGTAGATAATACAATGTGCTTTGTGACTTGTTTTAAGAAAAAGATTGATTGATTGATTAATTGGTGTTTAAACCCACTTTCAGCACTATTGTGCTATTTCGTGGTGGACAGTTTTTATTGGTTTAGGAAGCCGGAGAGAACCAAGACCTTTGGTGGAAAAGCTGACATGATCCTAGTCAATTAAGATTAGAGTCAAGCACACCTGGCACGTGCGGGATTCAAACTCACAACCTCAGTGCTGACAGGCTAGTAATACAGTAGTTGGACTACTTAGACCACTCGGCCACCGAAGCCCCAAAGAAATAGACAAACGAAACCAGAAATCTAATGAATTTGCAAAAAGAACTGGGGATGAATTTCAGTGTTCCAATAAAAATATAATAATGGTTTCTCATCCTATTAAAGTTCCTGGTACTTCCTGTATCATGTCCATGGAAAGGTTCTTCTGGGAAAATAATAATCAGACTGGTTTATTCAGTAACTATGATTGAATATGTTTTTTAAAATTTTGACCTTCAATCAGTTTGATATACATGTATATTGTAAAGTTATAAAGTGTCCAGAATCTAAATCCATGAAATTTAAAGGTCTAAGACCTTTGTACTGAGTTAAGAGAATTCCGAGAAAACGGTTTAAGACCTTAAGGGTAATAGCCAATGAATTATCTGTGATGCATGTTAGATTTCAAAATATTTGCCTTTAATATACATTATTATATATAAAATTATAAAACTATATGTGTATTTGTATATGAAAGCTGCCATTATTCTAGCACTGACAGTATTAAAAACTCAATTGAGTGGAACTTTTTAAACCACTTTCCTCCAAACTCCATTTATAAATGTAGCTATATATAGTGAGCATTCACAGATCTATATACAAATGATATAAAACCTGTCTCTATTTAGCCACACACAGTGGATAGACTGAATCAATAGTTTACAAATTGCCGTTACAAGCTTTGTCACTATATAAAATAATCTTGTTTATAGATCTATAATCACTTAAGATCTTTTATATAATCCCCATACTTACAAAAATCAATTTAACTTAGGTCCAGTTTGTCGATATTAATAAATATCAATTAATTGATATCAAAATCTTTAGTGTCTCAACAGAGTTGTTGACCCTTATACCACCTTACATAGAGTTAAGTCAGTACAGACTATTTAGGCAGCATAATGCAATTGTCTTTTGAAAATCCTGGTATTATTTCCTATTGTTTATTTTAGGTTTATGATAAGTTCTTATTAATTCGTAAACTAATTAAAACACTCCTTGAGGAAGTGTTATTATTTCATGTACCTTTTCAATTTATAAACTTGAGCAATTTTAATTTACTTTTTTCTTTCAATTCTTCACGAAATTTTTATTTTTGATGTACCTAGTTTTTTCTATCAGTTATTTTTGTAATTATCAGCTTGCACTTTTAAATCAGACATTTAGAAGCTCTTGTGGTTTCCAAATTGCAAGCTATAAGGGACAAAAAGGATTGATAATTTTACTTTAACATGATTAAGTGTTGTTGACAACTTTAAGGGGCATTTAACATGAATGTTACATATAACTATAAATTTTCCTTCATTTGGGATGAGATTTTTGTTTTTATTGACATCCCATTAGTAAGACTTTCAATAATTCAAACCAAGTTGGCAATACTATTTACATTTCCTGAGCTTTACATGCTTTAAGAGTCAAGTTAGTCAGAGGCAAACCTTAAATATGTACTTTTCTAAACTGACTTATTTTGAAGGTATTTCATTTGAAAATCTAAGCTTGAATTTGTTAATCATATTATGTCAGCTCAAACACACTGAGAATGTTTTGAGTGGAAGGGATGGAAGTTCACTTTTGGGTGGCACATCAATTATGTTCCAAGGTTTCCAAGGTGACGGTCATGTTTGATTGTGATCAGTGTTATCCTTTATTCTTATTTTTGAGGTATTGGTATAAAAAATCCTCCTTTCCCTTTAACTATCACCTGAACTTCATAGTTCATGTGGGAGTTGGAATATAATTCAACATCTTTAATTACTTTTGATAATGAAAGACTATATTTTAGTGACATTTTAATGCACAAGTTACTAATTTTTTTCTTAATCAAACATTGAAAGATTCACAATGATTATCTCTAAGCAAATATTTACGAAATGATTTTAGCCATATTCAAATTCAAAGATACATTTCATGTTTTACGTTATTTCAATATTTCAACAAATCTTTAAAACATTTTTTGTCAAATTTGTAATTTGCAAAACCTTTGAACACTATAAGTAACTTATTTGACATTAACATATAATCACTTCTAAAATATATCTTCACCTTCTGTTATCTTGTCATTGTCATAAAATATATTTTAAGAGACCTCAATCGGAAAAGAAGGTATTGTATCGTGAATAAAAATTCTAAAGAGCTTTAGGATCAAACAAAACATTTTATTGACAATCCGAAGTCTCTTGGTAGAAGATATTCTAATTGGTAATAAGATCTGAGTTTGTTTAAGAAGATAAATTACTTAATTTCATGCTAGTCGTCAATTTCTTTTGAAATAGATTGCATATGTATATTTACTTTAAGTCTTGAATATGCACGCAGATGAGATTATTCTGTAAGATCTTGGATATCTATGCATGCTAATGAACTTTGATTTGTTTGAAATATTTCGATCTACAGCTGATGAGACACATATAACTAATTTTATTAAATTAAACTGTCTCAAGTCTTTGGATACTTGAAAGTATATACCAAAGTACACATATTTTGTGTTATTTACTTTGCTAGAAATATGTTTGCCATTTAGTGGGGTTTTGGGGTTTTAAAAAGCATGTACTTGCACCATGATGCCATTAAATTTAATAAAATGTCCTTCATTTTATCATGTTTAACCAAAGGGCCTAGTGGTCTAAGTGCCCTTACAGAACTGAAATGTTTGCTGTAGATGTGCTGCAAACTTGCTGCAGGTCTGCTGCAAACAAAAAGCTTGCAGGAACCCTTTCAATAATGTTTGCAGATGATTGCAGCTAGCTGCAAACCTCCTGCAAACATTGCAGCTTTTTGCCGCAAGCTTGCGGCAAGTTTGCAGAAACAAAAATGTTTGCAGTAAGGTTGCAGGAAAAACTAGAATATAAGTGATGTTCGCAGCTAGATTGCAGAAATCTTTGACAATTCTATATGTTTGCAAGAACATTGCAAGAACTACATAACATGACTGAGCATGCCTATTGGTAACTTCCTGATAGATAGAGATTTGAAATTTGAAAATGTTGATGGTGTTTGAGTCATGTTATATATTAGTGTTCAAGGACGCATTTAAGTTTGGAATTAAAAGTTTAGTTTTCAAAGACATTATTTGTAAGTAAAAATTCTTCATAGAAGTACAACTGTACTTAGTTCAACTACTATATCACTGAAGTTTACAGTTTGCATCCAGCAGATGGCAGGTGCTTTCGACTCCAATCTTAATTTACAAGGATTTTCAGTTTTCCTGCCTAAAGTGGATGATTCTCTCCAGGCACTCCGGCTGCCACCACCAATAAAAACTGGCCGCCCCTAAATAGCCAATTGTGTTGAAAGAGGCGTTAAACACCAAATATCATTCAATGATGCTTTACCATGAAATAAGGCCAAAATGCTTAAAAATCCCTCTCCTGACTTATTGCTATCCTTTTGAATGAACATAAATATCATGTTGTTAATTAGATGCACCTTATGACCTAACACCCTCATTGGTGTATCTTACACATAGAATTGACATGTTCTTTATAGCAAAGGCTAAACTCATGGAAGACAATTTGTTATTTGTTAAGTGACTATTTGAAGGTGAATAGTCTATGTAAATACTTTTTGAATGAATATGTTACTAATAAACTGCTTTTTATACCCTGCCTACATGTACTATAGTATCAGTGTTTTCCTGTCTTTGTTTCAGTCTGTTAATTAGCCTTCTGTCTTTTCCATTTAAACTCTTCCTTTCTGATCAGGTTAAAGCTTTGTTTTACAGTGATCTTATAATTAAGTTATGGTCATATCAACTTGAAACTTAGTAAGCATATATATTCATTATGATGTGAACTTTTTGAATTATACGCCACTCAACATGGAAATGTGATATTGTGAGTGCAGGACATGGCATCCTATGGACACATTCTTGTTTATTTATGGTTTTGAATGAAATTATTGGTTTGAAATTGGAAGTTCATAATATTGCACTATAGAGGCTGATGTTGCACTATTGAAACAGAACAGTTGAAGTAAAGTTACTGAAGTTTATCATATTTTGGGGAAAATTTCTTTTGATATTGTAATTTTATTGTACTAAATTGGCAGTATAAGCAATATTTGATAAGGTTGTTCATCTTTTATTGCTCTCTTCAGTCAATTTAAAACAGATAAAATTGAAACATGAATGTTCAAATGTTGATAATTTAATGCTTCTTATTTTATGAAAATGCATATTTAGTTGCTTCATCATAGATTTTAATTTTGCCAAAAATGGTTTAAGATGTATAATTTTCAGGAGCTTCCTTGTCCAAAAGGTTTTAATGTTATTTTATTGTATGGATATATAAAAGGCGAATTTGAAACCCGATAACATTTTCCAAATTGTTGAATTGTAATACTGAGATACAATATATGAAATATAAATTGATCATGTCGTGACTCGCACTTCACTAGAAACATTAATAAATAGAGATACTTATAAATAGAAATATTATTTTCAAATTTACAAGACATTTGAAAATTTCTTAAAATATTTTGTTAAAAGTTTAAAAGGTCAAATAAGAATTTTCTCATCATGAGGACAATGATTTCAGTAGTTAGTTATTCCTATAAAATTATTCATATTAGGGTGGTCTTTTTAATAAATTTAACATACATATTAAATTTAAATGTCATCAGCATTTTTTCGTCCATAGTATGATGACCAAAGTCACCGTAGCATCCCACAACGTTTAAATTCTTGTCATTTCTTCGTCCATAGCAAGTCCATTTTTCAATTTACAAATAAATGAGGTTTAAAAAGAAATGAACATAATATCGACCATGTAGTGTGTTGTATGGTGACCAACATTTACTGTAAAATCTTGACTTTCATTTGACTCTTCATTACAAGTCAATTATAGGATTGTTTTCATTTGATTAGAAAACAAAATTGTGATAGTCAATAGTAAATTACTGTAAGACGTGTACATACATGTGTTTATACCTACATCGTAATGTAGGGGACTAAGATTGTTGTTTTCCTTCTTAAGGATGTTCGCTCCTCTTGTTTTTGAATTTTTGCCAGATTTTCGGAATCCTCTGGTTTTATCCATGTTGTGCCATTAAATTTTTTAACCAGTAACCCCTTCTTTTCTTTCCATAATTTTATTACATATAGTTTTAAAAGCCATATTTGAAAATCTTACAAAATCCTTGTTATTTTTTCATAGTTTTTTATAGAAAAAAGGTGCCAATGTTAAATGTATGAAAAATCTAGAGAGAATCATTTTACGCCAAATTTTCAAAGGCTTATATCTTAAAAACAAGCACACTGACCCTTCATTTTTTTCTGCTTTTTTAGTTCCTTTATTCATATACTATCAATTTATAACAGTCTTTTACATGTTTTAAAAAGCTTGTTATTTTGAAACAGAGTAGAGAACATCCTTAACATATGCTTAAGAAAAACAGAGTAGGTAGGATTTCTTTTACTTTTGACGTCAACTATATGAAGACCATCTGCAATTTTGTCCTGCCTGCAAAAAGTGTCAATAAAAACTTAAGGGTAATTAAGTTTGATGGGTTGTAAAATTTGGTAGGTAAGGATACCCTAATCATAAGTTGTTTTTTTTTTATCTTGGCCTATATATTAATTTGTTTCTAACTTTCTCCTTCCAAGATAAGTCTTTATTATGATCAATGTTAGCAATAATAATAACATGGGAGTAAGATAATAAATTTGGATCAGTACATGAAGTGTCACATGGTGACCAACAACATTATAACATTATAAATTCTTTATGTCTTACATTATACTGTCTGTGGGAAGTCAATGTATTGAGTGATGGTTACACAGGAATCAATCCATGATTCAGGTGAAATAAAATTAAGTTAATGTAGTGCAATCCTGGCCTAGCTATAGTGACCAAAATTCCAGAGAATTTCACGCCTTACAAATTCTTGTCATACATATTACAATCCATGGCAAGTTTATAGTTTGAATTAGCCTGGCACAAGAATTCAATTATGAGTCAGCTAGGTGAAATAAAAGTAATACAATATGGCATTATTTTTTTTTCTTTTCAAGGACTTGTCAATATATAGTTATTATAAAGATGTGATTATGATTGTCATATTTTAATCTTCAGACGAATGTGAAGTTTTGGCCTAAATTGATAATTGTGGTCATGATCATTTAATACTTAAAAAATTCTTCACACCTAACAATCTTCATTTTTCCACTGAATTTTATGTTAAGTCATGAATTTTATGCAGTATGGAGAGTAAAACACTTGGTTAAAGCTGCATGTTCATGCAGGGCCTCTGTCTATATGTTTTTAAGTCATTATAAGAGAAAGAAAAATGGACCTACATGCAGTGATTCAATCAAATATTTAGCAAAATTGTGAAAGAAAAATTATCTACATTAAATCATGAAAGGATGAATTATGCCATCTATGTATGAGAATAAGAAAAGAAAAATAAGTGTACAAATTACAACACTATTTTGAATAAATCATATTTACTGATTGAATTGAGATTGACATGTGTCCAATATATCTCAATAATATTATATAAGGCATTGTATAACAATAGTATATATTTGAACAAATTATTTAGTATAGTTAAGTCAGTCAGCATTGTCAGGGGAATTACTTTGATTAATAAGTGATTTTGTAATCATTTGATTAAGTAAATGCTTTGTCATTAATTATCACAAATAGGAGTTATCTACCTTTATTTCAAAATTTGAAATAAAGCGATGTATAAAGTAAATAAAATTTCAGTAAAACATGAATTAACTGGTGAAGTATTATTATAATTTGTGTCATCTGTTGTATTTTATAGATGGTTGTACTAATGGATCCTATGGAAGATCATGATGACGTCCTACGAGCTAACAGGTCACGAGAAAAACAGTTTGTTTTCGACTGCACATTTGACAGCAATGCCTTACAGGTAAATCAAGCTTAGGTTTTACCCATTGTTGAAGGCTGTATGGTGACCTGTAGTTGTTAATTTCTGTGTCTTTTGGTCTCTTGTGGAGAGTTGTCTCATTGGCAATCATACCTACCACATCTTCTTATTTTTATATGCATGAAGAAAATTCACCACTTTTAAAAGAATCTATTGAATTCTGGGTAATATTTGAAAAAATGAGCTAAAGGATTATAATTGGTTGAAAATGTCCTGAACATTAGAATTTCAACAAATGGCAAAGTGCTAGAGGAAAAAAGCTGAATAAATACATCAATAACTAACGAAATCATGGCTGAGACTTCTGTTTTTAGAAAGAAAAAAAAATGTAGTTTGGGATATCCTGCCAGGATCTATACCCACTCTCTTTTAAAAAACTGATGTAGACATTATATAGGGCATATAAGTTCTTATCCTTATTTGTATGCCCCCCATCCCAATTTGGGTGACGTCACTTTTCAACCAAATATTATGAAACTTATACACAATGCTTATTACCATAAATCTCAGATCAAGTTTGAATTTGGGTGGCGTCACTTTTACCGTTCTTGAGTTGTGCCGCTATATAACGTTATATGCAAAGGGGCATCATTTGTGTTATTGAATTAACCCATGATTAACCTACAGTTTTCATGATACTGATGTTATAAATTCCCAATTGAAATATGAAAAACAATTAAGGTAATGAAAAACTCTTTAATTATAAGGGCAAGATCAGGCGTTTTTGGGAACATAATATAATAATGTTTGAAACAAAGCGGCTCTCTTATAGTTATACATTAACGTTATCAGTAGCAATTATGATATGAGTTGTAATATTATAGAGAGATAAATTCTTGAATAGCTTGTTTTCATTGAAATCTGTACAAGTACTGTGAAAGGTATCACTCTTCACGTCCATAAATCAGATTATTTATCTCATCAATTGTATACCAATCCCAGCAATAAACCCAGATCTTTTGGACAGGGCTGATAAAATATTAATGAAATGGAGCAACTATCTTATTTTTATGGACAACCAAATCCTATATGATTTGTTGTGCATCGTTTTGACCTATTTTCTTTTGATATTTATTATTTGAGCTACATTTTTAGCACTCTTGTTTAGGTGTTTTCATCTCTTGATCATTTGACCTGCTTTATATGAAAAGTATTAAAGTTGTACTTAAGAGTGTAATACATGATATATGTTTTTAAAATTCCGCAATATTATTATGTTTACTTATTACAAATTAGAGGCACGATTAATTACGGTCACTGAACGCTTTGTTGGTAAAAGTTTCATGTAATTTTTTGGGTTTTTATTAAGTTCACAGAGGTTATATCCTTTAAAAGTTGTAACGTAACACATAATATAGGTCACTTATACATTAATTACAATTTGAATAAGGTCATAAACTTTGAACTTAGCTTAATTAATTAAAACAAAATTTATTTAAGCAAACTTTTATTTTAAGTGTAATTATTTAATCATGAAACTTTTTCCAAAAAATACTTTTTAATGTCATGTTGCTGTTGTTACAAATTGTAAAATTTGAAAAACTGCATTGGTGGTCTCAATTAAAAAAAGTGCCTTTTCATATTTTGTGGGTCTAAAGCTCTTTTCATGATTTTAGTAAATTAGCTTAATCAGGAAAGCTCCAATCCATACATTTGATAGCCAAGGAGGTGTAAATATATGACCAAAAAGAACATAAACTGAAGAGCGGTCAACTTAAAGGTTACAATAAACCATTAGATTTTATGGGCACAGCCATTTTATGAAGATAACATGGTATTCAGAATTAAGAGTATAGTTAATCCTGATTGGTTGATATGTGCGCCCATTATTTTTTATTATTAGAGATTTCGTGCATTCTGCATTATACCAAAGGCCAAATAAATTATTTTCCTTAGGCCTAACGGAACTGAGATGTCTTTTCTACGCTAGAATGAGACACATATTTTTAAGTGCAAAATTGATAGGCATGGGAGATAAGTACAAATTACGCCAAGAAAAGCAACGCGAACCTATATTTTTTGGACCAACAAATACTGTCCTAATAACTTTTCTTTAATTCTAGCAAGGTTTCGTTAAAAAAATCAACTTTCTAAAGTCTGTATCTCAAAAAAGGCTATCATTGTCGCCTATGGGGAAATTAATTGTATATTTCAATCTAAAGTATCTTTATATTAGCATGTTTAGAAGAAAAAAAAAATAATTAGAAATGGATTTGAACCAAGATTACATAAAATGAAAGGAAACAAATAAATGATCATTTTTAAGAAAGTATGCATGTCTGGCTTACGAAATATATTTCATAAAAAATCATATTTAAATCATTCAAACTTAAGAAAGATAATTCAAGATGACCCAAATAGTTGTGAAAAGTTTGTATAAATTGTTTATCAGTATGAAGTACATAACAATCAAATTTTCAGACACTTTTTCTTTCAAAACTATTCTTTAAGTGCTTGGTCCAGATTTTAAAATGATTCTTGCTAAAGAACAATTTTCTCTTTGAAAATTATAGGATATTTTATTCAAACAGAGTTGCATTGTTAATATTTTGGAATCTGATCTTTAAGTACATATGTATTTAGTAAGAGTACTGTTCAAATACTTATATTGAATTTTTTAAAGTGTTTGTATATAAAATAGATTGACTTTTTAGAATCAATAAACATGATAAAGTAAATCTTCTATCAATCTAATATATATGATATTTAATCTTTACTTTGTTGAATTGTCAACAATTAAATCAATAAGATGTTCTTTTAGAAAGCTTGATAACAAAAGGATTGAAAAAGTCTTCAATTTTCAACTGTCACAATTGTACTTGAAATTTTAAGATAGAAAATGAATTTAAGAAGATTATAGAAAGTTATAATTCAAAGAAATATAAACAAGATTGTGTCCAGTGACAAATGTTTGATCCTCTTTGATGAATTGATTCATGTTTTTTTCAAGACTCATAAGTTTAAAACCTCGAAATGTCTATTTTTGTAATTTTGTTCTTGGATTTTCAAAAATTCCCAAGATCGAACTCCTTTCAAAACATATACTATCTCTTTTGTCCCCAGAATACATTTTTGGTACAGTTTTGTAAGTTTTATGCAGTATACAAATAGTCATTTCGACAGTTGAAATTTACAAGAATTTATTCATAAACGTATATATCTGTTCAATTTGAATCTGTATGGCAAAACGCTTTCAATGGTAAAGTCTCAAAAAGCACTATTGAATAAAATTCAGTAAGAGGATTTATATTGATATTCTTTTTTTTAATTTATTGAATAAAATAAGAAATGGTTGATTTCATTTAGTTGATATTATTAAATTGCAAATTTCATTGTTAATAAATCTCCATGAAATTATTAATAACATATTGATAATATTCCATGATCTTATAAACTCAGTGAAATAGACACAATAACTTAATGGGAAGCTTTTGTAGCAGTCTTGAATTTATAATGCAGCCTTGATACAGATTATGGCATTAATTTACATCATGTCATGCAGAACACAAGTCCTGTTGAAATCAAATGAAATAAATTTTTTATTATCAATTAGAAAACAACTGAAGGACGCAGCGAACAAAAAGACATCTAGATGGCAATATAATATTGAATATATTTATTCTTTGAGAATAGAAATTAACTCTATATAATATGTCAAGCTTTAATCGTCCAGATTTGATAAAAGTTGTGAATATATTAAAATGATAAGATTGCCAAAGACACATAATTTGCCAAATAACAAACACAATTCAGATATTGACAAGTTAGAAAACCACAAGGCTCCTCACTTGATATTCAGTCTTATACAAAAACCTATTCTAAGAAGTAATATGGGGAAAACAAGTTTATTTTTTCCATGCCAAGAAATTGCCTCCGTTGAAATTTTGCAAACATCCCATAGAGCAAATTACATGGATGATTAATTTTGACCATTTGGTATATGGCTGTGTTTTAAGTGAGACGTACACGCGGGTCATAAATTATTTATTGAATGAAATCAAATCTTTAACTACTAATGGATGCCGTAGGAGGTCGACCGGAATTTTTAGCGAGGATTTCTTGGCATGATATACATGTTACTTGTGTAAGTTATATAGGGGATCAAACTTAGAGATTGACTGAATTTAACAATTTAACAGAAGTTGACCTGATCTATCATAGTTACTTATCAAATTCATTGATTCATTGATCCTTTCATCTAATTTATTCAAATGCATAAAGAAAGTGCTATTAAGACAATAATAAAATTCATGTAAAGGAGAATAAAAAAGGTACTTTTTGTTGGAATCCTTAGCCAAAGAATTTGATTTATTGGTTTGAAAAGTTCAGGACAGTTCAAATTAAGTATTCTGGGAGTGAAAGGTTGAAGTCCTATATGTCAATTAGTGTTCCTGTCCAAGTGTGTAAACATGTCTTGATTGCACCATTTTTTTCTATCGGATGCAATATTTTTTACATTTACTTAAAATGCCTTCCAAACAAGACGTATAGAGTTTACATTCACTAAAACCTATGATAAAGACTGCATTTTAAAAGGATATGTTCAGTTAACTAACATGAGACTCCAACCCTAAGCAACTTCAAACAAATAAAAAAATGTCTCAAAAAAGATATATATCAACAGCTATTTTTTTCTCATGAAAAATGGGTACAAAGATTAATAAAATATACATAAGATTAATTTCACTTTATTTGGGAAGGTAGGTTAACTTCCGCTGTTGTCTGCTCTTTGGTCGGGTTATTGTCTCTTTGACATATTCCCCATTTCCATTCTCAATTTTAACTATTATATATAATTCTTGTCGATTCTTATGATTATTAATTACGCCAAATTAGGGTATTCATCAGAATAAGACAGCAACACGACAGTGTAACATCAAGAGTTCAGCATAAAGTGTTCAACAAGACAATTTTTTTAATTGACTTCATATTTTTAATGGAATATATTTGATCCCACAATCAAATATATAAATTTCAAAGTTGAAATTCCCTCCATAAAAAGAATGATTTTTATTCTAAATAAGACTAAAACTAAATAAATTGAAAAAACCTTGTGGATCTAATTCCAACCCTTTGACCCATCATCAAGGTGACATTACTATAATTATCTTAAATATCATTGTCAATTATCCAAGTGTGCAAAAACTTAAGATTTTAAAGATAAAACTGCTAATTTGCATGTAATGCAAAAACAAAACTATTGTCTGGGATGACCTATTTTATATATTCTTAAATACACAAAAACAAAATTATTGTCTATGAAGACATATTTTATATGTTCTTAAATACACAAAAACAATGGCATTGTTCAGATAAATGGCACAATTGTTATATGATATGCAATCGGAATTGTTTGTTTTTTCTGATCTGGCACATGATAAAGGGATTTATTTTGTTAAAACAAATGGAAATATTTATATAAGAGCTTTATCATTGCATTGAACGTGATTAAGTGGATTTTTTGTCATTAAACACTTCAAATATTCGAGCTTAATGAAAATTTAGATAACGATATTCATTGAATATAAGTGACCAGGTACTTCATGATTTCAGAATTATCACTTTAAAAAAAGAAAATGTTTAAATTGACATGTTCTCATTTCAAATGTAAGGGGTAAACACAACAGTTTACATACCTAAAGCCATGTGTTTTGAACCCCCTCTGAAATCAAAAATACTATTAAAGACTATTAAAGTCGAGATTCAGGTTGAAGTTTGACTGTCTTGACCCAAACTAACCCCCCTCAGAGACATCCTGACTACATGCCAATATATAAAATGATATATGAAATGAAGAAGTTTTAATTTTAACTTTCCAAAGTGGTGATAGGGAAAAAGGTAGAGGATATACTAAGTGTAATTTAAATTATTAATCACAGAAAGGCAGACATTAACAACCATGACGAAATAAATTGAGACTAGCAGACAAACAATAACTCATAAAACACTGTACTGAAAACTAAAGATTGAGCAACACAAACCCCATGTTAAACTCAAGGCACTCTGAGGAAAGAAGGCAGTTCTGGCTACACTAGTTGCAACCCTCAATGATATCTCACATTAAGTAATGTCATAAGATGAGGAATGAGACCTGAGTCGTGGCTTCAACAAGTGGAACATTGTAAAAGGACCATAACACAGCTGATTTCCTGTCTCTTTTCCTAATTGTTGTTAATTTTCTAAAGTTGAGATTAAATTTTGTCCACATGTTTCCTATACTGACTTGTACTTCAGATAAACATACAATGTATTTTTGTTGACCAAAATGTAAATGGGATGATCATTATTAAGTTAGTTTGTTTATTTGGGTAAATATTTTTGTTTTTTATTCTTCAGGATGAGGTTTACAAGAATACAACAAGATCTTTGCTGCCAAATATCATCAATGGTTACAATGCTACAGTGTTTGCCTATGGAGCAACTGGTATGTTTTAAATGATTATTACTAACATTTTTTTCATATTTTCAGCTTTTCCAACATACAATTTGCTGATCGTCGAGATTAACAATCTTGACAATCAACAATGTGTAAAAAAATCTAAACCAAATGTTGAATAGGTTTTCAAGTTGCAAAATGATATGAGCATTTAAGTTAGACTGATATTGGCATGCTATCACATGCAGAAGAAAGGCAATACAAATATATACCTCTTTACCTCCATTTTTGTTTTATTTTCACAATTGTAACTCTTTCTTATGCTGGGGTGTTTTAGAAATCAACATAAGGAGGTACCTAACACTTTGACTAAAATAGATTTGGCTCGCTTAATTTTCATAAAATTTTGAAAAAATATTTACTTTGGCCTGTTGACAAAAATATAAAAAAATTCAAGAGATTTGTACTACACAATTTACAGGAATAATTTCATTGGATATATAGCAGTTTGACAAACACTAATTTTGATCATTGAGAAGCTTGATTTCTCTTTACTGTAATAGTATGTTATTAAAATGTTCAGCTGATTTTTAAAGAGTTAACTCCCTTAGTTGTTCTGTACCCTCTTAGGATACATATATTCTACCTGTAAAGATCTGGCAATTTGCATGACTCAGAAGATTTGATTGATTTTTGATTGTTGGTGTTTTAACACCACTTTTAAGCACCGCTTTTGGGCTATTTCGTGGCGGCCAGTTTTTATTGGTGGAGGAGGCCTAATTGCCCGGAGAAAACCACTGACCTTCGATAGGAAAACTGACAATCCTAGTCAATTAAGATTGGAGTCGAGTGCACCGGCACGAGCGGGGTTCGAACTCACAACCTCAGTGTTGACTGGCTAGTGATTACAGTAGCAACTTCTTAGACCACTCAGCCACCGAGGCCCCATGACTCAGAAGAAAGAATAAACATAATCACATATATATATATATATCAAATTTGAACATGTTTTTATGTTACTTACTTATATTAGGTTGTCTTACTGAATGTTCTGAAAATTAATAATTGAAAAATGTCTGGAAATGAAAAAAAATTGTAAATGTTTGTATCATACAAATAATTAAAATAAACTTACTTTTACTCTGTAAGCAAAACTTGAAATAATAATAGTTCAGCATACAAAACTGCAACTGCATTTTTCAGTTGAAAAGATTAACTGAAAATTGGCAATCTTTTGTACCTCCATTTGAAACTAAAAACAAACACAAAAGTATTGAACGTAAAACAGAAGTTTTTAGGGGGATTGGATCTTTTGTTTTTATGCCCTTGCATTTATCCTTTCATGTGGTAATTTAAGTGTCTACTTTTTTTTCAAATTTATACAACATGAATGATGACATGAATATTGGACATTCTGTTTTAATCATGCTTTACCATAAAATAAGGTCAAATTGCTAAAATGATCCCATTTCTAAATTACTGAAATCTATCAATTTGCATTAACCAAATATTATGGTATAATTTTGATATACACCAATTCATGCTAATGTTCTCATGGGTGTGTCTAATACCAACATTTAATGTGCATAGAATTACACTAAGTAAAGTATTATTTCACATTAAAAAGGAAAATGTTATAATGTGAAATTATTAGGTTGCATTTTTATTCTTTTGCACAAAAAGCAGTGATCGAATGTTGATTGATAAATGAAAATGAAAAGTTGGCAAGCATTTAGTACACCGAAGGAACCCTCAACCACCCGCTTGACAGACTGGTTATTTACAATTTTCTTTTACATTTGAAGTTACATTTGCATGCATGAATCCTATTTATTTATTTATGTTTGTATAATATCCAAGGATCTCACATTTGTCATCTTTTGAAAAAAAATCACATTAGTAATTCATATAGGATGTTTTAAATCAATACTTTGGATGAACATAAATTTAATATTGCTTGTTTAATCTAGCATTTAACATATATTTCATTAAAATATTATGTTAATATCTAATTCTACTTTTCATGTGCGATGATGTATTTCGATAGAATTGAAGTTATCAGATATTATGCTGTATGGTACATCAAATTTTATAATATTACGGCTCAATCAAATATTGCTATGTCATTTGGCAAAAAATGAAGAAGAAATAAAAAGAAATATCAATAATAAGAAGCATTGCGATAAACAATATTGACTGACTGTTTCATTATGACTATTCAAAATTGATTTGAGTGAAATTATATTTTATTGGAGACTTGCCTGTCCAAAGAATTTGACAATGCAATTCTGAATGATTTTTTTATTCTGATACAGAATACACTGCCAGAATACTAGATTATTTTTACTGAACTAGTGCGCATTGTTGTTTAGGGGCCAGCTGAAGCCCCCCCTCCGGGTGCAGGATTTTCTCACTGTGTTGAAGACCCATTGGTGGCCTTCGGCTGTTTTCTGCTCTTTGGTCGGGTTGTTGTCTCTTTGACACATTCCCAATTTCCATTCTCAATTTTATTGAACTCAAACACTATAGTACATAATTTCTTTGACATATAAGTGGTGTTTTAGGACTTGACGGCACCAGCAAGTCCTGAAAAAAATCAGTCAAGACTTCAGTGCAATCTAATACTGAAACACTTTTGTGGGTTACCCTATCATTAATTTACATTACATCCAAGTCAATCCTTTTTTAACAATTAGTTAAAATAATTATTCCAGTCCATTCTAGACCTTCCCAAACCAGACACATTTATGTCTTTGGTTCTTTGTGTTGTTGGGTTTTCCTTTCAATTCTACTAGTTGAATGCTTCAAATTATTTTAGGCATACAGGTTCTCTTAATGAATATTAAAATTTGTTGGAATGTCTGGGATATAAAAGGATATTATATTACAAACATGACACATGTGTTTCATACAAATAGGGAAGAAATGGTTGATTGAAGGTAAAAATTTATACTATTTACATCTGGAAATCAATTTTATTTTTACATTAGCCCTTTTAAAAGCCCTTGTTTATTAAATGACTTTGGGACTGAATGGTATATTTTTGTATATTTCTAGGAGCAGGAAAAACATACACCATGTTGGGTACAGATGATGAACCAGGAATCATGGCCCGGGGACTAAACGATTTGTTTGTAGAGATGGACAGAACGAAAGAAGAAATGAAATACAAAGTCTCCATGTCTTATTTGGAGGTACAAACTAATGTCTGAATCTGTTTTATAACACAGGTAGTACATGTCATGCATGTGTCAGAAATTTAAATTTACAGTATTGGTGTAGAAAATTACATTCGTGTCAGAATGTTCAACAGCATATGTACATGTAGATGAGTTTGTATTATTATTTAATCATATTGAATGACTAACTAGTAACCAGTGAGAAAAAAATCAAAACTTTGACAAAAGTGAAATACTTGGAATCTATGGTATAGTCCGTTTGACTTCTATAAATCTTCAGAAAATAATTCTTAAAAATTCATTTTTGCAAATAAACATTTTTTTCTTGATGTATGTTGATGTATGATATATACGAACTCTGACTATTTAATATCATAATTTTAGGCCAATAATCAAAAAAGTAACCCATTAGGTCTCTATGTTACTTCTATTGTTTTTTATATAAAATACTTGATGGAGTAAGTATGAATAGTGTAACAGCTTTCCATTCAAAACAAAAACATAAGACATGTGTTTTAAACCTGTTTCATTGTACCATGTGACTTAACTCATTTAAATATCGAAGGACATAATACATGTCATGAAAAATGACCATCATCTAAGTATTTTTATAACTGGTTTTATATGATTTTATAAATGAACTTGCATGTATCTACAAAGATGTTATTTGTGGGAAAAAATATTATAATCAGATGTTTTATTTTGTTTTTATTCCTTACCAAATCTTAATTTTTGTTACCTTAATTTGATTATATATTTATATATATCTTATTAAAGAATATAAGCAAGCTTTTCATGCTTAAAGCATGATGACAGTATTAAGAAAATGGAGAGCCTCTAAAAAGTTTCACCAATAAGTATTTACAGAATACATTTAATATTTACTTTTTTCTTGAAAAAACACAGCTTATGACAATCATAATATGAAAATAAAATTAGATAAAATATAACCATAAAGACCTTTACTGATGAAAAGGGGAACTTTTTAATAAAATTTCTAAACTGAATTTTGAATAAAACTACTTTGTAGTTTTTAAAAATGTTATACTAGTAATGTCCAGTGGAAAATATTACTAAGGTTACTCTTAGAAATTGAACAATGAAAAATGCAAAATCATGTATACAATAAGTTCAGTAATCACATGACATAAAACTTAAATGAAGTCAAAGTTTGTTTGCTGGTCAGCGTTATTTAAATGAGAAAAGTCACATGGTATAATGAAACAGGTTTAAAGCACATGTCTTATGTTTTTGTTTTGAATGGGAACCTGTTACACTATTCATACTTACTCCATCAAGTATTTTATATAAAAAACAATAGAAGTAACATAGAGACCTAATGGGTAACTTTTTTGATTATTGGCCTAAAATTATGATATTCATAGTCAGAGTTCGTATATATCATACATTAACATACATCAAGAAAAAAAATGTTTATTTGTAAAAATGAATTTTTAAGAATTATTTTCTGAAGATTTATAGAAGTCAAACGGACTATATTCTCAATTCAGATTATCCAGTCACCACTTTCAGGGGCAGATCCAGCCATTTTTAAAAGGGGGTTCGAACTATATGCCTCCATTCAAAAGCATTGATCGTCAAAGAAAAGGGGTTCCAACCCCCGGAACCCCCCCCCCCTTGGATCCGCCACTGACATTTTTGGGTAAGCAAACAGAGAATGGAAATCTTACCCTTTGGTGTCTCAATTTTCTGGTCATGAGATCTTGACAGTGTTTGATTCATGATCTTAGAAGATTATCAGTCTTATAATGATATCTGTTTTTTATAGTCTTCATTTACAGAATTTGTCGCTCATGACTGATATTTGATGGTTTCTATTAAATTTATATACGACCTTTCTTGGAGCCATTTAGAGATTGACACATTAAATAGACACTTATTTAAAAGATCATTCTTTATTGACAGGGTTGTAACAAAGTTTTATGTTATAAATTTAAATTTTGTACTTTTGATTTTTGTGATATTTGTATCGATTAGGAAATTTAATATATTTAAACTTTACTACTGTAACAAAAAATTCTTTAGATAGAGACATTTAATTTTCCACGATTACAAAAAGTTTGTATCACCTTAAAACCGCAGATTAAGTTGAACTAGGTCATGTTAGACTTTGACTATATGTATGTGTTATATAAGAAGTCTTAAAAACATTTCCTTGACCTTGACCATGCTTTTTTCAGTTCAGGCTATATGAAAAACTGTTTATTACGGACAGACGTTATTATTTCTAATTGGAATTCTAAAAGTACTTTTCTTTACCTAACGAAAATTTATGTAAATCATAATAATGTCAAGTTATAGAGTTCATGTTTTATATAAACTTTATATTAAGTAACGTGTCAGGGCTCTTTTCAATTGTCAAATGTTGTATGGTGTGGTTAACATCTAGATGATTGAAATTGTTTCAGATGGGCGTAAAGGGGGGTATCTGCACAGAAGAACGCGAAATAAAATTGCAATTTCACGATGAAGGAACAATTAAAAATTTCTTGCACATTGATGTTTTTACCGATTTCACAAAACACAGTGAATAATGAACCTTTTTCACGGCTGCACATGAAATAAAAATGGCAAAACAGGTTGCACGAAAATAACCCTTTACCACCCTCGTTTCATGACATAAATAATCTACATGCACTTGAGAAAACTAAAAGCAAAGGATCAGGTTTTAATTGCTGTTCTTCAGCTCAAAGTTGAGTAAGGCCATCATTGAGGCAGAGTACAAGCTCATGTTATTTTTGATTAACTGTTGTTGTTGGGTTGCTGTCTCATTGACATTTAACCAATAGGTTCTTTTTTTATTCGTAATGCAAGTATTTAAAGGTATTGTCATAATTGTGCAAGTGTCATTCTCATTTTGAAATATACATGATACCCAGCTGGGGTCAGGGATAATATTCTTAAAATTGGAACCTAATCCAGAGAATTGAGTTTTTAATTTTATCATGCGTTTTGTTCTGAACAATCAAGTTTTAGACATTTCTACCTAAAGAAATGATTTCTAAGTGCATGCCATCTGAGAATTGATTGTTTATTTGAATGTACATGTAGCTTATCTTAACTCAGTCATTTTCTTTATTTAATTAGCATTATCTGTCTTATGATTTTATGATATATATATAAAAAAGATATAATAAGATTGCTAAGACTTAACTGCATGTGCACATCCTACAACAAAATATTTGTTCGTGATTTTTTTCACACTGACTAAAAAAACAGGAATAAAAGTATTTAGCAATTCTACACTTTACCATTTTACAATTTATAAATTTTCAGGCATAACATAAAACTGTAGTCTGTTCATTTTACAGTATGTTTAGAAAATTTATGGACTTATTGGATGAAAGAAATTACAGGACATGAATGTATGAAAACATGTTCATTGCACTACATACTTAATTGTTACTTGTTATCTGGCTGTATTAGGGAATGTTACCAAATACTGGTCTTAATTTTTAACCTTTTACCAAGTACTGTTTCTTATAAACATGTAAAATGTTATTCATAGAGGCTCAATAGTATTTATATTATTGCCATGAAAATAACAAGGGTATTTTATATTATAAGCTTAAAAAGATTTGTTAGAATTGAACAATATTATTACAACAGCCTTATAAGTACAAACACTCTTTGATTATTCAATGTTTGTTAACCTTACGTTTAAATTAAAGGATTTCAATAATTTCAAATCATTGAAATTCTCTGTTTGGAATTTTAAACCTGAAACTGGATAAAGAAAAACAAAATGAAATAGAACTGTGAGGTGTAAAGTCAATAGAACACATGTAAATAAGGCAATAATAGTTTAATCTAAACAAAGATTTCAACAAATATTAAAATCAGATGAAATACAAATGAGGTGGGTTTGGAATTTAAGGCCCTGCAAATTCAATTTTAGTTTTTTCAATTTTTAGGTTTCAAAAATGGTGCAGTCAGTGTTAAGGGTGAGGGGGGGGGGGGGGGGGGGGGGGGGGGTCGGAGGAGTCCTAATCCCGGGCTTAAAAACATGAAATCCTGAGGTCACAAATTTAAAGAAATTTAAATCCTGACATCCCGAAATTCTAAAAAAGATTTCCCAGATCCCGAAAGGATCAATCCAGAAATCCTCAGCTTAAAAACACCCAATCACGGAGTCCCGATAAAGGTCAGGCCCCCCCCCCTCAAGGGTAAACGGCTGCTCTTTTAGTACTGGTATTAATTATAATACAAGTTTTGTTCTTCTTCTGGAAATCATTTAAGAAGAATAAGTACCAAAATCACTGGTCACAGCTAACTAGTGCCATGATTCAATGACATTGTTTATTGAACCTCACACATTCACTATGATCTTGAATCCTTTCAAATTCTTGATTTGGAATATAATTCCTGAGTAGTGCAGAGATATTTGAGTTTGAAATTTAAGTTGGCCCTTTAACTAGAGGGTTACAGATTTCAAAAAGGGCTTTTATATTAACAAAAAGTATAAATAGCTCCCTGTATGCTGAATTTTGTGGAAAAATCATACACAAAGAGAGAAAGCCTCACCTAAGTGATATTACTTGTACAATAAATCTCAAACCTGTCAAAATCTATCCTTAATTGCTTTTATTGAAGTCATATATTAAAGATAGAAATATTTGTCAACATATACAAGTGCCAATATACAATTTATCTGAATGTCAAAACTGCTGATTGAATTATCCTTTCACGTCATGTGAGTCAATAATTCATTTTTCAAATTACATTTGTATGAGTATAATTTATTTTATATAGGTATTAAGTATTAATTGGTTTGATAAGGTTTTAACATGACGTATCTTAAGTGGTTAGATTAAATGATGATTAAATAACATTATACTGCTATTATATATTTAATTCTGATATGTTCTTTGTAAGTTTATAAATAAGTTGTTCAGAGTTGAAAATATATCTTAAGTGGAGGTTTATATATTTTTTTTGGCCTTCATATCAGAACAAATAAATAATTTGTCTGAATGTAGTAATTTTATTCTTGATATAAATTTGAAATATTTTTTGATAATTGCCATAAGAACTGATTGATTAAAAGAGGGATTGCTGTGGTCTCATATCTTAGATCTGAAATAATTAATTTGACAACATATTTAAAAGCACTTAGGCTGAATACAGACTATGTGAAGATTTGGCAAGAAATGTCTGCAGTTTGTATTTGAATTAAATGGCAGGCATTGTGCATGTAATAAAAGCCCATTGCATATAATAAATATATCAGTGCAGTTATACCATATCTGATGAATAGTTTTTAAATTATTAGAGTCACTGCTATTATATGATAGAAGGGTACAGCAAATATTGGAATAAAACATTTTTTTTTGTGAGTAGAGTAAAGGGCATTAATTGTGCAGTTTGACAAAAATACTGCATTTAATTTAGTGTAATATAAACCTTTAATTGATATAGAATCTTTGTTAGGTCTGAATGGTTATAATAGTAGAGATTATTGATCAGTACAGCCAATTACATGTGTCTTAAAACTGGAGCACTACCATTAATATGTTTGTGGAAAACATTTTGAAAGTACCCAAGGGAACTAACTCTGATCACTTGTGATATGATGTAAAGTTATTACCCAGACTTCATAAATTTGTTATTTCAGTTTTACAATTTAGCTGATCCAAAAAAGTTTGTTCAATGTTTTCTTTGTCTGTCTTTAGTTTTCTTTGTAGAGTTTTGTGGGCTTGTTTGTCTTTTTTGTTTTTTATTTTTTTTTGCCATGGTGTTGTCAGTTTGTCTTTGACTTATGAGTTAATTATTTAAAATTTTTGAATGTCCCCTTGATATCTTTTGCCTTTTTTTTCAAAGTCATTATATTATTTGTTTATAGCAGAAATTAAGTTAATAATAAATAATCTCAAATATCTTTATTTTGAAAGATTCCTCCAGAGAACATTGAATAGTTGTCTCATTGGCAATCATACCATATCTCCTTATTTTTATATTGGACAAATAACAAAGAATTTAGATCTAGATTATAACTTAATCTAAAGGGAATAGAAAGTACACAATTATTTGAAAATTGATATTAGATATGAAATATTTGAAAGGTAGACAATAAATATTTCCATTTGTCATATTATAATAATTCTCAAGAGATTCCTTAATATAAATATTACATTATAAGATTAAAATCTCTTTTTGTTCTAGGTGAATAAATATGTCCATAAGTTATAAATTTTGGTTCATACAATATATTAGAAAATGATGAATCCTAATTTGTTCATTTCTACTATAATTAAACTTTTTTGAAAAAGGAAAAAAAAACTATAACAAATGAGCTTCATTTTCTTGGAGATTGAAAACTGATATGGTTTGGACAGCAATTGATTCTTATATGGTCGGAAAAGCACTTAATTGCACTATGGTTTAAGAGCAAATAGTTATATCTAGCAGTATACAATTTAAATCCCTCTGGAGGATACAGGGATTGTAATATGTGGTTAACCATGACTCTGATAGAAATTCACAACTCTCAGCAAATAAGCTTAGTGCCAAAAGAGTAAACTATCATAAGTATCTAACAAAACCAATTATATAATGATATTAATTATCACTATTTGATATACCCTAGAGTATAGTTAGTAAGAATAAATTACCTGTAAGTAATACTTTTACTGTAGGTAGATTCTCTAACTTGTCATTATTAAATACATGCATATACTATTTGATAGGTTAAAAGGAAGTATACAGCTTTTACTAATGTGTCTTGCTGCAGAAAAATTAAGATTCAAAAGCAGATCCGGGTGTTCATTCAGTGTAAAAAAAGGAGATGCAGGGTATATGTCAATGAGACAGCAACCACACAACACTAATAATCGAAATACATGTAGAGGGCCAAATGCAGTCTTCAACAATAGATGAGGGTCTATACAATAGGTCAAGTTCTAAATTGTCCAAGTCTGCAAAAGTTGTTGTGAATGATTTATAAACTTTCAAAGACCTGGCTACTATGAATCGTCCATCAATTATTATGGAATAGATAAGTGGTGCAAGGTCTAAGGGTGTAAATGTGAATAAATTATAGAGTCTGAGACTATCAAATATCTGCTATGGATCTTCAATCAATTATTGTTTGGTTACATTTAATTTAGCAGTCTTATAGCTTGCTGTTCGGTGTGAGCCAATGCTCTGTGTTGAAGGCCGTACCTTGACCTATAATGGTTTACTTTTACAAGTTGTAACTTGGATGGAGAGTTGTCTCATTGGCACTCATACCACATCTTCCTATATCTATTAGCTCTTAATGAAAGGAGGGACAGCTTGTAACACTTAACATATTTTAGTCTGTAAACAATAAGAACAATGTCAGGACTTTTATAAGAACTTTCTTTATCTATTTCAGATATACAATGAAATGATTCGAGACTTGTTAAATCCATCATCAGGTATCCTTGATCTTCGAGAAGATGCCAAGGGTGGTGTTCAGGTGGCAGGTCTATCTGAGGTCACAACAAGGTCAACGAATGAGGTAAATTTCTTTTTAAAAGCAATCTTAAACAATTAAAATGATTTGATATCCTTTTAAGATATCTTATACAAGTTGGCATGGTATAGTAGTGTGCACATGATGAAATATAAAACTCCAATATATGCAGAATTTCAAAACTACAAAAATCAAGTATTATGACAAAATAATTTTCAATTAATCCACAAATATCAATACCAATAAATATTTATGAATCCAGATGGTAAGCCAGAGAAAACCAAGCCGGTATTGCAAGTTTTTCCCATTTTTCATTTTTTTTCATGACTAAAAGTTTTGATTGACATTTTTTCTCAGGAAGATGTTGAAAGAATGTATGTATTAAACTTAGTTATCAAAATATTATTACAGCCATCTATTTTTATGAACATAATTGAAACATATATAGATAAAAACAAATCTGATTGTTGGCCATGATAAAACCACATATGCACTACCTGGGATTGCTTGATTGACTGCAAAATAAATGTTCAGCAGAAAATACATTTTCATGGTTATTTTATCGTTGATGGGTTTTATCTTATAGGTGATGGATATGTTATTCCAAGGAAATAAAGAGAGAACTCAGGAACCTACGGCTGCAAATAAAACTTCTTCCAGATCTCATGCTGTCCTCCAAGTCATTGTAAAACAACAGAATAGAGTACGGAATACGGTACAAGAAGTACGAGTCGGCAAAATGTTTATGGTTGATTTAGCTGGATCAGAAAGAGCGGCAAGCACACACAATAGAGGGAAACGTATGGTAGAGGGTGCACATATAAACAGGTCACTACTGGCTCTAGGGAACTGTATCAATGCTTTAAGTAAGTTTTGTTGGAATCTAATAGATTGATGTCTCCTGAATCAGTAGTTTATGAAAGCTAACCTATCCAAAAATACATGCTATTAAATCTGTCATTCATTCAAGAACATCACAGATGTTCATGTAAAACATGATGAATAGCAAGGAAATGTTTGGCCATACAGCAAAAGCAAAATGAAAATGAAAATACAGAAAATTGTTCCTGAATGTCAATACACTGACTTTTCTTTGCAAAATTTCCTTAAGATTAGATTTTGATATTATACTAAATGTATCAAGCAGGTAGTATACTGCGATCGTCAATTCATCATATTCATTAAGTTTCCTTCATCAGCTGCAACTTCTTTATTGTGTCTCCAAATTTGACTTCACATACTGTAGACCAACTAATTTTCGCGACTTTCACGATTTCAAAAATAACGCGAATATATATCGTCGTGAATATGTTAAACTTCCATCTTCCCTTACATAAATACATCAAGAAAAATTAGGAAATAGTGAAAATAAATCTCTGGGAAGTCTGGTAGAAATGGTTAAACACAAAATAAAGTATCAGCGAAAATATGTTGGTTTACAGTATATATGCATTTGCCAAATTGTATTCTTTTCTATTGCAGGTGATAAAAATGGACACAAGTATATCAACTACAGAGACAGTAAACTAACGAGACTACTTAAAGATGCATTAGGTGGAAACTGTAAAACTGTGATGATAGCCCATATTAGTCCAGCCTCATCACAGTTTGAGGAGTCTAGAAATACACTAGTGTATGCAGATCGAGCAAAACACATCAAGACAAAGGCAAGTAGTATACATTAATCTATGATCTGCATGGACCAAGGAGTCTAGAAACACATTTAGACACAGGGGGAAAAAATAATGGAGATATAAATAAAAGAAGATGTGGGATATACATAATGATACAGTACCCAATGAAACAAAGAACCAAAAGACACAGAGAACAACATATGGATTTAAACTAGCAGAATCATATTTATTGTATGAAAAACAGTTATTTTAATACAAAATCAATATGAAATAAATTAGAACATTCTTTAAATAGCACCTCAACTGATAGATGAACAACTATATATTGAGTTTCAATATATAATCAATAGTATTAATTTCCAACAATGGTTAACTCGTTCAATATAAAACCAGAACCAATAGTAAAATTAATTTTGATATTTTCAGCTGATCAGGGCTGAAATTGAGGTCCTGCATTTTTATTGTCTGCAATATGTAAAGAATTATATTCAAGTCTGGATACATTTTACTATAGTTTAATTTACTGTCTATGGGAGATAACTCCAAAAATTTAATGAATTATTACTGAAGTGGAAAATCAATGTTGTTATTTTTATGCTATAATTGAGAAAACTTTAAAATGAAACAGCACCATATCTGTGTTCTATCAAGTTTTGTAGCAGCTCACACATACAAAATAAAATACATCTTTTTTTATGCTTTCTTGAAGTAAGTTATAATCTGACAGCTGATTATGTAATCAAATGATACAAAACTGAAACTCCATTGCTTTTATTATAGACTTACTAGAATATTTTTAAACTAGACACTAGATCTCACCTATAGGTTGGTACCTGTTTCAGAATCTTTAATTTTACTTCTAAATGTTTGACTTGTATGGGCGTATCATTAGTAATCTTATAACTGTACATTTAAATAATTGAAATGAGAAAGAAAATGCAACATTCTATTTATGTTTGTTTACCTTACAGGTCAGAAGAAATGTGACTGACGTATCATATCATATAGCCCAGTACACAAACATTATCCAGGAATTACGGGAGGAGATTCAACGACTGAGAGTTAAACTGAATGATAAGACCACTTCTGTCAGCCTCCATGGAGGATCTTCTATACAGGCTGTACAAGGTACAAACATATAGTGACCACTAGCAATTTTTATTTCGAAATTTGTTTTAAGTTGGTTTCGGGATGGTATCCAACAACAAATTTTACCACAATTATACATTTGTTATTATATTAAAAAAATTTTAATTTGTTAATTTGACCGCTATGCTATGAAGCAGTGGAAAGAACCAAATCCCCTTGAACTTTTGTGTATTTAACAGAAATATTGGAGTATTTTTAAATTGCAAACAGTTAATATATATCGTCCCTTCAGGACAACAAGCCTCATGCCGGAGACTGACCTAAATTACAAAAAGAAAGGAGCATCTTCATTTTAACTTACTCAATATTCCCGCATTTAAATTTGTCATTACTGCAGTTAAATTACTGAAGGAATAAATTAATGTCTTTATCAATTTGTACATACATATGCATATCTATGACATTTTATATGGATCCAGTGTAAATCTAAATATTTATGATAAATCCTGTTTTTCTTCACAGCACAAGTATTAGAAGCAAAGAGAAACTTAGACAAAGAAGAACTAAACAAACTGAAGGAACAACTTTTAATATCATTTAAAGATCAAATGGAATTGAGGTAATAAGGCTTCACTGTGTAAATAATAATGGTTGATCTTGCTTTCCATAATGTTGTCATGAATAAGGACTACTGTGCATCCATTTATTTTTATGGGTTTCAATTTTTATGGAGTGAGGAAAGATAGTATTTTTGTGGATATTTGATTTCGTGGTTTTACAAAAGTCAGCATACACACTTATAGAAAATTTGTATTTCGTGGAACATTTGAATTGGTGGGTCACCTGTACCCACAAAATCATCACAAATTAGTATCCAATAAGTAATAATGAATCCACAGTACTTGTAAATCCTCAACAAATTATACAAAAACCTTTTGTTGTAAATCTTGCAACCACATATAGAAATACAGACAAGGTCAATATTTTTAGCTGTTGGTTTTATAATCAGCTTTCTATCACCATAGTGATGTGATCTTAAGCAACCAATAATCGTTCAATTTAACTAACCATACATCTAGTGATTTTATATGGTCAACAATATCACAAAAATAACATAATGCTGTTAAAACTACCATTGTTCAGCAAATATAAAAATAAGAATTTGTGGTATGGTTGTAAAGGAGACAACTTTCCACCAGAGATAGAATGACATAGAGGCTAACAACTATAGGTCACCATATGGCCTTCAACAATGAGCAAAACCATACCACATAGCCAGTTATAAAGGGCCCCGAAATGACAAATGTAAAAAAAAGGCTTTGTATAGACAGAAAAATAAAAAAAAGAACTTTTTGTAATTGTACTGCCTTAACACTCTCAGCTTTCAGAAAGAACATTTTTAACAATGAATGTATAGAAAATTCTAACGATTGTTATAGTACTAAGCAAGGCGCTGTATTTATAATGACTTGTGATATTTACTATTATAGGAAAAGTTTGATGGAACTGAACAATGCCACTATGGAGATTAGCTTGGAGACAAATCGTAATCAGATGATCATTACTGAGTGAGTGGATTTATCTGTTCCTGAAGGTCAATTTGCGTCCAGGTCATTAGTGTCCTGTACACATAGAAATCTTTTGACATAGGTTTTGTGGAAAATATTTTACTAAATTGAATATTTACTGTACTGTAAATTGAATAAATTTTGCTAGCAAAGGGTTACAGGTCATCTTTTTAAAAAGTTTTTTAAGGTTAGAATATCATAACTTCATAATTATAAAGTTATGCACCTTAATTCAGTGTTAATATGAAATTGCAAAGGTTTGGAAAAAATATTGTCAGGCATTGCATTATTTAGTTTAAACTGAATCAGAGTACTGGGAAAATCTAAAACTTCAAAATATTATTATACCCCCTTACACAGTTTTGGGGTGTAAAGGTCTCACCCTAACCATCTTAACCTCTGTCTGTCCATGTGCCTTGTAAGCGCAAATCCTCATAACTGGCTTGATGGATATTGATGGAACTTTATAAAATTGTAGAAAACTACCTGATGATATGCCTTAAAGGAAAATAATATCAGTCCCTTATGTTAAAGGGGAGATAACAGAAACCACTTATTTACTTCAAAATTGCAATATGTGATAATAGTATTGTGGGGCAGGAGTAGGACCTTTTGTGATTATTAGATTTATTGTATTTTAGATGGCAAGCAGAGAGAGCAAAGTCATCATTACGGAAAGAAGGTGGTGATATGGCAGGTTTGTTTATTATAGGAATTTAAAAGGGGAAGGGGAGGGGGAGGGGGAGGGGGTGGGGGGGGGTGGAGGGGGATACATTATGCTTGACCTTGTTATTTGATTTTAAAGAAAAAACCTAAAGAAGGTTATGAATTGCTGTGAAATTTTAAATCAAGAAATGATAGAAAAAATGTAATTTAGCAACTTATGTAGATTTTTTCCCCATATTTTTGTCAGTTCAACCAACATTAGAACTATTCTATAAAAATGAATGTGGAATAGTAGAAAGTGAACTTTGACATTGGTTGTGGGTCATTTGTGTTTGTATGTCCATTTGATGCATGCAAAGTCATTTCGAGAAAGTACGTTAGTTGAGGGGGTGGATAAGAATCCATTTCCCCCCTCTCCCAAACATTTTAATCAAATAGCCCATAAGAAGAACTGGAATATTACCATGTTACAAACATTAATCTGAATTTTGTTTATAACTAAAAAACAAGATCAAACTTTGTATCTTAAAAACAATTTCAAATTTTTTCAATCTTAAGTGAAATGAAGTTGTGAGGAAGATATTATAAGCCGATAAATAAGTAGTTACATTGATTTTAATTTAAAAATTTAAAGAATTGCTCTAGGCTAAAACCACTTTGATTATTCCAGGACAAATGTCTAAATCTATGGAACTGGCTGGTATAGGATCAGATGAGATAGTTGAGCCAGAGGAAGTTAAAATTGCAAGGGATGAGATCAAAGTTTTGCATGATGAAAAATACAGAACAGAGAAAATCAGAAGCACAGTGTATAAAGAACTTGAACAGGCTAAATCAAAAACAAGAAAACTAGAAGAGGTTAGTAGCAGTTATTTCCCTTGGCACAGTTTCATGACATTCTGAATTGTTTTCCTTTATGGAAGAGTTGGGGCTTTTTTGTAATGAAATTTAACATTTTTAACATTTTACCATAAAAACAACAGCTTCCATGCAGAATCATTGCTTTATATATATCAAGGTATGTTTATAGATATAGGAAGATGTGGTATGAGTGCCAATAAGACAACTCTCCATCCAAGTTACAATTTATAAAAGTAAACCATTATAGGTCAATGTTTAGTCTTTAAAAAAAATTAAAAAATAACTATGGATACACATAAAAAAGATGAAGTGAAGAGAAACATTGTTTTATAAAGATAACCAAACTTTTAGTTGTTTGTGCCATTGGGTTGCTGTCTGATTGATATACTGTAAATTCAGAAATTATTGCGTGCATTTATTGCAATTTTTGAAGAAAGAACAAAAAATGCGAGTTCTAATTATTGCGATTTCAGGAAAATCTGCGAACACTTATATGTATCAGAGATCAGAATGCGAGTTCTTATTATTGTGATTATCACCCAATTGCATTATTTGCAATAATAAAAACCTTGCAATAGTTTCTGCATTTATAGTATATCCCATATCTCCTTTTATTCATAGTAATTTCTACAGTAGTTTTCAGAAAATCCGATCACTTTTGCATTGAAAATGTCTGTTATTGGCTTGTAATAATGAAAACATTGATATATTTGTTAATATTTTCCTTAATTTATCGACAGACTGTACCTCAGAGAATCAGCGACGAAGACCAGACAGAGATCGTTATGTTGATGTGTAAGGTACATGAACTGGAAATAGAAAATACAGAAGGACAGTCTGCCTGTCTGATCAGGGACTTCCAAATCAAGAAGAAAGATATGGTTATTGTAAGGTTTCGTCAACACAGAACTCTCTGTGATGAAATCATAAGGAAACAGAAAATTTTATTAGAAGGTATAGCTTTGAATTGTAATAGATTAATTTATTTGTTGATAAACAGGTGCGTTAGACATCTGATGCATATTTTGCTAAAATGAAAGTATCATTTTCATGAGAGAATGGCTTTAAGCAGACAGTAGATGTGTAACACATGAATTTTATGGGAAATTCTCTGCTTTTGTCATTGAGATGTACTTGTTTGAAAAACTCGTATTTATGGTGGAAAGGCGATTTTAAAAGATATGATCAGAAATGAATGAGGGCTAAGCACTACGAACAATGTTTCAGAGGAAACAGACTTTTAAAAGTTCAGAATTCTTTGAAAAATATTTAAGAGAAACCAGACTTTGAAAATTTCAGAACTCTCTAATTGTGTAAAAGAAGACATCTGATATCAGTCTGATATACTGTTAAGTTGCTTATTTTGGTTTTAAATTTTTTAAATATAACAATTTCTATAGTTAGGTATTATTGATTTTCTTCTTTTAAATTCTAATCTTCCTCAAAAGATCAAATTTTCGTGAGGAAACATTTTTATGATTTTATCTTAATTGTAAAATAGAATTTGAAAAAAAAACCCTCTCTAAAAGTTCTGATTATACAAATTTTTTTTTCTGCTACAGAGAACAATATACCATTGACAAGAGATTTAGAAGAACTGATGGAATTATATAAGTTAGAGAAAGAAGATCGTATGTTGTTCAGTGAGGAGACGCTGTTGAATTTGACTCCAGAATACAGAAGCAAGGTAAGATGATTTCTAGTAGTTATTGATTGATTGCTGTTTTATTTTTTGTTCAGCCGCAAATATTAAAGAAAGATTAAGGTTTATAGACTTTTTATGCCCCACCTATGATAGTAGAGAGGCATTATGTTTTTCGGTCTGTGCGTCCGTTCATCCGTTCTTTTGTTCGTTTATTCGTCCGTCTGTCTGCTTGTTCGTCCATCCGTCTCGCTTCTGGTTAAAGTTTTTGGTCAAGGTAGTTTTTAAAGGAAGTTGAAGTCCAATCAACTTGAAACTTATTACACATGTTCCCTATGATATGTTCTTTCTAATTATAATGCCAAATTAGAGTTTTGACCCTAATTTCACGGTCCACTGAACATAGAAAATGATAGTGCGAGTGGGGCATCCGTGTACTATGGACACATTCTTGTTAATTTTTAATAAAGGAAAGTTAATATGCTGACAAAAATAACATTTTTGTAAAACCCATTATAACTTGAGAATTGCTGACCATTGAGATGAAAGATGTGAAAGAATATAGAAAATCATCTGTGAAAATTGCAATTTTTAGAAGAAGAAAAAATGTGTATGAAATTTTTTTTCCTCCTTTTATTGAGGAGAATGATTTTTAAATTATCAAATTAACACTTTAAAAAGATCAAGTGTATAGTTGAACATTATTGTATATGTAGTATATCACTACTTAATCTAGGTACCCTCAGTGGCTAGTACACGACTGTATGGTGATGGAGAGACAGATCATATGAGTGCTTTAACAGAAGAGGAGGATCAGAGAAGAGGAAAGAAAAGGTTAGTATGAATATAAAAAGAAAATCTGATGTATAAATCTGTTAGTCTACTAAATGCTGACTGGTAATTGTGAAACAAATTATATTTGTACTTTAGTAGAAAAGAAGTCAGAAAAGGAGAAATTCTTTTAAAATAAAAGGAAAACAATGCTACTGTTTGTCTATTAAATGCTGTGGATATTTGTTCTGTGAAACTTTCACTTTCCAATTCTATGGTAATATTTAAAGGTGGTGTCGGGTACATATAATTAAGATAAGTTGGTGAATAAATATCTATGACACAGCACCCAACAATAAAACAAATCCAAAATTACTTTAAGAGGTCAATATATGGTCATGATAGACAAAGATCTTATTTAATGTTTGATTCCCATGTTTGTTTATACAAATATGTATTGTGACTTTTGATTTTGAACACAAGTTTTTAATAAATGAGGTCTTCTCCAAACAGAATACTACTTATTCAAGCTATAAATCTCTTCAAGTCTGGACAAATTTTGAATGAATTTACCAAGGATTATTGGAATATCTAGTTAATTAACAAATGGAAAATAGATGATAAAAAAAAAGCCTTTTACAATTTGTTTTGTCTCTCAATCTTCACATAACACAGACAATGCAACACTTACTGTACTTTTCTTTTCTTTTCAGTGCAAAAAGTGATGACAAGCTCTTCTCACAGAGTGCTCAGGCAAGAAGGATAAAAGAAGGAACTTTATCTGGAATTTGGAGAAATAATTCCAATATGAGTGGTCCTGAAGACCGTTCTCTATCACCAACTCCTAGAATTACCCCTGGAGAAAAAACAGATAGGACTGTTATTGCAACTGGTACTAGAAACATTGCTGCTTTGGCAGCCAAAAAAAGGACGATTATTGAACAAAAATATGGTGACACAAAGTCATTATATAGACCTAACAGTGAAAAAGACTTAACGAACGATGGTTATTTATCTCAAAATATGTTAGCTAAACATAACAAGAAATACACAGAAACAACTTTACCAATGATTAAAGATCCAAGTGATGACAACTTATCACATGGTACTAAAAATAGTTCTTTTTCTGATAGTACACTTCCACCTATTAGACAAGGTCAGAAGAATTCACTTCAGAGAGAGGCTGATCTAAAGAAAAACAGAAGAACCCGCGGAAATGAACTGGGGTACTCACAGCAGGTACAGATATATAGATTTATTGTATACTGATTTTTTTGGTTAAAATGATTATGAATTATTTCTCTAATTTTGTATGCATTTGAATCCATTCTGAACATTAATAAAATCAAGCATTATTTCATTATTCTCAATTTGCATACATCCAGTATTTTTTGTTTAAATTTCAGTTTTTTTAACTTTAATATGCATAATTTATTTAAAGAAGGATTTATTGATAGAGTAGAAACAATGTCAGGAATTCATTCCAGTTAAAACCAACTTTATTTCTAGATGCCTGGTATTACTATTACTACTAAGGGTGTGTTTGAATGTACTTGACTACACATTACTATTACTACTAAGGGGGTGTTTGAATGTCCTTGACTACCCATTACTATTACTACTAAGGGTGTGTTTGAATGTCCTTGACTACCCATTACTATTACTACTAAGGGTGTGTTTGAATGTCCTTGACTACCCATTACTATTACTACTAAGGGGGTGTTTGAATGTCCTTGACTACCCATTACTATTACTACTAAGGGTGTGTTGTGTGTTTGAATGTACTTGACTACCCATTACTATTACTACTAAGGGTGTGTTTGAATGTCCTTGACTACCCATTACTATTACTACTAAGGGTGTGTTTGAATGTCCTTGACTACCCATTACTATTACAACTAAGGGGGTGTTTGAATGTCCTTGACTACCCATTACTATTACTACTAAGGGGGTGTTTGAATGTCCTTGACTACCCATTACTATTACTACTAAGGGTGTGTTTGAATGTACTTGACTACCCATTACTATTACTACTAAGGGGGTGTTTGAATGTCCTTGACTACCCATTACTATTACTACTAAGGGTGTGTTGTGTGTTTGAATGTACTTGACTACCCATTACTATTACTACTAAGGGGGTGTTTGAATGTCCTTGACTACACATTACTATTACTACTAAGGGTGTGTTTGAATGTACTTGACTACCCATTACTATTACTACTAAGGGTGTGTTTGAATGTACTTGACTACCCATTACTATTACTACTAAGGGGGTGTTTGAATGTACTTGACTACCCATGATTGTTGTTTTGTGCAGTAGGCTGAATTGGTTGAGGGATTGTTGTTTTCTGAATACCCAGGTGACGGTGAGTGGCCCAGGCCATTCATTAGGAGGCGGTACCTGGGACTTTTACCCTCCTATGCTATTGACAAGTGCCGCCTAAATGTAGGAATTTTTATATAAGGTATTCATTGAATAAATTGAAAAGTACCACCTACAAACGAGGAAGGTACCAGTCAACATGAAAGATAATGAAACCCCTCCAGGTCCAACATTTCCACTGATAAAAAGAGAATATGTTGAATAGGGACAAAAATGTTGCCTTGCAACAGGTCACCTACAGACTCCTAACTGGGTTGATGCAAGGATTGTTTCATGTGCATAGAGTGTGGCATTCTCCCTACACAGTCTGCTGTACACTAAATTGTATCATATAGAAAGAAATACTAACAAGTATCTTACAAAACAATTATTATAAGATTAAATAAACTAAATTGAAACTAGATTTTAGACTTCATCCTAATATGAAGAATTTTATTTACAGTTTGGACGGTCAAGACGACTGAGTGAGAAAAGCAATGTTAATACTGCACGCACAGGTATGTAATTTATTGAAATTGGAAACTGAGAGAATTTTAAGCATTATTCTGGTTAAGCCTTGGGTATACTAGCCAAAACAAATCTTATTATTTTCTAATGTAATACATAGATAAATTATTATATATTGATTGAGTACAGTTTCAAACATCTTTACTTTCCTGTCTTGATAAACACATTAAGGATGGAATATAGATAATTTTAGTACTATATTTTTTGTCGTGTCTTTGTTGATTCACTAAAAATGAAACTTCAAATAAACAGTTTTATTCAGATTTTAAATTTTGGAGTCTGAAGATGTTCTAAAGGTGCTAAAGTTCATCTTTGCATAGAATCTATGACGGCTAGATAATTTTTGTGATTGTATATGATGTTTCGTACTCTGTACTTGTAAATAAATTTGGATCTACAATGTAATACATTCAGAATAAGATGCAAGTTGTTTTACCCATTAAAACAAATGATAACATGGTTAAGAGGCTGCATATTTATTACTATTATAGATGGTATTGTAAATGATTAACTTTGTTTAGCCTAGTTTTTGCAAATTATTAATGTGTCACTGGAAGAATTGTAAATTTTACAACTTTGATAATAGGCCAAAGTTCAGATATTGAACAATGGGGACATCCTACCCTGACCCCAGCATGTAAGGGGTTATTTCCAGAGTTGGCAAAGTCAACTGAAGGTGAGATCAGAGTTTAGAAGTTAGCTATAGATGACAGACACATGTAAAGCACTTTCACAAAGGAGAACATGGATTGTTGCCAGTGATCACTTAGTAAGGGCAGATAATCACTTGGTGTTATTTGTTTTCAAAAAAATTGTTGTTGGAAGAATCTAGTTTTAACATCATTTTTCCTCATGCCAATACTTATAATTTCAGAAAAGGGAATTTGTTAATAAATAAAATAAATATGTTTGAATTTTAAATTCATATAATTTTTTTTATGATAGAATAAGTTGTAATAGTACCAACCTTCTTATGTGTCTTTCAATAATTAGAATTTAGAAAAAAATATGGGTTATTTAGTTATGCAACACAATGTTTTGATTGGTGCATAGTTTATAAGTACTGGGTAGAGGGTGATAGTTTATTGTATTTGCACTTTTGGCTTTAGTCAATTTATTGTGTAGTTGTGGATGTTGGACTTTGACATACAAATTATTCACTTTTTTCCCCCAATTCAATCAAGGACAAATATTTTTTTCCCACTTAAATAAGAATACTAAATACTTAATTAGATGTTTTTAGGCAGTTGTTTTAATCTGAAAGACAAGTGTGAATTCTTCAGCATAAAGATTAAACCCTTATTCTTAACCAACATTAAATGTTAAAATAAATTTCATTAAATAGGACACAACTTTCTTTTAATTAAATTTATCCTGGTTTTAGATTTATTAGGTAATCTGAAAAATGTGTGAAAAATGATGGAATTGATAAAACTCTTTGATTTTTTATAATGTTGCCATTTTTCTGTTACTAGGAGATAGAGACCTGGTATCACCTGTAGGGTACAGAAACAAAACGAAGAGACAGGGATACAGAGGTAAGCTGTCAAGTAGGAGAACAGGGATGGAAGGTTCTAATAATTTCAGTCATTGTCATAATCATCATTGTTATAAATATATTATTTGTCTTACTATGGAGTAGTTTAATGCTTAAAAAAATAAGAGAATGGAAACGAAAAATTCAGCAATTTTTCCATTTGTAAAGGGGCATAACTCTAGAATGGTAAAATTGACGCCACCAAAATTCAAACTTGATCTGTGTTTTGTGGTAATAAGCATTGTGTATAAGTTTCATAACATTTGGTTGAGGCAAACCAAAGTTAGAGAACGGAAATGAAAAATTCAGCAATTTTTTCCATTTGTAAAGGGACATAACTCTAGAACGGTAAAAGTGACGCCACCAATATTCAAACTTGATCTGTGTTTTGTGGTAATAAGCATTGTGTATAAGTTTCATAACATTTGGTTGAGGCAAACCAAAGTTAGAGAACGGAAATGAAAAATTCAGCAATTTTTTCCATTTGTAAAGGGACATAACTCTAGAACGGTAAAAGTGACGCCACCAATATTCAAACTTGATCTGTGTTTTGTGGTAATAAGCATTGTGTATAAGTTTCATAACATTTGGTTATTTTGGGACATACGTACAGAAGGACAAGGGTAAAACTTAATGCCCTTCACTACGGCGGGGGCATAAAAACTGATAGCAAAGGTTTAACATCCATACACTGTTCCCCATTTAATACACAGTACACCAATCCCAATTACACCATATACTATTGAGTATTCCCCATTACACAGTACACCAATCCCAATTACACCATATACTATTGAGTATTCCCCATTTAATACACAGTACACCAATCCCAATTACACCATATACTATTGAATATTCCCCATTACACCATACACATTTTATTGAACTGTAAACCACTCAATGACATGTCTATCATAGATACAACATTTTGACATCTGTACAGTAGAAGTATGATCACCATATCTTGAAAGCAAATAATATGTAAACATTCTCTCTCCATCTTTTTATTATCAAATTTAAATATGATGATTTTGGCTATACTTTTTATGTCCCTTTTTGTCATATAGCTTCTCATATATTCAGGTATTTATACATTCTAGGATTGCCGCAATATAGCCGTTTTGTGCTGATGCAGCATAAAGCAATCACCTTTCAATAAATATACATCATTGGCTTTCAAATGTTTTTTAAAATTTCAAATGTTTGGGATCGAGCTTTTTGAATTCAAAGGTCACTGATTTGTCTTTTGAACATTTGAAGAGGAAAGTCGTGTCTGATGTAAAAAATTTAATCCTGGTATCTATAATGAGTTTATTGTAAAGGTATTAAAATCCAGAAAAGCTGTTCTGCTGCACCAAATTTATAAAGTGTTATTTGTATATAATTTCCTGCATTGAATCAACTCTTTGAAGATTTTTATTCTATAGTTACAAAAAAAAGGAATATGTTCAATGATATCTTCTATGTTTATTTAGGGGCCTTGGTGGCCGAGTGGTCTTAAGTAGTTACTACTGTAATCACTAGCCAGTCAACACTGAGGTTGTGAGTTCGAACCCCGCTTCCTGCGGGTGCACTCGACCAATAAAAACTGGCCGCCACGAAATAGCCCAAAAGCGGTGCTTATAAGTGGCGTTAAAACACCAAAAATCAAAAAATCAAATCTATGTTTATTCATAGTACTTCAAGAAAATATGAAGCACATTTATAATTTTAAAGCAGAAATTTATATTACTGTTTTTTTATTTTATAGATTCTTCCAATGCAAGTACTCCTAAAAGGAAATCAAAATCAAAGAAAAATGTTCCCACAATCCCAGCATATAGACAAGGGGACATAACCATCACTGGATTTGCTGTACCAAGATAAAGGGAGATAACTCTTGCCAAACAAGTTGAAGAATTACTGCTGTTGTGCTGAACCCTGCTCATCAATGTAACAATTCATACAATTTAAGTTATAGACATGCATTTAATAAATACTTCTGGATTATTTGGTAGCTTGCGGAATCAAATATATGTCCAAAGAAATTTGTAAAAATTGAATATTTTTATATTTAAGTTTAACTACACAAAAACATAAAACAGCATAGTTTGTACCTGTTGAAAGTGAGAGATGTTCTTCATTTTAATCATGATAAGAATTTGTGATCATAAGATTAATAGTGGTTCTTAATTATTTGGCAGTTTATATTTTAAATTGCAGAAAAGTTGTTTTTTAACCTGCTAAAGGTATGCTTATAGAGAAGTAATTATCGATTGAATCTTATGGTTGCAACTTTTCAAGTAACTTTTATTCATATGAAGATAATGTCTAATATAATAATTGCTGTATGTAAATTATCATTATGAGTCATTTTGTCATATGAGAAAAGCAATGCAAAAATACTCTCATGTGGTCAATTCTCTAATATAACCACAATGCATCATGATGTATTTGTATTTTCTGTACTGTTACATTTTATCAGTCTTTTCTGTTATTGTTACATTGTATGAGTCTTTGCTGTTACTTTGTGATATGCAGCATTTTGTATATGTTCTTTAAGTGTCAACTCCATTACTTCTATAAGTGCTAGATAGTATTTTGTATGACAAAGGTTACTTTGTAAAAAGTAATTAGTTATTGTAATTTTTGTATTATTTTCATATTTTTTTTAATGTAATTGATTTTTTTTTTATTGTTTTAAAAATTATTTTGTCTGTAATTCTTGCATTGTTAATTCCAACACCTAAGGCTGCACATTGAGCTTGACTTGAAAGCGTTTTGTTTTCTTTAGAAGTTCTGCACCCGTTTTTAACAGAGAAATTGGCTGTACTACAATTTATATATATGTTGCACTAATTACAATTGTTTGTCAGTTCTGTTACATTAAGTAAGAACAGATATATGTTGCATTTGAAATTTTTGTTTCGTTCACTCTTCAAATGCACATATTTCCCTGTGAAGAAACATGACGAGGTGATTACATAAAATCTAGCAACATGGTGACATACACAAAAGGCTTAATGAAAATATGCAAGACTTTATGTTCATAAGGTGATGGTTGCACTGACCTTTTTTTGGAAATTCAGGATTGAGCCATTTTGTGGGAATTGGGAAAAAGCCAGTTAAATCGTCAGGAAATCTGGAATTCAGTATGTAATTGTATGGTGATGCAGGAAGACACATTATTTTCACAAGAATTCTAGATTGGGCATTTATTTTCTTTGGATGAGACCACCTCTTTTGGATGAGACCACCTCTTTTGGATGAGACCACCTCTTTTGGATGAGACCACCTCTTATACCCCTTCTTCATAAGGCAGTATGGATTACAAAATACAACATTTTCACATAAGAATGATGTTTACTTTTATTTGAAAATGTATTACTTTACAATCCTCGTAGAATTTTCTTAGAGAACTTGCATATTTTATCAATGAAAGGTGACCATATCATCTATAAGTTTAACTTTTCAGTGTAAAGAAGACATTCTTGTACATGTAATACTCATCTGCTGTCTCGAATATACCAACTTGTAAATATGCTTTGATTCCATCTTTGCTAGGTTTTCCCTGTTTCTTCCATAATCAGATTCCTAAAGTTTGCTTCCATAATTCTTAATTTCTGTGTTATGTGTTAAAAATTGAATGATATTGTTTAACTATGTAAAAATGCGATCTGTGATACAATTTATCTGTGGGTATACATCTTTTACAAATAATAGTTATGATGTTGAGGCCTTCCTTAAATTAGGTCTTTGTTGAATGTAAGAGGTTGAAAATAATTGT
The DNA here is from genome assembly GCF_021869535.1 of Mytilus californianus. NCBI lineage: Eukaryota > Metazoa > Mollusca > Bivalvia > Mytilida > Mytilidae > Mytilus > Mytilus californianus. The sequence goes on from NW_026262723.1 coordinate 3,462,914, forward strand.
ACTAATTAGGAATGGTGGGATGTAGGTCTTTATAATGATTAAAATACTATGCATTCATAAATTTTGTATCACCAACTCTACCAATTTTATTGGAATAAGGAAAAATTGTATTTGCATGTCAACTTATTCCATAGTTTTTTTTAAATTCTACATTCAAGTCTATATAAAATTTGTATTTTGGGGAACACTAAAATTTTCATGGCCCATCTAAACCAGAAATATCTCTGAACAATGATGTGTTTACAGTTCTTTTTATCAAATTTGGTCTACTATATATGACCGAATAAAATATTTAACACCAGTGATTGTATTACAAGAAAAGCAGAAGGAAACATTTTGAACCTCTGAGACGGAATATTCAACAAAGAATAATTTATGGAAAGATGTATTGAGGATTCAACTTAATTTATGCATATCAATTTTCATGATTTAAATTCTTATAAACCTTGATTCTGTTTAATCTTGTTGGCAGATGAACAAAATATTGACAGGAAATGCCATCCTGCTTAATATCAGGCAATTATAAAATTATGGCAGAAACTAAAACGCGGTGTTAATTTACATTAACCTAAATACAGCTTATGTACCTATTAAATCAGTGAAAATTGATATACAACATTTTATGATGAATTGACAGTTGCCTATTGTTTGTACATCTAGTCCTTTGTTTTAGTTATTTATTAGTTTTTACATTGTTACATTGTTACATTGTAGTTTTGTTTTTCTACATACTAGGTGATATTAGTTTTGTAAATTGTCTCATATTTTCAATATAAATTTGTACTGAAATTACCCCCCCCCCCCCCCCCCTACACACACACCCAACAACCTACCTGATGATATTCTTTCCATGATTTGGTATTGTTGATGTGTAAAAAGGTGAAAACTTCCTGAATCTGCAGTTAAATTTGTAATGTGACTCATTGTGTATGTGTGTGTGTAAATATACAAATCTACAATTTGTTATCTTTTCAAGATTTTGAAAACAAATTCCACTATTTTTGCAATTCCGACCAATTGATGATGAAATAGTTTTTGAAACATTGTAAAATTTCAATTTAAAAAACTATTCCAGGTTGTCTTTGTTTAGGGCTGTTCCAGAACAAAATAGTGGTGTTAGAGGCACTTCTGTCACCCCTGCTGCCCCAAATGTAATTTTAGAAGTTTTATTTGACTCTAAAAAATGCGTTCAAAAAGTGCAACCACCCATGAAATTTTAATTACAGCCCCTCTGTACTCTGTAACACCCCCTCCCACACTCACATACACACAATTAATTATGAAGCAGCCCTTACTTCAAAAGAAACATTATAACTTCCAATTTTTGGAGAGATATTTTCATACATGTCTTGTTTATTATGTTTTACTGTAAATTTCACAAGTTGATTTAAACTTTGATGGAAATATTTAATTATGTTGATTACTTTACAAGATATCTTGTTAATGTTTTGCTGATATATATACATATATATTGAAAATGACATTATATTTAATAAAATATAAATTTGAAAACAAATTTGGTTTTCTTGTAATGGAAAATAAAAATATGGTGTATTAATTATGACATAAAATCCCTACAGTTTACAAAACCCAATACAAAAGAAAGGAATGTTACAGCAATAACATTCTACCATAGACTAATTGTCCCTTGCGTGTTGTGCTGCGGGGGGATATGATTATGGTATATGTCCGTCCATCTGTCAGAAACACATCAATCATGTCAATACTCAGAGAATGTTTCACAAAAAGCCCAAATATTTGGTAGGATTGTTTGCCATCATGTGTAGTTGGTCATTTTGAATCCAAACATTTTTAAATTTTTGGACACAATAGCGCCTTATGAACACAACTTCTCTGAGAATGTTTTACAGAAACCTCTCATATTTGGTAGGATTGGATGCCATCATGTGTAGTTGCCCATATTATACTGTTATTTTTATACAACCATTTTAATGAAGTATGTGACTTTGACTATCTTTTGGAGTATTGTAATAGTGTAACCTTGTAAATGCAACTCCTCAGAGACCATTTGACAGAAAGGTCTAGTACTTGGTACATGTAGGATTGTTAGCCATCATGTGTTAAGTTGACCATATTGTACCACCATCTTGATTTGACCGTTTTATGGGATTTAAGGGACTTTTACCATATTTTGAATATCTTCCCACAATGACTCATTGTGACACACATATTAATTCCTCATTTATACTAGGGAGTAGGGGGGTGGACATTTGCGTAAAGTGTAGCAATCTTGGATGTAAACAACTTTAGGGCACAGTATGGCCTACAACAATGAGCAAAACACATAATGTATGGTAGGCTATAAAAGGCCCAGACATGAAAAAATGTAAATCAATTCAAACAAGAAAACCAATGGTCTGATTTCTGATAAAACAATAAACAAATATGACAGACTGCAACCAACAACAACCACTAAATCACAGACTCCTGAGTTATGACTTGGGGAAAGACATATAGAGAATGTGTAGTGATGAGAAAAAGTTTTTAAGCCTAAAAACATACGGAAAACACTATGGCAAAAAAACATTGAAAAGACAAACGAAACTTGCACACACAAAGTTTTCCTATACACATCCAGGCAATTGCTATGTTAACTTTTTATACGCCCATCTTTGAAGACGGGACGTATTATGGTACACTGTTGTCAGTCTGTCCGCCATCAACACTTCAGACAATAACTAAAAACCCTTTACCATTTTTCATGACATTTGGTGAATTGTTTATATCTGTTGATGTAAGCTCCCTTTTGGTTTTACTAAATTATTGGAACGTTATTCAATAAAAAGGGGGGATTTTCCAGTTTTCGGACAATCACTCAAAAACGCTTTCACTGATTTACATGAAACTTTGATGAATTGTTTATTTCTATTGAACTAAGCTCCCTTTTCATTCTTATAAATTTTAGATTTTACCTTTTCGAGTTATGGGATTTTATTCATAATTTTATTTTCTGTCAATTGGTACCAATGTGTGAGCATGTCTTTTATTTATTTTTTTATTATTGGGGGTGGGGGTCTATTTGAGCAATGTTCACAGTATGTCTAGTTGATCATATAGATTTATTAAATCATAAAGACAAGCTAAAAGGCGACAGGCGTATCATGTGCTCATGGCGCAGCTCTTTATTATGAATTAATTCTGAAAAATAAAGGCTCTATTTAGGCATGGTCAAACCAACTGTGGACAGGTGAAATGGCATAATCTACCCGAGCTATAATGTACCAGAATAAAATTGGACAATGTCACAATTAATTAATTTTATGTCCAAAAAAACTGAGAGAGCAAAATGAGTCCATTAATGTGATCAACTTGTTTCTGTAAAACATGGTTGCGCCCCTTTGATAGCAGACTTGTTTTTGTACTGTTATGAATCACAGTTTATGACTAAACTCAGTAAAGCCCCGTCTAAATTGCATTTAATTGATAAATTCAACAACACTTACCGTTATCTTGATGATATTTTTTCGTTAAATAATCAAGAATTTTCTCAATATACTGCCGAAATTTACCCAAAGGAACTTACTTTAAATAAATCAAATTTAAACGGTTACAACTGTCCTTTCCTGGATTTAGATATTTCGGTTTTACACGGGAAACTCCACACTAAAATTTACGATAAAAGGGACGATTTTTCGTTCCCTATTGTTTATTTTCCCTTTTTGGATGGTGATGTTCTTTTGGCACCATCTTACGGAGTTTATATTTCACAACTCGTTCGCTATGCCCGTGTCTGTTGTGACGTTTTTGATTTTAACGAACGTAATCTATGTATTACTTGTAAATTATTAAGCCAGGGATTTCGTTACCACAAATTACTTAAAACCTTTACTAAATTCTTCCACAGATATAAAGATTTGGTTTTGAAGTTTGGTTGTACCTGAAGAAAACTTATTTCAAATGGGATTGCACATCCTCATTTTTACGGCAATATTGTTTACCGTGCCCGGAAATTTAGAAACAATCCTGGTAAACTTATCGATCCTTTAAATAAACGTATTCTAAAAGGTTACCAATTCAACACTGTAATTAGATCATTAAATATTGTTTTTATTGGTACTAATATTGATTTTGTTATCATTAAATTAAAAGCAAACTAAATATTATTGTTATATACATATACACATTCATGGATCTACAATCTGTCGATAACTGTACCTTGGCGTTGCACAAGGTCATGTTTTTCTCTGACTGTTTATGACGTCTTTACACTAAATCCATTGGATGTTGGATGTGTACGGATTGATAATTTAGTCTTAGATGCATGATTTTTTTTTATTAGTTGTTAGTGGCTTTGAACTAGCTGTCAGTAACTGCGAGTACTCTCAGATCTGTACTTAGTGTCTTTTTGTTGTTTGCATTTACAAGTACCCGGCCACGTCCTTTTGTATTTGTAGTATTTGTATTTTTATCCATCTGATGAGTTAAGCCTCTTTCAACTGATTGTTATAGTTCGTTCTTATGTTGTACCGTTACACCACTGTCCCAGGTTAGGGGAGGGTTTGGATCCCGCTAACATGTTTAACCCCGCCACATTCTTTATGTATGTGCCTGTCCCAAGTCAGGAGCCTGTAATTCAGTGGTTGTCGTTTGTTTATGTGTTACATATTTGTTTTTCGTTCATTTTTTTGTACATAAATTAGGCCGTTAGTTTTCTCGTTTGAATTGTTTTACAATTGTCATTTCGGGGCCTTTTATAGCTGACTGTGCGGTATGGGCTTTGCTCATTGTTGAAGGCCGTAAGGTGACCTATATGTGTTAATTTCTGTGTCATTTGGTCTCTTGTGGAGAGTTGTCTCATTGGCAATCATACCACATCTTCTTTTTTATAATTAATGGGAGGTAACTCCTGCTTACTTACAAATTAATGAACTCTGTAGTGAAGCACATTTGTACACTCAGATATTTATCATAATATCAGTAACAAATTCAAAGACAATATTTACTTTTTAAGAAAACACTACAAACAACAAGTTTTTTTTTGAAGTCAGGGTAATTACTTATTTATTTTATCACTTGTTTCAGTAGTAATTTCAAGATATAGTATAATAATTAGCAATCATAAAAACGTAACACATTTTTTTACTAAAAAAACTGTTGAAAAGTAATAATTAGAATTGGGTTTATTCAAAAATAACCCTAAGTAATGTTGTGTCACTTTTTCTGCATTTTGGTATTATATACATTTTTGGGGGTGAAATTGGGCATTTTCAAATGCTTTACCCAAGCTTATCAGATTTTTCCTAACAGTGGCAGTATTTTTCCTGAAAACTTCAACATTTCGGCTTAGACATTATGAAATAAAAAAAGTACTGTTCTTGTCAAAATTTTACTGTTCTCCGGGAATGAAAAAGCCAGGGGTCAGCTTGAAATATGGTACTCAAAGAGGTGATTTCTAATCAGAAAATAGTCATAAAAAATATATTACTTAAACAAGTGATTTTCACTTATAATACAGATCCATATTATATGAAATGTGTATCATGTTTCATAATATAAGAGTCTATTTGCTCAGTTAATTAGTTTATCTCCATTCAAACCAGCAGGGACAGCCTTTATATCTTTGAAGAAAGGTCACACAATATAAAATTTGTAAGGGTTCCGCGGAACCCAGTGTCTCGCCTACTTTTGCTGTTAATTGCAGGCTCAACAAAAATGACGAAAAAAAAAAGTAAAAGTATTCCTCTTTATACTAACTTTTGATTGTAAGTAGCTTCTGTCCAAGTTTGGTAAAAATTCAGGATAGTTTATGAATCTAATAAATGTTTTAAAAACTTAAACTGCAGACTGTATGTAATGTTAACTGGAAGAAAAACTAAGTCCATTTATAAGTAAAATACGGAAAAAATGGAACAAAATTTAAAAAAAATTTCCTTCTAGATACTAGCTTTTAATTAAAATTTCAAAAACTTTAACCACAGAGTGAATATTTGTGGACGCCGCCGACGACGACAACAACGACGACGGAATGTAGGATCGCTATGTCTCGCTTTTTCGACAAAAGTCGAAGGCTCGACAAAAATCACTTCTTTTAGTACATTAAATGTTCTACTCATTTCAGTGATTTCAGACATGAAATAAAGATAGATAACTCATATTTGTGATAATTCTTGTTAAAACCCTAATCAAACCAAGTGATTAAAATCATTTAATAATCACTTAGCTAAGTAATTCCCCTGACTGGTGTAGTACATAGGATGATTTGTGTTTTTTTTTTCATGTTGTACATTATACACTAAACCCTGCCCCTGATACTTCATAATCCCTAAAATTTCCATGAAAAGACATTTGAGTTGCCTAACCTACACATGTATCGAGAAACAGAATTATATATAGGTAAATGTAGGATGGGGTGGGTGTCTCATTGGACACAATTAGAAAAATATTTTTTACTGATGATGCGAATAAAAGAAATATACATGTATAAAAAAGTATCCTTGATATATAGGAGGACTTTGTTAATGAATAAAAACTCGGCCTGGTAAAAACGGAAAATAAATGACTTTGAACAAGACAGGATGAAAATGAACATTCTGCAACATGAAATAAAATAAAGTAAAGTGAAAATAAATATTCGAGCCACAAATCCGCAGATAAAAAATAAGCATGCATTATATGATCAGCAACAGATAAAAATAAAATATCAATCTGGAAAAAATCCTCCTGCCCCATCCACCCCTAAGTATACTTAGATAAGGTTCTGAAAAGTTGGTTGACTTGGATGAAGGGTTGAAAATGCATGTATATTAGTATTGAAAAAGAGGGTGTTTTGAATAAGGACAGAAATTTTGCTTTGCAACTGGCCCCTACTGACCTCTCATAGAGATGTTGGAAAGATATATAGCACTGGACATGGCTACATAATTATACATCCACAGATGACATTCAATCTCTTTAGGTTGCCACATGTGGATCAGGATCTGCGTACCCTTCTGGAGCCCCTGAGATCACCCCCGGTTTTTGGTAGGGTTCACGTTGCTCAGTCTTCGGTTTACTGTGTAACAGTTGTGTTGTGTATACTGTAATTTGCCTTTTAATCGTTTTTTGCCATGGCATTGTCAGTTTTTTTTTACTAATGAGTTTGAATGTCCGTTTGGTATCTTTCGTCTCTCCTTAAGCATGGATGTTACTGCCTGATTGGAAAACTCAGAGTCATTGTGACTATATTTATATATATATATACATTACCCCAGTGTATATACACATGTATCATGTGCATTTTTTTAAACTGTTGCATATCTACATTTTTGTAACATGTCACTGCTGCACAGCTAAACCTTTAAAGTCTAGACATCTAATTAGGAACTTGCATATTATAAACATGTTTGGTATTACTATAAATTTTCACTTCTTCGTACTATGAACATCAAAATTATTTATTTTGTAAAAATATTTCCTTTCTCTATTTGAACTGTATGTCAGACGGCGTGCACAAAGTTGAAGGCAACTGTAAAATGCGCTTTTAAAAGTAGTTTTATACAACCGTGTCGAAAATATATTTTAAATAGTAAGTTTTTTTATGATAAAATGATGAATGCTAGCCATTACAATCCACAATACTTATAAAGTTATCAAAATTAAATCTATAAAGTATGAAACGAACATAGAGAAAACGGCAAAAATATGTGAAACTTGTAACATAAAATAAGCATAAAATAGAGTTTTTGACTTAAAATTTATACAAATTCAACATATTTTCCCGCATTTTCGTATAAAAGAATTTTTCGGATTCGGACTATGACGTCATACGAAATTCACCGCAAAAAAAAAATCAAAAACGGCCATGGTGGATGAGTTTGAAATGTAGTTCGTTATGTGTAAGAAGTAGTAATTTGGAAGGATTAATATTCGAAAATGGAAGAATCGGTAAGAAAAAATATTTAAGTGCTATTTTTTATTTCAAAATAGCTTGATATTCCAAATATGCATAACAAAAGGTTTAAAAAAAATCTGCAAAATATGAATGATTCGATAGTCCAGGCTGAACACCTGAATTTTTTTAATGTCCAGCTATTATGTTACAATTTAAAGAAATGACGTTTTAACGCTATTTTCTGAATAGGCTCCATGACATAGTCGCTTATTATTTCCATAACACTGCTCTTAGCATATATTTATTTATATTTCCAGAATGAGCATATGCTGCACTTTGTTGTTAAAAAAAAAAGAAATATGTTGAACCTGTATGTTTAAAGCTATGTGATAAACTAAGTGTCCAGTGTTTTTGTTACGCGTTTGTTTTCTGGGGGAAAATGCTGACGTCGTAAATGAGTGAAGTAATTTGAAGTCGTTACATTTGTGGACTCAGCTTTGTGCACGCCGTCACACGTATACCTAACAACAAAATTATTTTCATTTACCAGTGTTTAGAGTAATTGCAAATGGCTGATATTTTTGTTCAAGCATATTGTTTTTCTTAAATTGTTTAACATTTTACAGTGGTATAACATGTTACTTTTATTATTCTTCCCTTGGTTTATTTATTTTGTATTTACATTGTATCATAGGTCAAATTTATTTGTTCAGTGTATGTTCACTGGTGTTAATATGTCTTTTGATTGAGTTAAGCCATTTCAATTGATATTTTATAGAGTGTCTTTCTATGTTGTGATGTTACACTATTGTTTCAGATAAGGGTGAAGGTTTGGTACCATTAAAATGTTTAAACCCGCTGCAATTGTTTGCACCTGTCCTAAGTCAGGAATCTGATGTTCAGTAGTTGTCGTTTGTTGATGTGGTTCATAAGTGTTTCTCGTTTCTCGTTTGTTATATAGATTAGACCGTTGGTTTTCCTGTTTGAATGGTTTTACACTAGTAATTTTTGGGGCCCTTTATTGCTTGTTGTTCGGTGTGAGCCAAGGCTCCATGTTGAAGACCGTACTTTGACCTATAATGGTTTACTTTTATAAATTTTGACTTGGATGGAGAGTTGTCTCATTGGCACTCATACCACATCTTCTTATATCTATATGATAAATATTAAATTAAGTATTCATAAATTTAATTTCTTATTTATCTTGATTATAAACATGATAAACCTGAGTGAGTATTTTCAATTGTTTTAAAACATATAAAATATATAAAAGTGCACAAATTGCATAACATGTTAATTATTAGTCCTTGACTGACAGGGGCGGATCCAGGATAATAGGTTAGGGGGGCTCAAACTTAAAATATTTTGTGGTAAAATTAGCGAGAATTAGGCTGAGGACAACTCATGCTTTGCAAATTTTAGGGGGGGGGGGGGGGGGTGCACGCCCGCCACACCCCCGCCTGAATCCGCCCCTGACTGAGCACTGGAAATTATAATTATTGTCTATCTGATTAAATTAATAATAATCCAATACATTCAATGAATAGTAAAATAGAAATTATTTAAGGTGGTACCAAACACCTTGAATAAAATTAAATTGGCTCGTTTAATTACATGTATCATAAAATTTTGACAAAAATTTTTATTATGACCCTTTGACAAAAATATAAAACTTTCAAAAAACTTGAACCACACACTTTATCGGAAAAAATTCATTGGATATTTAGCCATGATAGCAGTTTGACAAACACTAATTTTGATCATTGAGAAGCTTAATATTTCCTTAACAATAGAACATGATTAAAATGTTTAGCTGATTTTTACAGAGTTATCTCCCTGTAGTGTTATGTACCACCTTAATTATATTGTTATGTGTTCCTTGATGAAGCTATAATTTTGCAGATGAAAGAAGCTTAGTTCTTTCTATTCCATACTTGAACTCTGCAAAGGTAATCTGTTTTTTGTCTTTACAACATGAAAAGAATATTTTAGAATCATCTGAATTGTCTTGCCAGGTATATATCTCAAGTTCATCATCCACAAAACTTTCTCCAATATAATTAATAGCAACATGTTCCACATTAAACCAGCACATATCAGTTTTAAAATGGCGATAATATCCTGATGTTGATGCTTTGGTAGCACAGTCCATGAAAAGTTTTAGGTAAGTGGCTTGATTAGAATGCATGTTTTTATCTAGATCACTGTAGCGAACAATAACTTTCCATCGGAAATAGTTTTCAGGTGTTTCAGGAAGGGTGGTTCTATTTAGGCTGGTATACTTCCCTGTCATTTTGAGGTGAGACAAACTAGTTTGAAACCAGCTTGGAAATGGCAATGACTTCCTAGTCTCTGTGTTGATCTGTACAAATTTGAGCAAATTCTGAGCAAGTTTTAGTCCAGTCTCTTCATCGTATAGAGCAGTACCGAAGATTATGGAAGAGTTTCCGATCTCCTTGATGTCCATTAAAAATCTCAATCTGATAGGTGTTTTGTACGTGTATCTATAAACCAGCGGGTTGATGTCTAATATCTGTTTTGTTATTACATGCCCGACGTTTTTTGTGAGCAATTTGTCCATATACATGAAGGAATTCGTCATACCAACTGCTCTGTTAGCTTGAAAGAGTAGTGATATCGCCCATATACTCCAATGCCCTGTCCGGTCGGCGTCAGCGTACGGTATTCCACGAAATGTTACGTCGGACTTTTCTGATGTCACCTCGTTTATTGTATAGTGTGTCATCTTTCACAAATAAGGACACAAATTTATTCCAAACTTGTAAAGCGTCCTATTTTTTGACCGGATATTTTAAGATAGGGGAAGGAAGCTAAAATATATACTATATACATAGCCGATGCGTTTATATTCCTCCTGCTATAGGTACACACTAAGCCTTTTCTCATTAGTTTCTAAAGTATCTCATTTTTCATATAGGCCTAATAGTAACTTTTATTACTAACTGATCATTCAATTTACTTTTGCTTGTTTGTAATAATTCTAATTTTTTTTAATGCGAATCTGAGACTACTATAACACGTGTTATAGTAGTCTCAGTGCGAATGGTTATTTTTATATCTGGATATTTTTAAAAAGAATATATGTATAATTACAATGTACATGTATAGCTGGAGAAGGACAATTAAAGTATATTGAATTTTTGAAGACAAGAAATAGTATGATCAGAAACACTCAAACATGTAATACAAATGATTAGGAACTATACAGGCGTAATTTCCGTGATTTCATTGATAAGGTTAAAACTGGATTTTGATATCTATATCTTTAAAGGGAAGCTTAATACTAAAATTTACGATAAAAGAGATGATTTTTCATTTCCTATTGTTAATTTTCTGTTTTAGATTGTGAACGGTTCCCTTTGGCACCATCGTATGGTGTTTATATATCTCAACTTGTTCGATTCGCTCTTGTGTATATATGTAACAACGTATTTGATCTCTCTTTAACACTGAAAATCATTACACCAGCCTTTTCGATATCACAAACACGTCAAAACTTGTACTACATTTGATCATGATACAAGAACATCATTCGTAAATATAAATCAACGTGCAGACATCTTATACGTCTATGTATTTCACATCCTATCTTTTATGGTAATATTCTATATAAAGCACAGAATTTTTGTCATTCACCTCAAAAGCTAACCAAACCTTTAAACAGACTTATCCAAAAGGGATATAGTTACGATACTGTTGTCAAGTGACAATTGGCCCATTAGTTTCAAAGGTGAATTAATATTTTGGTAAAATTTAACGGACTAAGAACGCTACATATCGAAAAAAGCTAACTTGATCCTTCAGGTCAAGTGAACAACAAAAAACCCACTCTGATCCAAACAAAAAAAATATCTGAAACTGACAACAGTAACTTTAACGGTACCACTTTTTCTGCACCATTTCGACAATAAATGTCTCTTCAGTGATGCTCGAGGCCAAACTATTACAACATCTTAAACTTATTTTAAAAAATGAAGAACTTATAAACCAAAAAGGACAAAAATATAACCAAAGATGGGCAAGGAATTTGAGCTTTGCATGAAGGAGATATATTATATATACCTTAATTCAAAATAATTTCAAAAATTGCGTAACAACAAATTTTGATAACACAATATCCGTATTTCATGCCAGTATCAAAGCACTGGCTACTGGACTAGTGATACCCTCGGGGACTAACAGTCCACTCAGTGGCGGATCCAGGGGAAGGAGGGGGGGGGGGGGGGTCCGGGGGTTGAAACCCCCCTTTTTTTTGGACGATCAATGCATTTGAATGGGGCATATAGTTGGACCCCCCCTTTTATCCTGGGTTAGGAACCTCCCCTTTTATAAATGGCTGGATCCGCCCCTGCCACTAGCAGAGGTATCGACCCAGTGGTAGTAACAACAACAACATGCTTTATTTTTGTATCGACAACATCTTTATTATGTTTACAGAATGTGCTTCTCACACACAATTTGCATTCCAACTGTAATCATCTTCTTTTTGTCTTTTTTCGTTTTTTCAGATGAAGCAGACCTCATACAGCAGCTTTTTTGGGAAGAATTAAAAGAAGCTAGCATTATCCCGTAACCTCACGTTCCGCTCCTTACATTAAACAATTCAAAGTATGGTGACTATGATATATGCATCTAACCGATCAAACTTGAAACAAACTTAAGGATACCACAGATACAGTTATGTCTGCCTCATATATTTAGAATTAAATTTAGAGGTTTTCAATGCGGTTCGGATGAGAACTAATTGTCAACATGGTAATGCGGGTCAGATGAGAACTAATAGTCAACATGGTAATGCGGATCGGGTAAGAAATAATTGGCAACTTGGTAATGCGGATCGGATGAGAAATAATTGTCAGCATGGTAATGCGGGTCGGGTGAGAAATAATTGTCAACATGGTAATGTGGGTCGGGTGAGAACTAATTATCAACATGGTAATGCGGTGAGAAATAATTGTAAACATGGTAATGCGGTTCGGATGAGAAATAATTGTCAACATGGTAATGCGGGTCGGATGAGAAATAATTTTATCCCCGGCTTAGTATATTTCTAGGAGTTTGATTGGTTAACGCACGTCGTTACAAAACCCATAGCCCCTGGGTGTTGCTAACCCATATCCCCGGACGTTGCTATCCATTACATCGGGGAATTTCACGCGCGTTTTCCTTTGTTCCATGGTTGTTCCTTATGAAATATCGAATTCTGTAGATTTTCCATGATGTCTGTATAATTAAATACTTAATCCACTAACGATTTTATCTTATTATATCGACTAGTTGCACTCATTTTAGTAAATGCATCACTATGCAGCCACATTGTCAATGAATGGTACTACTGACCTAGCTATGCAAATGACCCACGTTGACGTCACACCGTTTATGATGAAACTCTCACAACATTGCGCGCCAAATTCGACCCATTTCAGTTTCTCTGTCTCTAGTTTAAAAACGTCTTATATTTGTCTACCTGTAGGGTTCTACCAAAGGTAGTACCCTACACCCCGTTAAAAATATGTCAAATTCCCAAATTTCAATAAAAGATATTTAAAAAATGAAAAAAACGTTGCTTTCACGTTAAACTTTATGGTCGAATTTCTCTAAAAATCGCCAGATTTAGACTAAGACCGGGGATAAATTCGTTATCTACGTTCATATCCGTAGATATGGATATTTTAACACCCTTCAGTACCCTGTACACCCTTCGGCTGCGCCTCAGGGTGTACTTGGATACTTCAGGATGTTAAAATATCCATATCTACGGATATGAACATAGATAACTTATAGTCAACATGGTAATGCATTTTTGCCTTTTAATATTAAAAACTTGAAAACTATGATAGATAGACGGAAACTTTAAATAGCGAAACTGAGTCAGCAAGATAAGATCTACAAAAAACGTCAATTGTAAAATTATATATACATTTATACTTCCAACGATACATATACAGTAAATTAAAAATGAGATAATGTATTGAATATTAAAAAAGCGGAGAAAACTATGTATCTTTTTTCTTTGTATAAATTGCTACTTTCCAAAATTTACAAAAAAGATATAATTTCAGCTTCATGTTTTGAACTTTCCATTTCTTTGTAGCAACATCCTAGCAGCGCTAGCATATTGGGTATAAATCTTAGTTTGCGTTTCTTATCATGGTTTCCTTGATAGAGGATTGTTGCTTACAAAAGGAAGCTATTGAACCGAGGGTTCGTAGTGGTAAAGTTGAAAACAGCCTATGGAAAGTTTTTAATTTATGGACGCCATTATGATTGGGTTGACCGTTATGCATATGGAATATGTATGTCGGTAATGGGATGTATATAAATACGGATATTGTTTTATTGAAATTTGGTGATTTAACGCCACTTTTAAGCACCGCTTTTGGGCTATTTCGTGGCGGCCAGTTTTTATTAGTGGAGGAAGCCGGAGTGCCCGGAGAAAACCACCGACCTTCGATAAGAAAACTGACAATCCTAGTCAATTAAGATTGGAGTCGAGTGCACCCGCACGAGCGGGGTTCGAACTCACAACCTCAGTGTTGACTGGCTAGTGATTACAGTAGTAACTACTTAGACCACTCGGCCACCGAGGCCCCTGTGAAATAAGTGAACGTATATCCCTCATTCATAGCTCTGATATTTTGTCCGCGTGCTTTTGGTGTTTTTTGTTTTGTTTTATCAGCTCTACAACGTTTGCGTTAGGTTTTGGATATTCAAATATTTAAAAGTATCACGGAGGAGACATCGATTGTCAACATGCGCATCTGTACGTGCAGTATAATTGGTACATTCAATAAATCTTACCACAGATGACCACAGATGACCATGGATATGTCCAATTTGCCGTAGCCACAATCCTGTCCTTTTGTTTCAGATTCTAATAGCACCAAAAGAGAATTTTTACTGTACATGAATAACAAGATAGAAGCCAGATTTTGAGGAGAATTTGTTTAACTTTCTGGAGCAATTGAGAAAATCCTCGGTGCAGTTGCGAAACCGAAATGATAGTAGTACCCTGAACGTAGACAGATTTCATACAGACTAGAACAAAAACATGAACTTGCGCAATTCCCATGGTCATTGTTTATGCATTAATTTAGAACTCTTCGAGCTGCATCTGACAATTATAAAATGATATTTATGCACTTATTCTTCCAAAGAGACATGTACTGTTAATTGAAAACTTATGAAAATGAGATGAATTTATTGAATGTTAAAAAAAGGGAGAAACAATCATTATGGATCTTTTTCTTTGTTTAAATTTTATTTCTCGAAATTCCATTCACAGAATATGTATTAAAAATAATGTTATTTACTCAATCAGTAAATGTATTAGTTGTTTTTTGTGTTTCGTGCCAATATGATGAGTCAAGCCACTTCCAACTGATTGTTCTTATGTTGGGCTGTTACACCACTGTTTTGCTTAGACTATGTGAGAGTTGAGCGCTCACAAACATGCTTAACCCAGCCACATTCTATATGTGCCTGTCGCAAGTGAGGTGCCTGTAATTCAGTGGTTTTCGCTGATTGCTGTCTGTCATATATATATTTTTTTTTTTCATTTATTGTTTGTCATAAATCAGGCCTTTGTTTATTTTTCGTTTGAATTGTTTCACATTTTGTGGTTTCTGGGGCCTTTTATAGCTGACTATATAAACGCAATGAGTTTTGCTCATTGTTGAGGCCGTACGGTGACCAATAATGACCTAAGGACTCATGAGAATAGTTGTCTCATTGGCAATCATAAATACTACGTCTTCTAATTTTTTAAAGACAATAGATAGCGGATTGCAGAATCCCTTCACTTTGACTGACTGAAATTATTGTCATAGGTTGAACTACGAACAAAACACAAAAAATGGCGAGAAATATTGAAAGTGTAAACATGTTGTACACAATTTTTCAGCATTCAACTGTCTTGTCCATGGTTATTTTAAGGTGGCAGAATTAGGCCATGAAGGAAAACGTTTAAGCTTGAATCAACATCATATAAGTTATAAATCCAGGTCTATATTGATTAAGTGTGTGACTATTATTCATAAAAAAATAGCTCATGTAAGATCACATATAATTGAGCGGGGAGCGCCAGAAGAATAAGACCCGATAGCAATCAAACAGCGCTCCTTTTGTTAGCTGTATACTGTAAATAAATTGACAGAGTTTGTATTTGTATAAACCAAGGAATTATGATCGATCTATAACGTGACTACAATGGAAACCAGCTCTTCACAGGAAATGCATGAACATTTTTCTTGATTTAAAACAATTCTTTCCATTTATAATTTACTTCTACCGCTTTATTTATCCGGTTGAGAATCTTAATTTAATGATAGAAACTGTATGAATGAATTCAAATCAACAATTGACGCTATTTCTGGACACAATTCCTGTGCAATCAAAAAGTGTATACCAGCGAGGCTAAGTAGAAAAATAATGCGAATATAAATCGTCCCGAACATGTCAAACAAAATGAATTCACTTAAATTAGTTGGTTCACATTATAAATTATCAAGAAAAAAAATGATTTTGGATTCGTACTGAAGTATTGACCAAAACAAGCAAACCCTACAACATATACACAGTAAACGGACTTGCTCCACCAATGATACTGTGAAAAAGCGATTACAAGAGCTTCGGGGTCACCTTAAAAATCGGGGCTACAAATCAGAAGGTAGTTCTAACAACATCAGCCGAGATCAATTTTTACAATATAAAGAGGAAAAGGTCCACAAAAGAGTCCCGTTTGTACTTACTTACCATCCTAAATTTGACAAATCTTCAAACCTTATCCGCGAAAAATGGAAGGAAATCGAAAAACATCCTAACCTATCCAAGATCTTTCCCGAGCCACCCGTATTGGCTTTTCGTATGCCTTAAGAACTTGCTAGTGAGAGATGATTTATATTCTCTGAACCAGGCTCTTCGTCAGCGGGCTCTGGGAAGGGTTGCGGGAACAAACGATGCCTGACTTGCAAGCAAATACTGAATAACCAGACTTTTAACAGTCACTCCACTTGTACGGAATGCACCATATTTTGCAATGTTACTTGCAAGACTACAAATATTATGTATCTTCTACAGTGTAAATGTGGTAAACAGTATATATGTTAATTGGTGAGTCAGAACTGCTATTTTACAAACGTATAAACGGCCATCGTAGTAACTATAAATGTAAACCAATTTGAAATCTTCCTCTCAGTCGACATTTGTGATCCTCTTGCCACACTAAGACAGATCTCAATCGACTGAACATTACCATCACAGACCACATCACTGCTTAGTCTAGGGAGGAGAGAATCACTCGGGAAAGATTTTGGATAAGAAAATTAAAACGTTGGCACCAAATAGGATCAATAAAGAGGTGTAGTTCAAATCGCACAGTGCTAACCAACTAGTTGGGTGCGTTGGTTTCATTTAGGATGCACAGATACACAGTTCCGTAGAAAATATTAAATTTGCATGAATTTGGAAATTTAAGAATTTTACAAGCGTGGTTCCGTTTTTAATTTGTATTACATTGAAGACTGTTTTAGTAAAATCAGAATAGATTGATAAGATTCATTTTAAATCATATAGATGAAAGAGAACTGCATGTAACTGTTATCCGAAATATTTATTGATACTTGTATTTACTGTTTCCTTTTTTAATATTGATGTTGGTGTTGTTTTGTTCACCTTTTCAAGCGTGTATAGAAAACATAATTATTGTGTACAGTATCGTTTTTTATAACAATCCAGCACAAATCTCAGTGTGTAATTCTAAATTCTCAGTGTGTAATTTCATATTCTTAGTGTGTGTTTTTCAGTTTATTTCATCTCGGTGTGCCTTTTTGAAATCTCTGTGTAATTTTCAATTCTCGGTGTGTGTTTTTCATTTTTTGTAATCTCAGTGCGTCTGTATGAAATCTCAGTGTGAAATTTTGTCATTTTTAATTCTCAGTGTGTGTCTTTAGGTTTTTTAATCTCAGTGGTTTTTTTTTAATCTCAGTGTGTAAATTTTTCGAAAAATAGTTTTGACGAGAACGGCTTAATTTCCCATACAGCGCCCTTGTTCTTCAAACTTTTGGAAAAAGATATCAATAAAAGCTGGTTGAAAACAAAACCAAAACCAAGAATAAAATGAAAATTCACGGCTAAAAATGATAATTGAAATAATTATAATACGTGAATTGAACACACGAAACAGTACAAGATGTCTGGAATGAAATCTTTGTCAATTATCAAAACATTTTTGGGGGTATTTAGGAAAACACAAATATACGTGCATTTCAACACAGTATCTAAAATATACAAAAATAGGACAGACCCTTTTCATTTTTATCATTTGTTGGGATAATAATTTAATAAAAGAAATAACTCAATCAAGTAAAAAATCACATGCATGGATGCAAATATTGCTTTTTTCAGTCCAGGTTAATATTATAGAAGTAAAAGCAATTAACACCTTTACTAGCATATTTTCGTTTCGGAAATTTATAGGACTTAGAATAAAATATGGGAAATTTTAAAATAAAGAAAATCTAGGATCATTTGACAGTCGACAAGGAGAGTCCCAGTAGCAGCAAAAATAAAATAAAAAATAAAAATGCGGAACCCACATGCATTACAAAACCGTGAACAGAAACGTAATCAAAACAATGAAATCACTAACTAAATTATTGAGTCTTTGGTATAAACACCACACATACTTCCTTGATAGCTGGCGATAATTTCTCTACTCTTGGCTGAGTTACGTATTTAATGTGTTTCTCCCTTACGAACTCATTTAATTTTCAAAATAACTATCATTTAACATCCTTATTGTCAGGGCTGTTATTTATTTCATTTTCCCTTATCAGGTATTATTTCATATCGGTTAAGAATTAGCTTCTCTTATTGGATAACAAGGGGCCACATGACATTCTTTATTCTTCAGTTATAATTTCTATCGGTCTTTAACAGAAAAAAAAACGGACCAGAAAACCGGTCGTTAACAGACTTTTACATGTAAATGACCGGTGGGGCGTGGTTTCTCTGTTGATAGAGATGTCCCTTTAATAAAACATTTTCCTGTTTTCAATTTTATATTGAAGTTGTTGAATTGTTTACCATATATTTTCGTTAATTATAAAATTATAGAAAACTTTATTTTGTTTTTAAAAGTACACTTACATGAATGGCAGTGACTTATACATTTTTTGTAGTTATCACTATGGCTGGTCTTCACTCTTTCCTATAGAAATCGTTCAATAACTGAGTTTGTTTTGAACAATTTGAGTTTATGAGAATTTTTAAAAACATGGTTCCTCAATGAAATAAACAGAATAGTTATTGAAGAACTGGTCATTATCGTGATACATGGACTGCCCGTAGGACAGTGGTATTGACTGCGACAGCGACAATGACCTCGCCTACGACTCAGTCATTGTAGCTGTCTTAGTCAATACCACTGTCCTTTGGGCAGTCCATATATCACGATAATGACCAGTTTTTTCAATAACTATTATGTAATTAATGGCACTTCGTTCGGAAAGAAAATTATTCGAGAAGCGGTGAAAAGGCATGGATATCTATTTTTGTAGAAGGTAATTTATTTTTGTTTTTCAGTAAAAAAAAATCATTCAAATCCTGCATACTTTCTTTCTCTCTCTCCTAATGAAAAAAAGGTTACTTTCGATTGAGATTAGTGACTAATTTTGACAATTTTGCACAACCTGTAGCGAGAAAAAAAGCTTGGTGACCCATACATTTTGACAAATTATTAAAAAATTCTATGGATTTTAACTAAGACTGTTTGGTTGTGCTTGATGTATAAATACACAGCCACGTCTAGTTGAAAAGAGATATACAAGTTATGTTGTTTATAGAGACACATTGGAAAACCCTGCAACATATTTATCAGGTTACTTGACATTAATATATCGATTTCTCATAATATCTAAGGATTGTCACAACACTGTCGTCAAACATATTATTTCATCTTTTATCTGAAGACTCACATGTCATAATATGCTTTCATTTCACGTTTAAAAAGTGTCTAGATATACCTTTTTGAAGTCATGCATTATTTTTTTTAAGATGATGTTGAGGAGGAGGAGGAGGAGGGGGATGAATTGGTTTTTAACGTCCAGTGTCAAATATTACAGGAATATCGAGACGAAGACATGCTTATAGCGATATAATTATAAACCCTGCGTTGCCATACATTTTTACGTGCTAGTTGAAAAGGTAACAAACAACCCGCAGGAAGTTATGTCGCTATACCCGGACATATTATTTGTCACGTGACTCTAATCCATCCAGGTTTGCTCTTACTCTTAAATGTCGCGTGCTTAGCAGATTGATTGATTGATTGATTGTTGGTTGCTTAACGCACAGTGGCAAATATTTCATGCATATTCAGGACGAGAACAAATTAACATTAAATACAATAGGTAGGTTCTGTAATAGAGGCGTCCGGGATTAAGGTCGGAGAAATTTAGACTGCCACTGGAAATGAGGGTATATTGGATAGGGACAGAAATTTAGCCTTGCAACAGGTCACCTACGGACCCCTCAAAGAGTTGTTGCAAGGGTTCTTAACGTGCAAAGAGCGTGGCACTCTCTTTACACGAGGCATCGGATTTGACGTCCCCATCTGACCGGACGTGGCTGCAAATTTGTACATCCCGAACAAATGGACGCCCCACTTTGGCGAGGGTTTTACTGCCGGTCGGAGGAAGACCAATGGTGACCATACTTTGATCCCCCAGTCACCCTTGGGGTCGTGCTTAGCAGAGAAGCAGCATGTATACCATTTTTTTAGTCTTTGAAAAGAAATTCGATTCATGCGAAAAAATCGACAGCACTCAATTATCCTCGATTCTGATATTTAAAACAATTTCATCAGCAATACATGGATTTAAAATTAATGTTTACTGTTATTATATTAAGGTAACTAATAACCACCTTGTTTTATTTAATATTTAACTTTACTAATTATGCTGTATTAGAAATATAGATAAGAAAACATAATCTCATCCGTTAGGTCCAAATTATCCAATAGTACATGACATCTTGAAGGAAAGAAAGTTCCTGTGTTATTTTAAAAAAGTCAAATAATTGTAAGTATTTATATAGATATAAGAAGATGTGGTATGAGTGCCAATGAGACAACTCTCCGCCCAAGTCACAATTTGTATAAAGTAAACAATTACAGGTCAAAGTACGGCCTTCAACACGAAGCATTGGCTCACACCGAACAGCAAGCTATAAAGGGCCCCAAAAATGACTAGTGTAAAACCATTCAAACAGGGAAAAAAAACAAGAAAAGAGAAACACTTATGAACCACATCACTGACAAACGACAACCACTGAACATCAGGTTCCTGACTTAGGACAGGTGCAAACAAATGCAGCGGGTTTAAACGTTTTAATAGGCGCCAACCTCCATCCTAACATGAAACAGTAGTGTAACATTACAACGCAAAAAGACACACTATAAAATATCAATTGAAATGGCTTAACTCAATCAAAAGACATATTGACAAAAACAAGTGAACATACACTGAACGAATAAATTTGATCTATGACACAATGTAAATACAAAATTATAGTTTTGATTAACCAACACAAGGAGTGTTAGGAGAGCTATGTGAAATATTCTAAATATTGAGGAAATCGAAAAGAACACGAAAATTTATTGATCTTAGGAAATACATTTGTGCCAAGAATTTATCTGGATATTTTGCAAGATTATCTATTAACACCATTTTGCATGTGCCACAACCAATCAAGCGAAACCAAAGGTGAAAAGATCATAATATAATGATAGATTATAATATTGTTATGCTAGATTAAAAATCATTGACAAACTTTCTTTCACGAAAATTAGATTTGCATGTACTATTTTGACAAGTAATTTACAGTTATTAAGGCTAAAAGAGATATACACTTGTTATCGTTTAGATTACACGAACCGTTGGCTACATTGTGACCAAACAATCCAAACTGTCCTTAAATTCACAGTCAAACTCTGATTACGATCTTCAATGAAATGTTGTTTGTTTTAAATCAAATAGCTCTCGTCTTTCTATTGTGATTTGAATATAAGTAATAGAATCTACGTCATAAAACAATGGATTATTTATGTTTTAAATTTTGGACTTGTTTTAATGTTTGAGTATCATTTCAGATAGACAAATAAAATTAACTAGTACAGCAGTCATTATAGTATCAAGTACCGTTTAATTAAGATCTACCTGTCATTTTTGGATGGTCGTTTGTGGAATCGACATCTACCTAGTACGTTAATATTGAAAACACATGCAAAATAAATATTTTACCAATAAAACGGGATTATATAAATGCAAACGTGACACAGAAAATAGTTAAATATAACATGAAACGGATTATTAACAAAAATGTGTGCTAATATGGAATAATCATTTCTAATTGGAATTTGATAACAATGTGAAAATCGGAGATTATATTTTTAAAGCATCCGTAATTACTTCTTGCAATAGATAACATTATACGGAAAAATAGGATTAATTCGCATTGAGGAATTACAATCATGATCTATTTTTCATCGGAATAATTACCTGAAGAAAATAGATTTTATTTGGCCCAGTCTTTTTGAAGTATCCTTAATGAGGTTAAGATGATTAAATTGACCAGACACATGTTCAATTACATTTGCGTAAGATAATTTGGACAAGGAATATTGAAAAAAAGATATTAAATTAATCAAATTCTTGAGGATCCGTATCATCTGCTCATGATGGATTCACATGATGATGTACTAACTGCGTTGCCTAGTTACGTTAGATATTCTCGACGAGAACTGGGAAAGCTTTCTAAGGAAGACAGGCGAGAATCTGCTTTCAGTGGAATACGTCAGAAACTTAGTTCAGCTGTCATTTCGGTGCCATATGGAGGTGGTTTAGATAATTTAAGACTAATTGGGAATTTAGATGACCATGAATTGCAAAACCGATTCACTTCCTATACTAAACCAAGAAGGAAGAAATATAAGAACAGTGTTGTGTCAGATACAGAAATGTTCATGAGTGAGGGAGAAATGTCTCCGACTAAAGGTTATCACAGATATCACGACCAGTTTTCACCCTCCAAATTCATTTTACCTGGAAGGAAACCAGCACGAATAGGATCGGAAACCAGTACAACAAGTACGGCAACTACGAAAAGTCGTAGTACGATATATTCAACTACATCGGAACACGACGAAGGATATTGGGCGAAAAAACTGAAAGAATTGGATGAAGTTAAAGAACGTTATTCCGATAATAGTGAATTTCTAACACATCTGTATGCATGTAAATTGAAAAAAGACAAACATTCGAAGAAAAAGAAAAACAAGAAAGTAAAACGAGACGACGAAAGCACACCGCAATCGATTGTAGGTGACATAAGCAACCGCCTTGTGTTGCCTCCAATAAAACAGAGACCTATGTTTGATAGGAAGAGTCGAGAGAGCACATTAACAAATCCGAGTGATGAGAGCAACACCTCTACCATTGTAGCGAATGATGAAAATGAAGTTTCGAAACGACGGAAGGTGGAATTTAATTTTCAAAAGGCAAAAAGAACTGTTAAACTTCCTCCTTTGGAATCCAAACATGATTTTACTAGAACCAGTCCTCGAGTGAAAAATCCAAAACGTTCTATCCTGAAGAAAATAGACAAAAACACAGACACTGTTGTGAATAGTTTTCCAGCAAAAACACACTCTACGTCGTCGGTTTATAATAATCATATAGGAAAACTAAAGTCACCGATACCTTCGTCTGCGTCTCGTAGACAACAAGTGACATTCAAACGTAACCCATTTAATCTAAAATATAAATGTAGTAAGGAATTCGAGGCGGTGGCGAGTAACTATGAGAAAGAAAACGAAAGGAAACCCTCGTTTATGACGGATTAACATACATAAACATTTAGTTTCTTGTCCATTTTCGATATTTCCACTAATTATGTGAATTTTTTGTTCTCATTGCTAACAATTTCAAACAAGTCATGTGAGTAGATATTTGTTATACAAGCTTTTAAGATTATCAAAATCTCTCGACAATCATTTCAGTGAAGCCAAAATTAATTACGATCAGGCAGTTTCGTGTTTGATAGTTTTTATATACTACGCATTAACTGTTAAAATGCTTTTGATGTCGTGTAAACAAGACTTCGATGTATGTAAACAGTTATTTATGAGAGAAAGAATGACACTGCTCCTAGCGTGGGTTTCGGAAGTCATCAAACTTAAGATGACATATTCGTAAATCCTGTAGTTTGTGATTGAAATGAACAATTAAGCTCAAAATACTACAGGAAATGCGTGAAAGACTTGAAAAGGCGCTTAAAATAAAATGCACAAAATAAAATGCACAAAATAAAATGAGTGTTGATTTTACAGTAATTCTGTCATATAAAATGTAAAAAGTGAACACACAGATAACATATTATGTGGGGTTTGTATTGCTCAGTCTTTAGTTTTCTTTATTGTGTTCTGTGTACCAGTTTGTCTGTTGGTCCTTTTTTTCTTTTTTTTTTACCATGGCGATGTCAGTTTGTTTTCGGCTTATGAGTTTGACTATCCCTTTGGTATTTTTCGCCTCTCTTTTGAAAACAAATGATATATTTACAAAAACAAATATATTTGAGAAATATTGAAAAATCTTAAAAATAAATCGAAACACATGATATGTAAATATAAAAGAAGCGGAACAAAACTGTAAAAATTTATACACAATTTCACATGAAGCAGTGAACATGAAAAAGTTGTTTAAATAGGTTGTGTTTATTATTGTAAGTTCACTAAGTTGTGCTGTCAAGATATCAACATTTTCTATAATAAAACCGCAAGTATAAGGAAATACTCTGGGAACCTTGAGACACATCTTTCCCGATTCGTTTCTTAGACGAAACGTCATGAAACTTTTAAAGAGTGTGATCTCTGATCATGTGTTTTCTTGAGTAGCAACATTAAACCAACAACTTTGAACCCTGCTTTCCAAATCATATGCAGTATCGGTACAGTTTATTCCAGTGAGCGGCCGCCTTCATGTGGAAGACTGAACAATTCATCTAAAATTGAGAATGGAAATGGGGAATATGTCAAAGAGACAACAACCCGACCAAAGAGCAGACAACAGCCGAAGGCCACCAATGGGTCTTCAATGCAGCGAGAAAATCCCGCACCCGGAGATGGTCCTCAGCTGGCCCTAAATAAAATTGTGTGCTAGTTCAGTGAAAATGGACGTCACACTTAACTCCAAAACATATAAATGAACTAAAATTAAAAAACATACAAGACTCCTGACTTGGGACAGGCGCAAAAGAATCTGTTCATATATATTGCAAGTTTTTTATTGTTTTTTTTTTTTTAAATATTTTGGGATCAACGTTAACGACAAGTGGTCTTCTGTCTGTCTTATTTGTTTTTCGTTTATTGTTTTGTCACAAATCGGGCTGTTTTTTCGTGTGAATTGTTCCACATTGTGTCATACGAGAGCCTTTTATTGTTGACTTTACGCGGTATGAATTTTGCTCATTGTTGAAGACCGTGCGGTGACCTGTAGTTGCTTAAATCTACGTCATTTTAATATTGGTGGATAATTGTCCCTTTGACAATCATATCGCATTGCATATGCATTAAAAACTTGACGTAGTGTAAAGACTGTTGGAAATTCACCGTTGGGAAGTCTAGATAAATGGCATGTAGACAAATAACCATAGATGACAGGATAGCTGTTTCACGTCCAGTGACAAATATCATAGACATATTCAGGTCGGGAACATGTTGATTATGCATTCTTCTAGCTATATATACTATGAGTTTACAGAAAAGAGAATACTGGGCTAAAAAAGAGGAAAAAATGTGCCAACAAATAATCAAAGAATAAATAACAATATATATATATAGCTAGAATGTATAGACAGACACATTAAGGCGGATCTTTAACGTGTCGTTATATGGTAACAGCCCACGGGAAGATAATGTCATAACCATACCAGGACAAATTATTCTGACTCTGGACCGACTATGCAATGTCTGCTATTATTTAGCGTGCTTAGAGGAGAAACACCAAAAACCAATGTTTAAGTCTTTGGTTTGAATTAACCGGCTATTGAACCCAGGACCTTTCGATGATTATTTGCGGACGAAATATTCATTTTCCACTGTTGCATGTCCTGCTGGCTTATTTTTACTTGTGTACCTGCATTTTGTTGGGCAGAATTTTCGTTTTCATATCGTCTTTGGTAAAGCTATTATTTATCAATCCTTATAAGGCCAGATTATTCATTTTTCCAAAAATCATCCCGAATATCAAATAGTCGCCCCGTTATAATAGAAACCATGAACTCATGTAGAAATCCATATTCAAAACGCGACTAATAATTAGGAAAATAAACCAAGGATTTTTTTTTCACCCGTCTACTGACACGATTTCGTCATTTGCACCTTCAGACGGATAATAGTTCACACATTACTCCAAGCATACTTGTCTAGTATATACATTTTTCTCACCTTTTTACGCAAGTGCCTTAAATGAGGGTATGGATTGTGTTTACAGGATAGATAATAATGGAAAAAAAAACGAGAAAATGTGCCAAAAAAATTAAAGAATAGACAACAAGGACAGAGTTCCATATGGCACCCCACGGAATAAACTGTAATGCATTATTGTGTTCTTTTAGTATGATGGGGTGCCATATGGAACTATTACCGACAAGAATATAAAAGAAAAATAGACAAACAAAAAAGAACTGTGAAAAATGACACAGAATAGAGAAATGAAGACATACCCCATTCAGACCCTCTTACCCTTCAACCCCTCTTATCATTCGATATTGATTTACTTCATGTTCGAAAATGTGTCAAAACAACAGTAAACTGATCACTTATTTCTAGTTTTGGTTGATATAACTCGTTCTCTGGTTTCTGTCTCATTGACGTAAACACCACATTTTCTTTTATTAATGACCCATTAATATTTACTCGTCGGTGGTTGTCTGATGTTATATTTTTATGTATTTTGTTATTTGGGAAATTTGTTGTTGACGACATATGTGTCTTGACAAAATATCAAGCCCTAAATCGACTTTAGTCCATAAAGCTTGTAAAACTTAAATATTTCTATTGTTGAAGACTATTGGTTGACTTCTGGATGCCTTTTAGGTTTTGTTTTGTGTTGTTGTGTCACTGTCGTATTGGCGTTTATTGGACTCTCATTTTATCCATATATATTGCTATACAAAAACACTGACATTTTATCCAACTTTTTCCCACAGAGACATCAATACCAGTCAAATTGGTATCGGATTCTGAAATTCGAAGATCTCGTTAAGTCTTCTTTATTTTTAAAGATGAAATGCGATGCACTTTTAGTAGCAATATAAAGCCTAGACATATTGCGTTGAAGCAATTAGAACTGGTTTAAGGTATAATTAAGAAGTAATTATCTTATTGATTTTAAATAAAGATTCGCGAAGTGATATCTATAAGGATAGAACAATCTTCAAAGCATATCCCTTAAAGAATTAATTAACTCAAAATGATTATGGTATATTAATTAAAACGTATTCCGAACAATTTCCTAGAAGTACAAATACTTGCATGACAACAAGTATCATTGTATCAGTTAAACTAAAGCCGCTTGCTCT
Organism: Mytilus californianus; assembly: GCF_021869535.1. NCBI lineage: Eukaryota > Metazoa > Mollusca > Bivalvia > Mytilida > Mytilidae > Mytilus > Mytilus californianus. The sequence continues at coordinate 3,490,404 of NW_026262723.1, forward strand.
TGTAATCATTTCTTTTAGACTTTAGAATGTTTATGAAAATATGGTTTGAAAGCCAATGATCCAACTGTCTTCCAGAGTATAAATGGTGTGGATGTTAACAATTATGTAGGAAACTGTACGGCCTTCAAAAATGAGGAAAAACCAAAATCCGTATAGTAAGCTAAAAAAGGCCACGACATACCTTACTTTAAACTTATTTTATTGTCAAAAAAACGAGAGGAATGGCAAAGGATATGACACACATTTTAACTTCTGAGGGGGCCTTGGTGGTCGTGTGTTCTAAATAGTTCATCTACTGTATCACTATTCTGTCAACACTGAAGTTGTGAGTACATATTAGCACGTGGCAGGTGTGTTCGACTCCAATCTTAATTGACTAGGATTGCCAGTTTTCCTGCCTAAGGTCGGTGGTCCTCTACGGGCACTGCAGCTTCCACCAATAAAAAAAATGACCGGCAAGATATAGCAAACAAGCGCTTAAAACAGCGTTAAACACCAGCAATTAGTCAATCAATCATTTAACTTACGAGGTGTACCCCTGTATAACAACACTCACAGTTCAAAAGAATAAATCAACGTCCTGATTTATGCTAAAAACAAATATGATCTAAGTATACAGAATTACAGGTTCCTGCCTTGGGACAGGTACACGAATTATATGGAGTGGTTAAATTTAGTTAAATTCGCCACTCTCGTTAGATAGTTGATACAGCTAACAGGCAAAAATACGAACAATTCTGCTTGTTTATTTACTTTTGACCTTAATTATTTATCCCTTATAATTTTTATTAACTATGTATTTGCATTAAGGTATCACAGATCAAATTTATGCGTTCATTGTGTGTTAATTTACGTTTTTTGATTGAGTTAAGCCTTCCAATTGATATTTCATAGTGTGTCTTTCTATGTTGTGATGTTATACTATTGTTTCAGAAAAGGGAGAAGGTTTGGTACCATTAAAACGTTTAATCCCGCTGCAAAAGTTTTCACCTGTCCTAAGTCAGGAATCTGATGTACAGTAGTTGTCGTCTGTTTATGTAGTTCATACGTGTTTCTCGTTTTTATATAGATTAGACCGTTGGTTTTCCCGTTTGAATGGTTTTACACTAGTAATTTTTGGGGCCCTTTATAGCTTGCTGTTCGGTGTGAGTCAATGCTCCGTGTTGAAGGCCGTACCTTGACCTATAATGGTTTACTTTAATTAATTGTTAATTGGATGGACATTTGTCTCATTGGCACTCATACCACATCTTCCTATATCTATAGACATACAAATAAGATGTGGTATGATTGCAAATGTGACAACTCATCACCAGAGACAAAATGAGGTAGAAGTTAGCAACTGTTGGTCAACGTACGACCTTCAACAATGAGCAAAACCCATACCCCATAACAAGCTATAAAAGGCTATCATTATCTCAACTGAAAGGGAGAGCTAAAACGCAAAAAAAAAATATACTTTTGGAGCCACAACTAATATTATATACTATAATATTTTGGTTTGCGAGAGAAATCAGGGTGGTGCAATAATACTTTTTCGATGTGTATATATTACTATGGTGTTGTTTGAGAGGGAGGAGTCATATCTGTAGGGATTTATCTAATTTGATGTATCCTGCCTATTTTCAAAACTTTCCATTCAGACATTTCAGCAGTCACCGTTAATTATCAGAGAATACTGTCTTGAACTTGGTGAAAGGTTGAAATCTCCAGCAAGAATAATTATTTAATAATTATTAATCAATTCCCAATATCTTAGGAATTGGTCTCTTTTAGGTTCAACTTTTATCCTTTCTGAGATAATTACAGAAAATCGAATGCTGCGATGTAAGAAAGTATATCTACACTTTAAACATGTTAAAAGATACGACTTAGTATTGCATAATATCGACTTGTCTATTGATGAAGACTGCATGCATGTTGCCCTCTATTGTTATTGGTTGCTGCTAATTGACGTATATATATGTAACTTGCATTTCTTTTTATTCATATTTAATATTTTTTTCTATAAGTCAATTAAATATCTCTACGCTTAATACTAATCGAGTCAAGAAACCACTTGAAAATTGGCATTTGCTGCTTATACGCTAAACAAGCGTCATTTAGGTTTAAGAGCAAAGACTGTTCAGGTGTGGTAACATTTCCTCCTGTAGATTGTTACCTTGTAAACTAGCCGGTTAAAACCCATACTCATCGTGCCGGTCCAGTCAAAATCAGAGTATATATTTATAACACATTGACATGTTTCCGTCCTGATATGTATGTACTATATGCCACTGGACGATAAAACACATTTCATCTTCATTATTACCACTACAGCTATTTTTCAACTATTTGCCCTTCATTCACGATCTCTTTTCATATCGTAATGTGGGAGGGTTTTATCTCAATCTTTATAGTAACCCAAAGGTCGGTATGATTTTTATTTTACATTTGTTTAGAGGTTATGCAATATCGATCAAATAAGATCCCCTGGGGATTTTGTTTTAGTAACTAATCACTAAATAATCTAAAATTTCATCATTAGGCAATAGCATAAATGTTATCTGGAGTCGGGAATATCATCTTTGAAACAATCCACCACGTTGTTGATAATCACAGGTAAATCTCAGGTAGCTTATCTTTGATCTATGTCTGATAACATCATCATAATTCGTGGCCTTGATTAAGTAAGGCATTTACGGACAATAAACCGAATAATATTTTGTTTCCTAAACTAAAGACAAATATCATATAGATGACCTGTAATTAAAAAAGGCGTAATTCAAGACATTCCGATTTTTGATTGGGTTTTTATTTGAAGTCGCTTCTTTGAGACTGTGTATTTAATTAAGAAACTTTATAACAACTTATCATTTAGAATTCATACTTTGACCTTGTTTCACATTTTTGTATTTAAAATATTGAGAACATTTCAAGTTCAAGATCGAAGTTCAAAAGCTTTATTTATAGACGAATTTCAGAATACAGAAACATAATAAGCTCTATTGTGTCTTCACGACCCACAACAACATCGAAAATTGACACTCATAACTGCAGTCGGAATTGAGGCTTGGGCGGAGCTATTGGATAATTGGTCATCTTGTGTCAAATATATCCTGCTTATTAGGGCCCCGCCGAATGGCGGCCGCCCTATAGTGATCAGTCTGTCCGTCCGTCTGTCCGTCCGTCAGTCCGTCCGTCTGTCCGTCCGTCCATCCGTCCGTAACAAATCGTGTCCGCTCTATATCTAGAGAGCCGTTATGATTTCAAAGTTTATACTTGACATGTATATTAACCAACACCAGAGGGTGTGTCATAATGTATGTTCAACTTCCTAAGTCAAAGGTCAAGGTCAAAAACTTTGGATTTAGTTGACAACCCAATGTCCTATGGTAAAGATCGTGTCCGCTCTATATCTTGATAACCGTTATGATTTCAAAGTTTATACTTGATATGTATAGTAACCAACACCAGAGGGTGTGTCATAATGTATGTTCAACTTCCTAGGTCAAAGGTGATCATATTTTTATATCGTTGTCAACCCTTTTTTGGTACGCGAATATATGGCGGTTATAAACTTACTAGCTAGATTAAGGTAAAGGGAAGCACCGCCACAGCATGCAGAGTACTCACAAAACTAATGCACATTGCTTGCTGCCTCGTTGATGTGTATTGCTCATTTTCGTTTTAATAAATAATTTATATAAGGTAAAACAATCTTGATAATTCAGTAAAATATTTTCTACTCATATGTAATCATATTCTTTGATCGTTTGATTTAACCCTGACTTATGAGAACATCGGTACACTACCTTAATTATATTTACTATTATCTTCTTACTGAAAACATATTTTTTGTAACTTTGTTTAAAATAAAAACTCCAACATTAAATACTTATCGCATGTTATAAATTCATTTCTTCAATGAATACTCATGAAAGAACATAAATAAAAAATATGAAAATGTTTTGTCGTGAGAAATATATATATATATATTTCGACTCCTCAAAATTTAAGAGTCTATCCTAAATTGAGGTAAATTATATGGCCTTCCAAATACCGTTTCGATTCCTAACATCACTGAAGAGACATTAATTGTCGAAATCCGGATATAGTGCACCTTTTGTTTGCGGTATACCATCTTTTCCGCAAGTTTATTGTTTTCTGTTTGGTATAAGATTAATAGTTAAGTTCCATTTTGGTACATCTAATGATCCGTTTATTTGGCAATCGCCAATGGCAGTCAGCAGGGTTTAAGAACATCCGTTGTTCGACCTGCTCGTCAAATGCGTTTTGTTAAAATATACTTTTTCACTTTTTAGGTCGTTTGGAAAATGTTGTTTGTGCTGTATTTAGACCCGTCTACCAAGAAATTTGTTTTGCATGCACACGTGTAAAAATTGCGGTTTTTATCCAACGCAATCATAGGTTTGAACGTTGTTTTCAATTTAGACTTGTATATATATATATGCAAACGTACCGGAAAATTGTGTTTGCGGATGAATATCTCTTATCGCTTGTTATATATTAGTTTCATCAATAAATATTCATTAGCGGGAGAAATCAAACCTATTAGAAAAACGAATTATTACAGAAGAGTGTCCACCATGCACTTGCACTGCACTATCATTAGAATATTAGAATATAGAATGATGATATAAATCAGTGGCGGATCCAAAACTTGTTATAAGAGGGGGGCGGGGAGGGAGGGCACTGACTGCCATAAGAGGGGGCCGCTACAGTCATGCTTCAGTGATTCCCTATATAATCAACCAAATTTTTCCCACGAAAGGGGAGCTCCCCCCCCCCCCCCCCCCCCCCCCCCTTTCCACCGGATCCGCCTATGTAAATGGATGAAAATTTGCCAGTAGAGTTATTAAGATGATCTGCTATATATATAACTTTTATACAAATGTCAATATAATATATAACAGCAAACCAGATTATACTGATAACAAATGATTGTCCCATGATTATATCACTACAATATAATGATTATTACAGTGAGGTTGAACTCCCTGACATTTATTTATCATCCACACAGGAACTTATCTCAGAAAAAAAATACATCTATGTTGTAACCTAAACTAACTTTCAGGTATAGAGATATGATTTTTTTTTTCTGAGACAAGTGCTTATGACTATCCACCAGAACTTGCGGTCATCCGATGTTCAGTACTTCAGTACTTTGATTAAGTATGGTTTACTACATACCGGAAATCATTAAGTTCAGTGAATTTACCTGTTCAATAGAAAGAATATAAGAAATATACATTTCTTTTCAGTGTCATAATAACGAATAAGTTCAATGACTTTGTTAACCCGGTTTGTCTTGAAAAAGATTAATTAATTATTTCACAGGATTGTAATGGTCTGACTGATTTTCTCTTTCAGACAGACAGTTGACTCAACCGATGAACGCGTTTGTATTATGTCAGGTTGACATGGGGGATATCTCGATTCACAGATACGTTTGACATCTCACCTATATTTTGTTTCAATGCATTACAAATTGTATATTTGATAACAATATGACGCTCATTACAATTTAGAACAAATCTAACTGATGCTTTCCTAGTTGGATTTTGGATGTTTCTCTTTCACAAGAAAATCTCTTTGCAATAATTTCCACCAAAGGAGACGTTTTTGTTTCCTATTTCGATTTATATATTACTATTCTAGACGCAATACTGCAACACTGTGAAACTGTCTTGGGGATGTGTAACTTGTCAACGTATTTGTCCTCACTTCGTTTGAAGTTAATGCGATTCTTTGATTGGTTGATTTAACACTGACTTATGAGAACATCGGTACACTACCTTAATTATTTTTACTATTATCTACTTACTGAAAACATTTTTTTTTGTAACTTTGTTTAAAATAAAATCTCCAACATTAATTACTTAAAAATTTTGAATATTTTATGGCCATTTCAATACACCTGTTAATTCCACACCCGTATCAAGCTGAGACATCAATACAATCCCGAGTCTCTGCTCGGGATATTATTTTGCTTTGGTTCGATATCCTGTGCAGCATTGAAAAGAAAATACATGTACTATAAATTTTAGAATATGCTTAAAACAGACTTTTGTCTGTTGATGTTTTTCATATACAAGAACCAGTCCGGTCAATATTGCGCATGCGTGAATTCAGATACCCTACATGGATAAAATCGTTATATAGAAGTTATTTCAGACTAAGGCTGTTTGGGCATCACAGTTTAAAAATGTTTTCATAGTTGATCTTAAACGACTTCTTTGCAGTACTTATTCAATGATCTTCAATGTAAAAAATGTATTCCCTCACAATTGTATTAATGCCTCCAACATTGATATTTTTGTTCCCCTTATAAATAGAATAAGAGAATTGAGGACATTTAGGCCTATTACACATGTTATGAACTTTGAAAGAACAGAAGCAAGGGTAACTTTTGACACCACCTGCAGGACAGGAGGTGGTCACCAAGTCACTGGAGGTGGTAAGTTTATAACAGTAAACCCCTTTCAACTTGACCCATTAAATGCCGCTTGCTTGAAACAAAAGTAAAATAGAAGAAGGTAATTATGTCCTTTGCTTTTATTCCACACCAAAGAAGAAGAAATGCATGATAAAGTTATAATGATACATTATTATGTACATTGTATAAGGGACGAAGTAACATCTCAGTGGCGGATCCAGAAGGGGGGGGGGGGGGGTTCGGGGGTTTGAACCCCCCTTTTTTTGGACGATCAATGCATTTGAATTGGAACGTATAGTTGGAACCCCTTTATCCTGGGTTGAGACCCCCCTTTCTAAAATGGCTGGATCCGCCCCTGCACCTTGTAATGATCATAATTGTTTGTCGTGATTTCAACTCGATAATAGTGTTTCTTCCCCCTAAATTTTATAAGCCTCATTGAGCAGGATGAAACTACCCCAGACTTCTAACAATCTGAAACTTTTCAAGTACTTTCTATATGCTCATGTGCATTTTCTTGTAAGCATATAGTTTTGTACTTGGACAGATAATCAGAATGATCAACAATCAAGTATTGACAATGTTAATTGGTCTCGTTTGTTTGAACAACCACTGTGAACCAGGTAATTTTTAATTCAGCCTTGTACAATGTATATACAATCAGTCATTTTTATAACACAAGGGTTACAAATAAGAACATCCTAAATAAAATATGCAAATGACTAGTTTAATTTGATTATAGCGTCATAACTGTATGAAGCACCTTAGACTAAAATATATCTTGCATGCCTTTTGCCAGTTTTGATCAAAGATAGTTGGGCAATGGCACACATGTAAATATGAATAAAAAGAGATGTAAGAAGTTTTGTACTAAACTTTTGAGAAAGTTACCCAATAACAATAATAACAAAAACACATGTACAACATATCTTGACAATTTTGGCAATTGTTTAACTTAATTTAGCCATCCATCATTCATGCCATTAGTTGTTTATGGGGAAGACATCAGGCATTTTTTGTAATGACAAACATTAACAATAACTTCAAATTTAAGAAAAAGACTTTCTTTTTCAATTACATTTATTTTTCAATTACATACAGGAAAAAGATATTTTTTTAAATCAACATTGTTTTAATTTTATATAATTTCACCATTCACAAGTTTACTCCTTTTCTCTAATTTTTTTTGAAGAGATGTTAATGGTTGATGGAGAAGTACAACCATATATGTATCTTAAATTAAATAATTGAAAAAAATTCAACAATCTTTTTATAATATGAAAGAATGTGAAACTGTTAAATCACCATGACTGTTGTTCAGAAGCTTGCCAGTTTATTTTGTAAATTACTATACCCTTATCATTAAATTGCTTTATTTAAATATTAAAATATTTCACACTTTTAGTCATGTGGTCTTTGCAGGAAAGATATCACTTCATGTGTTCTTATATAAAGCTAATATTTAAAGTTATAGGCTTGAAGTAGAGATTTACAATATGCATGTACATCTGGCATGCAGAATGTTGAAAGCAAGTAAAGAACTTACTTTATGCGATATCTGTAATGATTTATGCATACTTTCACTCCACACTGTAACTAAACTTACTGTAACCTGTACTATATACAAAAGTATAGATACAACACATGAGATTTACAACTACTACATCAATCGGATGAGTTGAGCATGATACACACATGACTTTCTCATGTACTTAGCTTTCATGCGTAAATCATGCGTTTACAATATATGCCATACACACATGTTTTTATTACATGCGAAAAGCGCATGTGAAGATCATGCGTTTTACTCATACTTCAAAAAACGCTTGATTATCGCACGATTCACACATGATTTACGCAGGTTATAGCCTTCATGCGTAAATCATGCGTTTAAAAAATTATGCGATACACGCATGTGAAATACATGCGAAAACCGCACGTGAAGATCATGCGATTTAGGCATACTTCATATTTCGCATGATTTACGCATGATTCACGCATGATTTTTGCATGTAATGGCATTCGTGCGTATATCATGCGTGGCACTTTTGCCTGTGTATGTTTCGGAGTTTAGTGTGGCGTCCATTTTCGCTGACCTAGTATACATAATGGTTTAGGGGCCAGCTGAAGCCCGCTTCATAGTGCGGGAATTTCTCAATCATTCACTGTCTTGGGCTGTTTTCTGGTCTTTGGTCGGATTGTTGTCTCATTGACATATTCCCCATTTTTATTCTCATTTTTACATCGGATGTGACCTTGAGAGGTCATAACGGTGTTATGTTGCCGCAGAAATTTCCCTTGCGTTTTTGACTGATAACCGAACGTATTTCGTATAAATACGCGGATATTATCGAGTGCAAAATAACATTCCTTATCGCTTGTTATAAATTCATTTCTTCAATGAATACTCATGTAAGAACATAAATAAATAACATGAAAATGTTTTGTCGTGAAAAAAAAATATATTTATCTATATGTATGAAAATATGTATAAAAATCATTAATATCTACGCACACGTACCGAAAAATTGTGTTTGCGGATAAATATCTCTTATCGCTTGTTATATATTAGTTTCATCAATAAATATTCATTAGCGGGAGAAACATGAATGCCTACTCAAATCAAACCTATTAGAAACCCCTAGCGCCCCCCCCCCCCCCCCTCCACATGGATCCGCTTATGTAGATGGATGAAAATTTGCAGTAGAGTTATTAAGATGATCTGCTATATATATAACTGTTATACAAATATTAATATAATATATAACAACAAATCAAATTATACTCAGTCTGATAACAAATGATTGTCCCATGATTATACCACCACAATATAATGATTATTACGGTGAGTTTGAACTCCCTGACATTTATTTATCATCCACACAGGAACTTGTCTCAGAAAAACAATATATCGATGTTGTACCTTAACCTAACTTTCAGGTATAGAGATATATTTTTTTTTCTGAGACAAGTGCTTATGACTATCCACCTGGCCTTGCGGTCATAAAACTTTCGAGCACGATTTTTGTACTCAGACTCAGAAATCAACCAATCAAAATCCTGGATTTGGTGTTTCGAGCACAAATTTTGTACTTCGAGTACTGAGTAAAGTTTTATGACCGAGAGCCCAGAACTTGCGGTCATCCGATGTTCAGTACTTCAGTACATTGATTAAGTATGGTTTACTACATACCGGAAAGCATTAAGTTCAGTGAATTTACCTGTTCAATAGAAAGAATATAAGAAATATACATTTCTTTTCAGTGTCATAATAACGAACAAGTTCAATAGTTTTGTTAACCCGGTTTGTCTTGAAAAAAAATAATTAATTATTTCACAGGATTGTAATGATCTGACTGACTTTCTCTTACAGACAGACAGTTGACTCAACCGATGAACGCGTTTGTATTATGTCAGGTTGACATGGTTGAGGGATATCTCGATTCACAGATACGTTTGACATCTCACCTATATTTTGTTTCAATGCATTACAAATTGTATATTTGATAACAATATGACGCTCATAACAATGTAGAACAAATCTAACTGATGCTTTCCTAGTTAGATTTTGGATGTTTCTCTTTCACAAGAAAATCTCTTTGCAATAATTTCCACCAAAGGAGACGTTTTCGTTTCTTATTTCGATTTATATATTACTATTCTAGACGCAATACTGCATCACTGTGAAACTGTCTTGGGAATGTGTAACTTGTCAACGTATTTGGCCTCACTTCGTTTGGAGTAAACGATTCTTTGATTGTTTGATTTAACCCTTACTTATGAGAACATCGGTACACTACCTTAATTATATTTACTATTATCTACTTACTGAAAATTTTTTTCTGTAACTTTGTTTAAAATAAAAACTCCAGCATTAAATATTTAAAAATTTTAGATATTTTATGGCCATTTCAATACCACACCCGTTTCAAGCTAAGACATCAATACAATCCCGAGTCTCTGCTCGAGATATTATTTTGCTTTGGTTCGATACCCTGTGCAGTATTAAAAAAAAAATACATGTACTATAAATTTAAGAATATGCTTAAAACAGACTTTTATCTGTTGATGTTTTTACAAAACATCTGCAACCATGACTTATATTGATATCAATATAAATAAGAAGATGTTGTATGAGTGCCAATGAGACAACTCTCCATTCAAGTCACAATGTATAAAAAGTTAACAATTATAGGTCAAAGTACGGCCTTCAACACGGAGCCTTGCCTAACACCGAACAGCAAACAAAATGACTAAAAGTGTGAAATAATTCAAACAGGAAAACCAACGGTCTAATCTATATGAAAAACGAGAAACGAGAAACACCTATGAACCACACCAACAATCGACAACCACTGAACAATCACAATGGATGACCTTGAGAGGTCATTCTGGTGTTATGTTGCCGCAGCAATTTCCCTTGCGCTTTTGACTGATAACCGAACGTATTTCGTATAAATATGCGGATATTATCGAGTGCAAAATAACATTCCTTATCGCATGTTATAAATTCAGTTCTTCAATGAATACTCATGAAAGAACATAAATAAATAATATGGAAATGTTTTGTCATGAGAAATATATATATATATATTTCGATTCCTCAAAATTTAAGAGTCTATCCTAAATTGAGGTAAATTATATGGCCTTCCAAATACCGTTTTGGTTCCTAACATCACTGAAGAGACATTAATTGTCGAAATCCGGATATGGTGCACCTTTTGTTTGCGGTATACCATCTTTTCCGCAAGTTTATTGTTTTCTGTTTGGTATTAAATTAATAGTTAAGATCCATTTTGTTACATCTTGTGATCCGTTTATTTGGCAATCGCCAATGGCAGTCAGCAGGGTTTAAGAACATCCGTTGTTCGATCTGCTAGTCAAATGCGTTTTGTTAAAATATACTTTTTCACTTTTTAGGTCGTTTGGAAAATGTTGTTTGTGCTGTATTTCAGACCCGTCTACCAAGAAATTTGTTTTGCATGCACACGTGTAAAAATTGCGGTTTTTATCCAACGCAATCATAGGTTTGAACGTTGTTTTCAATTTAGACTTGTATATATATATATATGCAAACGTACCTGAAAATTGTGTTTGCGGATGAATATCTCTTATCGCTTGTTATATATTAATTTCATCAATAAATATTCATTAGCAGGAGAAATATGAATGCCTACTCAAATCAAACCTTTTAGAAAAACGAATTATTACAGAAGAGTGTCCATCATGCAATTGCACTGCACTATCATTAGAATAGTAGAATATGGAATGATGATATAAATCAGTGGCGGATCCAAAACTTATTATAAGAGGGGGAGGGACGGGGAGGGGGGCACTGACTGCCATAAGAAAGGGGAGCCCGGGCCCCCAAGCCTCCCTCCCCCCGGATCCGCCTATGTAAACGGATGACAATTTGCCAGTAGAAATATCTGCTATATATATAACTTTTATACAAATATCAATATAATATATAAAGCAAACCAGATTATACTGATAACAAATGATTGTCCCATGATTATATCACTACAGTATAATGATTATTACGGTGAGGTTGAACTCCCTGACATTTATTCATCATCCACAACACAGGAACTTGTCTCAGAAAAAAAATATATCGATGTTGTACCCTTACCAAACTTTCAGGTATAGAAATATAATTTTTTTTCTGAAACAAGTGCTTATGACTATCTACCAGATCTTGCGGTCATCCATTGTTCAGTACTTCAGTACTTTGATTAAATATGGTTTACTACATACCAGAAAGCTTTAGGTTCAGTGAATTTACCTGTTCAATAGAAAGAATATAAGAAATATACATTTCTTTTCAGTGTCATAATAACGAATAAGTTCAATAACTTTGTTAACCAGGTTTGTCTTGAAAAAATTTAATTAATTATTTCACAGGATTGTAATGATCTGACTGATTTTCTCTTACAGACAGACAGTTGACTCAACCGATGAACGCGTTTGTATTATGCCAGGTTAACATGGTTGAGGGATATCATCTCGATTCACAAATACGTTTGACATCTCACCTATATTTTGTTTCAATGCATTACAAATTGTATATTGGATAAACATATGACTCTTATTACAATGAAGAACACATCTTACTGATGCCTTCCTAGTTGGATTTTGGATGTTTCTCTTTCACAAGAAAGTCTCTTTTGCAATAATTGCTAAGAGTTTCATGTTGATGTAACCACTACCTAACGATAAACCACTTTATACCAAAACTGTATCCATATACAAGACGGAGGGACGCACAGATCGGACAACATAATGTTCAATACCGTCGTATTCGGGTCTAAAACCATACTTTTAGAACGATAGACGCGACGAATAGACATCGATCAGACAATAAATTAAAAACCTATGGTAAATGAAATACGCTGTATAACAAATGGTCAACAAATATGAGAAAGCTGGAGCAATGTTAACCCAAGTTTTACAAAAAGATCGGGGTGAACTAATAAAAGTAGGGCTAACAGTTAATACTTTAGTGACAGCCATCGTGTTATATCGAAGAGTAACAGTGCTTATTGATAAGGCTTCATATCATAACGGATTTATGGATGCCTTTTGTCTAACTCGAAGACATTACCTATTCAGACTTAAACCATCAGTACATGGAACTGATACATGACAAATGTGAAACAAGCAGTTTTGTTAGGACAGGATCGACCGAAAAAACTTAGGTGTTTTAAACTAACATCTTCCTATATCTATATAGCAAAAAACAAATTGAATACATACAACTAAAGCAAGAGGAACACAAACCACCACTTAACAACATAAAACTAAGGGTACCCGAGTCCGTTGCTAAGTTTATCTATGATACCATTTACGTTAGAGGGAGCATGGGATTGTGACTACGACAAATGAAACATATTCAATAATCATTTCATTTAAAAGAAACGTCAACAAATCAGTTGTTAAATAGACGTGTTACGAAAAGGTATATTCTCGACGCTGAGGTTGACAAATTAGACTTTAAATGTGGGGACTGTGTCGAAACATTGATTATCGATTAAAACCGGTAAAATTCATGTTAACCAGGTATCCTACACACTTCTTTCGTTCGTTTGAAATCATGTTAATTTAGAAAGATTATTTTCTGATATCATTGCTTATGATTATAGGACGGGAACGGTGAACGTGTGTGCGGATGGGGGGGGGGGGGGGTTGGAGGGGGGGAGGGGGTTGATAGTAATTCAAGTGCACTTCTAGATTTGAAAAAAAATCACATAATAAGCCACTTTGATTTTGTTTATATTAATTACTGTTCTTCGAGCATAATTATCACTCTGACACTCCACTACTTAACCTCGTCCTGAAAATGCATGAAATATTTGTCACTGGATGAACAACAAACAACAATCAATCGAACTCTACTAAACCCGCACAAAACTCCACAGTCTGGTCTGGTTGATTTTGAGTTTGAATGTTTTAAGCGGCAAAAAGCGTGTTCAACATATACACGAAATCCCGAACGATAATCGCAAGTTAACTTCTTTCTGCTCTTGGTCTACATGTAGCTCTAAGTTTACGACGCCTTTAGAGAAAACGAGCGTAGAACTACATGTGGTATATTTCATTACTTAAAATGACAAAAACCTGGTTGGAAATCTAATTCCATACCTGGTCAATTGAAGCCAGTAAATTATCCTGCTGACCTATGAAACTACTGCGTGTGAATTTTACAAAAAATAATGTACATGATTCCTATATATTGTCCACAAAACATGCGTATGTATGCAATGCCGGTATCTGGTATAAAATTGCTCCCGAGGCCCCGTGTGTGGTATGTAAATGTCATGACAATTGCTATAAATTGTCCCTAACGCTGAGGGCATTTTATGCCAACAGCCACGTAGTTGTCGAAATTTTTCTACGGTCGACTAAGAAATATTTAGTGTATAGATTTCACAAAGAATTGGTATCTATGCATGTCGGCATTCACCTGAAAAGCTAACCAAACCTTTAAATAGACTTATTCGGAAAGGATATAGTTACGATACTGTTGTCAAGTCATTGAGGATTGCATATTTTGGTATTAATATTGATTCACTCATAGGGTCTTTGCATCGGAAATAAACACATTTATTCTAAAACCAGTTGTTGGCATTATACGGGTTATGTTCTTCTCATATATTTTATGATGGTATGGTACTAAACCCCTAACGGGAGGGATTGTACTTGATTTTCATATGATGAAGACATAATCTTTCAATCAGTTTAATTGAGGTTTGGAGCTGGCATGTCAGTAACTGCTAGTAGTCCTTTGTTTATTTATGTATCATTGTCATTTTGCTTAGTTTCTTTTGTTACCTATTTTGACATCGGACTCGGACTTCTTTTAAACTGAGTTTTACTGTGCGTATTGCTATGTGTTTCTTTTTTCTACATTGGCTAGGGTATAGGGGGAGGGTTGAGATCTCACAAAACATGTTTAACCCCGCCGCATTTTTCCGCCAGTCCAAAGTCAGGAGCCTTAATATTAGTTCATTTATATGTTTTGGAGTTTAGTGTGACGTCAATTTTCACTGAACTAGTACACACTTTTATTTAGGGGCCAGCTGAAGACCACCTCCGGGTGCGGGATTTTCTCGCTGCATTGAAGACCCATTGGGGGCCTTCGGCTGTTGTCTGCTCGTTGGTCGGGTTGTTGTCTCTTTGACATATTCCTCATTTCCATTCTCAATTTTACTTGTGCACTTAATTGAAGCATGAACAGAAACCTCAAAGAGAAACATGCTGAAATATGTATAAAGATGTCAAACAGGCGAAAAACGAGACACATTCGACATAGAACCCTTACATGAGGAATTACAATTTCAGTTTAAACTTTCTTTTCCTAAGACTTAGTTAAAGTTAAAGTTAAAGAAATAAACAAAGAAACCACATGCCTAAGACTTTTCGGACTGCTTGAAAGGCTGATCAATCGGGTAAGACAATGTATAGGATGTCTTTTTCTAAAGATTCTCATTTCGTTGGGTCGAACAAGTAACATTTTACATGAAAATAATATAAAGGGGGGGGGGGGGGGGGGGGGGTGGTAGGGGTTGTTTCTCTCTTTTCTTCTCGATTTTATATCCTTTCTACAATACTCATGCCTCCTGTTAGTGTTCCAAAAGAAAGAAATATTATGGGAATCATCATTTTATTCCTCAAGGAATTATTGTTATGGACTTTTTGTCCATAATAAAGAGATCAAAGGGACGTCTTTTATAAGGAACAAATATACGTGGACATCAGTACTATGCAGTTAAAACACAAGATCTATATTCAATTGGTACACAGGTAATTTAAATCTTTAAATCACTTTTGTGTTTTGATACGATACCCGCATTTAAAGTCTAATTTGTCAACCTCTGCGTCGAGTATATACCATTTCGTAACATGTCTATTAGAACCTCAATTGTTTATTTTTTAATTTGAAAACGTAATTTATAAAACACAATGCAAAGTTTGATGATTTGTTCATTCTTTAATATTGTTTAAAAAAAGATATCGATTTCAAAGTAAGTATGATTTATTTTTACGTCACCTCATGTTGTTATATATTTGCATCGATGCAATTTGGGTACTCCTCATAACAGAATCATGGACGGTTAAGAAGTTGGTTCAAACCCATTTTTCTCTGATTCAATAATGATTCAAAATTAAATTGGTAGAACTATATAGTGAATAATGATATATCTACACAATAAACACAGAATGGAAACTTTTGTCTTGATCATAAATAAACGAGGTAAAAAAACTGTCAAAAAATGTGCAATTTTGGTAACCTCGCGTTATATGTAAGAGACACAGGAAGGCTGAAAACAAACAAAATCATGATTAAAAACAATGGGTACAGTCTTGTTAGTGGTAATTAAGTACAGGTCATTAAGTATTAGAACATTGTCCTCTCTGAAATTCAAAACCATTATTCGACCGAAAACATTGAAGACATCATGCCGAATAGAAAAACAACGAGGAGACGAGCAACAGTCCACAAAACACTACAGAGATAACTGAAGATAAAGCAAGACGAATCCAACAAAAACAGGGGTTCTGGAAGGATAAGCATTTCATGCTGTCCTACGTTGTGAAAATAATTTGTTAAGGTAGTTTCGCTGAATATCGGCCTCTTGGATTGTAAAATAGCAGTACACAATCCGTCTAGTTCTTTGCTTAAATCTGCAAATTGTTGAGACAGAATGGCAATGTATGTGTAAGACTGTTAATTTAAATAAAGAAACATATTAAGTGATTTATTGTATTATTTAGACTAAATACTAAACAAATACCAAATATTTGATTTTGTTCGATTCAACTTTTCCACTTAGCCATATTATATGGCATATACGGGGAGACAACGCTAAGAGTATTTTGTTTTATAAAGGAATGTTAACGAAACAAACAACAGTATACAAAATTCAACATAGAAAACTTAAGACCGAGCAACACGAACCCCACCAGAAAGGGAGGTGATCTCAGGTGCTTCGGAAAGGTAAGCAGACCCTGCTCCACACGTTCTTCCGTCGTGTTGCCCCTATAAGTACAATAACGGTGATAAGTCTAATTCTGTACGGAACATTCGAGGAAAGGAGAAGGAATTGTGATTAAGACAATTGGAACATATCCGTCGTCATTTGTAAAACAGATATTCCATAACGGTCAACCAACTCGTGATGGCGTCCGTAAAATGTTCGGAGATGATTTCAACTTCATCACCTGAAACTCTTGGTTTAATAGCTTCCTTGTGAGCAGCAACCTTCTACCAAGAAAACACAAGCTCTTGAGTATCGTATAATTTAGGAGATATATATTCCATATGCAGGCGCAGTGTGAATGTTGCTACATAGAAATGGAAAGTTCACAAAGTTTGAAAGCTGAACTTTTGCTTTCTTTTCTTCTTCTGATAACTGTTCCAAACTATATTCCAATTTTTCTTGTCCTTAAATTTGAACTTTTCTGTTTGCAGTTTCTATTTACATTATAAAATATTTTGATATTGACATTACGAACTTTATTACCTAGTCTTATCAAAATTGAGATACGTAACAAATATAAATATTAATTCATTACTCCGCTGTTCATTTGTACCTGAATTAAACCACACATAACAGACATGACATTCCATACCAGAAACTGAAAGTGATGTAATGTCTAGTGTTCTGGAAGATTATGTGTGTTTTGCTTTGAATGCTACAACCATACTATTTTTCAATACTTAATGTTTTCCATAGTCCGATAAATTATGTACCTGAGTAATGCAGAACAATTACTACAGTATTTTCATTACGTTTCTAACAACTGCAAAAGAAAAGGTATGATAAGGCCATCGAATAGGCCCTTTGAACTAAAAAAATCAGAAACTATTATAAATTTACCAAATAACATTATTCAGACGTTCACATTAGTCTGTCGGACATCACTATTTACATTTTTTGAAATATGTCCAACCTATTGTCATTTAGGCTTCAAACTTCTAATACACAGTGCAAGATAGCTAAACCTATCGAAGAGCCTCATTTTGCGATCTTGCCATTATTCATATATTTAGATATAATCAAGATCTTTATCCAAAAATATATTTTGCTACAATGTTTTTAACAAAGGTGTTAATGTATGTTCAATATCTTTTGGGTAAAGCTGTTGCTCATATATATTATTCGTAAAATGGCCATTGTAGGTCAAATAAATAAATTTCGACTCTTGTATGAAGTCATAGTGACAACTAAAGTGATTTTTCAGGATTAAACTTACCAGATCAAAGCAACTGTTTTATTTATCAATAAAATGATAATAATTTTGAATAGGCTTGAATAATTTTAAATTCATAGTTGTGCAGTTCATGGTCTAGATAATAGCTATTATCATACTCTTACCGTACCATTGGAGCAGACACATCGTTAAATGTAACCTTAAAATCAGCCGAAAGAAGATAACGGAAGATTTTATATAAATATGTCTTCTTTGTTTTTTTTTATAGTATTTTAAAAGATTGATTGATTGATATATGTTGGTGTTTAACTCCACTTCAACGCTATTGGCTATATCAAGGCGATTAGTTTTCATAGATGGAGATAGCCAGAATGGCCGGATAGAACCATTGATCTTCGGCAGGAAAATGTACAATCCTAGTCATTTGAGATTGGAATCGAACGCTAATGCCACGTGCGGGGTTCGGACTCGCAACCTCAGTTTTGACAAGCTAGTGATGCAGTAGATGAACTTCTGAGACCACTCCACCACCGAGGCCCCTTGTGGTAATAAGTAAACTAAATTGAATCATACGGGAGAAAGGAAAAAGTTAAACACATTTTCATATACAGCCTCTACATAACTCTGATAACTCTGTCTTCAAAAAGAAAACATTGCTGGCTTGTCGTTTACCTATCTAACATTGTATTTATACTTTTCCAACATAGATATTTTAATCTTTGTGAGTCCTTTACAAAAATAAAATGATGTGTAATGAGGCAATTGACTAACATTCAATAAAATTGGATATCACCTGAAATTCTCATATTTATTACGTAGCAGCATTAACTCTTTTACATTGTTGAGTGTGTGTCCTGTGAGGTAAAACCGCTTTGCGTTTGTCGTTTTTAAAACCTTTCTCCTTTATCATCTAAAATTATTGATATCATTCCATGCATTCAAACAAACAGCTTATAATAATCACAATTTCTAGTAACTCTGACAGAAAGACCGTTTACACATTCAAATGACGCTGATCTTAATTGACAAGGATTGTTAATTTCCTTACCGAGAGTCGGTGGTTATTTCTGGCTTCCTCTAACACAATGGCCACCAAAATATGGAGTTAAACACAAACAAAGTATTAATCTATCAGATTCTTTGTTTTATTTTGGGATTGAAAATTCAAGATTGCAATTATGAAGTCCTATAAAATATCATATGGCAAGTGCAATTGTGGAAGGATGAACAAGGATTACCCATATTTTTCGAACTAGACAAACAAAGAGTACCGTATCAATCAATCTCGGGACTATCTCATGTAGTGCTTTTTCACAAGTTCTGTTGTATGAATAGGTTAGCTCAAGTTTTCCACACACAATGCTGTATTTTACTAAATCATGTTAATGAATGTCAGATGAACCAAACTAATGAAATTCTTAGATCGAATGATTAAATATTTTATCCTTTTTGAGTTTACATTGGAGTTCGGTATTTTTGAGATACTGTTTTACGTTTGTTTTTTTTTCAAATGTTCCAGTGTTTTGGGTAAAGTCCATTGTAGTGAACCTTTTGGTCGTCTTGTTCCTAAAGTGTTCAAGAATTTATAAATCCTTGGATTTTAATTTTTTAGGTTTCAGTGTTCCCAATAAGGATTAAACTGGACCATTTGATGTTCGTTATTTTTTGTCATTTGTTTTACCTACCAGTATTTTTGACAATCCTTGTTATCCCATTAAAAATGTATTATAAGGAATCAGAAAGTTCTGATTTTGCCAATACAAAGATAGTAATGAAATACTAATAAAATAATGATACTCATCTACATATAAAAACATTGCTTTTAACTGTTCGTGCCCTATTTTTCTTATATACCCATTAAAACTAGCTTATTTTATCCTTATATTTAATCTTAGCAGGAAAATTCAATGAACATACACAAAAGGATATAAATAAAATGAATATACTATACATGTATAATTTCCGCAACTTGTTATCTAAACTAGCCATTTGTTTTTAATTTAAAATGATACTAACCAAAAAGGTTGTTATACCTGTCTTTGTAAAGACCTTTTGATTTTATTCTTTTTATAGTTTCCTTCCGCCACTGTTGTTTGAGAAACGTCGTCTCTTTAATGAACATGTCGATAACATATTTAGTATCGAACAGTCATTATGCTTTTGAAACTCGAACTGTGCAATCAAACTCGTATCACTGTGTGTGAGGTTATTCTCCGTTATCTGTTTTTCTTGTTATAATTTTTTCTTAAGCAGTAGTTTTTTTTCAATCAAAATGTTAGTAGTTTGACCCCCCCCCCCCCCCCCCCCCCCCTAGCGGATTAATATATGACTATTATCTATCTATAAGACAATACAAATACAAAATTGGTACATGTAAAGAAACATGAGAAATGTGAAACGAGCTGTTTTAAATAGACAAAGTCCAGGATCGATCGAACCAACATCGACGTTATATAATAAAATATAGCAACACACAATATATATATATATAAAAAAAGCAAGAGTAACATAATCCACCACTTAACCCAACACAAAACTCAGGATGAACTCAAGTGCCTCGGAAGAATAAACAGTATCGGAACCACCAACAGTATCCGTCATGCTGCTCATGAAAAGTACAAGGTCATTGCTAAATTTATTTATGATGCAATTGACGCCAAAAGGATGATGAAATTGTGCCAAAATCAAATGCAACATATTTGATGATATTCGGTGAAAACGAAACAAAACTCTGGAATATTGTGTCATCATCTATATACTCCATATTCAAATTCTGATGAAATGTTGTTTCATTAAAGTGTAAAGTTTACAATGAGAAAATTTAATTCAGTTCATTCATAAACGTAATTTATGGCAAAAAATTAAAGTTTGATGAATTGTCCATTTTTTAAAATAGTTTCAAAAAGATATCGATTTCGGAATAAGATTGATTTATTTCTACGCAACCTCGTCTGATTGGTTAAATATGTTAAAAAATAATAATTTTAGCACTCATATAGCCCGATGAAGATGGGCAGATGCTGTACCCTCTTACCGACAATCCTTTTATCACATTTGAAGTGAGTCTTGCTTGCATCGAAAGACACACAAACAATATCATCAGCATAGGTTCATGCAGCCCCCCCCCCCCCCAAAAAAAAAAAAGCACGTGCTGTTATTATACACATACAAGAAATCGTCTGAATATTAAAAGTTATATACAAAATGGAGTCTACCACTAAAGTCAACTCTTGGTGCTATCCTAAATAATGTAATGTGTCAAACCTTAACTCATCGATGTTAATTTTCTAGCAACTGGTATTATTGATAACAGCAATAATGGCGCGGATACCCGGTATTTAACAGGATTTCGTGCCCATCCACCATGTTCCATCTAAATGTCATAAATAATTAAATAATGATGTACGGCATATATAAGTGACACAGGAAGGCTATCACAACAAAACAATCTTGAGTTAAACATAATGACTACAGTCTTGATTTTGGTAATAGAGTACACGTCACTAAGTAGTAGTACCTTGTTCTCTCTGAAAAAATGGAAATTATTAGTCGACGAAAAAAATTAGAAACATCATGCCGAAGAGAAAAAAGACGAGGTGATAAACAACAGCCAACAAAACACTACAAAGAGAACTGAAGATAAAGCAATACGAACACTACAAAAAACCGTCTACAACACGTATGTAGAAGGATAAGCTTTTCTACTGTCCTACTTTGTGAAAGTAATAAAAAATTAAGTTAGTTTCACTGTATATCGCCATCTTGAATTGTAAGATAGCAGCACACAATCATCTAGTTCTTTGCTTAACTCTGCAAATGTCTTTAGCAAGAATGCAAATTTATATGTAAGACTGTTTATATAGATAAAGAAATGTAAGAGATTGATTGTATTAATTAGATTGTTTTTTACAAATATAATTTTGTTTTTGTTGGACTCAACTTTTCTACTCAGCCATACAAGGGGAGATACATGTTACTCTTACAGTAAAATATTCATAAAGGAATCTTAATGAAATTTTTATTTTTTACTTGCATAAAAACAGGTTTCGTTACACCTTTATTTCTTTTTATTTTCTAAAAACATATTATATAACCTATCTTCTCATATGTAATTCAAATTTTTATCTGATAGATTTCTATGGTAAGAGGCAATTCCCTCTGACACAATTGATCTTACCAAATATCATTTTGACCCCCGTGTTCAACCCAAAAACAATTTACGTATTTTCCTTTCAAAAATTTTACCATCATTGAGCACGTGTTAAAGCTTTTTCTGGAAATGTGTATCGTGCGCAGTTACATTGTTGTCAATGGTTTACATTTTTTACTTGTACTAAAAACGCATCAGGATTATAAATTTGTACAGAAAACGCTCGTTTCGTCTACATAAGACTCACCAGAGGCGCTCATAATAGATGTTCCGATTTACATTCTAACTATTCTCCTTAAATGCCTCATGTACTGATAAATATTTTTATTTATATTTCAAATCTTTACATAGGACGTCTCGAACTTTGGCTTTTATCCTTATCCTGATAATTGTTCCAAATTATATTCCAAATAATCTTGTTCTAAAATTTGAACTTTTGATCAAAATGGTCTGTATGAATACCACTCTTATAAAAGTTCTACATTTATTATTAATATTTCAGGAGACCTTGACTTGGTTTCTGGTCCGAATTTTACACACCCATGTCAATCTGTCTGCAGTTTCATTGACATCACGAACTTTTCAAAATTGAGATAACTTACGAATATAAATATCGCCTCCAGAAATGCAACATGCAATGTTTAAACTGCTGCCTCATATATCAAAATGTCTTCTGTTCTGATGAAACTTTGTATTCTGGCATTTGTAGCCACAGTTGGTAAGTAACTTTTTCATTATCATTTAATGAATTTACTCTTGAAGATTAAATCTGTAATTCATAATTAAATGATTCTTCATTTAGTTTTAATCAAAGGACATTAGAGTTAGCGTTAGGGTTAAGGTATAAAACCACTAATTCATAGCCCCATTGCTTTCTATGTTAAATTCTGCAAATTCAAGCATTAATGGCTACTTTGTCTTAAGTTCAAATAAAGTGGCAGTTATTTCATGTCAAAACTGTACCTTATCCTGACTTGTGCTGAAAAAATCAACATACCTTTAATTGCATATTAGAGCGTACTGGTTCCCGGAAGTTTGATAGTACAAAAACAGGAACTTCTGATCTGAACAACAGGCCAAATGAGCCCTCCTATTAAAATTTCATATACTTCTTTATTATTCAAATAAAACTTTCAATAAGGGTTCTACAGTGATCCCAAGTCCCCAAGCTTTCATTTGATACTAAAACTACCCAAATATTCCAACTATTGACAAAGATACAGCTATGCGTAGGAACTATTTTGTTTACAATATGTACTACTTTCTAGTATGTTCTTTCCAACCGGGCCTGAATTAGTGGTTCTATACCTATAACAGCACCAAACTTGTTATATTGACTTCTGCTTGACTTAATTTCCTTCTATGATCTATTTCTAGCATAGAAAAACACATCAAGCTTTTGTCAAAACACTATATCACTGAATTCGAGCTCAAATTGGACTGGTAGTAGCATATGCGTTAAACAAAGAAAACTACTTATGGATACTAATAGTGACAGATATAACACTTTTTCAATTTTTCCCAGCTCTGATTTGTTAATATCTACTCAAATAACAGTGTTCTTACCTATATGTTTATTTTTATCAGAGATTCTTCCTTCAATATAAATACAGTGGTCCAAACATAAAATATAATTGATAATTTTGTCCCCCCTTTTTTCTACATGTTGGAAAAGGAGAGTGATTTGGTAAAAAACCATACTTTTATGTATAAACATGGATCAACAAGAGCAATTTATGTATCTCCAAGCTAGACAACTTGCTAAAATGGTTATAAAATGCATTTCAAGTGAGATTTTGGATTTCCTACATAAGTATACACCAATTTTCCTTGAAATAAGTAATTCACTAAGAAACACAATAAAACATGAACACTCACTAGATAATTTGACCAAAAACAATATTTATACTGTAAACTAGTCATGATATACAAGTCTCATTGGTTTCAGTGTTAGATAATCCAAAAATTAAAATTTCGGGTAAAATCTTAACTGTGTGCATGCTAAATGACCAAAAAAGGCTAAAATACCTTAGTTTAGCAATTTGAGGGTTGTAACTTGACACTAACATAATTGTTACATAAAAAAAATAATGTAACATGATTTCTGACAACAAATGTGACCAATTTTTACTGTAAAGGGTATGATTTCTAAAAATAGAATTTCACATGCCTGTCAGTAATAGGTATAAAACCACTAATTCATAGCCCCATTGCTTTCTATGTTAAATTCTGCAAATTCAAGCATTAATGGCTACTTTGTCTTAAGTTCAAATAAAGTGGCAGTTATTTCATGTCAAAACTGTACCTTATCCTGACTTGTGCTGAAAAAATCAACATACCTTTAATTGCATATTAGAGCGTACTGGTTCCCGGAAGTTTGATAGTACAAAAACAGGAACTTCTGATCTGAACAACAGGCCAAATGAGCCCTCCTATTAAAATTTCATATACTTCTTTATTATTCAAATAAAACTTTCAATAAGGGTTCTACAGTGATCCCAAGTCCCCAAGCTTTCATTTGATACTAAAACTACCCAAATATTCCAACTATTGACAAAGATACAGCTATGCGTAGGAACTATTTTGTTTACAATATGTACTACTTTCTAGTATGTTCTTTCCAACCGGGCCTGAATTAGTGGTTCTATACCTTAAGGTTAGGCTTAGGGTAGCTGTCAAATTTATGCTCAACAATTTTACACAACTTCAAATTAACATATTTGATTTATAACATAGACAAACCTAGTTCCAAAAATTACCATAAGTCCAAAAAGAAAAAATTAACAATGCATAGAATCGATAAATGTAACAGCATTTAGTGCATAAACACTAGATGTTATCAAATTATCCATTGCATTAACATGATTAAGAGTGAAATCAAGCTTTTTCATTTTTTTTTGGAATATTCCTATCAGTAACTTTGTGAATAATAATAAACTTAAAGGATAGCAACCTCAGACATTATAAAACGCCACCAGTGTCTGAGCAGAAAGTTGATGAACCACAGTTATGCCAAAGACCCTTTTCCTTTTCTATAAAAGTTCATTGGAAAATACCAAAATCTTGTTGATAAATATTCAGTTTCAACTTCACAAAGAATACTTGATGGTCTTGAAGGATATATTCTAGGTACTGACGTTGTTTATCATCTTAATTACATGTTAAAGTGTTTTTCGTATTTGTTTATTTACATTTTTAACCTTATGTCAAAAAATGGGATATATAATTTATATAAATAAGAAGATGTGGTATGAGTGCCAATGAAACAACTCTCCATCTAAGTCACAATGTAAAAAAAGTAAACAATTATAGGTCAAAGTACGGCCTTCAACACGGAGCCTTGGCTCATACCGAACAGCAAGCTATCAAAGGCCTCAATTTGATTAGTCTATTTTTGGTAATATCCTTTTGGCGTGACTCGGTATTTGTACATCTCGCCATTGTGTTATTGTGCTACGGTCATCTTTTGTATGTTTGTCTTTCGTATTTACTTATGTGCTTTGTCTATAGAGTGTCTACATGTCAATTTATTTTTAATTGTTGACATAGTTGTTTGTTTTTATATTGATTAAGTTAATAACACAAGTTGACTGCTGTTCCTCAATTTTTGACACTTTTACCTATTGTGTCTGTTTGTTTTGCTAACACATAGTTGTCAATATAATGGAATTTTACCCGACTGTTATACACGTGAGAGGTTTAGCTAGCTATTAAACCTGGTTTAATCCAACATTGTCTACATAATGAAATGCGTGTACCAAATCAGGAATATGACAGTTGTTTTCCATTCGTTTGATGTGTTTGAGCTTTTGATTTTGCCATTTGTTAAGGGATGTTACGTTTTGAATTTGCCTCTGAGTGCGGATTTTTTTTAATTTATTTTTTATTGAATCAAAGAACATCATGTGCTTTTTTTTTATATCAAATAATGAAATCCTTATGAAACAGTTTTTCTTCGTGAAGCAAATAAAACCAAAAGTCGAAATAAATGTTATCACTCAAAATGTAATTTATATTATTCTTCTTTGACTTTTGATTTTGATTGCCTGCCTTGAACATGGTTACTCTTTGTGTATCATTTGTTTATAAAAATTAGACACATTTCAACATTCATACTTTTTATGAAAGGATACATACAAATAAATCATTTTTTTTTATTTTAGTATTTTGTGCATGTCCAAATAATTGGAGTCATTATGAAGACAAATGTTTCTTTCTAAGCCGTGACAACGAGACATTTGCCGATTCACTGGTGAGTTAAAATGAAAAGAGCGGAGTGAGGGTTCCGAAATTAAATGTTTATAAATTTGTCTTCAAATTATGATTTCGATTGTCTTACTTTGATATAGAATATGTCCTATTCTCGATTTTGAATGAGTGTGGATTCCAATGATGAATGATGTATGCAAAGCAGAAGTTACTAACCCTTTAGACACATCCAGTCTGGCTTCTTTTAGAGTTACTGTGAATCTGTGAATCGCTCAGGTTTTTTTTTTTTTTGCTCTGTTTTTTTTTACCTTGTTTTGTATCTTATTAGTAAATTTATGAGATGTGAACATCGGTAAACTAATGTTGCCACTTTTTTAACATCACATGATCTTGTATATGAAATCAATAATTTTGAATTCACAAATAACAAGCGCAAGGGACTGCAACCTTAGAATAAGAACAATGACGTAATATTAGGAGCGGGAAATACATCTACACAATGTAGTATGTTTTATCATGGTTATATCAAAGCACTTGGTAATGTAAGAATATCGGTTTGTTTCACTGTGAAAGCTGTTAATCGTATAATATCAACATGATCAATAAATACTCGTTATGTAATTTGAATGTATTATTTTTCTATCTTTTCTCAGAAACTGTGTGAAGTGATTGGACGCCAATATGGAAGATCGGCATCATTAGCTACCGTTGATGATGCAAAAACGCAACAATTTCTTACAGATTTAATGATCAAAATAAGTAAGAATGAGTAAATGTTAGATTGTACATAAATGATGAAGCACAACTTTTCTCCTCTATCTTCCTGAACCTGGAAAAGAATATGAAGCGACTTGTTTAAAGTACTATTAAGCTTGGCTGTCTTAGTGGCTATAGTTTTGTTTTTTATGGTCTTTAAGTTAGTAAATGATTTAATATATGAATATCAAAGTTTCGTATGCATAGGAGCTTTTCTGCATTTTGTCGGAATAAAAATATGGCTTTTGTTTACTTCCTTATCATTGAGGTTCTTTCCTTTCTTAAACTGATTTACTGAGTCTTAGTTGTTAAGAATTTACTTTTTAAAAGTTTGTTGACCTCATTGTTTGCATCTAAAAACAAGCCGAATACTTTAACCTAGTCGTTATGAAGAAGTTCTATGATTCATCGTACAAGATATTCAGTTAACTGCGATTAGAAAACTGCAATAAAACCATTACAAATGGCAGTTTAATTTGTAAAAAGTATAAAAATAAGAAATAAGAATTCATAGAAAACTTATGCAGAAATGAAAATTCCGGTTAGACTGAAAGCAATCAATTCTACTATAATTTTTATATTATGCTGTTCATTTATTAGCCGAATAAATACAAACAAAAACTTTACAATTCAACATTGAAAATGTATATTTGATGGATAGAATTCTGCATGTTAATTTTATATGAATTTGTTTAGAAATTCACAACCATTTTTTTTTGTTTTATCAGATTCCATTGGAATGTACATAGGATTAAATGACCTTGTAACTGAAGGGACATTTCACTGGGTAGCCAACGGTAAGCAGGCAACATACTTTAACTGGGGACCTACCCAGCCAAACAACAGAGGGGGAAACGAAAACTGTGTAGCTATGCGAGTTGATCCAGTTATAGGCTTCAATTATTCTTGGACAGATGGTCCTTGTACAGTTCCGACCACCTACATTTGTGAAATGGTGTAAGTATTATTGCAAAGGAATCAATATAAACGCAATACATGTTACACTGTGATATGCGACTTGATTCTTTTAACGGCTTCAACTATACTTGGACAGATAGATCTTGTACAGGTCCAACCTACATCTGTGAAATGGTTTAAGAACCATTCAAAAGAAATCAAATAAGCTGAACACTTATTTTCTGGATTTTTTACAACTGCTTAATTAAAAACAAATGATTAACTGTTTGTTTTCCTCTGTTTTTTAATGTTGGCTTGAACTACCGAGTAATTATCATATATTGTAGATTTTAAGATTCAAAATGTCCTCTCTGTCTATTAGTATTCATCGGTCTGGGTATTTCGTTCCGACAAAAATATGGTAGCATACACAGTATTTTTAATGCGTAAAATCGTACGATTAGAAAGCGCCTATCAATAAGAATGCAAATATGTTTTGGTGATTAACAAACCCGTCCTTAAATTATCATTATGAAATGAACAAGTGTCCATCTAAATAAATTTATCATATATACCAGGATTACAATTTGGTACGTTAGACGCTCTTTTCGTCTACAAAAGACATAATCCCAACCTGGATCATTCGTGGGATATTTGGAGTTTACTGTAACGACATAGTGGTTATTCTATTTTCTGGTTAGATAAATCTATTATTGAGACTTTTTATCAAATCCATGACACAAATCGAATATGAACTTTAATTTTTAGGTGACTTATAGACACATTGGGTCGGGTTTATATGTATATATTATCATAATGTCAATTGACACAAGTCACTTTAATAAATAATCACTTACTTACTTGCTTAATGGTCAACCCCATGTTGTCGCATCCATAAACTTTTAAAAACAAGGCGACTTTAATCTTACGATTTATATGAGAATAAGCAGAAGTGGTATGATTGCAAATGAGGCAATTTTCCACTGGAGACGAAATTAATTAGCAGCTATTTTTCACCAAAAGGCCTTCAACAATGAGCAAAACCCATTCAGTTAAGCAAGGTATAAAAGATACTACAATGACAAAAAACTTCAAACAGGTACACTAACGGCCTCATAAACAAAAATGAATACAATATAAAAACAACAAAAGACAACCACTGATTTACAAGCCTTTAACTTTCATTCAAACGCCTCATTGTTCATGTGCCAGCTATTTATCACTAAAAAATCCCCCACATATGAAATACATTTATATACTTTTGATTTTTTCAAATTTTTATTTATTCATTTTAGGGCATCAGATATTGGAAACCTTCTCGGATAGCCGTAATTGTCAGTAATTGTTTTACATGTTATATGTCAGTTTATTTATTATATATCTACACCAAAATCATTCTGTTTGTTTTTATTTGATATTTGTTTTTATGTAATTTGTTGGATGTTGACCTTATAGTGTAACATCGATTTTCTTCATATTGATAATACCAGAGAGAGAGAGAGAGAGAGAGAGAGAGAGAGAGAGAGAGAGAGAGACAACGTTTGCGGTTGCTTATCAGCGACTGTTGATTTTCAAGATTTTGAATAAAGAACACGAATAATCTCTAGTTTACTTGGGAATAAAAATTCAAAGGCAAGCTGATTGTTTAGGAATTTATTATGAGCTATTATCTTTTTATCTACTAGTTTCGCACTCTGTTATTTTGAAGCCCATAGACGACTTACGTGTAAATCTGTATATCCAGATTATACTGTAACACTTACTTCCGTTTTATTTAATGTAGAAACATTAAATTAATTTTACAGATCGTGCAACAATAAACTTCAATAATATCTGTTAAATCCTTCTGTAGATCTCAATGATTTCCATAAAAACTGACCACTGAACGGCATTGATATTGATAACGACACACAAAAACACATAATATTTAAATGGTCTTCCAATTAACATAACAATCAATTTTGGTTCTAATATGTTGTTTGATGGAACGAATAGAGTTAAACAAGATACACAATTTACACCGGAACTCAAGATATAACTTCTAGTTCCAACTCTTACCCATATCCAAACACTCTCTAGTTTCTGATATGAAAAGGATGTTTACTATGTACAGTTAAATGTATGGACAAGTGAACAGCGGGAAAATGAAATACAATTGTACTTTTTAAACACCATTCTAACATCACTGTCTGAATTATCAAGCTGATAACTGTCATTTATAACATATACTAAAATCAGAATAATCCATAGGTATGCTTTACAATAGTAAATAGTGGTTTATTATTCGTTGTTGTTCTGTGGTTTGCATGTTGTGTCGACTATTATATTATTTGTTTGTGCTTTTCTCTGTCCTGTAGTGTTTTAGCGATATTTTTTAACATTGTTATAAAGCTTGAGGTTTGGCATGCCATGAAACCAGGTTCAACTCACCATGTTTTCTTAAAATGTCCTGTACCAAGTCAGGAATATAGCAGTTGTTATCAAATTGTTCGTTTCTATGTGTGTTGGCGTTTGTTTTTGTTGCACTTCGGTGTTCCTGGTGTTCCTTTGTTTTCCTCTGATAATTGATGTTTTTCCCTTGGTTTTGGTTTGTAACCCAGATTTGTTTTCTCTCAATCGATTTGTGACTTTTGAACACCGGTATACTACTGTCGCCTTTATTTATATTAGTTTTGTCTATAGCATTTCGCAAAATACGTGTTATTATGTTACATTGGTACTGACATTTTTTCAGACGCGTGTTTTGCATACAAAAGACTCAGCAGTGACGCTCGAATTAAACACTTAAAAAGGACAAATAAAGAACGAAGTTGAAGAGCATTGAGGATATAGCTTATCTTTCACAGAAATCAAAAATACATATCTTTTATCCTTCTTTAATGAATTAAAGTAGATAATAAGCGACTTTCAATTTACTCAAAAAAATTTCCGGTGCAGACTGACAGCAACATTTACATTGATTCTTAAAATATATGGTTTCTATATATTTTGATTGAAATATGGGAGCCAATTTGCTATTTCCGGTTGGAAATTACAACGTCTGGTTTGATATAATAAGTAACTTCATATTGATTCCAAAATTATATGGTTGCTAATTTCTTTTACATCAAAAATGCTAAAAAATAGCTTTTCCTGTTAACAGAAAGTCAGTCTGGTAGCTGACCTTTCAAGGTCATATGTCTTCCAACCTAATGCAAAGGACCCAATGTCTTTATCATGTTTTAATATCAAGTTATAGCAAAGGTTCGAATCTAAAACGTCCAATTTACCTTAAACCTTGACCTCATTTTCATGATCACAAAGAAATTATCTCATATAAAAAATGTACACAAAATACCTAACTCGAAGGTAAATTCAAAAAGGGGGAAGTCCAAGAAACATGACAAAATCAAACGTCAGACTATCAACCAACAGAACGAATTGTAACAACTTTCATATTACTAACTTGGTACAGGCATTTTCCGAATTGGTGGGTCTAACGTTATTTCTTACACTTTATTTGCTTATACGTTTATAGCTAGGTAGCTAGGTAAACCCCCAACTTTTATGACAGTTGTCTCTAGTTCCATTATGTTAACAAAACTGTTTTGTTTTGTTGGATATGCAACCTAACAGACGCAATATGTTAATATGACAATAATCGGGACCCAACAGCCAAACGGTGTAAGCAATTATCACAGATATACAACACAACTAACTAACAAAAAAGTCATTGTAGCTGACAAATACGCTATGATAAAAAAAAACATAAAATGCGGTACAGTATTTATCCAAGGGTTTACAAAATGAAAAAAAAACATTGTAAAAACATACTGGGTCCAAATCGCACCTCTAGACCAAAACTACAAAAGAATCGTCCAAAGCCAAAAATCCGATAACTGGATGGACAAAACAGAACCAAAAAGGAACACATAAGCATAAAAAGGGAAAATTGTAAAACAGATAAAAAGATAAACTCTTTAGAACCTGCTGTACAGTCAAGACCCTCTTGTATAATTTATGAAGTAGACACTTTCTGCGAGACATTTTTTGACAAAACCTGGGACTATTAATTTTTGCTCAGACACCGATGACGTTTTACAAAGTCTTTGTAGCAGCTGCAAGTTCTTGAATATCAAATGAGTTGAGAAATATATACTCCATACGAGTTTGAAGTTGGTAAATTGCTGCTAAGGCGAGGACAATTTATAATGTTAAAATTGAAATCGTCTCTATTGTCATAGATTTTGGTACTGAGAAGACCGCTGTAGTCAAATTTGAGGTAAATGAGGCAGATGAGATGTTTCTGTGGTTTTTTTTTATCTCTTTTGCAGAAGGATGTATGTATTAATGGGACCCATTCCGAAAAGTTTGGATTGTTTATGGAAAGAACATCAACAATATACCTATTTGTGAAATTAAATGATCTCGCTTTGATCTTGTTTTTTACAAGTGTTTAAAGGAACTCAGACTCGTATGAAAATAAGAAAAGTCGACCAGTTGAGGTGGACAGACTTTAGGTCTTAACTATGTATTGTAAATGAAATATATTGTGAAACTTCTAGTTTTGAACATTCCAAGGGAGAAAACTCCTGTTAAATGTAACTTTATCCCTCTGTACAAAAAACCTATTAAGGCATGTCTCAACTCATAGAAAACCTTTTGTTTGTCGATATAAATAACGGGATTAGCAAGAACAAGCAAAAGTAAAATATTCTAACAAGACTTTGACCTTTGATCTCATTTTCAATTTGTTGGACCGAAGACCTCAAATAAAAAAACACTAGATCTCTATCACTTATGGTTAACTAGTTACAAGTACATATTACTTATATCAAAAACATAAACATGATAAAGGTAAATAACCCTCAGATGGAGTCTTCGAATTGCTTCGGTACAAATTATTTTCAAGCAACAAATTTGGGAAAATTATTTTTATTGTCTTGTGCGTTTTGGGGAGACAATTCCTTTAAGGAAAAGTGTTTTATAAAGCGTCAGTATCAAAAGTGTATTAGCACTTCGATATTATATACCAAATATCTACACGTAAGCAACATCTTGCGAAAGAACAAAAAAGTGCTGCCGAAAAAAACACAATTGCTAGATGCTTTGAAAAATCACGACTTTATTTTTTAGGTATATTTGTCTGTTGGAATCTGTGTCATCCATGTTCTTCAATTACTGCCATCCAGCAAAGAAATCTATTTTAAACATTTGAAGTTGATTAGAACACGACTACTTGCTACCATTTACGGGGTGGACAAAAGAATGGTCGAACGGTTGGACAGACCACAAAATATGTCCCATACTATTGTTGTCAGGGCTTAAAACCTTAACCTAACCTAAGAAATGGGAGACATGACGAATACACATCGACCAGAGACCAATTTGAAAACCAGTGGCAAATATGACATACACTGTATAACAAATGCTGAAAAAGTACATGTATGATACCAAAGGGACAATCAAAGAATGAAAACACAGTGGGAAAAAACACACACACACACACACAAAAAGACAACAATAGTCCACATTAATGTGCACTTCACAAACATCTGCAGTTTCAGCAACCCGAGTAGAATAAAATACCGCGGTGAACTAAAGTGCTACGGTAGGGTTAGCCGATCCTGTGCTACAAGTAGCACATGTCACGTTATCGAATTTAACATCTGTTAAGTAAGAGTACTTACAATTGAGGCTCGTACCATAGTTGGTTAGTTAATTTATTGCGTAAAAC
Source organism: Mytilus californianus (assembly GCF_021869535.1). Classification (NCBI taxonomy): domain Eukaryota; kingdom Metazoa; phylum Mollusca; class Bivalvia; order Mytilida; family Mytilidae; genus Mytilus; species Mytilus californianus. Next base: position 3,524,289 of record NW_026262723.1, read on the forward strand.
TCGAAGAAATTACATATTCTCAAACCAGCGGTATTGGTACAATGTACTTTCCTGAAACATGTCGAAATGAAAAGCGAACAGTGTTTTTTTTCGGGACAAAAAATCGGAAGAAACAACAATGACGTAAAAAAAATATAGCAACCAACAAATAATGAAATAACACAAACCTCATTTAAATTCATGTGCTCCAGATGGATACCAGTCGCACTGTTTTTGACAAGTAAAAGTCCAGTGACAAATTTATTGAGGATGCCATCAACGTGGAAAGGAGGCAGATATTTTGCGTACAACAAATGAAATTATGCATGGTAATTTGTGAAAAAGAAACGTAAGACCTAATCATATATATAACGTGTCGAGAATAAACTTTATAAGAAAATTTCACTTATAAACTTTAAAAAAGTGGAAACTTAACAATTAGAAAGTTGAAGAAAATTCTTTTAAAAATATTCTGCTCAAATCAGTTTTAGAATTGACTTTCTGCAATGTTTCGATCTCTGATATTTTTTGTTTAATTTGACAAAGTAGTTCATGGAACAAAATGAAAAAAAATGACGCTTTCTTATCTTTTTGTGTGTTCGAGAAAAACGTTGTCAGGCCATCACATATACGTTTATGAAGCCTAAATATGAAGTAATACTGACTATACATATACAAGAAAAATCGTCTGGAAAATTGTGTATTTTCACATACATGGTTTTCAAATAATTGGGTTTGATCGTTCTTTGTAAAGCAAATCAAGAAAATCAGAAGAACTCACAAAATATATATAGTATTATTTTCTTTATAGGAAAATGAGGTGTATCACAAAAGTTATTGTTTGATGGTGTCCTCACTTATAAAAGATGTGAACCTCAAGTTCAGTGTTGAAGACCTGCAATCAATTGTTATTACAATGTATAAACAGCATCAATAATGACGCTTAAGTGATTCAAAGGATATCATAGGATTTTATTTACATGTACATTCACCCATTGTACGCTCTTTCGAAGATAAACATATAAGCATCTTTTTCGTTTTTGCCATAGCAATTTCAATTTACTTTCAATTTATAAGTTTGATTGTCCCGCTGGTACCTATCGCCTCCCTCTTATCCTTTACTACGAATAAACAGTTATGTAGGATGTATATCAGGGAAACAGGAACGATAATATCCAACTTTTTGATAATGCTAAAACAATGGTTACAGTCTTGTTAGTGGTAATACAGTTCTAGATTATTCCGTATTCATGTCGGGCTCTTCCTGATAAGTTGAAAAAAATCCAGACAATATCATTGCCGAAAAGAAAAACGGCGAAAAGACGAACAAAATTTCCAGAAAAACAAACATAAATATGATAAACTAAAGCAACAGAAATCTCTGTAAAAACTTTTAAAATATATTGTACTAAAACTAGGTAGAGTAAGGGAGTAAATCCAGTGGACAATCGACAATCATGTATCAAGTAAATCAGACTGCACAATAATAAAAAAGAATTAAAAAAAAAAAAACAACAAACAATAAACCAACAAAATACTGAACCACACGAACCACAACAAAAACTGGTGGTGAACAGAGGTGCTCCGGAAGTGTAGAATCAAAAACAACCTGCCCAAAGATTATATTGATTGCAGTGTTTAATTTCCTTTTTACATTCCAAAACAATCTACATATCAGTTTGTTTCGGAAACAAGCATTGTGCACATCAAAGTATTAATTAGTGTTATGGGTTTACATTCTAACACATGTTCTATATGACAACATTTCTGTACATGAACTGATAAATGTTCTAATTTATGTCCTAACAAATGTTCTATATAGCAACATTTCTCTTCATGTACTGATAAACGTTCTAATTCATATTCTAACAAATGTTCTATATAACAACATTTTCTCCACTTTTACTGATAACTGTTCTGATTTACGTTCCTAGTGTTCATATGGGATGTTTACTTTGGTTTTGGTGCGAATTTGACACCCACATTCTAACCTGTCTGCAGTTGCCATTCACATTCTAAAACATTCTGACATTGAAATCACGATATTTGATACCAAGTCTTATCAAAATTGAGATAATTAACGAAAACTAGTATAAATATCGCCTTATTAAATGCAACAAGCAGTATTAAACTGAAACATTATCTTATAAAATGTCTCCTGTTTTGATAAAACTTCTTGTTTTGGCAGTTGTAGGAACAGCTGGTAAGCGTAATTATATATTTCATTTAATGAACTGCCTTTTCAAGCTTTTAAAGATATACGTATATCACGTATATCTTATAACAAAATACTGATGATTACAGCTAAATAATAGTTCATTTCCTGTTTTTTCCTCGATGGAAGACACTAAAGTAGAACCTATGACAAACATGATGATTTAAAAATGTTTACTTCTCATTTCTCAACAGTAATATATGCTCTGTTCCAACTTATGACGTTTACACATCTAAGCTAATACATTACACTCGTGCACGCTCCAAAGATACGAACTTCATTGACATAAGTGTGCTCCTTACACAAAAAACTAAACCCTCAGACTGATGAGGAAGAACGATTGAAATCCATATCAAATAAGTTTTATAGTCACCATTTTGAATCGGTCGACTGATATGCAATATCTGTGTCTCAACTCATTTGCCACATGTCTGTGTTTCAACTCATTAGCAAAATGTCTTTTTCTCAATTCATTAGCGACATGTTTTTAAAGTCTTAGATCTTCAGCTACCGGAATAGCTGTTTAATCTGTAGTTGTACCGATGGTGTCCTATTCCCGTTGATGACATTTTGAGTGACTGTTGCTTCGCATGGCGGAAGAAGCATGCGTATATTTGTAGTAGGAGACGCCTACCCTGTCGACGCCTAATACCTCAATCATTATCGTGATGATGCAATTCAATTAGTTTGTTTTGGTTACCTTTGTTTCTTCTCGATGAAAGATATTTGAACTACTGTCGCCTTAGCTTGTCTTCATTATACAGATTATTTTTGTAATTTACACATTTACACTTCTTTGTTCAATGATGTGACACATACTAATTCAATATTATTACTATTTCAGTATTTTGCACATGTCCAAATGGATGGAATCATTATGAAGACAAATGTTTCTTTCTAAGCCGGGACAATGAGACGTTTGGAAATTCTCTGGTGAGTTGAGATAATGATCAAAAGGTCTGAAATATACTAACATATTTACTACGTTTAAATCGTTCTTTTGTTTGAAATAACTTTCTCATCAGATTAAACAGTTTGATGGTAACCGCCAAGTAGCTGACGGGTCGATTAAATACATGTCAAGCTATAATTTGTTATCAATTACTAGACTTAGTACTCCGGAAGGACAAGGTGACCTGTGATGTCGTAATTTAGCCGTTTTGTTTTGATTTTATAAAACGGTTCTATTATATGTATTTGTCTTCCCAATTCGTTGTTGTTGTACGCACTTGATGAAGTTGTTTTTCAATTGGTGAGACCCAAAATTACAAGACAGGTAAATAAAGGTCGTATGAAGGTCCCTTAGATTTTTAAAATCATTACATCCATCATATAAAAAAAAAAACCTGATGCTATAACGTTTAGCACAAAATGTGTGTCTGGAATAACTCTAACAAGTATATTTAACTGCTAAGAAAAACAATATAAATAAGGTTAAGCATTGACTACATTGTTTATTGGGGTAATTTATAAACAGATAATCAACCTTTAACTTTGTGATATGCCTAGGAGGGATATGGAAAGAAACATGAACATTTCAATTCCATCATGGGAATCTATTCAAATAGTACTATGTTTACAAACTATATTTATTTAATATTTACAATAATGTGGATTCATTATTATTCGTTGGATAGCAATTTTCGTGGATTTCGTGGTTATATGTTAACCACGAAATTAAAAATTCAACGAATGGCAAATTTACTATAGGCTTGTATGCAGATATTGTCAAAAACCACGAAATCAAATATCCACGAACATGCAAGTTTTCCTTAATACACGAAAATTGGTACCCACGAAAATAAATGAATCCACAGTAACATTTATTTTTTTGCAGATGCTCTGTGAAGTAATTGGGCGCCAGTATGGAAGATCTGCGTCTTTGGCTACCGTTGATGATGCCAAAACACAACAGTTTCTTACAGATTTAATGATCAAAATAAGTAAGAATAAATTGGCAACATGTATTATAACTATAATGATCCAAAACTTTTCAGTCCCTCTTTCTTGCTAAAGATTTTTATGATTTAAGGGAATCATAACTATTGTTTTTATGCAGCAAAGCTTGGTTGTCGTAAGATCTAAAGCTTCGTCTTGTTAGGCTCTATATGGTAATTGGGATTTTGATATAAATACTTCATGTACACGGGAGTTTATCTGCATGTATGTAAGACATTAAATCTGTGTTTTTCTAATCGTCAAAAAAGTCCGTTATAAACTTAAAAAAAAAAAAGAGAGCGTATTATCTGTTGAGAATCTATTACTTAAGAAGGTTTCAATTATTAATCACTTTATTGGCTGCATTTAAAAAGAATTTAATTTACCAACATGCTGTAAAGCATAAATCTTATTGTTCAAAGTAGAAGACCTTCAGATACAACAGCAATAAAACCACTTTTATGAAATGAGCATTTCTGTGTATTTTACACAATGTTTTATGGGCATAATTTTTCTGTACATTTTTTGCTTTTCCATGTATCAGATATTTATTCGGAAAATATAAAGTCAAAGTCGAAACAAAACACACACAAAACCAACCAAAGGGAGAAATAAACAGATATAAATCAACAGCGAACACACTCACATATCTATATCTCCCACAATAAGGTCGACATGGGATGCTGAAATCTTTCTCATTTACACTTATACCATTAGTTGGAAATCAAAGGAAATCTTATACAGAAATATAACTTCATACTGTTTTCATGCTATGCTGTTCACCCGTTTGTCAGAATCAAGCACTATTTAGCATAACTTAGATAACAACGGAAGTTTGTGAATAGATATTTCGTTATATGAACTATCCATGTTTGTTAATATAAAAAATGTTAATCTATCTCAAAGTCATTTTCCTTTGTTTAATCAGATTCCATTGGAATGTACATAGGATTAAATGACCTTGTAACTGAAGGGACATTTCATTGGATAGCCAATGGTAAGCAGGCAACATACTTTAACTGGGGACCTACACAACCAAACAACAGAGGAGGAAACGAAAATTGTGTAGCTATGCGAGTTGATCCAGTTATAGGCTTCAATTATTCTTGGACAGATGGTCCTTGCACAGTACCAACCACCTACATTTGTGAAATGGTGTAAGTATTATTCCAAAGAAATCGAATGAATTTTAAACTGTGATTTTCAGCACTGCAAAAATGTATCATTAAAACTTTTATTTTCAAAGTATTGTTATGTAATGTACAAGCGCCATCTAAATCAGTTGATCATTTATACCAGGCTTAAAAAGTGTGTACGCCTGGCGCGTTTCGTCTACAAAAGAATCATCAGTGATGCTTGGATCACAAAAGTCAAAAATGGCCAAATAAAGTACAAGTTGAAGAGCTTGAAGCACCATTAGCCATTGATAATAATTGCTTTGAAGAAAAGTTGTTCTTCTTTTACTGATTGACCTAAATAACAAAACAGACAAACTAGATCGTTAGTTGGATATTTAGAGTATACTGTTATTACACAGAGGTCAACCAAATATATCATGTCGCCTTTCTTAAACTTAAACAAAAGATGACCTCAACCTTAAAATTAGTATAAAGATAAGCAGAAAAGGTATCATTGCCAATGAGACAAATGTCCACAAGAGACGATATTAATAAGCAACTAAAGGTCACCGCTTTCAACAATGAGCAAAACCTATACAGCTTAGCAAGGTATAAAAGCCGCCAAAATGACATGTAAAACAATTCAAACGAGAACCATTATGGCCTCATTAACGAAAAATTAATATAATATAAAAACAAAGAAGGGCAATCACATGAATTACAAGCATATGACTAGGGTTAAGCGCCTCGTTGTTCATTTGTCAGTAGTAACTTCTATTTAAAAAAATCCCCAAATTTAAAAGATCATTAATATTTATTTTCAAATATCTTTTTATTTATTTTAGGGCAGCAGATATTGGAAACCTTCTCGGATAGGCGTAATTGTCAGAAATTGTTTTACATTTTACATGTCAGTTTATTTATTATAAATATATATATATACCTAAATTCTTCTGTTGATTTTATTTGATATTTTGTTATATGTAAATTGCTTGATATTGGGAGAGACCATAGAGTCAAATGGATTCTCTTCATATTGATAATACCAGAGAGAGAGAGAGAGAGCGAGAGAGAGAGAGAGAGAGAGATTAATCTTCAGTTATCTTTTATCAATTAACCTCGTAGTCTATTACCTCAAAGCCGTAGCCGACTAACGTGAAATGTGTAGATCCAGAAAATACTGTAACCCTGACTTCCATTTTTATTGAAAGTAGACAAAATAATATAAATTTACAGATGATGCAACAATAAACTTCTGTAATTTCTGGGAAATCCATCAGAATTTCTATATCATTTAAAAAACAATGGACCACTGAAAGGAATTGATACTCATTACGACACACAAAAACACAGAATATTCAAATGGTCTTCCAATAAACATTACAATAAAATTCAGCTCCAGTATGTTGTTTGATGGAATGGATGGAGATTAACAGAACACACAATATACACCGAAACACCAGATATAACTTCTAGTTCTAACACTTTTCCTAATCTATACCCAAACACTATCTAATTTCTGATATGAAAAGCATGTAATCAGAATAATCCATAGGTTTGATTTACAATAGCGAGTAATGGTACATATAAGTTTTATTTAAAACATTTCGAAAAAGGAGCATTATTGTGGAACATTAACACTGACGGTTTTTTGCGCGCTTCCTATACAAAAGCCTCACCACTGACGGTCGAATCCCAAGAATTAAAAAAAGAGAAATGAAATACGAAGTTGAAGAGCATTGAGAAGATAACTTATCTTTCATAGAATTCAAAAATACCTAACTAATCCTACATAAATGAATTAAGGTCGGAAATAAGCGACCTCTAGTTTGCTGAATACAGTTTCCGGTGTAAATTGATAGCTAAGTATACACTGATTTCTATAATATATGGTTTCTATATTTTGTCACAAAGTAAGGGAGCTTATTTACAATTTCCGGTTGGAAGTTACAACGACCGATTTGATATAATAGGTTACTGCATATAGATTCCAAATATAATTGGTTGCTAGATGTTTTTACATAAAATTAATGCAAAAAATAGCTATATCATGTTTACAGAAGGTCAGTATTGTAGATTACCTTTCAAGATCATATGTCTTCCAATCTAATTCAAAGGAACCAATTGCTTTATTATGTTTAAATATCAAATTAAAGCAAAGGTCCAAATCTACAACGTCAAATTCATCTTCTATCTTGACCTTAATTCTATGTTCACAAAGCAAGGATCTCATATTCAAAATGTTTAAATAATAAATACCAAACTTAAAGTTAAATTCAAAACCGGAGTAGGTTCATGAAACATGACCAAAATCAAACGTCATATAACGACTATATCAACCAACACATCGAACGGCGAACAACTGTAGGATTACTAACTTGGTACAGGCAATGTCCGAAAAAATGGTGGGTTAACCTGGTTTTATTGATAGGTAAACCTCCTACTTGTATGACAGTTGTTTCTAGTCCCTTTATATTTCCAAAATGGGGAGCAACCGTAACAGACTAAATATGTTAATATGACAATTGTTGGGATTTTGTGTAAACAATCATCACATAAGGTTGATTGGTTTGAACTTTTGATTTTGCCATTAAATAAAGGATTTTCCGTTTTAAATGTTCCTTGGAGTTCGGAATTTTTGCTATTTTACTTATACAACACGATTAACTAAAATGTCCAAACAAACAAACATATAAAGCTTATGAATAAGTCAGCTATTTTGTTTTACTGTAGTTAATAGTAAATCTGACAAAGACGCCAATAATAAAAGTAATTGTAGTTGATAGTACATGCAGGATATAAAAACATAATGCCGTACAGTATACATTTCCTGATAAAGTACGAATTATGTAAAATATAAATACAAGGATAAACAAAATGAAAACAACATTGTATATACCTTATGGGTCCGAATTGCACCTCTGCACCCACTTGCACCAGGAACGCAAAAAGCCAAAAACCCGATTGCTGAATAGACGTAAAAGGACCAAAAAGGAACATTATAGCATAAAAAAAAAAATGATGGGAAAAATGTAATGAAATAAAAAGATAAACATTTGTAGCACCTACAATCCAAAGACCATCTTGTATTATTTGTGAAGGAGACACTGAATATTTATGTATAAGGTCTTGATACTTTCCGATGACCTGTTCAGGAAAATTATGAAACGTGGAGTTTTGTCAATACAAATATCCAAGATCGATCGAAACAATAAATACGTTCTGAAACAAAATATAGCAACAAACAATATATATGTATAAAACAGAAGAAACAAAAATCACCGCTTAACCTAACACAAATTTTAGGGTAAACTAAAGTACTGGAGAACTGAGAGTTCTGCCAACCTTTCACTTTTGATCATTTTTTCTACAAAATGGAAAATTAAAGTATGTCATCAATCTATTTATAAAATAAGTAAGGAACCGGTTCCAACCAGTTTTCATAAAACACCCTAAACCCTAGTGAGAGTTCTGTCCCACTATGCAGAAATGTGTTTTTTTCAAAAAGGAGTGAGAGGGGTTGAAATTGAAAAAAAAGAAGAATAAAAGACATAGGTATAGTAAGTAAAATGAATACGAATGTTGTTGAAACGGTATAACAGTTAAGAAGTATGGCTAAAAATGCTGGTCTTCTAGGTACTCTAGAATGAAGAAAGATGAGCTGGTAGAGTTGATTGAAACAAAGACGGAACAAACATTTAAGCGTATTCCTAAACCAGCGTCATGATCGTTGAAAAGGTTGAAAGGTGTAGGAAGATTACCTATAAATCAACTGTTGACAAAGGTAGGTGAGAAAATCAAGAAAGATCAAGAGTCCATGATTCGGGTACATGAACCCATTAGACCCATAAAAGGTGTATTGACTACCTGGAAAATGACATCGGATGTAGAAATGGACATCCAGACCTTTCTTGAAGTAACACAAGGGAAAAGGATGGACATAAATTAATGTGGTGTTACACTGTATTTTCTTGAAAATCAACCCCACAGGTAAAGAGGACGATGAGAATGAGAGACACTTCAATTCGGGAAATCGAACTATAACCGAAGCCACCGACCTCATTGAAACTTTGAAAGAGATGGACCTAAAGATCGGAAAAAAGATTGCCGAGTGGACTTCTGAGAAGAATGGGTGGACATTGTGAAGGAAATCGTGAAATTACAACTTAACATCAACAAACACACACAGTTATCTGGTTTGCAGTATGTAGATTTACCAAAATGGATCAAAGACAAGACAGCCGTGATTAATGTTCAAAACAAAGATGATAAGTGTTTTAAATGGGCAATACTTGCTGCCGTGCATCATGAGGAGGTAGACCAAACGAAAACACAAAGGGGGACTCAGTACTGTAGATGGAACAATGAACTACACCTAAAAGGATTAGAATTCCCCGTAAGCCTAAAGGATATTAGCAAGTTTGAGAAAATCAACCCTTCCTTGGCAGTCAATGTGTATGGAATCAATGATGACAATGAGAAACACACACTACGATATTCAGATTTTGCTGAAAAGCGGGATAGAGACAATCAATTGTTGCTGATAGAAGGTGAAGGTAAAAGACATAAGTGTTGCATAAAAACATGTCTAGCATGTCTAGACTACTGTCGAATCAGATCTCGGATCATAACGGTAGACTTAAATTTTGCTACAAGTGTCAATGCCACTTCCACAGCAAAGAGGTATTGAAGGAACATAATATAGTATTGCGTAAACCACAAGGCAGTTAAGATCAAGATGCCGGTAAAGGAGCCTACCAAAGCTTTGTGAACCACGCCAGTTCGACGAAAGTTCCTTTCTCGGTTTATGTAGACTTTGAGTGCTTTATCGAAAAAGTAGAATCCAAACCAGTGGAAACCGTTGCAGACAAACCACACACCAGAATGTATCAAAACCATATACCATCGGGATTTTGGTATTACATTAAATGCTTTGATGAAAGTGTCTTTACTAAGGCGCCGGTACTTTATTCTGTGCAAAAAGAAGGAGAAGATGTGGCGCAGATTTTTGTTGAAGGACTTGAGAAAGATATCATAGTCATTTACTCCGAGAATGACTTCAAAAAACCAATGGTGATGACTACGGAAGATAAGAGTGATTTTAAGGCTGCCACACAGTGCTGGCTCTGTGACAACGCTTTAGGAAAGGACAAAGTCAGAGTTCACTGTCACTTCACCGGTAAGTATAGAGACGCAGCGCACAACGAGTGTAACTTGAAGAACAAAGTACCAAAGTTTATATCCGTGTGTTTTCATAATCTAGCTGGGTATGACATTCATCTTTTCATTAAGAATTAATGTGTAACAGAGGGACCAATTACATGTATTCCCAACACCGATGAAAACTACATTTCATTCACCAAAGGTATTCAAGTAAGTGAATACAAAGCAAAGGATGGTAACATGAAACCACTGTACCAATATTTGAAATTTGTATACAGCTTCAAATCTATGAGTACGAGTTTTAGAAAAAAAAGTAAAACCAACCACTCGTGAGGATTTTAAAAATATGGAAAAAGTGTTTGGTGACCTACCGCTAGATCCTGAATTATACAAGGTTAACCCATCTACCTCAGAAAACAAACGAGACATTCAACTACGTGAAATTATTGATAAAAGTAAAATGGAATACATTGTGTCCCATCTAGATGATTTTGAATTGGGAAGTCGATGCATTAACGGGGTTAAGTTGGAAAAGAATGCACAATTAAAATTAATGAAGGATTACTTGTCAAGGGTTAACAAGCGAGGAGAATGTGTAATGAGATATTATCAAAGAAATAGTTTTGGTAGATACTGGACTGGTTAAAAACTATATATTCAAAACATGAGTCGGAAAATCAGATACACCTTGTGTTCAGACATCATATATTACTTTAACATGAAAAATGCTCATCCAACTTTACTGTCATGGTTTTGTTATGAAAATGGAATCGAGTGTAAAGGATTATATGCTTATATTGAACATCGAGAAGAGTACTTAGCTATTTTAATGAAACACACAGGTAAAAAATTGAAAACAACACGTTTATTTATTTCATGCGTCCGAAGCGCTTTTTTGGATTTACCTTCATCAGGAACGCTCAAAGCCAAACATTTGAAATCCGAGGGATGTATAAGTACCGAAACAATTGAGGAGCTATATGACATAAATACCTAAAACAAATAGCCAAATTCATCTAAGGTCAACTGTAAAGACACTTTAGCCATCATTAACGGTAGACGAGAAGCACAATACAAGGATGATCCTGAATGGTACAAATCTTACGGTAATGAGATTAAACACATTACTGAATCCATCATTGCTTTACGATCAGACTTACATAAATTAGCTAAACAATCTAAAGAAAAGAAAGGTAAGAAAGAATACAACATTGGAGGAACTACCGTTAATTACATTATGTGTTCATTAGAAAACAGAGTATTTATGATTGCTTTTGACTACTTAAAAAAACAGAACATTGAAGTAGGTGCTCTTGTGTTTGATGGACTCATGGTTTACCAAAAGGATGTACCAGAAGAAATGCTGCCAGAGTTACTTGAGAAATGTTCTGCAGAAGTAAAAAAAATATGGGATGTGATATTACATTTACTTCCAAAGTTAAGGATGAAGGGTTTGATATACCCCTGGACGCATCAGCAACACAACATGTGAATGTAGAATTGCTTTTGCGAAAAGGTGTATACCCCTTTGCTTATATGGATAGTATCGAGAAAAAAATCAGACCACTAAGTTACCATCTAAGAAAAGGTTTAACAATACTCTCTCTAATGAGGATGTGAGCAAGACAGACTATAATCACGCACAGAGAGACTGGAAAGAAATGGGAATGACCAGTATGAGAGAGTACCATGATCTGTATTTGAAGACGGACGTGCTCCTAGAATGCGTCGTGTTTAAGAAATTCAGAGATCTTTGTTTGAAGATTTATCAACTCGACCCCGCTTGGTATTTAACAGCACCGGGTCTTTCTTATGATATTGAAGATTACCGGTGCAAAGCTTGAGCTTCCGACAGATCCGGATATGTTTTTGATGTATGAACAAGGGATTAAGGGAGGAGTAACTGTCGCAACTCAACGCTATGCCAAAACTAACAATTCATACATTGAAGGATATGATGCTAGCAAACCAACCAATCACTTGATGTACGTGGACGCCAACATCTTGTATGGATGGGCTATGAGTAAGCACTTACCAACCGATGGGTTCACGTGGATCACTCCCGATGAAATTCCAGCCCTGGAGACCCTCACAGCTGAAAGAATCACTTCCTTTTTCACAGCGTTCCATTGGAGGACTGATTATTGGCAAGTGGTAAGACATCATTACTCAACAATTTGCTCCTTAAAGAGGACTGGTTAGATAACGATTGCTTGCACGTGTTTAAAAAGTCATTTCATCAACCCATGTATCAACTGTTGCAACACGCATTGGAAAAGGAATTCACTAAAAAAGACGATCTTTGTTTCTTAAGGCTTACGGAGAATTCTAATCCTTTTTGGTTTAGTGCATTGATCCATATACAGTACTGAGTCCACCGTTGTGTTTTCTTTTCGTCTACCTCCTCATGATGCACGGCTGCAAGTATTGCCCATTTAAAACACTTATCATATCTGTTTTGAACATTAATCACTGCTTTCTTGTCTTTGATCTATTTTGGTAAATCTACATACTGCAAACCAGGTAACGATGTGTGTTTATTGATGTTAAGTTGTAATTTCACGATTTCCTTCAATGTCCACCCATTCTTCTCAGAGGTCTAATCGGCAATCTTTTATCCGATCTTTAGGTCCATCTCTTTCAAAGTTTCAATGAGATCGGTGGCTTCGGTTATAGTTAGGTTTCCCGAATTGAAGTGTCCCTCATTCTCATCGTCCTCTTTACCTGTGAGGTTGATTTTCACGAAAGTACAGTGTACCCACCGATGGGTTCACATGGATCACTCCCAATGAGGTTCCAGCCCTGGAGACCTTCACCGCTGAAAGAATCACTTCCTTTTTCCACATCGTTCGATTAGAGGACTGATTATTGGCAAGTTGTAAGACAACATTACTCAACAATTTGCTCCTTAAAGAGGACTGGTTAGATAACGATTGCTTGCACGTGTTTGGAAAGTCATTTCATCAACCCATGTATCAACTGTTGCAACACGCATTGGAAAAGGAATTCACTAAAAAAGACGATCTTTGTTTCTTAAGGCTTACGGAGAATTCTAATCCTTTTTGGTTTAGTGCATTGATCCATATACAGTACTGAGTCCACCGTTGTGTTTTCTTTTCGTCTACCTCCTCATGATGCACGGCTGCAAGTATTGCCCATTTAAAACACTTATCATATCTGTTTTGAACATTAATCACGGCTTTCTTGTCTTTGATCTATTTTGGTAAATCTACATACTGCAAACCAGGTAACGATGTGTGTTTATTGATGTTAAGTTGTAATTTCACGATTTCCTTCAATGTCCACCCATTCTTCTCAGAGGTCTAATCGGCAATCTTTTATCCGATCTTTAGGTCCATCTCTTTCAAAGTTTCAATGAGATCGGTGGCTTCGGTTATAGTTAGGTTTCCCGAATTGAAGTGTCCCTCATTCTCATCGTCCTCTTTACCTGTGAGGTTGATTTTCACGAAAGTACAGTGTACCCACCGATGGGTTCACATGGATCACTCCCGATGAGATTCCAGCCCTGGAGACCTTCACCGCTGAAAGAATCACTTCCTTTTTCCACATCGTTCGATTAGAGGACTGATTATTGGCAAGTTGTAAGACAACGTTACTCAACAATTTTCTCCTTTAAAAAGAGAACTGGTTAGATTACGATTGTTTGCACGTGTTTGGAAAGTCACTTCATCAACCCATGCATCAACTGTTGCAACACGCATTGGAAAAGGGATTCATTAAAAAAGACATACGATCTTTGTTATCTGTGAAAGGAAAATGTCCTCACTCTTAAATCGATGTTGTAAAAGACTTACTCCCACCTCAACATCCTAGTGGTAACGAGGCCTTCTTTTATGAACAAGGAGACGATATACAAGACCCTCGACAACTGGATTTTCATCGTTACAACTTAGTGGTGTTTTACGCTCAATAGTGTTCAACGTTCAGTGCTCTAAATTAATGACTTTTATTAGCATTAGTGATCCTAAACAACTTGAAGATCTTGCTAAGGAGTTACACGATGTCAAGTGTAACATCCAAGCTAGCAACTTACAAGAACGACTGAATAAACAGGGATTGCGTCGTGATCCTTACAAGTTTTTTTAAACCCGTCGTAGAGGCACAAGAGAAAACGGCTTCTAAAATCACCAAGACGATTGAAAATCTCCCAGCGATCCTACTACTACCTGCATCACCTCCCGAGTTTGCCGATCCATTACCTATCGAACCACGTACAAACATTATTAACGTTGGTCCTCGAGCACAAAAGTATTTACAACTCAGTTTATCGCCAAAGGATGCAGACCACATTTTCTGAATAAGCTTTGAAGACAACAATGGTATTTACATCGGGAATGCACCCGTTACCTTTGAAGGAGATGACATTCTTGTGGATGGAGTACCATACAAAGGACCACTAGAATTGTGGGAACTCATGGTGAAGAAACGTCCTGAAACATATGAACAGGACGACTAAGATGCCTATGATGCTTTCTTTAAAAATACAAATGCATTGTATAAAAATTATGATCCAGCGTCCGCACCTAAATCAAACAAAAGTCTCAAATAGAAAGAAATCGTGACAGACATGTACAAGAAAAATAAGTTTGGTAGTAGACTGGTAGAGTTATGTATTGCTTCTAATCATGCTGGGAACATTGGTGTAAGCAATGACATCGTAGCCATGCGCGATGCTGTGAAAATGCATAGTTTCATTAACAGTAAGAAGAATAAAGAGATTCATCGTAAACTCCTATAAATAAATGTTAATCGTTACGAAAGGATACAAACGTAAATATGCGGTTGTTGTTAGGGGTCTGTTTGACACGATCGCTAATTTATTTGGAGGCGTGTTTACCTATTCTACCGCAAAAACTCTTGGAAGTAAAGCCATAACTGCTGCCACTAATGCAGCATTAAAAGGTATAAAAAAGGAGCTACCTAAGCTGTGGATCATATGATTTGTAGGAAACCAAAAACAAAGACTCCTCATCATCGTTTGAATAACATCATCTGATCCTCTAAAAGCAAAAAGACTCCTCAAGCCCGTTAAAACAACATCATGTCAGGCAGTGGTATTGCAACCATTCACAACTTCGTCAAACGTTATAGATAAATGAGTGATATACTTAGTATCACAGAAAGCTTGTCTTTTGATGAAAGTATTCAGGTATATCAAGTCCATGAATACGAACCTTAAACTTGAGCGTCCTTAAACACTTCAGGTTCTGAAATTAAGAATCAACATTGAAACACAAGATTTGTTAGTTCATCCAGCTGAGAGTTATCTTTTGGTGGAAGGACGACTTCTGAAAAACGACGACACAGCGTATGCCGATGCAGATCTGGTCTCCCTTGTCAACTATGGTATCATATATCTCTTCAAAAGCATCGATTATAAACTATCCGGTCAGCAGATTGAATACCTTAATGATCCAGGTATAGCGACTACTATCTTGGGATTGTTGACGTATCCCGACGACTTAAGGAAATCGCGAGGTCTTAACCAAATGTGGTATAAAGATACTACATCTGACGCCGAGGCTGATAATAATCCAAAGGAAATCTAAACTCAACTGTGGTTTCCGCATGAGGCAGTGCAATTCCATATCTGTTCCCTAAAGTAGTGACCCAAGGGTGATTGGGGAATAGAAGTATGGTCACCATTGATCTTCCTCCGACCGGCAGTAAGATCCTCGCCCAAGTGGGACGTCCGTTTGGCTGTGCGGGTTGTACACATTTGCAGCCACGTGCGGTCAGAATGGGGACGTTAAATCCGATGCCTCGTGTAAAGAGAGTGCCACGCTCTATGCACGTTAAGAACCCTTGCAACAACTCTCTGAGGGGTCCGTAGGTGACCTGTTGCAAGGCTAATTTTCGGTCCCTATCCAATATACCCTCATTTCCCGTGGCAGTCTAAATTTCTCCGACCTTAATCCCGGACGCCTCTATTACAGAACCTACCTATTGTATTTATTGTTAATTTGTTCTCGTCCTGAATATACATGAAATATTTGCCACTGGACGTTAAGCAACCAACAATCAACCCTTGAGTAGAGAATTCACTTGGCGACTCTCTGCCAAGAGTGGACGGGAGAAGCCAAGATACAGCATCGTTGCCTTCTAAACCGATAAGAGTAACAATCAAGAAGAAAACGCAGCCGTGTTTGATCACTGTCGATTACAAAATATCCATGTCACTCTGAATGCTCAACGTTATCCAGCCGTAGACTTTAACACCCTCTCCACCCAGTGTCAAGTATCTAGGGTGTACAAGGAAGTCGCCGATTTTCATAAAACGTTTTTCAACATGGATCATCTCTTTAGCAATAGTAACATCAACCCTTCTGACCTGATAGACCTATACCATCTGTTCGTCATCGATGTGAGTCACCAGTCTGAAAAGTTGAGAGAGTCTGTGGTTGACATTCAAATCAGGGCAGCATTCGGACACAATGTTCCAGTCAACACCGAAGCCTTTGCAGTTGTGATCTCAGATAGACTCCTACAGTTTGAGTCTGATAGATAAAAGATGAACGTTGTGTTCTAAAGATAAATGAATCATCACTTGTTAGTACGCATCGTTGAAAATACAGCATCTAGGGAGGGTTTCTCTTTCATTGTGTCTGATAATAACAACAAAATCGATACCAGGTTCAATCCACCTATTCACTTAAAAATGGAAAGAGTTATGAAATGGCTCTGATCAAACTGGAGACTTAATCCTCTTTCCCAAAAATCCATACAGGGAACAATACCTTTCGTTATTCTAATGATAATGGTGCCACCTGGTTTACCATTGCGATAAACACTGGTTCTTACTCTATCGAAAACATCAACAACGTTTTACAAAGAAATCTACAACTCAACAAACACCTCATCTAAATCCAGATCGGTGCTAATCACAGTACACTGAGGGCAACACTTACTATAGCTAGAAACTATCAAGTCGATTTTAATGTTGTCAATAGCATCAATACAGTACAAGGCTTTAACAAAGAAATCTACACGTACAATCGAGCTACAAACGGTTACTCAGAGGGTGAGACCATTGTCAACATCATCAGTATCAACAGCATTCTCGTCAATAGTGATATCATCAGTGGTAGCTATGTCAATGGATCACAACAACCCACCATCTACAGTTTCTTTCCAAATGTATCCTCCGTATGAAAATCCTTCAAACTCCTAAAATCTAAGTCTATTTTCCAGTCACACTGAACACCATCAATCGCATGAGTACTACACTGACGGATAAAGTTTGAAATCCCACCGATCTGACAGGTGAACATTTAAGCATACGTTTTTATGTTCGTGAGATATAAGCCACCGTAAAGCTAAAAAAGTTAATGACTTAATATGGAATACAACAAGAGATGTTATTGGTGTGTGTATAAATCAAACTCAGATGTTGACTCAGTGTTTTGTCCCGTAGACAAACATTACCAAATCCACGTATTGTAAGTATTGGAGTAACATTACAGTAATAGATTACATGGTAGATTATCAAAAGTAATTAGTGCTTCCCTAACCGTTTTGTTCGTTTGAATGTTGTTTAGCCTTAATTGAAGACAATAAGCATGTCTACACGTTTGTTAAAAGTAAAGCGTTGGTGTTAGACATGTTTAAACAACTCAGTAATGAACCCTTACCTTGTCGCGCTAGCAATCGCTCGGTGTTAAGTGTAAAACAACTCAAACAAAACAAAACATGCAAAAGAAGGTGCTTTTTTGGGAATGTTAGCCGGATTAGCCATGCGAACTCTTCCCATGTTCGCTAAAACAGAACTCCCCGCTTTAGGTGTAGGTGCTTTGAGTGGTTTAGGTAGTGCTGCCATGAACAAAGTCATTTGGTCTGGTCTCTACCTCAAACGAGCAGGTAATGTGTGTTCTGCTGCAACAGGAATCGGAGCCATTGCTTGCATTCCTTTAAGTTCACTAGCGGTCATTAATTCGTTAGGAAAGAAAGGGTTAAAGATATTATCCCAACGTATTCATAAAAAAATGTACAAAAAAAACATAAAGATACCGTACAACTCATTAGAATCTCTAAATCTAAGATCGAAGATGCAGTGAGTAAAGCTTTGGACGATGATGACATTAGTGACCTAGAGTTTACATGTATTGTTACATGCATAGACTCTTACTACACTGAAAAACAACACTTACGACTCCCTCAGAAAAACACGTAACACACACCAATATTTTTTTAATCTAGTGTTTGATAGATTACAAATGAATTGGTCTTACACACACTTGTATTGTAAAGTTGAAACACCACCTACACCTGCACTTACACTTCATCGTCGTTATTACTATCATTATCACTAGTCTCCTCCTCACCATTATTAACCAATTAGACAACAAGCAACAACCATGTCCAATACCATTTCAATGCTTTCAACCATGTGAGATCCTTTCTCAGATTCATCATTGTATCTAGCAACAACCATGTAAATTACCATTTCAATGCTTTCAACCATGTGATATCCTTTCTCAAACTCTAACCTATTCGTAATGACATGGTATAATCTAATGAGCTGTTTTAAGCTATTTTTAACGGGTAGTGTAGAATATCATTTAAAATACCTAAATCTAACGCTAATAAATCACGTGTTAACACTTTAAGTGAAGATGGTGATAAATAGTAATTGTAAACTAACCACTCAAAATTTTGGTAATTCTTTTAAGAGTTTGGAATTGAAATGGTGAAAAAATGATGAATCATATGTAAACGTATCAAACAAATCGTCACTTTCTAGCAACCACTCAAAAGCGTTTAGAATCTTCATAGCAGCCATGCTTAACCTTTACCAACACATGTCTTCATTATGTTTATTATTTTCAATTTTCACCACTATTTATTTAATCTAGTGTTACCTAGATTAAAAAAATGAATGGGTATTCATTCCTACTTACATTCTAACCAAGTCATATGAAAAATACTCTTGTTTAGTCTTTTCACTGATTTTAATCCCTATACTTCTTACAAAGGCACCTTCCGAGGGTTTCTTTTCTCTGCTTAACCCACTGAAAGCCCACACCCTTGTCATGTCCCTTTCCCTAGTTTTCAAGGTAAGTATACTACTTTTACCAAATTTACCAATTACTCTAGTCACTTCTATAATTTGATACACCACCAAAATGGGAAGGTCTCTCCATTTTATGGTTTGTTCATCTTGTTCTTCTACCTTTGTCTTAAAAGCATTCAGATCAATGAAAGTAGCCATCATATTCTTAATACTTAACATACACACGTCTTTATTGTGTTTTTTTTTATCAATTTGACGTGGTTAAAAAATGTTTAAACATGAATTAACTTGAATTATTAATTGTCGAACGATTTTCCAAATGAAATACCGTTCTAACCATGTGGTATAATTGCACATCTTCGATGCCCTCTTCTTCGTGATCACTCAACAACACGTTGACCATCTCATTCATGGCCGGAGCAGTAAACCAGCTTTGATATAAAATCTCATTCAGTTGGTGAACTGTCATGTTAATTTTCCAATTTTCAATCGTACATTCAATATCAAAACTAACGTCTTCTTCGAGATAAGACTTAATAACTTCGAAGGTATCAATGATTCGGTTACTTAACGAACCTAAAGTGTGTCTTTTTTCATGCTGTATGACGTCTACCATATTAGTTAATACTGATCCCAAATTAACCATTATTGCACTCACTACAGCGTATACTATATTAGACATTATTACTTACTATATCCATGTCTTTTATTCCTTTTTTTTCAATTTCAACACCTCTCACTCCTATTTGAAAAACACATTTCTGCATAGTGGGGTAGAACTCTCACAAGGGTTAAGGGTGTTTTATGAAAACTGGTTGGAACCGGTTCCTTACTAATTTATAAATAGATGGATGACCTGCTTTTATTTTCAATTTTGTAGAAAAAATGATCGAAAGTGAAAGTGTGGCAGAACTCTTATTTCTCTACTACTAACTCATGTGCTTCGGAAGGTAAGCAGTTTTTGAATCGACTTCATGTTGCTCGTGAAAAGTTCAAGGACATTGCTGAATAGATATAAGAAGATGTGGTATGAGTGCCAATGAGACAACTCTCTATATAAGTTTATTTATGATGCCATTGGCATCACCGGTGGAAAAGAAACTAAACCCTGGATTGCCGTAGCACATGACTGTATACTTCATATCCAAATTCTGCTGCAATGTAATTTCGGTTTTAAAGTTAAAGTTTCCAATGGGAAAACTGAAATCTGTAAATATAAATGAAACGTTAACAAATTAGTTGTAGAATTGGATTTTGAACTACATTTGCTTTAATTTTAAATTTGAAGACGCAATTTACAGAACAAAATATAAATTTTGATGATTTGTCCTTTTTTCCTAAATAAAGATTAAAAAAGATATCGATTTCAAAAAAAGATTCATTCTATTTTACGCAACCTAGTGGTTACTTATGTTTTTGCACTTGTAATCATTTAATCATTCCTGAAATGTGTCTTATTTGCATCTAAAGACACAAAACAATATCATAAGCATATTGAAACACACTCAAGCCAATGTATAAAGGTTCATGGAGCCTACAAAAATCAAGTGCTTTTATGATACATATTTCCGAAATCTTCTGTATATAAGAAGTTAGATACCTAATGGAAGTCAAAGCTTGGTGCCAACCTAATTAATGTTATGTGTCAAACCTAAGGTCATCATTGTAAAACTTCCAACGACTGCTTTATTAATAACAGCAATAATGACGCTGATTCCAGGATTTCAACAGGATTTCGTGCACATCTTTCCGGTTGTCGTTCTTTTTAAATGTCATATATAAATAAATAATTGTGTACAGTATGTGTGAGAGACAAAGGAAGGCTAACTTAAGAAAAAAATCATGATTTCAAAACAATAGATACAAGCTTGTTGGTGGTAATTAAGTACAGGTCATTAAGTATTAGTACCTTGTTGTCCGAAATTCAAAACCATTAGTCGACAAAAACATTCGAGACATCATGCCGAAAAGAAAAAAAAAAACGACGAGGAGATAAGCAACAACCCACAAAACACTACAAAGATAACTGAAGATAAAGCAGTACGAGCCCTACAAAAAAACCTTGGTTACACGTATGTGATCCGGAAGGTTTAGCATTTCCTACTAGCTTAAGTTGTGAAAGTTATATATAAAGTTTGTTTCACTGTATAAATTTATGTGTAAGACTGTTTATTTAAGAAAGATAAGTTATTTATTGTATTATTTAGACTGTTTTTACAAATTCCATTTGCTTTGTTTGATTCAATTTTCTACTCGTATAAGGTAAGATCACTTTCAGAGTAAAAATTTTTTTTATAAAGGAATGTTAATGAAATTTTCATTTTTTACTTGTAGCAGGAAAACAAGTTCGGCGACACCATTTTTCCTTTTAATTTTTAAAAACATATTATAAAACCCACTTCATATGTAATTGCAAATTTTTATCGGATAGATATCTAGGGTTATACGCAGTTCCCTATGACACAATTTATCTTGCCAAATAATATTGACCCCATGTTCAACTTCAAAACGATCTACGCATTTTTCATTCAAAAGCTATGCCATCATTGAGCACCTATTAAAGCTTATTCTGAAATTGTGTGTCGTGCGCACATACATAGGTGTCAAATGTTTATATTTTCTACTTGTACTAAAAACGCATCAAAGATATCAGGCTTATATATTTGTACGCAAGACGCCCGTTTCGTCTATTTAAGATTCAGCAGAGGCGCTCATAATAGTTGTTCCGATTTACAATCAAACAATTCTCCTCACATGCCTCATGAACTGATAAATATTCTTATTTAAATTCCAAATTTTTACATAGGACGTCTCGAAATTTGGCTTTTATCCTTATCCTGATAAATGTTCCACATTATATTCCAAATAATCTTGTTCTAAAATATGAACTTTTTATCAAAATGGTCTTTATGAATACCAGCCTTATAAAAGTTCTACATTTATCATTAATATTGAAGGATAACTTGACTTTGTTTCTTGTGCGAATTGTACACCCACATTCCAATCTGTCTGCAGTTTCTTTGACATCACGAACTTATCAAAATTGAGATAATTAACGAATATAAATATCGCCTCCTGAAATGGAACATGCAATGTTTTAACTGCTGCCTCATATATCAAAATGTCTTCTGTTTGGGTGAAACTTTGTGTTCTGACATTTGTAGCCACAGTTGGTAAGTCACTTTTTCATTATCATTTAATGAACTGATTCTTTAAGATTTAATCTGTAATTGAAAACTAAATACTTTTTCATGCAATTTTAATTAAAGGACATTAGGGATAGGATTAGGGTTAGAGTTAAGGTTAGGCTTAAGGTAGCTGTTGAATTCATGCTCACTAATTTCACCCAATTACAAATTATCATATTTGATTTATAACACAGTAAATCTAATATCCAAATTATAAAAAGTCCAAAAAGAAACAATTAACAAGGCACAGACTCCATAAAATGTAGCAGCATTTCGTGCGTATAGACCAATTGTCATCAAATTATATATTGAGATGACCCTGAAAGACTGCCGACAGTCATATAATTCGATACAAAAATAACTACGAATATAAATAGACAGACATACACTTGCACTCTATTTTATAGGTCTGTTTGATTTAATGTTATATATTCAAAATATATGTATATCATCGTTTAACCATGTTTAACTTTTTAATGTTGAAATTATCTTCTTTCTAACAAATAAACATGCTGAACACATGTACAACCCCTCCCCACCAAAAAGTCAAATTCAAGGCTGCAGGAATACGATTTTTAGTTTATTTTTACAAAATTGAACCAAACCGACCACTAATAGCTAAATATTATTTATATAACGTTTCCCCTTATGTACGCACATCTGGCGTACAACGTAATAAGCTTGGTATCTTTGATGAGTTTTGTTTTTATAAATGTTTGAAACAAAATAAATTATATATTAATTTTTGTTCAATGTGTAAAAACATTGACCGAAGCAGATTTGTAATTAAACGCTTGAAATGTAAATGTACACGGTCAACGTTATTACAAATTTAGAGTAAACACATAAGATTGCAAGTGAAATCAAGCTTTTCCTAACTTATTTTTTTCAAATAGTCATATCATTGTAATTAAGTAACTTTGTCATAGAGAGTACGTCTAGTTATGAATGTGACGCTTTATTGAAATAAAGAAACCATATGCTTTTAGTCAGATTATCAAATAATGGAATTCCTTTGAAACAGTTTTTCTTCGTGATGCAAATAAACCAATTGTCAAAATAAATGTTATCCCTCAAAATGTAACTCATATTATTCTTCTTTGACTTTTGGTCTTGATTGCCTTTCGTTGAAAGTGATTACTCTTTTTATATCATTTATTTATAAAAAAATTAGACACTTTTCAACATTCATATTTTGTTTCAGTATTTTGTGCATGTCCAAATAATTGGAGTCATTATGAAGACAAGTGCTTCTTTCTAAGCCGCGACAACGAGACATTTGCCGATTCACTGGTGAGTTACAACGAAGAGAGCAGAGGGAGGGTTCCGAAATTAAATACTTATAAATTTGTCTTCAAATTTGGATTTCGATTGTCTTACTTTGATATAGAATTACTCTTTGTGTATTGCACGCTGTATTAAATGTGTCATATTCTCGATTGTGAATGGGTGTGGATTCCAATTACGGATGATGTATGCATAGCAGAAGTCGATTGCCCTTTAGACACATCCAGTCTCGCTTCCTTTAGAGTTCATATGAATCCCTCAGATTTTTTTTTTACCTTTTTTGACCTTCTCAGTTGATATATGGGATTTGAACATCGGTAAACTACCGTTGTCTCACATTTCACATCACATGACATAATATTAGGAGCGGGTTTTTCGAGGGTGGAATATAACAGAAAATATATTATTTTATTCATCCAAATTAATCGTATAATATCAACATGACCAATAAATACTTGTTTTGTAATTTGAAAGTAATATGTTTCTATCTTATTTCAGAAACTGTGTGAAGTGATTGGACGCCAATATGGAAGATCGGCATCATTAGCTACTGTTGATGATGCGAAAACACAACAGTTTCTTACAGATTTAATGATCAAAATTAGTAAGAATGAGTAGACATTAGATTGTACATGAATCATAAAGCACTTTTCCCATGTTACTTCCTACCTTAACCTAAAAAAAACAATATGTGGCGACCTGTGTAAGGTACTATTAAACTTGGCTGTCGTAATGAGTGTAAAAACTACAGTCAGTACGACGTTTTATTATGGTCTTTATGTCTGTAAAGGATTTGGATACTAAAGCGAAGCTGTATATATGGTATGCACAGGAATTTTTCTGCATTTTGCAAGAATAAGAACATGGTTTTGTTTACTTGCCAGTCATTGAGGATCCTTTCCTTACGTAGAAATGATAGACTGAGTCGTTGTTGTTTTGTCATTAAAGCATTTACTTTTTAAAATGTTTTAATTTGTTGACTACTTCATTGTTTGCATTTAAAAAACAAGCCTAATACTTTAACCTAGTCGTCATGAACTAGTTCTATGAGTCATCGTACAATACATTCAGTCAACTGTGATTTGAAAACTGCAGTGAAGTAATAAAAAATGGCAGTGTATTTTGATGGAATCGTTTTCTGTAAATCTCATATTTTATTCAAAACAGCAGGAAGAAAAAACCAAAACAACTATATTTTTGCCAAACAGAAATTATAAAGTCAATCTGAAAACAAATTACGAATGAGAAACATGAAAACGAGATAAAAAAAGCCAAAATAAAAAAATCTGGTTTAAATTACGCTCATACAAATACGTCTTTCAAAACCAGACAGTGACGTCATGTGGTCAAATCTCACACGCTCACTTGTTAAAATAGAAGGAAGTCATGGAAAACTTATGCAGAAATAAAATTTCCGGTAAGCCTGGAAAACAATAAATTTCACTGTAATTTGTGTATTATGCCGTTCATTATTTGGCCTGTAAAATACTAAAAAATTACTTTAGAATACAATTTAGAAATGTATATTTGATGGATAGAATTTTGCATGTTTTGTTTAAAAGCAGAAATATGAGATTTTTTTTAGTAATTCACAACCATTTTGTTTGTTTTATTAGATTCCATTGGATTGGGATGTACATAGGATTAAATGACCTTGTAACTGAAGGGACATTTCACTGGGTAGCCAACGGCAAGCAGGCAACATACTTTAACTGGGGACCTACCCAACCAAATAACAGAGGGGGAAACGAAAACTGCGTAGCTATGCGAGTTGATCCAGTTATAGGCTTCAATTATTCATGGACAGATGGTCCTTGTACAGTTCCAACCACCTACATATGTGAAATGGTGTAAGTACCATTCCAAAGAAATCGAATAAATTTAACATTGTGATTTTCACCACTGCAAAGATATATGATACACATTTTTTTCTTGAAATTATTGTAATGTAATGCACAAGTCTCCATCTAAATATCGTTTATACCAGGCTTAAAAGTTTGTACGCCAGACGCGTCATCAGTGACGCACAGATCAAAAAAGTTAAAATGGCCAAATAAAGTACGAAGTTAAACAGCATTAAGACCTCGAAGCTATTGATTAAAGTTTCTTTGAAGTAAGGTTCTTCTTCTTTTACTGATTTACACAAATAACAATATGTACATAATTCCAATGTGGATCGTTCGTCAAATATTTTGAGTGTTCTTTTATTACATAATGGTCACCCAATATATCATTTCGCTTCCCTAAAACTTTTGAAAAGATGATCTCAACCTTACAATTAATATACAAATAAGCAGAAAAAGGTATGATTGCTAATAAGACAAATCTCCCCCAGAGACTTTATTAATTAGCAACTAAAAGTCACAGTAAAGCTTTCAACAATGAGCAAAACCCATACAGCTTAGCAAGGTAGAAAAGCCGCCGAAATGACAAATGTAAAACAATTCAAACGAGAACACTAACGGCCTCATAAACGAAAAATGAATACAATATAAAAACAACAAAATGCAATTACATGAAATACAAGCATCAAACTAGAGTCAAGCGCCTCATTGTTCATGTGTCAGCAGCAACTTCTATCACGAGAAAATTCCCCACATTTAAAAGAACATTATTTATATACAATCGATTTTTTTCAAATATATATCTATTTATTTTAGGGCAGCAGATATTGGAAACCTTCTCGGATAGTCGTAATTGTCAACAATTGTTTTACATTTTCCATGTCAGTTTATTTATTATATATATGTACTGAAATTGTTCTGTTGTTTTTATTTGATATTTTGTTGTTATGTAATTTGTTGGATATTGGAGTAGACCATAATGTAACAGAGAGAGAGAGTAATCTTTATATAAATAAGAAAATGTGGTATGAGTGCCAATGAGACAACTCTCCATCAAATTCACAATGTATGAAAAGTTAACAATTGTAGTTCAAAGTACGGCCTTCAATACGGAGCCTTGGCTCACATCGAACAGCAAGCTATAAAAGACCGCAAAACAATTCAAACAAAGGTCTAATCTATATAAAAAACGAGAAACGAGAAACACCTATGAACCACACCAACAAACGACAACCACCGAAAAACAAGATCCTGACTTTGGACAGTTGCATTCAAATGCAGCGGGTTTAAACGTTTTAACAGGCGCCAGCGTTCACCCAAACCTGCGACAGTAGTGTAACATTACAACATAGAAAGACTCACCACGAAATATCAATTGAAATGGCTTAACTCGATCAAAAAGACATTTTAACAAAAACAAGTAAACATACACTGAACGAATAAGTTTGATCTATGACACAATATAAATACAATATTAAAACGTAGGTGCCTATATAACATAGACATTACAGGTAGTAATAAAAAAGATGTAGGAAGAGTGTCAAGAAGACAACTCTTACCTGGGACAAAATGACGTTAAATAAAACAACGTACACAGGTAAATTTAAATATAATAATTTTGTTGTTAGGAGTACGGAAGACATTTTTTACAAAATTAATAAATTTGTTGTTCAGAGTACGAGTACAGAAGTGAAAATTTATCGTCACACTAAATACTTATCAAAGGTGGTAAGAATAGTGAGACGAGATATAACACAATATAATAAACATTGAATTACAGAAATTCATTACAAATTTTGTCAACAGGTCAAATTAACACAAAAGTACGATTTGAGAGTACTCGCAGTTACTGAAAGCTAGTTAAAAGCCAAAAGCAATTAACCATTAAAAATCATGCATCAGAGACTGAAATCAATTAAAACACATCCCAGGGATTTAGTGTTTTAACGCCATGGACATTGAAAGAAGACATGACTCGTGCAATGCCAAAAAAAAAGTATCGACAGGCAGAAGAATCGTTAGGATTTAGCCTTATAAAAGATATGTTATATATAGATAAAGAAAACTCTAAATAGAAAATTAACGTGAACACATGGTGAATGAGTATTTATACATCCCAAAAACCATTCGTTAAGAATACAAATTTAGTTATGTTTTAATTTGTTGATGAAAAAATCGATGTTAGTGCCAATGAAAACAATTTTCAAAGATCTTATTACAACATTAATAAGATAACCTTTACTAATAAGTTAACTCGGAACATTAGAATTTAAAGGCAAACTGATTTTTTTTTAATTATTTATTATAAGCTATTATCTTTTATCTATTAACTTAGCAGTCTAATATTTCAAAGCTGTAGCCGACTGACGTGTAATGATTAGATCCAGAAAATACAGTAACGCTTACTTCCGTTTTTATTTAAAGTAGAAAACTGAATATAATTTTACAGATCATGCAACAATAAACTTCTATAATTTCTGTTAAATCCTTCTGTAGATATCAATGATTTCCATCAAAATGTACTACTGAAAGGGATTGATACTCATAACGACACAAAAAGGCACAGAATATTAAAATGGTCTTCCAATAAACATTGCAATCAATTTTGATTCCAATATATTGTTTGATAGAATAGATATAGTTTAACAGGACACGCAGTTTACACCAAAACACAATATATAACGTCTAGTTCTAACCCTTACTCTTACCCTTACCCAAACACTATCTAGTTTCTGATATGAAAAGCATATTTACTATGTATGCTTGAATTCGTGTACAAGTGAACAGAGGGGAAATGAAATACAATTGTATTTTCGTAATTTTTAAACATCAGAATAATCTATAGGTTTCATATAAATTAGTAAGTAATGGTACATATAAGTTTTGTTTAAAACATTTCGCAAAATTCGCATTATTATGTTACATCACATTGGCACTGACTTTTTAAGACGCGCGTTTCGTACACAAAAGACCCATCCCTGACGATCGAATCCAAAAAATTAAAAAGGGCAAATATTGTATAAGATCATTGACGTTCAAAGAATTAAAAAATACCCAGCTTTTATCCTCCCTTATTGAATTAAGATAGAGAATAAGCGACGTCTGGTTTGCTCAAAACAATTTCCGGTGTCAATTGATAGCAAAATGTACACTGACTCCTTAAAGATGTGATTTCTTTATTTTTGCTTAAAATGAAGGAGTTAATCTGCAATTTCCTTTTGGAAGTTACAACGTCCAGTTTGAAATAATAGGTTACTTCAATTTGATTCCAAAAATATATGGTTGCATTTTTTGGGGTTGTTTTTTAATGCCAAAAAATAGCAGAGTAACGTCTTTACCGATTCCGAAAACCTAAGAAATTCAAAAGTATTATTTACCAACATTTAGGTAAACATAACCACAATTATATTAAATTTATCAGATTCCAACCACTCGAACCGATCAATAAACAACAAAGGTAATCGCATAAACAATTTGAAGATTATCGTAAAATTATCGAATTGTCTTGGATCAAACGACTGCAGACAGCATATCCCCTGAGTCTAAATAACAATATAATGGGACAAGGGAACATATCTTAAACTTCTTCTATTGATATCATGAATATTGTTGATAACATACAACGTAATGATAGGTCTTATGGCAAACGTATCAATCGAAATCAACGAATTAAGCATCGCATGAATTATACACTTGATGATCTCCTATGTTTATTTATAAACAACGGTAGGCATCAATTAATATGTACACTGGGTCAAATGCCAATTAGTAAATTACATGATATTTTCAGAGTGCGACACAATCTCGTTCTTCAGCCTATTCTTTTAATATTCGCGTATAATTACAGCTTTTTGCCACCATAGGCTGTTCCCGCGTATCGATAATCCTAAAGATCATAAACGGAATTTTCTTACAATTAAATATATTAACAGAGGTACTGATTTCATCGAGTATATTTAATGACTCTACCATTCAAAACTCTATACATCCCTATTTTGATAACACAGAACAACCTATTTTTTCTGGTATACACACAATAAACCCAGCAGAAGTTTACTTTTTAATTATACGCCAGTAACATTAGGCATCAGTGTAGAAAATAATACTCCTCTAACTTGAGACTGAATTTGCAAATTTTAGATATGATCCCTTGGCTATGTTATTACGTTGGACCTCAATATCGTTCAAGACCGAGAGGTTAAAAACTTTTTGAAAAAAGGACCAAAATATCGTCCTCTATCTAAAATAGATTAGAAACAGTGTCGTCAGGTCATAAAAGACGCTCTTTCATGGTATTGTACAAATTGTTGTAAACGGGAAACATCTGATAAAAAAATCTGTATTCTCATTTAAATAAATGTATGAATGTTGTGGATATTCGAATATCACATTTTGAAAATGATTAAGGAATGAATTAAAGAGTACATAATACACCTATTTCTAGAATAAGAAACTAAGTTCAAGTACTCGCAAAATGGTTTGTGTTTGTACCGGCCGACAAAGCAGCCAACAATGTGTTGGTGGTATGCCGTAACTACTACACGGAAGTTCTTAAGAATGAAATTTTGAACTCTTCTACATTCAAATCCATGCGCTCCACAGAGAGTCATATAGTAAACAATCATATCATATCATAATTACATCACAGCTTAAGGCCTCTTCTGAACATTTGAAGGTCCCTACTATGTATCGGTTGCCTAAAACACATAAAAAAACCCAGTAAAATAGCGTTCATCTCGGCCTCTAGTACGTGTTCTACAACTAATATTTCAGTGCTTTTAACTAGTTCCTTAACTTCTATCAAAGAACTTATCATTAACGTTTGTAATAAAACATATGAAAATAGTGGAATTAACTATTTTTCGACTTTAAAAAAATCTTTTGATGTTTTAGATTAATTACGTACTTTCGATGGTCCTTTTGATTCTGTTGACAGTTTTGACTTTTCATCTCTTAACACTACACTTCCACACAATCGTATCACACAAACGTTTTCAAATTTAATTAAATGGTCGTATGGTAAATTTAATTGCAAATATATTTGAAACTCATTTAAAGACTTTTCCTCTAATAAGAAAGGTAAATATGCTAGATATTCTTATTGGAGGTGTGATGAGATGATTGAAGCTTTTCATTTTCTCCTAGATAATATTTATGTACGTTTCGGCAATAAACTTTATCGACAGGTTGTAGGTATTCCTATGGGCACCAATTGCTTCCCTTTAATGGTAGACGTGTTGGCGTGATACGGGTTATGTTCTTTTCGTATATTTTATGATGGTATGATATTAAACACCTAACGGAAGGGATTGTGCTTGATTTTCATATGATGGAGACATACTCTCTCAATCAGTTTAAATGATGTCTGGAGCTGGCATGTCAGTAACTGCTAGTAGTCCTTTTTTAATTTCTGTTATCATTGTCATTTTGTTTTGTTTCTTCTGTTTCCTATTCTAACCTCGGACTCGGACTTCTTTTAAACTGAGTTTTACTATGCGTATTACTGTATGTTTGTTTATGCTACATTGGCTAGAGGTATAGGGGGAGGGTTGAGATCGCACACAACATGTTTAACCGGCCGCATTTTTGCGCCTGTCACAAGTCAGAAACCTCTAGCCATTGAAAGTTTTATATATTTTTTTTAACTTCGGTTCATTTACACGTTTCAAAAATAGTACTAGTGTGACGTCCATTTTCTCTGAACTAGTACACATTTCTGTTTAGGGGCCAGCTGAAGCCCGCCTCCGGGTCCAGGATTTTTTCGCTGTGTTGAAGACCCATTGGTGGCTTAAGGCTGTTTTCTGCTCATTGGTCGGGTTGCTGTCACTTTGGCACATTCTCCGTTTCCATTCTCAATTTATTGATCTTGTACTGTTATAATCACAGTTTATCACCAAACTCAGTAAAGACCAGTCTAAATTGCATTTAATTGATTAAATCAAACAACACTTATCATTATCTTGATGATATTTTTCGTTAAATAATCAAGAATTTTCTAAATATACTGGCGAAATTTCCCAAAGGAACTTACTATAAATAAATCAAATAAAAACGGAAATAACTGTCCTTTCCTAGATTTAGATATTTCAGTTTTATACGGGAAACTCTATACACAAATTTACGACAAAAGTGACGATTTTTTGTTCCCTATTGGTAATTTTCCTTTTTTGGACGACGATGTTCCTTTGGCACCATCTTACGGTGTTTATATATCACAACTCGTTCCCTATGCCGTGTCTGTTGTGACGTTTTGAATTTGAATGAATCTATGTATTACTGGTAAATTATTAAGTCAGGGATTTCGTTACCACAAATTACTTAAAACCTTTACTAAATTCTTCCATAGATACAAAGATTTGGTTTGGATGTTTGGTTGTACCTGTAGAAAACTTATTTCAAACGGGATGGCACATCCTAATTTTTACTGAAATGTTGTATACCGGGCCCGGAAATTTATAAACGATCCGGGTAAACTTATCGATCCTTTTAATAAACTTATTCTAAAAAGTTACCAATTCAACACTATCCTTACATCTTTGAATTTTTTTGTATGGGTTTTAATATTAATTTTGTAAATCAAAATCAATCTAAATATTATTTTTATATACATAAACACATTTATGGCTCTACAATCTGTCAGTACCTGTATCTTGGCATTGCACAAGGTCATGTTTTTATCTGGCTGTTAATGATGTCATTACACTAAATCATTTGGATTGATATTTTAGTCTTAGATGCATGATTTTTTTATTAGTTGTTATTGGCTTTGAACTACCTGTCAGTAACTGCGAGTACTCTCAGATATTTACTTAGTTGTTAGGGATATATAAATACCCTGCTACGTCCGGTTTGTGCTTTTCTTACATGTGTTTCTGCTTTTTATCGATCTGATGAGTTATGATTTTTATAGTTTGTTCTTATGTTGTACTGTTACACCACTGTTCTAGGTTAGGGGTAAGGTTGACGCCTTCAAACAAGTTTAACCCCGACACATTCTGTATGTGCCTGTACGAATTAAGTAAAATATTAATACAAGTGTATTCAAAATTAAAACAACACTGTAGAAGACTCATTGGTGCGAATCGCACATTAGGACCCACCTGCACCAGGAATGTCAAAAGCCAAAAAACCCGATAGCTCGATGGTAAAAAAAAGACCAAAAGGAACATTATAGCACACAAATGAAAATTAAGGAGAAATGTAAAGTAAATAAAAAGATACACAGTTTCAACATATACAACCCAAAGACCATCTTGTTTTATTTTGTGAAGGAGACAATGAATAATTATCTATAAGGTCTTGATACTTTCCGATGAACTGTACAGGAAAATTAAGAGACGAACAGTTTTGTCAATAGAAAGCACTGACAAGTCCATGATTGATCAAAACAACATAGACGCTCTGAAACAAAATATAGCAACAAGCAATATACATGTATAAAACAAAAGTAACAACAATCACCACTTAACTTAACACAACACTAAGGGTAAACACAGGTTCCTCGGAAGGTAAACAGTGTTTGGATCAGCTTCATGTTACACATGGAAAGTACAAAGACATTGCTAAGTTCATTTATGATGCCATTGTCATCACCGATGAAAAATAAACAAAACCCTGGAATGTCGCATCAGCTGTATACCTCATATTCAAATTGCGCTGAAATGTAATTTTGATTTGATTAAAGGTCAAAGTTCACAATGGGAAAATTGAAATCAATAAATATAAAGAAACGTTAACAAATTAGTTGTTGAATTGGTTTTTGAACCACAATTGTTTTTCTTTTAAATCTGAAAACGCAATGAAAAAAGGTTCATGGAGCCTGAAAAAACCAAGTGCTATTAAGATACAAATACACGAAATCTTCTGTATATAAGTAGTTAGATACAGAATGGAAGTCAGCAAGTGGCGCCATCTTAATTAACGTAATTAGTCAAACCTAAGGTCATTGTTGTAAACCTTGCAGCCACTGATATTATTGATAACAGCAATAACGACGCTGATTACAAGTATTCAACAGGATTTCATGCACATTCATCTTGTTGTAGTTCTTTCTAAATGTCATACATATTAAATAATCGTGAACGATATGTGTAAGAGACAAAGGAAGGCTAACTCAACAAAAACAATTATGATTTCAAAACAAAAAGAAAAAACGACGAGAAGATAAAGCAATAAGAACCCTACAAAAAACCGGAGTTACACATATGTGTTCTGGAAGGATAAGCATTTACTACCGTCCTACGTTGTGAATGTAATATATTAGGTTGTTTTACTGAATATTGGAATCTTTAATTGAAAAATAGCAGTACAAAATTGGCTAATTCTTTGCTTCAATATGCTAATTGTTTTAGACATAATGCATATTTATGTGTTTATTTAGGAAAGATAAGTGATTTATTGTATTATTTAGACTGTTTTTACAAATACCAATTGTTTTGATCGATTCAATTTTCTACTCAGCCATATAAGTTAAGATAACTCTTACAGGAAAAGTGTTTATAAAGGAATGTTAATGAAATTTTCCTTTTTTACTTGCAGCAGGAAAACAAGTTCGGTGACACCATTTTTTCTTTTTAGTTTTTAAAAACATATTATAAAACCTATCTTCATATGTTATTTTAAAGTTTTATCGGATAGATTTCTAGTATGAGAGGCAATTCCCTCTAACACAAGTTATCTTACCAAATATCATATTAAACCCCGTGTTCAACTCCAAAACGATCAACATATTTTCCTTTCAAAAGCTTTGCTATCATTGAGCACCTGTTAATGATTATTCTGGAAATGTTTATTGTGCGCACATACATAGGTGTCAAATGATATCAGGCTTATAAATTTGTACGCAAGACGCGCGTTTCGTCTACAGAAGATTCATTAGAAGTGCTCATAATAGATGTTCCGATTTACATTCTAATATTTCTCCTCACATGCCTTGTGTACCGATAAATATTCTTATTTATATTCCAAATATTCACATATGAAGTCTCGAACTTTGGCTTTTATCCTTATCCTGATAAATGTTCCAAATTATATTCCAAATAATCTTGTCCTAAAATTTGAACTTTTTATTAAAATGGTCTTTATAGATACCAGTCTTACAACAGTTCTACATTAATCTTCAATATTTGAGGAGACCTTGAGTTTGTTTCTGGTCCAAATTTTACAACTACATTCCAATCTGTCTGCAGTTTCTTTGACATCACATCAAAATGAAGATAATTTAAGAATAAAAATATCGCCTTAAAACTGCTGCTTTATATATCAAAATGTCTTCTGTTTGGATAAAACTTTGTGTTCTATCATTTGTGACCACGGTTGGTAAGTCACTTTTTAATTATCATTAATGTACTGATTCTTCAAGATTTAATCTGTAATTCATAATTAAATGCTTATTTATGTAATGTCATTTAAGGGGCATTAGGGTTAGGGTAATGTTTAAGGTTAGACTTAGGGTAGCTGTCAAATTCATGCACACTAATTTTACCCAATAACAAATTATCATATTTGATTTAAATCATAGTAAAACTTATCTCCAAATTACAAAAAGTGCAAAAGAAATAATTAACAATGCATACACTCGTTAATGAACAGCAGCATTTCGTGCGTAGTAGAGACCAGATGTCATCAAATTATCCATTGAGATGACCCCCAAAGACTGTCGACAGTCTTATAACCTGATACAAACGAAATGGTGTTTAGCTAATTTTGACAAAATTGAACCAAACCAACTTCTTATAGCGAAATATTATTCATACAACTCTTCCCATATTGTACGTGCATCTAGCGTACAACGTTATAAGCCTCTTTGTTTGAAACAAAATCTATCATATATCAATTTTTGTCTAGTGTGTAAAAGCATTGACCGAAGCAGATTTGTAATTAAACGCTTCATATGTAAGTGCACACGGTCGACGTTATTACAAAGTAAGAGTCAACACATGAGATTACGAGTGAACTCAAGGTTTTCCTACTTTTTTTTAAAATATTCATATTATTGTTATTAAGTAACTTTGTCATAGAAATCACGTGCAGTTATGGATGCGACGATTTATTGAGATAAAGAACACCATGTGCTTTTAGTCAGATGATTATCAAATAATGGAATCCCTTTGAAACAGTTTTTCTTCGTGATGCATGCAAATAAACCGTGTCGATATAAATTGCATCATTAAAAATGTAATTTATATTATTCGTTTTTGACATTTGATTCTGATTGACTTACTCATGTTACTTGAATGTGATAACTCTTTTTATATCATTTGTTTATAAAAAATTAGACACTTTTCAACATTCATATTTTGTATGAAAGGATACATGCAAATGCATTATTATTTTTGTTTCAGTATTTTGTGCATGTCCAAATAATTGGAGTCATTATGAAGACAAGTGCTTCTTTTTAAGCCGCGACAACGAGGCATTTGCCGATTCACTGGTGAGTTACAATGAAGAGAGCAGAGGGAGGGTTCCGAAATTAAACACTTATAAATTTGTCTTCAAATTTTTATTTCGATTGTCTTACTTTGATATAGAATTACTCTGTGTGTATAGCACGCTGTATTATAGGTGTCATATTCTCGATTGTGAAAGAGTGTGGATTCCAATTACGGATGATGTATGTATAGCAGAAGTCGATTACCCTTTAGACACCTCCAATCTCGCTTCTTTTAGAGTTCATGTGATTCCCTCAGATTTTTTTTTTTTTTTTTTTTTTTACCTTTTTTTACCTTCTTAGTGGATATATGGGATTTGAACATCGGTAAACTACTATTGTCCCACATTTCACATCACATGACATAATATTAGGAGCGGGTTTTTCGAGGGTGGGCTATAACAGAAAATATGTTTTTTTTTTCATTCAAATTAATCGTATAATATCAACATGACTAATAAATACCTGTTTTCTAATTTCATGAAAGTAATATGTTTCTATCTTATCTCAGAAACTGTGTGAAGTGATTGGACGCCAATATGGAAGATCGGCATCATTAGCTACTGTTGATGATGCGAAAACACAACAGTTTCTTACAGATTTAATGATCAAAATAAGTAAGAATGAGTAGACATTAGATTGTACATGAATCATAAAGCACAACTTTTCCCATATTAATTCCTCCTCTATCTACCTAAACCTGAAAAAAAATAATTTGTGGCGACCTGTGTATATATATATAGTATGCATAGGAATTTTTCTGCATTTTGCAAGAATAAGAACATGGTTTTGTTTACTTCCCAGTCATTGAGGATCCTTTCCTTATTTAGAAGTAATAGACTGAGTCGTTGTTGTATT
Organism: Mytilus californianus; assembly: GCF_021869535.1. Classification (NCBI taxonomy): domain Eukaryota; kingdom Metazoa; phylum Mollusca; class Bivalvia; order Mytilida; family Mytilidae; genus Mytilus; species Mytilus californianus. The sequence goes on from NW_026262723.1 coordinate 3,561,339, forward strand.
CTCATTTAAGCATTTACTTTTTAAAATGTTTTAATTTGTTGACTACATTCATTGTTTGCATTTAAAACAAGCCCAATACTTTAACGTAGTCGCAATGAAATAGTTCTATGAGTCATCGTACAATACATTCAATCAACTGCGATTTGAAAACTGCAGTGAAGTAATTAAAAATGGCAGTGTATTTTGATCGAATCGTTTTCTGTAAATCTCATATTTTATTCAAAACAACAGGAAGAAAAAACTGAAACAACTATATATTTGCCAAACAGAAATTATAAAGTCAATCTGAAAACAAATTACGAATGAGAAACATGTAAACGAGATAAAAAAGCCAAAATAAAAAAATCTGGTTGAAATTACGCTCATAGAAATACGTCCTTCAAAACCAGACAGTGACGTCATGTGGTCAAATCTCACACGCTCACTTGTTAAAATAGAAGGAAGTCATGGAAAACTTATGCAGAAATAAAATTTCCAGTAAGCCTGGAAAACAATAAATTTCACTGTAATTTTTGTATTATGCCGTTCATATTTCGGCCTGAAAAATACTAAAAAATTACTTTACAATACAATTTAGACATGTATATTTAATAGATGGAATTTTGCATGTTTTGTTTATAGGCAGAAATATGAGTTTTTTGAGTTATTCAAAACTATTTTGTCAAATTGAAGACAAATTTCGACTGGAAAACATAAAAACGAGATAAAAAAAAAAAAAAAAAAAAATCAGGTTTGAATTGCGCTCATACAAAAACATTGACTTACAAAACAGACAGAGACATCATGTGGTCAATTCTTTCACGTTTACTTGGGGCGTGTTTTATTGGTCTCTTCTGCACATCTCCAGAATGTCTTCTGGTGAAGAATCCAAAAAAATGAATCTGGACCTCTTCTGGAGATATTCTACGGAAGATCATTAAAACAAAAATTCAATTTGCCGTCGAATATAGCAGATTTTTGTTATGTAGGATGACATATTAAATGAAGATTACGATGATTTTATAGAAAATTAAGATACGTCCGGTAGACATGACTGTAAAAGTGTGCTCTGTTCGTGACATTTTTCTTTGTTCTTTCCTCTAACTCAATTTTTCTAGACAAATCAGGCGTAAACCCGCACTATTTGATTTTTAAGAATAATCTTAAACTGCACAAAAATTCGTCAATGTTTGTCTCGAATATGATCAAAAAGGACATCTTTTCTATCCAATTTTTTAAAAGTTACCAAACTGGATTATTTTTGTATAAAGCAAAGATATCGGAAAGTTCTCAAAATCATTTTTCTCTGGTGGTCCTTCTGGTCCTAACTATTTTTTCTATTGCATAATTTCGATGATTAAAACCTTCGGACCACCACTTTTCAAAAATTGTCATTGTATATGGATCTATATGCAAGTATACAATGTATACCAGACATTTCTCAGACTGTTTTTTCATCTTTTTTTTTTTGATAAATCCGTTGGTTGTGTACTGATTGATACTTCAGTCTGGGAGAACAAGATTTATTTCAGTACTATAGTGGTAATTAGCGTTGAACAAACTTCCAGTAATTGCAAATACTCTCATTTCGGTGCTTTGTGTCTATTGTCTTAATGTAAGTTTTTTTAGTGTGTCTCGTACTGATCTTTTGAGTTAATCTAATTGCAATTGATTTGTGCAGGTTGTTCTTATATCGTACTGTTACACCACTGTCCCAGCTTCGGGGAGGGTTGAGCGCTCACAAACATGTTATTGTACTGTTGCACCACTGTCCCAGGTTAAGGGGCTGGTTGGGCCGGATCCCGCTAACATGTTTAACCCCGCCACATTCTGTATGTATGTGTCTGTCCCAAGTCAAGAGCCTGTAATTCAGTGGTTGTCGTTTGTTGCTGTGTTACATATTTGTTTTTCGTTCATTTTTTTGTACATTAATTAGACCGTTAGTTTTCTCGTTTGAATTGTTTTACATTTGTGATTTCGGAGCCTTTTATAGCTGACTATGCGGTATGGGCTTTGCTTAGTGTTGAAGGCCGTACGGTGACCTATAGCTGTTAATTGCCTTGTCATTTGGTCTCTTGTGGAGGGTTGTCTCATTGGCAATCTTCGTTTTTATATCAACCCTGCCATATTCTTTGTGTGCCTGTCCCAAGTCAGGAGCCTGTAGTTTAGTTGTTGTCGTTTGTTCATGTCCCGACTCATATTTGATATTTTGTAAATTATTTTGTTATGTATAATTAGGCCGTAAGTTTTTTCGTTTGAATTGTTTCTCACACTTTTCACGTCGGGCCTTTTGACAGTATCGGGTTTTGTCATTGTTGAAGGCCTTAATTACGGTTGCCTATAATTGCTTACATCCACTTCATATTTGAACTCCGGTGGATAGTTGCCTCATTAGAATTCATACATTTCTACGTTTTTATTTATTTACCTGACTTTTAAACCCGTGTTTCCTGAACCGAGTCCTGAACATGCATGACATATTTGTCACTGGGCGTTAAAAATTAGCAACAAACAATCAATCAATTTAAACTTGTGTTAAATAAGAAGAAAAACCATTTGATATTCATTCATTTATTGGGGTGGGGGGGCAGGAGGATTTCATATATGAATATGGTTGGCTGGTAAGAGCTGAAAAATAGGCATAATTAGCGACAGATTAAAAAAGTTAATAATGCCCTCTTCCCTTCCCCATCCTTCATCTATAAATTTAAACTGACCTCCACGGAATAGCCCAACTTAGTGTTGAAAGTAGCGTTAAACACCAATCAATCAAATAGTAGTCCCTTAACTGTTATTGTCCGTGTAGTTTTTATATTTATCCAGCTTATCGTCTTACAGGGATGTCCTTCTAAGACTGTCATACCATAAAAACGTTTATAACACAGCTTACATTCTAATATATCTGCATTCATAAATTTATTAATGTCATTAAGACTAAACGACGCCATGTTTGTTATGTGCCTCTGCCGTCTAAACTACCTATCAAAATAGAAGAGGTGGAAGAGAGCCAGAAGATCTTCCCTATGCAAAAAAAAACAGAAATGGACCTCTTCTGGCTCACTACGGAAGAACAATAAAACACGCCCCTGTTAAAATAGTAGGAAGTCACAGAAAAATAATAAAATATTTTACAATACAATTTTGAAAATGAGTATTTGATGAATAGAATATTGCATGTTTTGTTTAAAAGCAGCATTATGAGTTTGGTAAGTGATTCACAACCATTTTGTTTGCTTTATCAGATTCCATTGGAATGTACATAGGATTAAATGACCTTGTAACTGAAGGGACATTTCACTGGGTAGCCAATGGCAAGCAGGCAACATACTTTAACTGGGGACCTACCCAACCAAACAACAGAGGAGGAAACGAAAATTGTGTAGCTATGCGAGTTGATCCAGTTATAGGCTTCAATTATTCTTGGACAGATGGTTCTTGCACAGTTCCAACCACCTACATTTGTGAAATGGTGTAAGTACTATTGCAGAGGAAGCGATTAAAAGGCAATACACGTTACAATGTGATATGCGACTTGATCCTGTTAATGGCTTCAAATTTTCTTGGACAGATGGTTCTTGAACAGTTCCAACAAAATAAATCTGTGAAATGGTGTAAGAACCATTCCAAAGAAATCGATTAAACACAACACCTATTATCTGGAATATTTACAACTGCTGAAACATGATAAACTTTTTTTTTCAGTTTTAAAATGTTGTGAAATGGTGTAAGTTCCATTCCAAAGAAATCGAATAAATAAAAAAAAAACTGTGATTTTCACCACTGCAAAAATATATGATAAATTTGTTTTCTTCTTCAAATTATTTTAATGTTATGTACAAGTCCCCATTTAAGTAGGTTTGTCATTTATACCAGGCTTAAAGTTTTGTACGCCAGACGCGTTTTGTCTACAAAAGACTCAGCAGTGACGCTAGGATTTAACAAGTTAAAATGGCCTTATAAAGTACTAAGTTACAGAGCATTAAGCACTCTAAGCTATTGATAATAATTTCTTTGAAAAAAAGTTGTTCTTCTTTTACTGATTGACACAAATAACAATATGTCCATGTTCTTAATCTGGGTCGTTCGTCGGATATTTGAAGAGTTCTGTTATTACATAGTGGTCACCCATTATATCATGTCGCTTCCTTAAAACCTTTGAAAGTTTACCTCAATCTCATACAATTAATATACAAATAAGCAGAAAAGTGTGATTGCCAATGAGACAAATATCGATCAGAAACGACATTATTTATCAACAAAAGGTCACCGTAAGGTTTTCCACAATGAGCAAAACCGATACAGCTTAGCAAGGTATAAAAAATACCGAAATGACAAATGTAAAACGAAAAATAAATACAATATAAAAATAACAAAATGCAATCATAGGAATAACAAGCATCTAACTAGGGCCAAGCGCCTCATAGTTAATCTGTCAGCAACAACTTCTATCACGAAAAAATCCCCACATTTGGAAGACTATTATTTATATACATTTGATTTTTTTCAAATATCTATTTATTTATTTTAGGGCGGCAGATATTGGAAACCTTCTCGGATAGCCGTAGTTGTCAGAAATTATTACATTTTACATGTCAGTTTATCTGTTATATATATAATATACCCAAGTTATTCTGTAGTTTTTATTTAATACTTTGTGTTTATGTAAATTGTTGGATATTGGGAGAGACCATAGTGTAACATCGATTCTCTATAACTTGAATATAAGAATTCAATGGCCAACTGATTAGTATGAACTATTATCTTCTATCTATTAACTTCGCAGTCTATTACTTCAACATGTTCAAAGCCGTAGCCGACTAACGTGTAATGTGTAGATCCCAAAAAGACTTTAACGCTGACTTCCGTTTTTATTTAAAGTAGAAAAAATTATATAGATTTACAGCTCATGCAATAATAAACTTCTATAATTTCTGTTATATCCTTCTGAAGATCTCAATGATTTCCAAAAGAAAATGTACCACTGAAAGGGATTGATTCTCATAACAACACACAAAAACACAGAATATGTTAATGGTCTTCCAATAAACATTACTTTCAACTTTGATTCTAATTTGTTGTTTGATGGAATGGATGGAGTTTAACAGGATACACATTATTCACCGGAACACAAGATATTAATTATAGTTCTAACTCTTACCCTTACCCATACCTTAACACTATCTAGTTTCTGATAGTAAAAGCATGTTTACTATGTATACCTAAATTCATGTATGAATGAACAGCGGGGAAATGAAATACAATTGTTCTTTCGAAATTAATAAACATCATTTTAACATAACCTGTAATCAGAATAATCCATAGGTTTGATTTACAAAAGTAAAAGTAATGTTACATATATGTTTTGTTTAAAATATTTCGCAAAATGAGCATTATTATGTTATATTGGCACTGACTTTGATTAAGACGTGCGTTTCGTTTACAAAAGACCAATTGATGACTCTCGAATCCAAAAAAATAAAAGGACAAAAGGAGTACAAAGTTGAAAAGCATTGAAGGGAATCCTTATCTTTCACCGAATTAAAAAATACATAACTTTTATTCTTCTTATGAATTAAGGTAGAGAATAATCGACGTCTGGTTTGCTCAATACAATTTCCGTTGTCAATTCATAGCTAAGTGTACAATGATTCCTTAAATATATGGTTTCTATTTTTTTGGTTGGAATAAGGGAGCTAATTTGCAATGTCTGGCTTGAAGTTGCAACGTCCGGTTTGAGATAATAGATTACTTCATATTGATTCCAAAGATATAAGGTTGCTTTATTTTTTTACATGAAATAAATGCAAAACAATAGCTATATTAACACTGTAACATATATACCGCTTCGTATAAAGTATACCCTTGATGATCTTCTATCTATTTTTAAAAACAATGGCAGGCATCAATTATTATGTTAACAGGGTCAAATACAAATTAGTAAGTTACATGATATTTTCAAGGAGCTAGCTAGCCTAGTCTATGAATATTCGCGTATAATTACAGCTTTTTGCCAGCATATTCTGAAAATCAAATATACTTACTGAGTCATTGTTTTCATCAACTTAACGAGTATATTAAATGACCACATTTCAAAACTCTATACGTTCCTATTTAGATAACACAGAACCGACGGGAAAAATCTGATAAAAATCTCTTGATTTCTTATTAAATAAATGTATGAATGTTGTGGATATTTTGTAAAAAAAAAAATTGCAACAAATAAAAGAGTACACAATACACCTATTTCTAAAATAGGAAACTAACGTCAAGTACTCGCAAAGCGGTTTGTGTTGGTACCGGTCGACAAAGCAGTCAACAATGTGGTTGTGGTATGCCGTAAATACTACACGGAAGTTTTTAAGAATGAAATTTGAAATTTTTGTATATTCAAGTCCGTGCGCTCCACAGAGAGCCATATAGTAAACAATCATATCATAACCACAGCTTAAGGCCTCTTCTGGGCATTTGAAGGTCCTTACTATTAATTGGTTACCTAAACTACTAAAAAAAACAGTAAAATGTCGTTTTATATAGGCCGCTAGTAAATGTTCTACAACTAATCTTTCAGTGCTCTAACTAGATCCTTAACTACTATCAAAGAACTTATCATAAACTTTAATTTTTATAATGAAATAAGAATAGTAGAATTAATTATTTTGGAGTGTAAAAAGTTCTTTGGGTGTTTTAGATAAATTGCGTGCTTAAGATGGTCTTTTTGATTCTGTTGACAGTTTTGACTGTTCAACTCTTCACACTACACTTCCACACAATCTTATCAAACAAAAATGTTCCTATATAACTAAATTGTCGTTTGATAATTCTGATCTCAAATATATTTACTGCAATTCATTTAAAGTTTTCTTCTCTAATGAGAAAGATTAATATGCTAGATATTCTTATTGCAGGTGAAATGAGATGAATGAAGCTGTTAATTTTCTCCTTGATAATCTTTATTTACGTTTCGACAATTAGTTTATTTACAGGTTGTAGGTATTCCTATGGACATCATTTGTGTTCCTTTAACAACAGACTTGTTCTTGTACTGTTATGAATCACATTTTATGACCAAACTCAATAAAGACCCGTCTTAATTGCATTTAATTTATAAATTCAACAACACTTACCGTTATTTTGATGATATTTTTGCATTAAATAATCATGAATTTTCTAAAATTACTGCCGACATTCTGTCCTGTCTCAGATTTAAATATTTCAGTTTTACACGGAAAACTCTATACAAAACTTTACGACTAAAGTGACGATGTTTCGTTCCCTATTGCTAATTTTCCTGTTTTAGACGATGATATTCATTTGGCACAATCTTACGGTGTTTATATATCACAACTCTTTCGCTATGCCCATGTCTATTGTAACGTTTGAGATTTCAATGAACGTAATCTATATATTACTGGTAAATGATTAAGTCAAGGATTTCGTTACCACACATTTCTTAAAACCTAATAAATTCTTCCATAGATACAAATATTTGGTTTGGAAGTTTGGTTATACCTGTAGAATAAACTTATTTCAAACGGGATAGCACATCCAAGTTTAACGGAGATGTTGTTTATCGGGCTCAAAAATTTAGATACGATCCGGGTAAACTTATCGATCCTTCAAATAAACTTATTCTAAAAGGTTATTAATACCAATATCACTGAAAGTAGATCTTTGGACATTGTTTTTATTGGTATTACTATTGATTTTGTAATCAGTAAATTAAAATCAAACGAAATATTTTTGTTATAAACATATACACATTAATAGCCCTACACTCTGTCGATACCTGTGTCTTAGCATTGCACAAGGTCATGTTTTTCTCTGACTGTTAATGACGTCTTTACACTAAATCCATTGGATGTTTGATGTGTTCTGATTGATATTGATTATTATACATAAATCAGGCCGTTAGTTTTCTCGTTTGCATTGTTTTGAATTTGTAATTGCAAGGCCTTTTATAGCTGTTTATGCAGAATGATATTTGATCATTGAAGGCTGTACGGTGACCTATAGTTGTTAACTCCTTGTCATGTTGTCTCTAGTAGAGAGCTGTCTCATTGGCAATCATACCACATTTTCTTATTTCGTATCCTGATTACAGAAGGCCAGTATTGTAGTTGACCTGTCAATGTCTTCCAACCTAATGCAAAGGATCCGATGGCTTCATCATGTTTAAATATCAAGTTAAAGTAAAGGTAAAAAATGTACATTGTCAAATTCATTTTTGACCTGGACCTCAATTCCAAGGTCACAAAGCAACGATCTCATATTCAAAATGGTTTAACCAAAAATACAAGACTTTAAGGTATATTAAAAAATATGACAAAATCAAACGTTAGATTAAATCAACCATCGGATCGAATGGTGAACAACTGTATTATTACTAACTTGGTACAGGCCTTTTTCAAAGAAAATGTTGGGTAATACCTGGTTTTATAGATAAAAGGCAGGTGCACTCGACACCAATCTTAATTGACTAGAATTGTCAGTTTTCCTGCAGAAGGTCGGTGGTTCTCTCCGGGCACTCTGGCTTCCTCCACCAATAAAAACTGACCGCCACGAAATAGCGCAATAGTGTTGAAAGTGGCGATAAACACCAATCAATCAATCAATCTGATGAACTGTTTAGGAAAATTATGAAACACGCAGTTTTATCTTTACAAAGCACTGACAAGTCCAGGATCGATCCAAATAACATATACGTTCTGAAACAAAATATAGCAACACACACTAGTAATATACATGTATAAAACAGAAGGAACAAAAAATCATCGCTTAACCTAACACATAATTTAGCGTAAAATCGGGTGCCTTGGAAGATTAGCAGTTTTTGAATCACCTTCATGTTGCTTATGAAAAGTACGAAGACATTGCTAAGTTTATTTATGTTGCAACTGGCGTCACCAGTAGAAAATAAACTAAACCCTGGAATATCGTATCATGATCAGATGTACACTTCATATTCAAATTCTGCTAAAATTTAATTTCGATTAAAAGTGTATGTTCAAAATGCCGTCAATGGGAACATTTAAATCAGTTAATTTAAAAGAAACGTTAACAAATCAGTTGTAGAGTTAAAACCACAATTGTTTTTTCGTTTAAATTTGAAAACGCAATTTATGGAACAAAATAGAAATTTTGATGATTTGTCCTCTTTTTTAATATAGTTTAAAAAAGATATCTATTTCAAAATCAGATTCAATCATTTTTACGCAACCTAGTGGTTACTTCTGTTTTGGCACTTGCACTCTACAAAACATGCTTACTACCATTTCGTTTATAAATCTCTGAATTACAATCAGCGGAAATGAGTCGCCTTTGCATCTTAAGACACGAAAACAATATCATAAGCATATTGAAACACTTCATAAAAATTTCTTAGGCCAATGCATACAGGTTCATGGATCCTACAAAAATCAAGTGCGATTATGAAACATATACACGTAATATTATGCACATAAGAAGTTATATACAGAATGGAAGTCAACGCTTGGTACCATCCTAATTAATGTAATGTGTCAAACCTCAGGTCATCATTGTAAACCTTCCTGCCACTGTTATTATTGATATCAGCAAAAATGACGCTGATTCCAAGTATTCAACAGGATTTCATAAATGATTTTAAATTTTATAGAGAACAAAGTACTAATACTTAATTACCTGTACTTAATTATCAACAGCATAGCTGTAACCGTTGTTTTGAAATCATGTGTTTTTGTTGATTTAGCCTTCTTTTGTCTCATACACATACTGTACATAATTATTTATTCATATATGACATTTAAAAAAGAACGAAAACAGGGTTGATGTGCATTAGTCCAGGAAAAAGATTAGAACCATCATGCAAAAATAGACGATGAGATAACAACAGCACACAAAACATTACAAAGATAAGTGAATATAAATCAATCCGAGTCCTACAAGAAACCGGGGTTAAACGTAATGTGTTCTGGTAGGAGTAGCATTTACTACTGTCCTACGTTGTGAAAGTTATATATTGAGCTAGTTTCAATGTATATCGCCATCTTGGATTGTTAAATAGCATTACACAATCGGCTTGTTCTTTGCTTAAATCTGCAATTTTTTTTTCAAGACAGAATATTAATTTTTATGTAAGACTTTTTATATAGATAAAGGAATGAATTGATTTATTGTATTAATTAGATTGTTTTTTACAATGATAATTTGCTTTTTTATTCAATTTTTCTACTCGGTCATATAAGGGGAGATAGATGTTACTCTTACAGTAAAATTTGTATAAGGGAATGTTAATGAGATTTTCATTTTTTGAATTATAGCAAGGTTACAAGTTTCGTTACACCATTATTTCTTTTAATTTTCTAAAAACATATTATAAAGCCTATCTTCTCATATGTAATTCAAATTTTTATCTGATAGATTTCTAGGGTAAGAGGCAATTCCCTCTGACACAATTAATCTAACCAAATATCATTTTGACCCCCGTGTTCAACTCAAAAACAATTTACGTATTTTCCTTTCAAAAACTTTACCATCATTGAGCACGTGTTCAAACTTTTTCTGGAAATGTGTATCGTGCGCACTTACATTAGTGTCAATGGTTTACATTTTTCTACTTGTACTAAAAGCGCATCAGGCTCATAAATTTGTACGGAAAACGCGCGTTTCGTCTACATAAGACTCACCAGAGGCGCTCATAATATATGTTCCGATTTACATTCTAACAATTCTCCTCACATGCCTCATGTACTGATAAATATTTTTATTTATATTCCAAATCTTTACATAGGACGTCTCGAACTTTGGCTTATATCCTTATCCTGATAAATGTTCCAAATTATATTCTAAATAATCTTGTTCTAAATTTGAACTTTTGATAAAAATGGTCTTTATGAATACCACTCTTATAAAAGTTCTACATTTATCATTAATATTTCTGGAGACCTTGACTTTGTTTCTGGTCCGAATTTTACACACCCATTTCAATCTGTCTGCAGTTTCATTGACATCACGAACTTATCAAATTTGAGATAATTTACGAATATAAATATCGCCTCCAGAAATGCAACATGCAATGTTTAAACTGCTGCCTCATATATCAAAATGTCTTCTGTTCTGATGAAACTTTGTATTCTGGCATTTGTAGCCACAGTTGGTAAGTCACTTTTTAATTATCATTTAATGAACTTACTCTTCAAGATTAAATCTGTAATTCATAATTAAATGCTTCTTCATTTAGTTTTAATCAAAGGACATTAGTATTAGCGTTAGGGTTAATGTTAGGCTTAGGGTATATGTAGCTGTCAAATTTATGCTCAACAATTTTACACAACTTCAAATTAACATATTTGATTTATAACATAGACAAACCTAATTCCAAATTACTAAAAGTCCAAAAAAAAAAAAAACAATTAACAATGCATAGACTCGATAAATGTAGCAGCATTTAGTGCATAAACACTAGATGTCATCAAATTATTCATTGCATTAACATGATTAAGAGTGAAATCAAGCTTTTCCAATTTTTTTTTTTTAAATATTCATATCAGTAACTTTGTGAATAATAATAAACTTAAAGGACTGCCACCTCAGACATTATAAAACGCCACCAATGTCTGAGCAGAAAGTTGATGAACCACAGTTATGTCAAAGACCTTTTTCCTTTTCTATAAAAGTTCATTGGAAGATACCAAGATCTTGTTGATAAATATTCAGTTTCAACTTCACAAAGAATACATGATGGTCTTGAAGGATAAATTCTAGGTACTGACGTTGTTTATCATCTAAATTACGTCTTAAAGTGTTCTTTTTATTTGTTTATTTACATTTTTAACCTTATGTAAAAAAAAATGGATACAGAATTCATATAAAGAAGAAAATGTGGTATGAGTGCCAATGAGACAGCTCTCCATCTAAGTCACAATGTATAAAAAGAAAACATTTACAGGTCAAATTACGGCCTTCAACACGGAGCCTTGGATCATACCGAACAGCAAGCTATCAAAGGCCTCAAATTGATAAGTCTATTTTTGGTAATATCCTTTTGTCGTGGCTCGGTATTTATACATCTCGCCATTGTGTTATTGTGCAATGGTCATCTTTTGTATGTTTGTCTTTCGTTTTTACTTATGTGCTTTGTCTATATAGTGTCTACATGTCATTTTGTTTTTCATTGTCGACATAGTTGTTTGTTTTTATATGTATATTAAGTTAATAACACAATGTTGACTGCTGTTTCTCAATTTTTGAAACTTTACCTATTGTGTCTGTTTGTTTTGCTTACACATAGTTGTAAATATAATGAAATTGTACCCGACTGTTATACACGTGAGAGGTTTAGCTAGCTATTAAACCTGGTTTAATCCACCATTGTCTACATAAGGAAATGCCTGTACCAAATCAGGAATATGACACTTGTTTTCCATTCGTTTGATGTGTTTGAGCTTTTGATATTTCCATTTGTTAAGGAACGTTACGTTTTAAAAATTTGCCTTGGAGTTCGGAATTTTTTAAATTTTACCTTTTTATTGAAACAAAGAACACCATGTGCTTTTATTCTGATATCAAATAATGGAATCCTTATGAAAAAGTTTTTCTTCATGAAGCAAATAAAATCAAAAGTCGAAATAAATTTTATCACTCAAAATGTAATTTATATTATTCTTCTTTGACTTTTGATTTTGATTGCCTACCTTGAACATGATTACTCTTTGTGTATCATTTGTTTATTAAAATTAGATACATTTCAACATTCATACTTTTTATGAAAGGATACATACAAATGAATCAATTTTTTTTTGTTTCAGTATTTTGCGCATGTCCAAATAGTTGGAGTCATTATGAAGACAAATGTTTCTTTCTAAGCCGTGACAACGAGACGTTTGCCGATTCACTGGTGAGTTAAAATGAAAAGAGCAGAGTGAGGGTTCCGAAATTAAATGTTTATAAATTTGTCTTCAAATTATGATTTCGATTGTCTTACTTTGATAGAGAATGTGTTCTATTCTCGATTTTGAATGAGTGTGGATTCCAATGATGGATGATGTATGCATAGCAGAAGTTGCTAACCCGTTAGACACATCCAGTCTGGCTTCTTTTAGAGTCAATGTGAATCCGTGAATTGCTCATGTTTATTTTGTTTTTTGTTTTGTTTTTTTTTTTACCTTGTTTTGTATCTTCTTAGTAAATTTATGGAATTTGAACATCGGTAAACTACTGTTGCCACTTTTTTAACATCACATGATCTTGTATATGAAATCAATAATTTTGAATTCATAAATAACAAGCACAAGGAACTGCAACCTTAGAATAAGAACAATGACATACTATTAGGAGGGGGAAATACATCTACACAATGTAGTTTGTTTTATCATGGTCATAACAAAGCACTTGGTAATGTAAGAATATCGGTTTGTTTCAATGTGAAAGCTGTTTTCGAGGGACATAACAGAAAATATGTCCATTATTTCATTCAAATTAATCGTATAATATCAACATGATCAATAAATACTTGTCATATAATTTGAAAGTATTGTTTTTCTATCTTTTCTCAGAAACTGTGTGAAGTGATTGGACGCCAATATGGAAGATCGGCATCATTAGCTACCGTTGATGATGCAAAAACGCAACAATTTCTTACAGATTTAATGATCAAAATAAGTAAGAATGAGTAAACGTTAGATTGTAAATAAATGATGAACACAACATTTCTCCTCTATCTACCTGAACCTGAAAAAAATATGAAGCGACTTGTTTAAAGTACTATTAAGCTTGGCTGTCTTAGTGGCTATAGTTTTGTTTTGTTATGGTCTTTAAGTTAGTAAATGATTTCGATATTAAAGTTTCGTATGTATAGGAGCTTTTCTGCATTTGGTCGGAATAAAAATATGGCTTTTGTTTACTTCCTTATCATTGAGGTCCTTCCCTTTCTTAAAAAATGATTTACTGAGTCTTAGTTGTTAAGAATTTACTTTTTAAAAGTTTGTTGACCTCATTGTTTGCATCTAAAAACAAGTTAAATACTTTAACCTAGTCGTTATGAAGTAGTTCTATGATTCATCGTACAAGATATTCAGTTAACTGCGATTAGAAAACTGCAATAAAACCATTACAAATGGCAGTTTAATTTGTAAAAAGTATAAAAATAAGAAATAAGAATTCATAGAAAACTTATGCAGAAATGAAAATTCCGGTTAGACTGAAATCAATCAATTCTGCTATAATTTTTATATTATGCTGTTCATTTATTAGCCGAATAAATACAAACAAACACTTCACAATTCAACATTGAAAATGTATATTTGATGGATAGAATTCTGCATGTTAATTTTATATGAATTTGTTTAGAAATTCACAACCATTTTTTTTTGTTTTATCAGATTCCATTGGAATGTACATAGGATTAAATGACCTTGTAACTGAAGGGACATTTCACTGGGTAGCCAACGGTAAGCAGGCAACATACTTTAACTGGGGACCTACTAAGCCAAACAACAGAGGGGGAAACGAAAACTGTGTAGCTATGCGAGTTGATCCGGTTATAGGCTTCAATTATTCTTGGACAGATGATCCTTGTACAGTTCCGACCACCTACATTTGTGAAATGGTGTAAGTATTATTGCAAAGGAATCAATATAAACGCAATACATGTTACACTGTGATATGCGACTTGATTCTTTTAACGGCTACAACTATACTTGGGACAGATAGATCTTGTACAGGTCCAACCTACATCTGTGAAATGGTTTAAGAACCATTCAAAAGAAATCGAATAAGCTGAACACTTATTTTCTGGATTTTTTACAACTGCTTAATTAAAAACAAATGATTAACTGTTTGTTTTCCTCTGTTTTTTAATGTTGGCTTTAACTACCGAGTAATTATCATATATTGTAGATTTTAAGATTCAAAATTTCCTCTCTGTCTATTAGTTTTGATCGGTCTGGGTATTTCGTTCCGACAAAAATATGGTAGCATACACAGTATTTTTAATGCGTAAAATCGTACGATTAGAAAGCGCCTATCAATAAGAATGCAAATATGTTTTGGTGATTAACAAACCCGTCCTTAAATTATCATTATGAAATGAACAATTGTCCATCTAAATAAATTTATCATATATACCAGGATTACAATTTGGTACGTTAGACGCTCTTTTCGTCTACAAAAGACATAATCCCAACCTGGATCATTCGTGGGATATTTGGAGTTTACTGTAACGACATAGTGGTTATTCTATTTTCTGGTTAGATAAATCTATTATTGAGACTTTTTATCAAATCCATGACACAAATCGAATATGAACTTTAATTTTTAGGTGACTTATAGACACATTGGGTCGGGTTTATATGTATATATTATCATAATGTCAATTGACACAAGTCACTTTAATAAATAATCTACTTACTTACTTGCTTAATGGTCAACCCAATGTTGTCGCATCCATAAACTTTTAAAAACAAGGCGACTTTAATCTTACGATTTATATGAGAATAAGCAGAAGTGGTATGATTGCAAATGAGGCAATTTTCCACTAGAGACGAAATTAATTAGCAACTATTTTTCACCAAAAGGCCTTCAACAATGAGCAAAACCCATTCAGTTAAGCAAGGTATAAAAGATACTACAATGACAAAAAAATTCAAACAAGTACACTAACGGCCTCATAAACAAAAATGAATACAATATAAAAACAACAAAAGACAACCACTGATTTACAAGCCTTTAACTTCATTCAAACGCCTCATTGTTCATGTGCCAGCTATTTATCACTAAAAAATCCCCCACATATGAAATACATTTATATACTTTTGATTTTTTCAAATTTTTATTTATTTATTTTAGGGCAGCAGATATTGGAAACCTTCTCGGATAGCCGTAATTGTCAGTAATTGTTTTACATGTTATATGTCAGTTTATTTATTATATATCTACACCAAAATCATTCTGTTTGTTTTTATTTGATATTTGTTTTTATGTAATTTGTTGGATGTTGACCTTATAGTGTAACATCAATTTTCTTCATATTGATAATACCAGAGAGAGAGAGAGAGAGAGAGAGAGAGAGAGAGAGAGAGAGAGAGAGAGAGAATCAACGTTTGCGGTTGCTTATCAGCGACTGTTGATTTTCAAGATTTTGAATAAAGAACACGAATAATCTCTAGTTTACTTGGGAATAAAAATTCAAAGGCAAGCTGATTGTTTAGGAATTTATTATGAGCTATTATCGTTTTATCTACTAGTTTCGCACTCTGTTATTTTGAAGCCCATAGACGACTTACGTGTAAATCTGTAGATCCAGATTATACTGTAACACTTACTTCCGTTTTATTTAATGTAGAAACATTAAATTAATTTTACAGATCGTGCAACAATAAACTTCAATAATATCTGTTAAATCCTTCTGTAGATCTCAATGATTTCCATAAAAACTGACCACTGAACGGCATTTATACTCATAACGACACACAAAAACACATAATATTTAAATGGTCTTCCAATTAACATAACAATCAATTTTGGTTCTAATATGTTGTTTGATGGAACGAATAGAGTTAAACAAGATACACAATTTACACCGGAACTCAAGATATAACTTCTAGTTCCAACTCTTACCCTTACCCATATCCAAACACTCTCTAGTTTCTGATATGAAAAGCATGTTTACTATGTACAGTTAAATGTATGGACAAGTGAACAGCGGGAAAATGAAATACAATTGTACTTTTTAAACACCATTCTAACATCACTGTCTGAATTATCAAGCTGATAACTGTCATTTATAACATATACTAAAATCAGAATAATCCATAGGTATGCTTTACAATAGTAAATAGTGGTTTATTATTCGTTGTTGTTCTGTGGTTTGCATGTTGTGTCGACTATTATATTATTTGTTTGTGCTTTTCTCTGTCCTGTAGTGTTTTAGCGATATTTTTTAACATTGTTATAAAGCTTGAGGTTTGGCATGCCATGAAACCAGGTTCAACTCACCATGTTTTCTTAAAATGTCCTGTACCAAGTCAGGAATATAGCAGTTGTTATCAAATTGTTCGCTTCTATGTGTGTTGGCGTTTGTTTTTGTTGCACTTCGGTGTTCCTGGTGTTCCTTTGTTTTCCTCTGATAATTGATGTTTTTCCCTCGGTTTTGGTTTGTAACCCAGATTTGTTTTCTCTCAATCGATTTGTGACTTTTGAACACCGGTATACTACTGTCGCCTTTATTTATATTAGTTTTGTCTATAGCATTTCGCAAAATACGTGTTATTATGTTACATTGGTACTGACAATTTTTCAGACGCGTGTTTTGCATACAAAAGACTCAGCAGTGACGCTCGAATTAAACACTTAAAAAGGACAAATAAAGAACGAAGTTGAAGAGCATTGAGGATATAGCTTATCTTTCACAAAAATCAAAAATACATAGCTTTTATCCTTCTTTAATGAATTAAAGTAGATAATAAGCGACTTTCAATTTACTCAAAACAATTTCCGGTGCAGACTGACAGCAAAATTTACATTGATTCTTAAAATATATGGTTTCTATATATTTTGATTGAAATATGGGAGCCAATTTGCTATTTCCGGTTGGAAATTACAACGTCTGGTTTGATATAATAAGTAACTTCATATTGATTCCAAAATTATATGGTTGCTAATTTCTTTTACATCAAAAATGCTAAAAAATAGCTTTTTCCTGTTAACAGAAAGTCAGTCTGGTAGCTGACCTTTCAAGGTCATATGTCTTCCAACCTAATGCAAAGGACCCAATGTCTTTATCATGTTTTAATATCAAGTTATAGCAAAGGTTCGAATCTAAAACGTCCAATTTACCTTAAACCTTGACCTCATTTTCATGATCACAAAGAAATTATCTCATATAAAAAATGTACACAAAATACCTAACTCGAAGGTAAATTCAAAAAGGGGGAAGTCCAAGAAACATGACAAAATCAAACGTCAGACTATCAACCAACAGAACGAATTGTGACAACTTTCATATTACTAACTTGGTACAGGCATTTTCCGAATTGGTGGGTCTAACGTTATTTCTTACACTTTATTTGCTTATACGTTTATAGCTAGGTAGCTAGGTAAACCCCCAACTTTTATGACAGTTGTCTCTAGTTCCATTATGTTAACAAAAATGTTTTGTTTTGTTGGATATGCAACCTAACAGACGCAATATGTTAATATGACAATAATCGGGACCCAACAGCCAAACGGTGTAAGCAATTATCACAGATATACAACACAACTAACTAACAAAAAAGTCATTGTAGCTGACAAATACGCTATGATAAAAAAACATTAAATGCGGTACAGTATTTATCCAAAGGTTTACAAAATGAAAAAAAAAAACATTGTAAAAACATACTGGGTCCAAATCGCACCTCTAGACCAAAACTACAAAAGAATCGTCCAAAGCCAAAAATCCGATAACTGGATGGACAAAACAGAACCAAAAAGGAACACATAAGCATAAAAAGGGAAAACTGTAAAACACATAAAAAGATAAACTCTTTAGAACCTGCTGTACAGTCAAGACCCTCTTGTATAATTTATGAAGTAGACACTTTCTGCGAGACATTTTTTGACAAAACCTGGGACTATTAATGTTTGCTCAGACACCGATGACGTTTTACAAAGTCTTTGTAGCAGCTGCAAGTTCTTGAATATCAAATGAGTTGAGAAATATATACTCCATACGAGTTTGAAGTTGGTAAATTGCTGCTAAGGCGAGGACAATTTATAATGTTAAAATTGAAATCGTCTCTATTGTCATAGATTTTGGTACTGAGAAGACCGCTGTAGTCAAATTTGAGGTAAATGAGGCAGATGAGATGTTTCTGTGGTTTTTTTTATATCTCTTTTGCAGAAGGATGTATGTATTAATGGGACCCATTCCGAAAAGTTTGGATTGTTTATGGAAAGAACATCAACAATATACCTATTTGTGAAATTAAATGATCTCGCTTTGATCTTGTTTTTTACAAGTGTTTAAAGGAACTCAGACTCGTATGAAAATAAGAAAAATCGACCAGTTGAGGTGGACAGACTTTAGGTCTTAACTATGTATTGTAAATGAAATATATTGTGAAACTTCTAGTTTTGAACATTCCAAGGGAGAAAACTCCTGTTAAATGTAACTTTATCCCTCTGTACAAAAAACCTATTAAGGAATGTCTCAACTCATAGAAAACCTTTTGTTTGTCGATATAAATAACGGGATTAGCAAGAACAAGCAAAAGTAAAATATTCTAACAAGACTTTGACCTTTGATCTCATTTTCAATTTGTTGGACCGAAGACCTCAAATAAAAAAACACTAGATCTCTATCACTTATGGTTAACTAGTTACAAGTACATATTACTTATATCAAAAACATAAAAATGCTAAAGGTAAATAACCCTCAGATGGAGTCTTCGAATTGCTTCGGTACAAATTATTTTCAAGCAACAAATTTGGGAAAATTATTTTTATTATCTTGTGCGTTTTGGGGAGACAATTCCTTTAAGGAAAAGTGTTTTATAAAGCGTCAGTATCAAAAGTGTATTAGCACTTCGATATTATATACCAAATATCTACACGTAAGCAACATCTTGCGAAAGAACAAAAAAGTGCTGCCGAAAAAAACACAATTGCTAGATGCTTTGAAAAATCACGACTTTATTTTTTAGGTATATTTGTCTGTTGGAATCTGTGTCATCCATGTTCTTCAATTACTGCCATCCAGCAAAGAAATCTATTTTAAACATTTGAAGTTGATTAGAACACGACTACTTGCTACCATTTACGGGGTGGACAAAAGAATGGTCGAACGGTTGGACAGACCACAAAATATGTCCCATACTATTGTTGTCAGGGCTTAAAACCTTAAACTAACCTAAGAAATGGGAGACATGACGAATACACATCGACCAGAGACCAATTTGAAAACCAGTGGCAAATATGACATACACTGTATAACAAATGCAGAAAAAGTACATGTATGATACCAAAGGGACAATCAAAGAATGAAAACACAGTGGGAAAAAACACACACACACACACACACAAAAAGACAACAATAGTCCACAATAATGTGCACTTCACAAACATCTGCAGTTTCAGCAACCCGAGTAGAATAAAATACCGCGGTGAACTAAAGTGCTACGGTAGGGTTAGCCGATCCTGTGCTACAAGTAGCACATGTCACGTTATCGAATTTAACATCTGTTAAGTAAGAGTACTTACCATTGAGGCTCGTACCATAGTTGGTTAGTTAATTTATTGCGTAAAACTCGAAGAAATTACATATTCTCAAACCAGCGGTATTGTTACAATGTACTTTCCTGAAACATGTCGAAATGAAAAGCGAACAGTGTTTTTTTTCGGGACAAAACATCGGAAGAAACAACAATGACGAAAAAAAATATTTCAACCAACAAATAATGAAATAACACAAACCTCACTTAAATTCATGTGCTCCAGATGGATACCAGTCGTGCTGTTTTTGACAAGTAAAAGTCCAGTGACAAATTTATTGAGGATGCCATCAACGTGGAAAGGAGGCAGCGTACAACAAATGAAATTATGCATGGTAATTTGTGAAAAAGAAACGTAAGACCTAATCATATATATAACGTGTCGAGAATAAACTTTATAAGAAAATTTCACTTATAAACTTTAAAAAAGTGGAACCTTAACAATTAGAAAGTTGAAGAAAATTTTTTTTAAAAATATTCTGCTCAAATCAGTTTTAGAATTGACTTTCTGCAATGTTTCGATCTCTGATATTTTTTGTTTAATTTGACAAAGTAGTTCATGGAACAAAATGAAAAAAAATGACGCTTTCTTATCTTTTTTTGTGTTCGAGAAAAACGTTGTCAGGCCATCACATATACGTTTATGAAGCCTAAATATGAAGTAATACTGATTATACATATACAAGAAAAATCGTCTGGAAAATTGTGTATTTTCACATACATGGTTTTCAAATAATTGGGTTTGATCGTTCTTTGTAAAGCAAATCAAGAAAATCAGAAGAACTCACAAAATATATATAGTATTATTTTCTTTATAGGAAAATGAGGTGTATCACAAAAGTTATTGTTTGGTGGTGTCCTCACTTATAAAAGATGTGAACCTCAAGTTCAGTGTTGAAGACCTGCAATCAATTGTTATTACAGTGTATAAACAGCATCAATAATGACACTTAAGTGATTCAAAGGATATCATAGGATTTTATTTACATGTACATTCACCCATTGTACGCTCTTTCGAAGATAAACATATAAGCATTTTTTTCGTTTTTGCCATAGCAATTTCAGTTTACTTTCAATTTATAAGTTTGATTGTCCCGCTGGTACCTATCGCCTCCCTCTTATACTTTACTACGAATAAACAGTTATGTAGGATGTATATCAGGGAAACAGGAACGATAATATCCAACTTTTTGATAATGCTAAAACAATGGTTACAGTCTTGTTAGTGGTAATACAGTTCTAGATTATTCCGTATTCATGTCGGGCTCTTCCTGATAAGTTGAAAAAAATCCAGACAATATCATTGCCGAAAAGAAAAACGGCGAAAAGACGAACAAAATTTCCAGAAAAACAAACATAAATATGATAAACTAAAGCAACAGAAATCTCTGTAAAAACTTTTAAAATATATTGTACTAAAACTAGGTAGAGTAAGGGAGTAAATCCAGTGGACAATCGACAATCATGTATCAAGTAAAACAGACTGCACAATAATAAAAAAGAATTAAAAAAAAAAAAACGACAAACAATAAACCAACAAAATACTGAACCACACGAACCACAACAAAAACTGGTGGTGAACAGAGGTGCTCCGGAAGTGTAGAATCAAAAACAACCTGCCCAAAGATTATATTGATTGCAGTGTTTAATTCCCTTTTTACATTCCAAAACAATCTACATATCAGTTTGTTTCGGAAACGAGCATTGTGCACATCAAAGTATTAATTAGTGTTATGGGTTTACATTCTAACACATGTTCTATATGACAACATTTCTGTACATGAACTGATAAATGTTCTAATTTATGTCCTAACAAATGTTCTATATAGCAACATTTCTCTTCATGTACTGATAAACGTTCTAATTTATATTCTAACAAATGTTCTATATAACAACATTTTCTCCACTTTTACTGATAACTGTTCTGATTTACGTTCCTAGTGTTCATATGGGATGTTTACTTTGGTTTTGGTGCGAATTTGACACCCACATTCTAACCTGTCTGCAGTTGCCATTCACATTCTAAAACGATCTGACATTGAAATCACGATATTTGATACCAAGTCTTATCAAAATTGAGATAATTAACGAAAACTAGTATAAATATCGCCTTATTAAATGCAACAAGCAGTATTAAACTGAAACATTATCTTATAAAATGTCTCCTGTTTTGATAAAACTTCTTGTTTTGGCAGTTGTAGGAACAGCTGGTAAGCGTAATTATATATTTCATTTAATGAACTGCCTTTTCAAGCTTTTAAAGATATACGTATATCACGTATATCTTATAACAAAATACTGATGATTACAGCTAAATAATAGTTCATTTCCTGTTTTTTCCTCGATGGAAGACACTAAAGTAGAACCTATGACAAACATGATGATTTAAAAATGTTTACTTCTCATTTCTCAACAGTAATATATGCTCTGTTCCAACTTATGACTTTTACACATCTAAGCTAATACATTACACTCGTGCACGCTCCAAAGATACGAACTTCATTGACAGAAGTGTGCTCCTTACACAAAAAACTAAACCCTCAGACTGATGAGGAAGAACGATTGAAATCCATATCAAATAAGTTTTATAGTCACCATTTTGAATCGGTCGACTGATATGCTTTATCTGTGTCTCAACTCATTTGCCACATGTATGTGTTTCAACTCATTAGCAAAATGTCTTTTTCTCAATTCATTAGCGACATGTTTTTAAAGTCTTAGATCTTCAGCTACCGGAATAGCTGTTTAATCTGTAGTTGTACCGATGGTGTCCTATTCCCGTTGATGACATTTTGAGTGACTGTTGCTTCGCATGGCGGAAGAAGCATGCGTATATTTGTAGTAGGAGACGCCTACCCTGTCGACGCCTAATACCTCAATCATTATCGTGATGATGCAATTCAATTAGTTTGTATTGGTTACCTTTGTTTCTTCTCGATAAAAGAGATTTGAACTACTGTCGCCTTAGCTTGTCTTCATTATACAGATTATTTTTGTAATTTACACATTTACACTTCTTTGTTCAATGATGTGACACATACTAATTCAATATTATTACTATTTCAGTATTTTGCACATGTCCAAATGGATGGAATCATTATGAAGACAAATGTTTCTTTCTAAGCCGGGACAATGAGACGTTTGGAAATTCTCTGGTGAGTTGAGATAATGATCAAAAGGTCTGAAATATACTAACATATAAACTACGTTTAAATCGTTCTTTTGTTTGAAATAACTTTCTCATCAGATTAAACAGTTTGATGGTAACCGCCAAGTAGCTGACGGGTCGATTAAATACATGTCAAGCTATAATTTGTTATCAATTACTAGACTTAGTTCTCCGGAAGGACAAGGTGACCTGTGATGTCGTAATTTAGCCGTTTTGTTTTGATTTTATAAAACGGTTCTATTATATGTATTTGTCTTCCCAATTCGTTGTTGTTGTACGCACTTGATGAAGTTGTTTTTCAATTGGTGAGACCCAAAATTACAAGACAGGTAAATAAAGGTCGTATGAAGGTCCCTTAGATTTTTAAAATCATAACATCCATCATATAAAAAAAACCCTGATGCTATAACGTTTAGCACAAAATGTGTGTCTGGAATAACTCTAACAAGTATATTTAACTGCTAAGAAAAACAATATAAATAAGGTTAAGCATTGACTACATTGTTTATTGGGGTAATTATAAACAGATAATCAACCTTTAACTTTGTGATATGCCTAGGAGGGATATGGAAAGAAACATGAACATGTCAATTCCATCATGGGAATCTATTCAAATAGTACTATGTTTACAAACTATATTTATTTAATATTTACAATAATGTGGATTCATTATTATTCGTTGGATAGCAATTTTCGTGGATTTCGTGGTTATATGTTAACCACGAAATTAAAAATTCAACGAATGGCAAATTTACTATAGGCTTGTATGCAGATATTGTCAAAAACCACGAAATCAAATATCCACGAACATGCAAGTTTTCCTTAATACACGAAAATTGGTACCCACGAAAATAAATGAATCCACAGTAACATTTATTTTTTTGCAGATGCTCTGTGAAGTAATTGGGCGCCAGTATGGAAGATCTGCGTCTTTGGCTACCGTTGATGATGCCAAAACACAACAGTTTCTTACAGATTTAATGATCAAAATAAGTAAGAATAAATTGGCAACATGTATTATAACTATAATGATCCAAAACTTTTCAGTCCCTCTTTCTTGCTAAAGATTTTTATGATTTAAGGGAATCATTACTATTGTTTTTAGGCAGCAAAGCTTGGTTGTCGTAAGATCTAAAGCTTCGGCTTGTTAGGCTCTACATGGTAATTGGGATTTTGAAATGAGCATTTCTGTGTATTTTACACAATGTTTTATGGGCATAATTTTTCTGTACATTTTTTGCTTTTCCATGTATCAGATTTTTATTCGGAAAATATAAAGTCAAAGTCGAAACAAAACACACACAAAACCAACCAATGGGAGAAATAAACAGATATAAATCAACAGCGAACACACTCACATATCTATATCTCCCACAATAAGGTCGACATGGGATGCTGAAATCTTTCTCATTTACACTTATACCATTAGTTGGAAATCAAAGGAAATCTTATACAGAAATAAAACTTCATACTGTTTTCATGCTATGCTGTTCACCCGTTTGTCAGAATCAAGCACTATTTAGCATAACTTAGATAACAACGGAAGTTTGTGAATAGATATTTCGTTATATGAACTATCCATGTTTGTTAATATAAAAAATGTTAATCTATCTCAAAGTCATTTTCCTTTGTTTAATCAGATTCCATTGGAATGTACATAGGATTAAATGACCTTGTAACTGAAGGGACATTTCATTGGATAGCCAATGGTAAGCAGGCAACATACTTTAACTGGGGACCTACACAACCAAACAACAGAGGAGGAAACGAAAATTGTGTAGCTATGCGAGTTGATCCAGTTATAGGCTTCAATTATTCTTGGACAGATGGTCCTTGCACAGTACCAACCACCTACATTTGTGAAATGGTGTAAGTATTATTCCAAAGAAATCGAATGAATTTTAAACTGTGATTTTCAGCACTGCAAAAATGTATCATTAAAACTTTTATTTTCAAAGTATTGTTATGTAATGTACAAGCGCCATCTAAATCAGTTGATCATTTATACCAGGCTTAAAAAGTGTGTACGCCTGGCGCGTTTCGTCTACAAAAGAATCATCAGTGATGCATGATCACAAAAGTTAAAATGGCCAAATAAAGTACAAGTTGAAGAGCTTGAAGCACCATCAGCCATTGATAATAATTGCTTTGAAGAAAAGTTGTTCTTCTTTTACTGATTGACCTAAATAACAAAACAGACAAACTAGATCGTTAGTTGGATATTTGGAGTATACTGTTATTACACAGTGGTCAACCCAATATATCATGTCGCCTTTCTTAAACTTTTGAAAAGATGACCTCAACCTTAAAATTAATATAAAGATAAGCAGAAAAGGAATCATTGCCAATGAGACAAATATCCACAAGAGACGATATTAATAAGCAACTAAAGGTCACCGCTTTCAACAATGAGCAAAACTTATACAGCTTAGCAAGGTATAAAAGCCGCCAAAATGACATGTAAAACAATTCAAACGAGAACCATTATGGCCTCATTAACGAAAAATTAATATAATATAAAAACAACGAAGGGCAATCACATGAATTACAAGCATATGACTAGGGTTAAGCGCCTCGTTGTTCATTTGTCAGTAGTAACTTCTATTTAAAAAAATCCCCAAATTTAAAAGATCATTAATATTTATTTTCAAATATCTTTTTATTTATTTTAGGGCAGCAGATATTGGAAACCTTCTCGGATAGGCGTAATTGTCAGAAATTGTTTTACATTTTACATGTCAGTTTATTTATTATAAATATATATATATACCTAAATTCTTCTGTTGATTTTATTTGATATTTTGTTATATGTAAATTGTTTGATATTGGGAGAGACCATAGAGTCAAATGGATTCTCTTCATATTGATAATACCAGAGAGAGAGAGAGAGAGAGAGAGAGAGAGAGAGAGAGAGAGAGATTAATCTTCAGTTATCTTTTATCAATTAACCTCGTAGTCTATTACCTCAAAGCCGTAGCCGACTAACGTGAAATGTGTAGATCCAGAAAATACTGTAACCCTCACTTCCATTTTTATTGAAAGTAGACAAAATAATATAAATTTACAGATGATGCAACAATAAACTTCTGTAATTTCTGGGAAATCCATCAGAATTTCTATATCATTTAAAAAACAATGGACCACTGAAAGGAATTGATACTCATTACGACACACAAAAACACAGAATATTCAAATGGTCTTCCAATAAACATTACAATAAAATTTAGCTCCAGTATGTTGTTTGATGGAATGGATGGAGATTAACAGACCACACAATATACACCGAAACACCAGATAAAACTTCTAGTTCTAACACTTTTCCTAATCTATACCCAAACACTATCTAATTTCTGATATGAAAAGCATGTAATCAGAATGATCCATAGGTTTGATTTACAATAGCAAGTAATGGTACATATAAGTTTTATTTAAAACATTTCGAAAAAGGAGCATTATTGTGGAACATTAACACTGACGGTTTTTTGCGCGCTTCCTATACAAAAGCCTCACCACTGACGGTCGAATCCAAAGAATTAAAAAAAAGAGAAATGAAATACGAAGTTGAAGAGCATTGAGAAGATAACTTATCTTTCATAGAATTCAAAAATACCTAACTTATTCTACATAAATGAATTAAGGTCGAAAATAAGCGACCTCTAGTTTGCTGAATACAGTTTCCGGTGTAAATTGATAGCTAAGTATACACTGATTTCTATAATATATGGTTTCTATATTTTGTCACAAAGTAAGGGAGCTTATTTACAATTTCCGGTTGGAAGTTACAACGACCGATTTGATATAATAGGTTACTGCATATAGATTCCAAATATAATTGGTTGCTAGATGTTTTTACATAAAATTAATGCAAAAAATAGCTATATCATGTTTACAGAAGGTCAGTATTGTAGATTACCTTTCCAGATCATATGTCTTCCAATCTAATTCAAAGGAACCAATTGCTTTATTATGTTTAAATATCAAATTAAAGCAAAGGTCCAAATCTACAACGTCAAATTCATCTTCTATCTTGACCTTAATTCTATGTTCACAAAGCAAGGATCTCATATTCAAAATGTTTAAATAATAAATACCAAACTTAAAGTTAAATTCAAAACCGGAGTAGGTTCATGAAACATGACCAAAATCAAACGTCATATAACGACTATATCAACCAACACATCGAACGGCGAACAACTGTAGGATTACTAACTTGGTACAGTCAATGTCCGAAAAAATGGTGGGTTAACCTGGTTTTATTGATAGGTAAACCTCCTACTTGTATGACAGTTGTTTCTAGTCCCTTTATATTTCCAAAATGGGGAGCAACCGTAACAGACTAAATATGTTAATATGACAATAGTTGGGATTTTGTGTAAACAATCATCACATAAGGTTGATTGGTTTGAACTTTTGATTTTGCCAATAAATAAAGGATTTTCCGTTTTAAATGTTCCTTGGAGTTCGGAATTTTTGCTATTTTACTTATACAACACAATTAACTAAAATGTTCAAACAAACAAACATATAAAGCTTATGAATAAGTCAGCTATTTTTTTTACTGTAGTTAATAGTAAATCTGACAAAGACGCCAATAATAAAAGTAATTGTAGTTGATAGTACATGCAGGATATAAAAACATAATGCCGTACAGTATACATTTCCTGATAAAGTACGAATTATGTAAAATATAAATACAAGGATAAACAAAATGAAAACAACATTGTATATACCTTATGGGTCCGAATTGCACCTCTGCACCAACTTGCACCAGGAACGCAAAAAGCCAAAAACCCGATTGCTGAATAGACGTAAAAGGACCAAAAAGGAACATTATAGCATAAAAAAAAAATTATGGGAAAAATGTAATGAAATAAAAAGATAAACATTTGTAGCACCTACAATCCAAAGACCATCTTGTATTATTTGTGAAGGAGACACTGAATATTTATGTATAAGGTCTTGATACTTTCCGATGACCTGTTCAGGAAAATTATGAAACGTGGAGTTTTGTCAATACAAATATCCAAGATCGATCGAAACAATAAATACGTTCTGAAACAAAATATAGCAACAAACAATATATATGTATAAAACAGAAGAAACAAAAATCACCGCTTAACCTAACACAAATTTTAGGGTAAACTAAAGTACTGGAGAACTGAGAGTTCTGCCACACTTTCACTTTTGATCATTTTTTCTACAAAATGGAAAATTAAAGTATGTCATCAATCTATTTATAAAATAAGTAAGGAACCGGTTCCAACCAGTTTTCATAAAACACCCTAAACCCTAGTGAGAGTTCTGTCCCACTATGCAG
Organism: Mytilus californianus; assembly: GCF_021869535.1. Taxonomy (NCBI): domain Eukaryota; kingdom Metazoa; phylum Mollusca; class Bivalvia; order Mytilida; family Mytilidae; genus Mytilus; species Mytilus californianus. The sequence continues at coordinate 3,590,029 of NW_026262723.1, forward strand.
AAATGTGTTTTTTTTCAAAAAGGAGTGAGAGGGGTTGAAATTGAAAAAAAAGAAGAATAAAAGACATAGGTATAGTAAGTAAAATGAATACGAATGTTGTTGAAACGGTATAACAGTTAAGAAGTATGGCTAAAAATGCTGGTCTTCTAGCTACTCTAGAATGAAGAAAGATGAGCTGGTAGAGTTGATTGAAACAAAGACGGAACATACATTTAAGGGTATTCCTAAACCAGCGTCATGATCGTTGAAAAGGTTGAAAGGTGTGGGTAGATTACCTATAAATCAACTGTTGACAAATGTAAGTGAGAAAATCAAGAAAGATCAAGAGTCCATGATTCGGGTACATGAACCCATTAGACCCATAAAAGGTGTATTGACTACCTGGAAAATGACATCGGATGTAGAAATGGACATCCAGACCTTTCTTGAAGTAACACAAGGGAAAAGGATGGACATAAACTAATGTGGTGTTACACTGTATTTTCTTGAAAATCAACCCCACAGGTAAAGAGGACGATGAGAATGAGAGACACTTCAATTCGGGAAATCGAACTATAACCGAAGCCACCGACCTCATTGAAACTTTGAAAGAGATGGACCTAAAGATCGGAAAAAAGATTGCCGAGTGGACCTCTGAGAAGAATGGGTGGACATTGTGAAGGAAATCGTGAAATTACAACTTAACATCAACAAACACACACAGTTATCTGGTTTGCAGTATGTAGATTTACCAAAATGGATCAAAGACAAGACAGCCGTGATTAATGTTCAAAACAAAGATGATAAGTGTTTTAAATGGGCAATACTTGCTGCCGTGCATCGTGAGGAAGTAGACCAAAAGAAAACACAAAGGGGGACTCAGTACTGTAGATGGAACAATGAACTACACCTAAAAGGATTAGAATTCCCCGTAAGCCTTAAGGATATTAGCAAGTTTGAGAAAATCAACCCTTCCTTGGCAGTCAATGTGTATGGAATCAATGATGACAATGAGAAACACACACTACGATATTCAGATTTTGCTGAAAAGCGGGATAGAGACAATCAATTGTTGCTGATAGAAGGTGAAGGTAAAAGACATAAGTGTTGCATGAAAACATGTCTAGCATGTCTAGACTACTGTCGAATCAGATCTCGGATCATAACGGTAGACTTAAATTTTGCTACAAGTGTCAATGCCACTTCCACAGCAAAGAGGTATTGAAGGAACATAAAGAGTATTGCGTAAACCACAAGGCAGTTAAGATCAAGATGCCGGTAAAGGAGCCTACCAAAGCTTTGTGAACCACGCCAGTTCGACGAAAGTTCCTTTCTCGGTTTATGTAGACTTTGAGTGCTTTATCGAAAAAGTAGAATCCAAACCAGTGGAAACCGTTGCAGACAAACCACACACCAGAATATATCAAAACCATATACCATCGGGATTTTGGTATTACATTAAATGCTTTGATGAAAGTGTCTTTACTAAGGCGCCGGTACTTTATTCTGTGCAAAAAGAAGGAGAAGATGTGGCGCAGATTTTTGTTGAAAGACTTGAGAAAGATATCATAGTCATTTACTCCGAGAATGACTTCAAAAAACCAATGGTGATGACTACGGAAGATAAGAGTGATTTTAAGGCTGCCACACAGTGCTGGCTCTGTGACAACGCTTTAGGAAAGGACAAAGTCAGAGATCACTGTCACTTCACCGGTAAGTATAGAGACGCAGCGCACAACGAGTGTAACTTGAAGAACAAAGTACCAAAGTTTATATCCGTGTGTTTTCATAATCTAGCTGGGTATGACATTCATCTTTTCATTAAGAATTAATGTGTAACAGAGGGACCAATTTCATGTATTCCCAACACCGATGAAAACTACATTTCATTCACCAAAAGAATTCAAGTAAGTGAATACAAAGCAAAGGATGGTAACATGAAACCACTGTACCAATATTTGAGATTGTAGACAACTTTAAATCTATGAGTACGAGTTTAGAAAAAATAGTAAAAGCAACCCCTCGTGAGGATTTTGAAAATATGGAAAAGTGTTTGGTGACCTACCGCTAGATCCTGAATTGTACAAGGTTAACCCATCTACCTCAAAAAACAATCGAGTCATTCAACTACATGAAGCTATTGATAAACGTAAAATGGAATACATTGTGTCCCATCTAGATGGTTTTGATTTGGGAAGTCGACGCATTAACGGGGTTAAGTTGGAAAAGAATGCACAATTAACATTAATGGAGGATTACTTGTCAAGGGTTAACAAGCGAGGAGAATGTGTAATGAAATATTATCAGAGAAATTGTTTTGGTAGATACTAGACTAGTTAAAAACTAGATATTCAAAACATGAGTTGGAAAATCAGACACACCTTGTGTTCAGACATCATGTATGACATTGACATGAAAAATGCTGATCCAACTTTACTGTCGTGGTTTTGTTATGAAAATGGAATCGAATGTAAAAGATTAGATGCTTATATTGAACATCGACAAGAATACTTAGCTATTTTAATGAAACACAAAGGTAAAATACGTGATAAATGTAAACAAGACTCTTTAGCTATCATTAATGGTAGACGAGTAGCACAAAACAAGGATGATCCTGAATGGTACATATCTTACTGTAATGAGATTAAACACATTACTGAATCCATTATTGCTTTACGACCAGACTTACATAAATTAGCTAAACAATCTAAAGAAAAGAAAGGTAAGAAAGAATAAAACATTGGAGGAACAACCGTCTATTACATTATGTGTTCATTAGAAAACAGAGTATTAATGATTGCTTTTGACTACTTAACAAAACAAAATTGAAGTAGGTGCTCTTGTGTTTGATGGACTCCTGGTTTACCAAAAGGATTTACCAGAAAAAATGCTGCCAGAGTTACTTGAGAATTGTTCTGCAGAAGTATTACATTTACTTACAAAGTTAAGGATGAAAGGTATGACATTTTCGGACTAAGATATGAAGACAACAATGGTATTTACATCGGGAATGCACCCGTTACCTTTGAAGGAGATGACATTCTTGTAGATGGAGTACCATACAAAGGAACACTAGGATTGTGGGAATTCATGGTGAAGAAACGTCCTGAAAAATATTAACAGGACAACTTAGATGCCTTTGATGCTATCTTAAAAGATACAAATGCAATGTTTAAAAATTATGATCCAGCGTCCAGACCTAAATCAAAACTCAAATGGAAAGCCATCGTGCCAGACACGTACAAGAAAGATAAATTTGGTAGTGGACTGGTAGAGTTATGTATTGCTTCTAATCATGCTGGGAACAGTGGTGTACGCAATGAAATCGTAGCCATCCCCGATGCTATGAAAATGGGTCGTTTCATTAACAGTAAGAAGTATAAAGAGAGTCATCGTAAACTCCTATAAATAAATGTTAATCATTACAAATGGATACAAACGAAGATATGCAGTTGGTGGTAGGGGTCTGTTTGACACGATCGCTAATTTATCTGGACGCGTGTCTACCGTGTCTACCGAATAAATCTCTAGGAAGTAAAGCCATGACTGCTGCCACTAATGCAGCATTAAAAGGTGTGGAAAAAGGAGCTACCAAAGCTGTGGATCATGTGATTCGTGGGAAACCAAAAACAAAGACTCTTAATCATCGTTTGAATAACATCATCCCATCCTCTAAAAGCAAAAAGACTCCTCAAGCCCGTTTAAACAACACCATGTCAGGCAGTGGTATTGCAACCATTCACAACTCGTCAAACGTTATAAATAAATGAGTGATATACTTAGTATCACAGGAAATTTGTCTTTTGATGAAAGTTTTCAGGAATATCTAGTCCATGAATACGAACCTCAAACTGGAGCGTCCTTAAACACTTCAGGTTCTGAAATAAGAATCAACATTCAAACACAAGATTTGTTTGTTCATCCGTCTGAGAGTTATCTTTTGGTGGAAGGACGCCTTCTGAAAAACGACGACACAGCGTATGCCGATGCAGATCTGGTCTCCTTTGTCAACAATGGTAACATGTAACTCTTCAAAAGCATCGGTATCAAACTATCTGGTCAGCAGATTGATTACCTTCATGATCCAGGTATAGCGACTTCTATCTTTGGATTGTTGACGTATCCCGACGACTTTAGTAAACTGCGAGGTCTAAACCAATCGTGGTATAAAGATACTACATCTGACGCCGAGGCTGATAACACCGGTTTTGTACTAGACATGGGTAAATCATCGCAAAATCTACAACCAAAGGAATGTTTTCATTCGCCAATCCTTTTAAACACATCATTGGTTTCGCAAGGGATTAAGCTAAGATTATGTATGGATTCAAACACGAACTCACTCGTGCGAGACTCTGATGCAAACTCTGATGTTAAGAGCAGCAGGGGTAGATCTAGCAAAAATAGTATTACGTAAACTATCCTGGTTAGTTCCTCATGTGGTCCCCTCAGATGACAACAAGATGAAACTATACAAAACAATCCAAAGCAAAACTAAACTCAACTGTGGTTTCCGCATGAGGCAGTGCAATTCTATATCTGTTCCCAAAAGTAGAGAATTCACTTGGCGACTCTCTGCCAAGAGTGGACGGGAGAAGCCAAGATACATCATCGTTGCCTTCCAAACCGATCAAGGTAACAATCAAGAAGAAATCGCAGCCGTGTTTGATCACTGTCGATTACAAAATATCTATGTCACCCTGAATGCTCAACGTTATCCAGCCGTAGACTTTAACACCCTCTCCACCCAGTGTCAAGTATCTAGGGTGTTCAAGGAAATCGCAGATTTTCATAAAAAGTTTTTCAACATGGATCATCTCGTTAGCAATAGTAACATCAACCCTTCTGACCTGATAGACCTATACCCTTTGTTCGTCATCGATGTGAGTCACAAGTCTGAAAAGTTGCGAGAGTCTGTGGTTTACATTCAAATCAGGGCAGCATTCGGACACAATGTTCCAGTCAACACCGAAGTCCTTGCAGTGGTGATCTCAGATAGACTCCTACAGTTTGAGTCTGACAGACAAAAGATGAACGTTGTGTCCTAAAGATAAAATGGATCATCACTTGTTACAACGCATCGTTGAAAAACAGCATCTGGGGAGGGTTTCTCTTTCATTGTGTCTGCTAATAACAACAAAATCGATACCAGGTTCAATCCACCCATTCACTTAAAAAATGGAAAGAGTTATTAAATGCTCTGATCAACCTGGAAACTTAATCCTTTTTCCCAAAAATTCATACAGGGAACAATACCTTTCGTTATTCTAATGATAATGGTGTCACCTAGTTTACCGTTGCGGTAAACATGGATCTAACTCTATCGAAAACATCAAAAACGTGTTACAAAGAAATCTACAACTCAACAAACACCTCACCAAAATTCAGATCGGTGCTAATCACAGTACACTGAGGGCAACACTTACTTTAGCTAGAAACTATCAAGTCGATTTTAATGTTGTCAATAGCATCAATACAGTGCTAGGCTTTAACAAAGAAATCTACACGTACAATCAAGCTACAAACGGTTACACAGAGGGTGAGACCATTGTCAACATCATCAGTATCAACAGCATTCTCGTCAATAGTGATATCATCAGTGGTAGCTATGTCAATGCATCACAACAACCCACCATCTACAGTTTCTTTCCAAATGTATCCTCCGTATGAAAATCCTTTAAACTCCTAAAAACTTAGTCTATTCACCAGTCACACTGAACACAATCAATCGCATGAGTACTACTCTGACGGATAAAGCCGGAAATCCCACCGATCTGAGAGGTGAACATTTAAGCATACGTTTTCATCTTCGTGAGATATAAACCACCTTAAAGCTAAAAAAGATAATGACTTAATATGGAATACAACAAGAGATGTTATTGGTGTGTGTATAAATTAAACTCTGACGTTGACTCAGTGTTCTGTCCCGTAAACAAACATTACCAAATCCACGCATTGTAAGTATTGGAGTAACATTACAGTAATTTATTACATGGTAGATCATCAAAAGTACGTAGTGCTTCCCCAACCGTTTTGTTCGTTTGAATGTTGTTTAGCCTTCATTGAAGACAATAAGCAATAAGCATGACTACACGTTTGTTAAAAGTAGAGCGTTGGTGTTAGACATGTTCAAACAACTCAGTAATGAACCCTTACCTTGTCGATCTAGACATCGCTCGGTGTTAAGTGTAAAACAGCTCAAACAAAACATGCAAAAAGAAGGTGTTTTTTTGGGAATGTTAGCCGGATTAGCCATGCAAACTCTTCCCATGTTCGCTAAAACAGTACTCCCCGCTTAAGGTGTAGGTGCTTTGAGTGGTTTAGGTAGTGCTGCCATGAACAAAGCCATTGGGTCTGGTCTCTACCTCAAACGAGCAGGTAATGTGTGTTCTGCTGCAACAGGAATCGGAACCATTGCTTGCATTTTTTAAGTTCAATAGCGGTCATTAATTCGTTAGGAATGAGGGGCTTAAAGATATTATACCAACGTATTCATAAAAAATGTAAAAAAAACATAAAGATACCGTACAATTCATTAGAACCTCTAAATCTAAGATCGAAGATGCAGTGAGTAAAGCTTTGGATGATGATGACATTAGAGACCTAGAGTTAACATGTATTGTTACATGCTTAGACTCCTACTACACTGAAAAACAACACTTACGACTCCCTAAGAAAAACACGTAACACACACCAATATTTGTTTAATCTAGTGTTTGCTGGATTACAAATGAATTGGTCTTACACACACTTGTATTTTAAAGTTGTAACACCAACTACACCTGCACTTGCACTTCATCTTTGTTATTACTATCATTATCACTAGTCTCCTCCTCATCACTACTTAGCCCATCAGACAACAAGCAACAACCATGTCAAATACCATTTCAATGCTTTCAACCATGTGAGATTCTTTCTCAAATTCATCAATTTATTTAGCAACAACCATGTCCATTACTATTTAAATGCTTTCAACCATGTGAGATCCTTTCTCAAACTCTAATCTATTCGTAACGACATGGTATAATCTAATGAGTTGTTTTAAGTATTTTTAACGGATAGTGTAGACTACACATCATTTAAAATACTTAAATCTAACGCTTATAAATCACGTGTTAACACTTTAAATAAATACGATGTAAAATAGTAATTGTAAAATAACCACTAAATAATTTGGTAAATAGGGTCTTCGTAAAATTCTTTTAAGAGTTCGGAATCGAAATGGTGAAAAAATGTTGAATCATATTTAAACGTATCAAAGAAAAAATCGTCACTTTCTAGCAACCACTCAAAAGCGTTTAGAATCTTCATAGAAGCCATACTTAACCTTTACCAACACATGTCTGTATGATGTTGTTTTTTTTCAATTTTTACCACTATTTTTTTAAGTTCGTATTTACTAGATTAAAAAATGAATGGGTATTCATTCCTACTTACATTCTAACCAAGTCTGAAAAATACTTTTGTTTAGTCTTTTTACTGATCTCTATACGTCTTACAAAGACACCTTCCAAGGGTTTCTTTTCTCTGTTTAACCCACTGGAAGCCCACACCCTTGTCATGTCCCCTTCTTTAGTTTTCAAGGTAAGTATACTACTCTTACCAAATTTACCAATTATTCTAGTCACTTCTTTAATTTGATACACCGCCGAAATGGGAAGGTCTCTCCATTTTATGGTTTGTTCATCTTGTTCTTCTACCTTTGTCTCGAAAGCATTCAGATCAATGAAAGTAGCCATCATATTCTTAATACTTAACATACACATTGTGTATTTTTTTTATCAATTTGACGTGGTTAAAAAATGATTAAACATGAATTATCGCGAAATATCAATTGTCGAACGATTTTTTAAAAATGAAATACCATTCTAACCATGTGGTATAATTGCACATCTTCGATGTCCTCTTCTTCGTAATCACAAAACAACACGTTGGCTATCTCATTCATGACCGGAGCAGTAAACTAGCTTTGATATAAATCTCATTCAGTTGGTGAACTGCCATGTTCAGCTTCCAATCGTACATTCAATATCAAACCTAACGTCTTCTTCAAGATTAGACTTAATGACTTCGAAGGTATCAATGATTCGGTTACTTAACGGACCTAAAGTGTGTCTTTTGTCATGCTGTATGACGTCTACCATATTACTTAATACTGATCCCAAATTAACCATCGTTGCACTCACTACAGCGTATACTATGTAAGACATTATTACTTACTATACCCATGTCTTTTACTCCTTTTTTCAATTTCAACACCTCTCACTCCTATTTGAAAAAAAAACCACATTTCTGCATAGTGGGGTAGAACTCTCAATTAAGGGTGTTTCATGAAAACTGATTGGAACCGGTTCTTTACTAATTTTATAGATAGATGGATGACCTACTTTCATTCTTTAAATAGAAGGATGACCTACTTTCATTCTGTAAATAGATGGATGACCTACTTTCATTTTCAATTTTGTAGAAAAAAGGATCGAAAGTGAAAGTGTGGCAGAATTCTCATTTCTCTACTACTAACTCAGGTGCCCCGGAAAGTAAGCAGTTTTTGAATCAACTTCATGTTGCTCAGGAAAAGTACAAGGACATTGCTAAATAGATATAAGAAGATGTGGTATTAGTGCCAATGAGACAACTCTCCATATAAGTTTATTCATGATGCCATTGGTATCGCCGGTGGAAAAGAAACTAAACCCTGGAATGTCTTATGACCTGACTGTATACTTCATATCCAAATTCTGCTGAAATGTAATTTCGATTTAAGGTCAAAGTCTCAAATGGGAAAACTGAAATCTGTAAATATGAATGAAACGTTAACAAATTAGTTGAAGAATTGGATTTTGAACCACATTTGCTTTAATTTTAAATTTGAAAACGCAATTGACAGAACAAAATATAAATTTTGATGATTTGTCCTTTTTTAAAATATAGTTTTAAAAAGATATCGATTTCAAAATAAGATTCATTCTGTTTTACACAACCTTGTGGTTACTTATATTTTTGCACTTGTAATCATTTAATCATCCCTGAAATGTGTCTTATTCGCATTTAAAGACACAAAACAATATCATAAGCATATTGAAACACTCTAAAGCCAATGTATAAAGGTTCATGGAGCCTACAAAAACAAGTGCTTTTATGATATATATTCCCGAAATATTCTGTAAATAAGAAGTTAGATACAGAATGGAAGTCAAAGCTTGGTGCCAACCTAATTAATGTTATGTGTCAAACCTAAGGTCATCATTGTAAAACTTCCACCCACTGCTTTATTAATAACAGCAATAATGACGCTGATTCCCGGGTTTCAACATGATTTCATGCACATCCTTCCGGTTGTCGTTCTTTCTAAATGTCATATATAAATAAATAATTATGTACAGTATGTGTAAGAGATAAAGGAAGGCAAACTTAAGAAAACAACCATGATTTCGAAACAATGGATACAAGCTTGTTGGTGGTAATTAGGTACAAGCCATTAAGTATTAGTACCTCGTTCTCCGATATTCAAAACCATTAGTCGACAAAAACATTCGAGACATCATGCCGAAAAGAAAAAAATGACGAGGAGATAAGCAACAGCCCACAAAACACTACAAAGATAACTGAAGATAAAGCAATACGAACCCTACAAAAAAACCTTGGTTACACGTATGTGTTCTGGCAGGGTTAGCACTTCCTACTAGCTTATGTTGTGAAAGTTATATATAAAGGTTGTTTCAATGTATAATTTGATGTGTAAGACTGTTTATTTAAGAAAAATAAGTGATTTATTGTATTATTTAGACTGTTTGTACAAATTCCATTTGCTTTGTTTGATTCAATTTTCTACTCGTATAAGGTAAGATCACTCTCAGAGTAAATTTTATTTTTTATAAAGTAATGTTAATGAAATTTTTATTTTTTAATTGTAGGAGGAAAACAAGTTCGGCGACACCATTTTTCCTTTTTATTTTTAAAAACATATTATAAAACCCACTTCATAATAATGTAATTTCAAATTTTTATCGGATAGATTTCTAGGGTTATAGGCAGATCCCTCTGACACAATTTATCTTGCCAAATCATATTGACCCCCGTGTTCAACTTCAAAACGATCTACGCATTTTTCGTTCGAAAGCTATGCCATCATTGAGAACCTGTTAAAGCTTATTCTAAAATTGTGTATCGTGCTCACATACATAGGTGTCAAATGTTTATATTTTCTACTTGTACTAAAAACGCATCAGTTATCAGGCTTATAAATTTGTTCGCAAGACGCCCGTTTCTTCTACATAAGACTCCACATAGGCGCTCATAATAGATGTTCCGATTTACGTTCTAACAATTCTCCTCACATACTTCATGTACTGATAAATATTCTTATTTAAATTCCAAATATTTACATAGGACGTCTTGGACTTTGGCTTTTATCCTTATCCTGATAAATGTTCCAAATTATATTCCAAATAATCTTGTCCTAACATTTGAACTTTTAATCAAAATAGTCTTTCTAGATACCAGTTTTATAAAAGTTCTAAATCAACCATCAATAATTAGGGAGACCTTGACTTTGTTTCTGGTCCGCATTTTACACCTACATTCCAATCTGTCTGCAGTTTCTTTTACATCACGAACTTATCAAAATTGAGATAATTTACGAATATAAATTTCGCCGTCAGAAATGCAACATACAATGTTTAAACTGCTGCCTCAAATATCAAAATGTCTTCTGTTTGGATGAAACTTTGAGTTCTAGCATTTGTAGCCACAGTTGGTAAGTCACTTTTTGGATATCATTAATGAACTCATTCTTCAAGATTAAAGCTGTGATTCATAAATAAATCTTCTTTAAGTAATTTCAATTAAGGGGCATTAGGGTCAGGGTTAGGGTTAAGGTTAGGCCGAGGGAAGCTGTCAAAAGCATGCTCACCAATTTCATCCAATTACAAATTATCATATTTGATTTATAACATAGAAAAACTTTATCTAAGTTACAAAAAGTCCAAAAGAAACAAATAACAATGCATAGATTCGTTAAATTATAGAGCATTTCGTGCGTATAGACCAGATGTCATTAAATTATCCATTGAGACGACCACGAAGACTGCCGGCAGTCACATAACTAGATACAAACATAACTATTAAAAAATGAATAGACAGACAAACACGTGCACTCGATTTTCTAGGTGGGCTTGATTTAGTCTTATATATTGAAAATGTATGTTAATCATCGATTAACCTGTATAAGAATGCTTTTTTTGTCAACGGAATGGTTATTCTTGATGTTTCATTTGTTTAACTTTTTACTGTTGAAATTATTTCCTTTTAAAAAAAATAAACATGCTGAATGCATGCACAACCTCTCCCCACAAACGAGTCAAATTCAAAGCTCAGGAATACGGTTTTTAGCTTATTTTTTACAAAATTGAACCAAACCGACTACCTATAGCAAAATATCATTGATACAACTTTTCCCATATTGTACGTGCATCTGGTGTTCAACTTTATAAACCTCGTATCCTTGAAGAGTTTATTTTTATAAATGTTTGAAACAAAATAAATTATATATTGATTTTTGCTCAATGTGCAAAAACATTGACCAACGCAGATTTGTAATTAAACGCTTTAAATGTAAGTGTACACGGTCAATGTTATTACAAATTAAGAGTAAACACATACGATTGCGAGTTAAATCAAGCTTTTCCTTATTTTTTTTCAAATATTCATATTGTTGTAATTAAGTAAATTTGTCATTGAGAGCACGAGTAGTTATGGATGCGACGGTCTACTGGGATAAAGAACTGTATGCTTTTAGTCTGATTATCAAAATTAATAATGGAATCCCTTTGAAACAGTTTTTCTTTCGTGATGCAAATAAACCGAGTGTCGAAATCAATGTTATCACTCAAAATGTAACTCATATTGTTCCAAGTGTTCTTCTTTGACTTTTGATCTTGTAAAAAAAAAGACACTTTTCAACATTCATATTTTGTATGAAAGGAAACATGCACATGCATAATTATTTCTGTTTCAGTATTTTGTGCATGTCCAAATAATTGGAGTCATTATGAAGACAAGTGTTTCTTTCTAAGCCGTGATAACGAGACATTTGCCGATTCACTGGTAAGTTATATGAAAATAGCAGAGGGAGGGTTCCGAAAATAAATATCGATAATAAAATTTGTTTTTAAATTATGATTTCAATTGTCTTACTTCGATATAGAATTACTGTTTTTGTATTGCACGCTGTATTGAGTGTGTCCTATTCTCGATTTATAAACTAAGGTTTGAACTACCTCAAGGAAAGTTGACATTAAAAGAATTTGGCTATTTATAGGTAATTAGGTACTTTCTGGTCATTTAGCTCTTCAACTGTTTTGGTTCTTATACAGCCTCGGCTTTCAAATACCCGGTTTGAGCGTTCCTGGTGAAGGTAAATCACGAAAAGCTCTTCGGACGCATGAAATAAATAACGTGTTGTTTTCATTATTTTGAATGAGTGTGGATTCCAATGACAGATGAAGTATGCATAGTTGAAGTCGCTAATACTTAAGACACATCCAGTGTCGCCTCTTTTAGAGTTTATGTGAATCACTCTGTTTTTTTTTATTATTACCTTGATTTATATCTTCTTAGTGGATTTTTGAAATTTGAACATCGATAAACTATTATAATTTGACATCACATGATCTAGTTAATCAAAAACTTTGAATTCACTAATAACAAGCTTAAGGGACTGCAACCTTAGAATAAGAACAATGACATAATATTAGGAGCGGGAAATACATCTTCAAAATGTAACATGTTTTATCATTGTTATACACTTGGTAATTTAAAAAAAGGCCGTGTGTTTCTCACGTGTAAGCATGGTTGAACTTATATGCTGTTTTCGATGGTGGGATATAACAGAAAATATGCTTTTATTTTTCATTCAAATTAAACGTATAACATGATCAATAAATGCTTGTTATGTAATTTGAGAGTTATATTTTTATATCTTTTCTCAGAAACTGTGTGAAGTGATTGGACGCCAATATGGAAGATCGGCATCATTAGCTACCGTTGACGATGCAAAAACGCAACAATTTCTTACAGATTTAATGATCAAGATAAGTAAGAATGAGTAAACGTTAAATTGTAAATAAATGATGAAGCACAACTTTTGTCCTCTATCTACCTTACCCTAAAGAAAACAGCTTTGCTGTCTTAATGGCTATAGTTTTGTTTTTTTATGGTCCTTATGTTAGTAAATAATTTGGATATCAAAGTTACGTAAATATATGATCTTTTCTGCATTTTGTAGGAATAAGAACATTGTTTTTGTTTAGTCCTTATCATTAGGATCTCCACTTTCTTAGAAATTATATGCTGAGTCATTGTTGTTAAGAGTGTACTATTTAAAAGTTTGTTGACGTCATTGTTTGCATCTAAAAACAAGCCTAATACCTTAACCTTGTTGTTATGAAGTAGTTCTATGAATCATCGTGCAAGTCATTCAGTCAACTGCGATTGGAAAACTGAATGAAACCATTAAGTATGGCATTTTTGTGTACTTTAATGCAATAATTTTCTGTTCATCTCATATTTTATTCAAAACAGGAAGAAACCATCGAACCAACGATGTTTTTGTCAAATTATAAATTATGAATTTAGATTGTAAAGTGAAGTCAAATTACGAATGAGGAGCTTAAAAAGGAGATGAAAAAGAATCTGGTTTAAATTACGCTCATACAAAAACAATGCCTTACAAAACAAAGAGTGACATCATGTGGTCAAATCTCACACGCTCTCTTGTTCAAATAGTAGGAAGTCATATTCTTATACAGAAAACATATTCCAATAAGCCTGGAAAACAATAAATATCACTACAATTTTTTTATCATGCCATTCATTTGCCATGAAAAATACAAAAAATTACTTTACAATGCAACTTTGAAAATGTGTATTGGATTGTTGAATTTAGCTTGTTTTGTTTCATAGCAGCAATATACATTTGTTTGGTTTTTCAAAACCATTGTGTTTGTTTTATCAGATTCCATTGGAATGTACATAGGTTTAAATGACCTTGTAACTGAAGGGACATTTCACTGGGTAGCCAACGGCAAGCAGGCGACATACTTTAACTGGGGACCTACCCAACCAAACAACAGAGGGGGAAACGAAAATTGTGTAGCTATGCGAGTTGATCCAGTTATAGGCTTCAATTATTCTTGGACAGATGGTCCTTGTACAGTTCCGACCACCTACATTTGTGAAATGGTGTAAGTACTATTCAAAAGAAATCAAATACATTTAACACTGTGCTCTTCACCACTGCAATAAATATGTGTTTTTTCTCTGTTTTTTATTTTTTTTTAATATCGAGTAATCAGCACATATTTGTAGTTTTCAAAATTCTAAAAATGCCCTCTCTGCCTAAAGCTATAGATTTTTATCTGTCTGGATATTTTGTTCCCAATATGTACAAAATTCAAATCTGGATAGTTCGTCTTATATTTGGAGTAGACACATATTCCATAACTGATAACATAATCGAAGAGCTTCCGTAATACGTCAAACAAGATGACTGTTACCTTACTATTAATATAAAAAGAAGCAGAAGTGGTATGATAGCCAATGGGACATCTCTTCACAAGAGACGAAATCAATTAGCAACTATAGGTCACCGTCAGGCCTTCAACAATGAACAAAACCCATACAGCTTACCAAGGTATAAAATTCGCTGAAATGGCTAATGGAAAACAATTCAAACGAGAAAACTGCCGACCTCGTAAACGAAAATTATTACAATATAAAAACAACAAAAGGCAACCACTGAATTACAAGCATCTTACTTAGTTCAAACGATTCATTGTTAATGTGTCAACAGCTACTTCTATCACGAAAAAATCCTACACAATTGAACTGAACATTATCTAATATATGCAATTGATTTTTTTCAAATATTTATTTATCTATTTTAGGGCAGCAGATATTGGAAACCTTCTCGGATAGCCGTTCTTGTCAGAATTTTTTTTTACATTTTACATGTCATTTTTTTTTATTACAAATATACACACACATTTTTTGTTGTTTTAATTTTATTTGATATTTAGTTTTTATGATATTGGGAGAGCCTATAGTGTAACATCGATTCTCGTAAGAACACGAATAATCTTTAGTTAATTTTATTATAAAAATGCAAAGGCAAACTGATTGTTTAAAATATTCATTATGAGCTATTATCTTTTATCTATTAGCGTCGCAGCCTATTATGTCAAAGCCATCGCCGACTAATGTTGAAATGTGTAGATCCAGAAAATATTGAAACTATTACTTCCGTTTTTATTTAATGTAGACAAATATTATAATTTTACAGATCATGCAACAGTAAACTTATATAGTTTCTGTTAAATCCTTCTGTAGATCTCAATGATTTTCAAAAAAAAAAATGTACCACTAAAAGGGCTTGATACTAATAACGACACACAAAAACACAGAATATGTAAATGGTCTTCCAATAAACAATACAATCATCTTTGATTCCGGTATGCTGTTTGAAGGATTGGAAGGAGTTTAATAGGACATACAGTATACACCGGAATACAAGATATAGCTTCTAGTTCTAAACTTACCTTTACCTGTACCTAAACAATTTGATCAAGTTTCTGAAAAGCATGTTTACTGTGTGTGCTTAAATTAATGTACAAATGAACAGCGGGGGAAATGAAATAAAATTGAACTTGCATATTTCATGTATTTTGAAACATCATATTAAAATGGCTTGCAATCAGAATAATCCATAGGTTTGCAATTTAGGGTTAGAAGTTACAACGTCTAGTTTGAGATAATAGGTTACTTCATATTGATTCCAAAAATATATGGTTGTTATTTTTTTTACATAAAATTAATGCCAAAAAATAGCTATTTAAAAACAGGAACATCTATACCGCTTCCAAACGTCTAAGAAATTCAAAGGAATAATAGACCAACATTTAGAAAAACACAATCACAATGTTAAATTTATAAGATTACAACCACTCGAACCGATCAAGAAACAACAAGGGTAATAGTATAAACAATTTGAAGATTGCCGTAAAATTATCGAACTGTCTTGGATTAAACGACTGCAGACAGCATATCCCCTGGGTCTAAATAACAATATAACCGGACAAGGTAACATATCTAAAACTTCTTTTATTGATATCATGAATATTGTTGATAAAAGACAACGTGATAATAGGTCTCATGGCAAACGTATCAATCGAATACAAAAAATTAAGCATCGTATGAATTATACACTTGATGATCTATATCTAAAATCAATGGTGAGCATCAGTTATTATGTAAACTGGGTCAAATACCAATTAGTAAATTACATGATACTTTCAAGGAGTGTGTCGTACAGCCCACTCTATGAATATTTGCGTATAATTACAATTTTTGTCACCATAGGCTGTTCCTGCGTATCGATAAACCTGGAGATCATAAACGGCATATTCTGAAAATTAAATATATTAACAGAGGTATTGATTTCATCAGCTTATCGAGTATGTTTTCTGACTCCATTCAAAACTCTATACCTCCATAATTTGATAAAACAGAACCACGTATTATTTCGGGTACACACACAAAAACCAACAGAAGTTTACTTTTTAATTATACAAAAGTAACATGAGACGTCAATGTACAACATAATACTCCTCTACCTTGAGACTGTGAATGATCGAATTTTAGATATGATTCATGTTGCCATGTCATTACGGGGGACCTCAATATAGTTCCAGACTGAGAGGTTAAATGAAGGCAATAGTAGTATACCGCTGTTCAAAAGTCATAAATCGATTGAGAGAAAACAAATCCGGGTTACAAACTAAAACCGAGGGAAACACATCAACTATAAGAGGAAAACAAAGAAACAACAGAAACACTGAAGTGCAACAAAAACAAACGTCAACATACATAGAAACCTTTTTGAATAAAAGACCAACATGTAGTCGTCCATCTAAAATAGATTGGAAACAGTGTCGGCAGGTCATAAAAGACGCTCTGTTATCGTTTTGTACAAGTTGGTGTAAACGGTGGTTGTCGTTTGTTGCTAAATATCATATTTGTTTTTCGTTTATTATTTTGTACATTATTCAGACCATTAGTTTTCTCGTTTTATTGCTTTACATTTGTCATTTCGGGACCTTTTATAGCTGACTATGCGATATGACTTTGCTCATTGTTGAAGGCTTCACGCTGACCTATAATTGTTAACTTCTGTGTCATTTGGTCTCTTGTGGAGAGTTGTCTCATTGGCAATTATACCACATCTTTTTTTTTTATATCCTGTTTACAGAAGGTCAGTATTGTAGTTGACCTGTCAAGGTCATTTGTCTTCCAACCTAAGGCAAAGGACCCAATGGCTTCATCATGTTTAAATATCAAGTTAAGGGAAAGGTCCAATTCTATAAAGTCAAATTAATGATCGAACTTGACCTCAATTCCAAGGTCACATAGCAAGGATGTCATATTCAAAATGTTTTTAACCAAAAATACCAAACTTTAAGGAAAATTCAAAAATGGGGAGGTCCATGAAACATGACAAATATCAAACGTCAGACTATATCAACCATCGGATCGAATGGTATACAACTGTATTATTTGTAACTTTGTACAGGCATTTTCAGAAGAAAATGGTGGGTAATATCTGGTTTAATAGATAGATAAACCTCCTACTTGTTTGACATGTCGTTTATATTCCCGTTATATTTCAAAAATGGAAAAGCAACCGTAACAGACTAAATATGTTAATATGACAATAGTTGTGATCCAGAAGCCAAAACTGTGTAAACAATTATCACAGTCGTTTGATGTGTTTGAGTTTTTGATTTAGCCATTGGGTAACTTTCCGTTTTGAATTTTCCTTGGAGTGCTTTATTTCTTATATTTTACTTTATACAACACAATTCACTAAAAATTGCAAACAAACAAACAAATAAATCTGATAAAGACAGTAAATCTGACAAAGAGGTCAACAATAAAAGTAATTGTAGTTGATAGTAAATACAGGAAATAAAAACATAATGCCGTACAGTGTACATTTTCTGATAAAGTACGTATTAAGTAAAATATTGATACAAGCGTAAACAATGACGGAACAAATGTAATGAAATAAAAAGATACACATTTGCAGCACATACAATCCAAAGATCATCTTGTATTATTTGTGAAGGAGACATTGCATATTCATCTACAAAGTCTTGATACTTTCCGATTAACTGTTAAGAAAATTATGAAACGAGCAGTGTTGTCAATACAAAGCACTGACAAGTCCAGGATCGATCGAAACAACATAGTCGTTCTGAAACAATATGTAGCAAGAAACAGTACACATATGTAAAACAGAAGGAACAAATATCACCACTTAACCTTCTAAAATACTTACGATAAACTCATGTGCCTCAGAAGATAAGCAGTTTTAAAATGACCTTCATGTTGCAAACGAAAAGTACGATGAAATTGCCAAGTTGATTTATGATGTCATTGGCGTCAACGGTGGAAAAAAAAACTAAACCCTGGAATGTCGTATCAGCTGTTTAACTCATATTCAAATTCTGATGAAATGTAATTTCGTTTAAAAGATAAAATCCACAATGTGAAAATTGAAATCAGTTAATTTAAATGAAACGTAAACAAATTAGATGTAGAATTAGTTTCTGAACCACAACTGTTTATCTTTAAAATTGGAAAACGCAATTTATAGAACAAAATATACATTTTGGGGATTTATCCTTTTTTTTAATAAAGTTAGAAAAAGATGTCGATTTCAAAATCAGATTCAATAATTTTTACGCAACCTAGTGGTTACATCTGTTTTGGCACTTGCACTTTACAAAACATGTATACTACCATTTTTTTTTATAAATCTTTGAATTGCAATCAACGGAAATGAGTCTTATTTGCATCTAAAGACACAAAAACAATATCATAAACATAATGAAACACTTTATTAAAAATTCCAGGCCAATGGATAAAGGTTCATGGAGCCTAAACAAATCAAGTGCTATTATGATACATATACACGAAATCTTCTGTTTATAAGAAGTTATATACAGAATGGACATCAACGCTTGATGTCATCCTAATTTATGTAATGTGTCAAACTTCAAGTCATCATTGTTAACCTTCCTGCCACTGGTAGTATTGATTACAGCAATAATGACGCTGATTCCAAGTATTCAAAAGGATGTCATGCACATCTATCCTGTTGTCGTTTTTTTTAAATGTCATATATGAATAAATGATTATGTACGGTATGTGTAAGAGACTGGCTGGTGATAATTAAGTACAGTTCATTAGGTATTAGTACCTTGTTCTCTCTAAAATCTAAAATCATAAGTCTACGAAAAAAATAAGAAATATCATGCCAAAAAGAAAAAGACGAGGCGATAACACTACCCACAAAACACTACGAATATAACTGAGGACAAAGCAATGCGAACTCTACAACAAACCGGGGCTAAACGTATGTTTCTGGAAGGAAAAGCATTTACCACTATACTACGTTGTGAAATCAATATATTGAGCTAGTTTCATTGTATATCACCATCTTGGGTTGAAAGTAGCAGTACACAATCGGCTAGTTCTTTGCTTAAATCTACAAATATTTTAGACAGAATGCAAATGTATATGTAAGACTGTTTATATAGATAAAGAAATATAAGTGATTTATTGTATTAATTATATTGGTTTTACAATTATTATTTGTTTTTTGTTGGATTTAATTTTTCTACTCAGCCATATAAGGGGAGGTACATGGCACTCTTACAGTATATTATAAAGGAATTTTAATGACATTTTCATTTTTACTTGCATAAAAACAGGTTTCGTAAAACACTCTTGTTTGTTTTTATTTTCTAACAACATATTATAAAACCTATCTTCTCATATGTAATTCAAATGTTTATCTGAGAGATTTCTAGGGTAAGAGGCAATTCCCTCTGACACAATTGATCTTACCAAATATCATTTTGACCCCCGTGTTCAACTCAGAAACAATTTACGTATTGTACTTTCAAAAACCTTACCATCATTGAGCACGTGTTAAAGTTTTTTTCTGGAAATGTGTATCGTGCGCACTTACATTGGTGTCAATGGTATACATTTTTCTACTTGTACTAAAAACGAATCAGTCTTATAAATTTGTACGGAAAACGTGCGTTTCGTCTACATAAGACTAACAAGAGGCGCTCATAATAGATGTTCCGATTTACATTCTTACATCTTTCCTCACATGCCTCATGTACTGATAAATATTTTTATTTAAATTCCAAATCTTTACATAGGACGTCTCGAACTTTGGCTTTTTTCCTTATCCTGATAAATGTTCCAAATTATATTCCAAATAGTCTTGTTCTAAAATTTGAACTTTTGATCAAAATGGTCTTTATGAATACCACTCTTATAAAAGTTCTACATTTATCATTAATATTTCTGGAGACCTTGACTTTGTTTCTGGTCCGAATTTTACACACCCATGTCAATTTGTCTGCAGTTTCATTGACATCACGAAATTATCAAAATTGAGATAATTTACGTATATAAATATCGCCTCCAGAAATGCAACATGCAATGTTTAAACTGCTGCCTCATATATCAAAATGTCTTCTGTTCTGACGAAACTTTGTATTCTGGCATTTGTAGCCACAGTTGGTAAGTCACTTTTTGATTATCATTTAATGAATGAAATCTTCAAGATTAAATCGGTAATTCATTTATAAATGCTACTTCATTATGTTTTAATTATGGAACATCAGGGTTTGGGTAAGGGTTAAGGTTAGGCTTAGGGTAGCTGTCGAGTTCATGCTTACCAATTTTACCAAATTACAAATTAACATATTTGATATATAATATCGAAAAACTTGTATCCAAATTACAAAAAGTCCAATAGAAACAATTAACAATGCATAGACTCGTTAAAATGTAGCAGCATGTCATCCGTATGGACCATATGTAGTCAAATGATCCATTGAGATGACCCTAAAGACTGCCGACAGTCATCTAACCCGATACAAACATAACTATCAAAGATAAATAGACAAACACGTGCATTAGATTTTCTATGTCTGTTTGGTTTAATGTTATATGTTAAAATGTATGTTAATTATCGTTTAATCTGTATAAGAATGATTTATTTGTGTGTGCCAGATCAGGTAACGGGATGGTTATTTCTGATGTCTCCTTTGTTTAATTTTTAATGTTTAAATTCTATTTTTCTCTTTTAAATAGATAAATGTTGAGCACATGCAAACCCCCTCCCCAACAAAAGGTCAGATTGAATGTTACACGAATACGGACTGAATTGATATCGTTGAACGTCAAACCAATTATACATCAGCAATGATGCTTAGCTTATTTCGACAAAATTGAACCAAACTGACTACTAATATCGAAATTTTGTTAAATACAACCTTTCCCATAATATACGCGCATCCTCGTATCCTTGATGAGATTATTTTTTAAATATGATTGACACAAAACAAATCATGTATTATTTTTTGTATAATGTATTGACCGAAGCAGCATTGACCGAAGCAGATTTGTTATAAAACGCTTCATATGTAACATATGTAAGTGCACGCGGTCAACGTTTTAAAACCATACAAAACTACCAAAAAGCAATAATTATTATGAATGATCATAATAACAAATTAAGGGTACACACATAAGATTACGAGTGAAATCAACCTTTTCCTATTTTTTTAAAAAGTATTCATATTGTTGTTATGAAGAAACTTTGTCATAGAGAGCACATGCAGTTATGAATGCAACGGTTTATTGAGAGAAAGAACACCATTACTCTGATTATGAAAGAATGGAATCCCTATGGAACAGTTTTTCTTCATGGTGCAAATAAACCGAGTGTGAATTTTATTACTCATTTTATATCATTTGTTTATATAAATCAGACACTTGTCAACATACATATTTTATATGAAAGGATACATGCAAATGAATAGTTTTTTTTTGTTTCAGTATTTTGTGCATGCCCAAATAATTGGAGTCATTATGAAGACAAGTGTTTCTTTCTTAGCCGTGACAACGAGACATTTGCCGATTCACTGGTGAGTTAAAATGAAAAGAGCAAAATGAGAGTTCCGAAATTAAACGTTTATAATAAATGTATCTTGGTTGTGTCCTATTTTCGATTTTGAATGATTGTGGATTCCAATGACGGACGATGTATGCATAGCAGAAGTCGCCAACCCTTTAGACACATCCATTCTCGCTTCTTTTAGAGTTCATGTGAATCCCTCACGTTTTGTATTTGTTTTTCCTTACCTCATTTTGTATATTCTTAGTATTTTTATGAGATTTGAACATCGGTAAAATACTGTTGCCTTACATTTGACATCACATGATCTTGTATATGAAATCAATAATTTTGAGTTTATAAATAACAAGCTTAAGGGACTGCAACCTGAGAATAAGAACAATGATATAATATCAGAAGCGGGAAATACATCTACACAATGTAGCACGTTTTCTCATGGTTGTACTAAAGCACTTGGTAATGTAAGAATGGCCGTTTGTTTCAAACGTGTAAGCATGGTTAAACGTATATGCCGTTTTTCGAGGGAGGGATATAACAGGAAATATGTTAATTTTTTCATTCAAATAAAACGTACAATATCAACATGATCAATAAATACTTGTTATGCAATTTGAAAGTAACATTTTTCTATCTTATTTCTGAAACTTTGTGAAGTGATTGGACGCCAATATGGAAGATCGGCATCATTAGCTACCGTTGATGATGCGAAAACACAACAGTTTCTTACAGATTTAATGATCAAAATAAGTAAGATTGAGTTGACGTTAGATTTATATTGTACATAAATGAAGAGGCACAACTTTTTCCATATTGTTTCCTCCTCTATCTACCTTAACCTTTTTTAAATAAAAAAAAACATTGAATATGTAGCGACTTGCTTAAGGTACTATTAAGCTTGTCTGTCGTAATGACTGTAGTTTTGTTTTGTTATGATCTTTGTGTTTGTAAAGGATTAGGATACTGAATATTCTTATGTATAGGAGTTTTTCTGCATTTTGCAAGAAAAAGAACACGGTTTGTGTTTACTTCCTAATCATTGAGGATCCTTCCCTTACTTAGTCTTTGTTTTTTTTATCATTCAAGCATTTACTTTTTAAAAGGTTTTATTTTGTTGACTACTCCATTGTTTGCATTTAAAAACAAGCCTAATACTTCAACCTAGTTGTTCTGAAGTAGTTCTATGAGTCATCGTGCAATACCTTCAGTCAACTGCGATTGGAAAACTGCAGTGGAGTAAGTAAAAATGGCAGTGAGTTTTGATGGAATCGTTTTCTGTACATCTCATATTTCATTCAGAACAACAGGAAGAAAAACAGAAACAACGATATATTTGCCAAACAAAAATTATAAGGTCAAACTGAAGACAAACTACGAATGAAAAACATGGAAACGAGATGATCAATAAATAAAAAATCTGGTTGAAATTACGCTCATACAATAACAATGTCTTTCTGAACAAACAGTGACGTAATGTGGTCGAATCTCATACGCTCAATTGTTCAAATAGTGGAAAGTCATAGACAATATATGCAGAAATAAAAATTCTGATAAGCCTGGAAAACAATAAATTTCACTGTAATTTATTATACCGTTCATTTATTGGCCTGAGAATTACAAAAATTTACATTACAATACAATTTAAACATGTATATTTAAAAGCAGCAATATGAGTTTTTTGAGTTATTCAAAACTATTTTGTCAAATTGAAGACAAATTCCGACTGAAAAACATAAAACGAGATAAAAAAAAGCAAGTTAAAAATCAGGTTTGAATTGCGCTCATACAAAAACATTGACTTACAAAACATACAGGGACATCATGTGATCAATTCTGTCACGCTCACTTGTTCAAATAGTAGGAAGTCATATAAAAATACAAAAAATATTTTACAATACAATTTTGAAAATGAGTATTTGATGAATAGAATATTGCATGTTTTGTTTAAGAGCAGCATTATGAGTTTGATAAGTGATTCACAACCATTTTGTTTGTTTTATCAGATTCCATTGGAATGTACATAGGATTAAATGACCTTGTAACTGAAGGGACATTTCACTGGGTAGCCAACGGCAAGCAGGCAACATACTTTAACTGGGGACCTACCCAACCAAACAACAGAGGGGGAAACGAAAATTGTGTAGCTATGCGAGTTGATCCAGTTATAGGCTTCAATTATTCTTGGACAAATGATCCATGTACAGTTCCAACCACCTACATTTGTGAAATGGTGTAAGTACCATTCCAAAGAAATCGAATAAATAAAAAACTGTGATTTTCACCACTGCAAAAATATATGATAAATTTTTTTCTTCTTCAAATTATTTTAATGTTATGTTCAAGTCCCCATTTAAGTAGGTTTGTCATTTATACCAGGCTTAAAGTTTTGTACGCCATACGCGTTTTGTCTACAAAAGACTCAGCAGTGACGCTGGGATCAAAAAAGTTAAAATGGCCTAACAAAGTACGAAGTTACAGAACATTAAGCACCCTAAGCTATTGATACTAATTTTTTTTGCAAAAGTTGTTCTTCTTTTACTGATTGATACAAATAACAATATGTACATTTTTCCAATCTGGATCGTTCGTCAGATATTTGGAGAGTTCTGTTATTACATAGTGGTCACCCAATACATCATGGGTCTTCCTTAAAACTTTTGAAAATTGACCTCACTCTTACAATTAATATACAGATAAACAGAAAAGTGTGATTGCCAATGAGACAAATCTCGATCAGAAACGACATTATTTATCAACTAAAGGTCACCGTAAGGTTTTCCACAATGAGCAAAACCGATACAGCTTAGTAAGGTATAAAAAATGCCGAAATGACAAATGTAAAACAATTCATTAACGAAAAATAAATACAATATAAAAATAAAAAAATGCAATCACAGGAATTACAAGCATCTAACTAGGGCCAAGTGCCTCATAGTTAATCTGTCAGCAGCGACTGCTATCACGAAAAAATCCCTCACATTTAGAAGACTATTATTTATATACATTTGATTTTTTTTTTAAATATCTATTTATTTATTTTAGGGCGGCAGATATTAAAAACCTTCTCGGATAGCCGTAGTTGTCAGAAATTGTTTTACATTTTACATGCCAGTTTATTTATTATACATATATATATATACCCAAGTTATTCTGTTGTTTTTATTTGATACTTTATATTTATGTAAATTGTTGAATTTTGGGAGAGACCATAGTGTAACATCGATTCTCTATAACTTGAATATAAGAATTCAAAGGCCAACTGATTAGTATGAGCTATTATCGTCTATCTATTAACTTAGCAGTCTATTACTTCAACATGTTCAAAGCCGTAGCCGACTAACGTGTAATGTGTAGATCCAAAAAAGACTTTAACGCTGACTTCCGTTTTTATTTAAAGTAGAAAAATTAATATAGATTTACAGATCATGCAATAATAAACTTCTATAATTTCTGTTATATCCTTCTGAAGATCCCAATGATTTCCCCCAAAAAAAAGTACCACTGAAAGGGATTGATTCTCATAACAACACACAAAAACACAGAATATGTGAATGGTCTTCCAATAAACATTACATTCAACTTTGATTCTAATTTGTTGTTTGATGGAATGGGTGAAGTTTAACAGGATATAATAGTATACACCGGAACACAAGATATTAATTATAGTTCTAACTCTTACCCTTACCCATACCTTAACACTATCTAGTTTCTGATAAGAAAAGCATGTTTACTATGTATACCTAAATTCATGTATGAATGAACAGCGGGGAAATGAAATACAATTGTACTTTCGAAATTAGTAAACATTATTTTAACATAACTTGTAATCAGAATAATCCATAGGTTTGATTAACAAAAGTGAGTAATGTTACATATATGTTTTGTTTAAAAATATTTCGCAAAATGAGCATTATTATGTTATATTGGCACTGAATTTGTTTATGACGTGCGTTTCGTTTACAAAAGACCAATTGATGACGCTCGAATCCAAAAAAAAAATTAAAAGGACAAATAGAGTACGAAGTTAAAGAGCAATGAGGAGATAGCTTATCTTTCACCGAAATTCAAAAATACATAGCTTTTATCCTTCTTTAATGAATTAAGGTAGAGAATAAGCGACGTCTGGTTTGCTCAAAACAATTTCCGTTGTCAATTCATAGCTAAATGTACAATGATTCCTTAAATATATGGTGTCTATTTTTTTTGTTGAAATAAGGGAGCTAATTTGCAATGTCCGGCTGGAAGTAACAACGTCCGGTTTGAGATAATAGGTTACTTCATATTGATTCCAAAAATACATGATTGCTGTATTTTTTTACATGAAATTAATGCCAAACAATAGCTATATAAACATTGTAACATCTATACCGCTTCCGAAAACCTAAGAAATTCAACACTTTAATTAACCAACATTTAGGAAAATACAATCACAAAATCAAATTTATAAGATTCCAACCACTCCAATCGATCAATAAACAACAAGGGCAATCGCATAAACAATTTGAAGATTCCCGTAAAATTATCGAACTGTCTTGGATCAAACGACTGCAGACAGCATATCCCTTGGGTCTAAATGACAATATAATGAGACAAGGGGACAGATCTAAAACTTCTTCTATTGATATTGTTAAGATTTTGTAACTATCATATTTATTTAGTTGGCATAATTTGTTTTGTGTGGACTTATAATATCCTTGCATAATTTGTACTTGTTTACAAAATGATGTTGTAACTGTGCAGTTTAGAAATCACTGGAACAATCATAGAGACTGATGGAATGATTAGAACTTTCTATTTTACTTACATAATAACTCCAGAATGATCATAATATTAGATGCGTAATTTGAACGTCAACATTTTTCTAGAAGTTTCCGTTCGAAAGTGTTCTAGGATTTTCCTTTCTACAGTGTCCTAGAGATTTCCGTGACAACTATATATATATACAGACACTAAAGTTAAACTTTCAGACATAGACATAAACATAGACATCGATAGACATTGATATTCTCAGCAGTTGGATTGACACTTTTATTTACAAACTACATCATACTAGATTGTGACCTATTAGACGTTAAATTCTGCGTGGATTCCCGAGAAGATTTCCGGATAAAGAAAAGACAAAAGATCGGACATATATTTCGACAGTTAAGTTGACATTTCTTTTTTGTGTTATACTTCTTGTAAACTTGTGTATAATAAATCTTGTTAAATTTTATTATTGATTTGTGTCTTTTGTTGGCTACTATTAAAAGGCGAATTTCTGGCCGTAACAGAAATTGGGGCCTCGTCCGGGAGAACGTTAATATCTTATTAAAAAAAAAATTCAGAATTTTTATTAGAACTAGCCAACAAAATTCTACAAAATGGCATTTGATGCCGGTAAATTTTTGAAAACGCCAGACCTGGAGGGGTTTGATAATTTAAAGAAGAGGAATTAGTGTTGCTTGCTAAACATCTAAAAATTAATTTGAGAGTATCTATGAGAAAAAAAAATATAAAAAATTTGGTTATAGACTTTGTAGTTGACTCAGAAATATTGGGTGATGAGGCTCTTGAACTCAAGGTAGAAAGTGTTGACGCTATTAAATTAAAACAACTTGAATTAGAACATGAACTTAAATTAAAACAATTTGAAAAAGAGGAAAGGTTAGAGATGGAAAAAATAAAAGAAAAAGAAGATGAATTTAAATTAAAACAGGCAGAACTTGAAATGAGGGAAAGGTTAGAGATGGAGAAAATAAAAATTGAAATGGTCAAAGAAGAAAGCAACACTAAAGTAATGACAAAATCAGAACATTTTGATGCAGCAAAATATATACGTCTGGTTCCTAGATTTTGTGAAAAAATAGTTGATAAATATTTTCCACAGTTTGAGAAAATTGCTCATAATTTGAAATGGCCAACGCCTTATTGGACTACGATGCTGCAAAGTGTTTTTGAGGGCAAGGCCGCTGAAATCTACTCAGCACTTTCATCAGAAAAAAAGTTCTGATTATGACACGTAAAACAGGAAGTTTTAAAAAAGTTGATTCACAAACCTATGTTGATTTGCTAGGGAAAAAGAAGATCTATTTGATAAATGGCTTACGTCAGAAAACAGATAACAATTGTGATAACCTAAGACAATTGATGTTATTAGAAGAGTTCAAACAATGTGTTCATTTAAACTTAAAAACACATTTAGACGACAAAACTGTTGAGACATTACATGATGCAGCTGTTATTTCCAAAGATTATACCCTTTCACATAAAAGAAGTTTCAAGGGCCAAAATTTTAATACTTCGAGTGGAAATTACAAGAATCAAAGTACTGAGCGTAGTGATAGTAAGCCTGTTGCATTGAATAAGAGTCAGTCTAGTTATAATATGTCTAGTCCAAAAAATACTTTTGAGAAGAAGTCACTAACTTGTGCTTATTGTAAGAAGAGTGGTCACGTGATGGCTGATTGTTTTAGACTCCAGAAGAAAAATGAAACAGATAATAAGCCCCGTGTTACCAATACGTTGGAATGTCCTGCGAGTCAGGCTTTTAAGTCCAGTTTTTGTGATTACATGGAGGATTATAAACCCTTTATGTCTGATGGGTTTGTTTCTATTGTTGATAATACTACTCCTCAGCCTATTAAGATTTTACGGGACACTGGAGCTTCTCAGACTTTATTGTTAGAAGGTATATTACCTTTGTCCGAGGAGACGTCTGTTGGTGCCTCTCTTTTGTTACAAGGTGTGGAGTAAGGTTGTATAGATGTTCCCCTCCATCGTATTTATCTGAAGTCAAATTTGATAACTGGACCAGTTGTTGTGGGTGTTCGTCCTAATCTCCCTGTTGAGGGTGTTTCATTATTGCTAGGAAATGATCTAGCTAGGAACAAAGTGGTTGCTGAACCAGTTGTTACCAGTGAACCGGTGTTGGATGTTGAATCACCTGAAGATGATGCTGAACTGTATCCAGCTTGTATTGTTACTAGGGCGATGGCTAGAAAACAACAAAATGAGGATTTGCAAGAAGACCAGTTTGATTACATGGACCTTTATGACACTTTCCTAACCGACATTGAAGGTCCTGGTAGCTCAGAGAAGGCCATAATAAGACCACCTAGTATTCATAAGAATGTAATTATGCCATGGCCAGACGTAAACAGCCATTCATTAGACCGAAGGAAATTTGTCTAAAAACAAAATAAAGACCCTGATGTTCTTCAGCTCCGCAAGAGGGGTCAATCATAGGAGGAAACAGACAAAGTGGCCGAATGCTATTACAATCAAGACGGCATTTCAATGAGGAAGTTGAGGCCCTCTGATGCTACCCCAGAGGAGGAATGGAGAGTGGTATTTCAAGTGATAGTGCCTAAAGTTTATAGGCAAGACATTATTAGTCTTGCCCATGACACCCCCTTGGCTGGACACTTAGGTATAATGAAGACTTGCCTGAAGATCTTACAGCATTTTTACTGGCTCAGACTTAAAAATGATGTCTCAGAATACTGCAAATCATGCCATATATGCCAGGATGTTGGTAAGCCTAACCAGAAAATACCACCAGCACCACTTATGCCAATTCCAGCCTTTGAAGAACCTTTCAGCAGAGTACTGATTGACTGCGTTGGACCTTTACCAAAAACTAAGACTGGAAATGCGCATTTATTGACGATCATGTGTACATCCACTCGCTTTCCTCAGGCTATTCCGTTAAGGAATATCAAGACACCAACTATTGTCAAAGCTCTTATCAAATTTTTCACGTTAGTAGGACTTCCTTAGTCTATACAGTCCAACCAGGGTTAAAATTTCATGTCAGGTTTATATCAGCAAGTCGTGTACCAGTTAGGGATTGCTCAGTATAGATCAAGTGCTTATCATCCAGAATCTCAAGGAGCCTTAGAACGTTTTCATCAAACATTGAAGAAGATGATTAGAACTTTTTGTCTTCAATTTGACAAGGACTGGGATGATGGTGTTCAATTTTTACTTTTTGCGGTCCGAGAGGCTGTTCAATAATCCCTTGGTTTTAGTCCCTTTGAGTTGTTATTTGGTCATACTGTAAGTGGCTTACTGAACACACTGACTTGAATCTTCTAGACTATGTATCTAGATTTAAAGAAAAATTGTATACTGCTTGTCAAATTGCTCAGAACAATTTAAAAACTGTTCAGAATATATAGTATGATAAAGATACCAGGGACAGAGTTTTTGAGTCTGGTGATAAGGTACTTGTTTTTTTGCCAGTCCCTGGGCATCCTTTACAGGCTAAATATTGTGGTCCTTATACAATAGAGAGTAAACTCAATGATTTGGATTATATTGTAAAAACTCCAGGTCGGCGCAAACAAAATAGAGTGTGTCATATTAATATGTTAAAACCATACTTTGAGCGTACTAATGAAGGTGAGAGTAAACCAGTTGCCACTTTAGCCATGGTTAAATTGGAGAACAATCATGACAAACCAGATGTAATTGAACCACCTTTTAGTTCTAAAACTATGGAACAAATAGTTATATTGAAAAATTCAGAAATTTTGTCAAATTTAGACTCAAAACTTGCACATCTGACTTTTGATCGTAGAGAAAAATTGAAAACTTTGGTATTCTCTTTTAAAAATCTTTTTCCAGATGTGCCAAACAAAACCACTGCTGTTTGTCATGATGTCGATGTAGGTGGTGCTTCTCCAATTAAGCAACATCCTTACCGGCTCAATCCACTCAAACTTGAATTTATAAGACAAGAAATTAAATATATGCTTGACCATGATATTATTGTCCGAGTAAGAGTGAGTGGAGCTCTCCTTGTCTCCTTGTGCCCAAACCAGATTAAACCTTTCGTTTCGTGAATGATTTCAAAAAGTAGATTCAGTTTCAAAATATGATTCCTATCCGATTCCAAGGATAAACGATTGCATTGATAATATTGGGCAAGCAAAATTTGTGAGCAAATTTGATTTATTGAAATGTTACTGGCAAGTTCCATTGACACAGAGAGCTCGTGAAATATCAGCTTTTGTCAAACCAGACGGCTTGTTTCAATATACTGTAATGCCGTTTGGTATGAAAAGTGCTCCAGCAACGTTTCAAAGAATGATTAATAATGTTATAGTATTTAGACTGTTGTTATGCTTATATTGATGATCTTATTGTATGGAGTGATAGCTGGGAAGAGCATTTAACACATTTATATGATACTTTTGATAGATTGTCACAATCAAATTTGACAGTTAATCTTGGAAAAAGTGAATTTTGTCAGGCCACTGTTGATTATTTAGGGCACACAGTAGGCCAAGGTCAAATGAAACCTTTTACGGCTAAAGAGGATGCAATTGCCAAATTTCCTCCTCCTACAAATAAAAAACAACTTATGAGATATTTAGGCATGATTGGATTTTACAGAAAATTTTGTTCAAATTTTGCTACTGTTGTTCAACCATTGACTCATCTTTTACGGAAAGATTCTAAATTTATCTGGAGTGATAATTGTCAAAACGCTTTTGAATATAGCAAATCACTTTTAATTAATAGTCCTGTTCTGATCACTCCAGACTTTGAAAAACAATTCAAACTTGCCGTTGATGCAAGCGATGTAGGAGTTGGAGCTGTTTTATATCAAGAGACAGATGATAATGTTGAGAAACCTATATGTTTTTTTTCTAAAAAATTAGATAAACATCATAAAAATTATTCAACTATTGAAAATGAGTGTTTTGCACTGTTGTCTGCACTTCAACATTTTGATGTATATTTGAATCCCACTATGCATCCTATTCTTGTTTATACTGATCATAATCCTTTCACCTTCATACATAAAATAATGTAAAACAAGAACCAGAGGTTGACTAGGTGGAGTTTATTGTTACAGGAATATGAATTTATTGTAAAACATATCAAAGGTAAAGATAATGTTATAGCAGATGCTTTATCTAGATCTTATTAAAACACTGTATGCATACTATGTATTTTTGTATATATTGTTCATGAAAAGTTCTTGTTAAACTCAAACATTTTTTAAGGGGGGAGGTGTTATGATATTGTAACTATCATATTTATTTAGTTGGCATAATTTGTTTTGTGTGGACTTATAATATCCTTGCATAATTTGTACTTGTTTACAAAATGATGTTGTAACTGTGCAGTTTAGAAATCACTGGAACAATCATAGAGACTGATGGAATGATTAGAACTTTCTATTTTACTTACATAACGATTCCAGAATGATCATAATATTAGATGCGTAATTTGAACGTCAACATTTTTCTAGAAGTTTCCGTTCGAAAGTTTTCTAGGATTTTCCTTTCTACAGTGTTCTAGAGATTTCCGTGACAACTATATATATATACAGACACTAAAGTTAAACTTTCAGACATAGACATAGACAAAGACATCGATAAACATTTATATTCTCAGCAGTTGGATTGACACTTTTATTTACAAACTTCATCATACTAGATTGTGACCTATTAGACGTTATATTCTGCGTGGATTTCCGGATAAAGAAAAAACAAAAGATCGGACATATATTTTGACTGTTAAGTTGACATTTCTTTTTTGTGTAATACTTCTTGTAAACTTGTTTATCGCTATTTTACGAAAATTTCCTTTGATCTTACTGACTGATAATTTCCTTTCTCAGCGGAGTCGAGTGATATGAAAATTATCGCTAGAAACTAAGGGGGCACGTGCCGTTGCTAATGAAATTGACATGAAATTGACAACGTCGTCATAGGTGAAATAGCGATAGACAGATTATCATTGGTCATCTCAACTCGATTGCTTTTCTCGCTTTCGCCGTACCGGCTCAAGCGAGAAAATCAATCTCGTTGAGATGATCAACGATAATCTATAAGTATAATAAATCTTGTAAATTTTTATTATTGATTTGTGTCTTTTGTTGGCTACAATTAAATTGCGATTTTCTGGCCGTAACAGTATCATGAATAGCGTTGATAAAAGACAACGTAATTATAGGTCTCATGGCAAACGTTTCAATCGAAATCAACGAATTAAACATCGTATAAAGTATACTCTTGATGATCTTCTATCTATATTTAAAAACAATTGCAGGCATCAATTATAATATAAACAGGGTCAAATACAAATTAGTAAATTACATGATATTTACAAAGAGTTAGCTAGCCTAGTCTATGAATATTCGCGTATAATTACATTACAGCTTTTTGCCACCATATGCTGTTCTCGCGTATCGATAAACCTGAAGATCATAAACGGCATTTTCTGAAAATCAAATATATTTACAGAGTCATTGTTTTCATCAACTTAACGAGTATATTTAATGACCACATTTCAAAACTCTATACGTTCCTATTTCGAAACACAGAACCACGGGAAAAATCTGATAAAAATCTCTTGATTTCTTATTAAAAAAATGTATGACTGTTGAGGATATTTTGTAAAAAAAATAATTGCAACAAATAAAAGAGTACACAATACGCCTATTTCTAGAATAGGAAACTAACGTCAAGTACTCGCAAAGCAGTTTGTGTTGGTACCGGCCGAGAAAGCAGCCAGCAATGTGTTGGTGATATGCCGTAAATACTACACGGAAGTTTTTAAGAATGAAATTAACAAATTTTGTACATTTAAGTCCGTGCGCTCCACAGAGAGTCATATAGTAAACAATCATATCATAACCACATCACAGCTTAAGGCCTCTTCTGGGCATTTGAAGGTCCCTACTATTAATTGGTTACCTAAACTATACAAAAAACCAGTAAAATATCGTTTCATATCGGCCTCTAGTAAATGTTCTACAACTAATCTTTCAGTGCTTTAACTAGATCCTTAACTACGTGCTTTAGATGGTCCTTTTGATTCTGTTGACAGTTTTGACTTTTCAACTCCTCACACTACACTTCCACACAATCTTATCAAACAAAAATTTTCCTATATAACTGAATTGTCGTTTGATAAATTTGATCTCAAATATATTTGCAACTCATTTAAAGTTTTCTTCTCTAATGAGAAAGATTAATATGCTAGATATTCTTACTGAAACTGTGATGAGATGATTAAAGCTGTTAATTTTCTCCTTGATGATCTTTTTTTACGTTTCGACAATAAAGTTTATTTACAGGTTGTAGGTATTCCTATGGACACCAATTGTGTCCCTTTAATATCAGACTTGTTCTTGTACTGTTATGAATCACAGTTTATGACCAAACTCAATAAAGACCCGTCTTAATTTCATTTAATTGATAAATTCAACAACACTTACCGTTATTTTGATGATATTTTTTTCATTAAGTAATCAAGAATTTTCTAAAATTACTGCCGACATTTACCCAAAGGGTCCTGTCTTAGATTTAGATATTTCAGTTTTACACGGAAAACTCTTTACAAAACTTTACGACGAAAGCGACGATGTTTCGTTCCCTATTGCTAATTTTTCTGTTTTGGACGATGATGTTCCCTTGGCACATTCTTACGGTGTTTATATATCACAACTCCTTCGCTATGCCCATGTCTGTTGTAACGTTTGAGATTTCAATGAACGTAATCTATATATTACTGGTAAATGATTAAGTCAGGGATTTCGTTACCACAAATTTCTTAAAATCTTTAATAAATTCTTCAATAGATACAAATATTTGGTTTGGAAGTTTGGTTGTACCTGTAGAATAAACTTATTTCAAACGGGATATAACATCCAAATTTTACGGAGATGTTGTTTACCGGGCTCAGAAATTTAGATACGATCCGGGTAAACTTATCGATCCTTCAAATAAAATTATTTCAAAAGGTTACTAATACCAATATCACTGAAAGTAGATCTTTGGACAATGTTTTTATTGTTCATGTTTTTCTCTGACTGTTAATGACGTCTTTACACTAAATCCATTGGATGTTTGATGTGTAATGATTGATATTGAGTATTATACATAAATCAGGCCGTTAGTTTTCTCGTTTGCATTGTTTTGAATTTGTAATTGCAAGGCCTTTTATAGCTGTTAATGCAGTATGAATTTTGTTCATTGTTGAAGGCTGTACGGTGACCTATAGTTGTTACAGAAACTTCTTTGTCATTTGGTCTCTAGTGGAGAGCTGTCTCATTGGTAATCATACCACATTTTCTTATTTCGTATCCTGATTACGGAAGGTCAGTATTGTAGTTGACCTGTCAAGGTCAGAGGTCTTCCAACCTGATGCAAAAGACCCAATGGCTTCATCATGTTTAAATATCAAGTTAAAGTAAAGGTCCAAAATGTACAACGTCAAATTCACTTTTGACCTTGACCTCTTTTCCAAGGTCACAAAGCAAGGATCTCATCTTCAAAATGGTTTAACCAAAAATACCAGACTTTAATAATAATTCAAAAACATGAAAAAATCAAACGTTAGATTAAATCAACCGCCGGATCGAATGGCGAACAACTGTATTATTACTAACTTGGTACAGGCCTTTTCCGAAGAATATGGGTTTTACAAATATAATTAGTTTTTTTATTGATTTATTTGAAACTTTTCTACTCGATCATATAAGGGTAGACAGATGTTACTCTTGCAGTAAAATTTGTATCAGGGAATGTTAATGAACTTTTCATTTTTTTTTTAATTATAGCAAGGTAACAAGTTTCGTTACACCATTATGTCTTTTAATTTGTACGGAAGACGCACCTCTCGTCTACATAAGACTCACCAGAGGCGCTCATCATAGATGTCTCGATTTACATTCTAACATTTCTCCTCACATGCCTCATGTACTGATACATATTTTTATTTATATTCCAAATCTTTACATAGGACGTCTCGAACTTTGGCTTGTATCCTTATCCTGATAAATGTTCCAAATTATATTCCAAATAATTGTGTTTTCAAATTTGAACTTTTGATCAAAATGGTCTTTATGAATACCACTCTTATAAAAGTTCTACATTTATCATTAATATTTCTGGAGACCTTGACTTTGTGTCTGGTCCGAATTTTACACACCCATTTCGATCTGTCTGCATTTTCATTGACATCACGAACTTATCAAAATTGAGATAATTTATGATTATAAATATCGCCTCCAGAAATGCAACATGCAATGTTTAAACTGCTGCCTCATATATCAAAATGTCTTCTGTTCTGATGAAACTTTGTATTCTGGCATTTGTAGCCACAGTTGGTAAGTCGCTTTTTAATTATCATTTAATGAACTTACTCTTTAAGATTAAATCTGTAATTCATAATTAAATGCTTCTTCATTTAGTTTTAATCAAAGGACATTAGGGTTAGCGTTAGGGATAAGGTTAGGTTTAGGGTAGCTGTCAAATTTATGCTCAACAATTTTACACAACTTCAAATTAACATATTTGATTTATAACATAGACAAACCTAATTCCAAATTACAAACAGTCCGAAAAGAAACAATTAACAATGCATAGACTCGATAAATGTAACAGCATTTAGGGCATAAAAACTATATGTCATCAAATTGTCCATTGCATTAACATGATTAAGTGTGAAATCAAGCTTTTCCAAAATTGTAATTAAATATTCCTATTAGTAACTTTGTGAATAATAATAAACTTAAAGGACTGCAACCTCAGACATTATAAAACGCCACCAGTGTCTGAGCAGATAGTTGATGAACCACAGTTATGTCAAAGACCCTTTTCCTTTTTCTATAAAAGTTCATTGGAAGATACCAAGATCTTGTTGATAAATTTCAGTTTCAACTTCACAAAGAATACATGATGGTCTTGAAGGATAAATTCTAGGTACTGACGTTGTTTATCATCTTAATTACGTGTTAAAGTGTTCTTTTTATTTGTTCATTTACAATTTTAACATTATGTCAAAAAAATAGGATACATAATTTATATAAATAAAAAGATGTGGTATGAGTGCCATTGAGACAACTCTCGATCTAAGTCACAATGTATAAAAAGTAAACTATTATAGGTCAAAGTACGGCCTTCAACACGGAGCCTTGGCTCATACCGAACAGCAAGCTATCACAGGCCTTAAATTGATTAGTCTATTTTTGGTAATATCCTTTTGGCGTGGCTCGGTATTTATACATCTCGCCATTGTGTTATTGTGCTATGGACATCTTTTGTATGTTTGTCTTTCGTTTTTACTTATGTGCTTTGTCTATAGAGTGTCTACATGTCATTTTGTTTTTCATTGTTGACATAGTTGTTTGTTTTTATATTGATTAAGTTAATAACACAATGTTGACTGCTGTTTCACAATTTTTGACACTTTAACCTATTGTGTCTGTTTGTTTTGCTAACACATAGTTGTCATTATAATGGAATTTTACCCTACTGTTAAACACGTGAGAGATTTAACTAGCTATTAAACCTAGTTTAATCCACCATTGTCTACATAAGGAAATGCGTGTACCAAATCAGGAATATGACAGTTGTTTTCCATTCGTTTGATGTGTTTGAGCTTTTGTTAATGGACGTTCCGTTTTGAATTTTCCTTCGAGTTCGGAATTTTTGTTATTTTACTTTTTATTGAAACAAAAAACACTATGTGCTTTTATTCTGATATCAAATAATGAAATCCTTCTGAAACAGTTTTTTTTCTTCGTGAAGCAAATAAAACCAAAAGTTGAAATAAATTTTATCACTCAAAATGTAATTTATATTATTTTTCTTTGACTTTTGATTTCGATTGCCTGCCTTGAACATGATTACTCTTTGTGTATCAATTGTTTAAAAAAATTAGACACATTTCAACATTCATACTTTTTATGAAAGGATACATACAAATGAATCATTTTTTGTTTGTTTCAGTATTTTGCGCATGTCCAAATAATTGGAGTCATTATGAAGACAAATGTTTCTTTCTAAGCCGTGACAACGAGACATTTGCCGACTCACTGGTGAGTTAAAATGAAAAGAGCAGAGTGAGGGTTCTTCAAATTATGATTTCGATTGTCTTACTTTGATATAGAATGTGCCCTATTTTCGATTTTGAATGAGTGTGAATTCCAATGATGGATGATGTATGCATGGCAGAAGTAGCTAACCCGTTAGACACATCCAGTCTGGCTTCTTTTAGAGTTAATGTGAATCTGTGATTCGCTCAGGTTTTTTTTTGTTTTTTGCTTTGTTTTTTTACCTTGTTTTGTATCTTTTTAGTAAATTTATGAGATTTGAACATCGCAAAACTACTAATGCCACTTTTTTAACATCACATGATCTTGTATATGAAATCAATAATTTTGAATTCATAAATACCAAGCTCAAGGGAGTGCGATCTTAGATAAAGAACAATGACATAATATTAGGAGCGGGAAATACATCTACACAATGTAGTATGTTTTATCATGGTTATAACAAAGCACTTGGTAATGTAAGAATATCGGTTTGTTTCAATGTGAAAGCTGTTTTTGAGGGAGCGATATAACAGTAAATATGTCAATTATTTCATTCAAATTAATCGTTTAATATCAACATGATCAATAGATACTTGTGCTGTAATTTGAAAGTATTGTGTTTCTATCTTTTCTCAGAAACTGTGTGAAGTGATTGGACGCCAATATGGAAGATCGGCATCATTAGCTACCGTAGATGATGCAAAAACGCAACAATTTCTTACAGATTTAATGATCAAAATAAGTAAGAATGAGTAAACGTTAAATTGTACATAAATGATGAAGCACAACTTTTCTCCTCTACCTACCTGAACCTGAAAAAAATATGAAGCGACTTCTTTAAAGTACTATTAAGCTAGGCTGTCTTAGTGGCTATAGTTTTGTTTTGAAATGGTTGGATATCAAAGCTTCGTATGCATAGGAGCTTTTCTGCATTTTGTCAGAATAAAAATATGGCTTTTGTTTACTTACTTATCATTGAGGTCCTTCCCTTTCTTAAAAATGATTTACTGAGTCTTAGTTGTTAAGAATTTACTTTTTAATAGTTTGTTGACCTCATTGTTTGCATCTAAAAACAAGCCAAATACTTTAACCTAGTCGTTATGAAATAGTTCTATGAATCATCGTACAAGACATTCAGTTAACTGCAATTAGAAAACTTCAATTAAGCCATTACAAATGGCAGTTTAATTTGTAAAAAGTATAGAAAAAAAGAAATAAGAATTCACAGAAAACTTATGCAGAAATGAAAATTCCGGTAAGACTGAAAACAATCAATTTTACTATAATTCTTATATTATGCTGTTCATTTATTAGCCAAATAAATTCAAGCAAAAACTTTACAATTCAACATTGAAAATGTATATTTGATGGATAGAATTTTACATGTTAATTTTATATGAATTTGTTTAGAAATTCAAAACCATTTTTTGTTTTGTTTTATCAGATTCCATTGGAATGTACATAGGATTAAATGACCTTGTAACTGAAGGGACATTTCACTGGGTAGCCAACGGTAAGCAGGCAACATACTTTAACTGGGGACCTACCCAGCCAAACAACAGAGGGGGAAACGAAAACTGTGTAGCTATGCGAGTTGATCCAGTTATAGGCTTCAATTATTCATGGACAGATGGTCCTTGTACAGTTCCGACCACATACATTTGTGAAATGGTGTAAGTATTATTGTAAAGGAATCAATATAAACGCAATACATATTACACTGTGATATGCGACTTGATTCTTTTAACGGCTTCAACTATACTTGGACAGATGGTCCTTGTACAGTTCCAACCACCTACATCTGTGAAATGGTTTAAGAACCATTCAAAAGAAATCGAAGAAGCTGAACACTTATCTTTTTTTTACAACTGCTTAATTAAAAATATATGATTAACTGTTTTTTTCTTCTGTCTTTTAATGTTGGTCTCAACTACCGAGTAATCAGCATATATTGTAGATTTTAAAATTCAAAATTTCCTCTCTGCATTTTAGTTTTCATCTGTCTGGGTATTTTGTTCCGAAAAAAATAATGAAGGTTACACAGTATTTTTAATGCGTAAAATCGTAGATAAGAAAGCGCCTATCAATAAGAATGCAAATATGTTTTGGTGATTAACAAACCCGTCCTTAAATTATCGTTAAGGAATGAACAAGTGTCCATCTAAATAAATTTATCATATATACCAGGATTAAAATTTGGTACGCCAGACGCTCTTTTCGTCTACAAAAGACATAGTCCCAACCTGGATCATTCGTCGGATATTTGGAGTTTACTGTAACGACATAGTGGTTATTATATTTTCTGGTTAGATAAATCGATTATTGACACTTTTTATCAAATCCGTGACACAAACCGAATATGAACTTTAATATTTAGGTCACTTATAGACACATTGGGTCGGGTGTATATGTATATATTATGTCAATTGACATAAGTCACTTTAATTAATAATCTACTTACTTACTTACTTGCTCAATGGTCAATCCAATGTTGTTGCTTCCATAAACTTTTGAAAAAAGGTGACTTTAACCTTACGATTTATATGAGAATAAGCAGAAGTGGTATGATTGCAAGTGAGACAATTCTCCACTGGAGACGAAATAAGTTAGCAACTATTTTTCACCAAAAGGCCTTCAACAATGAGCAAAACCAATTCAGTTAAGCAAGGTATAAAAGCCACTGCAATGACAAAAAAATTCAAACGAGTATACTAACGGCCTCATAAACGAAAATGAATACAATATAAAAACAGCAAAAATCAACCAATGTTTTACAAGCCTCTAACTTCATTCAAACGTCTCATTGTTCATGTGCCAGCTATCTTTCACTAAAAAATTCCCCACATATGATATACATTTATATACATTTGATTTTTTCAAATATTTATTTATTTATTTTAGGGCAGCAGATATTGGAAATCTTCTCGGATAACCGTAATTGTCAGTAATTGTTTTACATGTTATATATTAGTTTATGTATTATATATCTACACCAAAATTATTCTGTTGTTTTTATTTGATATTTGTTTTTATGCAAATTGTTGGATGTTGACAGAGACCTTATAGTGTAACATCGATTCTCTTCATATTGATAATACCAGAGAGAGAGAGAGAGAGAGAGAGAGAGAGAGAGAGAGAGAGACTTTTGAAAAAAGAACACGAATAATCTCTAGGTATGCTTTAGGTATGCTTAACAATTATAGTAAATAGTGGTTTATTATTCGTTGTTGTTCTGTGGTTTGCATGTTTTGTAGCCTATTATATTATTTGTTTGTGCTTTTCTCTGTTATGAATGTTCTTGCCTGTATTTCTGTCACGTAGTGTTTAGCGATATGTTTTAACATTGTCATAAAGCGGGTGGTATGGCATACCATGAAACCAGGTTCAACCCACCATTTTTTCTTAAAACGTCCTGTACCAAGTCAGGAATATGGCAGTTGTTATCAAATAGTTCGTTTCTATGTGTGTTGGCGTTTGTTTTTGTTGCACTTCGGTGTTCCTGTTGTTCCTTTGTTTTCCTCTTATAGTTGA
Organism: Mytilus californianus; assembly: GCF_021869535.1. Taxonomy (NCBI): domain Eukaryota; kingdom Metazoa; phylum Mollusca; class Bivalvia; order Mytilida; family Mytilidae; genus Mytilus; species Mytilus californianus. The sequence continues at coordinate 3,631,422 of NW_026262723.1, forward strand.
TGTGTTTCCCTCGGTTTTGGTTTGTAACCCGGATTTGTTTTCTCTCAATCGATTTGTAACTTTTGAAAACCGGTATACTACTGTTGCCTTTATTTATATTAGTTTTGTCTATAACATGTCGCAAAATATGTGTTATTATGTTACATTGGTACTAACATTTTTTCAGACGCGTGTTTTGTTTACACAAGTGAACAGCGGGAAAATGAAATACAATTGTACTTGTTGAACACCATTCTAACATCACGTTCTGATATATCAAGCTGACAACTGTCATTTATAACATATACTATAATCAGAATAATCCATAAGTATGCTTTACAATAGTAAATATCAGTTTTGTCTATAAAATGTCGCAAAATACCTGTTATTATGTTACATTGGCACTGACATTTTTTCAGACGCGTGTTTTATATACAAAAACTCATCAGTGACGCTCGAATTAAACACGTTAAAAAAAAAAACAAATAAAGTACGAAGTTGAAGAGCATTGAGGAGATAGCTTATTTTTCACAAAAATAAAAAATACATAGCTTTTATCCTTCTCTAATGAATTAAGGTGGATAATAAGCGACCTTCGGTTTACTCAAAATAATTTCCGGTGCAAATTGATAGCAAAATTTACATTGATTCTTAAAATATATGGTTTCTATATGTTTTGATTGAAATATGGTAGCCAATTTGCTATTTCCGGTTGGAAATTACAACATCCGATTTGATATAATCAGTGGTTGCTAGCTTCTTTTACATAAATAAAATGCACGAAAATAACTTTTGTTCTGTTTACAGAAGGTCAGTCTGGAAGCTGACCTATGAAGTTCATATGTCTTCCAACCTAATGCAAAGGACCCAATGACTGTATCATGTTAAAATATCAAGTTATAGCAAAGGTTCCAATCTAAAACGTGCAATTTACCTTAGACCTTGACCTCATTTTCAAGATCACAAAGAAATGATCCCATATGAACAATGTACACAAAATACCTAGCTCGAAGGTAAATTCAAAAAGGGTATAGTCCAAGAAACATGACAAAATCAAACGTCAGAATATCAACCAATGGAACGAATTATTACAACAGTCAAATTACTAACTTTGTACAGGCATTTTCCGAATTGGTGGGTCTAACGTTATTTCTTACACTTTATTGCTCTGGCTATACGTTTATAGCTAGGTAGCTAGGTAAGCCCCCAACTTTTATGACAGTTATCTATAGTTCGATCATGTTAACAAAAATGTTGTTTTGTAAGATATGCAACTCAAACAGACTCAATATGTTAATATGACAATAAACAAGACCCAACAGCCAAACTGTGTAAACAATTATCACAGATATACAACACAACTAATTAAAAAATTCAAACAAACATACAAATAAATCTGATAAGGATGTCAACAAAAAAATTATTGTAGCTGACAAATACGCCATTATATAAAAACATAAAATGCGGTACAGTATACACTTTCCAAATAACGTACGAATGAGTAAAATATTTATCCAAGGGTTAACAAAATGGATAAAAAACATTGTAAAAACATACTGGGTCCGAATCGCACCTCTAAAACAACCTGCAAAAGAATCGTCCAAAGCCAAAAACCCGATAACTGGATGGACAAAACAACCAAAAAGGAACACATAAGCATAAAAAAGGGCAAAATGAAAACAGATAAAAAGATAAACACTTTAGAACCTGCTGTACAGTCAAGACCCTCTTGTATAATTTATGAAGTAGACACTTTCTGCGAGACATTTTTTTTTGACAAAACCTGGGACTATTGATTTTTGCTCAGACAATAACACAAACCTCACTTAAATTCATGTGCTCCAGATGGATACCAATCGTGTTGTTTTTGACAAGTAAAATTCCAGTGTCAATCCGAATAGTTTGGATTGTTTATGGAAAGAACATCACCAATATACCTCTTTGTGAAATTAAATGATCTCGCTTTGATCTCGTTTTTTACAAGTGTTTAAAGGAACTCCGACTCGTATGAAAATAAGAAAAATCGACCAGTTGAGGTGGACAGACTTTTGGTCTTAACAGCTGTGTATTGTAAATGAAATATATTGTGAAACTTCTTGTTTTGAATATTCCAAAGGAGAAAACTCCTGTTAAATGTCACTTTATCCCTCTGTACAAAAAACCTATTAAGGCGTGTCTCATCTCATAGAAAACCTTTTATCGATATCAATAACGGGATAAACAAGAACAAGCAAAAGTAATAAAATTCTAACAAGACTTTGACCGTGGATTTTTTGGACCGAAAACCTCAAATCAAAAGACACTTGATCTCTATCTCTTATGGTTAAATAGTTACAAGTAGATATTACTTATATCAAAAACATAAAGGTAAATAACCCTCAGATGGAGTCTTCGAATTGCTTCGGAACATTTTTTTCTCGACATCCTGAGAATGTAACGAGCAACAAATTAGGTAAAATTATTTTTATTATCTTGTGCGTTTTAGGGAGACAATTTTTTAAGGAAAAGTGTTCTATAAAGCGTCAGTTTCAAAAGTGTATTAGCACTTCGAAATTATAGACCAAATATCTACACGTAAGCAACATCTTGCGAAAGAACAATGAAGTGCTGCCGAAAAAAAAATAACACAATTGCTAGATACACGACTTTATTTTTTAGAATTATTTGTCTGTTGAAATCCGTGTCATCCATGTTCTTCAATTACTGCTATCCAGCAAAGAAATCTATTTTAAACGTTTGAAGTTGATTTGAACACGACTTCTTGCTACCTTTTACGGGGTGGACGAAAGAAGGATTCAACGGATGGACAGACCACAAAATATGTCCCATACTATTGTGGTCAGGGCTTAAAACCTTAAACTAACCTAAGAAATGAGAGATATGACGAATAAACATCGACCAGAGACCAATTTAAAAATCAGTGGCAAATGACATACACTTTATAACAAATGCTCAAAAAGTACATGTATGATACCAAAGGGACAATCAAAGAATAAAAAGTGGAGAAAAAAAAAACGCACACACACACACACACACAAAGACAACAATAGTCCACAATAATGTGCACTTGACAAACATCTGCAGTTTGAGCAACCCGAGTAAAACAAAAATACCGTTTTGAACTAAAGTGCTACGGTAGGGTTAGCAGATCCTGTTCCACCAGAAGCACACGTCACGTTATCGATTTTAACATCTGTTAAGTAAGAGTACTTATCATTGAGGCTTCGTACCATAGTTGGTAAGTAAATATATTGCGTAAAACTCGAAGAAATTACATATTTTCAAACCATCGGTATTGGTACAATGTCTTTTCCTGAACCATGTCGAAATGGAAAGCGAACAGTTTTGTTTCGGGACAAATAATCAGAAGAAACAACAATGACGTTCTAAAAAAATATAGCAACCAACAAATAATGAAATAACACAAACCTTACTTAAATTCATGTGCTCCAGATGGATACCAATCGTGTTGTTTTTGACAAGTAAAAGTCCAGTGCCAAGTTTGTTGAGGACACCATCAACGTGGAAAGGAGGCAGATATTTTGCATACAACAAATGAAAGTATGCGTGGTAATTTGTGAAAAAAGAAACGTAAGACCTAATTATATATATATAACGTAAGACCTAATTATATATATATAACGTGTCCAGAATAAACTCTATTAGATAATGTCACTTATAAACTTTAAAAAAATGGAAACTTAACAATTGGAAAGTTAAAGAAAATTCTTTCAAACAATCCTGCTCAAATCAGTTTTAGAATTGACTTTCTGTAATGTTCCGATCTCTGATAATTTTTTTTTAATTTGACAAAGTAGTTCATGGAACAAAATGAAACATTTTGACGCTTTCTTATTTTTTTTTGTGTTCGAGAAAAACGTTGTCAGGCCATTAAATATACGTTTATAAAGCCTAACTATGAAATAATAGTCATTATACATATACAAGGAAAAATCGTCTAGAAAATAGTGAATGTTTACATCCATGGCTTTCAAATGATTGGGTTTGATTGTTCTTTGTAAAGTAAATCAAGAAAATTGGAAGAACTCACAAAATGTATATAGTATTATTTTCTTTATAGGAAAATGAGGTGTATCACAAAATTTATTGTTTTGTGGTGTCCTCACTTGTAAAAGATGTGAACCACAAGTTCATTGTTGAAGACCTTGGTATTATAAACAACATCAATAATGACGCTTAATTTATTCCCAGGATATCATAGGATTTAATTTACATATACATTCACCCATTGTATGCTCTTTCGACGATAAACATGTAAGCATCTTTTTCGTTTTTGCCATGGCAATTTCAGTTCATTTTCAATTTATGAGTTTGATTGTCCCGCTGGTACCTTTCGCCTCCCTCTTATACTTTACTACGACTAAACAGTTATGTAGGATGTAGATCATGGAAACAGGAACGATTATATCCAACTTTTTAATAATGTTAATACAATGGCAACAGTCTTGTTAGTGGTAATACAGTTCTAGATTATTCCGTATTCATGTCGGGTTCTTCCAGATTAGTTGAAAAAAACAAGACAATACCATTGCCGAAAAGAAAAAGGGCGAAAAGACGAACAAGATTTCCCGAAAAAAAACATAAACATGATAAACTAAAGCAACAAAAATCTCTGTAAAAACTTTTAAAATCTATTGTACTAAAACTAAGTGGTGTAAGGGAGTATATCAAGTGGACAATCGACAATCATAAATCCAGTAAAACAGACTGCACAATAATAATAAAAAAAAATGATAAAAAAAAGGCAAACAATAAAGATTTACACAACCAACAAAATACTGGACTACACGAACCCCAACAAAAACTGGTGGTGAACAGAGGTGCTCCGGAAGTGTAAAATCAAAAATAACAGGACCAAAGATAATATTGACTGCAGTGTTTAATTCCATTTTTACATCCCAAAACAATCTACATATCAGTCTTTCAAACCTTTGCTATCATTGTTCACCTGGTAAAGATTGTATCGGAAACGAGCATCGTGCACATCAAAGTATTAATTAGTGTTATGGGTTTACATTCTTACATAGGTTCTATATGACAACATTTCTGTACATGAACTGATAAATGTTCTAATTCATGTTCTAACAAATGTTCTATATAGCAACATTTTCTTCATGTACTGATAAACGTTCTAATTTATATTCTAACAAATGTTCTATATAACAACATTTTCTCCACTTGTACTGATAACTGTTCTGATTAACGTTCCTAGTGTTCATATGGGATGTTTACTTTGGTTTTGGTGCGAATTTGACACCCACATTCTAACCTGTCTGCAGTTGCCATTCACATTCTTAAACATTCTGACATTGAAATCACGAAATTTGATACCAAGTCTTATCAAAATTGAGATAATTAACGAATACTAGTATAAATATCGCCTTATTAAATGCAACAAGCAGTATTGAACTGAAACATTATCCTATAAAATGTCTCCTGTTTTGATAAAACTTCTTGTTTTGGCAGTTGTAGGAACAGCTGGTAAGCATAATTATATATTTCATTTAATGAACTGACTTTTCAAGCCTTTAAAGATATATGTATATCATGTATATCTTATAACAACATGCTGATAATTACAGCTACATAATAGTTCATTTCCTGTTTTTTTCCTCGATGGAAGACATTAAAGTAGAAGTTATGACAAACGTGATGATTTAAAAATGTTTACTTCTCCTTTCTCAACAGTAATATATGCTTTGTTCCAACTTATGCCGTTTACACATCTAAGCTAATACGTAACACTCGTGCACGCTCCAAAGATACGAACTTCATTGACAGAAGTGTGCTCCTTACACACAAAACTAAACCCACGGACTGATGAGGAAGAACGATTGAAATCCATATCAAATAAGTCACCATTTCGAATTGGCCGACTGATATGCTATATCTGTGTCTCAACTCATTTGCAACATGTCTGTGTTTCAACTCATTAGCGACATGTCTGTGTCTCAACTCATTAGCAAAATGTCTTTTTCTCAATTCATTAGCGACATGTTTACAAAGTCTTAGATCTTCAGCTACCGGAATAGCTGTTTAATCTGAAGTTTTACTGATGGTGTCCTATTCCCGTTGATGACATTTTGAGTGACTGTTGCTTCGCATGGCGGAAGAAGCATGCGTATATTTGTAGTAGGAGACGCCTACCCTGTCGACGCCTAATACCTCAATCATTATCGTGATGATGCAATTCAATTAGTTTGTATTGGTTACCTTTGTTTCTTCTCGATAAACGAGATTTGAACTGCAGTCGCCTTAGTTTGTCTTCTTTATACAGATTTTTGTTTGTAATTCACACATTTAAACTTCTTTATTCAATGATACGACACATACTAATTCAATATTATTACTATTTCAGTATTTTGCACATGTCCAAATGGATGGAATCATTATGAAGACAAATGTTTCTTTTTGAGCCGGGACAATGAGACATTTGGCAATTCACTGGTGAGTTCAGATAATGATCAAAAGGTCTGAAATATACTAACATATTTACTACGTTTAAATCGTTCTTTTGTTTGAAAAAAACTTTCTCATCAGATACAACAGTTTGATGCTAACCGCCAAGTAGCTGACGGGTCGATTAAATACATTTCAAGCTATAATTTGTTATCAATTACTAGACTTAGTACTCCGGAGAAAAAGGGGACCTGTGATGTCGTAATTTAGCCGTTTTGTTTTGATTTCATAAAACGGTTCTATTGTTTGTATTTGTCTTACCAAGTTGTTGTTGTTGCACGCACTTGATGAAGTTGTTTTTCAATTGGCGAGACCCAAAATTTGATGAATACAAGACAGGTAAATAAAGGTCGTATGAAGGTCCCTTAGATTTTTAAAATCATAAAATGCATCATACTAAAAAAAAAACTGATGTTATAACGTTTAGCGCAAAATGTGTGTCTGGAATAACTCTGACAAGTATATCTAACTGCTAAGCAAAACAATATATATAAGGTTAAGCATTGGCTACTTTGTTCATTGGGGTAATTTATAAACAGATAAGCAACCTTTAACTTATATTTTGATATGCCTAGGGAGGATATGGAAGGAAACATGTCAATTCCATCATGGAAATCTATTCAAATAGGACTATGTTTACAAACTATATTTATTTATTATTTGCAATAACATGTCTTTATTTTTTCGCAGATGCTCTGTGAAGTAATTGGGCGCCAGTATGGAAGATCTGCGTCTTTGGCTACCGTTGATGATGCCAAAACACAAGTTTCTTACAGATTTAATGATCAAAATAAGTAGGAATAAATTGGCAACATGTATTACAACTATGATAATCCAAAACTTTTCAGTCACTCTTTCTTGCTAAATATTTTATGATTTAATGGAATCAATACTATTTTTGGCAGCAAAGCTTAGGTGTCGTAAGATATAAAGCTTCGTCCTGTTAGGCTCTACATGATAATTGAGATTTTGATATAAATACTTCATGTTCACGGGAGTTTATCTGCATGTATGTAAGACATTAAATCTTTGTTTTTCTTATCGTTAAAAAAGTCCGTTATAAACTTTAGAAATAGAAAATAGCGTCTTATTTGTTGAGAATCTATTACTTAAGAAGGTTTCAATTTTTAATCACTTTATTGGCTGCATTTAAAAAGAATTTAATTAACCAACATTCTGTAATGCATACATCTTATTGTTCAAAGTAGAAGACCTTTAGATACAACAACAATAAAACCACTTTTATGAAATGAGCATTTCTGTGTATTTTATGGGCATAGTTTTTCTATACCTACATCTCATTTTATGCTATTCTAAATATCAGATTTTTATTCGGAAAATATTAAGTTAAAGTCGAAACAAAACACAAGTAAAACCAACCAATGGGAGAAATAAACAGATATAAAACAACAGCGAACACACTCATATATCTATATCTCCCAAAACAAGGTCGAGATGGGATGTTGAAATCTTTCTCATTGACACTTATACCATTAGTTGGAAATCAAAGGAAATCTTATCTAGAAATAAAACTTCATATTTTTCTCACGCTATGCTGTTCATCCGTTTGTCAGAATCATGTACTATTTAGCATAACTTAGATAACAACGGAAGTTTGTAAATAGATATTTCGTTATATTAACTTTCCATATTTGTTAATATCAAAAAAGTTAATCTATCTCAAAGTCATTTTCCTTTGTTTATACAGATTCCATTGGAATGTACATAGGATTAAATGACCTTGTAACTGAAGGGACATTTCATTGGATAGCCAATGGTAAGCAGGCAACATACTTTAACTGGGGACCTACACAACCAAACAACAGAGGAGGAAACGAAAATTGTGTAGCTATGCGAGTTGATCCAGTTATAGGCTTCAATTATTCTTGGACAGATGGTCCTTGCACAGTACCAACCACCTACATTTGTGAAATGGTGTAAGTTTTATTTCAAAGAAATCGAATGAATTTTAAACTGTGATTTTCATTAAAACTTTTATTTTCAAATTATTGTAATGTAATGTACAAGTCGCCATCTAAATAAGTTGATGATTTATACCAGGCTTAAAAAGTGTGTACGCCTGACGCGTTTCGTCTACAAAAGAATCATCAATGATGCTTGGATCACAAAAGTTAAAATGGCCAAATAAAGTACAAGTTAAAGAGCTTGAAACACCATAAGCTATTGATAATAATTGCTTTGAAGAAAAGTTGTTCTTCTTTTACTGATCGACCTAAATAACAAAACGGATAATCTAGATCGTTAGTTGGATATTTATAGTGTACTGTTATTACACAGTGGTCAACCCAACATATCATGTCGCTTTTCTTAAACTTTTGAAAAGATGACCTCAACCTTAAATTTAATATGAAGATAAGCAGAAAAGGTATCATTGCCAATGAGACAAATATCCACAAGAGACGATATTAATAAGCAACTAAAGGTCACCGCTTTCAACAATGAGCAAAACCTATACAGCTTAGCAAGGTATAAAAGCCGCCAAAATGACATGTAAAACAATTCAAACGAGAACACTAATGGCCTCATAAGCGAAAAATTAATATAATATAAAAACAACGAAGGGCAATCACATGAATTACAGTCATATGACTAGGGTTATGCGCCTCATTGTTCATATGTCAGTAGTAACTTCTATTTAAAAAAAAACCCACATTTAAAAGATCATTAATATTTATTTTAAAATATCTTTTTATTTATTTTAGGGCAGCAGATATTGGAAACCTTCTCGGATAGGCGTAATTGTCAGAAATTGTTTTACATTTTACATGTCAGTTTATTCATTATATATAATATATACCTAAATTCTTCTGTTTGTTTTTATTTGATATTTTGTTATATGTAAATTGCTTGATATTGGGAGAGACCATAGAGTAAAATGGATTCTCTACATATTGATAATACCAGAGAGAGAGAGAGAGAGAGAGAGAGAGAGAGAGAGAGAGAGAGAGAGTAATCTTCAGTTATCTTTTATCAATTAACCTCGTAGTCTATTACTTCAAAGCCGTAGCCGACTAACATGAAATGTGTAGATCCAGAAAATACTGTAACCCTCACTTCCATTTTTATTGAAAGAAGAAAAAATAATATAAATTTACAGATGATGCAACAATAAACTTCTGTAATTTCTGGGAAATCCATCAGAATTTCTATATCATTTAATAAAAAATGTACCACTGAGAGGAATTGATATTCATTACGACACACAAAAACACAGAATATTTAAATGGTCATTCAATAAACATTACAATAAAATTTAGCTCCAGTATGTTGTTTGATGGAATTGATGGAAATTAACAGAACACACAATAGTTCTATCACTTTTCCTAACCTATACCCAAACACTATCTTAATTTCTGATATGAAAAGCATGTAATCAGAATAATCCATAGGTTTGATTTACAATAGTGAGTAATGGTACATATAAGTTTTATTTAAAACATTTCGAAAAATGAGCATTATTGTGGAACATTAACACTGACGGTTTTTTGCGTGCTTCCTATACAAAAGCCTCACCACTGACGGTCGTATCCCAAAAATTAAAAAGGAGAAATACGAAGTTGAAGAGCATTGAGAAGATAACTTATCTTTCATAAAATTCAAAGATACCTAACTTATCCTACATAAATGAATTAAGGTCGAAAATAAGCAACGTCTGGTTTGCTGAATACAGTTTCCGGTGTCAATTGATAGCTAAATATGAACTGATTTCTAAAATATATGGCTTCTGTATTTTGTCACAAAGTAAGGGAGCTTATTTACAATTTCCGGTTGGAAGTTACAACGACCGGTTTGATATAATAGGTTACTGCATATAGATTCCAAATATATTTGGTTGCTAGATGTTTTTACATACAATTAATGCAAAAAATAGCTATATCATGTTAACAGAAGGTCAGTATTGTAAATGACCTTTCCAGATCATATGTCTTCCAAACTAATTCAAAGGAACCAATTGCTTTATTATGTTTAAATATCAAGTTAAAGCAAAGGTCCAAATCTACAACGTCAAATTCATCTTCGATCTTGAACTTAATTCTATGTTCACAAAGCAAGGATCTCATATTCAAAATGTTTAAATAAAAAATACCAAACTTAAAGTTAAATTCAAAAACGGTGTAGGTTCTTGAAACATGACCAAAATAAAACGTCCGACTATATCAACCAACACATCGAACGGCGAACAACTGTAGTATTACTTACTTGGTACAGGCAATGTCCGAAAAAGATGGTGGTTAAACCTGGTTGTATTGATAGGTAAACCTCTTACTTGTATGACAGTTATTTCTTGTCCCTATATATTTCCAAAATGGGGAGCAACCGTAACAGACTAAATATGACATTAGTTGGGATACAAAACTGTGTAAACAATCATCACACAAGGTTGATTGGTTTGAACGTTTGATTTTGCCATTAAATAAAAGATTTTCTGTTTTGAATGTTTCTTGGAGTTCGGTATTTTTGCGTTTTTACTTATACAACACAATTAACAAAAATTATCAAACAAACAAACATATAAATCTTAATATGAATAAATCATAATTTTTTTCTACTGTAGTTAATAGAAAATCTGACAAAGACGCCAACAATAAAAGTAATTGTAGTTGATAGTACATGCAGGATATAAAAACATAATGCCGTACAGTATACATTTCCTGATAAAGTACGAATTATGTAAATTATAAATACAAGGGTAAACAGAATTAAAACAACATTGTTAACACCTAATGGGTCTGAATTGCACCTCTGCACCCACTTGCACCAGGAACGTAAAAAGCCAAAAAAACCGATAGCTGAATAGACGTAAAAGGACCATAAAGGAACATTATAGCATAAAAAAAAAAAAATGACGGGAAAAATGTAATGAAATAAAAAGATAAACATTTGTATCACCTACAATCCAAAGACCATGTGAAGGAGACACTGAATATTTATGTATAAGGTCTTGATACTTTCCGATGACCTGTTCAGGAAAATTATGAAACGAGCAGTTTTGTCAATGCAAATATTCAGGATCGATCGAAACAATATAGACGTTCTGAAACAAAATATACCAACAAACAATATATATGTATAAAACAGAAGGAACAAAAATCACCGCTTAACCTAACTCAAATTTTAGGGTAAACTCAAGTAGTAGAGAACTGAGAGTTCTGCCACACTTTCACTTTCGATCATTTTTTCTACAAAATTGAAAATAAAAGTAGGTCATCCATCTATTTATTAAATTAGTAAGGAACCGGTTCCAATAAAGTTTCATAAAACGCCCTAAACCCTAGTGAGAGTTGTGTCCCACTATGCAGAAATGCGTTTTTTCAAAAAGGAGTGAGAGGTGTTGAAATTGAAAAAAAAGAAGAATAAAAGACATGGGTATAGTAAGTAAAATGAATACGATTGTTGTTGAAACGGTAAAACAGTTAAGAAGTATGGCTAAAAATGCTGGTCTTAAAAGGGTTCTCTAGAATGAAGAAAGATGAGCTGGTAGAGTTGATTGAAACAAAGAAGGAACATACATTTAAGCGTATTCCTAAACCAGCGACAAAAAAAAGAGATCATGATCGAGGCGAAACAACATGGGTTGAAAGGTGTGGGTAGATTACCTATAAATCAACTGTTGACAAAGGTAGGTGAGAAAATCAAGAAGGATCAAGAGTCCATGATTCGGGTACATGAACCCATTAGATCCATTAAAGGTCTATTGACTACCTGGAAAATGACATCGGATGCAGAAATGGACACCCAGACCTTTCTTGAAGTAACACAAGGGAAAATGATGGACATTACCCAGAATTGTGGATTGAAAGGGGTTAAAATTAATGTGGTGTTACACTGTACTTTCGTGAAAATCAACCCCACATGTAAAGAGGACGATGAGAATGAGGGACACTTCAATTCGGGAAATCGAACTATAACCGAAGCCACCGACCTTATTGAAACTTTGAAAGAGATGGACCTAAAGATCGGAAAAAAGATTGCCGAGTGGACCTCTGAGAAGAATGGGTGGACATTGAAGGAAATCGTGAAATAACAACCCTAACATCAACAAACACACACCGTTATCTGGTTTGCAGTATGTAGATTTACCAAAATTGATCAAAGACAAAAAAGCCGTGATTAATGTTCAAAACAAAGATGATTAGTGTTTTAAATGGGCAATACTTGAAGCCGTGCATCATGAGGAGGTAGACCAAAAGAAAACACAAAGGTGGACTCAGTACTGTAGATTGAATAATGAACTAAACCTAAAAGGATTATCATTCCCCGTAAGCCGTAAGGATATTAGCAAGTTTGAGAAAATCAACCCTACCTTAGCAGTCAATGTGTATGGAATCAATGATGACAATGCGAAATACACACTACGATATTAAGTTTTTGCCGAAAAGTGGGATAGAGACATTCAATTGTTGCTGATAGAAGGTAAAGGTAAAAAACATAAGTGTTGCATAAAAACATGTCTAGCATGTCTAGAGTACTGTCGAATCAGATCTCGGATCATAACGGTAGACTTAAATTTTGCTACAGGTGTTTAAGCCACTTCCACAGCAAAGATGCATTGAAGAAACATAAAGAATATTGCGTTAACCACAAGGCAGTTAAGATCAAGATGCCCGGTAAAGGAGCCTACCAAAGCATTGAGAACCACGCCAGATCGACGAAAGTTCCTTTCTCGGTTTATGCAGACTTTGAGTGTTATACCGAAAAAGTAGAATCCAAGACAGAGGAAACCGTTGCAGACAAACCACACACCAAAGTGTATCAAAAGCATATACCATCGGGATTTTGTTATTACATTAAATGCTTTGATGACAGTGTCTTTACTAAGGAGCCGGTACCTTACACTATGCAAAAAGAAGGGAAATATGTGGCGCAGATTTTTGTTGAAAGACTTGAGAAAGATATCAAAGTCATTTTCTGCGAGAATGACTTCAAAAAACCGATGGTGATGACGACGGAGGATAAGAATGATTTTACGACTGCCATACAGTGCTGGCTCTGTGACAACGCTTTAGGAGAGGACAAAGTCAGAGATCACTGTCACTTCACAGGTAAGTATAGAGGCGCAGCACACAACGAGTGTAACTTGAAGAACAAAGTACCAAAGTTTATACCCGTGTATTTTCATAATCTAGCTGGGTATGAGAGTCATCTTTTCATTAAGAATTAATGTGTAACAGAAGGACCAATTATGTATTCCAAACACCGATGAAAACTATATTTCACTCATCAAAAGAATTCAAGTAAGTGACTACAAATCAAAGGATGGTTACATGAAACCACTGTACCAACATTTGAGATTTGTAGACAGCGTTAAATCTATGAGTACGAGTTTAGAAAAAATAGTAAAAGCAACCTCCCGTGAGGATTTGAAAAATATCGAAAAATTGTTTGGTGACCTACCGCTAGATCCTGAATTGTACAAGGTTAACCCATCTACCTCAGAAAACAATCGAGTCATTCAACTAAGTGAAGTTATTGATAAACGTAAAATGGAATACATTGTGTCCCATCTAGATGGTTTTGAATTGGGAAGTTGATGCATTAACGGGGTTAAGATGGGAAAGAATGCACAATTAAAATTAATGAAGGATTACTTGTCAAGGGTTAACAAGCGAAGAGAATGTGTAATGAGATAGTATCAGAGAAAAAGTTTTGGTAGATACTGGACTAGTTAAAAACTAGATATTCAAAACATGAGTCGGAAAATCAGACACAACTTGTGTTCAGACATCATGTATGACATTGACATGAAAAATGCTCATCCAACTTTACTGTCATGGTTTTGTTATGAAAATGGAATCGAATGTAAAGGATTAGATGCTTATATTGAACATCGATTAGAGTACTTAGCTATTTTAATGAAACACACAGGTAAAACACGTGATGAATGTAAAGACACTTTAGCCATCATTAATGGTAGACGAGAAGCACAAAACAAGGATGATCCTGAATGGTACAAATCTTACTATAATGAGATTAAACACATTACTGAATCCATCATTGCTTTACGACCAGACTTACATAAATTAGCTTAACAATCTAAAGAAAAGAAAGGTAAGAAAGAATACAACATTGGAGGAACTACCGTTAATTACATTATGTGTTTATTAGAAAAAAGAGTATTAATGATTGCTTTTGACTACTTAACAAAACAAAACATTGAAGTAGGTGCTCTTGTGTTTGATTGACTCCTGGTTTGCGAAAAGGATGTAACAAAGAAATGATGCCAGAGTTACTTGAGAAATGTTCTGCAGAAGTAAAAAAAGTGATGGGATGTGATATTACATTTACTTACAAAGTTAAGGATGAAGGGTATGATATACCCCTGGACGCGTCATCAACACAACATGTGAATGTAGAATTGCTTTTGCGAAAAGGTGTATACCCCTATGATTATATGGATAGTTTCGAGAAACTTCAGACCACTAAGTTACTATCTAAGAAAAAGTTTAACAATACCTTCACTAATGTGGATGTGAGCAAAACAGACTATAAACACGCCCATGGAGTCTGGAAAGAAATGGGAATGACCAGTATGAGAGAGTACCACGATCTGTATTTGAAGACTAACGTGCTCCTACTATGCGTCGTGTTTAAGAAATTCAGAGATCTTTTTTTGAAGATTTATCAACTCGACCCCGCTTGGTATTTAACAGCACAGAGTCTTTCTTATGATGCACTATTGAACATTACCGGTGCAAAGCTTGAGCTTCCGACAGATCCGGATATGCTTTTAATGTATGAACAAGGGATTAAGGGAGGAGTAACCGTCGCAACTAAACGATATTCCAAAACTAACAATTCATACATTGAAGGGCATGATGCTAGCAAACCAACGATTCACTTGATGTACGTGGACGCCAACATCTTGTATGGATGGGCTATGAGTAAGCACTTATCCACCGATGGGTTCACGTGGATCATTCCCGATGAGATTCAAGCCCTGGAGACCATCACCGCTGAAAGAATCACTTCCTTTTTCCACAGCGTTCGATTGGAGGACTGATTATTAGCAAGTGGTAAGACAACATTACTCAACAATTTTCTCCTTAAAGAGGACTGGTTAGATTACGATTGCTTGCACGTGTTTGGAAAATCACTTCATCAACCCATGTATCAACTGTTGCAACACGCATTGGAAAAGGGATTCACTAAAAAAGACATACGATCTTTGTTATACGTGAAAGGAAAATGTCCTCACTCTTAAATCGATGTTGTAAAAGACTTACTCCCACCTCAACATCCTAGTGGTAACGAGTCCTTCTTTTATGAACAAGGAGACGATATATCAGACCCTCGACAACTGGATTTTCATCGTAAAAACTGAATGATGTTTGACGCTCAATAGTGTTCAACGTTCAGTGCTCTGAATGAATGACTTTTATTAGCATTAGTGATCCTGAACAAAGTGAAGCTCTTGCGATGTCGAGCGTAACATTCAAGCTTGCAACTTACAAGAAGGACTGAATAAACAAGGATTGCGTCGTGATCTTAAATTTTTTAAACCCGTCGTAGAAGCACAAGATAAAACGGCTTCTAAAATCACCAAGACGATTGAAAATCTCCCAGCAATCCTACCACTACCTGCATTGCCTCCTCCGACTCCCGAGTTTGCCGATCCATAACCTATCGAACCACGTGCAAACTTTATTAACGTTGTTCCTCGAGCACAAAAGTATTTATAACTCAGTTTATCGCGTAAGGATGCTCACCACATTTTCGGACTAAGATATTAAGACAACAATGGTATTTACATCGGGAATGCACCCGTTACCTTTGAAGGAGATGGAGTACAATACAAAGGAACTCATGAAACGTCCTGAAACATATGAACAGGACGACTGAGATGCCTATGGTGCTATCTTAAAAGATACAAATGCAATGTATAAAAATTATGATCTAGCATCCGGACCTAAATCAAACAAAAGTCTCAAATGGAAAACCATCGTGTCAGACATGTACAAGAAAGATAAGTTTGGTAGTGGACTGGTAGAGTTATGTATTGCTTTTAATCATGCTGGGAACAGTGGTGTACGCAATGAAATCGTATCCATCCTCGATGCTATGAAAATGGGTGGTTTTATTAACAGTATGAAGTATAGAGAGATTCATCGTAAACTCCTATAGATAAATGTTCATCATTACGAAAGGATCAACGTAAAGATGCGGTTGGTGGCAGGGGTCTGTTTGACACGTTCGCTAATTTGTCTGGACGCGTGTGTACCTGTTCTACCGCAAAAACTCTAGGAAGTAAAGCCATGACTTCTGCCACTAATGCAGCATTAAAAGGTGCGGAAGAAGAAGCTACCAAAGCTGTGGGAAACCAAAAACAAAGACTCTTAATCATCGTTTGAATAACATCATCTCATCCTCTAAAAGCAAAAAGACTCCCCAAGCCCGTTTAAACAACATCATGTCAGGCAGTGGTATTGCAACGATTCACAACGTTGTCAAACGTTATAAATAAATGAGTGATATACTTAGTATCACAGACAGTTTGTCTTTTGATGAAAGTATTCGGGAATATCAAGTCCATGAATACGAACCACAAACTGAAGCGTCCTTAAACACTTAAGGTTCTGAAATAAGAATCAACATTGAAACACAATATTTGTTTGTTCATGCGCACTACTGGACGAAAAAACAACTGTCCATACCAGTAACAGTGGTTCTAAGACTGATAATGTTTGTTAAAGTTGTAACAGTTGTTAAATTTCACTGTTGCAGTTATTTTGTAACTGTCCCAACTTTAAAAGTGTTTGTCTATAACATAAATCGACTGCAACAACGCTAGAAATAACTGTCACAGTCATTAAAGGACTGATACAACTATTTCAAAGTTGTAACAGTTGATTTACAATTGTCCCAACTCGAAAAACGTTGTAACAGTCATAAATAAACTGATTAAACGCCTAAAAGGTTGTCACAGTCATAATAAGACTGCTGCAACCATTTGAAAATTGTAACAGTTATTTAATAACTGTCCCAACACGGAAAACGTTGAAACAGTCATAAATAAACTGTTTAAACGCTGAAAAGGTTGTAACAGTAAATATATGATTGCTACAACCATTACATAGTCATAGCTAATTTATAAGTGTAGCAACTTCCAAACATTGATCGTCATTAAGACTTAAAAGTCACGGATACAAAATTTCTGACAGTCAGGGATAGGTTAAATTATTTGTAAAACAATTTTACCGTGTGCAATATAAGGTTGTGACAAAGAGATACAACTATCATTTACCCATAAAACATTTAAACTATACCCATTTAATACATTAATTTTAGAAAGAAATTGATTTAAAAAAAAATAGTATTTTGAAATATTTGCCGCTGAACATTTTGGTATTCCCCGCTTTTTAGTGAATGTGCTAAATTTATATAATTATTTAACACTCCCTCGCCTCTCATCTCATCCTGAGACTACTATCAGTCTCATCGAACAAAATCGGAACCAGCACTAAATACCTGCAATTTCACACAGGACGGTTTTATTCGCATTTAAAACTACTAACAGATAAATCGAAAAAGTTTACCCAATATATTTGTAATCAAATGTATCTTTAACTGTCTTTACAGTTGACAATTTTCAATATTATCTAAATAAAAACTTTTTTATTTCTTTAAATTAGTTAGGTGTGAAATCATTCATGAATACAAGGTTGTCTTCAATACCCGTAGTTTTACGAATCACATTACTTCATAATAACGGTTAATATACATGATATACTGTAAACCTAGCGGGGAACTCCGAATATACACACTTGTCAAACTTATCCCCATATTAAACTGCTTAATTTTTTCCCGAGGGCTTATTTTACACACTTATTTTGAGCTTTTATTTGGGGCTACATTTTTTTTCTTGCAAAATTATAAATATTACCGTTACGGTATTAACCCTTTTGATTTCTATACATATAAAAAAAAATCAAAGCTATGATGAACATTTAACGCATCGTTTGCAGCTATGGAAAAACAAAAATACTCTTAAATCTATCTAAATTTAATTTATTTTACTATATTTTATTTTTGAATAATTCAATATTGACTGGACTTTGTACTGTATATTGTAACGAGTGGTCTATTTGAAGTTCAAATGTCCTTGATAAATAGCACTTCGGCATTCATTCATGATTGATTGAGGTAAAAATATTATCACTCAAGTTCATTCATATTTTCGCCGGATTTTTTTCTCAACCAATTTACCAAAAGTATTTATGAATAGATGGACGTACTATACAAGACCGACAAGATAACTAGCGCCAGTGAAAGTTGAAATGTTCAAAACAAGAAAACTCGCATTGTTTCAGACAAGGAAATCAAATCTTCTTTTATTTATTCACATAACGGTTTAGAACTTGTTGTATTCTTTAGACTCTGGTCTTGTTAAATTCTACAGACTGACGTCAGATTCTCTTTTGTGGTTTCAGTTGATCAGATGTCGCACTAACCATGCTAACGTTTATCCAAAATATTTTCCAATTTCCATTTTTTAAATTCAATTTATTTAATCATATAAATACTTGTATATATATTATTCAACCAGTAAAGAAAAACAATTTTACTAGATGTAATGGAAATTTTAAAATGGTCACATTTATAAATTAGGCAAATGGGTCCATTATTCTAATTATATTCATCTTCAATCAGTGATGAAAACAGTACATATGTATTACCAGCAGAACTTATTTGGGCACCCCTTAGAAAAAAAAATCATTGATTAATTAAATCATACATTTTTTTTACTCAGTTTAAAAGAAGGGTGGACTGAAAATAAGTATTCTGGCCCTGGTCTGAGTGAAAATATATAATCTGGCTGCCTATATGTTGGAAATTAATATTCTGACCTTATCAAATTTGCCAATTCAGTTGCTAACTTCTATGTCATTGGGTTTTCGGTGAAAAATTGTCTAATTTGTAAACAAGTACCACATCATTTTATTTATTAAATAATGATCTTATTAACAAAATTGCAGTTCTATTTAACATTGTTGTTTCGATATTTTAAGCAATTATGATTTCAGCCCTGTATCACCATCAATGATCACTTGTTCTCCAATGGATGAATCTGTCGTAAAGTTTTCAGGTGCTTAGACGTATAGATATATGTTGACTACTAGATTGATATTTAGTTGTTGTTGGGTTGATGTCATATAGTAGCAGTTTACTCAATTTCACCAGTTTATTATCATATTTTTTAGTCTATTTGTCATGTTTGTATTAGATAGGCTTTTCACACCATGCTATATATATGTATAATGTACAATCATAGTCGATACATTAATTCTAATTGTACAGCCACAAAAAAATGTCCAATTCTCATCCCTTTCTTGAAACCACTTTTGTATATTTTGTTTTTCATTTCAGGTTGGTTTTTTTCTTTTGCTAGAAGTTTTAAAATCATAGCAAATTAAAACCCCCAAAATATGCTTCCACACATAAATATTATAATTAAATTATAACAAACCTGACAAACAGCTCACTAATAGTGCATAATACATGTATGCCATTGTAATGCTTATTGTGTATATTGAAAATGTTGCTAAACATCTTAGGATATATATTTAGAAGGCATTTATTCAAAAGCAGATAAAATGGATTTGTAGAAAAACATGAATAACATGAATAAGGGCAGAAGCCTGTTAATATTGGATCACCTATAAGTCTTTGGTAAACCATAATACATTTGTCATCACTCATGTTTCAAAGGGGTCTGTAAACATGATAAAATCGGAGACATCAGAAATGATCATCCAGGAACAATTTTTTCAAATTCTAAACATGCTTAACTGTAATTTTGAGGCCCTATATAGCTTGCTGTTCGGTGTGAGCCAAGGCTATGTGTTGAAGACTGTCCTTTGACCTATAATGGTTTACTTTTTCAAAATTTTTTACTTGGATGGAAAGTTGTCTCATTGGCAATTATACCACATCTTCTTATAAAATTGAGAATGGAAATGGGGAATGTGTCAAAGAGACAACAACCCGACCATAGAGCAGACAAGATTTTTTATATCTATTAACTGACCCAATTTTATTGCCAACTGATTGTTTTTTGCTTTTGTATATAAATCAAACTTGGGTTTCTCATCTAAACTTGTTTACATTGTGTTACATCATCCAATATGGCTAGGCCTGTTATAGGTTTTTCATTATCATGATTATGTGGTACTGATTTTGCTCATTGTTGAAGGATGTGTTGTTACTAACAATTACATCACTTGGTCTACCGTTGATGGTTGTCTCATTGAAAATCATATCACATCTCCTTATTCTGGTTATTGTACATTCATGACATTATACATGTTATACAAGACTACAATATTATCAAATGAATTATAACAATTGTTAATAGTTGTCCGACTTTTGTTAACAAAAAGCAGCTATAATCAACATGGTAGACATGATCAATGGTGATGTAACAAGAGTGACTGTGCACACGCTGAAATGTCATATCTGCTTTGCCTACATGTAAAATTGAATTCATGTTGAATGTAAAAAATGTAATACATGTACGAAGGTTTTACTACATGTACAAGTATCACATAAACTTTCCATTATCAATTACCTTTGAAAATGAAGTCATGGTCAAATTAACCATGCCAGACAGATGATGTACAACCTACAAACTGACATTCCATACCCAAAATTTAGTGGTTTATAGTATCTGTGAAATAGACTTAACATCCAAACCATGAAAATTAAACATTGCCCAATGATTATGAAACATGAAAATGAGGTCATGGTCAGATTTAAAACCTCCCAATCAAACTTGTACAACTTACGAAAATATCCAATACGCCAAAAATAGTGATCCTATACATGTCATGCATGTACATGTACATGTAGTTTACAGCATCTGAGAAACATTTGGGAAATAGACCAAACCACAAAAACTAAACATTGTTCAATGAACCATGACATTTTCATTGAGGTCAAAGTCTGATGCAAGTCTTGCAGTTAGATATATTCACCTTACAATCATTTCATACACCAAATATAGTTGACCTACCATTCCTACTGCTTTTAGTATCTGAGAAACAAACTTGACAAAGTAACTGAAATAACCTTATAAATCACTGATCCATGAAATGAAGTCAAGGTCAGGTTAACCTTGCCTGACAGACAACGAGACATGTAGACCTTTCAAGATACCTATATATATATACCATATAAATTTATCCAATTACTCATTACACATGCTATACATGTACATGTAAGAGAGTATTTCACTGTATGACTGTTCAAACAGTAATATTTTTTTCAAACAGTCAGTGAACCATGAAAACAAGGTAAAGTGCAATGGACAAGTTACTAACAGAAACTTCATAACATAAAGAAGTATCCAGGTCTTTAAGCTTCTAAAATGTACCTAGTGAAGCTTTATACAAATAGGTTACGCTGTAGCCGCTGCCAGATTGTAATACCTATTTCTTGCATACTTCAACTTTTGTTGCAGGCGGGACAATAAAATTATACTTTGAAGTACATGGTTTATTTGTTTAATATGCTTAAAATAAAATTGAGATTGGAAATGGGGAATGTGTCAAAGAGACAACAACCCGACCATAGAGCAGACAACAGCCGAAGGCCACCAATGGGTCTTCAATGCAGGGAGAAACTCCCGCACCCGGAGGCGTCCTTCAGCTGGCCCCCAAACAAACATGTATACCAGTTCAGTGATAATGGACGTCATACTAAACTCCAAATTATACACAAGAAACTAAAATTAATTAGTGCATTTTGGCACTAATTTAGATTTTTATTTGATTCTAATTCAGACTTAAAGTACAGAAAGCAGTCATTTGACACTAAACAATTGTGACGGACTACGAGAGACCCTCATGGGTGGTTAAGGTCTTTTAACACACCCTGGTGCTAGTTAACAATTGCAATGCCAACATAAACTTCAGATTCGATATACATGCACTGTTTTGTAAATTTCTCTGAAACTAGAAATTCACATTATCCAAATTGTTATTATATTAAAATGACTGATTATCCACTAAAGTACTCATGAACTCAGATATGATGCACTATTATTATTAATGTTCACTGAAACTATGAATTTTCATTATTCCAAATGGCTATTTCAAATGAATAATTATCAAAGGTATTCATGGAATTCAGATACAATGTGTGATTGCACTATTAATATGCACTGAAACTATGAAATCTTGTTATTCCAAATTCATTATTGATATACCAAATGAATAATTATCATGATTATCCAAGTTATTTAGTCATCCAGTACTGTGGTCCTCCTTTAATACAATTTGTAAGTTTCCTATTTGTAAAATGCACAGTTTTTTTCTTGCCCAATTTAATCCTAACATCACAAGTCATCATCATCATGGAATAATGCTGCAAGTGCTATTCGTTATTTCCAAAAACAATAAATAACTAGCACAAAATAATGAATTAATCCACTGTTTCACAATTTGCAGCTATAAGAGTGACTCAGTGACATCTATATGCACTTCCTATGCATCAAAGTGCACATGTAGCAGGCTTCATATTCTAAGTGGGAATCATGCTCAAGCCAATATGAATCTACAAAAAAATATATATACATTGAGACTAAAGTACAGTAAAATTTTAACTAACATAATACTATATACATTGTACGGTACTTAGAAGAAAGTCAATTACAATAACTGTATTTACCTAGATGAAAACTAGCATTCCTCATTTGTTTGACAAAAAACTTCTAGGACTTATACAATTATATTTTTAAGACCCAATTTTAAACAAGAAGAATAAATCTTTTTAGGGGGTCTAAATTTTATATATGGTGTTGTCTTTTTTCCTACATTAATGATTTAGTGACTTTCGTTGAAGGGTTACTGTCTTATTGAGGCTCACACCATACTTTATTTCATCAATTCTTTAAAGTCAGACATCATGGACATAGTTATTCCTCTCTAAAACACAACAGGTTATTGCTTTTGTTCATGTTAATATGAAATAGATTGATACTACAGAGAAAAGTTTAAAGAATGAAAAAAATAATTAAATAAATAAATGCACTGTTACTATATAGATGCTATTGACTTTCCCTTTGTCAAGTGCATATAATGAATAAACCTTTGTGATGTAAATGTAGAATCTTTGTCCTAAGGTTAATTAGGATAATATATATATACTGTTCCAAGGCTTAACCCTCCCTGTTAATGTTTTAAATCCTTGAGTTTAATTTTACATCTTTTGTGTTACTGGTATACTTTTTACATCGCGATGACCTTGGGGTCATTCAGATGTATTGCTATCGCCTAGATTTCCATTATGTAAATTAGTTTTGGGTTTGTAACCGATCTATAAACATGATAAATATGCGCACATAAACGAATGCAAAATAACATTCCTTATCGTTTGATATAAATACATCTCTTCAATGAATACTGATAAAAATATTTTTGTTTACAACATAAATTAATAATATGAAAATGTTTTGTAGTTCGATATATATATATATAAGTAAAAAATCATTGATAATATCAATGCAGACGCACCGAAAAATTGTGTTAAAGCATGCGGAAGAATATCTCAGAGAACTTTTTGCGAGGACCGGTAACTCTGTAATTGTTTTTGCGGGAAAATATGAATGCCTACTCGTATCCAATCTTAGAAAAATCAAATTTTTACAGAAAAGTGTCCACCATGTATACTGATTTGTATCACTACAATATAATAGTTATTATGGTGAAGTTGAATTTCCTGTCATTTATTCATCATCCACGCACGAACTTGTCTCAGAAAAAAATATATCTCTGTACATTAACCTCAGTTTCAGGTAAAGAGATATGTTGTTTTTTTCTGAGACAAGTGCTTTTGACCATCCTCAAGAACTTGTGGTCATCCGATGTTCAGTACTTCAGTACTTTGATTACTTATTACAGCTTGTATTAAATAATGCTTTGCAGCTCAGACAACACTTTCTTTATTTTATTTTAGTTATTTACCCAATTTTATTTTGATAAATCAATACTCAGATAACTTTTAAAATATGCATTTTTTTGTATCCAAAATAATTTTATATCCTGCTATTTCATATTTTTCTTAAATTATAATTTATTTTGAAAAATTTATCAAAATTTTGAAGAGGACAATTATAATTTGTGAACATCATTATAAAATCATCTTCAATACATACCCATCACAGTTTAAAATTCCTCCCCAAGGCAATAAACTATTGTGTGTCTTAATCTGTATATTAGCTATATCATGTATATAAGAATTCCTGATTATCACCTATCCAGTGTTAACATCCTGATTATTACCTATTTTAACATTGTTTAATGTCACATTTGTTTGGTCATGAATTCATGTTCAGTAAATACATATATTTTAATTATTTATTTTGAATTTGAATAAAAGGTTTTTTTAAACTAAATTATTAAACATACAATGCAGTTAACACAGTAAATTTTATGACAACTTACTTGATAATACAATATCTATAAAAAATATTTTGAGCTTCATAAAATATTTTAAAAAAGTTTATACCATGTTTAGATAAAAAAAAATATTCTTACAGATAGATTTTTTTGTTATGTTTTCCCCACATAGTGAATGTTAAACATAAAATAATTATGTAGAAAAGGCAAAAAATCTGCAGTCAGATGTGAATGCACATGATGAAAGGAGATGTGGGATATAATTATATATCAATGATGCATCAACCCAACAGTAAGGCAACAACAAAGTAACCAAAACACAATTTAACACACAAATTTGACTCATGAATAGAAAGTCCAGTCCTTTAATCATTTTAATGGTGGAATAAATAAAAAGACCCTTGAATGTTACTACTAGACAACATTTATGGCATAAATGAATTTTGACTAACCATGCTACAGGGCACAATTTATATAAAAATTTCACATGAAAATATATAGTTTAGGTTCAAAGTATTTACAAATGTATAGTGATTTAATATTCTATGTTAAATCTAAAAAGAATATAATTATGATGCTAACTTTGCTCTTTTAATATGTTTTTTATTTCTTTTTAACTTAAAACCATGAACATGTAGCAATTAACATGATGAAATATTTATAGATATTTTATTCATTGTAATTATTCATTTTGAGAAAAGATGCAACAACCTCCACAACCCTTGTTCAATATGAATCCTTAAGTACATGATGAAACATTTACTAATTGAATTAGCACATTTTGTTTAATCAACTGTTTAAATGGCAACTGTATGACTCTGTGCATGGTTTCAGGAACATTTATTTAATAATATTGTTTTATTTTGTTGATTAATGTTATTTTGAACCATCTAATACATATTCACTTTCAATGCCTAATATATTATCAAATGTATTCATGTTTTGTTGTTCATGATTTGGGAAATATTTAGAAATTGAATGAAAATGCATACTTGCTAAATAAGTCACTAAAATTAATAATTTTCATAAAATTTTATGGTCATATCATATGTTTTCGTACACCGTCATATTAATTCATTTTGTACTACATGTATGCATGTTTTTTCAATGGAAATTGTGACGTCACAATGCATTCTTAATAGAATGAAAACTATCAGCCAATAAAGCAAAACCAGGGAAATACTTGTAATCCAGCATTAGCAACACAATTATATGGATATGTACATGTAACTATTGGTTGGTTGTTGGTTATAAAAAGTCCAGTGACAAGTATCTCATGCAAATCTAAGACCAGAGAGTTAACAATACATTAACATACAATATGTACATGATGTATACATAGGTCCTGTAAAAGGCCATCCCACACAACAAAAGTTAGCCAATGCCCCACATGTTAGAGTTTAACAGTAAGACGATGAAGATCAAGAGTAACATTTTTTTATTCCTTTGACCTTGTCACCCTTGGGGTGATGTATGCAAAGAAAATATGGGATTAAATGACATACACATGATAAAAGGGGGAGGGGGAATGGTGTCATACATGAATTTCAATGATGCACAACTTTTCCAAGCCCAAATCCTAACTTTGCCTTGGAACATGCAACTATGCACGAGTGTGGTGATATAGATCGTCGATTCATAGCCTGTCTGTAGTGTAGGAAGAACAAATGTGCACATTTTCCCTTCAAAATCTTGGATCCATGATTATTCGATAGACATGCTTTAAAATATTGTTCATTTCTACTCACCGATTGTAATTTCCAGCTCAGGTTATATTGTACATGTGGTCTAACATCTGTAGTTTCCTGTGTAAAATATAGTTTGCCGACCTGCAGGTCCAGCTTGCCGACAAGAAAATAAAGAGGGTAAATCGTTCACGGTGAACAATTGTTTTCCGTTTTTAATGAAACTTGACAGATTTAATTAATTTTTTTTTATCATCGGAAATATCCCTCACGGGGAGTAATTCAAATTAAAACTGTTTTATTATGCTGTACAATATTGGTAACTTAGTCATATTCTTTAAATTTACTTCAGGTACACCGACGGTACATTTTCTATTCCTCAGAATTTATCAAAACCTTTTCAAATATAAATTTGAATGAATTCATTAGCATCTTCTTCAATAATTTAAAACTCCATTTTTAAACGAAGGCTTCTGGTATGTAAAACCAGTTATGAACGAATCTGAATAGATAAATTAAAAAGTACAGATACCTAAAGGAAAGTCAAACGCACATGTCAAAAATGAACGGACAATGCTATGGCAATAAACGGAAAACGACAAAAGACAAACAACGATCGCAAAATAAATAAATAAAAAACAAAACAAGTCAACAACCGCACAATAGATAATAATAGTATAAATTATGGGCTATTTCACAACTATATCAAATCTTGAGAGCCGGGTGAAACGTAATTTTTTTTTTACACTGATCGAGTTGCTACCGTGACGCTAAAATATTTGTCGACTGCAACAACCTATGAAATGTTTGTTTTAAACATTTAACGACTGTAGCAACCTTTTACAATTTGTAATAAACATTTTATGACTGTAACAACCTTTAAAAAGTTGTAACAAACATTTTACAACGGTCCCAACTCTAAAAACGTTGTAACAAACATTTTTTGACTGCATCAACGTTTGAAAAGTTGACACAAACAAATTTCAACTGTCCCAACTATTAAAAGGTTGGGACAAACATTATACAACTGCCACAACTTTTGGAAAGACTGTAATAAATAGTATTTGACTGTGACAACCCCGTAAACCACTGCAACAGTCCTTAAATTACTGTTGATAACATTTTTTGATTTTCACAACCCATAAAAGTGTTGGGACAGACATTAATCAACTGTATCAGTTTCTTTGACAGTCATCTTCAGTCTTCCACAGACTAAGACAGTCGTACAACGACTGTTACTGGTATGGACAGTTGTTTTTTCGTCCAGTAGTGGCGGCTGAGAGTTATCTTTTGGTGGAAGGACGACTTCTGAAAAACGACGACACAGCGTATGCCGATGCAGATCTGGTCTCCCTTGTCAAAAATGATATCATGTATCTCTTCAAAAGCATCGGTTATAAACTATCCGGTCAGCAGATTGAATACCTTAATGATCCAGGTATAGTGACTACTATCTTGGGATTGTTGACGTATCCCGACGACTTTAGTAAATCACGAGGTCTCAACAAATTGTGGTATAAAGATACTACATCTGACGCCGATGCTGATAACACTGATTTTGCGCTAGACGTGGTTATATCATCGCAAAGCCTACAACCGAAGGAATGTTTTCATTCGCCAATCCTTAAAATCACATCTTTGGTTTCGCAAGGGATTAAGATAAGATCGTGTATGGATTCAAACACGAACTCACTAGTGCGAGACTCTGATGCAAACGCAGTGTTCAGAGCAGCAGGGGTTAATCTAGCAAAGATAGTATTACATAAACTATCCTGGTTCGTTCCTCATGTGGTCCCCTCAGATGACAACAAGATGGAACTATACAAAACAATCCAAAGCAGAAATACACCCAACTATGGTTTACGCATGAGGCAGTGCAATTCCATATCTGTTCTCAAAAGTAGAGAATTCACTTGGCGACTCTATGCCAAAAGTGGACGGGAGAGCCAAGATACATCATCGTTGCCTTCCAAACCGATAAAAGTAACAATCAAGAAGAAAACGCAGCCGTGTTTGATCACTGTCGATTACAAAATATCCATGTCACCCTGAATGCTCAACGTTATCCAGCCCTAGACTGTAACACCCTCCCCAGCAAGTGTCAAGTATCAAGGGTGTACAAGGAAGTCGCCGATTTTCATAAAAAAAATTTCAACTTAGATCATCTCGTTAGCAATAGCAACATCAACCCTTCTGACCTGATAGACCTTTACCCTTTGTTCGTCAGCGATGCGAGTCACCAGTCTGAAAAGTTGAGAGAGTCTGTGGTTGACATTCAAATCAGGGCAGCATTCGGACACAATGTTCCAGCCAACACCGAAGCCTTTGCAATGGTGATCTCAGATAGGCTCCTACAGTTTGAGCCTGATAGACAAAAGTTGAACGTTGTGTTCAACAGCATCCAGGGAGGGTTTCTCTTACATTGTGTCTGCTAATAACAACAAAATCGAAACCAGGTTCAACCCATCCATTCACTTAAAAATGGAAAGAGTTATGAAATGGCTCTGATTAACCTGGAGACTCAATACTCTTTCCCAAATATTCATACAGGGAACAATACCTTTCGTTATTCTAATGATAATGGTGCCACCTGGTTTACCGTTGCGATAAACACTGGCTCTTACTCTATCGAAACCTCAAAAACGTGTTACAAAGAAATCTACAGCTCAACAAACACCTCACCAAAATCCAGATCGGCGCTAATCACAGTACACTGAGGGCAACACTTACTTTAGCTGGAAACTATCAAGTCGATTTTAATGTTGTCAATAGCATCAATTCAGTACTAGGCTTTAACAAAAAAATATACACGTACAACCGAACTGCAAACGGTTACACAGAGGGTGAGAACATTGTCAACATCATCAGTATCAACAGCATTCTCGTCAATAGTGATATCATCAGTGGTAGCTATGTCAATGGACCACAACAACCCACCATCAACAGTTTCTTTCCAAATGTATCCACCGTATGAAAATCCTTCAAACTACTAAAAACTTAGTCTATTTACTAGTCACACTGAACACCATCAATCGCATGAGTACTACTCTGAATGATAAAGTTTGAAATCCCATCGATCTGAGAGGTAAACATTTAAGCATACGTTTTCATCTTCGTGAGATATAAGCCACCTTAAAGCTAAACAAGCTAATGACTTAATATGGAATACAACAAGAGATGTTGTTGGTGTGTGTGTGTAAATTAAACTCCGACGTTGACTCAGTGTTTTGTCCCGTAGACAGACATTACCAAATCCAGGTATTGTAAGTATTGGAGTATCATCACAGTAATGGATTACATGGTAGATCATCAAAAGTACGTAGTGCTTTTCCAACCGTTTTGTTCGTTTGAATAATGTTTAGCCTTCATTGAAGACAATAAGCATGACTACACGTTTGTTAAAAGTAAATCGTTGGTGTTAGACATGTTTAAACAACTCATTAATGAACCCTTACCTTGTCGTTCTAGACATCGCTCGGTGTTAAGTGTATTTGGAGGACCCATTGGGTTTGATGAAGTTAAAAAACTGTTCTTAACTAAAACGTATTACATGCAACGTGCTTTACTGTAAAAACCCTTCAACACGAGTATGCTGTAATGAAAAGAACCTAAGAAAAAAAACGGTTTTGTTTTTTTAGGAAATGAAACCTGTTCCCTAAAAAAAAAATAATCTTCGTTAGGTATAAAAAAATGAAATATCATACATATGGTTTGAATTTGACACAAGGTCAAGCCAATAAATTACAGAAGGCAGTCAAGAATGGTTGTCCTGTTAATATTCGTGTATTGCATGCTAGCTTAAAGGGGAACGATGAGATGTTGCTCACTCAGCGACAAATACAAAGATCGACAAGCTGTTAAAAAGTGGTAAAGGTGGTATGGTGTTGGAGTTGAGTGTAAAACAACTCAAACAAAACATGCAAAAAGAAGGTGTTTTTTTGGGAATGTTAGCCGGATTAGCCATGCGAGCTCTTCCCATGTTCGCTAAAACAGTACTCCCTGCTTAAGGTGTAGGTGCTTTGAGTGGTTTAGGTAGTGCTGCCATGAACAAAGCCATTGGGTCTGGTCTCTACCTCAAACGAAGATGTAATATGTGTTCTGCTGCAACAGGAATAGGAGCCATTGCTTGCATTCCTATAAGTTCACTAGCGGTCATTAATTCGTTAGGAATGATGGGGTTAACAGTACTATCTCAACGTATTCATAAAAAATGTAAAAAAAAAACCATAAAAATACCGTACAACTCATTAGAACCTCTAAATCTAAGATCGAAGATGCAGTGAGTAAAGCTTTGGATGAAGATGACATTAGTGACCTAGAGTTTACATGTATTGTTACATGCTTACACTCTTACTACACTGAAAAACAACACTCACGACTCCATAAGAAAAACAAGTAACACACACCAATATTTTTTAATCTAGTGTTTGCTAGATTACAAATTAATTGGTCTTACACACACTTGTATTGTAAAGTTGTAACACCACCTACACCTGCACTTGCACTTCATCGTTATCACTAGTCTCCTCCTCATCACTACTTAACCCATCAGACAGCAAGCAACAACCATGTCCAATACCATTTCAATGCTTTCAACCATGTGAGATCCTTTTTCAAATTCATCAATGTATCTAGCAACAACCATGTCCATTACCATTTCAATGCTTTCAACCATGTGAGATCCCTTCTCAAACTCTAACCTATTCCTAACGACATGGTATAATCTAATGAGCTGTTTTAAGCTATTTTAACGGGTAGTGTAGATTACACATCATTTAAAATACCTAAACCTAACGCTAATAAATCATGTGTTAACACTTTAAGTGAAGATGGTGTTAAATATTAATTGTAAACTAACCAGTCAAAAATTTGGTGAATAGGGTCTTCTTAAAATTCTTTTAGGAGTTTGGAATCGAAAAGGTGAAAAAATGTTGAATCATATGTAAACGTATCAAAACAATCGTCACTTTCCAACAACCGCTCAAAAGCGTTTAGAATCTTTATAGCAGTCATACTTAACCTTTATCAACACATGTCTTTATGATGTTTTTTTTTCAATTTTCACCACTATTTTTTTTTAATCTAGTGTTAACTAGATTAAAAAAATGATTGGGTAGTCATTCCTACTTACATTCTAACCAAGTCGTATGAAAAATACTCTAGTTTAGTCTTTTTACTGATTTTAATCCCTATACTTTTTACAAAGGCACCTTCCAAGGGTTCCTTTTCTCTGTTTAACCCACTGCAAGCCCACACACCATTGTCATGTCCCCTTCCCTAGTTTTCAAGGTAGGTATACTACTCTTACCAAATTTACCAATTACTCTTGTCACTTCTATAAATTTGATACACCACCAAAATGGGAAGGTCTCTCCATTTTATGGTTTGTTCATCTTGTTCTTCTACCTTTGTCTCAAAAGCATTCAGATCAATGAAAGTAGCCATCATATTCTTAATACTTAACATACACACGTCTTTATTGTGAATGTTTAAACATGAATTAACGTGAATTATTAATTGTCGAACGATTTCCCAAATGAAATACCGTTCTAACCATGTGGTATAATTGCACATCTTCGATGTCCTCTTCTTCGTAATCACACAACAACACGTTGACCATCTCATTTATGACCGGAGCAGTAAACCAGCTTTGTTATAAAATCTCATTCAGTTGGTGAACTGCCATGTTAAGTTTCCAATTTTCAATCGTACATTCAATATCAAACCTAACGTCTTCTTCGAGATTAGACTTAATGACTTCGAAGGTATCAATGATTCGGTTACTTAACGGACCTAAAGTGTGTCTATTGTCATGCTGTATGACGTCTACCATATTAGTTAATACTGATCCCAAATTAACGATTATTGCACTCACTACAGCGTGTACTATGTTAGACATTATAACTTACTATACCCGTGTCTTTTATTCCTTCTTTTTTAATTTCAACACCTCTCACTCCTATTTTAAAAAACACATTTCTGCATAGTGGGATAGAACTCTCACTAGGATTAAGGGTGTTTTATGAAAACTGATTGGAACCGGCTCCTTACTAATTTTATAAATAGATTGATGACCTACTTTCATTCTATAAATAGATGGATGACCTACTTTCATTTTTAATTTTGTAGAAAAAATTATCGAAAGTGAAAGTGTGGCAGAACTCTCATTTCTCTACTACTATCTCAGGTGCCCCGGAAGTTAAGCAGTTTTTGAATCGACTTCATGTTGCTCATGAAAAGTAAAAGGACATTGCTAAATAGATATAAGAAGATGTGATATGAGTGCCATATAAGTTTATTTATGATGCAATTGGCATCACCGGTGGAAAAGAAACTAAACCCTGGAATGTCGTAGCACCTGACTGTGTACTTCATATCCAAATTCTGCTGTAATGTACATGTAATTTCGATTTAAAGTTGAAGTTTCCAATGGGAAAACTGAAATCTGTAAATATAAATGAAACCCTAACAAATTAGTTGTAGAAAATAATTTTGAACCACATTTGCTTTAATTTTAAATTTGAAAACGCAATTTACATACCACAATATTAATTTTGATGATTTGTCCTTTTATCAAATATAGTTTAAAAAAGATATCGATTTCAAAATAAGATTAATTCTTTTTTACGCAACCTAGTGGTTACTTATGTTTTTGCACTTGTAATCATTTAATCATCCCTGAAATGTGTCTTATTTGCATCTTAAGACACAAAACAATATCATAAGCATATTAAACACACTCAAGCAAATGCATAAAGGTTGATGGCGCCTACAAAAATCAAGTGCTTTTATGATACATATTCCCGAATTATTCTGTATATAAGAAGTTAGATACAGAATGGAAGTCAAAGCTTGGTGCCAACCTAATTATTGTTATGTGTCAAACCTAAGGTCATCATTGTAAAACTTCCAGCCACTGCTTTATTAATAACAGCAATAATGACGCTGATTTCCGGATTTCAACAGAATTTCATGCACATCCTTCCGGTTGTCGTTCTTTCTAAATGTCATATATAAATAAATAATTATGTACAGTATGTGTGAGAGACAAAGGAAGGCTAACTCAAGATAACAATCATGATTTCAAAACAATAGATACAAGCTTGTTGGTGGTAATTAAGTACAGGTCATTAAGTATTAGTACCTTGTTGTCCGAAATTCAAAATCATAAGTCGACAACAACATTCGAGTTATCATGCCGAAAAGAAAACAAAAACGAATAGGAGATAAACAACAGCCCACAAAACACTACAAAGATAACTGAAGATAAAGCAATACGAACCCTCCAAAAAAAACCTTGATTACACGTATGTGTTCTGGAAGGTTTAGCATTTCCTACTAGCTTACGTTGTGAAATTATATATAAAGGTTGTTTCACTGTATAAATGTATATGTAAGACTGTTTATTTAAGAAAGATAAGTGATTTATTGTATTATTTAGACTGTTTTTTACAAATTCCATTTGCTTTGTTTGATTCAATTTTCTACTCGTATAAGGTAAGATCACTCTCAGAGTAAAATTTTTTTTTTTATAAAGGAATGTTAATGAAATTTTTATTTTTACTTGTAGCAGGAAAACAAGTTCGGCGACACTATTTTTCCTTTTAATTTTATAAAACATATTATAAAACCAACTTCATATGTTATTGCAAAATTTTATCGGTTAGATATCTAGGGTTATAGGCAGTTCCCTCTGACACAATTTATCTTGCCAAATAATATTGACCCCCGTGTTCAACTTCAAAACGATCTACGCATTTTGCATTCAAAAGCTTTGCCATCATTGAGCACCTGTTAAAGCTTATTCTGAAATTGTGTATCGTGCGCCCATACATAGGTGTCAAATGTTTATATTTTCTACTTGTACTAAAAACGCATCAAAGATATCAAGCTTATAAATTTGTACGCAAGACGCCCGTTTCGGCTACATAAGACTCACCAGAGGCGCTCATAATAGTTGTTTCGATTTACATTCTAACAATTCTCCTCACATGCCTCATGAACTGATAAATATTCTTATTTAAATTCCAAATCTTTACATAGGACGTCTCGAAATTTGGCTTTTGTTCGTATCCTGATAAATGTTCCAAATTATATTCCAAATAATCTTGTTCTAAAATTTGAACTTTTTATCAAAATGGTCTTTATGAATAACAGCCTTATAAAAGTTCTACATTTATCATTAATATTTAAGGAGACCTTGACTTTGTTTCTGGTCCGAATTGTACACCCACATTCCAATCTGTCTGCAGTTTCTTTGACATCACGAACTTATCAAAATTGAGATAATTAACGAATATAAATATCGCCTCCTGAAATGGAACATGCAATGTTTAAACTGTTGCCTCATATATCAAAATGTCTTCTGTTTGGGTGAAACTTTGTGTTCTGGCATTTGTAGCCACAGTTGGTAAGTCACTTTTTTATTATCATTTAATGAACTGATTCTTCAAGATTTAATCTGTAATTCAAAATTAAATACTTTTTCGTGTAGTTTTAATTAAAGGACATTAGAGCTAGGGTTAGGATTAGAGTTAAGGTTAGGCTTAATGTAGCTGTCGAATTCATGCTCGCCAATTTCACCCAATCACAAATTATCATACTTGATTTATAACACAGTAAATCTAATATCCAAATTATAAAAAGTCCAAAAAAGAAATAATTAACAATGCACAGACTCGTTAAATTGTAGCAGCATTTCGTGCGTATAGACCAATTGTCATCAAATTATATATTGAGATGACCCTGAAAGACTGCTGACAGTCATATAACCCGATACAAAAATAACTATATAAATAGACAGACATACACGTGCACTCTATTTTATAGGTCTGTTTGATTTAATGTTATATATTCAAAATATATGTATATCATCGTTTTACCTGTATAAGAACGATTTTTTTCTGTAGCGGATCAGTCAACGGAATGGTTATTCCTGATGTCTCTTTTGTCTAACTTTTAATGTTAAAATCATCTTCTTTCTAATAAATAAACATGCTGAACACATGTACAACCCCTCCCCACCAATAGTCAAATTCAAAGCTGCAGGAATACGATTTTTAGCCTATTTTTACAAAATTGAACCAAACCGACTACTTATAGCTAAATATTATTTATATAACGTTTCCCCTAATGTATGCACATCTGGCGTACAACGTTATAAGCCTCATATCTTTCATGAATTTTGTTTTTATAAATATTTGAAACAAAATTAATTATATATTAATTTTTGTTCAATGTGTAAAAACATTGACCGAAGCAGATTTGTAATTAAACGCTTGAAATGTAAGTGCACACGGTCAACGTTATTACAAATTAAGAGTAAACATATCAGATTGCAAATGAAATCAAGCTTTTCCTAACTTTTTTTTTCAAATAGTCATATTGTTGTAATTAAGTAACTTTGTCATAGAGACCACTTGTAGTTATGAATGCGACGATTTATTGAAATAAAGAACACTATATTCTGTTAGTCAGATTATCAAATAACGGAATTCCTTTGAAACAGTTTTTCTTCGTGATGCAAATAAACCGAGTGTCGAAATAAATGTTATCAATCAAAATGTATTTCATATTCTGCTTTGATTTTTGATCTTGATTGCCTTCCTTGAATGTGATTACTCTTTTTATATCATTTGTTTATAAAAAAAAATAGACACTTTTCAACATTCATTTTTTGTTTCAGTTTTTTGTGCATGTCCAAATAATTGGAGTCATTATGAAGACAAGTGCTTCTTTTTAAGCCGCGACAACGAGACATTTGCCGATTCACTGGTGAGTTACAATGAAGAGAGCAGAGGGAGGGTTCCGAAATTAAATACTTATAAATTTGTCTTCAAATTTTGATTTCGATTGTCTTACTTTGATATAGAATCACTCTTTGTGTTTTGCACGCTGTATTATATGTGTCATATTCTCGATTGTGAATGGGTGTGGATTCCAATTACGGATGATGTATGCATAGCAGAAGTCGATTAACCTATAGACACTTCCAGTCTCGCTTTTTTTAGGGTTCATGTGAATCCCTCAGATTTTTTTTGTTTTTGTTTTTTTTTGTTTTTTACCTTTTTTTGAGCTGGATATATGGGATTTGAACATCGGTAAACTACCGTTGTCGCACATTTCACATCACATGACATAATATTAGGAGCGGGTTTTTCGAGGGTGGGATATAACAGAAAATATGTTATTTTTTCATTCAAAATAATCGAATAATATCAACATGACCAATAAATACTTGTTTTGTAATTTGAAAGTAATATGTTTCTATTTTATCTCAGAAACTGTGTGAAGTGATTGGACGCCAATATGGAAGATCGGCATCATTAGCTACTGTTGATGATGCGAAAACACAACAGTTTCTTACAGATTTAATGATCAAAATAAGTAAGAATGAGTAGACATTAGATTGTACATGAATCATATGGCACAACTTTTCCTATATTAATTCCTCCTTTATCTACCTTAACCTGAAAAAAAAAAAATATGTGGCGACCTGTGTAAGGTACTATTAAACTTGGCTGTCGTAATTAGTGTAAAAACTACAGTCAGTACGACTTTTGTTGATGGTCTTTATGTCTGTAAAGGATTTGGATACTAAAGCGTAGCTATATATATAGTGTGCACAGGAATTTTTCTGCATTTTGCAAGAATAAGGACATGGTTTTGTTTACTTCCCAGTCATTGAGGATCCTTTCCGTACTTAGAAATGATAGACTAAGTCGTTGTTGTTTGTCATTTAAGCATTTTACTTTTTAAAATGTTTTAATTTGTTGGCTACTTCATTGTTTGCATTTAAGAAACAAGCCTAATACTTTAACCTAGTCGTTATGAAGTAGTTCTATGAGTCATCGTACAATACATTCAGTCAACTGCGATTTGAAAACTGCAGTGAAGTAATTAAAAATGGCAGTGTATTTTGATGGAATCGTTTTCTGTAAATCTCATATTTTATTCAAAACAACAGAAAAGAAAAACCAAAACAACGATATTTTTGCCAAACAGAAATTATAAAGTCAATCTGAAAACAAATTACGAATGAGAAACATGAAAACGAAATAAAAAAAGCCAAAATAAAATAAAATCTGGTTTAAATTACGCTCATACAAATACGTCTTTCAAAACCAGACAGTGACGTCATGTGGTCAAATCTCACACGCTCACTTGTTAAAATAGAAGGAAGTCATGGAAAAATTATGCAGAAATAAAATTTCCGGTAAGCCTGGAAAACAATAAAATTTTTACTGTAATTTGTGTATTATGCCGTTCATTATTTGGCCTGAAAAATACTAAAAAATTACTTTACAATACAATTTAGAAATGTATATTTGATGGATAGAATTTCGCATGTTCTGTTTAAAAGCAGCAATATGAGATTTATTTTAGTAATTCACAACCATTTTGTTTGTTTTAATAGATTCCATTGGAATGTACATAGGATTAAATGACCTTGTAACTGAAGGGACATTTCACTGGGTAGCCAATGGCAAGCAGGCAACATACTTTAACTGGGGACCTACCCAACCAAATAACAGAGGGGGAAACGAAAACTGTGTAGCTATGCGAGTTGATCCAGTTATAGGCTTCAATTATTCGTGGACAGATGGTCCTTGTACAGTTCCAACCACATACATATGTGAAATGGTGTAAGTACCATTCTAAAGAAATCGTATAAATTTAACATTGTGATTTTCACCACTGCAAAGATATATGATGCACACATTTTTTTTCTTCGAATTATTGTAATGTAATGCACAAGTCTCCATCTAAATATCATATATACCAGGCTTAAACATTTGCACGTTAGACGCGTCATCAGTGACGCACAGATCAAAAAAGTTAAAATGGCCAAATAAAGTACGAAGTTGAACAGCATTAAGAACTCTAAGCTATTGATTATAGTTTCTTTGAAGTAAGGTTGTTTTTCTTTTACTGATTTACACAAATAACAATATGCACATAATTCCAATGTGGATCGTTCGTCAAATATTTGGAGTGTTCTGTTATTACATAATAATCACCCAATATATCATGTCGCTTCCCTAAAACTTTTGAAAAGATGATTTCAACCTTGAAATTAATATACAAATAATCAGAAAAAGGTATGATTGCTAATGAGACAAATCTCCCCCAGAGACGATATTAATTAGCATCTAAAAGTCACAGTAAAGCTTTCAACAATGAGCAAAACCCATACAGCTTAGCAAGGTAGAAAAGCCGCCGAAATGACAAATGTAAAACAATTCAAACGAGATCACTAACGGCCTCATCAATGAAAAATGAATACAATATAAAAACAACAAAAGGCAATTACATGAATTACAAGCATCTAACTAGGGTCAAGCGCCTCATTGTTCATATGTCAGCAGCAACTTCTATCACGAAAAAATCCCTCATATTTAAAAGAACATTATTTATATACATTCGATTTTTTTCAAATATATATCTTTTTATTTTAGGGCAGCAGATATTGGAAACCTTCTCGGATAGTCGTAATTGTCAACAATTGTTTTACATTTTCCATGTCAGTTTATTTATTATATATATATATTTATATACGGAAATTGTTCTGTTGTTTTTATTTGATATTTTGTTGTTAAGTAATTTGTTGGATATTGGAGTAGACCATAATGTAGATTCGCTGCATATTGATAATAACACACAAAAAGAGAGAGAGAGGGAGAGAGAGAGAGAGAGAGAGAGAGAGAGAGAGAGAGAGAGAGAGAGAGAGAGAGAGAGAGAGAGAGAGAGAGAAGAGTAATCTTTATATAAATAAAAAGATGTGGTATGAGTGTCAATGAGACAACTCTCCATCCGAGTCACAATGTATGAAAAGTTAACAATTGTAGGTCAAAGTACGGCTTTCAATACGGAGCCTTGGCTCACATCGAACAGCAAGCTATAAAGGGCCGCAAAACAATTCAAACAGGAAAACCAAAGGTCTAATCTATATAAAAAACGAAAAACGAGAAACACCTATGAACCACACCAACAAACGACAACATTCGGACAACAAGCTCCTGACTTAGGACAGGTGCAATACAAATGCAGCGGGTTTAAACGTTGTAACATGCGCCCACCTTCACCCTAACCTGCGACAGTAGTGTAACATTACAACATAAAAAGACACACAATGAAATATCAATTGAAATGGCTTACCTTGACCAAAAAGACATTTTAACAAAAACAAGTAAACATACACTGAACGAATAAGTTTAATCTATGACACAATATACATACAATATTAAAACGTAGGTGCCTATAGGCGAGCGCCGATTTGAGAAAAAGCCTCTCGTTAAGGTTTTTAATGCACCTATCTAACACACAGCTAATTTTGGTATCAATTGAAAGAAAAACTTCTAGAGCATACGATTTGGGTGGTCGTCAAAGTTCCCTATGGTCACGTTTCTTGCAAATCTCACGAGTACACAGACATGTCGAAATACTTTGGATTATACGGTGACATTTAACATTGAATATATCGGCATTGTTGTAAATATATTATTCATTTTTATCTACGATAGCTTTGACTACATTCTAAAAAGACATCGAATCCAAAAAAAAAAGAAGATTTTATGAAAAATTAGTTAATTCAAAGGCATCTGTCAGACCAACCCTAAAATGTAAAAAAAAATACCAATGTTTTTTAAGATTGTCAGTGTCAATGACTTATTAAAACTCTCATATGTTTTGTTTTTACAAATTCCATATACCTTGAAAAGATTGCGACACACATCGAAGCTCACTGATGGATAATAAATGTTTGACGACTTCTCTAAAATCTGCATTATTAAACGGTATTCCGGATCTGTATCGTGTTCATCTCAGACGCTCAAAATTTATATAAATCGAGTATCTAATATGCACAGGTAACATTTGAGTTGCCAAAACACAAGTCGTGTTTTAACATATTACTAAATAAATATTTGTATATGTGTTAACGAAAGACCATTTTAAGCATTACTATTGATATTGGCATGTGATATGTAAGCAGCAGACTGCATTTTGTAGAATAGTATATTCTAAAATATTATCATAATTACTCATCATGGATGAGTGTCTAAGTCCTGTGAAATGTGCGCCACCTCCAATGAAGCGCGGTCGCATGTCCATAAATTGGCAACGCTGTATAAGATGTCAAAAAATTATACAACAGACTCTCAATATGACAACTGATAGACGTTTTACAACCTTAATGAATGCTGTAAGGCAAAGACAAGATGATGTGTTTAGGTTGTTTTTGAGTGAGATTGATACATTAGATGACATTATTATGAACAACATAAAATATCACAAAACTTGTTACAGGACATATACAAGCAAACACAACCTACCGTCTCCATCAAGTCGTATATCTGCTGCAAAAGTTCAGCAACAGCAGTCTCAAGCAGAAACTACAACTTCATGTTCATCTCCAAATATCCTTACTAGATCTAGGCTATCACAAGATTTTTTTGTGTTGTATCTTTTGTTAAAACAAGACCTTTAAAAAAGATCGAAAACTTCATCGTGTTTGCTCGTCTATGAGGGTTCAAAGCCTTTTTGAAACAGCAACTAAACATGCTGACAATGAAATGCTCTTTCAAATTGCAGATGAAGATTTCACATCAAATGCTTTATATCACTCTGGTTGCATAACACAATACCTTTTGCGAGAAAAAGAAATTAAAGCAGAAACCAATGAAAATAATACTGGTACCATGTACGATAAAGCATTTACCTCATTTGTTGAGTCTATAAGCGAAGAATTGTTCGTTCACAAAATGGTGTTCTCCTTGTCTTATCTCCTTTCTAAATATAAATCATTTCTGCCAGAAGACGTATCATCTAAATACACTTCTTATAGACTTCAACTCAGATTAAAAAATCACTTTCGAGAACATATTGTGGTTGATATAAATCACGGTCAAGGGGAGTCTAACTTCGTATATAGTAGTTCTCTCACATTGCCCGAGGCAGTTAGAACTGCTATTCGTTTCAAGGCCGAAACAAAGTTTACTAAACTGCAGATGTCTGCGTGCACTTCAAAAAGCGACCAAACCGACGAAAATCAAATATTATATTCAGCTGCTTCAATTCTCAGACGTGAGATTAAAAATGCCGTTGTCCCTATGGATACTTATCCTTCAGTTGATGAAATGTCTTTATCGAAATCTCTAGAGACCGTGCCTTCTTTTTTGATTGGCTTTATAAATTAGCTTATCGATGACTCTCACAGCCAAGTAGATATTAAAAACCATTTATCTGACCAGCCATTTGAAAGTATAAGGAATGCATAGTGTCATTGCACAAAAAAGCTTTATCATCCCTTTACATTGGCCTTGCATTACAGTTACATCATATGAATGGTTCGAAAGCTTTGATCGAGACATTACATTCGCATGGATTTTGTGCATCATATCATGAGGTAAGGCGATACCTTACCAGCCTTGCGTGCTCTGAATTATCTCAAGTTCAAAACAATACATACATTCCCAGTGGTATTCGCCAATATAACGGCACAGTCTCAGTCATACAGTCCTTGGATGGTGTAAACTTCCCACTCACACCATACACCATTACACCATTCACCATACACCATTACACCATACACCATTACACCATTCACCATACACCATTACACCATACACCTTGTGCCATTACACCATACACGTTACACCTTTGCACCATACACCTTACACATTACACCATACACCATTCCCCATTCTATCTACACGATCCGAAATTACCCATAATGCAATTAAATTTCAAAGAAAGCGTGCGACTACAAAATTATTTATTTGATTTAAAAAACGAATTTTGATCACAATATTGTAAATTAATGTATGAAATTAAAATCTCCGTGGTCATGCCTATGATGGTTATATAAACAATACAGATTAAATATATATACATGTATTTGTAAATAAAGTACGCATAAAACTTTGCTCTATAAATTAAAAACGATATTGGTTACAATGCTATTATTATCGGTTTTAACATGTATCGTAAATCTTATAAACTTGGTTTTCAGATAAAATCGACAAACAATGCCAAAAATGAATACTTCAGGATGACTGGTACATGTACAACATGTACAACAAAATTATTTTAAGCATCAACCAAAACTGACCATATTTGCACTTATAATTATAAAATTGAGAATGGAAATGGGGAGTGTGTCAATCTGTTAATTTATATAGGGTTAAAAAATTTGGAAATATTTTTGCCCTCCTTTTATTAAAAATATTGTCTCGCTACAAAATTTCAGTAATTTTGATACCTCAGGCTGACTCATATAACAAAATTATTTAACTCATCAACCAAAACTGACCATAATATTTTCACTTTATTATATAGATCTATATAGCCGCATAGTAAATCAGCAATATTTTGATGTCAGGGTGGATTGTATAATACAAATGACAGCAACATTGCAAAACAACATGTACAATGACAAAAATTTGTCCCCATCAATCTAGATTGCCATCAAGTCCTCTTTTTATTCAATATATTGTCTCGCAACAAAATTTCAGTAGTTTTGATACCTCAGGTTGACTCGTATAGCAAAATTATTTTAACGCATCAACAAAAACTGACCATATTTGCACTTTATTATGTATATCTATAAAGCCACATAGTAAATCAGCAATATCTTGTTGTCAGGATGGATTGTATAACACAAATGACAGCAACTGTGCAATACAATTACAACAAAAATTTGTCCTGATCAATCTAGATAGCCAGCATGACCTCTTTTATTCAAAATATTGTCTCGCAAGAAAGTTTCAGTAGTTTTGATACCTCAGGCTGACTCGTATAACAAAATTATTTTAAAGCATCAACCAAAACTGACCATATTTGCACTTTATCATGTAAATCTATATAGCCGCATAGTAAATCAGCAATATTTTGATGTTAGAATGGATTGTATAATACAAATGACAGCAACATTGCAACACAATGACGACAAAAAATATCCCCATCAATTTAGATAGCCAGCATGTCCTCTTTTTAATTAAAATATGGTCTCGCAACAATTTTTCAGTAATTTTGATACCTAAGGCTGACTAGTATAACAAAATTATCTAAACGCATCAACCAAAACTGACCATATTTGCACTTTTAATATTATGTATATCTATATAGCCACATAGTAAAGCAGCTATATTTTATTGTCAGAATGGATTGTATAATACAAATGACAGCAACATTGCAACACAATGACATCAAAAATTATCCCCATCAATTTAGATTGCCAGCATGTCCTCTTTTTATTCAAAATATTGTCTCGCAACAAAATTTCAGTAATTTTGATACCTAAGGCTGACTAGTATAACAAAATTATTGAAACGCATCAACAAAAACTGACCATATTTGCACATTATTATGTATATCTATATAGCCACATAGTAAATCAGCAATATTTTGATGTCAGGATGGATTGTATAATACAAATGACAGCAACTTTGCAATACAATGACAACAAAAATTTATTCCCATCAATCTAGATAGCCAGCATGTCCTCTTTTTATTCAAAATATTGTCACGCAACAAAATTTCAGTAGTTTTGATACCTCAGGCTGACTCGTATAACAAAATTATTTAAACAAATCAACCAAAACTGACCATATTTGCATTTTATTATGTAAATCTATATAGCCGCATAGTAAATCAGCAATATTTTGTTGTCAGAATGGATTGCATAATACAAATGACAGCAACATTGCAACACAATGACAACAAAAATTTGTCCCCATCAATCTAGATTGCCAGCATGTCCTCTTTTTATTCAAAATATTGTCTCGCAAGAAAATTTTAGTAGTTTTGATACCACAGGCTGACTCATATAACAAAACTATTTTAAAGTATCAACCAAAACTGACCATATTTGCACTTTATTATGTAAATCTATATAGCCGCATAGTAAATCAGCAATATTTTGATGTGAGGATGGATTGTATAATACAAATGACAGCAACATTGCAATACAATTACAACAAAAATTTGTTTCCATCAATATAGATAGCCAGCATGTCCTCTTTTTATTCAAAATATTGTCTCTTAAGAAAATTTCAGTAGTTTTGATACCTCAGGCTGACTTGTATAACAAAATTATTTTACAGCATCAACCAAAACTGACCATATTTGCACTTTTAATATTATGTATATCTATATAGCCACGTAGTAAAGCAGCTATATTTTATTGTCAGAATGGATTGTATAATACA
This sequence comes from Mytilus californianus, assembly GCF_021869535.1. Classification (NCBI taxonomy): domain Eukaryota; kingdom Metazoa; phylum Mollusca; class Bivalvia; order Mytilida; family Mytilidae; genus Mytilus; species Mytilus californianus. The sequence continues at coordinate 3,676,191 of NW_026262723.1, forward strand.
AATGACAGCAACATTGCAACACAATGACAACAAAAATTATCCCCATCAATTTAGATTGCCAGCATGTCCTCTTTTTATTCAAAATATTGTCTCGCAACAAAATTTCAGTAATTTTAATACCTAAAGCTGACTAGTATAACAAAATTATTTAAACGCATCAACAAAAACTGACCATATTTGAACATTATTATGTATATCTATATAGCCACATAGTAAATCAGCAATATTTTGATGTCAGGATGGATTGTATAATACAAATGACAGCAACATTGCAATACAATGACAACAACAATTTGTTCCCATCAATCTAGATAGCAAGCATGTCCTCTTTTTATTCAAAATATTGTCTCGCAACAAAATGTCAGTAGTTTTGATACCTCAGGCTGACTCGTATAACAAAATTATTTAAACGAATCAACCAAAATGACCATATTTGCACTTTATTATGTAAATCTATATAGCCGCATAGTAAACAACAATATTTTGATGTCAGAATGGATTGCATTATACAAATTAAATGACAGCAACATTGCAACACAATGACAACAAAAATTTGTCCCAATCAATCTACATGTAGATAGCCAGCATGTCCTCTTTTTATTCAAAATATTGTCTCGCATGAAAATTTTAGTAGTTTTGATACCTCAGGCTGACTTGTATAACAAAATTATTTTAAAGCATCAGCCAAAACTGATCATATTAGCACTTTATTATGTCATGTATGTAAATCTATATAGACGCATAGTAAATCAGCATATAGCCGCAAAGTAAATCAGCAATATTTTGATGTGAGGATGGATTGTATAATACAAATGACAGCAACATTGCAATACAATGACAATAAAAATTTGTCCCCATCAATCTAGATAGCCAGCATGTCCTCTTTTTATTAAAAATATTGTCTCGCAAGAAAATTTCAGTAGTTTTGATACCTCAGGCTGACTCATATAACAAAACTATTTTAAAGTATCAACCAAAACTGACCATATTTGCACTTTATTATGTAAATCTATATAGCCGCAAAGTAAATCAGCAATATTTTGATGTCAGGATGGATTGTATAATACAAATGACAGCAACATTGCAATACAATGACAACAAAAATTTGTCCCCATCAATCTAGATAGCCAGCATGTCCTCTTTTTATTCAAAATATTGTCTCTTAAGAAAATTTCAGTAGTTTTGATACCTCAGGCTGACTTGTATAACAAAGTTATTTTACAGCATCAACCAAAACTGACCATATTTGCACTTTTAATAGTATGTATATCTATATAGCCACATAGTAAAGCAGCTATATTTTATTGTCAGAATGGATTGTATAATACAAATGACAGCAACATTGCAACACAATGACAACAAAAATTATCCCCATCAATTTAGATTGCCAGCATGTCCTCTTTTTATTTAAAATATTGTCTCGCAACAAAATTTCAGTAATTTTAATACCTAAGGCTGACTAGTATAACAAAATTATTTAAACGCATCAACAAAAACTGACCATATTTGAACATTATTATGTATATCTATATAGCCACATAGTAAATCAGCAATATTTTGATGTCAGGATGGATTGTATAATACAAATGACAGCAACATTGCAATACAATGAGAACAACAATTTGTTCCCATCAATCTAGATAGCAAGCATGTCCTCTTTTTATTCAAAATATTGTCTCGCAACAAAATTTCAGTAGTTTTGATACCTCAGGCTGACTCGTATAACAAAATTATTTAAACGAATCAACCAAAATGACCATAGTTGCACTTTATTATGTAAATCTATATAGCCGCATAGTAAACAACAATATTTTGATGTCAGAATGGATTGCATTATACAAATTAAATGACAGCAACATTGCAACACAATGACAACAAAAATTTGTCCCAATCAATCTACATGTAGATAGCCAGCATGTCCTTTTTTTATTCAAAATATTGTCTCGCATGAAAATTTTAGTAGTTTTGATACCTCAGGCTGACTTGTATAACAAAATTATTTTAAAGCATCAGCCAAAACGGATCATATTAGCACTTTATTATGTCATGTATGTAAATCTATATAGACGCATAGTAAATCAGCATATAGCCGCAAAGTAAATCAGCAATATTTTGATGTGAGGATGGATTGTATAATACAAATGACAGCAACATTGCAATACAATGACAACAAAAATTTGTCCCCATCAATCTAGATAGCCAGCATGTCCTCTTTTTATTAAAAATATTGTCTCGCAAGAAAATTTCAGTAGTTTTGATACCTCAGGCTGACTCATATAACAAAACTATTTTAAAGTATCAACCAAAACTGACCATATTTGCACTTTATTATGTAAATCTATATAGCCGCAAAGTAGATCAGCAATATTTTGATGTCAGGATGGATTGTATAATACAAATGACAGCAACATTGCAATACAATGACAACAAAAATTTGTCCCCATCAATCTAGATAGCCAGCATGTCCTCTTTTTATTCAAAATATTGTCTCTTAAGAAAATTTCAGCAGTTTTGATACCTCAGGCTGACTTGTATAACAAAGTTATTTGACAGCATCAACCAAAACTGACCATATTTGCACTTTTAATAGTATGTATATCTATATAGCCACATAGTAAAGCAGCTATATTTAATTGTCAGAATGGATTGTATAATACAAATGACAGCAACATTGCAACACAATGACAACAAAAATTATCCCCATCAATTTAGATTGCCAGCATGTCCTCTTTTTATTCAAAATATTGTCTCGCAACAAAATTTCAGTAATTTTAATACCTAAGGCTGACTAGTATAACAAAATTATTTAAACGCATCAACAAAAACTGACCATATTTGCACATTATTATGTATGTATATCTATATAGCCACATAGTAAATCAGCAATATTTTGATGTCAGGATGGATTGTATAATACAAATGACAGCAACATTGCAATACAATGACAACAACAATTTGTTCCCATCAATCTAGATAGCCAGCATGTTCTCTTTTTATTCAAAATATTGTCTCGCAACAAAATTTCAGTAGTTTTGATACCTCAGGCTGACTCGTATAACAAAATTATTTAAACGAATCAACCAAAACTGACCATATTTGCACTTTATTATGTATATCTATATAGCCGCATAGTAAATCAGCAATATTTTGATGTCAGAATGGATTGCATTGTACAAATTAAATGACAGCAACATTGCAACACAATGACAACAAAAATTTGTCCCCATCAATCTACATGTAGATAGCCACCATGTCCTCTTTTTATTCAAAATATTGTCTCGCATGAAAATTGTAGTAGTTTTGATACCTCAGGCTGACTTGTATAACAAAATTATTTTAAAGCATCAGCCAAAACTGATCATGTTAGCACTTTATTATGTCATGTATGTAAATCTATATAGCCGCATAGTAAATCAGCATATAGCCGCAAAGTAAATCAGCAATATTTTGATGTCAGGATGGATTGTATAATACAAATGACAGCAACATTGCAATACAATGACAACAAAAATTTGTCCCCATCAATCTAGATAGCCAGCATGTCCTCTTTTTATTAAAAATATTGTCTCGCAAGAAAATTTCAGTAGTTTTGATACCTCAGGCTGACTCGTATAACAAAACTATTTTAAAGTATCAAACAAAACTGACCATATTTGCACTTTATTATGTAAATCTATATAGCGGCAGCCGCATAGTAAATCAGCAATATTTTGATGTCAGGATGGATTGTATAATACAAATGACAGCAACATTGCAATACAATGATAACAAAATCTTGCCCGCTTTAATTTAGAGTGCCAGCATTTCATCTCTGTATTCGTTATATAAAACTGTCACTAAAGTCAGTATCAGTATCTGTATTTCCCACTTCCATGACTTCTGAATATGGACGGGTACATCACAGATTCATTTTGGGCTATTGTGTGATGGGTTGGTCTGCGCATAAATTAGTCGTGCTTGCTGAGGTGTGATAATTTAAACTCAGTAGTTCAGGATGGTTTGTATAAGAAAACTATTCCATCTCATCATCCAACAGTGTGACTGACATGACAGATTTCATTTGTACTTTATAATGAAAAGTATGAGAAGTTCTCTTCTAGGAAAAGTATACTGTTAGTATATTATGTCGGTTGGTTGATTTTGTTGGTGGCTAAATATCAAGTGGCAAATATTTCATTCCGTTTCACATAAGTATATTTTTTCGGACGTTCAAGATATTGTAGTGCTGGTTCCCGGTTTAACCTGGCCCTAATCCGGATGTCCAGAAATACCGGCACATGCGCACTCTCTCAACGTCGACAACCAAAAGAAAGCAGACAGCCTTGTAAGTGCAAATAATAAATCGTTCTATCTAAGAGAATCCTTAGGTCGGAACAGCCATCGTTGATAGCCATACTCCGAAAACAGTTACACATTCTATCATTGGCGCTGCGGCAAAAAGCGGGCCTTGATAAAAACGTATTTTTCGGGTTTTCTTTCTGAGAAAGTTGTCTGCATCAGGGGATCGGGTTTTGATTCAGGGATGAGACAGTTTTGACTCAGGGAAGGAAAAGGGATAATTTGGTAGTTTTCGGGGTAGAAAGCTATTCAAGGGTCAGATAGATTGGCGGTTTGTCAATTTTTAGATTGTTTTTTTTTATTTAAATTTCCACTTTGAGTTTGTACTGGTTCCCGGGCCAAGAATTACCTCCCGCGGATCCAGTTCTTGTCCCGAAGTGCATCACCGGAAGTTCATTCCCGGTAAACAACATTGATTTTTCAACAATTTTTTTGAATTTGCCAAGTGTACGTGACACTGAGGCCCAATTAAACTTATTTAACATCACCGATAGTAACATCAGGTACTTGTAGCCGCCATCCACTTGTCAAACAAGGCGGATTTTGCAGAAACAACAACCAACCGCAAATTGTCTTTGTGTATAATATTGTTGTTATTTATTTTGAAATAAAATAAAGTTGTCCTAACAATTGCCCACCCATACACACCAAAAGGTAAGCAATTGTATTTGTGTATTGTTATTTATTTTGAAATAAAATAATTTGTCATAACACTTGCCCACCCATATACACCAAAAGGTAAACAATGGCACGGGTAAATATAAACCAGTGCTCCTACCAAGAGTTGTTGACCCTCCCAGGGGTTGGGCCCCGCATAGCGGAACAGATATTAGATATTAGAGAGGGGAAAGGGTTCATCACAGAGGGCGACCTGTCGGGTATTAGTTATTTAAGGGTAACATTCAACCTCCTAGACAGGGTAGACTTTTCCCGGCCTTTTGATTACCATACAGGCCCCCCTACCAACGGCCCGACCACTCATGACCGTAGGGAGTATGATGAACTGTTGCAGAGGGTAGACAGGGTGGCCAGGGCGAGAACACCATCAATGAAGGGAGCCCCCTTCCTAGTAAAACAGGAACAAGGGTGGTCAGACATACAGACCCCAGGGGACCCTGGTCTTATGAATTCCGCCTTTTAAGGGGAATCGGATGATGACAGTGTGCCATGGGATATTGAGCTCCAGGGGGCGTATGGCGGGCAGGATACCCCATACACATATAAGTCTCAATTAAACCCCGCCCAGAGGGACAACAGGTACAGGTCCCAGGCTCATGATTATGAGAAGGGGCACACAGGTAATGTAAAAGGGGAGTGGTATCCACCATCCCAAAATTCAAATACTGGATACCAACAACAAGGTTATGGGGGTCCATCTCAGCCCGGGGCTAATCTTGATGAGTCCCAGGGCTTCTCCCCAGCACCATACCACCAAGATGGTGGGGATCAGAATTCGTGGAGACCCGGTGAGACACCAAGAAGTAGGTATGAAAAACACCAACAAGGGAGGGCCAGCCAAAGATCAAAAGGACCCAGGGATCGGAAAAATTTAAGGACCCCTCTCCCACACTTAAACGAAGCCCCACCTTCAAACCATTATGATGTGGGTCAGATGAATACACAGATAAGCGGCAGAACTACAACACCTTACCGTGTAGGGCCACAGCCCATGCGGGCAAGGGTACAGTATTCAGGTACCCCATATGAGGAAGGCTCAGTCCAAGTAAGGTCCAATACAGCCCCACAATCAGGATAAAATGGCAGGGGGCAATATTACAGGTATGGTATAGATCATAACCAGACACATCCAAATGCAACACAAAACCAGGTACAAGTAGATTTCATACCGTACAATCAAGGGCCGCCATCAGGAATTCAATCAAGGTCAAGGGTGCAGGGGTCCCAGCCACATAAAAAAGTTGACCATGCACCCAAAACTTTAAAGTATGATGGAAAATCAAAATGGAAAGCCTTTTATGTGAAATTTTCACGGTATGCGGAGGTATATGAATGGTCCCCACAGGAGTGTAAGGATCAAATTTGTTGGTGCTTAGAGGGTAAGTCCAGTGAATATTACGCAATGTTGACCGACAAAAATAAACACATGTCATTCACGGATATGATCGAAAAGTTTGAAAAGCGTTTCGGATATAAAGAGTTACCAGAAACCGCTCAGGTCCAATTTCAGATTGCCCGTCAACTGCAGGCAGACGAAAGTCTGGAAGACTGGGCTGACAGGGTACTATCCCTTGCTACAAAGGCATTCAGGGACCTACCTGAGGAACACATGTACCAGCAGGCTGTCCTCAGGTTGTGTCAGGGTGTGTCTGACAAGGAGGCAGGGACTGCAGCCTCAAATGTCCGTCCAAAAAGTATTGAGGAGGCCATTGATAAAATGAAATGGTTCCAACACAACCAACAGGCCATCTATGGTAGGGGTCCTAAAAGGGAAGTGAGACAGGCAAACCTTAATAGGGGGTACTCGTATGAAGTCATGACCCCTACTGTTTCAGCTACCACTTTACCATCCAAGAGGGAATCAGAGACCCCTTGGAAGGTAGACATAGAGAGGGTAGAAGACAAGATTGATAAGATGCAGTCAGACTTACTGTCTGAACTTAAAAAGATTGTAATTCAAGCCCCTGCTCCTAGCCAACCAGCTGGGAGAAATCAATCTCCAGCGAGGATGGAATGTTACAGCTGTGGTTCCCAAAACCATTTTAAGCGGGATTGCCCCAAATTTCGGAGGTCCCCTTCCCGCAGTCCATCCCCAGGGTCCCGGGCGAATTGCTTTCATTGTGACCGCCCTGGGCATATGAAGAGGGACTGTCCCATGAGGAATAGGGAAAAAGCTGTGACCTTCGCAGACCAGGTTAGAGCTGCCTCAAAGGAGGCTTTAAACATGAACGGAGCTGCTCGAGAGGCCAGAGCCAGTTCCCAATAGATACAGGTCTCACTAAGGGCGAAACCACAGAGAATGGGGTAAGGGAAGTAGTAGAGAACCCCACAGACCAGGGTGTTCCAGCCATGGATGTAACATCCAGATACAAGACTGTTGATAGTGGGACTGAACCTTTATCTGACGTGGGGTTACCGGAACCAATGCTTCTTACATGTATGCCCCCAAAAGCTAAAAGAAACATCACAGGGGAGGGAGATGATTTAGAAAGTAGTAGGGAGGAAGGAAATCTAGGGGGTAATGTGGGATCTGACTCAACCTCAACAGAGAGTGAGGGAGCGGGCATTGCCCCTCGTCAGGCGGATCGCCATTTGTCAAAGACTTTGGCCTATATCTTAAGACATGGGGCCCATAAATACAATTATGAGGTCCAATCGGGAGGGTACCTTTTTGTTGATGAAATCTTGAGTTGTCAACCTGGTCTAAAGGGGTACTCGGTTGAAGATATTTGTAGGGTGGTAAGATTGGACGACAATAAAAGGTTTGGATTGTCAACAGATGATAAAACAGGTCGACTAAAGATTAAGGCAAATCATGGTCACTCCATTCCCATACATGATTCTGACCTTGTATTGATTAAGCAGGGTGAGGTAACAAGAGCATACCACTGCACCAGTATGTTAGGATGGGACGGGATATAGTTGGCATGGGAATAAATAGGATGGGCCGGGTTCACATTCATTTCAGTACCCAGGTCCCAGATAGTCTAAAATCGCATTGGGAAGTAATCATTCAAGTCGATATAAAGGAGGCTCAGCAGGACGGTTTCAAGTTTTTCCGGGCTCCCAGTGGACTTATTTTGTGTTCAGGGAATGAGGAGGGTATAATACCAGCAAAGTACATTTCATATGCCCAGCATTTGGACTCAGGGGAATACATGAATTTGGACTCCCCTGTCAGTCTTCGTTATGACGAGGAATCAGTTGAAGCTAAAAAGTCAGATTTGATTTGTGAAATAGGTTCTTCGTGTGATAGTGTGAGCGAGGTCAGGTGTGTACGTCAGGATACACCACAGGTTTCAGAGCAGGTCAAGGGGTCATATGATTTCGGGGCACATGAGCCAGAGTCTACTCGAAGTGAAGACCCCGGGAAACATTTCTTTGACAACTCATGCAAGACGATTGAATGGGGGAAAATTTGGTCCAAATACTGAACAGTCTGGAAATTGGTCAGACTCGACAGGGGACGGGATTTCCGAGATTGAAGATGACCCTCCCCCCGGGTATAGTGAAGCAACTAGGGAACCTGGTGACGAGATCTCGGGTAGTGAACTAGATAACACTCTGGTGACAGGCATGCAATACAGTGAAGGTGATCCTGAGAATGTAGAGGGCGTTGTTACAGTCTGTCGACTTCGTTCTGGTTCAGTTTTTAGGGTACCTGTGAAGGTTCAAGGGCAGAGTTTGTTTGCAGTTGTAGACACTGCTGCAGAGGTGACACTTATTTCAGAGGAAGTGTACAAGTCCCTGAAGGCTGTACCACCCGTTCTTAAGGAGGTCATAATGCACACGGCGGGTAGGGGTATGCAAATGAATGGATATGTTGTGGGACCCACTGAAATTCAGTTGGGTGCACGAGTGATGGAAGCAAATATCTATGTAGCTCCCATCTCAGATGACATGCTTTTGGGCTTTGATCTGTTGAGAGAACGGGGAGTGGCATTGGATATGTTAGAAGGGCATTTGAAAATTGGAGATGAAGTTATCCCCATGACATCTGGCGCGGTGGGACAAGTCCCTCGGGAAGCTAATGTAGTCTTGGATAGGACGGTCACTGTTCCCCCGAATTCAGTTATGAGGGTATCATGTAATCTCAGTGAGGAGTTGTCAGGGTATGTGGTTGAGGCCTGTACCCATGATGAACTGTTAGTCCCCAGAACTTTACAGGCCCCGGGGCGTAGCCCTATTATTTGTTTGATGAATGTTTCGGATAAGCACGTGACGATCCCAGAGAATGAGATGATAGCCCGGGCGGTTGAAGTTGAAATACTACCGGGCAAGGAGATTGAGTTGGCCCAAGGGAATGACCCCTGGGTTTGCAAGGTTCAAGGAGAGGATAATTCATTGGTTGAGGAGGGTGTGCCCAATCACATGAAAGATCTATTCAACAAGTCAAAAGCCAATCTAGATACAGATGGTCAAAAGCAGTTAGCTTCTCTGTTGTCGGACTTTGGCGATGTTTTTGCGGCCAATGAATTTGACTTGGGCAACTGCTCCCTCATTGAACACCACATTGATACAGGGGACCACCCACCCATTAAGCAACGAATGAGGCGACCGCCTGTGGGGTTTGCTCAAGAGGAGCAAGCCCACTTGAAGCGAATGCTCGAGGCGGGGGTGATCCAACCTTCAGTGTCGGAGTGGTGCTCTGCTCCAGTCTTGGTTCGAAAAAAAGATGGTGGGGTCAGGTGGTGCATTGATTACAGAGCCGTTAATTCCTGTACGGTTAAGGACGTGTACCCCTTGCCCCTGATCGGGGAGTGTCTGGATACTTTGGCGGGAAACCAGTGGTATTCGAAACTTGACGCTAATTCTGCGTATTGGCAGATTAAGATTCGGGAACAAGATCGATCTAAGACAGCGTTCATTTCAAAGTACGGGCTGTTTGAATTCGCCAGGATGGCGTTTGGTTTGTGTAACAGTCCGGCCACGTACGCAAGAGTTGTGAATCTGGTCCTACGGGGGCTCACGTGGGACATAGTCTTGGCGTTATTAGATGATATCTTGGTATTAGGCCAAACTCTAGAGGCCCACTTCACCAATCTGAGGGCGGTGTTGCAAAGATTCAGGGAATATGGGCTCAAACTCAAACCGAAAAAGTGTGAGTTGTTTCAACAGACAGTGGAGTTTCTAGGGAGGGTAGTAGGAGAAGGTGGTATGGAGATAGGTCCAGGCTATATTGAGGATGTTAAAAATTGGCCTACCCCTAACAATAGTAAAGATATCGAGAGGTTCTTGGGCTTTGCCAATTACCATCGATCCTTTATTCAGGCATATTCAAAAATAGCTGTTCCCCTCCAAGAGGTCACAGGTAAAAGACCATTCAGGTGGGAAACTGAACAGCAAGAGTCCTTCGAAAAATTGAAAATGGCCTTGACCTCAGCACCCGTACTGGTCCTACCGAATGGCACGGATCCCTTTATCTTGGACTGTGATGCCTCCGATAAAAGTTTGGGAGCTGAGCTGATACAGGTCCAGGAAGGGAAGAGAGGGTTGTGGCGTATTCAAGTTTAACACTGGCACCAGAGCAGCAACGTTACTGTACAACCCGCAAGGAACTATTGGCTATTGTGAGGTTCACCCGCCAGTTTCGTCATTATTTGGCGGGTCGTCCATTCGTAGTGAGGACTGATCATTCGAGTCTCACATGGCTCCTTAGGTTCAAGAACCCAGAGGGGCAATTGGCTAGGTGAATGGAGGAACTTAGCCAGTACCATATGACAGTCCAACACAGGCAGGGTGTAAAACATGGGAACGCTGATGGACTTTCCAGAATCCCCACAGAACTACCATGCCCGGGGTTCTCTACGGAGGTAGAATTGTCCGATCTCCCATGTAAAGGTTGTAAATACTGTGCAAAGGCCCATAGGCAGTGGTCTGGGTTCGCGGAGGATGTAGACTACTAGTATGTTGTGCCCCTCGCTTCCAAGGTAACACACAAACCGGAAGTCAGGAGGGTTCAGGGCCAGGCCAGTAGCCGAGGTCAAGATTTGGATGAAATTCATGTTTCAAGGGTAATGATACTTGTGGCCGACGGGAATGTGATTGTTTCTCCAGATACAGGGAAGATGTCCATTCAGGTCGTTCAGGATGAATACGGTGTTGGTTTGGGGAAATATGCAGTAGATGAGATTTGTGAGAGTCAGGGTAAGGACCCGGAATTAAAGTGGTTGGTAAAAGTGCTGAAGGGTGAGGGTGACCCGCCGCAAGGAGAAATTTTCCGTAGTAGTCCCCATGCAAAGTTTTATTGGGTGAATAGGTCTAGATTCACGATGACAGACCGGGGAGAGGTGATTCTCATTCCTACGAAAGGGGAGAACCCTCGTTTAGTTGTTCCAATGGAATGGAGGAATGAGATTCTGGAGTTGTGCCATGACATTCCGTCCGCGGGCCACCAAGGTGCCGAGCGGACAAGGGAAAAAATAAAACAGAGTTACTATTGGCACGGGCTTGGGGCAGATGTTGAGAGATATGTAACAAGTTGTAAACACTGTAGCCAGAACAAGAAGGCTACTAGGTCTGCTCGGTGTCCCCAAACCCTTTACCACTCTGGTTATCCGATGGAGAGAGTCCATCTGGATTTTATCGGACCCCTCCCCAGGACGGAGAGAGGGAATGAGAATGTGCTCATGATGGTAGACCAATTTAGCAAATGGGTTGAGTGTGTCCCCCTTCCGTCCCAGACTGCCGAAGTGACTGCAAAGGCAGCGGTCAATGAGTTTTTCTGTCGCTTTGGGTACCCGTTTGAAATCTTTACCGATCAGGGTAGAAATTTTGAAAGCCAACTCTTCAGGGCTGTGTGTGAAGTACTGCACATTCATAAGGCCCGTACAACCCCATATCGTCCTTGTGCAAATGGGCAGGTGGAGCGGTTCAATCGAACCCTAATGGCCGCAGTTAGGTGCTTTGTGGGAACCACTCAAAAGGCATGGGACGAGAACATTGCCCAATTGGCGGGAGCAATTAGGGCATTAGTTAATAGAACAACAAGGTTTACGGCTAATAAGCTTATGCTAGGGAGGGAAGTTAACACCCCAGCCGAATTAATGTTTAGACCCCCCAAGGATGTGAGCCCGCCAGACTTGGATGGGTATGTGGCAGAATTAGTCGAGGCTATGCAGGCAGCTCATGAGGTTGCCAGACAAAACATAAAGACTAGCCAACTTAGGAGTAAGAGGGATTATGACTTGCGGGTAAATCTACGCCAGTACAACGTGGGGGATCTGGTGTACCAATTAGATACCGCCACAACCCCAGGGAAATGCAAGAAACTCTGTCCTGTATGGAAGGGCCCCGGGATTGTGTTGCAGAAGGTTTCCGCCTACTTGTACAAGGTGAAAATGAAAAAATTGTTGGTAACAGCCAATCACGATAGGTTAAAGATCTGTAAAGATCGGGTACTCCCTCCTTGGTTGGTTAAGGAAAAGAAGAGACTGGAACAGGGGAACGAATGGGTAGAAAAGGATACCTTAGATAACCCAGAACAAACTCCTAAACAGACCCGGGATGACAATCCACCCACACCAGATATTTTACAAGATTCAGGCGTAGGGAAGGGTGAGGAGGGCTCTGAAATAAGTAGACTCACTCACAAAATAGAGGGAACACAGTCAGGGGTAGAAGATTTTAAACCCGGCCTTGCAAGCTCTCAGGAAGAATTGTACTGCATCTGCAAGGGTCCAGATATAGGGGATTTTATGGTTGGGTGCGATGGATGCACAGAATGGTTCCATGGGAGGTGTGTGGGTATTTCACCGCAAGAGGCTGAAGAACTAGGGGAATACCTATGCCAAACTTGCAAAGAGGCCAAGGAAACAAAGGGTGCGACCTCAACTCCCATTAAACTCCGTAGCAGCGTACGTTACCGGCGTCCTACAAAAGAGTTGAGGGGTTAGTTGATGAGAAAAAAGGGGGAGGGGAGGTTGGGTAAGGGAAATTGCTCACTCATTTGAAGTGATGAGTAAGGTTGGATACACCTGTATTTTTCAGAACTTCAAGCAAGATGAGCAGTGCAAGCGACGAAGGGAGTTCTAAAAGAAACAATGATTTGAAGTTTGGGAGGGAGCAGGCTGAGAAGAAGAAAGACAAAGATGCAGGGCACAGAGGGGCAGGGTCCAGACGACCAGCCTTAACAAAAAGACTCTCCAGGAGAGACCTTGACCGTTCAGGTAGGAGGGAGAGGACCTTTAGAGAACAGTCCCAAAGCCCCCAAGAGACTAGCCGGGGAAGAAAAAGGGGCAAGGCTCCTGAAAGATGGTCCGAGGCACGTTTGGCCAGGACCTCGCCACGTAGCGAGTGGACAGACACTCAAAGTGATTTGGAGGGAGACAGATCACCCCCAAGAAGGGTCGTGATGAAATCCGTTTGTATCCCCAAGGGTCCAGAGGGAACGGCCAGACAGGCAGAATCAAGGCCCAAGTCCCCTGTCCAGCGTTGGGTAACAGTTGATCATGACCCTACACGGACAGTGGGTGGGACCTGCAGGTGGTACCTCCAAAGCAGGCTCTAACTCCAGCAAGCAAAGGGCCAAGGGTCCAGAGAAAAGGGCAAAAGAGAACTGGAAACGGGCTGAGAGAAGGCGAAGGGCATTTCTTAGAGAAATGCAAGAAAATAGGCTAAGCCAGAAGTCTCAGAAAAACAGAACGGAAACCAGACGGACCCTGGGGCAGTCTTGTGGAAATGGTAGGCCTTCAATTCCACGTCCAGCGCTGTCCCGTACAGACAAACCATCTAGCCCAGTTGCATTCCAGTCTCATAAGGACAAGGAGGATGGGTTTATATTGTGTCCTGTAGATGGTTGTAATGTTAGGGGCATCAATATAGAACCACACATCAGGGGAGAACATCTTGTGGAAATTTTTCAGGAACCGTCGGGAGGGCTCAGATCTAACCTTTTGGTTAAAGCCCGGTTTGAGGCCCTCCAGACCCAGTCAAAAATGATTTTGGGAAGAGTTGACATTTGGGGTTTAGCTGCCTGGGTCAATCGACAGATGAAAAACTGGCCAAGGATTGTTGAGCAAGTGGAGATGGGACCAATGAGGGAAGTATGTGCTGCTGGTGGATGGTCTTTACCATCTCAATTTACTCTGGTCCCCGTTAATTTCCAGGGGTATTAATTCACTGGAGGGTACATATCTTAATTATGTCCTGGATTGGAGAGAGGAGAGGTCAAGAACTTCGTGAGATGTACCCTGTGGACCCTCTCTTGTCACAGTTGAGAATTGGTCCAGTTAAGAGCCACAGGCAAGCTTCTGCTAGCTGGGGAGCTTCCCCAAGGTTGGAAACCGTAGTGTCAAGGCCCAGGCCCATTACTGTTGACGCCCACTTCCACCTGGATAGGGCTTGGGCTAAAACCAATCTTCCGGGTAGGCCAAATCTTAGACAGTACATGGAGATGAGGCTGCCAAGTAGCCAACTATATGACGTTGATGTAAGAGGAGGGGTCATCAATTTCTGCGACCCCTTAACATGGCCATCAGACAAGGAGCTCGAGGTACAAGACCAGAGCTGGGTGGTTGCTATGGGGGTGCACCCGAAGAAGGCACGAGAACTGGATGGTGAGAGAGCCTATAGACTTGAAACCCTACTCAAGGCTGGGAAATTACGGGTCCTTGGAGAGGTTGGTCTAGACTTCTCTATGGGAGCCCCTCGGCCTCAGATCCAAATTAGCACCCTAAGATGGGTCCTAGCAATAGCATCACCGGGAGGAGTTCCTGTGGTACTCCATGTGAGAGGGGGTAAGGATGATGTCCATAGTGCCCAGGCCCACATTCAGTGTATGAGGCAGTGTAGGGCTAGTCTAAAAAGCGGTCACCCTATCCACCTACATTGTTTCGATGGAGGCTGGGAGCAAGCAAAACTATGGTTGGACAATTTCCCAGGGGTTCACTTTGGATTCACAGGATCGGTGAAAGCCTTCAGTGAGGAGCAGAAGTTGGCGGTAGCCAGGATACCCCGGGACCGCCTCCTTCTGGAATCAGATGCTCCTTACTTCAGGCCCGCTTG
Organism: Mytilus californianus; assembly: GCF_021869535.1. Classification (NCBI taxonomy): domain Eukaryota; kingdom Metazoa; phylum Mollusca; class Bivalvia; order Mytilida; family Mytilidae; genus Mytilus; species Mytilus californianus. The sequence goes on from NW_026262723.1 coordinate 3,691,212, forward strand.
GGTTCCACAGGCCGGGTATGGTCACCCCAGGTACCTGGCAGAGGTGTCGAAAAGGATAGCTTCTATCAGACAGGGAGCGACGGTGGATGGAGTTCTTCAAGAGGGTGGGATGAATGCCCTTAGGTTTTATGGCCTAAGGGTGTAGAGAGGGAAGGACTATATATATAATAATAGACAGTGTGTACATATTGTAAATACGTTAATTGTTAATACAGACATTTCACAGTATTATTGTTTGATGTGTGCCAGGAAGGCTTGTCATTGTCCTTTTAGTTCAGTGCTGGGTAGTTTTTGAAATAATATGGGATTCAGACTTAATCAGATGGGTGGGGGGTGGTTTTTAATTTTCAAGACAGATGTGAGAGGATGTAAATCCTAGAACTGGCGCCAGCACCGCCCTGAGCATTGAATTTTGTTGGGGCCCAGCCAAACAGGATGGCGATATGTCACCTCTTGATCTTGGTTGGGGCCCTTCAAACAAAACAGGGGGGAGTGTAGTGCTGGTTCCCGGTTTAACCTGGCCCTAATCCGGATGTCCAGAAATACCGGCACATGCGCACTCTCTCAACGTCGACAACCAAAAGAAAGCAGACAGCCTTGTAAGTGCAAATAATAAATCGTTCTATCTAAGAGAATCCTTAGGTCGGAACAGCCATCGTTGATAGCCACACTCGGAAAACAGTTACACATTCTATCAATATCATTTATAATCCGTAAAGACAAATCTAACGAAATTGACGAGATTGTTCATAATTATACAACACCTTATGTGCAATAACACTGTACAATTTTCCTTTGAACATTTTTTGGAAAACAGAATCGTAAATCCAAGGCAAACATAGGTGAATGACGATAAGATATTTATAAAGAGACTGTCAAAAGTGGGGAACGAAGCAACTTTAAAAATGATGTTGATAACCCGTGATATAAAAATACTGTTCCGATGCGTGGATAACCTTTCTATCCGCCTTCTAGTTTAAATAAAATCCTTTCTTTTATGGTAACTGCATGTGATCACAAGTGTGTAATTTTAAAGCCATTATTTAATGTAAATAAGAATATGGAAAAAAAAAGATTTTTTAATATGTGTATATTAAATATATATGACATAGAGTCTAACGAGTAAAGTAATTTGCTTTACTGGGAAAAAAGAACAATAGGATTATTATTATTGTTTATGTTTACAATCCGAAAAATTAAAATAAAATGAACTTCGGTTTCAACCAATGAAATGTCGTACACCATTCATTCACACCATTCCCGATCGCACGTTACACAATCACACCATTCCTCATACACCATAACACCATTCCCCTTACACCATACACCATAGCACCATACACCTTCTACCATTGCACCATATGCCATACACCATTACACCATACACATTATTTTGGGAAGTTTACACCATCCAAGGGCTGTACATGAAGGAGCTGATAAGGTCGACATCAATGCAGAAACAGTTGATGGAAAGGATACTTTCCATTCAATGGCAAGAGCGGTATTCCAGGTATGTGAGGAGATAAATGGTGAAACTGAGCATCTGGAACACCAAAAAGTTGCTCGAGGTCGCATAAAAACCCTGCCAATAGACGAGATAGTAATTTCCCTTACCACATGTGCTCCCTTTACAAAGCCGAAGCAAAGAGCTGAACCTAGCCGCAAGAGTGACGTTTATTCAAAGCTTTATGCGTGTGTACTTCCCTATGCTGAAACATCTGATCTTATTTGGGTGCTTCTTAGAAATTTATCAAGGACTATTGTTGATCTTCGTTTGAAGGACAACAAATTCCATTCTGGACTGGATTCAACAAGCAGATCTCGAATATTAGTTCCACTTATCATGTTGTCAGCTATCCACCAATCATTGACGCAAAACCTTCCGATATGGGCACTGTGTATACAACAATGAAGAGGTGTGCTGATATGTGCCAGAGGGCTGGTCAACCATTTTCTATTCAAACTTTTGATTTACAATTGTACGCAGTGGCACAACAGGTAAAATGGGATAGACCTTCTGAGTTTAAATCACACATTTTACGTCTTGGTGGCTTTCATACCCTATCGTGTTTTATTTCATCAATAGGTAAGATATCGGGAGATGGTGGTCTCCGCGACCTGCTAGTTGATTCCGGTGTGTACGCAGCTGCAACGGTAGACCAAATGCTTTCAGGAAAACAGTTCAACCGTGCAGTTAGAGGACTCACACTCCTTTATGAGACATTGAAGACACTTTGGATCTGTTCGTTCTTTGTTTGGATCAGACAACAAAAGTGTTTAGAAATCCCTGAAAGCATTTTTGCAGGCCTCACAGAGTGTCATGGAAGTTTTACGAGTAATGGCCGTACATTTGACATGCTTCAAAGTCTAGAAAAAGCTCTGAATGACGACCTTGGGTCAAATATGAACGAGTTTGGAGAATGGGGTGGTCATGTTTCTCCTACATTTCGTTATTGGGATATGCTACTACAAGCTTTAGAAATTATGCTGATAAATATCCGAGCTGAAAGAAATGGCCTTTGGTCTCTTCATTTGCATTCTATTTTCTCAATGCTTCCTTACTTCTTTGTAGCCAACAAAAACAATTATTCCAGATGGACTCCTGTCTACCTTTTAGATATGCTAAACTTGCCTACTGAGGCAGAAGGTCTTTTTTCGATGGGTTTCTTCTCTGTTCGTCAAAAAGTTGGATCGTTCAATGGCGTTTGGAGCGACATGGCGACAGAAAAAACAGTGATAAAAGATTCAAAAGGAGACGGTGGCATTGTTGGTTTAACAAGGAAGAAGGCTTCATTGATAAGATGGAATCTCACAAGGCATGTGCTTAGTCAGATAACATGGGCAATGAGAGCACGTGCGTGTCTTGTCCAGGTTGATGACCAATGTCACGATGAAGCAAAACCAGCTGCAATGAAAAGGGATGAAAAACAAGATCTAATTGTTTATATAACAGAAAATATGACAAATCCATTTGACGTTGATAATCACCCCCGTCAGCTTATTAACATTTCAACTGGTCTCCATGCAAGTCACGACATTGAAGATTCACTGTTAAAATCAGTTGAAACTGGAAGAACTAAAATGAAGATATTTGTTGAGTCATCTCTATCAACAGACAAGGCAGGTAGCTTTTACCATCCCATCCAAAGATCAGGACTGAAGACCTTTGAAGATATGAACCCCAAAGTACAACTAAAATGCAAATCAGGGCAAGTTGTAAAAAATCCCGAGCTTGTGTTTAGACGTGCACTATCTCTAACTAAATGTAGAGATAACGTATCCGTGGAAACTGTTTTGTCCTATCCAATTTGTCCCATTCCCACTGCATTATTTTATGACGATGGAACTATGAGGAAGACAAAAAAGTCTGATCTTGCCCATGAATTGGAAAATTTAGTAGGATCAGTCCCTAACATTCCTCCATTCGACCACAGTGCTACCGTACTAATAAGAGATGGCATGAGCTTAGTTCAGTCATTTGATGTTAAAAGGATGTCCACATTTGGAGACTTGGCCAAATCTTACATTATGCAGGTACAATCATGCTTCCAATTCACAGACAAGGTTGTTGATGTCTTCGATCGCTATGACACTGAACATTCCATAAAATCAGCAGAGCGTCATAGACGATCGGCAACAACAACTACGCAAAAAATTTATCATATCGCTGAAGGCCGAACTGTTCCAGACTGGAAAAAATTTCTATCAAGCAACAAAAACAAGCAAGCTCTGATTACTTTCCTTGGTGATTATCTGAGCAGCAATTTGTCTGATATGTTGCAGGAGGAAAATAAATGTTTAGTTCTTGCCGGTGCATTTTCCAATCCAGAAATATTGCGACAACTCTCTAATGAGCATGTAATCGATCTCCCAGACCTTTTCTGTTCGCACGAAGAAGCAGACACAAGAATCTTGCTTCATGTTATAAAATCTGATAAAATCTTTAAGCAGTTGAATATAAGGGGAAGAATCATAGTCAAGTGTTCCGATACAGATGTTCTTGTGCTCTGTGTTCATTATTTCAAGGTTCTTGTGTCGACTGAACAAATGTGGTTTTTGACGGGGTCAACTAATTCTCTTAGGGACTGTAGAAGATACATACCAATCCATGAGTTAAGTAAATCTCTTTCACCTTTACTAGCTAACACTCTCCCTGCAGTTCATGCTTTAACTGGTTGTGATAACACTTCCGCTATATTTGGGTTTGGCAAAAAGACTGTATTCAAGTTGATAAGAAAATCTCCGAGTAAGTTTACAAATCTCCAAACTTTGACAAAATTGATTTTTCCACATCGTTGTCAGCAGCCAGAGAGCTTATTTCAAGCTTGTATGACCCAAAAGACAAATTCGCTTCATCACATGTTGACTTAAACAAGTTACGTGTTAAACTTGCAACATGCAAAGACACAAGTTTGTTGCGATTGCCACCAAGCGAACCTACATTCAAAGAACATGTTTTGCGGTCAAGTCTTCAAACGAAAATTTGGATGTCCTCACATCTCGATCACCCAAATCCTTTGTCTCCTTATGAATACGGATGGAAAAAGAGTTCACATGGCCCGGATCCAGTCTACTTTTTAGGCATGATGACGTCCGATTTCCTGCAAGATTTAATATGTTCTTGCAAGGGGAAATATATATGTAGCAAGTCATGTATTTGCCGAGAGCAGCAAATGTCTTGCACTGAGCTTTGTCCATGTCAGGGTAGTGATACCTGTCAAAATATATATTCTAAAGAGGACATCGACCTCGAAGATCAAATGAATGACGATGATGAAGATGAAAACGATACCATTGACTAACGAAAGATCATTTGAGCAAAGGGGCAACATAAATTTTAATGTGCCTCACTGTTATTCAATGTAAATATGTATATTATTATTAATTTTGTGTTTTTGTAATAACTCTACAAGCTGAAATAAATGGTCGTATACTTACGTTCCGTATGCAATGATAGTCGTAGTTAAAAAAAAAAAAAAAAAAAAAAAAAAAAAAACTTGCTAGTGATCTTCGACCTTGACGTGGTTGGCAAGCTTAAGACACTTAAATCATAATGTATTTATAACTGTCGAACTAACAGAAGACCAAAATAACCATATATTTTTAACTGTGCTGTAAACATGGTAAATATGCGCTTTAAAGCAGTTTTACGATATGTTTTAATATAGTTTTATCAATATTTTGTCGGTATAAAAACATACTAGGCGAGACATTAGATTTGATTTGATTTTTTTGTGTTTTAACGCCACTTTTAAGCACCGCTTTTGGGCTATTTCGTGGCGGCCAGTTTTTATTGGTGGAGGAAGCCGGAGTGCCCGGAGAAAACCACCGACCTTCGATAGGAAAACTGACAATCCTAGTCAATTAAGATTGGATTCGAGTGTGATCGGGGTTCGAACTCACAACCTCAGTGTTGACTGGCTAGTGATTACAGTAGTAACTACTTAGACCACCCGGCCACCGAGGCCCCACGAGACATTAGAACTTAGAAAACTAGTTATATATGTTATTAATATAAAACCAATAGAATTTGTGTGTTTTCGATGCAAAATTAAATATTACCGAGCGTTTTGCGTCAATACCCGTAAAAATTATGATTTTCACAAAAATACGAGATTTTTTTCATTTTAAACACTTTGTTTTTAAATTTTATTTCAGAAACAAAAATTAGATAGGCTATAGTTTATCAAATGATATATTTCATATTATATTGCAGAAGAATTTGTTTTTAAACTGCATTTTTCGAACAATATCGTCAAATTATGACTTGTATTTGTTTTCCCTTTTTTGCCGTTTTTAGAAAAATGTGACCATTTTCCAATTTGACGACCAGGCAATTCTGAATGTACGATAAAAGACCTTTCAAATGATATATCATATAGCCGTGTGTTAGGTAGGTGCATTAAAAACCTCCGAATCCTTGTTTTGGCGCTCGCCTACTATATAACATAGACGTTACAAGTAGTTTTAAAAAAAAGATGTAGGGAGAGTATCAAGAAGACAACTCTTACCTGGGACAAAATGGCGTTAAATAAAACAACGTACACAGGTAAATTTAAATATAATACTTTTGTTGTTAGGAGTACGAGTACAGAATTAAAAATGTATCGTCATACTAAATACTTATCAAAGGTGGTAAAAATAGTGAGACGAGATATAACACAAAATAGTAAACATTGAATTACAGAAATTCATTACAAATTTTGTCAACAGGTCAAATTAACACAAAAGTACGATTTCAGAGTACTCGCAGTTACTGAAAGCTAGTTAAAAGCCAAAAACAATTAACTATTAAAAATCATGCATCAGAGACTGAAATCAATTAAAACACATCCCAGGGATTTAGTGTTTTAATGCCATGGGCATTGAAAGAAGACATGACTCGTGCAATGCCAAAAAAAAAGAGTATCGACAGGCAGTAGGATCGTTATGATTTAGCCTTATAATAAATATATATCATGTTATATATAGATACAGAAATCTCTAAATAGAAAATTAACGTGAATTTGTATTTATACATCCCAAAAACCATTCGTAAAGAATACAAATTTAGTTAGGTTTTAATTTGTTGATGAAAAAATCGATGTTAGTGCCAATGAAAACAATTTTCAAAGATCTTATTACAACATTAATAAGATAACCTTTACTAATAAGTTAACTCAGAAAATTAGAATTTAAAGGCCAACTGATTTTTTTAAAATTATTTATTATAAGCTATTATCGTTTATCTATTAACTTAGCAGTCTAATATTTCATAGCTGTAGCCGACTAACGTGCAATGTGCAGATCCAGAAAATACTGTAACGCTTACTTCCGTTTTTATTTAAAGTAGAAAAATGAATATAATTTTACAGATCATGCAACAATAAACTTCTATAATTTCTGTTAAATCCTTCTGTAGATATCAATGATTTCCAACAAAATGTACTACTGAAAGGGATTGATACTAATAATGACACAGAATATTAAAATGGTCTTCCAATAAACATTGCAATCAATTTTGATTCCAATATATTGTTTGATAGAATAGATATAGTTAACAGGACACGCAGTTTACACCAAAACACAATACATAACGTCTAGTTCTAACCCTAACTCTTACCCATACCCAAACACTATCTAGTTTCTGATATGAAAAGCATATTTACTATGTATGCTTGAATTCGTGTTCAAGTGAACAGAGGGGAAATGAAATACAATTGTACTTTCGTAATTTTTAAACATTAGAATAATCAATAGGTTTGATATAAATTAGTAAGTAATGGTACACATAAGTTTTGTTTAAAATATTTCGCAAAATGAGCATTATTATGTTACATCATGAACATTGGCACTGACTTTTTTAAGACGCGCGTTTCGTTCACAAAAGACCCATCCCTGACGATCGAATCCAAAAAATTAAAAAGGACAAATATTGTATGCAGATGAAGAGCATTAACTTTCAAAGAATTAAAAAATACGTAGCTTTTATCCTCCCTTATTGAATTAAGATAGAGAATAAGCGACGTCTGGTTTTCTCAAAACAATTTCCGGTGTCAATTGATAGCAAAATGTACACTGACTCCTTAAAGATGTGATTTTTTTATTTTGGCTTAAAATGAAGGAGTTGATTTGCAATTTCCTTTTGGAAGTTACACTGTCCAGTTTGAGATAATAGGTTACTTCAGTTTGATTCCAAAAATATATGGTTGCATTTTTTTGGGTTGTTTTTTAATGCCCAAAAATAGCAGAGTTACATCTATACCGATTCCGAAAACCTAAGAAATTCAAAAGTATTATTTACCAACATTTAGGAAAACACAATCACAATATTAAATTTATCGGATTCCAACTACTCGAATCGATCAATAAACAACAAGGGTAATCGCATAAACAATTTGAAGATTATCGTAAAATTATCGAACTGTCTTTGATTAAACGACTGCAGACAGCATATCCCCTGAGTCTAAATGACAATATAATGGGACAAGGGAACATATCTTAAACTTTTTCTATTGATATCATGAATATTGTTGATAACATACAACGTAATGATAGGTCTCAATCGAAATCAACGAATTAAGCATCGCATGAATTATACACTTGATGATCTCCTATCTATATTTAAAAACAAAGGTAGGCATCAATTATTATGTACACTGGGTCAAATGCCAATTAGTAAATTACATGATATTTTCAAAGTGCGACACAATCTCGTAATACAGCCTATTTTCTTTTAATATTCGCGTATAATTACAGCCTTTTGCCACCATAGGCTGTTCCCGTGTATCGATAATCCTGAAGGTCATAAACGGAATTTTCTTACAATTAAATATATTAACAGAGGTACTGATTTCATCGAGTATATTTAATGACTCTACCATTGAAAACTCTATACATCCCAATTTTGATAACACAGAACAACCTATTATTTTGGTATACACACAATAAAGCCAGCAGAAGTTTACCTTTTAATTATACCCCAGTAACATTAGACGTCAGTGAATTTGCAAATTTTAAATATGATCCCTATGGCTATGTTATTACGGTGGACCTCAATATCGTTCAAGACCGAGAGGTTAAACACTTTTTGAAAAAAAGAACCAAAATATCGTCCTCTATCTGAAATAGATTAGAAACAGTGTCGTCAGGTCATAAAAGACGCTCTTTCGTCGTATTGAAGAAATTGTTGTAAACGGGAAAGATCTAGTAAAAAAATCTTGATTCTCATTTAAATAAATGTATGAATGTTGTGGATATTCGAATATCACATTTTGAAAATGATTTAGGAATGAATTAAAGAGTACATAATACACCTTTATTCTAGAACAAGAAACTAAGTTCAAGTACTCGCAAAATGGTTTGTGTCTGTACCGGCCGACAAAGCAGCCAACAATGTGGTGGTGGTATGCCGTAATTAATACTCGGAATTTCTTCAGAATGAAATTTTGAATTCTTCTACATTCAAATCCGTGCGCTCCACAGAGAGTCATATAGTAAACAATCATATCATATCAAAATTACATCACAACTGACGGCCTCTTCTGAACATTTGAAGGTCCCTACTATGTATTGGTTGCCTAAAATACACAAAAAACCCAGTAAAATAGCGTTTATCTCGGCCTCTAGTACGTGTTCTAAAACTAATCTTCCAGTGCTTTTAACAAGTTCCTTAACTTCTACCAAAGAACTTATCATTTACATTTGTAATAAAACATATGAAAATAGTGGAATTAACTATTTTTGGAGTGTAAAAAACTTCTTTGGATGTTTTAGATAAATTACGTACTTTCGATGGTTCTTTTGATTTTGTTGACAGTTTTGACTTTTCATCTCTTTACACTACACTTCCACACAATCTTATCACACAAACGTTTTCCAATTTAATTAAATGGTCGTTTGGTAAATCTCATTGCAAATATATTTGAAACTCAGTTAAAGACTTTTCCTCTAATGAGAAAGGTAAATATGCCAGATATTCTTATTGGAGGTGTGATGAGATGATTGAAGCTTTTCATTTTCTCCTAGATAATATTTATGTACGTTTCGGCAATTAACTTTATCGACAAGTTGTAGGTATTCCTATGGGCACCAATTGCGTCCCTTTAATAGCAGACGTGTTGGCATGATACGGATTATGTTCTTTTCGTATATTTTATGATGGTATGATACTTAACGCCTAACTGGAGGGATTGTGCTTGATTTTCATATGATGAAGACATACATTCTCAATCAGTTTAATTGATGTCTGGAGCTGGCATGTCAGTAACTGCTAGTAGTCCTTTTTTAATTTATGTTATCATTGTCATTTTGCTTCTTCTATTACCTATTCTAACATCGGACTCGGACTTCTTTTAAACTGTGCATATTACTGTATGTTTGTTTATGCTACATTGGATAGAGGTATAGGGGGAGGGTTGAGATCGCACAAAACATGTTTAACCCCGCCGCATTTTTGGGCCTGTCACAAGTCAGGAACCTCTAGCCATTGTAAGTCTTGTATATTTGTTTTAACTTCGGTTTATTTATATGTGTGACGTCCATTATCTCTGAACCGGTACACATTACTGTTTAGGGGCAAACTGAAGCCCGCCTCCGGGTCCAGGATTTTTTCGCTGTGTTGAAGACCCATTGGTGGCCTTGGGCTGTTTTCTGCTCATTGTTCGGGTTGTTGTCTCTTAGGCAAATTCCCCGTTTCGTTTCTCAATTTATTGTTCTTGTACTGTTATGAATCACAGTTTATCACCAAACTCAGTAAAGACCCGTCTAAATAGCATTTAAATGATTAAATCAAACAACACTTATCATTATCTTGATGATATTTTTCGTTAAATAATCAAGAATTTTCTAAATATACTGCCGAAATTTTACCCAAAGGAACTTACTATAAATACATCAAATACAAACGGAAATAACTGTCCTTTCCTAGATTTAGATATTTCAGTTTTATACGGGAAACTCTATACACGAATTTACGACAAAAGTGACTTTTTTTTGTTCCCTATTGTTAATTTTCCTTTTTATGACGACGATGTTCCTTTGGCACAATCTTATGGTGTTTATATATCACAACTTGTTCCCTATGCCGTGTCTGTTGTGACGTTTTAAATTTCAATGAACATAATCTATGTATTACTGGTAAATTATTAAGTCAGGGATTTCCTTACCACAAATTACTGAAAACCTTTACTTAATTCTTCCATAGATACAAAGATTTGGTTTGGAAGTTTGGTTGTACCTGTAGAAAACTTATTTCAAACGGGATTGCACATCCTAATTTTTACTGAAATGTTGTGTTCCGGGCCCGGAAATTTATATACGATCTGGGTAAACTTATCGATTCTTTAAATAAACTTATTCTGAAAGGTCACCAATTCAATAATATACTTAGATCTTTGAAATTTTTGTTATTGGTATTAATATTGATTTTGTTATCAGTAAATCAAAATCAATCTTAATATTATTTTTATATACATATACACATTCATGGCTCTACAATCTGTCAGTACCTGTATCTTGGCATTGCACAATGTCATGTTTTTCTCTGACTATTTAATTTATGACATCTTTACACTAAATTCACTGGATGTTGGATGTGTACTGATTGATATTTCAGTCTTAGATGCATGCATTTTTTATAAGTTGTTATTGGCTTTGAACAAGCTGTCAGTAACTGTGAGTACTCTCAGATCTATACTTTGTTGTTAGGGATAAATAAATAACCTGCTACGTCCGGTCTGTGCTTTTGTTACATGTGTTTCTACTTTTTATCGATCTGATGAGTTATGATTTTTATAGTTTGTTCTTCAGTTGTACTGTTACACCACTGTTCTAGGTTAGGGGTAAGGTTGACGCCTTCAAACAAGTTTAACCCCGACACATTCTGTATGTGCCCGTACGAATTAAGTAAAATATTAATACAAGTGTATACAAAATTAAAACAACACTGTAGAAGCCCCATGGGTGCGAATCGCACCTCAGGACACACCTGCACCGGGAATGTCAAAAGCTAAAAACCCGATAGCTCGACGGTCAAAAAAGGACCAAAAGGAACATAATAGCACAAAAATGAAAATAAAGGGAAAATGTAAAGTACATAAAAAGATGCACATTTTCAACACCTACAATCCAAAGACCATCTTATTTTATTTTGTGAAGGAGACAATGAATATCTATCTATAAGGTCTTGATACTTTCCGATAAACTGTTCGAGAAAATTATGAAACGAACAGTTTTGTCAACAGAAAGCACTGACAAGGATTGATCAAAACAACACAGACGCTCTGAAACAAAATATAGCAACAAGTTATATACATGTATAAAACAAAAGGAACAACAATCACCACTTAACCTAACACAACACTTAGGGTAAACACAGGTTCCTCGGAAGGTAAACAGTGTTTGAATCAGCTTCATGTTACTCATGGAAAGTACAAAGACATTGCTAAGTTTATTTGTGATGCCATTGGCATCACCGGTGAAAAATAAACAAAACCCTGGAATGTCGTATCAGCTGTATAACTCATATTTAAATTCCGCTGAAATGTAATTTTGATTTGATTAAAGGTCAAAGTTCACAATGGGAAAATCGAAATCAATAAATATGAAAAAACGTTAACAAATTTAGTTGTTGAATTTGTTTTTGAACCACAATTGTTTTTTCTAACGCAATGAAAAAAAGGTTCAAGGAGCCTGAAAAATCAAGTGCTATTAAGATACAAATACACAAAATTTTCTGTATATAAGTAGTTAAATACAGAATGGAAGTCAGCAAATGGCGCCATCCTAATTAACGTAATTTGTCAATCCTAAGGTCATCGTTGTAAACCTTGCAGCAACTGATATTATTGATAACAGCAATAATGACGCTGAATACAAGTATTCAACAGGATTTCATGCACATTCATCCTGTTGTAGTTCTTTCTAAATGTCATACATATTAAATAATCGTGAACGGTATGTGTAAGAGACCAAGGAAGGCTAACTCAACAAAACAAATAGGATTTCAAAACAAAAAGGAAAAACGACGAGAAGATAAGCAACAGCCTACAAAACACTACAAAGATAACTGAAGATAAAGCAATACATGTAAGAACCCTACAAAAAACCGGAGTTACACATATGTGTTCTGGAAGGATAAGCATTTACTACCGTCCTACGTTGTGAAAGTAAGATATTAGGTTGATTCACTAAATATTGGAATCTTTAATTGAAAAATAGCAGTACAAAATTGGCTAGTTCTTTGCTTCAATCTGCCAATTGTTTTAGACAGAATGCATATTTATGTGTAAGACTGTTTTTTTTAGGAAAGATAAGTGATTTATTGTATTATTTAGACTGTTTGTACAAATACTAATTGTTTTGATCGATTCAATTTTCTACCTAGCCATATAAGTTAAGATAACTCTTACAGGAAAATTTTTATAAAGAAATGTTAATGAAATTTTTCTTTTATACTTGCAGCAGGAAAACAAGTTCGGTGACACCATTTTTTCTTTTTAGTTTTTAAAAACATATTATAAAACCTATCTTCATATGGTATGTTAAAGTTTTATCGGATAGATTTCTAGTATGAGAGGCAAATCCCACTGACACAAGTTATCTTACCAAATATCATATTGAACCCCGTGTTCAACTCCGAAACGATCAACATATTTTCCTTTTAAAGCTTTGCCTTCATTGCGCACCTGTTAATGATTATTCTGGAAATGTGTATCGTGCGCACATACATAGGTGTCAAATAATATCAGGCTTATAAATTTGTACGCAAGACGCGCGTTTCGTCTACAGAAGATTCATTAGAAGTGCTCAAAATAGATGTTCCGATTTACATTCTAATATTTCTCCTCACATGCCTCGTGTACGGATAAATATTCTTATTTATATTCCAAATATTCACATATGAATTCTCGAACTTTGGCTTGTATCCTTATCCTGATAAATGTTCCAAATTATATTCCAAATAATCTTGTCCTAAAATTTGAACTTTTTATTAAAATGGTCTTTATAGATACCAGTCTTACAACAGTTCTACATTAATCAATATTTAAGAAGACCTTGAGTTTGTTTCTGGTCCGAATTTTACACCTACATTCCAATCTGTCTGCAGTTTCTTTGACATCACGAACTTATCGAAATAGAGATAATTTACGAATATAAATATCGCCTTCAGAAATGCAACATGCTATCTTAAAACTGCTGCTTCATATATCAAAATGTCTTCTGTTTGGATGAAACTTTGTGTTCTGGCATTTGTGGCCACGGTTGGTAAGTCACTTTTTAATTATCATTAATGTACTGATTCTTCAAGATTAAATCTGTAATTCATAATTAAATGCTTATTTATGTAATTTCACTGAAGGGGCATTAGGGTTAGGGTAAGGTTTAAGGTTAGATTTATGGTAGCTGTCAAATTCATGCACACCAATTTTACCCAATTACAAATTATTATATTTGATTTAGATCATAGTAAAACCTGTCTCCAAATTACAGAAAGTGCAAAAGAAATATTTAACAATGCATACACTCGTTAATGTATAGCAGCATTTCGAGCGTAGAGACCAGATGTCATCAAATTATCCATTGAGATGACCCCCAAAGACTGTCGACAGTCATATAACCTGATACAAACGAAATGGTTTTTAGCTTATTTTGACAAAATTGAACCAAACCGACTTCTTATAGCGAAATATAATTCATACAACTTTTCCCATATTGTACGTGCATCTGGCGTACACCGTTATAAGCCTCGTATCTTTGATGAGTTTATTTTTTATAAATATTTGAAACAAAATCTATCATATATCAATTTTTGTCTAATGTGTAAAAGCATTGACCGAAGCAGATTTGTAATTAAACGCTTCATATGTAAGTGCACACGGTCGACGTTATTACAAAGTAAAAGTCAACACATGAGATTACGAGTGAAATCAAGATTTTCCTATTTTTTTTTTTAAATATTCATATTATTGTTATTAAGTAACTTTGTCATAGAAAGCACGTGCAGTTATGGATGTGACGGTTTATTGAGACAAAGAACCCCATTACTCTGATTATCAAATAATGGAATCTCTATGAAACGGTGTTTCTTCGTGATGCAAATAAACCGAGTGTCGAAATAAATTGTATCATTAAAAATGTAATTTATATTATTCTTCTTTGACATTTGATTTTGATTGACTTCCTTGATTGTGATATCTCTTTTTATATCATTTGTTTATATAAAATAAGACACTTTTCAACATTCATATTTTGTATGAAAGGATACTTGCAAATGCAAAATTATTTTTGTTTCAGTATTTTGCGCATGTCCAAATAATTGGAGTCATTATGAAGACAAATGTTTCTTTCTAAGCCGTGACAACGAGACATTTGCCGATTCACTGGTGAGTTGAAATGAAAAAAGAAGAGTGAAGGTTCCGAAAATATTTCTTTATAAATTTGTCTTCAAATTATGATTTCGATTGTTTGATTTTGATATAGAATAACTCTTTTTGTATTGCACTCTGTATTGAGTGTGTCCTATTCTCGATTTTGAAAGAGTGTGGGTTCCAATGACGGATGATGTATGCATAGCAGTAGTCGCTAACCCTTTAAACACATCCAGTCTCGCTTCTGTTCATGTGGATCCCTCAGGTTTTGTTTTGTTTTTTTGTTTTTTTTTTAACCTTGATTTTCATTTTCTTAATAGATTATGAGATTTGAAAATCGGCAAACTTCTGCTAACTCACATTAGACATCACATGAACTTGTATATGAAATTAATAATTTTGAATTCATAAATAATAAGCTTAATGGATTGCAACCTTAGAATAACACAATTACATAACATAAGAAGCGGGAAATACATCTTAACAATTTAACATGTTTTATCATGGTTATACCAAAGCACTTGGTAATGTAGGAATTGCCGTTTATTTCAAACGTGTAAGCATGGTTAAACGTATATGCGGTTTTTCGAGGGAGGGATATAACAGAAAATATTATGTTCATTTGTGTCATTCAAATTAATCGTATAATATCAACATGATCAATAAATATTTGTTTTGTAATTTTAGAGTTATATTTTTATATCTTTTCTCAGAAACTATGTGAAGTGATTGGACGTCAATATGGAAGATCGGCATCATTAGCTACCGTTGATGATGCGAAAACACAACAGTTTCTTACAGATTTAATGATCAAAATAAGTAAGAATGAGTAGACTTTAGATTATACATAAATGTGAAGCACAACTTTTCTCCTCTATCTACCTTAACCTGAAAACAAATATTTTTGTTTAAGGTACTAAAAAGGTTGGCTGTCATAATGACTATAGTTTTGTTTGGTTATGGTTTTTATGCTTGTACAGTATTTGAATATTTAATCTTCGTATACATAGGAGTTTTTCTGCATTTTGTAGGATTAAGAACATGGTTTTTGCTTACTCCCTTATCATTGAGGATCCTGGTCATACTTAGGAATTATTGACTGAGTCTTTGTTTTAAACATTTAAGCATTTACTTTTGCAAAGGTTTAAATTTGTTGACAACTTCATTGTTTGCATTTGTTTGTTAGATTAAGCCCAATTTTATAACCTAGATGTAATGAAGTTGTTCTATGAATCACCGTACAAGACAATAAGTCAACTGCGATTTTCAAACTGCAGTGAAGCCATTAAAAATGGGTGTTATACGTGTTTTTTGATAAAATCGTTTTCTCTACATCTCATATTTTATTCAAAACAGAAATTATTAAGTCAAACTGAAGACAAATTACGAATGAGAAATATTAAAACGCTCATACAAAAACAATGACTTACAAAACAGACAAGGACATCATGAGGTAAATTCTTTCACGCTCACTTATTCAAATAGTAGGAAGTCATAGAAAAATACAAAAAATTACTTAACAATACAATTTTGAAAAGGAGTATTTGATGAATAGAATTTGCAAGTTTTTTATTTGAGCAGCAATATGAGGTTGGTTAGTGATTCAAAACCATTTTGTTTATTTTATCAGATTCCATTGGAATGTACATAGGATTAAATGACCTTGTAACTGAAGGGACATTTCACTGGGTAGCCAACGGCAAGCAGGCAACATACTTTAACTGGGGACCTACCCAACCAAACAACAGAGGGGGAAACGAAAATTGTGTAGCTATGCGAGTTGATCCAGTTATAGGCTTCAATTATTCTTGGACAGATGGTCCTTGCACAGTTCCAACCACCTACATTTGTGAAATGGTGTAAGTACTATTGCAGAGGAAGAGATTTAAAGACAATACACGTTACAATTTGATATGCGACCTGATGCTGCTAATGTCTTGAAATTTTCTTGGACAGATGGTTTTTGAACAGTTCCAACAAAATAAATCTGTGAAATGGTGTAAGAACCATTCCAAAGAAATCGAATAAACTCAACACCTATTATCTGGAATATTTACAACTGCTGAAACATGATAAACTGTTTTTTTTTTTTAATTTTTAATGTTGTTTTCTACCGCGTTATCAGCACCTTGTAGATTTTTAAATTCAAAAATGTGCTCTCTGTCCACAAACTATCGTCATGGAGTGAACAAGTATCCATAATAATAAACTCATCATATATACCAGGATTAACATTTTGAACGCCAGACGCATGTTTCGTCTACAAACGACTCACCAGGGACGCTCGAAAAAATGTTTAAAAAGTTGAAGAGCATTAAACACCCGAAGCTATTGATAATAAGTTCTTTGAAGAATGATTCTTCTTCCTTTACTATGTAAAGTGATTGACACAAAACAAAAACAATATGTACATGATCCCAACCAGGATCGTCCGTCGGATATTTGGAGTATGCTGTTATGACATAACGGTCCATCAAAAAGTGTTTTGCTTCCGTAAACTTTTGAAAAAAGATGACTTCAACCTTACAATTAATATAAAAATAAGCAGAAGTAGTATGATTGACAATGAGACAACTCTCTACAAGAGACGAAATCAATTAGCAACTATTTGTCACTTTAAGGTCGTCAAAAATGCGCAAATCCCATACAGTTTAACAAGGGTATAAAAGCCCCTCAAATGACATATGTAAAACAATTTAAACGGCCTCATAAACGAAAATACATACAATATTTAAACAACGAAAGGCAACCACTGAATTACAAGCCTCCGACTTGGTTCATTTGTCACCTGCAGCTTCTGTCACTAAAATATTCCCCACATTTGAAAGAACATTATTGATATACATTTGATTTTTTCTAAATATTTATTTATCTATTTTAGGGCAGCAGATATTGGAAACCTTCTCGGATAGCCGTAATTGTCAGCAATTGTATTACATTGTACATTTCCGTTCATTTATTTATTTATTATATATCTATACCCAAATTCTTCTGTTGTTTTTATTTTATATATTGTTTTTATCATGAGCTATTATCTTCTATTTATTAGCTTCGCAACCTGTTATTTCAAAGTCATAGCCGACTAACGTGAATTTCTGTAGAAAATGTGACACTGAAAGGGATAGATATTCATAACAACACACAGAAACAGAGAATAATTATGTAGATGGTCTTCCAATAAACCTTACAATCAACTTTGATTCCAATATGTTGTTTGATGGAATGGATAGTGTTAAACAAGATATACAGTATACACTGGAACACAAGACATAACTCATAGTTTTGATCTACCCTGACCCATACCCAAACATTATCTGTTTTCTGATATGAAACACATATGTTTAAATGTATGTACAAGTGAACAGCGGGAAAATGAAAAACAATTGTACTTCTTAAACATAGTTCAAACATCACTTTCTTATATATCAAGCTGACACCTGTCATTTATAACATATAATGTAATCAGAATAATCCATTTCACAAAATGAGTATTATTATGTGACATGGGCACTGACATTTTTTCAGACGCTTGTTTCGTATACACAAGACTCACCAGTGACGTTCGAATCAAAATCGTTAAAAAGTGCAAATAAATTACGACGTTGAAGAGCATTGAGGAGCTTATATTTCACAAAATTCAAAAACACCTAGCTTTTATCCTTCTTTAATGTATTAAGGTAGATAATTAGCGACTTTTAGTTTACTCAAAACAATTCCCGCTGTCAACTGATAGCTAAATTTACAAAATATATGGTTTCTTTATCTTTTGCTTGAAATAAGGAACCAATTTGCTATTTCCGGATGGAATTTACAACGTCCGGTTTGATATAATAAGTTACTTCATACTGATTCCAAAAGTATATGGTTGCTAGATTCTTTTACAAAACTTAAATGACAAAAACGTGATTTTTCCTGTTTACAGAAGGCCAATCTTGTAGCTGACCTTTCGAGGTTATATGTCTTTCAACCTTATGCAAAGAACCCAATGGCTTTATCATGTTTAATTATAAAGTTGGAGCAAAGGTTCAAATCTAAAACGTACAATTTACCTAAAATTTTGACTTCAATTCCAAGGTCACAAAGCAACGATCTCATATTAAAATGTTTAAACAAAACTACTCGAAGATATATTCAAAAAGGGGGAAGTCCATGAAACATGACGAAATCAAACGTCAGACTATACGTCAACAAACAGAACGAATGGTTATAACTGTCATATTACGAACTTGGTACAGGCATTTTACGAAGTGGTGGGTTTAACGTTCTTTCTAACACTTTCTTACACTGGTTTCACGTTTATAGCTAGGTAGCTAGGTAGCTAGGTAAAACCCTAACTTTTATGACAGTTGTTTATAGTTCCGTTTTGTTCACAAAATTGGGTGTGCAACCCAAACAGACTCAATTTGTTAATATGACAATAATACTTGGGATCCAGCAGGCAAAACTGTTTTAACAATTATCTTTGACATACAATTAAATCTGATCAAGATGCCACAAAAAAGTTATTGTAGTTGATAGTAAATCTGACAAAGACGTCAATATATAAAAACATTAAATGCGGTACAGTATACACTTTTCCGATAAAGTATGAATAAGTAAAATATTCATCAAAGGGTTTACAAAAAGAAAACAACATTGTAAAAACCTACTGGGACCGAATCGCACCTCTAGACCAACCTCCTCAGGAACACCCAACGCCAAAAACCAGATAACCGGATGGACAAAACAGGACCAAAAAGGAACAAATCAGCCTAAAAAAAGAGAAAACTATAAAGTAAACAAAAAGATAATCAACTTTAGCCCCTACAATCTCTAACTCTAGACCCTCTTGTATTATTTATACAATCTCTAACTCTAGACCCTCTTGTATTATTTATGAAGTAGACACTGACTATTTATCTTTAAGGTGTGATACATTCTATGAACGTTTTGAGAAAAAGGGTGAGACGTTAATTGTCAAAACCCGGGACTATTAATTTTTGCTCAGACACCGATGCATTTACCAAGTCTTAGTAGCAGCTGCAAGCCCTTGCATATCAAATGAGCTGAGAAATATATACCCAATACGAGTTTGAAGTTTGTATATTGCTGCTAAGATGAGGAAAATTTATAATGTTAAAGTAGAAATCGTCTCGTTTGTCAAAGATTCTGGTACTGAGATGACCGTTGTAGTCAAATTCGAGGTATATGTCACGAAATGAGGCGGAGTAGCTGTTTTTGTTTTTGTTGTTTTTTAATCTATTGTTCATAAGGATGAATTAATGGGACCCAATCCGAAAAGTGTGGATTGTATATCAGAAATATACCTCTTTGTGAAATTGAATGATCAAGCTTTGATCTTGTTTCTTAAAAGTGTCTAATGGAACTCTGACTCGTATGAAAATAGGAAAGTCGACCAGATGAGGTGAACAAGTCAGGAATATGACAGTTGTTATCCATTCGTTTGATGTGTTTGAGCTTTTGATTTTGCCATTTGATTAGGGACTTTCCTTTTTGAAATTTCCTCGGAGTTCAGTATTTTTTTTTTTCATATGATGCATACACTCTGCTGGTCAGCAGACTTTAGGTCTATGTATTGTTAATGAAATATATACTAAACATCATGTTTTGAACATTCGTTAAATAAAGGCAACAGTAGTAAACCGCTGTTCGATAGTCATAATTCGATTGAGCAATAACAAATCCGGGTAACAAACTAAAACCGAGGGAAACATATCAACTATCAGAGGAAAACAACGGAACAACAGAAACACTGAACTACACCAAAGGAAAACGCCAACATACATAGAAACGGACTGTGTGATCACAACTGCCATATTCTTGACTTGGTACAGAACATTTAAAAAAAAAAATGGTGGGTTGAACCTGGATTTAGGGCTAGCCAAACCTCCCGCTCATATATGGCAATGTTGAAAATACAGCTAAAATGACAACACTACGTGACAGGAATACAGTACAAACAAACGCAAGAATTTCAACACAGAGAAATACATAATATAAATAATATGATAGTACATTACAACATGTAAACCGCAGAATAACAACGAACACCTCCCATGAATTTACGACAGCACAACAGGACACCACAAACGAAATATAAACTGCGCGTCACATGAATAGATCAACGTCACAAAAAGTATTATTTGTAACGTTTATATTATCACAGGTAAATTTCTAAAAATAAAATAGATTTGTTTAATTTATAGACACGTACAATAATATGAATTGGGATTCGGTTTGTAATGGTGTTATTTTATGTATTTTTCAACCATGACAAGAATATTAAAATGGAATTATGTTTGTAATGCTGTTATTATTTGTATTTTCTAACCATGTTGGTTTTTCTTCTAAATCAAAACTGTGTATAAACAAAAATAACCTGTGCATATTGTTGTTTTAAACTTAAAATCGAATAAATGAAGTAGCAGAATTTTTCATCTTAACTTTTACATACATATAGAAAATAAAAATAAAAATAGAATAACTGTAATATAAGGCAAGATCATGTAAGACGAAAAATGAATACAATATAAAAACAACAAAAGGCAATTACATGAATTACAAGCATCTAACTAGGGTCAAGCGCCTCATTGTTCATGTGTCAGCAGCAACTTCTATCATGAGAAAACCCCCCACATTTAAAAGAACATTATTATTTACATTCGATTTTTTTCAAATCTATATCTATTTATTTTAGGGCAGCAGATATTGGAAACCTTCTCGGATAGTCGTAATTGTCAACAACTGTTTTACATTTTCCATGTCAGTTTATTTATTATATATATATATACTTAAATTGTACTGCTGTTTTTATTTGATATTTTGTTGTTATGTAATTTGTTGGATATTGGAGTAGACCATGATGTAGATTCGCTGCATATTAATAATAACAGAGAGAGAGAGAGATAGAGAGAGAGAGAGATGGGGTAATCTTTATATAAATAAGAAAATGTGGTATGAGTGCCAATGTGACAACTCTCCATCCAGTTCACAATGTATGAAAGGTTAACAATTGTGGGTCAAAGTACGGCCTTCAATACGGAGCCTTGGCTCACACCGAACATCAAGCTATAAAGAGCCGCAAAACAATTCAAACAAAGGTCTAATCTATATAAAAAACGAGAAACGAGAAACACCTATGAACCACACCAACAAACGACAACCACCGAACAACAAGCTCCTGACTTAGGACAGGTGCATACAAATGCAGCGGGTTTAAACGTTTTAACAGGCGCCAACCTTCACCCTAACCTGCGACAGCAGCGTAAATTTACAACATAAAAAGACACACCATGAAATATCAATTGAAATGGCTTAACTCGATCAAAAAGACATTTTAACAAAAACAAGTAAACATACACTGAACGAATAAGTTTGATCTATGACACAATATATATAACATAGACGTTACAGGTAGTAATAAAAAAGATGTAGGAAGAGTGTCAAGAAGACAACTCTTCCCTGGGACGAAATGGCGTTAAATAAAACAACGTACACAGGTAAATTTGAATATAATAATTTTGTTGTTAGGAGTACGGAAGACATTTTTTATAAAATTAATAAATTTGTTGTTCAGAGTACGAGTACAGAAGTGAAAATTTATCGTCATACTAAATACTTATCAAAGGTGGTAAGAATAGTGAGACGAGATATAACACAAAATAGTAAACATTTAATAACAGAAATTCATTACAAATTTTGTCAACAGGTCAAATTAACACACAAGTACGATTATGGAGTACTTGCAGTTACTGAAAGCTAGTTAAAAGCCAAAAACAATTAACCATTAAAAATCATGCACCAGAGACTGAAATCAATTAAAACACATCCCAGGGATTTGTGTTTTAACGCCATGGACATTGAAAGAAGACATGACTCGTGCAATGCCAAAAAAAAAGTATCGACAGGCAGTAGGATCGTTAGGATTTAGCCTTATAATAATTATGTATCATGTTATATATAGATAAAGAAATCTCTAAATACAAAATTAACGTGAATGTGTATTTATACATCCCAAAAACCATTCGTAAAGAATACAAATTTACATGTAGTTATCTTTTAATTTGTTGATGAAAAAATCGATGTTAGTGCCAAAACAATTTTCAAAGATCTTATTACAACATTAACAATGATTAATAAGATAACCTTTACTAATAAGTTAACTCGGAAAATTAGAATTTAAAAGCCAACTGATTTTTTTAAAATTATTTATTATAAGCTATTATCTTTTATCTATTAACTTAGCAGTCTAATATTTCAAAGCTGTAGCCGACTGACGTGTAATATGTAGATCCAGAAAATACTGTAACGCTTACTTCCGTTTTTATTTAAAGTAGAAAAATGAATATAATTTTACAGATCATGCAACAATAAACTTCTATAAGTTCTGTTAAATCATTCTGTAGATATCAATGATTTCCTTCAAAATGTACTACTGAAAGGGATTGATATTCATAACGACACAAAAAAGCACAGAATACTAAAATGGTCTTCCAATAAACATTGCAATCAATTTTGATTCCAATATGTTGTTTGATAAAATAGATATAGTTTAACATGATACGCAGTTTACACCAAAACACAATATATAACGTCTAGTTCTAACCCTAACTCTTACCCTTACCCAAACACTATCTAGTTTCTGATATGAAAAGCATATTTACTATGTATGCTTGAATTCGTGTTCAAGTGAACAGAGGGGAAATGAAATACAATTGTACTTTCGTAATCTTTAAACATCAGAATAATCCATAGGTTTGATATAAATTAGTAAGTAATGGTACATATAAGTTTTGTTTAAAACATTTCGCAAAATGAGGATTATTATGTTACATCACATTGGCACTGACTTTTTTAAGACGCGCGTTTCGTACACAAAAGACCCATCCCTGACGATCGAATCCAAAAAATTAAAAAGGGCAAATATTGTTTGCAGATGAAGAGCATTAACTTTCAAAGAATTAGAAAATACATAGCTTTTATCCTCCCTTATTGAATTAAGATAGAGAATAAGCGACGTCTGGTTTGCTCAAAACAATTTCCGGTGTCAATTGATAGCAAAATGTACACTGACTCCTTAAAGATGTGATTTCTTTATTTTGGCTTAAAATGAAGGAGTTGATTTGCAATTTTTTTTGGAAGTTACACTGTCCAGTTTGAGATAATAGGTTACTTCAGTTTGATTCCAAAAAAATATGGTTGCATTTTTTTGGGTTGTTTTTTAATGCCCAAAAATAGCAGAGTAACATCTATACCGATTCCGAAAACCTAAGAAATTCAAAAGTATTATTTACCAACATTTAGGAAAACACAATCACAATATTAAATTTATCGGATTCCAACTACTCGAATCGATCAATAAACAACAAGGGTAATCGCATAAAGAATTTGAAGATTATCGTAAAATTATCGAACTGTCTTGGATTAAACGACTGCAGACAGCATATCCCCTGAGTCTAAATGACAATATAATGGGACAAGGGAACATATCTTAAACTTTTTCTATTGATATCATGAATATTGTTGATAACATACAACGTAATGATAGGTCTCAATCGAAATCAACGAATTAAGCATCGCATGAATTATACACTTGATGATCTCCTATCTATATTTAAAAACAAAGGTAGGCATCAATTATTATGTACACTGGGTCAAATGCCAATTAGTAAATTACATGATATTTTCAAAGTGCGACATAATCTCGTAATTCAGCCTATTTTCTTTTAATATTCGCGTATAATTACAGCCTTTTGCCACCATAGGCTGTTCCCGTGTATCGATAATCCTGAAGGTCATAAACGGAATTTTCTTACAATTAAATATATTAACAGAGGTACTGATTTCATCGAGTATATTTAATGACTCTACCATTCAAAACTCTATACATCCCAATTTTGATAACACAGAACAACCTATTATTTTGGTATACACACAATAAAGCCAGCAGAAGTTTACCTTTTAATTATACGCCAGTAACATTAGACGTCAGTGAATTTGCAAATTTTAAATATGATACCTATGGCTATGTTATTACGGTGGACCTAAATATCGTTCAAGACCGAGAGGTTAAAAACTTTTTGAAAAAAAGAACCAAAATATCGTCCTCTATCTAAAATAGATTAGAAACAGTGTCGTCAGGTCATAAAAGACGCTCTTTCGTCGTATTGTAGAAATTGTTGTAAACGGGAAAGATCTAGTAAAAAAATCTTGATTCTCATTTAAATAAATGTATGAATGTTGTGGATATTCGAATATCACATTTTGAAAATGATTTAGGAATGAATTAAAGAGTACATAATACACCTTTTTCTAGAACAAGAAACTAAGTTCAAGTACTCGCAAAATGGTTTGTGTCTGTACCGGCCGACAAAGCAGCCAACAATGTGGTGGTGGTATGCCGTAACTAATACTCGGAATTTCTTCAGAATGAAATTTTGAATTCTTCTACATTCAAATCCGTGCGCTCCACAGAGAGTCATATAGTAAACAATCATTTCATATCAAAATTACATCACAGCTTTCGGCCTCTTCTGAACATTTGAAGGTCCCTACTATGTATTGGTTGCCTAAAATACACAAAAAACCAAGTAAAATAGCTTTTATCTCGGCCTCTAGTACGTGTTCTTAAACTAATCTTCCAGTGCTTTTAACAAGTTCCTTAACTTCTACCAAAGAACTTATCATTTACATTTGTAATAAAACATATGAAAATAGTGGAATTAACTATTTTTGGAGTGTAAAAAACTTCTTTGGATGTTTTAGATAAATTACGTACTTTCGATGGTTCTTTTGATTCTTGACAGTTTTGACTTTTCATCTCTTTACACTACACTTCCACACAATCTTATCACACAAACGTTTTCCAATTTAATTAAATGGTCGTTTGGTAAATCTCATTGCAAATATATTTGAAACTCAGTTAAAGACTTTTCTTCTAATGAGAAAGGTAAATATGCCAGATTTTCTTATTGGAGGTGTGATGAGATGATTGAAGCTTTTCATTTTCTCCTAGATAATATTTATGTACGTTTCGGCAATTAACTTTATCGACAAGTTGTAGGTATTCCTATGGGCACCAATTGCGTCCCTTTAATAGCAGACGTGTTGGCATGCTACGGATTATGTTCTTTTCGTATATTTTATGATGGTATGATACTTAACGCCTAACTGGAGGGATTGTGCTTGATTTTCATATGATGAAGACATACATTCTCAATCAGTTTAATTGATGTCTGGAGCTGGCATGTCAGTAACTGCTAGTAGTCCTTTTTTAATTTATGTTATCATTGTCATTTTGCTTCTTCTGTTACCTATTCTAACATCGGACTCGGACTTCTTTTAAACTGTGCATATTACTGTATGTTTGTTTATGCTACATTGGATAGAGGTATAGGGGGAGGGTTGAGATCGCACAAAACATGTTTAACCCCGCCGCATTTTTGGGCCTGTCACAAGTCAGGAACCTCTAGCCATTGTAAGTCTTGTATATTTCTTTTAACTTCGGTTCATTTATATGTGTGACGTCCATTATCTCTGAACTAGTACACATTTCTGTTTAGGGGCAAACTGAAGCCCGCCTCCGGGTCCAGGATTTTTTCGCTGTGTTGAAGACCCATTGGTGGCCTTGGGCTGTTTTCTGCTCATTGTTCGGGTTATTGTCTCTTAGGCAAATTCCCCGTTTCGTTTCTCAATTTATTGTTCTTGTACTGTTATGAATCACAGTTTATCACCAAACTCAGTAAAGACCCGTCTAAATAGCATTTAAATGATTAAATCAAACAACACTTATCATTATCTTGATGATATTTTTCGTTAAATAATCAAGAATTTTCTAAATATACTGCCGAAATTTACCCAAAGGAATTTACTATAAATACATCAAATACAAACGGAAATAACTGTCCTTTCCTAGATTTAGATATTTCAGTTTTATACGGGAAACTCTATACACGAATTTACGACAAAAGTGACGATTTTTTGTTCCCTATTGTTAATTTTCCTTTTTTTGACGACGATGTTCCTTTGGCACCATCTTATGGTGTTTATATATCACAACTCGTTCCCTATGCCGTGTCTGTTGTGACGTTTTAAATTTCAATGAACATAATCTATGTATTACTGGTAAATTATTAAGTCAGGGATTCCTTACCACAAATTACTGAAAACCTTTACTTAATTCTTCCATAGATACAAAGATTTGGTTTGGAAGTTTGGTTGTACCTGTAGAAAACTTATTTCAAACGGGATTGCACATCCTAATTTTTACTGAAATGTTGTGTTCCGGGCCCGGAAATTTATATACGTTCCGGGTAAACTTATCGATTCTTTAAATAAACTTATTCTGAAAGGTCACCAATTCAATAATATACTAAGATCTTTGAAATTTTTGTTATTTGTATTAATATTGATTTTGTTATCAGTAAATCAAAATCAATCTTAATATTATTTTTATATACATATACACATTCATGGCTCTACAATCTGTCAGTACCTGTATCTTGGCATTGCACAATGTCATGTTTTTCTCTGACTATTTAATTTATGACGTCGTTACACTAAATTCATTGGATGTTGGATGTGTACTGATTGATATTTCAGTCTTAGATGCATGCATTTTTTATAAGTTGTTATTGGCTTTGAACAAGCTGTCAGTAACTGTGAGTACTCTCAGATCTATACTTTGTTGTTAGGGATATATAAATAACCTGCTACGTCCGGTCTGTGCTTTTGTTACATGTGTTTCTACTTTTTATCGATCTGATGAGTTATGATTTTTATAGTTTGTTCTTCAGTTGTACTGTTACACCACTGTTCTAGGTTAGGGGTAAGGTTGACGCCTTCAAACAAGTTTAACCCCGACACATTCTGTATGTGCCCGTACGAATTAAGTAAAATATTAATACAAGTGTATACAAAATTAAAACAACACTGTAGAAGCCTCATGGGTGCGAATCGCACCTCAGGACACACCTGCACTGGGAATATCAAAAGCTAAAAACCCGATAGCTCGACGGTCAAAAAAGGACCAAAAGGAACATAATACCACAAAAATGAAAATAAAGGGAAAATGTAAAGTACATAAAAAGATGCACAGTTTCAACACCTACAATCCAAAGACCATCTTGTTTTATTTTGTGAAGGAGACAATGAATATCTATCTATAAGGTCTTGATACTTTCCAATAAACTGTTCGAGAAAATTATGAAACGAACAGTTTTGTCAACAGAAAACACTGACAAGGATTGATCAAAACAACACAGACGCTCTGAAACAAAATATAGCAACAAGTAATATACATGTATAAAACAAAAGGAACAACAATCACCACTTAACCTAACACAACACTAAGGGTAAACACATGTTCCTCGGAAGGTAAACAGTGTTTGAATCAGCTTCATGTTACTCATGGAAAGTACAAAGACATTGATAAGTTTATTTGTGATGCCATTGGCATCACCGGTGAAAAATAAACAAAACCCTGGAATGTCGTATCAGCTGTATAACTCATATTCAAATTCCGCTGAAATGTAATTTTGATTTGATTAAAGGTCAAAGTTCACAATGGGAAACTCGAAATCAATAAATATGAAGAAACGTTAACAAATTTAGTTGTTGAATTATTTTTTGAACCACAATTGTTTTTTCTAACGCAATGAAAAAAAGGTTCAAGGATCCTGAAAAAATCAAGTGCTATTAAGATACAAATACACAAAATTTTCTGTATATAAGTAGTTAAATACAGAATGGAAGTCAGCAAATGGCGCCATCCTAATTAACTTAATTTGTCAAACCTAAGGTCATCGTTGTAAACCTTGCAGCAACTGATATTATTGATAACAGCAATAGTGACGCTGAATACAAGTATTCAACAGGATTTCATGCACATTCATCCTGTTGTAGTTCTTTCTAAATGTCACACATATTAAATAATCGTGAACGGTATGTGTAAGAGACCAAGGAAGGCTAACTCAACAAAACAAATAGGATTTCAAAACAAAAAGGAATAACGACGAGAAGATAAGCAACAGCCTACAAAACACTACAAAGATAACTGAAGATAAAGCAATAAGAACCCTACAAAAAACCGGAGTTACACATATGTGTTCTGGAAGGATAAGCATTTACTACCGTCCTACGTTGTGAAAGTAAGATATTAGGTTGATTCACTAAATATTGGAATCTTTAATTGAAAAATAGCAATACAAAATTGGCTAGTTCTTTGCTTCAATCTGCCAATTGTTTTAGACAGAATGCATATTTATGTGTAAGACAGTTTTTTTTAGGAAAGATAAGTGATTTATTGTATTATTTAGACTGTTTGTACAAATACCAATTGTTTTGATCGATTCAATTTTCTACCTAGCCATATAAGTTAAGATAACTCTTACAGGAAAATTTTTATAAAGAAATGTTAATGAAATTTTTCTTTTATACTTGCAGCAGGAAAACAAGTTCGGTGACACCATTTTTTCTTTTTAGTTTTTAAAAACATATTATAAAACCTATCTTCACATGTTATGTTAAAGTTTTATCGGATAGATTTCTAGTATGAGAGGCAATTCCCACTGACACAAGTTATCTTATCAAATATCATATTGAACCCCGTGTTCAACTTCAAAACGATCAACATATTTTCCTTTCAAAGCTTTGCCTTCATTGCGCACCTGTTAATGATTATTCTGGAAATGTGTATCGTGCGCACATACATAGGTGTCAAATAATATCAGGCTTATAAATTTGTACGCAAGACGCGCGTTTCGTCTACAGAAGATTCATAAGAAGTGCTCATAAAAGATGTTCCGATTTACATTCTAATATTTCTCCTCACATGCCTCGTGTACGGATAAATATTCTTATTTATATTCCAAATATTCACATATGAATTCTCGAACTTTGGCTTGTATCCTTATCCTGATAAATGTTCCAAATTATATTCCAAATAATCTTGTCCTAAAATTTGAACTTTTTATTAAAATGGTCTTTATAGATACCAGTCTTACAACAGTTCTACATTAATCAATATTTAAGAAGACCTTGAGTTTGTTCCTGGTCCAAATTTTACACCTACATTCCAATCTGTCTGCAGTTTCTTTGACATCACGAACTTATCAAAATAGAGATAATTTACGAATATAAATATCGCCTTCAGAAATGCAACATGCTATCTTAAAACTGCTGCTTCATATATCAAAATGTCTTCTGTTTGGATGAAACTTTGTGTTCTGGCATTTGTGGCCACGGCTGGTAGGTCACTTTTTAATTATCATTAATGTACTGATTCTTCAAGATTAAATCTGTAATTCATAATTAAATGCTTATTTATGTAATTTCACTGAAGGGGCATTAGGGTTAGGGTAAGGTTTAAGATTAGATTTATGGTTGCTGTCAAATTCATGCACACCAATTTTACCCAATTACAAATTATTATATTTGATTTAGATCATAGTAAAACCTGTCTCCAAATTACAAAAAGTGCAAAAGAAATAATTAACAATGCATACACTCGTTAATGTATAGCAGCATTTCGAGCGTAGAGACCAGATGTCATCAAATTATCCATTGAGATGACCCCCAAAGACTGTCGACAGTCATATAACCTAATACAAACGAAATGGTTTTTAGCTTATTTTGACAAAATTGAACCAAACCGACTTCTTATAGCGAAATATTATTCATACAACTTTTCCCATATTGTACGTGCATCTGGCGTACAACGTTATAAGCCTCGTATCTTTGATGAGTTTATTTTTTTATCAATGTTTGAAAAAAAATCTATCATATATCAATTTTTGTCTAGTGTGTAAAAGCATTGACCGAAGCAGATTTGTAATTAAACGCTTCATATGTAAGTGCACACGGTCGACGTTATTACAAAGTAAGAGTCAACACATGAGATTACGAGTGAAATCAAGGTTTTTCCTATTTTTTTTTTAAAATATTCATATTATTGTTATTAAGTAACTTTGTCGTGCAGTTATGGATGTGACGGTTTATTGAGACAAAGAACACCATTACTCTGATTATCAAATAATGGAATCTCTATGAAACGGTGTTTCTTCGTGATGCAAATAAACCGAGTGTCGAAATAAATTGTATCACTCAAAATGTAATTTATATTATTCCTTTTTGATATTTGATTTTGATTGACTTCCTTGAATGTGATAACTCTTTTTATATCATTTGTTTATATAAAATAAGACACTTTTCAACATTCATATTTTGTATGAAAGGATACATGCAAATGCATAATTATTTTTGTTTCAGTATTTTGCGCATGTCCAAATAATTGGAGTCATTATGAAGACAAATGTTTCTTTCTAAGCCGTGACAACGAGACATTTGCCGATTCACTGGTGAGTTAAAATGAAAAAAGAAGAGTACAGGTTCCGAAAATAATTTTTTATAAATTTGTCTTCAAATTATGATTTCGATTGTTTAATTTTGATATAGAATTACTCTTTTTGTATTGCACGCTGTATTGAGTGTGTCCTATTCTCGATTTTAAAAGAGTGTGGGTTCCAATGACGGATGATGTATGCATAGCAGTAGTCGCTAACCCTTTAGACACATCCAGTCTCGCTTCTTTTAGAGTTCATGTTAATCCCTCAGGTTTTGTTTTGTTTTTTGTTTTTGTTTTTTTACCTTGATTTGCATTTTCTTAATAGATTTATGAAATTTGAAAATCGGAAAACTTCTTCTGCCTCACATTAGACATCACATGAACTTTTATATGAAATTAATAATTTTGAATTCATAAATAATAAGCTTAATGGACTGCAACTTTAGCATAACACAATTACATAACATAAGTAGCGGGAAATACATCTTAACAATTTAACATGTTTTATCATGATTTATACCAAAGCACTTGGTAATTTAGGAATTGCCATTTATTTCAAACGTGTAAGCATGATTAAACGTATATGCGGTTTTTCGAGGGAGGGATATAACAGAAAATATCATGTCCAAATTAATCGTATAATATCAACATGATCAATAAATATTTGTTTTGTAATTTGAGAGTTATATTTTATATCTTTTCTCAGAAACTATGTGAAATGATTGGACGTCAATATGGAAGATCGGCATCATTAGCTACCGTTGATGATGCGAAAACACAACAGTTTCTTACAGATTTAATG
The DNA here is from genome assembly GCF_021869535.1 of Mytilus californianus. Taxonomy (NCBI): domain Eukaryota; kingdom Metazoa; phylum Mollusca; class Bivalvia; order Mytilida; family Mytilidae; genus Mytilus; species Mytilus californianus. The sequence goes on from NW_026262723.1 coordinate 3,723,205, forward strand.
ATCAAAATAAGTAAGAATGAGTAAACGTTAGATTATACATAAATGTGAAGCACAACTTTTCTCCTCTATCTACCTTAACCTGAAAACAAATATTTTTGTTTAAGGTACTAGAAAGGTTGGCCGTCATAACGACTATAGTTTTGTTTGGTTATGGTTTTTATGCTTGTACAGTATTTGAATATTAAATCTTCGTACACAAAGAAGTTTTTTGCATTTCGTAGGATTAAGAACATGGTTTTTGCTTACTCCCTAATCATTGAGGATCCTTCTCATACTTCGGAATTATTGACTGAGTCTTTGTTTTAAACATTTAAGCATTTACTTTTGCAAAGGTTTAAATTTGTTGACAACTTCATTGTTTGCATTTGTTTGTTAGATTAAGCCCAATTTTTTAACCTAGATGTAATGAAGTTGTTCTATGAATCACCGTACAAGACAATTAGTCAACTGCGATTGGCAAACTGCAGTGAAGCCATTAAAAATGGGTGTTATACGTGTTTTTTGATAAAATCGTTTTCTCTACATCTCATATTTTATTCAAAACAGAAATTATTAAGTCAAACTGAAGACAAATTACGAATGAGAAATATAAAAACGCTCATACAAAAGCAATGGCTTACAAAACAGACAAGGACATCATGAGGTCAATTCTTTCACGCTCACTTATTCAAATAGTAGGAAGTCATAGAAAAATACAAAAAATTACTTAACAATACAATTTTGAAAAGGAGTATTTGATGAATAGAATTTGCAAGTTTTGTATAAGAGCAGCAATATGTGGTTGGTTAGTGATTCACAACCATTTTGTTTATTTTATCAGATTCCATTGGAATGTACATAGGATTAAATGACCTTGTAACTGAAGGGACATTTCACTGGGTAGCCAACGGCAAGCAGGCAACATACTTTAACTGGGGACCTACCCAACCAAACAACAGAGGGGGAAACGAAAATTGTGTAGCTATGCGAGTTGATCCAGTTATAGGCTTCAATTATTCTTGGACAGATGGTCCTTGCACAGTTCCAACCACCTACATTTGTGAAATGGTGTAAGTACTATTGCAGAGGAAGAGATTAAAAGGCAATACACGTTACAATGTGATATGCGACTTGATGCTGTTAATGGCTTCAAATTTTCTTGGACAGATGGTTTTTGAACAGTTCCAACAAAATAAATCTGTGAAATGGTGTAAGAACCATTCCAAATAAATCGAATAAACGCAACACCTACTATCTGGAATATTTACAACTGCTAAAAAATGATGAACTGTTTTTTTTTTTAGTTGTTTAATGTTGTTTTTTACCGCGTTATCAGCACGTTGTAGATTTTAAAATTCAAAAATGTGCTCTCTGTCCACAAATTATCGTCATGGAGTGAACAAGTATCCATAATAATAAACTCATCATATATACCAGGATTAAAATTCTGAACGCCAGACGCATGTTTCGTCTACAAACGACTCATCAGGGACGCTCGAAATTTTTTTTAAAACGTTGAAGAGCATTAAACACCCGAAGTTATTGATAATAAGTTGTTTGAAGAATGGTTCTTCTTCCTTTACTATGTTTAGTGATTGACTCAAAAAAAACATAATATGTACATGATCCCAACCAGGATCGTTCGTCGGATATTTGGAGTATGCTGTTATGACATAACGGTCCATCCATAAGTGTCTTGCTTCCGTAAACTTTTAAAAAAAGATGACCTCAACCTTACAATTAATATAACTATAAGCCGAAGTAGTATGATTGACAATGAGACAACTCTCCACAAGAAATCAATTAGCTACTATTTGTCACTGTAGAGCCGTCAAAAATGCGCAAATCCCATACAGTTTAACAAGGGTATAAAAGCCCCCCAAATAACATATGTAAAACAATTTAAACGGCCTCATAAACGAAAATACATACAATATTTAAACAACGAAAGGCAACCACTGAATTACAAGCCTCCGACTTGGTTCATTTGTCACCTGCAGCTTCTGTCACTAAAATATTCCCCACATTTGAAAGAACATTATTGATATACATTTGATTTTTTCTAAATATTTATTTATCTATTTTAGGGCAGCAGATATTGGAAACCTTCTCGGATAGCCGTAATTGTCAGCAATTGTATTACATTGTACATGTCCGTTTATTTATTTATTTATTATATATCTATACCCAAATTCTTTTGTTGTTTTTATTTTATATACTAGTATTGTTTTTATCATGAGCTATTATCTTCTATTTATTAGCTTCGCAACCTGTTATTTCAAAGTCATAGCCGACTAACGTGTATTTCTGTAGAAAATGTGACACTGAAAGGGATAGATATTCATAACAACACACAAAAACAGAGAATAATTATGTTGATGGTCTTCCAATAAACCTTACAATCAACTTTGATTCCAATATGTTGTTTGATGGAATGGATAGTGTTAAACAAGATATACAGTATACACCGGAACACAAGACATAACTCATAGTTTTGATCTACCCTGACCCATACCCAAACACTATCTGGTTTCTGATATGAAACACATATGTTTACTCTGTCTGTTTAAATGTATGTACAAGTGAACAGCGGGAAAATGAAATACAATTGTACTTCTTAAACATAATTGAAACATCACTTTCTTATATATCAAGCTGACACCTGTCATTTATAACATATAATGTAATCAGAATAATCCATTTCACAAAATGAGTATTATTATGTGACATGGGCACTGACATTTTTTCAGACGCTTGTTTCGTATACACAAGACTCACCAGTGACGTTCGAATCCAAATCGTTCAAAAGTGCAAATAAATTACGAAGTTGAAGAGCATTGAGAAGCTTATATTTCACAAAATTCAAAAACACCTAGCTTTTATCCTTCTTTAATGTATTAAGGTAGATAATTAGCGACTTTTAGTTTACTCAAAACAATTCCCGCTGTCAACTGATAGCTAAATTTACAAAATATATGGTTTCTTTATCTTTTGCTTGAAATAAGGAACCAATTTGCTATTTCCGGATGGAAATTACAACGTCCGGTTTGATATAATAAGTTACTTCATACTGATTCCAAAAGTATATGGTTGCTAGATTCTTTTACAAAACCTAAATGACAAAAACTTGATTTTTCCTGTTTACAGAAGGCCAATCTTGTAGCTGACCTTTCGAGGTTATATGTCTTTCAACCTAATGCAAAGAACCCAATGGCTTTATCATGTTTAATTATAAAGTTAGAGCAAAGGTTCCAATCTAAAACGTACAATTTACCTAAAATTTTGACCTCAATTCCAAGGTCACAAAGCAACGATCTCGAAGATATATTCAAAAAGGGGGAAGTCCATGAAACATGACGAAGTCAAACGTCAGACTATACGTCAACAAACAGAACGAATGTTATAACTGTCATATTACGAACTTGGTACAGGCATTTTACGAAGTGGTGGGTTTAACGTTCTTTCTTACACTTTCTTACACTGGTTTCACGTTTAAAGCTAGGTAGCTAGGTAGCTAGGTAAAACCCTAACTTTTATGACAGTTGTTTATAGTTCCGTTTTGCTAACAAAATTGGGTGTGCAACCCAAACAGACTCAATTTGTTAATATGACAGTAATTGGGATCCAGCAGGCAAAACTGTTTTAACAATTATCATTGACATACAATTAAATCTGATCAAGATGCTACAAAAAAGTTATTGTAGTTGATAGTAAATCTGACAAAGACGTCAGTATATAAAAACATTAAATGCAGTACAGTATACACTTTTCCGATAAAGTACGAATAAGTAAAATATTCATCAAAGGGTTTACAAAAAGAAAACAACATTGTAAAAACCTACTGGGACCGAATCGCACCTCTAGACCAACCTCCTCAGGAACACCCAACGCCAAAAACCAGATAACCGGATGGACAAAACAGAACCAAAAAGGAACAAATAAGCATAAAAAAAGAGAAAACTATAAAGTAAACAAAAAGATAATCAACTTTAGCCCCTACAATCTGTAACTCTAGACCCTCTTGTATTATTTATACAATCTCTAACTCTAGACCCTCTTGTATTATTTATGAAGTAGACACTGACTATTTATCTTTAAGGTGTGATACATTCTATGAACGTTTTGAGAAAAAGGGGGAGACGTTCTTTGTCAAAACCCGGGACTATTAATTTTTGCTCAGACACCGATGCATTTACCAAGTCTTAGTAGCAGCTGCAAGCCCTTGAATATCAAATGAGTTGATAAATATATACTCAATACGAGTTTGAAGTTTGTATATTGCTGCTAAGATGAGGAAAATTTATAATGTTAATGTAGAAATCGTCTCGTTTGTCAAAGATTCTGGTACTTAGATGACCGTTGTAGTCAAATTCGAGGTATATGTCACGAAATGAGGCGGAGTAGCTGTTTTTGTTGTTTTTTAATCTATTGTTCATAAGGATGAATTAATGGGACCCAATCCGAAAAGTGTGGATTGTATATGGAAAAAAAAATCAGAAATATACCTCTTTGTGAAATTGAATGATCAAGCTTTGATCTTGTTTTTTAAAAGTGTCTAATGGAACTCTGACTCGTATGAAAATAGGAAAGTCGACCAGATGAGGTGAACAAGTCAGGAATATGACAGTTGTTATCCATTCGTTTGATGTGTTTGAGATTTTGATTTTCCCATTTGATTAGGGCCTTTCCTTTTTGAATTTTCCTCGGAGTTTAGTATTTTTGTGATTTTACTTTTTTCTCATATGATGCCTACACTCTGCTGGTCAGCAGACTTTAGGTCTATGTATTGTTAATGAAATATATACTAAACATCTTGTTTTGAACATTCGTTAAATAAAGGCAACAGTAGTAAACCGCTGTTCGATAGTCATAATTCGATTGAGCAAAAACAAATCCGGGTAAAACACTAAAACCGAGGGAAACACATCAACTATCAGAGGAAAACAACGGAACAACAGAAACACTGAACTACACCAAAATCAAACGCCAACATACATAAAAACGGACTGTGTGATCACAACTGCCATATTCTTGACTTGGTACAGGACATTTTAAGAAAAAATGGTGGGTTAAACCTGGATTTAGGGCTAGCCAAACCTCCGGCTCATATATGGCAATGTTGAAAATACAGCTAAAATGACAACACTACGTGACAGGAATACAGTACAAACAAACGCAAGAACTCCCAGCACAGAGAAAAACATAATATAAATAATATAATAGTACATTACAACATTTAAACCGCAGAATAACAACGAACACCTCCCATGAATTAACGACAGCACACCAGGACACCACAAACGAAATATAAACTGCGCGTCACATGAATAGATCAACGCCACAAAAAGTATTATTTTTAACGTTTATATTATCACAGGTAAATTTCTAAAAATAAAATAGATTTGTTTAATTTATAGACACGTACAATAATATGAATTGGGATTGGGTTTGTAATGGTGTTATTTTATGTATTTTGCAACCATGACAAGAATATTAAAATGGAATTATCTTTGTAATGGTGTTATTATTTGTATTTTCTAACCATGTTGGTTTTTCTTCTAAATCAAAACTGTGTATAAACAAAAATAACCTGTGCATATTGTTGTTTTAAACTTAAAATCGTATAAATGAAGTAGCTGATTTTTTTATCTTAACTTTTACATACGTATAGAAAATAAAAATAAAAATAAAAATAGAATAACTGTAATATAAGGCAAGATCATGTAAGACGAAACATGAATACAATATAAAAACAAAAAAAGGCAATTACATGAATTACAAGCATCTAACTAGGGTCAAGCGCCTCATTGTTCATGTGTCAGCAGCAACTTCTATCACGAGAAAATGACCCACATTTAAAAGAACATTATTTATATACATTCGATTTTTTTCAAATCTATATCTATTTATTTTAGGGCAGCAGATATTGGAAACCTTCTCGGATAGTCGTAATTGTCAACAACTGTTTTACATTTTCCATGTCAGTTTATTTATGATATATTTATATATATATATATATACAAGTCTAAATTGAAAACAACGTTCAAACCTATGATTGCGTTGGATAAAAACCGCAATTTTTATACGTGTGCATGCAAAACAAATTTCTTGTTAGAGGGGTCTAAATACAGCACAAACAAAATTTTCCAAAAGACCAAAAGAGTGAAAAAGTATATTTTAACAAAACGCATTTGACTAACAGGTCGAACAACAAATGTTCTTAAATCCTGCTGACTGCCATTGGCGATTGCCAAATAAACGGATCACAAGGTGTAATAAACATGATAAATGGATCTTCTTAACTATAAATTTAATACCAAACAGAAAACAATAAACTTGCGACAAAGATGCTATACCGCAAACAAAGGTGCAAAGATTTTTTGTACACCATATCCGGATTTCGACAATTAATGTCTCTTCAGTGATGTTAGGAATCGAAACGGTTATTGGAAGGCCACATAATTTACCTCAATTTAGGATAGACTCTTGAATTTTGAGGAGTCAAAATAGGATGAACGGATCATATAAACCCGAAGGCAAATATAATACAAGCCCAAACGAAAAAATATAAACAAGTCTAAATTGAAAACAACGTTCAAACCTATGATTGCGTTGGATAAAAACCGCAATTTTTATACGTGTGCATGCAAAACAAATTTCTTGTTAGAGGGGTCTAAATACAGCACAAACAACATTTTCCAAAAGACCAAAAGAGTGAAAAAGTATATTTTAACAAAACGCATTTGACTAACAGGTCGAACAACACATGTTCTTAAATCCTGCTGACTGCCATTGGCGATTGCCAAATAAACGGATCACAAGGTGTAATAAATGGATCTTCTTAACTATAAATTTATTACCAAACAGAAAACAATAAACTTGCGACAAAGATGGTATACCGCAAACAAAGGTGCAAAGATTTTTTGTACACCATATCCGGATTTCGACAATTAATGTCTCTTCGGTGATGTGAGGAATCGAAACGGTTTTTGGAAGGCCACATAATTTACCTCAATTTAGGATGGACTCTTGAATTTTGAGGAGTCAAAATAGGATGAACGGATCATATAAACCCGAAGGCAAATATAATACAAGTCCAAACGAAAAAATATAAACAAGTCTAAATTGAAAACAACGTTCAAACCTATGATTGCGTTGGATAAAAACCGCAATTTTTATACGTGTGCATGCAAAACAAATGTCTTGTTAGAGGGGTCTAAATACAGCACAAACAACATTTTCCTAAAGACCAAAAGAGTGAAAAAGTATATTTTAATTAAACGTATTTGACTAACAGGTCGAACAACAAATGTTCTTAAATCCTGCTGACTGCCATTGGCGATTGCCAAATAAACGGATCACAAGGTGTAATAAATGGATCTTCTTAACTATAAATTTAATACCAAACAGAAAACAATAAACTTGCGACAAAGATGCTATACCGCAAACAAAGGTGCAAAGATTTTTTGTACACCATATCCGGATTTCGACAATTAATGTCTCTTCAGTGATGTTAGGAATCGAAACGGTTATTGGAAGGCCACATAATTTACCTCAATTTAGGATAGACTCTTGAATTTTGAGGAGTCAAAATAGGATGAACGGATCATATAAACCCGAAGGCAAATATAATACAAGCCCAAACGAAAAAATATAAACAAGTCTAAATTGAAAACAACGTTCAAACCTATGATTGCGTTGGATAAAAACCGCAATTTTTATACGTGTGCATGCAGAACAAATTTCTTGTTAGAGGGGTCTAAATACAGCACAAACAACATTTTCCAAAAGACCAAAAGAGTGAAAAAGTATATTTTAACAAAACGCATTTAACTAACAGGTCGAACAACAAATGTTCTTAAATCCTGCTGACTGCCATTGGCGATTGCCAAATAAACGGATCACAAGGTGTAATAAACATGATAAATGGATCTTCTTAACTATAAATTTAATACCAAACAGAAAACAATAAACTTGCGACAAAGATGGTATACCGCAAACAAAGGTGCAAAGATTTTTTGTACACCATATCCGGATTTCGACAATTAATGTCTCTTCAGTGATGTTAGGAATCGAAACGGTTATTGGAAGGCCACATAATTTACCTCAATTTAGGATAGACTCTTGAATTTTGAGGAGTCAAAATAGGATGAACGGATCATATAAACCCGAAGGCAAATATAATACAAGCCCAAACGAAAAAATATAAACAAGTCAAAATTGAAAACAACGTTCAAACCTATGATTGCGTTGGATAAAAACCGCAATTTTTATACGTGTGCATGCAAAACAAATTTCTTGTTAGAGGGGTCTAAATACAGCACAAACAACATTTTCCAAAAGACCAAAAGAGTGAAAAAGTATATTTTAACAAAACGCATTTGACTAACAGGTCGAACAACAAATGTTCTTAAATCCTGCTGACTGCCATTGGCGATTGCCAAATAAACGGATCACAAGGTGTAATAAACGGATCTTCTTAACTATAAATTTAATACCAAACAGAAAACAATAAACTTGCGACAAAGATGGTATACCGCAAACAAAGGTGCAAAGATTTTTTGTACACCATATCCGGATTTCGACAATTAATGTCTCTTCAGTGATGTTAGGAATCGAAACGGTTATTGGAAGGCCACATAATTTACCTCAATTTAGGATAGACTCTTGAATTTTGAGGAGTCAAAATAGGATGAACGGATCATATAAACCCGAAGGCAAATATAATACAAGCCCAAACGAAAAAATATAAACAAGTCTAAATTGAAAACAACGTTCAAACCTATGATTGCGTTGGATAAAAACCGCAATTTTTATACGTGTGCATGCAAAACAAATTTCTTGATAGAGGGGTCTAAATACAGCACAAACAACATTTTCCAAAAGACCAAAAGAGTGAAAAAGTATATTTTAACAAAACGCATTTGACTAACAGGTCGAACAACAAATGTTCTTAAATCCTGCTGACTGCCATTGGCGATTGCCAAAAAAACGGATCACAAGGTGTAATAAATGGATCTTCTTAACTATAAATTTATTACCAAACAGAAAACAATAAACTTGCAACAAAGATGGTATACCGCAAACAAAGGTGCAAAGATTTTTTGTACACCATATCCGGATTTCGACAATAAATGTCTCTTCGGTGATGTTAGGAATCGAAACGGTTTTTGGAAGGCCACATAATTTACCTCAATTTAGGATAGACTCTTGAATTTTGAGGAGTCAAAATAGGATGAACGGATCATATAAACCCGAAGGCAAATATAATACAAGTCCAAACGAAAAAATATAAACAAGTCTAAATTGAAAACAACGTTCAAACCTATGATTGCGTTGGATAAAAAACGCAATTTTTATACGTGTGCATGCAAAACAAATGTCTTGTTAGAGGGGTCTAAATACAGCACAAACAACATTTTCCTAAAGACCAAAAGAGTGAAAAAGTATATTTTAATTAAACGCATTTGACTAACAGGTCGAACAACAAATGTTCTTAAATCCTGCTGACTGCCATTGGCGATTGCCAAATAAACGGATCACAAGGTGTAATAAATGGATCTTCTTAACTATAAATTTAATACCAAACAGAAAACAATAAACTTGCGACAAAGATGCTATACCGCAAACAAAGGTGCAAAGATTTTTTGTACACCATATCCGGATTTCGACAATTAATGTCTCTTCAGTGATGTTAGGAATCGAAACGGTTATTGGAAGGCCACATAATTTACCTCAATTTAGGATAGACTCTTGAATTTTGAGGAGTCAAAATAGGATGAACGGATCATATAAACCCGAAGGCAAATATAATACAAGCCAAAACGAAAAAATATAAACAAGTCTAAATTGAAAACAACGTTCAAACCTATGATTGCGTTGGATAAAAACCGCAATTTTTATACGTGTGCATGCAAAACAAATTTCTTGTTAGAGGGGTCTAAATACAGCACAAACAACATTTTCCAAAAGACCAAAAGAGTGAAAAAGTATATTTTAACAAAACGCATTTGACTAACAGGTCGAACAACAAATGTTCTTAAATCCTGCTGACTGCCATTGGCGATTGCCAAATAAACGGATCACAAGGTGTAATAAATGGATCTTCTTAAATATAAATTTAATACCAAACAGAAAACAATAAACTTGCGACAAAGATGGTATACCGCAAACAAAGGTGCAAAGATTTTTTGTATACCATATCCGGATTTCGACAATTAATGTCTCTTCAGTGATGTTAGGAATCGAAACGGTTATTGGAAGGCCACATAATTTACCTCAATTTAGGATAGACTCTTGAATTTTGAGGAGTCAAAATAGGATGAACGGATCATATAAACCCGAAGGCAAATATAATACAAGCCCAAACGAAAAAATATAAACAAGTCTAAATTGAAAACAACGTTCAGACCTATGATTGCGTTGGATAAAAACCGCAATTTTTATACGTGTGCATGCAGAACAAATTTCTTGTTAGAGGGGTCTAAATACAGCACAAACAACATTTTCCAAAAGACCAAAAGAGTGAAAAAGTATATTTTAACAAAACGCATTTGACTAACAGGTCGAACAACAAATGTTCTTAAATCCTGCTGACTGCCATTGGCGATTGCCAAATAAACGGATCACAAGGTGTAATAAACATGATAAATGGATCTTCTTAACTATTAATTTAATACCAAACAGAAAACAATAAACTTGCGACAAAGATGGTATACCGCAAACAAAGGTGCAAAGATTTTTTGTACACCATATCCGGATTTCGACAATTAATGTCTCTTCAGTGATGTTAGGAATCGAAACGGTTATTGGAAGGCCACATAATTTACCTCAATTTAGGATAGACTCTTGAATTTTGAGGAGTCAAAATAGGATGAACGGATCATATAAACCCGAAGGCAAATATAATACAAGCCCAAACGAAAAATATAAACAAGTCTAAATTGAAAACAACGTTCAAACCTATGATTGCGTTGGATAAAAACCGCAATTTTTATACGTGTGCATGCAAAACAAATTTCTTGTTAGAGGGGTCTAAATACAGCACAAACAACATTTTCCAAAAGACCAAAAGAGTGAAAAAGTATATTTTAACAAAACGCATTTGACTAACAGGTCGAACAACACATGTTCTTAAATCCTGCTGACTGCCATTGGCGATTGCCAAATAAACGGATCACAAGGTGTAATAAATGGATCTTCTTAACTATAAATTTATTACCAAACAGAAAACAATAAACTTGCGACAAAGATGGTATACCGCAAACAAAGGTGCAAAGATTTTTTGTACACCATATCCGGATTTCGACAATTAATGTCTCTTCGGTGATGTTAGGAATCGAAACGGTTTTTGGAAGGCCACATAATTTACCTCAATTTAGGATAGACTCTTGAATTTTGAGGAGTCAAAATAGGATGAACGGATCATATAAACCCGAAGGCAAATATAATACAAGTCCAAACGAAAAAATATAAACAAGTCTAAATTGAAAACAACGTTCAAACCTATGATTGCGTTGGATAAAAACCGCAATTTTTATACGTGTGCATGCAAAACAAATGTCTTGTTAGAGGGGTCTAAATACAGCACAAACAACATTTTCCTAAAGACCAAAAGAGTGAAAAAGTATATTTTAATTAAACGCATTTGACTAACAGGTCGAACAACAAATGTTCTTAAATCCTGCTGACTGCCATTGGCGATTGCCAAATAAACGGATCACAAGGTGTAATAAATGGATCTTCTTAACTATAAATTTAATACCAAACAGAAAACAATAAACTTGCGACAAAGATGCTATACCGCAAACAAAGGTGCAAAGATTTTTTGTACACCATATCCGGATTTCGACAATTAATGTCTCTTCAGTGATGTTAGGAATCGAAACGGTTATTGGAAGGCCACATAATTTACCTCAATTTAGGATAGACTCTTGAATTTTGAGGAGTCAAAATAGGATGAACGGATCATATAAACCCGAAGGCAAATATAATACAAGCCAAAACGAAAAAATATAAACAAGTCTAAATTGAAAACAACGTTCAAACCTATGATTGCGTTGGATAAAAACCGCAATTTTTATACGTGTGCATGCAAAACAAATTTCTTGTTAGAGGGGTCTAAATACAGCACAAACAACATTTTCCAAAAGACCAAAAGAGTGAAAAAGTATATTTTAACAAAACGCATTTGACTAACAGGTCGAACAACAAATGTTCTTAAATCCTGCTGACTGCCATTGGCGATTGCCAAATAAACGGATCACAAGGTGTAATAAATGGTTCTTCTTAACTATAAATTTAATACCAAACAGAAAACAATAAACTTGCGACAAAGATGGTATACCGCAAACAAAGGTGCAAAGATTTTTTGTACACCATATCCGGATTTCGACAATTAATGTCTCTTCAGTGATGTTAGGAATCGAAACGGTTATTGGAAGGCCACATAATTTACCTCAATTTAGGATAGACTCTTGAATTTTGAGGAGTCAAAATAGGATGAACGGATCATATAAACCCGAAGGCAAATATAATACAAGCCCAAACGAAAAAATATAAACAAGTCTAAATTGAAAACAACGTTCAAACCTATGATTGCGTTGGATAAAAACCGCAATTTTTATACGTGTGCATGCAGAACAAATTTCTTGTTAGAGGGGTCTAAATACAGCACAAACAACATTTTCCAAAAGACCAAAAGAGTGAAAAAGTATATTTTAACAAAACGCATTTGACTAACAGGTCGAACAACAAATGTTCTTAAATCCTGCTGACTGCCATTGGCGATTGCCAAATAAACGGATCACAAGGTGTAATAAACATGATAAATGGATCTTCTTAACTATGAATTTAATACCAAACAGAAAACAATAAACTTGCGACAAAGATGGTATACCGCAAACAAAGGTGCAAAGATTTTTTGTACACCATATCCGGATTTCGACAATTAATGTCTCTTTAGTGATGTTAGGAATCGAAACGGTTATTGGAAGGCCACATAATTTACCTCAATTTAGGATAGACTCTTGAATTTTGAGGAGTCAAAATAGGATGAACGGATCATATAAACCCGAAGGCAAATATAATACAAGCCCAAACGAAAAAATATAAACAAGTCTAAATTGAAAATAACGTTCAAACCTATGATTGCGTTGGATAAAAACCGCAATTTTTATACGTGTGCATGCAAAACAAATTTCTTGTTAGAGGGGTCTAAATACAGCACAAACAACATTTTCCAAAAGACCAAAAGAGTGAAAAAGTATATTTTAACAAAACGCATTTGACTAACAGGTCGAACAACAAATGTTCTTAAATCCTGCTGACTGCCATTGGCGATTGCCAAATAAACGGATCACAAGGTGTAATAAATGGATCTTCTTAACTATAAATTTAATACCAAACAGAAAACAATAAACTTGCGACAAAGATGGTATACCGCAAACAAAGGTGCAAAGATTTTTTGTACACCATATCCGGATTTCGACAATTAATGTCTCTTCAGTGATGTTAGGAATCGAAACGGTTATTGGAAGGCCACATAATTTACCTCAATTTAGGATAGACTCTTGAATTTTGAGGAGTCAAAATAGGATGAACGGATCATATAAACCCGAAGGCAAATATAATACAAGCCCAAACGAAAAAATATAAACAAGTCTAAATTGAAAACAACGTTCAAACCTATGATTGCGTTGGATAAAAACCGCAATTTTTATACGTGTGCATGCAAAACAAATTTCTTGTTAGAGGGGTCTAAATACAGCACAAACAACATTTTCCAAAAGACCAAAAGAGTGAAAAAGTATATTTTAACAAAACGCATTTGACTAACAGGTCGAACAACAAATGTTCTTAAATCCTGCTGACTGCCATTGGCGATTGCCAAAAAAACGGATCACAAGGTGTAATAAATGGATCTTCTTAACTATAAATTTATTACCAAACAGAAAACAATAAACTTGCGACAAAGATGGTATACCGCAAACAAAGGTGCAAAGATTTTTTGTACACCATATCCGGATTTCGACAATTAATGTCTCTTCGGTGATGTTAAGAATCGAAACGGTTTTTGGAAGGCCACATAATTTACCTCAATTTAGGATAGACTCTTGAATTTTGAGGAGTCAAAATAGGATGAACGGATCATATAAACCCGAAGGCAAATATAATACAAGTCCAAACGAAAAAATATAAACAAGTCTAAATTGAAAACAACGTTCAAACCTATGATTGCGTTGGATAAAAACCGCAATTTTTATACGTGTGCATGCAAAACAAATGTCTTGTTAGAGGGGTCTAAATACAGCACAAACAACATTTTCCTAAAGACCAAAAGAGTGAAAAAGTATATTTTAATGAAACGCATTTGACTAACAGGTCGAACAACAAATGTTCTTAAATCCTGCTGACTGCCATTGGCGATTGCCAAATAAACGGATCACAAGGTGTAATAAATGGATCTTCTTAACTATAAATTTAATACCAAACAGAAAACAATAAACTTGCGACAAAGATGGTATACCGCAAACAAAGGTGCAAAGATTTTTTGTACACCATATCCGGATTTCGACAATTAATGTCTCTTCAGTGATGTTAGGAATCGAAACGGTTATTGGAAGGCCACATAATTTACCTCAATTTAGGATAGACTCTTGAATTTTGAGGAGTCAAAATAGGATGAACGGATCATATAAACCCGAAGGCAAATATAATACAAGCCAAAACGAAAAAATATAAACAAGTCTAAATTGAAAACAACGTTCAAACCTATGATTGCGTTGGATAAAAAACCGCAATTTTTATACGTGTGCATGCAAAACAAATTTCTTGTTAGAGAGGTCTAAATACAGCACAAACAACATTTTCCAAAAGACCAAAAGAGTGACAAAGTATATTTTAACAAAACGCATTTGTGTAACAGGTCGAACAACAAATGTTCTTAAATCCTGCTGACTGCCATTGGCGATTGCCAAATAAACGGATCACAAGGTGTAATAAATGGATCTTCTTAACTATAAATTTAATACCAAACAGAAAACAATAAACTTGCAACAAAGATGGTATACCGCAAACAAAGGTGCAAAGATTGTTTGTACACCATATCCGGATTTCGACAATTAATGTCTCTTCAGTGATGTTAGGAATCGAAAAGGTTATTGGAAGGCCACATAATTTACCTCAATTTAGGATAGACTCTTGAATTTTGAGGAGTCAAAATAGGATGAACGGATCATATAAACCCGAAGGCAAATACAATACAAGCCCAAACGAAAAAATATAAACAAGTCTAAATTGAAAACAACGTTCAAACCTATGATTGCGTTGGATAAAAACCGCAATTTTTATACGTGTGCATGCAAAACAAATTTCTTGTTAGAGGGGTCTAAATACAGCACAAACAAAATTTTCCAAAAGACCAAAAGAGTGAAAAAAGTATATTTTAACAAAACGCATTTGACTAACAGGTCGAACAACAAATGTTCTTAAATCCTGCTGACTGCCATTGGCGATTGCCAAAAAAACGGATCACAAGGTGTAATAAATGGATCTTCTTAACTATAAATTTATTACCAAACAGAAAACAATAAACTTGCGACAAAGATGGTATACCGCAAACAAAGGTGCAAAGATTTTTTGTACACCATATCCGGATTTCGACAATTAATGTCTCTTCAGTGATGTTAGGAATCGAAACGGTTATTGGAAGGCCACATAATTTACCTCAATTTAGGATAGACTCTTGAATTTTGAGGAGTCAAAATAGGATGAACGGATCATATAAACCCGAAGGCAAATATAATACAAGCCCAAACGAAAAAATATAAACAAGTCTAAATTGAAAACAACGTTCAAACCTATGATTGCGTTGGATAAAAACCGCAATTTTTATACGTGTGCATGCAAAACAAATTTCTTGTTAGAGGGGTCTAAATACAGCACAAACAAAATTTTCCAAAAGACGAAAAGAGTGAAAAAGTATATTTTAACAAAACGCATTTGACTAACAGGTCGAACAACAAATGTTCTCAAATCCTGCTGACTGCCATTGGCGATTGCCAAAAAAACGGATCACAAGGTGTAATAAATGGATCTTCTTAACTATAATTTATTACCAAACAGAAAACAATAAACTTGCGACAAAGATGGTATACCGCAAACAAAGGTGCAAAGATTTTATGTACACCATATCCGGATTTCGACAATTAATGTCTCTTCAGTGATGTTAGGAATCGAAACGGTTATTGGAAGGCCACATAATTTATCTCAATTTAGGATAGACTCTTGAATTTTGAGGAGTCAAAATAGGATGAACGGATCATATAAACCCGAAGGCAAATATAATACAAGCCCAAACGAAAAAATATAAACAAGTCTAAATTGAAAACAACGTTCAAACCTATGATTGCGTTGGATAAAAATTGCAATTTTTATACGTGTGCATGCAAAACAAATTTCTTGTTAGAGAGGTCTAAATACAGCACAAACAACATTTTCCAAAAGACCAAAAGAGTGACAAAGTATATTTTAACAAAACGCATTTGTGTAACAGGTCGAACAACAAATGTTCTTAAATCCTGCTGACTGCCATTGGCGATTGCCAAATAAACGGATCACAAGGTGTAATAAATGGATCTTCTTAACTATAAATTTAATACCAAACAGAAAACAATAAACTTGCAACAAAGATGGTATACCGCAAACAAAGGTGCAAAGATTGTTTGTACACCATATCCGGATTTCGACAATTAATGTCTCTTCAGTGATGTTGGGAATCGAAAAGGTTATTGGAAGGCCACATAATTTACCTCAATTTAGGATAGACTCTTGAATTTTGAGGAGTCAAAATAGGATGAACGGATCATATAAACCCGAAGGCAAATACAATACAAGCCCAAACGAAAAAATATAAACAAGTCTAAATTGAAAACAACGTTCAAACCTATGATTGCGTTGGATAAAAACCGCAATTTTTATACGTGTGCATGCAAAACAAATTTCTTGTTAGAGGGGTCTAAATACAGCACAAACAAAATTTTCCAAAAGACCAAAAGAGTGAAAAAAGTATATTTTAACAAAACGCATTTGACTAACAGGTCGAACAACAAATGTTCTTAAATCCTGCTGACTGCCATTGGCGATTGCCAAAAAAACGGATCACAAGGTGTAATAAATGGATCTTCTTAACTATAAATTTATTACCAAACAGAAAACAATAAACTTGCGACAAAGATGGTATACCGCAAACAAAGGTGCAAAGATTTTTTGTACACCATATCCGGATTTCGACAATTAATGTCTCTTCAGTGATGTTAGGAATCGAAACGGTTATTGGAAGGCCACATAATTTACCTCAATTTAGGATAGACTCTTGAATTTTGAGGAGTCAAAATAGGATGAACGGATCATATAAACCCGAAGGCAAATATAATACAAGCCCAAACGAAAAAATATAAACAAGTCTAAATTGAAAACAACGTTCAAACCTATGATTGCGTTGGATAAAAACCGCAATTTTTATACGTGTGCATGCAAAACAAATTTCTTGTTAGAGGGGTCTAAATACAGCACAAACAAAATTTTCCAAAAGACGAAAAGAGTGAAAAAGTATATTTTAACAAAACGCATTTGACTAACAGGTCGAACAACAAATGTTCTCAAATCCTGCTGACTGCCATTGGCGATTGCCAAAAAAACGGATCACAAGGTGTAATAAATGGATCTTCTTAACTATAATTTATTACCAAACAGAAAACAATAAACTTGCGACAAAGATGGTATACCGCAAACAAAGGTGCAAAGATTTTATGTACACCATATCCGGATTTCGACAATTAATGTCTCTTCAGTGATGTTAGGAATCGAAACGGTTATTGGAAGGCCACATAATTTATCTCAATTTAGGATAGACTCTTGAATTTTGAGGAGTCAAAATAGGATGAACGGATCATATAAACCCGAAGGCAAATATAATACAAGCCCAAACGAAAAAATATAAACAAGTCTAAATTGAAAACAACGTTCAAACCTATGATTGCGTTGGATAAAAATCGCAATTTTTATACGTGTGCATGCAAAACAAATTTCTTGTTAGAGGGGTCTAAATACAGCACAAACAACATTTTCCAAAAGACCAAAAGAGTGAAAAAGTATATTTTAACAAAACGCATTTGACTAACAGGTCGAACAACAAATGTTCTTAAATCCTGCTGACTGCCATTGGCGATTGCCAAATAAACGGATCACAAGGTGTAATAAATGGATCTTCTTAACTATAAATTTAATACCAAACAGAAAACAATAAACTTGCGACAAAGATGGTATACCGCAAACAAAGGTGCAAAGATTTTTTGTACACCATATCCGGATTTCGACAATTAATGTCTCTTCAGTGATGTTAGGAATCGAAACGGTTATTGGAAGGCCACATAATTTACCTCAATTTAGGATAGACTCTTGAATTTTGAGGAGTCAAAATAGGATGAACGGATCATATAAACCCGAAGGCAAATATAATACAAGCCCAAACGAAAAAATATAAACAAGTCTAAATTGAAAACAACGTTCAAACCTATGATTGCGTTGGATAAAAACCGCAATTTTTATACGTGTGCATGCAAAACAAATTTCTTGTTAGAGGGGTCTAAATACAGCACAAACAACATTTTCCAAAAGACCAAAAGAGTGAAAAAGTATATTTTAACAAAACGCATTTGACTAACAGGTCGAACAACAAATGTTCTTAAATCCTGCTGACTGCCATTGGCGATTGCCAAAAAAACGGATCACAAGGTGTAATAAATGGATCTTCTTAACTATAAATTTATTACCAAACAGAAAACAATAAACTTGCGACAAAGATGGTATACCGCAAACAAAGGTGCAAAGATTTTTTGTACACCATATCCGGATTTCGACAATTAATGTCTCTTCAGTGATGTTAGGAATCGAAACGGTTATTGGAAGGCCACATAATTTATCTCAATTTAGGATAGACTCTTGAATTTTGAGGAGTCAAAATAGGATGAACGGATCATATAAACCCGAAGGCAAATATAATACAAGCCCAAACGAAAAAATATAAACAAGTTTAAATTGAAAACAACGTTCAAACCTATGATTGCGTTGGATAAAAACCGCAATTTTTATACGTGTGCATGCAAAACAAATTTCTTGTTAGAGAGGTCTAAATACAGCACAAACAACATTTTCCAAAAGACCAAAAGAGTGACAAAGTATATTTTAACAAAACGCATTTGTGTAACAGGTCGAACAACAAATGTTCTTAAATCCTGCTGACTGCCATTGGCGATTGCCAAATAAACGGATCACAAGGTGTAATAAATAGATCTTCTTAACTATAAATTTAATACCAAACAAAAAACAATAAACTTGCAACAAAGATGGTATACCGCAAACAAAGGTGCAAAGATTTTTTGTACACCATATCCGGATTTCGACAATTAATGTCTCTTCAGTGATGTTAGGAATCGAAAGGGTTATTGGAAGGCCACATAATTTACCTCAATTTAGGATAGACTCTTGAATTTTGAGGAGTCAAAATAGGATGAACGGATCATATAAACCCGAAGGCAAATACAATACAAGCCCAAACGAAAAAATATAAACAAGTCTAAATTGAAAAAAACGTTCAAACCTATGATTGCGTTGGATAAAAACCGCAATTTTTATACGTGTGCATGCAAAACAAATTTCTTGTTAGAGGGGTCTAAATACAGCACAAACAACATTTTCCAAAAGACCAAAAGAGTGAAAAAGTATATTTTAACAAAACGCATTTGACTAACAGGTCGAACAACAAATGTTCTTAAATCCTGCTGACTGCCATTGGCGATTGCCAAAAAAACGGATCACAAGGTGTAATAAATGGATCTTCTTAACTATAAATTTATTACCAAACAGAAAACAATAAACTTGCGACAAAGATGGTATACCGCAAACAAAGGTGCAAAGATTTTTTGTACACCATATCCGGATTTCGACAATTAATGTCTCTTCAGTGATGTTAGGAATCGAAACGGTTATTGGAAGGCCACATAATTTACCTCAATTTAGGATAGACTCTTGAATTTTGAGGAGTCAAAATAGGATGAACGGATCATATAAACCCGAAGGCAAATATAATACAAGCCCAAACGAAAAAATATAAACAAGTCTAAATTGAAAACAACGTTCAAACCTATGATTGCGTTGGATAAAAACCGCAATTTTTATACGTGTGCATGCAAAACAAATTTCTTGTTAGAGAGGTCTAAATACAGCACAAACAACATTTTCCAAAAGACCAAAAGAGTGAAAAAGTATATTTTAACAAAACGCATTTGACTAACAGGTCGAACAACAAATGTTCTTAAATCCTGCTGACTGCCATTGGCGATTGCCAAATAAACGGATCACAAGGTGTAATAAATGGATCTTCTTAACTATAAATTTAATACCAAACAGAAAACAATAAACTTGCGACAAAGATGGTATACCGCAAACAAAGATGCAAAGATTTTTTGTACACCATATCCGGATTTCGACAATTAATGTCTCTTCAGTGATGTTAGGAATCGAAACGGTTATTGGAAGGCCACATAATTTACCTCAATTTAGGATAGACTCTTGAATTTTGAGGAGTCAAAATAGGATGAACGGATCATATAAACCCGAAGGCAAATATAATACAAGCCCAAACGAAAAAATATAAACAAGTCTAAATTGAAAACAACGTTCAAACCTATGATTGCGTTGGATAAAAACCGCAATTTTTATACGTGTGCATGCAAAACAAATTTCTTGTTAGAGGGGTCTAAATACAGCACAAACAACATTTTCCAAAAGACCAAAAGAGTGAAAAAGTATATTTTAACAAAACGCATTTGACTAACAGGTCGAACAACAAATGTTCTTAAATCCTGCTGACTGCCATTGGCGATTGCCAAATAAACGGATCACAAGGTGTAATAAATGGATCTTCTTAACTATAAATTTAATACCAAACAGAAAACAATAAACTTGCGACAAAGATGGTATACCGCAAACAAAGGTGCAAAGATTTTTTGTACACCATATCCGGATTTCGACAATTAATGTCTCTTCAGTGATGTTAGGAATCGAAACGGTTATTGGAAGGCCACATAATTTACCTCAATTTAGGATAGACTCTTGAATTTTGAGGAGTCAAAATAGGATGAACGGATCATATAAACCCGAAGGCAAATATAATACAAGCCCAAACGAAAAAATATAAACAAGTCTAAATTGAAAACAACGTTCAAACCTATGATTGCGTTGGATAAAAACCGCAATTTTTATACGTGTGCATGCAAAACAAATTTCTTGTTAGAGGGGTCTAAATACAGCACAAACAAAATTTTCTAAAAGACCAAAAGAGTGAAAAAGTATATTTTAACAAAACGCATTTGACTAACAGGTCGAACAAGAAAAGTTCTTAAATCCTGCTGACTGCCATTGGCGATTGCCAAATAAACGGATCACAAGGTGTAATAAATGGATCTTCTTAACTATAAATTTAATACCAAACAGAAAACAATAAACTTGCGACAAAGATGGTATACCGCAAACAAAGGTGCAAAGATTTTTTGTACACCATATCCGGATTTCGACAATTAATATCTCTTCAGTGATGTTAGAAATCGAAACGGTTATTGGAAGGCCACATAATTTACCTCAATTTAGGATAGACTCTTGAATTTTGAGGAGTCAAAATAGGATGAACGGATCATATAAACCCGAAGGCAAATATAATACAAGCCCAAACGAAAAAATATAAACAAGTCTAAATTGAAAACAACGTTCAAACCTATGATTGCGTTGGATAAAAACCGCAATTTTTATACGTGTGCATGCAAAACAAATTTCTTGTTAGAGGGGTCTAAATACAGCACAAACAAAATTTTCCAAAAGACCAAAAGAGTGAAAAAGTATATTTTAACAAAACGCATTTGACTAACAGGTCGAACAACAAATGTTCTTAAATCCTGCTGACTGCCATTGGCGATTGCCAAATAAACGGATCACAAGGTGTAATAAATGGATCTACTTAACTATAAATTTAATACCAAACAGAAAACAATAAACTTGCGACAAAGATGGTATACCGCAAACAAAGGTGCAAAGATTTTTTGTACACCATATCCGGATTTCGACAATTAATGTCTCTTCAGTGATGTTAGGAATCGTAACGGTTATTGGAAGGCCACATAATTTACCTCAATTTAGGATAGACTCTTGAATTTTGAGGAGTCAAAATAGGATGAACGGATCATATAAACCCGAAGGCAAATATAATACAAGCCCAAACGAAAAAATATAAACAAGTCTAAATTGAAAACAACGTTCAAACCTATGATTGCGTTGGATAAAAACCGCAATTTTTATACGTGTGCATGCAAAACAAATTTCTTGTTAGAGGGGTCTAAATACAGCACAAACAACATTTTCCAAAAGACCAAAAGAGTGAAAAAGTATATTTTAACAAAACGCATTTGACTAACAGGTCGAACAACAAATGTTCTTAAATCCTGCTGACTGCCATTGGCGATTGCCAAAAAAACGGATCACAAGGTGTAATAAATGGATCTTCTTAACTATAATTTATTACCAAACAGAAAACAATAAACTTGCGACAAAGATGGTATACCGCAAACAAAGGTGCAAAGATTTTTTGTACACCATATCCGGATTTCGACAATTAATGTCTCTTCAGTGATGTTAGGAATCGAAACGGTTATTGGAAGGCCACATAATTTACCTCAATTTAGGATAGACTCTTGAATTTTGAGGAGTCAAAATAGGATGAACGGATCATATAAACCCGAAGGCAAATATAATACAAGCCCAAACGAAAAAATATAAACAAGTCTAAATTGAAAACAACGTTCAAACCTATGATTGCGTTGGATAAAAACCGCAATTTTTATACGTGTGCATGCAAAACAAATTTCTTGTTAGAGGGGTCTATATACAGCACAAACAACATTTTCCAAAAGACCAAAAGAGTGAAAAAGTATATTTTAACAAAACGCATTTGACTAACAGGTCGAACAACAAATGTTCTTAAATCCTGCTGACTGCCATTGGCGATTGCCAAAAAAACGGATCACAAGGTGTAATAAATGGATCTTCTTAACTATAATTTATTACCAAACAGAAAACAATAAACTTGCGACAAAGATGGTATACCGCAAACAAAGGTGCAAAGATTTTTTGTACACCATATCCGGATTTCGACAATTAATGTCTCTTCAGTGATGTTAGGAATCGAAACGGTTATTGGAAGGCCACATAATTTATCTCAATTTAGGATAGACTCTTGAATTTTGAGGAGTCAAAATAGGATGAACGGATCATATAAACCAGAAGGCAAATATAATACAAGCCCAAACGAAAAAATATAAACAAGTCTAAATTGAAAACAACGTTCAAACCTATGATTGCGTTGGATAAAAATCGCAATTTTTATACGTGTGCATGCAAAACAAATTTCTTGTTAGAGGGGTCTAAATACAGCACAAACAACATTTTCCAAAAGACCAAAAGAGTGAAAAAGTATATTTTAACAAAACGCATTTGACTAACAGGTCGAACAACAAATGTTCTTAAATCCTGCTGACTGCCATTGGCGATTGCCAAAAAAAACGGATCACAAGGTGTAATAAATGGATCTTCTTAACTATAAATTTATTACCAAACAGAAAACAATAAACTTGCGACAAAGATGGTATACCGCAAACAAAGGTGCAAAGATTTTTTGTACACCATATCCGGATTTCGACAATTAATGTCTCTTCAGTGATGTAAGGAATCGAAACGGTTATTGGAAGGCCACATAATTTACCTCAATTTAGGATAGACTCTTGAATTTTGAGGAGTCAAAATAGGATGAACGGATCATATAAACCCGAAGGCAAATATAATACAAGCCCAAACGAAAAAATATAAACAAGTCTAAATTGAAAACAACGTTCAAACCTATGATTGCGTTGGATAAAAACCGCAATTTTTATACGTGTGCATGCAAAACAAATTTCTTGTTAGAGGGGTCTAAATACAGCACAAACAACATTTTCCAAAAGACCAAAAGAGTGAAAAAGTATATTTTAACAAAACGCATTTGACTAACAGGTCGAACAAGAAAAGTTCTTAAATCCTGCTGACTGCCATTGGCGATTGCCAAATAAACGGATCACAAGGTGTAATAAATGGATCTTCTTAACTATAAATTTAATACCAAACAGAAAACAATAAACTTGCGACAAAGATGGTATACCGCAAACAAAGGTGCAAAGATTTTTTGTACACCATATCCGGATTTCGACAATTAATGTCTCTTCAGTGATGTTAGAAATCGAAACGGTTATTGGAAGGCCACATAATTTACCTCAATTTAGGATAGACTCTTGAATTTTGAGGAGTCAAAATAGGATGAACGGATCATATAAACCCGAAGGCAAATATAATACAAGCCCAAACGAAAAAATATAAACAAGTCTAAATTGAAAACAACGTTCAAACCTATGATTGCGTTGGATAAAAACCGCAATTTTTATACGTGTGCATGCAAAACAAATTTCTTGTTAGAGGGGTCTTAATACAGCACAAACAACATTTTCCAAAAGACCAAAAGAGTGAAAAAGTATATTTTAACAAAACGCATTTGACTAACAGGTCGAACAACAAATGTTCTTAAATCCTGCTGACTGCCATTGGCGATTGCCAAATAAACGGATCACAAGGTGTAATAAATGGATCTTCTTAACTATAAATTTAATACCAAACAGAAAACAATAAACTTGCGACAAAGATGGTATACCGCAAACAAAGGTGCAAAGATTTTTTGTACACCATATCCGGATTTCGACAATTAATGTCTCTTCAGTGATGTTAGGAATCGAAACGGTTATTGGAAGGCCACATAATTTATCTCAATTTAGGATAGACTCTTGAATTTTGAGGAGTCAAAATAGGATGAACGGATCATATAAACCCGAAGGCAAATATAATACAAGCCCAAACGAAAAAATATAAACAAGTCTAAATTGAAAACAACGTTCAAACCTATGATTGCGTTGGATAAAAACCGCAATTTTTATACGTGTGCATGCAAAACAAATTTCTTGTTAGAGGGGTCTAAATACAGCACAAACAAAATTTTCCAAAAGACCAAAAGAGTGAAAAAGTATATTTTAACAAAACGCATTTGACTAACAGGTCGAACAACAAATGTTCTTAAATCCTGCTGACTGCCATTGGCGAGTGCCAAATAAACGGATCACAAGGTGTAATAAACATGATAAATGGATCTTCTTAACTATAAATTTAATACCAAACAGAAAACAATAAACTTGCGACAAAGATGGTATACCGCAAACAAAGGTGCAAAGATTTTTTGTACACCATATCCGGATTTCGACAATTAATGTCTCTTCAGTGATGTTAGCAATCGAAACGGTTATTGGAAGGCCACATAATTTACCTCAATTTAGGATAGACTCTTGAATATATATATACTGAAATTGTACTGTTGTTTTTATTTGATATTTTGTTGTGATGTAATTTGTTGGATATTGGAGAAGACCATAATGTAGATTCGCTGCATATTGATAATAACAGAGAGAGTGAGAGAGAGAGAGAGAGAGAGAGAGAGAGAGAGAGAGAGAGAGAGAGAGAGAGAGAGAGAGAGAGAGTAATCTTTATATAAATAAGAAGATGTGGTATGAGTGCCAATGCGACAACTCTCCATCCCATTCACAATGTATGAAAAGTTGACAATTGTAGGTGAAAGTACGGCCTTCAATACGGAGCCTTGGCTCACATCGAACAGCAAGCTATAAAGGGCCGCAAAACAATTCAAACAAAGGTCTAATCTATATAAAAAACGAGAAACGAGAAACACCTATGAACCACACCAACAAACGACAACCACCGAACAACAAGCTCCTGACTTAGGACAGGTGCATACAAATGCAGCGGGTTTAAACGTTTTAACAGGCGTCAGCCTTCACCCTAACCTGCGACAGTAGCGTAACATTACAACATAAAAAGACACACCATGAAATATCAATCGAAATGGCTTATCTCGATCAAAAAGACATTTTAACAAAAACAAGTAAACATACACTGAACGAATAAATTTGATCTATGACACAATATAAATACAATATTAAAACGTAGGTGCCTATATAACATAGACGTTACAGGTAGTAATAAAAAAGATGTAGGAAGAGTGTCAAGAAGACAACTCTTACCTGGGACGAAATGGCGTTAAATACAACAACGTACACAGGTAAATTTGAATATAATAATTTTGTTGTTAGGAGTATGGAAGACATTTTTTATAAAATTAATAAATTTGTTGTTCAGAGTACGAGTACAGAAGTGAAAATTTATCGTCATACTAAATACTTATCAAAGGTGGTAAGAATAGTGAGACGAGATATAACACAAAATAGTAAACATTTAATTACAGAAATTCATTACAAATGGTCAAATTAACACAAAATTAACACAAAAGAACGATTATGGAGTACTTGCAGTTACTGAAAGCTAGTTAAAAGCCAAAAACAATTAACCATTAAAAATCATGCACCAGAGACTGAAATCAATTAAAACACATCCCAGGGATTTAGTGTTTAAACGCCATGGACATTGAAATAAGACATGACTCGTGCAATGCCAAAAAAAAAGTATCGACAGGCAGTAGGATCGTTAGGATTTAGCCTTATTATACATATGTATCATGATAAAGATAGATAAAGAAATCTCTAAATAGAAAATTAACGTGAATGTGTATTTATACATCCCAAAAACCATTCGTAAAGAATACATATTTAGTTATGTTTTAATTTGTTGATGAAAAAATCGATGTTAGTGCCAAAACAATTTTCAAAGATCTTATTACAACATTAATAAGATAACCTTTACTAATAAGTTAACTCGGAAAATTAGAATTTAAAGGCCAAATGATTTTTTTTTATTTTTTATTATAAGCTATTATCGTTTATCTATTAACTTAGCAGTCTAACATTTCAAAGCTGTAGCCGACTGACGTGTAATGTGTAGATCCAGAAAATACTGTAACGCTTACTTCCATTTTTATTTAAAGTAGAAAAATGAATATAATTTTACAGATCATGCAACAATAAACTTCTATAATTTCTGTTAAATCCTTCAATGATTTCCATCAAAATGTACTATTGAAAGGGATTGATACTCATAACGATACAAAAAAGCACAGAATATTAAATTGGTCTTCCAATAAACATTGCAATCAATTTTGATTCCAATATATTGTTTGATAGAATAGATATAGTTTAACAGGACACGCAGTTTACACCAAAACACAATATATAACGTCTAGTTCTAACCCTTACTCTTACCCTTACCCAAACACTATCTAGTTTCTGATATGAAAAGCATATTTACTATGTATGCTTGAATTCGTGTACAAGTGAACAGAGGGGAAATGAAATACAATTGTACTTTCTTAATTTTTAAACATTAGAATAATCCATAGGTTTGATATAAATTAGTAAGTAATTGTACATATAAGTTTTGTTTAAAACATTTCGCAAAATGAGAATTATTAGGTTACATCATGAACATTGGCACTGACTTTTTTAAGACGCGCGTTTCGTACACAAAAGACCCATCCCTGACGATCGAATCCAAAAAATTAAAAAGGGCAAATATTGTATGCAGTTGAAGAGCATTAACGTTCAAAGAATTAAAAAATATCTTACTTTTATCCTCCCTAATTGAATTAAGATAGAGAATAAGCGACGTCTGGTTTGCTCAAAACAATTTCCGGTGTCTATTGATAGCAAAATGTACACTGATTCCTTAAAGATGTGATTTCTTTATTTTAAATCTTTATGTTTGCAATTTTTTGGATTGTTTTTAATGCCAAAAACTATACCTATTCCGAAAACCTAAGAAATTCAAAAGAATATTTACCAACATTTAGGAAAACACAATCACAATATTAAATTTATCAGATTCCAACCACTCGAATCGAACAATAAACAACAAGAGCAATCGCATAAACAATTTGAAGATTCTCGTAGTTTATCGAACTGTCTTGGATTAAACGACTGCAGACAGCATATCCCCTGACTAAATGACAATATAATGGGACAAGAGAACATATCTAAAACCTCTTCTATTGATATCATGAATATTGTTGATAACATACAACGTAATGATAGGTCTAAATCGAAGTCAACGAATTTAGCATCGCATGAATTAAATACTTGATGATCTCCTATCTATATTTAAAAACAAAGGTACGCAGGGACGTTAAGGGCGTTTCAAGAAATATCCCATTTTTATACACAGGAAAAATCATATTGAACTCAAAGTTAGTTTTCTTTGCTTAAAGGTTAAAATGCACGTCAAAAGCGTAAACAGAGGGAAAAGGGTCTATTCTGAATCACATTCCAAACTTTTATTTATAGAAAAAGTATAAATACACAAGTGTCACGTGACTTCAAACTGAAAGTAAGACATTTCCTAAAAAAGTCAAAAGGGCAGGTGCAAGATGAAATCCGATCGCCCTGGTTTTTGGCTCCCTGTAATCAGGATAACTTATTTTACTGGAAAAGTGCTGTGCCTAGTTTTTAATAGAGGTGTTGTAAATAAAAAACAATAAAACGTGGAGAATTTTTTCGATTTATTGACTTTTTAGCACTTCTGGTTGTGAAATATCTTTAACACGAACGCAATATAACTAAGCACAGCACTTTTTGAAAAATTTGAAATGTTGCCTTTCTACCAATACCAGAATCAAGTGGGTTGGTATAGCTCTTGCGCCTGCCCTTTTCAATTAATTTAGCATGAAGTAGCATTATCGCCTTGAAATGCGAGAGAAAAACGTTTGAATGACCCTGGAGTAGTCGGATCGGCTGACGGAAAAACTCAGTGTATTTTTTGTACTCACCGTGAAGCGTTTCATATAATAATAACGTCATGTTGGAGCGAATAAACAAATATTCTCTTATTGCTTGCTTAATTTATTAAAGCTTCCTATTCAGTATTGGGTTTTTTTTCAGGGAATTTTCATAGTGACAGGCTGGACTTTCATAAAATAGAATATTTACATCTTCTTGCATTCCGCCTCTTGTGTATATCATCGCAAATGGCTGAAATGGCAGAGACGGATTCATGTGGGCTCTGATCCCTTGTGTATCAACCAATTTATGGTTAATGTATACACTTCTTATATGTCCATAACTTCGATCAGTGTTGGGACACGCAGCCCCCCCCTTTTTTTTGGTCAAAATCCGGAATCCGCATCTGGGTTCATAGTGCAGTTATCATTTTTGCAAATGCAAGTTCATTTTTTAATTAATAGTATACTATAAAGTCTCTTCTAGTGCTTGCATATTGGGAACCATTCAAATTTTAATGAAAAAAGTTGCATTTTCATACAGAAACTTTATACCAAAATTCATGATTTTTTGGTTTGCTCTTTGTCATTGACAATGTTTAAATCATAAATATTAACTCCTACCTGCATATAAATATTCACATTTTACTAGTTGAATATCTCCTGTATCTCAAGTGTGACTGGTATCAATTTGTAAATCATGATTGGGAGGTCTTTTTGAATTTTATTCTGGTGGGGTAGGGTAATTTTTTTGCCAATGAATGAATATGAATTTTCACCAGTTACCAGGCCAGTATTTTGTATGGCTTGCTTTTTTTTATAAAAAAAAGC
This sequence comes from Mytilus californianus, assembly GCF_021869535.1. Classification (NCBI taxonomy): domain Eukaryota; kingdom Metazoa; phylum Mollusca; class Bivalvia; order Mytilida; family Mytilidae; genus Mytilus; species Mytilus californianus. The sequence continues at coordinate 3,752,933 of NW_026262723.1, forward strand.
TACGGCATTGAGTACCCCATACTTAAAAAAAATGTACCTTGAGCTCTCATTATTTATGCTTACACTATATCATAAAGCGATAACCAGTTCGACAAATATCGGATGCATATATATACACGACTAATTTTAATCGCACCTGTATAAAAAACCCACATCCAATTAGTTTCAGATACATGTACATGTACCTATGATTCAATCAACAACCTTGTCATATATATCATCTCAATTTCTCAACCTTATAGTTTATATTTAATTTTATACCATGAAGTTGGAAATAGTGACCTATTTTTTTCTGCTGCTCATTTCATATTAAATCCCTGCCTACCAGTGTTCACCAATACAAATGGACAGCCAAAAGTGCTTATATGACATTCAGCACAATCAATCAACTGTTTTTTCATTATCAAGTGCCATAATATTTTAAGGTTCATCTCAAACATGTCAAAATCAGAAAACTTATTTCCCATCACCTGCCGAGATTGGAGGCAACTGAATGGTATTTCTTTTCTGTCAGAATAAAAGAAATTCTATGTACCATATATAATAAAAATACACAGAAATGACTAACTCAATCACAATTAATACATATATACACAATCCAAAAGTTTCAGGAAGTGTCAGGTGAATTAATCATGACATAGTGGACAGGACAAACTAGTCAGCATGGAAATTAAAATGATGTGTAAATGCTTATAAAACTACTGCCTACAAATATCATTGACAAGGGTACAATCAGTGGTTAATATTTACCTGAACCAGTCACAAGAGTAAAAAAATTACTTAATTGTAAATCAAAACTTCATTGGCAATTATACCAGATCATCTTTTTTTATATCAAATTCTAGCTGTAATACAAAAATATGTGTGCAATTTCAAACTGAGAACAAAGCAATTTCTGTCTATTTTGGGGATGCTGTCTCATTGCCATACATGTATACCCAACATCTTTTGCTAAACATGCTAGATATAAGAATCTCTAAAACAGTAACTGTGAAAATATTCCATCACAAGTTTCCAAGTTTATATATCCTTCAAACATGTCAAAAAGACTCAGAATTTTTTGAGTAAATTTATTCCCAAGATAATTTCAATTATTGAACAATGTAAGGACAATTAAAAATGCAAGATTAATTATTGCAGTTTCAGAAAATCCTGGATACAAATAATACCATCATTTAAATAAATTTATATTTTTTTTTGCCAAACGTATACAATTGTATAACCTATTTTAATTTAGACAAGAAATGAAAAAAAATTCTGATTTCTAAGTATAGACAAATATATAACATGTATAAGTATAGATAATATTTTTGTTCAAACATTCTGTGGCTGTTACAGAGGTCTTGCTCAGTATTGAAGGCCAACATCAATATGACTAAGTCACTTTAAGATGAACAACAACTGCAATTAAAACACTTTTTTATGCTTCTGAACTTATTGTATACCTTTATTTTGTGTTAAATGTTATGAAATGAAATAAAATTGAAATATAAATCATGATAAAATATAATCTTCTTGTTCTCTGGTCATGCTGGTGGCTAATATATAATATGACTATTTGTTTTCTGATGAAGAGTTGTTAATTTATTGGCAATCATATGTCATATTCTTAGTTTTATAATAACATGTAACTCCATTAGTGGTGCATAAGTGAATTGTATGCCTACATGTATATGATAGTATATCTCATGTATATCTAGGTGGGATTAATGTTTAAATCAATTACTATTTTTTCCCCGTAATTGCCAGAAAAATAACAAAACACTCATACAAGTCTTATAAATGAATATCTCATTCTTTACAGTTCAACTGAATATCATATGTCTATTTGTAGATCTCTCACTTGGTCAGATACAAATGTATTGCAGATTTTTCAAATATTTCATGAAAGAAACGACAAATTACATCCATGAAATATAATTTTGTTAAATGAAATCCTTTTTTGAAACTCCAATTGTAAGAAAATTCACAAATCTCCAAACTGTCCGTATTTAGAATTCATTTTAACTGAGGTAAAAGCTCTTTAAGATGGTAAACATCAACTTCAGTGATACATGATGATGAAAAAGAAGCTAAATTTTCTAGTCAATTTTCCTCTTGTCTCTCAGCATCAAAACACTAAATTCCAATTCATTTGGTCTTGAAACAGTCAATGCTTCTGCTTCTATATAGTACATATATGTACATTATATAGAATTGCTGTCTTTTTTCTACTTTTCATGGACATATTTGGTGGCTTTCTAAACAAATTTTAATCAGATCTGCTGTAATGGCCATGATGAGTTATAAGGAACTTTCTACTGCAGGTCATCATCCCTGAAATATGAAAAAGCAAATATAATATATTAAATGAAATTTTCAACATGTGAAAAGTAATCAAAAGTTAGTATAAACATTTTTCTTCAAGAAGTTACTGTTAAAATGCTAACAAAATAATTTCCTTGTCCTTATTTAATAATGAAATTGAGAATGGAAATGAGGAATGTGTCAAAGAGACAACAACCCGACCATAGAGCAGACAACAGCTGAAGGCCACCAATGGGTCTTCAATGCAGCGAGAAACTCCTGCACCCGGAGGCGTCCTTCAGCTGGCCCCTAAACAAATATGTATACTAGTTCAGTGATAATGGACGTCATACTAAACTCCAAATTATACACAAGAAACTAAAATTAAAAATGATACAAGACTAACAAAGGCCAGAGGCTCCTGACTTGGGACAGGCGCAAAAAATGCGGCGGGGTTAAACATGTTTTTTGAGATCTCAACCCTCCCCCTATACCTCTACTGCCAATGTAGAAAAAACAAACGTACAACAATAATGTCTTCATTCATCATTTGAACAAGGATTTAATTTTCTACACACATTTTAATAAGGTGCACTACATGTACTTTTATAAAACTTTAAAGTTAGTTAAATGAAAAATAAACTGTTATCACAGAGATATGTCTCGCCTTTTTGTAATTTTGATAATGCAAATGTTGAAATTAAAATAGCAATACTTTAACATGTAAGTTATGCAAATATTCAAAGTCGATGAACCATGACTGAAGGTACATGGCTAAACAATCTCCATGGAATGAGATGTGCCAATGCTAATACAACTGCATACCAAATATCATTGACCTACCACCATGAACTAGACCTAATCACAAACTACTGTGGATTCATTTATTTTCGTGGGTATCAATTTTCGTGGATAGAGAAAAAAAGACGTTTCGTGGTAAACGTAAATTCGTGGATCGCTGATTACAAAAAGAAAAAAAATCAGATACGTAATTCGTGGATTTCTTTTTAATTTAAAAGATCATATAACCTCCTTGGTTTGATCAATAATAAAACAAACAAAAAAGAAGGAATTCATTGAAAAAGTTTTGAATTGTCAAAATCCTCGCTTGGTCATTCTAGATTAAAGTGTTCATTGAAAAATTCTATTACAATAATGGACAGAGACAACTAATTACTTGTTTGTTTTACAATTTATAAATTCTTGTCGGAATTTTATAAGGCATTAAAAACTCTATGATTGAAAGCTCATTTCCCTAATCACGATATAATAAACAGTCATATAAGTAAAAGGTGTGAAAATAAATGTTCCTGTCATAAACAATGTTACCTACGGGCAATATCCACGTACTTAATCCTAGTGATTTTTAATCACCAGTAAACCACACTATGACACGGTAATTAACAACTTGCAGTTATTTTCCATGAACAGTTTTATTCAATTTTAAAAAGTAAATTATCACTGATATTTATTATTGATTTAATCAAAATACTTGTATCTTCTTTTAATAAAAACACGTGTTATGTTACAATGTTTATCGATAGTCAACACTATACTAGAACTGCATAACATAACCGGAAATAAACATCCGATTCCATACACATTTCTCGGGATTATTCTTCGTTGAATTCTTAAATTCGTGGTTCGCTGTGACCCACGAAACCCAAGAAAATTGGTATACCACGAATAAAAATGAATCCACAGTAATACATTGTTGACGCCACCGTCGCCAGCATACCAATGTCTCGCTTTTTGACTCCGTCAAGGCGAGATAAAAACCCAGATGTGCCTATAAGATGTATTCTGTAATAAATATTTAAATTGATGTATTTATGTTAATTTAGTTTGTTCTGTATCTCCTTTTAAGACAGGAATACTTCAATATCAATATCAGTAATCCACAGCTAAAAAAATTTTGCTAGCAAGTTCAGTATATTATTGTATTAATATCTGTCATGTCTGTGTAAATAAATTTTATTGCTGGTACAGATACTTCATTAACATTGATTTAATTAAGAAATTATCATGATTGTTGGGTACATTTATTTTTGCAATTTTTGAAGAATGGACAAAAATGTGAGATTTATAATTGCGATTTCAGAAAAATCTGCATACTTGTACAGTTATATGTATATATTCCGGAATGTCAGTTCCTTTTATTGCGATATTCAAAGTTGCCTCATAAAAACATTGCAATAATTTCTGAGTTTACATCATACAATATTCTTACAATGTACATGATGTAAGAACAGAAATTTATTTGCACAAATTATAAAACAGGAAGAAAAGCCAGGCTCGCTAACATGTTTAACCCATCCACATTCTGTATGTACAATGTATGTTCCTGGAATTCAGTGGTTGTCGTTTGTTGCTGTGTTACATATTTCTTTTTCATTCATTTTTGATTACATAAATTAGACCATTAATTTTCTCCTTTGAAATGTTTTACATTTGTGATTTTGGGGCCTTTAATAGCCAAATATGCAGAATGGGCTTTACTCATTGTAGAAGGCCATTCAAAGACCCATAGTTGTTAATGTCTGTGTCATTTGGACTCTTGGGGAGAGTTGTCTCATTGTACAATAGTTAGCTGATATCAGGATACAACAATTTACCTGTCTATAATAATAAAGCTCTCCAAATCAAACCATTACTTTATTTCATCAAAGCTGGAATGGCATACTGTATCTTGTAATTGACAGGGGAGCTAAAAAAAAATAAGAGAAAGTAATTATTTAATTACATATAGGTACTTTTTTTAAAATAAGGAGCATAAACATATGTATAATGATTCATATAATTTTTAAAATAAAGAAAAAGGTCTGCCACACAACCCTAATTTGATATCAGGATTTCCTCCATAGATATATAAATGCCTATTTTTCTTGGATTTCTAGAATTGCTGCATCCTATGCTAAATAAAGAGCTGTGCTAAAAAAAAGCCAGCCCCCCCAAAAAAAAATCTAAAACAAAAAAGTGAATCTGTGAGCTACTAATATACCCCCATACCCTTAAAGTAAAAGGTTGTTGAGTGATGAATCTGAAAAAGCATCACACGGTATAGCTGACACATATAAACCCTGATGGCCTGAAACCAAATTTCAGAAATCCTTGTAATGTTCCTGAGAAAGATGCAAAGAAAAATATTCATGCGACGGACGGACGGACTGACTTGAGGATGTACAGACAGAAGTAAAACAGTATACCCACCCCCACTTTTTTAAAGACTAAAACATTTGCTAAAAGTGGGGTATAAAAATAAAAAAAAACCAAACTTGCGCACAGTGGCACAATTCATGAATAATTCTTATGAATAAAATCCAATAACTGGAATAAGTAAAATATGTTCCTGAGAAAGATGCAACGAAAAATATTCATGGGACGGAAGGACTGACTGGCTTGATGATGTACAGACAGAAGTAAAACAGTATACCCACCCCCATTTTTTGAAAGACTAAAAGTGGGGGTATAAAAATTAAAAAAAAAACAAACTTGCGCACAGTGGCACAATTCATGAATAATTCTTATGAATAAAATCCCATAACTGGAATAAGTAAAATTTAAAATATATTAAAAATCGTAAGGGAGCTTACGTTACATTTCAGCAAGTTTCATGAAAATGTGTTTAAGCGTTTTTGAGACATTGTCCAAAAAGCGCGATAATTTCGACCCATTAATATGAATAAAGTCCCTATACTCCAAAACCAGGTATCAAAAATATCTAATAGAAATGGAAAGGAAACTTATGTCAATAAATTTAAACAATTCACCAAAGTTTCATGAAGATTGGTGAAAGCTGTTTTGAGTAATCATCTGAATGATTCATCAGCAAGGCATTGCTCCAAATAAAAATATATTTCTTTCAAATATGTGTGATAGCTGTTATTTAATTTATGATTATCAATTTTTGTTTAATTTGTGTTCATGGTGTCTGGTTCATTTTAACCGTTACGCTAGTTGGTCCATAACACTTGTACATGTCGTAATTTTTTTTTCTCAGCAGTTGGTGGTAGACTTACTTTCAGAGCAATAAGAATATGAGACCCCCCTTAATCTATGGGTTCCTACAGAGCTGTGGCCTTTTCCTTTTATAAATTGATTATGTGATTTGCGTACTTTAGTGATTCCACAAACTGGTCTGTTGTCACAGAATAAACGACTTTATTACAAATGGGGCTTTTTTCTGCCTCTCTGACTAGTGCTCTCCCAAAGAAAATTTTATAAATGGGTCCCTTCTGTTTACCGGGGATATATCTTCGAGTAATGGATTTAATTCCTGCCAACAGGGATACAGTTCAGATATTTTATGTAATACTCTATTTTTAGAACGATGATGCATGCAGTGTTCTATTCAATTTAAATACTGTTTTACTTATATATATATATATGTAGGACTCTAAAGTAAGATCGTTACGCTGAAACGCGATGGTCACGCTAAAGTGAGATGGTTTGATACGCTAAAGTGCGATAGTCTGTGCCATTTAATGGAACACTCTAAAGACTGATGCCGCGATACGCTAAAGTGCGTTTGTTCGCGAAAGTATTGACGTTTGCAACGTTAAATCGCATTATGACGCTACAAGCCGTTTGTACAAACAAATGCTGTGTCGGCGGGGACAAACATGATTCTGTCAGTATACTGGAAAAAAAAATACTTTCATAAACATAGACTGAAACTGACATTAGTAAGGGGAAGGTGTATATCATAAAAGAGAGAGAAAATAGCAAAATACACCAAGTGTCAAAGTATTTAATTCGTCCCATGTCATTTACTGGAAAAGCATATAGCTCTTCAACTGTTTCAGTACTTATACATCCTCGGATTTCAAATGTTTGGCTTTGAGCGTTCCTGATGAAGGTAAATCCAGAAAAGCGCTTCGGACGCATGAAATTATTTAACGTTTTGTTTTCAATTTTTTACTTGCGTGAAATAAAAGCTACTTTTTAACTTTCTAATTGAATTATTTTGTAAAAACAATTTTTTAAAATATGGTTCATTATGTCTGTAAAAGAGATGTATACTCGTCAACAAGACAGTAACATAACGACCAGAGGTGTAGTATCATAATATGATTGCCAATGCGACAAGTCGCTATCCAATGCTAATGTCATTAATGTAATTAACTATAGAATACCGTATGGCTAACCCCGCAGATAGTATTCTATAACGACCAAAGAGTATCAAAACGACCAGTGTATAACAATTCAAACGAGAAAGATAACGGACTGATTAATATACAAAATAAACAATAAACAAAAAAACAGATAAGAAGATGTGGTGTAATTGTCAACAAAACAAATATCCACCAAAGACCAAATATCGTTGATGTATGCACCTAATAACGTTATGACCTTCAATGTGGAGCCTTGGCTTACGTCGCATAGAAAGCTATACAGGATCACGAAATGACTTGTGTAAAACAATTCAAAAGAGAATAACAACGACATGATTTAGAAACAATACAATAAACGAAAAACTAATATGAACACAGCAAAAAACAAAAACCATCGCCTGAATCCCATTCCTGTTACACCATCGCACTTTAGCGTGTCATTTGATCGCACTTTAGCGTAGATCATTGCACTTTAGCGTGACCATCGCACTTTAGAGTCATACATATATATAAAAAGATTATGTCAAAGTGGGCAGTCTTGATGAGCAAACTACATATTAATTTGTATAATATTATTGTGTCATGAAAAGCTTCTTCAATTTTTTGCTGCGATTCCTTCCTAATAATGACGGTCATAGGAACATGAGGAAGGCGTCCCAGTTAATCATTAACAAAGCCTTTCAAGAAATTATAATATTATTTTGACTATGTATTAAAAATTGTTCTATTTAGCCAGCAATTTAAGTACATAAACTTGCAATTGGTTATAAATATATTTCTGACTTGGTAATGATTTAAAAAATACTGGTTCACAGATAATAAGATAATTTATTCAAGGTGCACAGGCTTTTTCCAGAGAAAGACGCACTGTCCAGGATATTTCCAAATAATTACCCAGATACTCAGCCTTCTGTAGTCATTTTTAATGGACATAAAGATGTAATCATGTTGCTGTCACCTCTTAACTTCCTTAAAAGCTTAAGTTGCATCGGATTTCAAAAAATTATTATTTATAGTACATTTAAATTTGAATTGAAGTTCTTTATCACATACATGAACCATAAATATTCAATAGAATTGCAAAACTTTTTTGACAAGCATGAGAAATAAATTGTACGACAGGAAACATGGAAATAAATAAGGGGAAACATGTAGCACACACATCGAACAAAACACGAGATACATGTATTGAGAGGTCAAACGTCAAAACACGAAAACAAGTGAAATAAAATATAAACACTGGGTAAATAGAAAACATTGCATAAAATTAACACTTTACCGCCCTTTTAAATTCAAAGTTGATTAATACCAACAGCACTAAGCAGAAAATAATATAGTATGGACTTCACACTGATTAAATGGTGGGAGTAGAAGTTGGAAAGAGGGGGGGAGGTAGTCCAAATAATTATGACGTCTTGCAAGGCTTCCTTTTGAGCAAGTTTGTGTGCCCTGTGTTACAAATTAAGAGCTCCATGCTTTGAAAGTATGGGTCATGCCCATGGCTCCAGCAATGTGGGTGCCGGAGAGAGGTGAAAGGTGGAACGCCGCCTCCCCACCCCCCTTTCCCCGAATGGCTAAACGAAAATTAGAAACTTAAATTTCAGGGTAAATGTTGAGAATGGGCTCTCGGTATAATGGAGGGATCTTGTTTCATTCGATATTCTGTTCATTTATTGACGGGATTCGATAAATTATTCAAATTTCAGATATCTGTTGCAGTCTAGTTTCGTTTTGACCACCATGACCACGTGTATATTTATCATGCTTGCCAACACTGAACTCGTTTTTATCTATAAGTGTACAGTTTTTTGATTTCTGAAGCGAATGATTAACAAAACAAGCAACGTATGTTTCATAAATAATACATATTTGGAGGCTCACACTTACTTTTCTGGTTAGATTTTCACATAGAAGTGAAAATAATTTTCGCTGCAAGGTTCTTTCCATTCTGCAAACTACAAACATCTATTTGACGGCGATCGTCTACTGATTGGTTAATCTGCAAAAGGAGGCGGGGTCCACAAGCCGACAATCTCGTCAACAAAAACAGCTATTGCAACTGTTTGACATAATAATTAAAGCACAAACATACAATATTCATGTTTCGATAAACAAATTACATCATACGGATACCCGTTTTTAGTTAACAGGCATATATGTAATTTGATTTCATACAGTTTCATCGATAGACGCAGCTTACGGAATCTTCGCCATTAATGAATATATATGAATACATAATGAGGTCCTTACGGGGTTATCTGCCCCTGACAAAATCTTATCGAAATTGCCTTAACATCGCTGCGTAGGCATCAATTATTATGTACACTGGGTCAAATGCCAGTTAGTAAATTACATTATATTTTCAGAGTGCGACGTAATATCGTTCTTCAGCCTATTATTTTAATATTCGCGTATAATTACAGCTTTTTGCCACCATAGGCTGTTCCCTCGTATCGATAATCCTGAAGATCATAAACGGAATTTTCTTACAATTAAATATATTAACAGAGGTACTGATTTCATCGAGTATATTTAATGACTCCACCATTCAAAACTCTATACACCCCTTTTTTGATAACACAGAACAACCTATTATTTTTGGTATACACACAATAAACCCAGCAGAAGTTTTTTTTTAATTATACGCCAGTAACATTAGACGTCAGTGTAGAGAATAATACTCCTCTAACTTGAGACTGTGAATTTGCAATTTTAGATATGATCCCTATGGCTATGTTATTACGGTGGACCTCAATATCGTTCAAGACCGAGAGGTTAAATTTTATTTGAAAAAAGGACCAAAATATCATCCTCTATCTAAAATAGATTAGAAACAGTGTCGTCAGGTCATAAAAGACGCTCTTTCATCTTATTGTACACATTTTTGTTAACAGGAAAGATCTGATAAATAAATCTTGTTTCTCATTTAAATAAATGTATGCATGTTGTTGATATTCCAATATCACATTTTGAAAATGATTTAGGAGTACATAATACACCTATTTCTAGAATAAGAAACTAGTTTCTAGTACTCGCAAAATGGGTTGTGTTTGTACCGACCGACAAGGCAGCCAACAATGTGGTGGTGGTATGCCGTAACTACTACACGGAAGTTTTTAAGAATGACATTTTGAATTCTTCTATATTAAAATTCGTGCGCTCAACAGAGAGTCATATAGTAAACAATCATATCATATCATAATTACATCACAGCTTAAGGCCTCTTCTGAACATTTGAAGGTCCCTACTATGTATTGGTTGCCTAAAATACACCAAAAAAAAAAACAACAGTCAAATAGCTTTCATCTCGGCCTCTAGTACTACAACTAATCTTTCGGTGCTTTTAACTAGTTCCTTAACTTCTATCAAAGAACTTATTATTAACTTTTGTAATAAAACATATGAAAATAGTGGAATTAACTATTTTTGGAGTGTAAAAAATTCTTTGGTTGTTGTAGATAAATTACGTACTTTCGATGGTCCTTTTGATTCTGTTCACAGTTTTGACTTTTCATTTCTTTACACTACACTTCCACAAAATCTTATCACACAAACGTTTTCCAATTTAATTAAATGGTCGATTGGTAAATTTGATTGCAAATATATTTGAAACTCATTTAAAGACTTTTCCTCTAATGAGAAAGGTAAATATGCTAGATATTCTTATTGGAGGTGTGATGAGATGATTGAAGCTTTTCATTTTCTCCTTGATAAAATTTATGTACGTTTCGGCAATGAACTTTATCGACAGGTTGTAGGTATTCCTATGGGCACCAATTCCCGTTAATGGCAGACGTGTTAGCATGATACGGGTTATGTTCTTTTCGTTTATTTTATGATGGTATGATACTTAACGCCTAACTGGAGGGATTGTGCTTGATTTTCATATTATGAAGACATACTCTCTCAATCAGTTTAATTGATGTCTGGAGCTGGCATGTCAGTAGCTGCTAGTAGTCTTTTTTTAATTTATGTTATCATTATCATTTTGTTTTGTTTCTTCTGTTACCTATTCTAACATCGGACTCGGACTTCTTTTAAACTGAGCTTTTCTGTACGTATTACTGTATGTTTGTTTATGCTACATTGGCTAGAGGTATAGGGGGAGGGTTGAGATCGCACAAAACATGTTTAACCCCGCCGCATGTTTGCGCCTGTCACAAGTCAGGAACCTCTAGCAATTGTAAGTCTTGTATATTTTTTTTTAACTTCGGTTCATTTATATGTTTCGAAAACAGTTTGACGTCCATTTTTTCTGAACTAGTACACATTTCTGTTTAGGGGCCAGCTGAAGCTCTCCTCCGGGTTCAGGATTTTTTCGCTGTGTTGAAGACCAATTGGTGGCCTTGGACTGTTTTCTGCTCATTGGTCGGGTTGTTGTCTCTTTGGCAGTTTCCCCGTTTCCATTCTCAATTTATTGTTCTTGTACTGTTATGAATCACAGTTTATCACCAAATTCAGTAAAGACCAGTCTAAATTGCATTTAATTGATTTAATCAAACGACACTTATCATTATCTTTATGATATTTTTCGTTAAATAATCAAGAATTTTCTAAATATACTGCCGAAATTTACCCAAAGGAACTTACTATAAATAAATCAAATAAAAACGGAAATAACTGTCCTTTCCTAGATTTAGATATTTCAGTTTTATACGGGAAAGTCTATACACAAATTTACGACAAAAGTGACGATTTTGTGTTCCCTATTGTTAATTTTCCTTTTTTGGACGACGATGTTCCTTTGGCACCATCTTATGGTGTTTAACTATCATAACTCTTTCCCATGCCGTGTCTGTTGTGACGTTTTGAATTTCAATGAACGCAATCTAAGTATTACTGGTAAATTATTAAGTCAGGGATTTCGTTACCACACATTACTTAAAATCTTTACAAAATTTTTCCATTGATACAAAGATTTGGTTTGGAAGCTTGGTTGTACCTTTAGAAAACTTATTTCAATCGGGATGGCACATCGTAATTTTTCCTGAAATGTTGTGTACCGGGCCCGGAAATTTATATACGATCCGGGTAAACTGATGGATCCTTCGAATAAACTTATTCTAAAAGGTCACCAATTCAACACTATACTTAGATCTTTGAAATTTTTGTTATTGGTATTTGGCTCTACAATCTGTCAGTACCTGTTTCTTGGCATTGCACAAGGTGATGTTTTTATCTGACTGTTAATGACGTCATTACACTAAATCATTTGGATGTTGGATGTGTACTGATTGATATTTTAGTCTTAGATGCATGATTTTTTTATTAGTTGTAATTGGCTTTGAACTAGCTGTCAGTAACTGTGAGTACTCTCAGATCTATACTAAGTTGTTAGGGATATATAAATACCCTGCTACGTCCGGTCTGTGCTTTTGTTACATGTGTTTCTGCTTTTTATCGATCTGATGAGTTATGATTTTTATAGTTTGTTCTTATGTTGTACTGTTACACCACTGTTCTAGGTTTGGGGGTAAGGTTGACGCCTTCAGACAAGTTTAACCCCGACACATTCTGTATGTGCCTATACGAATTAAGTACAATATTGATACAAGTGTATACAAAACTAAAACAACACTGTAGAAGCCTCATGGGTGCAAATCGCACCTCAGGACCTACCTGCACCAGGAATGTCAAAAGCCAAAAAACACGATAGCTCGATGGTCAAAAAAGGACCAAAAGGAACATTATAGAACAAAAATGAAAATAAAGGGAAAATGTAAAGTAAATAAAAAGATACACAGTTTCAACACCTACAATCCAAAGACCATCTTGTTTTATTTTGTGAAGGAGACACTGAATATTTATGTATAAGGTCTTGATACTTTCCGATGAACTGTACAGGAAAATTATGAAACGAACAGTTTTGTCAATAGAAAGCACTGACAAGGATTGATCAAAACAACACAGACGCTCTGAAACAAAATATAGCAACAAGTAATATACATGTATAAAACAAAAGGAACAACAATCACCACTTAAGGGTAAACACAGGTTCCTCGGAAGGTAAACAGTATTTGAATCAACTTCATGTTACTCATGGAAAGTACAAAGACATTGCTAAGTTTATTTATGTTGTTATTGGCATCACCGCTGAAAAATAAACAAAACCCTGGAATGTCGTATCAGCTGTATACCTCATATTCAAATTCCGCTTTGATTTGATTTGATTAAAGGTCAAAGTTCACAATGGGAAAATTGAAATCAATAAATATAAAGAAACGTTAACAAATTAGCTGTTGAATTGGTTTTTGAACCACAATTGCATTTTCTTTTAAATCTGAAAACGCAATGAAAAAAAGGTTCATGGAGCCTGAAAAAATCAAGTGCTATTAAGATACAAATACACGAAATCTTCTGTATATAAGTAGTTAGATACAGAATGGAAGTCAGCAAATGGCGTTATCCTAATTAACGTAATTTGTCAAACCTAAGGTCATCGTTGTAAACCTTGCAGCAACTGATATTATTGATAACAGCAATAATGACGCTGATTACAAGTATTCAAAAGGATTTCATGCATATTCATTCTGTTGTAGTTCTTTCTAAATGTCATACATATTAAATAATCGTGAACGGTATGTGTAAGAGACAAAGGAAGGCTAACTCAACAAAAACAAAATTATGATTTCAAAACAAAAAGAAAAAACGACGAGAAAATAAGCAACAGTCTACAAAACACTACAAAGATAACTGAAGATAAAGCAATAAGAACCTTACAAAAAACCGGCGATATTATTGATAACAGCAATAATGACGCTGAATACAAGTATTCAACAGGATTTCATGCACATTCATCTTGATGTAGATCTTTCTAAATGTCATACATATTAAATAATCGTGAACGGTATGTGTAAGAGACAATGGAAGTCTAACTCAACATAAAAAAAAATACGCTTTCAAAACAAAAAGAAAAAACAACGAGAAGATAAAGCAATAAGAACCCTACAAAAAACCGGAGTTACACATATGTGTTCTGGAAGGATAAGCATTTACTACCGTCCTACGTTGTGAAAGTAATATATTAGGTTGTTTTACTGAATATTGGAATCTTTAATTGAAAAATAGCAGTACAAAATTGGCTGGTTCTTTGCTTCAATCTGCCAATTGATTTAGACAAAATTCATATTTATGTGTAAGACTGTTTATTTAGGAAAGATAATTGATGTATTTTATTATTTAGACTGTTTGTACAAATACCAATTGTTTTGATCGATTCAATTTTCTACTCAGCCATATAAGTTAAGATAACTCTTACAGGAAAAGTTTTATACGGGAATGTTAATGAAATTTTCCTTTTTTTACTTGCAGCAGGAAAACAAGTTCGGTGACACCATTTTTTCTTTTTAGTTTTTGAAAACATATTATAAAACCTATCTTCATATGTTATTTTAAAGTTTTATCGGATAGATTTCTAGTATGAGAGGCAGTTCCCTCTAACACAAGTTATCTTACCAAATATCATATTAAACCCCGTGTTTAACTCCAAAACAATCAACATATTTTTCTTTCAAAAGCTTTGCCATCATTGAGCACCTGTTAACGCTTATTCTGGAAATGTGTAACGTGCGCACATACATAGATGTCAAATGATATCAGGCTTATAAATTTGTACGCAAGACGCGCGTTTCGTCTACAGAAGATTCATTAGAAGTGCTCATAATAGATGTTCCGATTTACATTCTAATATTTCTCCTCACATGCCTCGTGTACCGATAACTATTCTTATTTATATTCCAAATATTCACATATGAAGTTTCGAACTTTGGCTTTTATCCTTATCCTGATATATGTTCCAAATTACATTCCAAATAATCTTGTCCTAAAATTTGAACCTTTTATTAAAATGGTCTTTATAGATACCAGTCTTACAACAGTTCTACATTAATCATCAATATTTGAGGAGACCTTGAGTTTGTTTCTGGTCCGAATTTTACACCTACATTCCCATCTGTATGCAGTTTCTTTGACATCACGAACTTATCAAAATGGAGATAATTTACGAATATAAATATCGCCTTCAGAAATGCAACATGCTATCTTAAAACTGCTGCTTCATATATCAAAATGTCTTCTGTTTGGATGAAACTTTGTGTTCTAGCATTTGTGGCCACGGTTGGTAAGTCACTTTTTAATTATCATTAATGTACTGATCCTTCAAGATTAAATCTGTAATTCATAATTTAATGCTTATTTATGTAATTTCATTTAAGGGGCATTAGGGTTAGGGTAAGGTTTAAGATTAGACTTGGGTAGCTGACAAATTCATGCACACCAATTTTACCCAATTACAAATTACCATATTTGATTTAAATCATAGTAAAACTTATCTCCAAATTACAAAAAGTGCAAAAGAAATAATTAACAATGCATACACTCGTTAATGTATAGCAGCATTTCGTGCGTAGAGACCAGATATCATCAAATTATCCATTGAAATGACCCCCAAAGACTGTCGGCAGTCAAATAACCTGATACAAACGAAATGTTTTTTTAGCTTATTTTGACAAAATTGAACCAAACCGACTTCTTATAGCGAAATATTATTCATACAACTTTTCCCATATTGTTCGTGCATCTGGTGTACAACGTTATAAGCCTCGTATCTTTGATGAGTTTATTTTTATAAATGTTTGAAACAAAATCTATCATATATCTATTTTTGTCTAGTGTATAAAAGCATTGACCGAAGCAGATTTGTAATTAAACGCTTCATATGTAAGTGCACACGGTCGACGTTATTACAAAGTAAGAGTCAACACATGAGATTACGTGAAATCAAAGTTTTTCCTATTTTTTTTTAAATATTCATATTATTGTTATTAAGTAACTTTGTCATAAAAAGCACGTGCAGTTATGGATGTGACGGTTTATTGACACAAAGAACACCATTACTCTGATTATCAAATCATGGAATCTCTATGAAACGGTGTTTCTTCGTGATGCAAATAAACCGAGTGTCGAAATAAATTGTATCACTCAAAATGTAATTTATATTATTCTTCTTTGACATTTGATTTTGATTGACTTCCTTGAATGTGATAACTCTTTTCATATCATTTGTTTATATAAAATTAGACACTTTTCAACACTCATATTTTGTATGAAAGGATACATGCAAATGCATAATTATTTTTGTTTCAGTATTTTGTGCATGTCCAAATAATTGGAGTCATTATGAAGACAAATGTTTCTTTCTAAGCCGTGACAACGAGACATTTGCCGATTCACTGGTGAGTTAAAATGAAAAAAGAAGAGTGAAGGGTCCGAAAATAAATTTTTATAAATTTGTTTTCATATTATGATTTCGATTGTTTAATTTTGATATAGAATTACTCTTTTTGTATTGCACGCTGTATTGAGGGTGTCCTATTCTCGATTTTGAAAGAGTGTGGGTTCCAATGACGGATGATGTATGCATAGCAGTAGTCGCTAACCCTTTAGACACATCCAGTCTCGCTTCTTTTAGAGTTCATGTCAATCCCTCAGGTTTTGTTTTGTTTTTTGTTTTTGTTTTTTTACCTTGATTTGCATTTTTTTAATAGATTTATGAAATTTGAAAATCGGAAAACTTCTGCTGCCTCACATTAGATATCACATGAACTTTTATATGAAATTAATAATTTTGAATTCATAAATAATAAGCTTAATGGACTGCAACTTTAGAATAACACAATTACATAACATAAGTAGCGGGAAATACATCTTAACAATTTAACATATTTTATCATGGTTATACCAAAGCACTTGGTAATGTAGGAATTGCCGTTTATTTCAAACGTGTAAGCATGATTAAACGTATATGCGGTTTTTCGAGGGAGGGATATAACAAAAAATATCATGTTAATTTTTGTCATTCAAATTAATCGTATAATATCAACATGATCAATAAATATTTGTTTTGTAATTTGAGAGTTATATTTTAATATCTTTTCTCAGAAACTATGTGAAGTGATTGGACGTCAATATGGAAGATCGGCATCATTAGCTACCGTTGATGATGCGAAAACACAACAGTTTCTTACAGATTTAATGATCAAAATAAGTAAGAATGAGTAGACGTTATATTATAAATAACTGATGAAGCACAACTTTTCTCCTCTATCTACCTTAACCTGAAAACAAATATTTTTGTTTAAGGTACTATAAAGCTTGGCTGTCATAACGACTACAGTTTTGTTTTGTTATGGTTTTATGCTTGTACAGTAATTGAATATTAAAGCTTCGTAAACATAGGAGTTTTTCTGCATTTCGTAGAATTAAGAACATGGGTTTTGCTTACTCCCTAATCATTGAGGATCCTTCCCATACTTAGGAATAATTGACTGAGTCTTTGTTGTTTTAACATTTAAGCATTTACTTTTGCAAAGGTTTAAATTTGTTGACGACTTCATTGTTTGCATTTAGATAAAGCCCAATTTTAATTTTTTTTTTAACCTAGATGTAATGAAGTTGTTCTATGAATTACCGTACAAGACAAGTAGTCAACTGCGATTGGCAAACTGCAGTAAAGCCATTAAAATGGGGGTTATACGTGTATATTGATAAAATCGTTTTCTCTACATCTCATATTTTATTCAAAACAGAAATTATTAAGTCAAACTGAAGACAAATTACGAATGAGAAATATAAAAACGCTCATACAAAAACAATGACTTACAAAACAGACAAGGACATCATGAGGTCAATTCTTTCATGCTTACTTGTTCAAATAGTAGGAAGTCATAGAAAAATACAAAAAATTGCTTAACAATACCATTTTGAAAAGGAGTATTTAATGAATAGAATTTTGCAAGTTTTGTTTAAGAGCAGCAATATGAATTTGGATATTGATTCAAAACCATGTTGTTTGTTTTATCAGATTCCATTGGAATGTACATAGGATTAAATGACCTTGTAACTGAAGGGACATTTCACTGGGTAGCCAACGGCAAGCAGGCAACATACTTTAACTGGGGACCTACCCAACCAAACAACAGAGGGGGAAACGAAAATTGTGTAGCTATGCGAGTTGATCCTGTTATAGGCTTCAATTATTCTTGGACAGATGGTCCTTGCACGGTTCCAACCACCTACATTTGTGAAATGGTGTAAGTAGTATTGCAAAGGAATCAATTTAATTACAGTACATGTAACGCTGTGATACTAGTATTCTAGCGATTAAAAGGCAATACACGTTACAATGTGATATGCGACTTGATGCTGTTAATGGCTTCAAATTTTCTTGGACAGATGGTTCTTGAACAGTTCCAACAAAATAAATCTGTGAAATGGTGTAAGAACCATTCCAAAGAAATCGAATAAACTCAACACCTATTATCTGGAATATTTACAACTGCTAAAACATGATAAACTGTTTTTTTTTTAGATTTTTAATGTTGTTTTCTATCGCGTTATCAGCACGTTGTAGATTTTTAAATTAAAAAATGTGCTCTCTGTCCACAAATTATCGTCATGGAGTGAACGAGTATCCATAATAATAAATTCATCATATATACCAGGATTAAAATTTTGAACACCAGACGCATGTTTCGTCTACAAACGACTCATCAGGGACGCTCGAAAAAATGTTTAAAAAGTTGAAGAGCATTAAACACCCGAAGCTAGTGATAATAAATTGTTTGAAGAATGGTTCTTCTTACTTTACTATGTAAAGTGATTGACACAAAACAAAAAACAATATGTACATGATCACAACCAGAATCGTTCGTCGGATATTTGGAGTATGCTGTTATGACATAACGGTCCATCAATAAGGTTTTCGTTTCCGTAAACTTTTGAAAAAAGATGACTTCAACCTTACAATTAATATAAAAATAAGCAGAAGTAGTATGATTGACACTGAGACAACTCTCCACAAGAGACGAAATCAATTAGCTACTATTTGTCACTGTAGAGCCGTCAAAAATGCGCAAATCCCATACAGTTTAACAAGGGTATAAAAGCCCCTCAAATGACATATGTAAAACAATTTAAACGGCCTCATAAACGAAAATACATACAATATATAAACAACGAAAGGCAACCACTGAATTACAAGCCTCCGACTTGGTTCATTTGTCACCTGCAGCTTCTGTCACTAAAATATTCCCCACATTTGAAAGAACATTATTGATATACATTTGATTTTTTCTAAATATTTATTTATCTATTTTAGGGCAGCAGATATTGGAAACCTTCTCGGATAGCCGTAATTGTCAGCAATTGTATTACATTGTACATGTCCGTTTATTTATTTATTTATTATATATCTATACCCAAATTATTCTGTTGTTTTTATTTTATATACTAGTATTGTTTTTATCATGAGCTATTATCTTCTATTTATTAGCTTCGCAACCTGTTATTTCAAAGTCATAGCCGACTAACGTGTATTTCTGTAGAAAATGTGACACTGAAAGGGATAGATATTCATAACAACACACAGAAACAGAGAATAATTATGTTGATGGTCTTCCAATAAACCTCACAATCAACTTTGATTCCAATCTGTTGTTTGATGGAATGGATAGTGTTAAACAAGATATACAGTATACACTGGAACACAAGACATAACTCATAGTTTTGATCTACCCTGACCCATACCCAAACATTATCTGTTTTCTGATATGAAACACATATGTTTAAATGTATGTACAAGTGAACAGCGGGAAAATGAAATACAATTGTACTTCTTAAACATAGTTCAAACATCACTTTCTTATATATCAAGCTGACACCTGTCATTTATAACATATAATGTAATCAGAAAAATCCATTTCACAAAATGAGTATTATTATGTGACATGGGCACTGACATTTTTTCAGACGCTTGTTTCGTATACACAAGACTCACCAGTGACGTTCGAATCAAAATCGTTAAAAAGTGCAAATAAATTACGAAGTTGAAGAGCATTGAGAAGCTTATATTTCACAAAATTCAAAAACACCTAGCTTTTATCCTTCTTTAATGTATTAAGGTAGATAATTAGCGACTTTTAGTTTACTCAAAACAATTCCCGCTGTCAACTGATAGCTAAATTTACAAAATATATGGTTTCTTTATCTTTTGCTTGAAATAAGGAACCAATTTGCTATTTCCGGATGGAAATTACAACGTCCGGTTTGATATAATAAGTTACTTTATACTGATTCCAAAAGTATATGGTTGCTAGATTCTTTTACAAAACCTAAATGACAAAAACTGGATTTTTCCTGTTTACAGAAGGCCAATCTTGTAGCTGACCTTTCGAGGTTATATGTCTTTCAACCTAATGCAAAGAACCCAATGGCTTTATCATGTTTAATTATAAAGTTAGAGCAAATGTTCCAATCTAAAACGTACAATTTACCTAAAATTTTGACTTCAATTCCAAGGTCACAAAGCAACGATCTCGAAGATATATTCAAAAAGGGGGAAGTCCATGAAACATGACGAAGTCAAACGTCAGACTATACGTCAACAAACAGAACGAATGGTATTAACTGTCATATTACGAACTTGGTACAGGCATTTTACGAAGTGGTGGGTTTAACGTTCTTTCTTACACTTTCTTACACTGGTTTCACGTTTATAGCTAGGTAGCTAGGTAGCTAGGTAAAACCCTAACTTTTATGACAGTTGTTTATAGTTCCGTTTTGTTAACAAAATTGGGTGTGCAACCCAAACAGACTCAATTTGTTAATATGACAGTATTTGGGATCCAGCAGGCAAAACTGTTTTAACAATTATCATTGACATACAATTAAATCTGATCAAAATGCCACAAAAAAGTTATTGTAGTTGATAGTAAATCTGACAAAGACGTCAGTATATAAAAACATTAAATGCAGTACAGTATACACTTTTCCGATAAAGTACGAATAAGTAAAATATTCATCAAAGGGTTTACAAAAAGAAAACAACATTGTAAAAACCTACTGGGACCGAATCGCACATCTAGACCAACCTCCTCAGGAACACCCAACGCCAAAAACCAGATAACCGGATGGACAAAACAGAACCAAAAAGGAACAAATCAGCATAAAAAAAGAGAAAACTATAAAGTAAACAAAAAGATAATCAACTTTAGCCCCTACAATCTGTAACTCTAGACCCTCTTGTATTATTTATACAATCTCTAACTCTAGACCCTCTTGTATTATTTATGAAGTAGACACTGACTATTTATCTTTAAGGTGTGATACATTCTATGAACGTTTTGAGAAAAAGGGGGAGACGTTCTTTGTCAAAACCCGGGACTATTAATTTTTGCTCAGACACCGATGCATTTACCAAGTCTTAGTAGCAGCTGCAAGCCCTTGAATGTCAAATGAGTTGAGAAATATATACTCAATACGAGTTTGAAGTTTGTATATTGCTGCTAAGATGAGGAAAATTTATAATGTTAATGTAGAAATCGTCTCGTTTGTCAAAGATTCTGGTACTGAGATGACCGTTGTAGTCAAATTCGAGGTATATGTCACGAAATGAGGCGGAGTAGCTGTTTTTGTTGTTTTTTAATCTATTGTTCATAAGGATGAATTAATGGGACCCAATCCGAAAAGTGTGGATTGTATATGGAAAAAAAATCAGAAATATACCTCTTTGTGAAATTGAATGATCAAGCTTTGATCTTGTTTCTTAAAAGTGTCTAATGGAACTCTGACTCGTATGAAAATAGGAAAGTCGACCAGATGAGGTGAACAAGTCAGGAATATGACAGTTGTTATCCATTCGTTTGATGTGTTTGAGCTTTTGATTTTCCCATTTAATTAGGGCCTTTCCTTTTTGAATTTTCCTCGGAGTTTAGTATTTTTGTGATTTAACTTTTTTCTCATATGATGCCTACACTCTGCTGGTCAGCAGACTTTAGGTCTATGTATTGTTAATGAAATATATACTAAACATCTTGTTTTGAACATTCGTTAAATAAAGGCAACAGTAGTTAACCGCTGTTCGATAGTCATAATTCGATTGAGCAAAAACAAATCCGGGTAAAAAACTAAAACCGAGGGAAACATATCAACTATCAGAGGAAAACAACGGAACAACAGAAACACTGAACTACACCAAAAGCAAACGCCAACATACATAAAAACGGACTGTGTGATCACAACTGCCATATTCTTGACTTTGTACAGGACATTTTAAGAAAAAATGGTGGGTTGAACCTGGATTTAGGGCTAGCCAAATCTCCGGCTCATATATGGTAATGTTGAAAATACAGCTAAAATGACAACACTACGTGACAGGAATACAGTACAAACAAACGCAAGAACTCCCAGCACAGAGAAAAACATAATATAAATAATATAATAGTACATTACAACATTTAAACCGCAGAATAACAACGAACACCTCCCATGAATTTACGACAGCACACCAGGACACCACAAACGAAATATAAACTGCGCGTCACATGAATAGATCAACGTCACAAAAAGTATTATTTTTAACGTTTATATTATCACAGGTAAATTTCTAAAAATAAAATAGATTTGTTTAATTTATAGACACGTACAATAATATGAATTGGGATTGGGTTTGTAATGGTGTTATTTTATGTATTTTGCAACCATGACAAGAATATTAAAATGGAATTATGTTTGTAATGGTGTTATTATTTGTATTTTCTAACCATGTTGGTTTTTCTTCTAAATCAAAACTGTGTGTAAACAAAAATAACCTGTGCATATTGTTGTTTTAAACTTAAAATCGTATAAATGAAGTAGCTGATTTTTTGATCTTAACTTTTACATACGTATAGAAAATAAAAATAAAAATAGAATAACTGTAATATAAGGCAAGATCATGTAAGACGAAACATGAATACAATATAAAAACAAAAAAAGGAAATTACATGAATTACAAGCATCTAACTAGGGTCAAGCGCCTCATTATTCATGTGTCAGCAGCAACTTCTATCACGAGAAAATGACCCACATTTAAAAGAACATTATTTATATACATTCGATTTTTTTCAAATCTATATCTATTTATTTTAGGGCAGCAGATATTGGAAACCTTCTCGGATAGTCGTAATTGTCAACAACTGTTTTACATTTTCCATGTCAGTTTATTTATGATATATTTATATATATATATATATATATACAAGTCTAAATTGAAAACAACGTTCAAACCTATGATTGCGTTGGATAAAAACCGCAATTTTTATACGTGTGCATGCAAAACAAATTTCTTGTTAGAGGGGTCTAAATACAGCACAAACAACATTTTCCAAAAGACCAAAAGAGTGAAAAAGTATATTTTAACAAAACGCATTTGACTAACAGGTCGAACAACAAATGTTCTTAAATCCTGCTGACTGCCATTGGCGATTGCCAAATAAACGGATCACAAGGTGTAATAAATGGATCTTCTTAACTATAAATTTAATACCAAACAGAAAACAATAAACTTGCGACAAAGATGGTATACCGCAAACAAAGGTGCAAAGATTTTTTGTACACCATATCCGGATTTCGACAATTAATGTCTCTTCAGTGATGTTAGGAATCGAAACGGTTATTGGAAGGCCACATAATTTACCTCAATTTAGGATAGACTCTTGAATTTTGAGGAGTCAAAATAGGATGAACGGATCATATAAACCCGAAGGCAAATATAATACAAGCCCAAACGAAAAAATATAAACAAGTCTAAATTGAAAACAACGTTCAAACCTATGATTGCGTTGGATAAAAACCGCAATTTTTATACGTGTGCATGCAAAACAAATTTCTTGTTAGAGGGGTCTAAATACAGCACAAACAACATTTTCCAAAAGACCAAAAGAGTGAAAAAGTATATTTTAACAAAACGCATTTGACTAACAGGTCGAACAACAAATGTTCTTAAATCCTGCTGACTGCCATTGGCGATTGCCAAATAAACGGATCACAAGGTGTAATAAATGGATCTTCTTAACTATAAATTTAATACCAAACAGAAAACAATAAACTTGCGACAAAGATGGTATACCGCAAACAAAGGTGCAAAGATTTTTTGTACACCATATCCGGATTTCGACAATTAATGTCTCTTCAGTGATGTTAGGAATCGAAACGGTTATTGGAAGGCCACATAATTTACCTCAATTTAGGATAGACTCTTGAATTTTGAGGAGTCAAAATAGGATGAACGGATCATATAAACCCGAAGGCAAATATAATACAAGCCCAAACGAAAAAATATAAACAAGTCTAAATTGAAAACAACGTTCAAACCTATGATTGCGTTGGATAAAAACCGCAATTTTTATACGTGTGCATGCAAAACAAATTTCTTGTTAGAGGGGTCTAAATACAGCACAAACAACATTTTCCAAAAGACCAAAAGAGTGAAAAAGTATATTTTAACAAAACGCATTTGACTAACAGGTCGAACAACAAATGTTCTTAAATCCTGCTGACTGCCATTGGCGATTGCCAAATAAACGGATCACAAGGTGTAATAAATGGATCTTCTTAACTATAAATTTAATACCAAACAGAAAACAATAAACTTGCGACAAAGATGGTATACCGCAAACAAAGGTGCAAAGATTTTTTGTACACCATATCCGGATTTCGACAATTAATGTCTCTTCAGTGATGTTAGGAATCGAAACGGTTATTGGAAGGCCACATAATTTACCTCAATTTAGGATAGACTCTTGAATTTTGAGGAGTCAAAATAGGATGAACGGATCATATAAACCCGAAGGCAAATATAATACAAGCCCAAACGAAAAAATATAAACAAGTCTAAATTGAAAACAACGTTCAAACCTATGATTGCGTTGGATAAAAACCGCAATTTTTATACGTGTGCATGCAAAACAAATTTCTTGTTAGAGGGGTCTAAATACAGCACAAACAACATTTTCCAAAAGACCAAAAGAGTGAAAAAGTATATTTTAACAAAACGCATTTGACTAACAGGTCGAACAACAAATGTTCTTAAATCCTGCTGACTGCCATTGGCGATTGCCAAATAAACGGATCACAAGGTGTAATAAATGGATCTTCTTAACTATAAATTTAATACCAAACAGAAAACAATAAACTTGCGACAAAGATGGTATACCGCAAACAAAGGTGCAAAGATTTTTTGTACACCATATCCGGATTTCGACAATTAATGTCTTTTCAGTGATGTTAGGAATCGAAACGGTTATTGGAAGGCCACATAATTTACCTCAATTTAGGATAGACTCTTGAATTTTGAGGAGTCAAAATAGGATGAACGGATCATATAAACCCGAAGGCAAATATAATACAAGCCCAAACGAAAAAATATAAACAAGTCTAAATTGAAAACAACGTTCAAACCTATGATTGCGTTGGATAAAAACCGCAATTTTTATACGTGTGCATGCAAAACAAATTTCTTGTTAGAGGGGTCTAAATACAGCTCAAACAACATTTTCCAAAAGACCAAAAGAGTGAAAAAGTATATTTTAACAAAACGCATTTGACTAACAGGTCGAACAACAAATGTTCTTAAATCCCGCTGACTGCCATTGGCGATTGCCAAATAAACGGATCACAAGGTGTAATAAATGGATCTTCTTAACTATAAATTTAATACCAAACAGAAAACAATAAACTTGCGACAAAGATGGTATACCGCAAACAAAGGTGCAAAGATTTTTTTGTACACCATATCCGGATTTCGACAATTAATGTCTCTTCAGTGATGTTAGGAATCGAAACGGTTATTGGAAGGCCACATAATATACCTCAATTTAGGATAGACTCTTGAATTTTGAGGAGTCAAAATAGGATGAACGGATCATATAAACCCGAAGGCAAATATAATACAAGCCCAAACGAAAAAATATAAACAAGTCTAAATTGAAAACAACGTTCAAACCTATGATTGCGTTGGATAAAAACCGCAATTTTTATTCGTGTGCATGCAAAACAAATTTCTTGTTAGAGGGGTCTAAATACAGCACAAACAACATTTTCCAAAAGACCAAAAGAGTGAAAAAGTATATTTTAACAAAACGCATTTGACTAACAGGTCGAACAACAAATGTTCTTAAATCCTGCTGACTGCCATTGGCGATTGCCAAATAAACGGACCACAAGGTGTAATAAATGGATCTTCTTAACTATAAATTTAATACCAAACAGAAAACAATAAACTTGCGACAAAGATGGTATACCGCAAACAAAGGTGCAAAGATTTTTTGTACACCATATCCGGATTTCGACAATTAATGTCTCTTCAGTGATGTTAGGAATCGAAACGGTTATTGGAAGGCCACATAATTTACCTCAATTTAGGATAGACTCTTGAATATATATATACTGAAATTGTACTGTTGTTTTTATTTGATATTTTGTTGTGATGTAATTTGTTGGATATTGGAGAAGACCATAATGTAGATTCGCTGCATATTGATAATAACAGAGAGAGAGAGAGAGAGAGAGAGAGAGAGAGAGAGAGAGAGAGAGAGAGAGAGAGAGAGAGAGAGAGAGAGAGTAATCTTTATATAAATAAGAAGATGTGGTATGAGTGCCAATGCGACAACTCTCCATCCAATTCACAATGTATGAAAAGTTAACAATTGTAGGTCAAAGTACGGCCTTCAATACAGAGCCTTGGCTCACATCGAACAGCAAGCTATAAAGGGCCGCAAAACAATTCAAACAAAGGTCTAATCTATATAAAAAACGAGAAACGAGAAACACCTATGAAGCACACCAACAAACGACAACCACCTAACAACAAGCTCCTGACTTAGGACAGGTGCATACAAATGCAGCGGGTTTAAACGTTTTAACAGGCGTCAGCCTTCACCCTAACCTGGGACAGTAGCGTAACATTACAACATAAAAAGACACACCATGAAATATCAATTGAAATGGCTTATCTCGATCAAAAAGACATTTTAACAAAAACAAGTAAACATACACTGAACGAATAAGTTTGATCTATGACACAATATAAATATAATATTAAAACGTAGGTGCCTATATAACATAGACGTTACAGGTAGTAATAAAAAAGATGTAGGAAGAGTGTCAAGAAGACAACTCTTACCTGGGACGAAATGGCGTTAAATAAAACAACGTAGACAGGTAAATTTGAATATCATAATTTTGTTGTTAGGAGTATGGAAGACATTTTTTATAAAATTAATAAATTTGTTGTTCAGAGTACGAGTACAGAAGTGAAAATTTATCGTCATACTAAATACTTATCAAAGGTGGTAAGAATAGTGAGACGAGATATAACACAAAATAGTAAACATTTAATTACAGAAATTCATTACAAATTTTGTCAACAGGTCAAATTAACACAAAAGTACGATTATGGAGTACTTGCAGTTACTGAAAGCTAGTTAAAAGCCAAAAACAATAAACCATTAAAAATCATGCACCAGAGACTGAAATCAATTAAAACACATCCCAGGGATTTAGTGTTTTAACGCCATGGACATTGAAAGAAGACATGACTCGTGCAATGCCAAAAAAAAAGTATCGACAGGCAGTAGGATCGTTAGGATTTAGCCTTATAATAAATATGTATCATGATAAAGATAGATAAAGAAATCTCTAAATAGAAAATTAACGTGAATGTGTATTTATACATCCCAAAAACCATTCGTAAAGAATACAAATTTAGTTATGTTTTAATTTGTTGATGAAAAAATCGATGTTAGTGCCAAAACAATTTTCAAAGATCTTATTACAACATTAATAAGATAACCTTTACTAATAAGTTAACTCGGAAAATTAGAATTTAAAGGCCAACTGATTTTTTTTAATTATTTATTATAAGCTATTATCTTTTATCTATTAACTTAGCAGTCTAATATTTCAAAGCTGTAGCCGACTGACGTGTAATGTGTAGATCCAGAAAATACTGTAACGCTTACTTCCATTTTTATTTAAAGTAGAAAAATGAATATAATTTTACAGATCATGCAACAATAAACTTCTATAATTTCTGTTAAATCCTTCAATGATTTCCATCAAAATGTACTACTGAAAGGGATTGATACTCATAACGACACAAAAAAGCACAGAATATTAAAATGGTCTTCCAATAAACATTGCAATCAATTTTGATTCCAATATATTGTTTGATAGAATAGATATAGTTTAACGGGACACGCAGTTTACACTAAAACACAATATATAACGTCTAGTTCTAACCCTTACTCTTACCCTTACCCAAACACTATCTAGTTTCTGATATGAAAAGCATATTAACTATGTATGCTTGAATTCGTGTACAAGTGAACAGAGGGGAAATGAAATACAATTGTACTTTCTTAATTTTTAAACATTAGAATAATCCATAGGTTTGATATAAATTAGTAAGTAATGGTACATATATAGGTTTTGTTTAAAACATTTCGCAAAATGAGCATTATTATGTTACATCATGAACACTGGCACTGACTTTTTTTAAGACGCACGTTTCGTATACAAAAGACCCATCCCTGACGATCGAATCCAAAAAATTAAAAAGGGCAAATATTGTATGCAGTTGAAGAGCATTAACGTTCAAAGAATTAAAAAATACCTAGCTTTTATCCTCTTTTATTGAATTAAGATAGAGAATAAGCGACGTCTGGTTTGCTCAAAACAATCTCCGGTGTCAATTGATAGCAAAATGCACACTGATTCCTTAAAGATGTGATTTCTATATTTTTGCTTAAAATGAGGGAGGTAGTTTGCAATTTCTTTTTGGAAGTTACAACGTCCAGTTTGAGATAATAGGTTACTTCAATTTGATTCCAAAAATATATGTTTGCATTTTTTTGGGTTGTTTTTTAATGCATAAAAAAAAAGCAAAGTAACGTCTATACCTATTCCGAAAACCTAAGAAATTCAAAAGTATTATTTACCAACATTTAGAAAAACACAATCACAATATTAAATTTATCAGATTCCAACCACTCGAATCGATAAATAAACAACAAGGGTAATCGCCTAAACAATTTGAAGATTCTCGTCAAATTATCGAACTGTCTTGGATAAAACGACTGCAGACAGTATATCCCTTGGGTCTAAATGACAATATAATGGGACAAGGGAACATATCTAAAACTTCTTCTATTGATATCATTAATATTGTTGATAACATACAACGTAATGATAGGTCTCATGGCAAAACGTATCAATCGAAATCAACGAATTAAGCATCGCAAGAATTATACACTTGATGATCTCCTATGTATATTTAAAAACAAAGGTAGTCATCAATTATTATGTACACTGGGTCGAATGCCAATTAGTAAATTACATGATATTTTCAGAGTGCGACACAATCTCGTTCTTCAGCCTATTCTTTTAATATTCGCGTATAATTACAGCTTTTTGCCACCATAGGCTGTTCCCGCGTATCGATAATTCTGAAGATCATAAACGGAATTTTCTTACAATTAAATATAGTAACAGAGGTACTGATTTCATCGAGTATATTTAATGACTCTACCATTCAAAACTCTATACATCCCTATTTTGATAACACAGAACAACCTATTATTTTTGGTATACACACAATAAACCCAGCAGAAGTTTACTTTTTAATTATACGCTAGTAACATTAGACGTCAGTGTAGAAAATAATACTCTTCTAACTTGAGACGGTGAATTTGCAAATTTTAGATATGATCCCTATGGCTATGTTATTACGGTGGACCTCAACATCGTTCAAGACCAAGAGGTTAAAAACTTTTTGAAAAAAGGACCGAAATATCGTCCTCTATCTAAAATAGATTAGAAACAGTGTCGTCAGGTCATAAAAGATGCTCTTTTATCGTATTGTACAAATTGTTGTAAACGGGAAAGATCTGAAAAAAAAATCTTGATTCTCATTTAAATAAATGTATGAATGTTATGGATATTCGAATATCACATTTTGAAAATGATTTAGGAATGAATTAAAGAGTACATAATACACCTATTTCTAGAATAAGAAATTAAGTTCAAGTACTCGCAAAATGGTTTGTGTAAATCTGATTGCAAATATATTTGAAAATCATTTAAAGACTTTTCCTCTAATGAGAAAGGTAAATATACTAGATATTCTTATTGGAGGTGTGATGAGATGATTGAGGCTTTTCATATTCTCCTAGATAATATTTATGTACGTTTCGGCAATAAACTTTATCGACAGGTTGTAGGTATTCCTATGGGCACCAATTGTGTCCCTTTAATGGCAGACGTGTTGGCATGATACGGGTTATGTTCTTTTCGTATATTTTATGATGGTATGATACTAAACGCCTAACTGGAGGGATTGTGCTTGATTTTCATATGATGAAGACATACTCTCTCAATCAGTTTAATTGATGTCTGGAGCTGGCATGTCAGTAACTGCTAGTAGTCCTTTTTTAATCTATGTTATCATTGTCATTTTGTTTTGTTTCTTCTGTTACCTATTCTAACATCGGACTCGGACTTCTTTTAAACTGAGTTTTACTGTGCGTATTACTGTATGTTTGTTTATGCTACATTGGCTAGAGGTATAGGGGAGGGTTGAGATCGCACAAAACATGTTTAACCCCGCCGCATTTTTGTGCCTGTCACAAGTCAGGAACCTCTAGCCATTGTAAGTCGTGTATATTTTTTTTTAACTTCGGTTCATTTATATGTTTCGAAAATAGTGTGTCTTCCATTTTCTCTGAAGTTGTATACATTTCTGTTTAGGGGCAAGCTAAAGCCCGCCTTTCGCTGTGTTGAAGACCCATTGGTGGCCTTGGGATGTTTTCTGTTCATTGGTCGGGTTGTTGTCTCTTTGGCACATTCCCCGTTTCCATTCTCAATTTATTGTTCTTGTACTGTTATGAATAACAGTTTATCACAAAACTCAGTAAAGACCCGTCTAAATTGCATTTAATTGATTAAATCAAACAACACTTATTATTATCTTGATGATATTTTTCGTTAAATAATCAAGAATTGTCTAAATAAACTGCCGAAATTTACCCAAAGGAACTTACTATAAATGAATCAAATAAAAACGGAAATAACTGTCCTTTCCTAGATTTAGATATTTCAGTTTTATACGGGAAACTCTATACACATATTTACGACAAGAGTAACAATTTTTTGTTCCCTATTGTTAATTTTCCTTTTTGGACGACGATGTTTCTTTGGCACCATCTTACGGTGTTTATATATCACAACTTGTTCCCTATGCCGTGTCTGTTGTGACGTTTTGAATTTCAATGAATGTTATCTATGAATTACTGTTAAATTATTAAGTCAGGGATATCGTTACCACAAATTACTTAAAACCTTTACTAAATGCTTCCATAGATACGAAGATTTGGTTTGGAAATTTGGTTGTACCTGTAGAAAACGTATTTCAAACGGGATGACACATCCTAATTTTTACTCAGATGTTGTGTACCGGTAACGGAAATTTATATACGATCCGGGTAAATTTATCGATCCTTTGAATAAACTTATTCTAAAAGGTCACCAATTCAACACTATACTTAGATGTTTGATTTTTTTGTTATTGGTATTAATATTGATTTTGTTATCTGTAAATCAAAATCAATCTAGATATTATTTTCATATACATATACACATTCATGGCTCTACAATCTGTCAGTACCTGTATCTTTGCATTGCACAAGGTCATGTTTTTATCTGACTGTTATTGACGTCATTACACTAAATCATTTGGATGTTGGATGTGTACTGATTGATATTTTAGTCTTAGATGCATGATTTTTTTATTAGTTGTTATTGGCTTTGAACTAGCTGTCAGTAACTGTGAGTACTCTCAGATCTATACTTAGTTGTTAGGGATATATAAATACCCTGCTACGTCCGGTCTGTGCTTTTGTTATATGTGTTTCTGCTTTTTATCGATCTGATGAGTTATGATTTTTACAGTTTGTTCTTATGTTGTACTGTTACACCACTGTTCAAGGTTAGGAGTAAGGTTGACGCCTTCAAACAAGTTTAACCCCGACACATTCTGTATGCGCCTGTACGAATTAAGTAAAATATTAATACAATTATATACAAAATTAAAACAACACTGTAGAAGCCTCATAGGTGCGAATCGCACATTAGAACCCACCTGCACCAGGAATGTCATAAGCCAAAAACCCGATAGCTCGATGGTCAATAAAAGACCAAAAGGAACATTATAGCACAAAAATGAAAATAAAGGGAAAATGTAAAGTAAATAAAAAGATACACAGATTCAACACATACAATCCAAAGACAATCTTGTTTTATTTTGTGAAGGAGACAATGAATATTTATCTATAAGGTCTTGATACTTTCCGATAAACTGTTCAGGAAAATTATGAAACGAACAGTTTTGTCAATAGAAAGCACTGACAAGGATTGATCAAAACAACACAGACGCTCTGAAAGAAAATATAGCAACAAGTAATATACATGTATAAAACAAAAGTAACAACAATCACCACTTAACTTAACACAACACTTAGGGTAAACACAGGTTCCTCGGAAGGTAAACAGTGTTTGGATCAGCTTCATGTTACACATGGAAAGTACAAAGACATTGCTAAGTTCATTTATGATGCCATTGTCATCACCGATGAAAAATAAACAAAACCCTGGAATGTCGTATCAGCTGTATACCTCATATTCAAATTGCGCTGAAATGTAATTTTGATTTGATTAAAGGTCAAAGTTCACAATGGGAAAATTGAAATCAATAAATATAAAGAAACGTTAACAAATTAGTTGTTGAATTGGTTTTTGAACCACAATTGTTTTTTCTTTTAAATCTGAAAACGCAATGAAAAAAAGGTTCATGGAGCCTGAAAAAATCAAGTGCTATTAAGATACAAATACACGAAATCTTCTGTATATAAGTAGTTAGATACAGAATGGAAGTCAGCAAGTGGCGCCATCCTAATTAACGTAATTTGTCAAACCTAAGGTGATTGTTGTAAACCTTGCAGCCACTGATATTATTGATAACAGCAATAACGACGCTGATTACAAGTATTCAACAGGATTTCATGCACATTCATCTTGTTGTAGTTCTTTCTAAATGTCAAACATATTAAATAATCGTGAACGATATGTGTAAGAGACAAAGGAAGGCTAACGCAACAAAAACAATTATGATTTCAAAACAAAAAGAAAAAACGACGAGAAGATAAAGCAATAAGAACCCTACAAAAAACCGGAGTTACACATATGTGTTCTGGAAGGATAAGCATTTACCACCGTCCTACGTTGTGAAAGTAATATATTAGGTTGTTTTACTGAATATTGGAATCTTTAATTGAAAAATAGCAGTACAAAATTGGCTAGTTCTTTGCTTCAATATGCCAATTGTTTTAGACATAATGCATATTTATGTGTTTATTTAGGAAAGATAAGTGATTTATTGTATTATTTAGACTGTTTTTACAAATACCAATTGTTTTGATCGACTCAATTTTCTACTCAGCCATATAAGTTAAGATAACTCTTACAGGAAATTTTTTTATAAAGGAATGTTAATGAAATTTTCCTTTTTTACTTGCAGCAGGAAAACAAGTTCGGTGACACCATTTTTTCTTTTTAGTTTTTAAAAACATATTATAAAACCTATCTTCATATGTTATTTTAAAGTTTTATAGGATAGATTTCTAGTATGAAAGGCAATTCCCTCTGACACAAGTTATCTTACCAAATATCATATTAAACCCCGTGTTCAACTCCAAAACGATCAACATATTTTCCTTTCAAAAGCTTTGCCATCATTGAGCACCTGTTAATGATTATTCTGGAAATGTTTATTGTGCGCACATACATAGGTTTCAAATGATATCAGGCTGATAAATTTGTACGCAAGACGCGCGTTTCGTCTACAGAAGATTCATTAGAAGTGCTCATAATAGATGTTCCGATTTACATTCTAATATTTCTCCTCACATGCCTTGTGTACCGATAAATATTCTTATTTATATTCCAAATATTCACATATGAAGTCTCGAACTTTGGCTTTTATCCTTATCCTGATAAATGTTCCAAATTATATTCCAAATAATCTTGTCCTAAAATTTAAACTTTTTATTAAAATGGTCTTTATAGATACCAGTCTTACAACAGTTCTACATTAATCTTCAATATTTGAGGAGACCTTGAGTTTGTTTCTGGTCGAAATTTTACACCTACATTCCAATCTGTCTGCAGTTTCTTTGACATCACGAACTTATCAAAATGAAGATAATACAAGAATATAAATATCGCCTTCAGAAATGCAACATGCTATCTTAAAACTGCTGCTTCATATATCAAAATGTCTTCTGTTTGGATAAAACTTTGTGTTCTAGCATTTGTGACCACGGTTGGTAAGTCATTTTTTAATTATCATTAATGTACTGATTCTTCAAGATTAAATCTGTAATTCATAATTAAATGCTTATTTATGTAATTTCATTTAAGGGGCATTAGGGTTAGGGTAATGTTTAAGGTTAGACTTAGGGTAGCTGTCAAATTCATGCACACTAATTTTACCCAATTACAAATTATCATATTTGATTTAAATCATAGTAAAACTTATCTCCAAATTACAAAAAGTGCAAAAGAAATAATTAACAATGCATACACTCGTTAATGTACAGCAGCATTTCGTGCGTAGAGACCAGATGTCATCTAATTATCCATTGAAATGACCCCCAAGGACTGTCGGCCGTCAAATAACCTGATACAAACGAAATGTTTTTTAGCTTATTTTGACAAAATTGAACCAAACCGACTTCTTATAGCGAAATATTATTCATACTACTTTTCCCATATTGTACGTGCATCTGGCGTACAACGTTATAAGCCTCGTATCTTTGATGAAATTTTTGAAAAAAAATCTATCATGTATCAATTTTTGTCTAATGTGTAAAAGCATTGACCGAAGCAGATTTGTAATTAAACGCTTCATATGTAAGTGCACACGGTCGACGTTATTACAAAGTAAGAGTCAACACATGAGATTACGTGAAATCAAAGTTTTTCCTATTTTTTTTTAAATATTCATATTATTGTTATTAAGTAACTTTGTCATAAAAAAAACGTGCAGTTATGGATGTGACGGTTTATTGAGACAAAGAACACCATTACTCTGATTATCAAATAATGGAATCTCTATGAAACGGTGTTTCTTCGTGATGCAAATAAACCGAGTGTCGAAATAAATTGTATCACTCAAAATGTAATTTATATTATTCTTCTTTGACATTTGATTTTGATTGACTTCCTTGAATGTGATAACTCTTTTCATATCATTTGTTTATATAAAATTAGACACTTTTCAACACTCATATTTTGTATGAAAGGATACATGCAAATGCATAATTATTTTTGTTTCAGTATTTTGCGCATGTCCAAATAATTGGAGTCATTATGAAGACAAATGTTTCTTTCTAAGCCGTGACAACGAGACATTTGCCGATTCACTGGTGAGTTAAAATGAAAAAAGAAGAGTGAAGGTTCCGAAAATAAATTTTTATAAATTTGTTTTCATATTATGATTTCGATTGTTTAATTTTGATATAGAATTACTCTCTTTGTATTGCACGCTGTATTGAGGGTGTCCTATTCTCGATTTTGAAAGAGTGTGGGTTCCAATGACGGATGATGTATGCATAGCAGTAGTCGCTAACCCTTTAGACACATCCAGTCTCGCTTCTTTTAGACTTCATGTCAATCCCTCCGGTTTTGTTTTGTTTTTTGTTTTTGTTTTTTTACCTTGATTTGCATTTTCTTAATATATTTAGAAGATTTGAAAATCGGCAAACTTCTGCTGCCTCACATTAGACATCACATGAACTTGTATATGAAATTAATAATTTTGAATTCATAAATAATAAGCTTAATGGACTGCAACTTTAGAATAACACAATTACATAACATAAGTAGCAGGAAATACATCTTAACAATTTAACATATTTTATCATGGTTATACCAAAGCACTTGGTAATGTAGGAATTGCCGTTTATTTCAAACGTGTAAGCATGATTAAACGTATATGCGGTTTTTCGAGGGAGGGATATAACAAAAAATATCATGTTAATTTTTGTCATTCAAATTAATCGTATAATATCAACATGATCAATAAATATTTGTTTTGTAATTTGAGAGTTATATTTTAATATCTTTTCTCAGAAACTATGTGAAGTAATTGGACGTCAATATGGAAGATCGGCATCATTAGCTACCGTTGATGATGCGAAAACACAACAGTTTCTTACAGATTTAATGATCAAAATAAGTAAGAATGAGTAGACGTTATATTATAAATAACTGATGAAGCACAACTTTTCTCCTCTATCTACCTTAACCTGAAAACAAATATTTTTGTTTAAGGTACTATAAAGCTTGGCTGTCATAACGACTACAGTTTTGTTTTGTTATGGTTTTATGCTTGTACAGTAATTGAATATTAAAGCTTCGTATACATAGGAGTTTTTCTGCATTTCGTAGAATTAAGAACATGGGTTTTGCTTACTCCCTAATTATTGAGGATCCTTCCCATACTTAGGAATAATTGACTGAGTCTTTGTTGTTTTAACATTTAAGCATTTACTTTTGCAAAGGTTTAAATTTGTTGACGACTTCATTGTTTGCATTTAGATTAAGCCCAATTTAAAAAAATTTTTTTTAACCTAGATGTAATGAAGTTGTTCTATGAATTACCGTACAAGACAATTAGTCAACTGCGATTGGCAAACTGCAGTAAAGCCATTAAAATGGGGGTTATACGAGTACATTGATTAAATCGTTTTCTCTACATCTCATATTTTATTCAAAACAGAAATTATTAAGTCAAACTGAAGACAAATTACGAATGAGAAATATAAAAACGCTCATACAAAAACAATGACTTACAAAACAGACAAGGACATCATGAGGTCAATTCTTTCACGCTTACTTGTTCAAATAGTAGGAAGTCATAGAAAAATACAAAAAATTACTTAACAATACAATTTTGAAAAGGAATATTTAATGAATAGAATTTTGCAAGTTTTGTTTAAGAGCAGCAATATGAATTTGAATAGTGATTCAAAACCATTTTGTTTGTTTTATCAGATTCCATTGGAATGTACATAGGATTAAATGACCTTGTAACTGAAGGGACATTTCACTGGGTAGCCAACGGCAAGCAGGCAACATACTTTAACTGGGGACCTACCCAACCAAACAACAGAGGGGGAAACGAAAATTGTGTAGCTATGCGAGTTGATCCTGTTATAGGCTTCAATTATTCTTGGACAGATGGTCCTTGCACGGTTCCAACCACCTACATTTGTGAAATGGTGTAAGTACTATTGCAAAGGAATCAATTTAATTACAGTACATGTAACGCTGTGATACTAGTATTCTAGCGATTAAAAGGCAATACACGTTACAATGTGATATGCGACTTGATGCTGTTAATGGCTTCAAATTTTCTTGGACAGATGGTTCTTGAACAGTTCCAACAAAATAAATCTGTGAAATGGTGTAAGAACCATTCCAAAGAAATCGAATAAACTCAACACCTATTATCTGGTATATTTACAACTGCTAAAACATGATAAACTGGTTTTTTTTTTTAGATTTTTAATGTTGTTTTCTATCGCGTTATCAGCACGTTGTAGATTTTTAAATTCAAAAATGTGCTCTCTGTCCACAAATTATCGTCATGGAGTGAACGAGTATCCATAATAATAAATTCATCATATATACCAGGATTAAAATTTTGAACACCAGACGCATGTTTCGTCTACAAACGACTCATCAGGGACGCTCGAAAAAATGTTTAAAAAGTTGAAGAGCATTAAACACCCGAAGCTAGTGATAATAAGTTGTTTGAAGAATGGTTCTTCTTCCTTTACTATGTAAAGTGATTGACACAAAACAAAAAACAATATGTAGATGATCCCAACCAGGATCGTTCGTCGGATATTTGGAGTATGCTGTTATTACATAACGGTCCATCAATAAGGTTTTCGTTTCCGTAAACTTTTGAAAAAAGATGACTTCAACCTTACAATTAATATAAAAATAAGCAGAAGTAGTATGATTGACAATGAGACAACTCTCCACAAGAGACGAAATCAATTAGCTACTATTTGTCACTGTAGAGCCGTCAAAAATGCGCAAATCCCATACAGTTTAACA
Source organism: Mytilus californianus (assembly GCF_021869535.1). Lineage (NCBI taxonomy): Eukaryota > Metazoa > Mollusca > Bivalvia > Mytilida > Mytilidae > Mytilus > Mytilus californianus. The sequence continues at coordinate 3,791,392 of NW_026262723.1, forward strand.
AGGGTATAAAAGCCCCTCAAATGACATATGTAAAACAATTTAAACGGCCTCATAAACGAAAATACATACAATATTTAAACAACGAAAGGCAACCACTGAATTACAAGCCTCAGACTTGGTTCATTTGTCACCTGCAGCTTCTGTCACTAAAATATTCCCCACATTTGAAAGAACATTATTGATATACATTTGATTTTTTCTAAATATTTATTTATCTATTTTAGGGCAGCAGATATTGGAAACCTTCTCGGATAGCCGTAATTGTCAGCAATTGTATTACATTGTACATGTCCGTTTATTTATTTATTTATTATATATCTATACCCAAATTCTTCTGTTGTTTTTATTTTATATACTAGTATTGTTTTTATCATGAGCTATTATCTTCTATTTATTAGCTTCGCAACCTGTTATTTCAAAGTCATAGCCGACTAACGTGTATTTCTGTAGAAAATGTGACACTGAAAGGGATAGATATTCATAACAACACACAAAAACAGAGAATAATTATGTTGATGGTCTTCCAATAAACCTTACAATCAACTTTGATTCCAATATGTTGTTTGATGGAATGGATAGTGTTAAACAAGATATACAGTATACACTGGAACACAAGACATAACTCATAGTTTTGATCTACCCTGACCCATACCCAAACATTATCTGTTTTCTGATATAAAACACATATGTTTAAATGTATGTACAAGTGAACAGCGGGAAAATGAAATACAATAGTACTTCTTAAACAGAATTCAAACATCACTTTCTTATATATCAAGCTGACACCTGTCATTTGTAATATATTATGTAATCAGAATAATCCATTTCACCAAAATGAGTATTATTATGTGACATGGGCACAGACATTTTTTCAGACGCTTGTTTCGTATACACAAGACTCACCAGTGACGTTCGAATCAAAATCGTTAAAAAGTACAAATAAATTACGAAGTTGAAGAGCATTGGGGAGCTTATATTTCACAGAATTCAAAAACACCTAGCTTTTATCCTTCTTTAATGTATTAAGGTAGATAATTAGCGACTTTTAGTTTACTCAAAACATTTCCCGTTATATGTCTTTCAACCTAATGCAAAGAACCCAATGGCTTTATCATGTTTAATTATAAAGTTAGAGCAAAGGTTCCAATTTAAAACGTACAATTTACCTAAAATTTTGACTTCAATTCCAAGGTCACAAAGCAACGATCTCATATCAAAATGTCTAAACAAAAATACTCGAAGATAAATTCAAAAAGGGGGAAGTCCATGAAACATGACGAAATCAAACGTCAGACTATACGTCAACAAACGGAACGAATGGTTACAACTGTCATATTACGAACTTGGTACAAGCATTTTACGAAGTGGTGGATTTACCGTTCTTTCTTACACTTTCTTACACTGGTTTCACGTTTATAGCTAGGTAGGTAAGTAGCTAGGTAAAACCCTAACTTTTATGACCGTTGTTTATAGTTCCGTTTTGTTAACAAAATTGGGTGTGCAACCCAAACAGACTCAATTTGTTAATATGACAGTAATTGGGATCCAGCAGGCAAAACTGTTTTAACAATTATCATTGACATACAATTAAATCTGATCAAGATGCCACAAAAAAGTTATTGTAGTTGATAGTAAATCTGACAAAGACGTCAGTATATAAAAACATTAAATGCGGTACAGTATACACTTTTCCGATAAAGTACGAATAAGTAAAATATTCATCAAAGGGTTTACAAAAAGAAAACAACATTGTAAAAACCTACTGGGACCGAATCGCACCTCTAGACCAACCTCCTCAGGAACACCCAACGCCAAAAACCAGATAACCGGATGGACAAAACAGGACCAAAAAGGAACAAATAAGCATAAAAAAGAGAAAACTATAAAGTAAACAAAAAGATAATCATCTTTAGCCCCTACAATCTCTAACTCTAGACCCTCTTGTATTATTTATACAATCTCTAACTCTAGACCCTCTTGTATTATTTATGAAGTAGACACTGACTATCTATCTTTAAGGTGTGATACATTCTATGAACGTTTTTAGAAAAAGGGTGAGACGTTCTTTGTCAAAACCCGGGACTATTAATTTTTGCTCAGACACCGATGCATTTACCAAGTCTTAGTAGCAGCTGCAAGCCCTTGAATATCAAATGAGCTGAGAAATATATACCCAATACGAGTTTGAAGTTTGTATATTGCTGCTAAGATGAGGAAAATTTATAATGTTAGAGTAGAAATCGTCTCGTTTGTCAAAGATTCTGGTACTGAGATGACCGTTGTAGTAAAATTCGAGGTATATGTCACTAAATGAAGCGGAGTAGCTGTTTTTGTTGTTTTTTAATCTATTGTTCATAAGGATGAATTAATGGGACCCAATCCGAAAAGTGTGGATTGTATATTGAAAAAAAAATCATAAATATACCTCTTTGTGAAATTGAATGATCAAGCTTTGATCTTGTTTCTTAAAAGTGTCTAATGGAACTCTGACTCGTATGAAAATAGGAAAGTCGACCAGATGAGGTGAACAAGTCAGGAATATGACAGTTGTTATCCATTCGTTAGATGTGTTTGAGCTTTTGATTTTGCCATTTGATTAGGGACTTTCCTTTTTGAATTTTCCTCGGAGTTTAGTATTTTTGTGATTTTACTTTTTTCTCATATGATGCCTACACTCTGCTGGTTAGCAGACTTTAGGTCTATGTATTGTTAATGAAATATATACTAAACATCTTGTTTTGAACATTCGTTAAATAAAGGCAACAGTAGTAAACCGCTGTTCGATAGTCAAACTAAAACCGAGGGAAACACATCAACTATAAGAGGAAAACAACGGAACAACAGAAACACTGAACTTCACCAAAAGCAAACGCCAACATACATAAAAACGGACTGTGTGATCACAACTGCCATATTGTTGACTTGGTACAGGACATTTTAAGAAAAAATGGTGGGTTGAACCTGGATTTAGGGCTAGCCAAACCTCCGGCTCATATCAATGTTGAAAATACAGCTAAAATGACAACACTATGTGACAGGAATACAGTACAAACAAACGCAAGAATTTCAGCCCAGAGAAAAACATAATATAAATAATATAATAGTACATTACAACATGTTAGCCACAGAATAACAAACGAACACCTCCCATGAATTTACGACAGCACACCAGGACACCACAAACGAAATATAAACTGCGCGTCACATGAATAGATCAACGTCACAAAAAGTATTATTTTTAACGTTTATATTATCACAGGTAAATTTCTAAAAATAAAATAGATTTGTTTAATTTAAAGACACGTACAATAATATGAATTGGGATTGGGTTTGTAATGGTGTTATTTTATGTATTTTGCAACCATGACAAAAATATTAAAATGGAATTATCTTTGTAATGGTGTTATTATTTGTATTTTCTAACCATGTTGGTTTTTCTTCTAAATCAAAACTGTGTATAAACAAAAATAACCTGTGCATATTGTTGTTTTAAACTTAAAATCGTATAAATGAAGTAGCTGATTTTTTTATCTTAACTTTTACATACATATAGAAAATAAAAATAAAAAAAGAATAACTGTAATATAAGGCAAGATCATGTAAGACGAAAAATGAATACAATTACATGAATTACAAGCATCTAACAAGGGTCAAGCGCCTCATTGTTCATGTGTCAGCAGCAACTTCTATCACGAGAAAATCCCCCACATTTAAAAGAACATTAGTTATATACATTCGATTTTTTTCAAATCTATATCTATTTATTTTAGGGCAGCAGATATTGGAAACCTTCTCGGATAGTCGTAATTGTCAACAACTGTTTTACATTTTCCATGTCAGTTTATTTATTATATATATATATATATATATATATATATATATATATATATATACTGAAATTGTTCTGTTGTTTTTATTTGATATTTTGTTGTTATGTAATTTGTGGGCCGCATAACAATTCAAACAAAGGTCTAATCTATATAAAAAACGAGAAATTTGAAATTTTGTTGTGATGTAATTTGTTGGAAATTTGAGAAGACGATAATGTAGATTCGCTGCATATTGATAATAACAGAAAGAGAGAGAGAGAGAGAGAGAGAGAGAGTAATCTTTATATAAATAAGAAGATGTGGTATGAGTGCCAATGCGACAACTCTCCATCCAATTCACAATGTATGAAAAGTTAACAATTGTAGGTCAAAGTACGGCCTTCAATACGGAGCCTTGGCTCACATCGAACAGCAAGCTATAAAGGGCCGCAAAACAATTCAAACAAAGGTCTATATAAAAAACGAGAAACGAGAAACACCTATGAACCACACCAACAAACGACAACCATCGAACAACAAGCTCCTGACTTAGGACAGGTGCATACAAATGCAGCGGGTTTAAACGTTTTAACAGGCGTCAGCCTTCACCCTTACCTGCGACAGTAGCGTAACATTACAACATAAAAAGACACACCATGAAATATCAATTGAAATGGCTTATCTCGATCAAAAAGACATTTTAACAAAAAACAAGTAAACATATACTGAACGAATAAGTTTGATCTATGACACAATATAAATACAATATTAAAACGTAGGTGCCTATATAACATAGACGTTACAGGTAGTAATAAAAAAGATGTAGGAAGAGTGTCAAGAAGACAACTCTTACCTGGGACGAAATGGCGTTAAACAAAACAACGTTCACAGGTAAATTTAAATATAATAATTTTGTTGTTCAGAGTACGAGTACAGAAGTGAAAATTTATCGTCATACTAAATACTTATCAAAGGTGGTAAGAATAGTGAGACGAGATACAGATGGGTGCAGTCCTAAACTGTACAGCTAGTTAACTTAATAAGCAGACTTTATGACTGGTTAAAGTTAACTTAGGATCGGTTTTATGACTGCTGTGACCGGTCCTAGGACAGAATTTGTGTTAACTTAAAAAGCAGACTTGGTCCTTGGACTGTTTAATGATTGCCCGAAAAGTTAACTTCAGGACAGGTCCATGTCCAGAATTGAAGTTAACTTATGACCAGGTCTGCTATCAAAAGTCAAACCAGACCTGTTCTTATAAAAGTTAACTTTGGATTGGTCCATGATAAAGTTAACATGATCCAAAGTTAACTTTGGTCTGGTTTGCTCCTCTAAGATAAAGTTAACTTGTTCCCAAGTTAACTTTAGTCTGGTCTGCTCTTTCAAGATAAAGTTAACATGATCCAAAGTTAACTTGTAAACAGGACTGCTTTTATTGTTTGTATCAACGTGGTAACGAATATCCATAGGACCGATTTAAAAGCAGACCTGTCCCCATGATTGACAGGACTGCTCTGTTAAATTCTAAACTTGTCCACAGGTCTGGTCCGGTCAAGCAGACCTTTCCACAGGTCTGGTTTGGTCAAGCAGACCTGTCCACTGCTCTGGCCTGTTCAAGCAGACCTGTCCACTGGTCTGGTCTGGTCAAGCAGACCTGTCCACAGGTCTGGTCTGGTCAAGCAGACCTGTCTTCAGGTCTGGTCTGGTCAGGCAGACCTGTCCACAGGTCTGGTCTGGTCGAGCTGATCTGTCCTGGAAACAGGTCTGCTCTAGCTAACTTGTCCTTAGGTCTGGTCTGCAGCAGTCCTAAAAAAGCAGACATGAGGTCTGGTCTGCTAGGGATAAAGTTAACTCACAGGTCTGCTAAAATTTTCCCAAGTTAACCTATAGAGCAGTCGTAAGGACTGCTTTAAGTTAACTTGTGTACAGGTTAGGACCGCACCCATCTGTATAACACAAAATAGTAAACATTTAATTACAGAAATTCATTACAAATTTTGTCAACAGGTCAAATTAACACAAAATTACGATTATGGAGTACTTGCAGTTACTGAAAGCTAGTTAAAAGCCAAAAACAATTAACCATTGAAAATCATGCACCAGAGACTGAAATCAATTAAAACACATCCCAGGGATTTAGTGTTTTAACGCCATGGATATTGAAAGAAGACATGACTCGTGCAATGCCCCAAAAAAAGTAGGATCGTTAGGATTGAGCCTTATAATAAATATGTATCATGATAAAGATAGATAAAGAAATCTCTAAATAGAAAATTAACGTGAATGTGTATTTATACATCCCAAAAACCATTCGTAAAGAATACAAATTTAGTTATGTTTTAATTTGTTGATGAAAAAATCGATGTTAGTGCCAAAACAATTTTCAAAGATCTTATTACAACATTAATAAGATAACCTTTACTAATAAGTTGACTCGGACAATTAGAATTTAAAGGCCAACTGATTTTTTTTAATTATTTATTATAAGCTATTATCTTTTATCTATTAACTTAGCAGTCTAATATTTCAAAGCTGTAGCCGACTGACGTGTAATGTGTAGATCCAGAAAATACTGTTACGCTTACTTCCATTTTTATTTAAAGTAGAAAAATGAATATAATTTTACAGATCATGCAACAATAAACTTCTATAATTTCTGTTAAATCCTTCAATGATTTCCATCAAAATGTACTACTGAAAGGGATTGATACTCATAACGATACAAAAAAGCACAGAATATTAAAATGGTCTTCCAATAAACATTGCAATCAATTTTGATTCCAATATATTGTTTGATAGAATAGATATAGTTTAACAGGACACGCAGTTTACACCAAAACACAATATATAACGTCTAGTTCTAACCCTTACTCTTACCCTTACCCAAACACTATCTAGTTTCTGATATGAAAAGCATATTTACTATGTATGCTTGAATTCGTGTACAAGTGAACAGAGGGGAAATGAAATACAATTGTACTTTCGTAATCTTTAAACATCAGAATAATCCATAGGTTTGATATAAATTAGTAAGTAATGGTACATATAAGTTTTGTTTAAAACATTTCACAAAATGAGCATTATTATGTTACATCACATTGGCGCTGACTTTTTTAAGACGCGCGTTTCGTACACAAAAGATCCATACCTGACGATCGAATCCAAAAAATTAAAAAGGGCAAATATTGTATGCAGTTGAAGAGCATTAATGTTCAAAGAATTAAAAAATACCTAGCTTTTATCCTCCCTTATTGAATTAAGATAGAGAATAAGCGACGTCTGGTTTGCTCAAAACAATTTCCGGTGTCAATTGATAGCAAAATGTACACTGACTCCTTAAAGATGTGATTTCTGTATTTTGGCTTAAAATGAAGGAGTTGATTTGCAAGTTCCTTTTGGAAGTTACACTGTCCAGTTTGAGATAATAGGTTACTTCAGTTTGATTCCAAAAATATATGGTTGCATTTTTTTGGGTTGTTTTTTAATGCCCAAAAATAGCAGAGTAACATCTATACCGATTCCGAAAACCTAAGAAATTCAAAAGTATTATTTACCAACATTTAGGAAAACACAATCACAATATTAAATTTATCGGATTCCAACTACTCGAATCGATCAATAAACAACAAGGGTAATCGCATAAACAATTTGAAGATTATCGTAAAATTATCGAACTGTCTTGGATTAAACGACTGCAGATAGCATATCCCCTGAGTCTAAATGACAATATAATGGGACAAGGGAACATATCTTAATCTTTTTCTATTGATATCATGAATATTGTTGATAACATACAACGTAATGATAGGTCTCAATCGAAATCAACGAATTAAGCATCGCATGAATTATACACTTGATGATCTCCTATCTATATTTAAAAACAAAGGTAGGCATCAATTATTATGTACACTGGGTCAAATGCCAATTAGTAAATTACATGATATTTTCAAAGTGCGACACAATCTCGTAATTCAGCTTATTTTCTTTTAATATTCGCGTATAATTACAGCCTTTTGCCACCATAGGCTGTTCCCGTGTATCGATAATCCTGAAGGTCATAAACGGAATTTTCTTACAATTAAATATATTAACAGAGGTACTGATTTCATCGAGTATATTTAATGACTCTACCATTCAAAACTCTATACATCCCAATTTTGATAACACAGAACAACCTATTATTTTGGTATACACACAATAAAGCCAGCAGAAGTTTACCTTTTAATTATACGCCAGTAACATTAGACGTCAGTGAATTTGCAAATTTTAAATATGATCCCTATGGCTATGTTATTACGGTGGACCTCAATATCGTTCAAGACCGAGAGGTTAAACACTTTTTGAAAAAAAGAACCAAAATATCGTCCTCTATCTAAAATAGATTAGAAACAGTGTCGTCAGGTCATAAAAGACGCTCTTTCGTCGTATTGTAGAAATTGTTGTAAACGGGAAAGATCTAGTAAAAAAATCTTGATTCTCATTTAAATAAATGTATGAATGTTGTGGATATTCGAATATCACATTTTGAAAATGATTTAGAAATGAATTAAAGAGTACATAATACACCTTTTTCTAGAACAAGAAACTAAGTTCAAGTACTCGCAAAATGGTTTGTGTCTGTACCGGCCGACAAAGCAGCCAACAATGTGGTGGTGGTATGCCGTAACTAATACTCGGAATTTCTTCAGAATGAAATTTTGAATTCTTCTACATTCAAATCCGTGCGCTCCACAGAGAGTCATATAGTAAACAATCATATCATATCAAAATTACATCACAGCTTACGGCCTCTTCTGAACATTTAAAGGTCCCTACTATGTATTGGTTGCCTAAAATACACAAAAAAACCAGTAAAATAGCGTTTATCTCGGCCTCTAGTACGTGTTCTAAAACTAATCTTCAAGTGCTTTTAACAAGTTCCTTAACTTCTACCAAAGAACTTATCATTTACATTTGTAATAAAACATATGAAAATAGTGGAATTAACTATTTTTTGAGTGTAAAAAACTTCTTTGGATGTTTTAGATAAATTACGTACTTTCGATGGTTCTTTTGATTCTGTTGACAGTTTTGACTTTTCATCTCTTTACACTACACTTCCACACAATCTTATCACACAAACGTTTTCCAATTTAATTAAATGGTCGTTTGGTAAATCTCATTGCAAATATATTTGAAACTCAGTTAAAGACTTTTCCTCTAATGAGAAAGGTAAATATGCCAGATATTCTTATTGGAGGTGTGATGAGATGATTGAAGCTTTTCATTTTCTCCTAGATAATATTTATGTACGTTTCGGCAATTAACTTTATCGACAAGTTGTAGGTATTCCTATGGGCACCAATTGCGTCCCTTTAATAGCAGACGTGTTGGCATGATACGGATTATGTTCTTTTCGTATATTTTATAATGTCTAGCCATTGTAAGTCTTGTATATTTTTTTTAACTTCGGTTCATTTATATGTGTGACGTCCATTATCTCTGAACTAGTACACATTTCTGTTTAGGGGCAAACTGAAGCCCGCCTCCGGGTCCAGGATTTTTTCGCTGTGTTGAAGATCCATTGGTGGCCTTGGGCTGTTTTCTGCTCATTGTTCGGGTTGTTGTCTCTTAGGCAAATTCCCCGTTTCATTTCTTAATTTATTGTTCTTGTACTGTTATGAATAACAGTTTATCACCAAACTCAGTAAAGACCCGTCTAAATAGCATTTAAATGATTAAATCAAACAACACTTATCATTATCTTGATTATATTTTTCGTTAAATAATCAAGAATTTTCTAAATATACTGCCGAAATTTACCCAAAGGAACTTACTATAATTACATCAAATACAAACGGAAATAACTGTCCTTTCCTAGATTTAGATATTTCAGTTTTATACTGGAAACTCTATACACGAATTTACGACAAAAGTGACGATTTTTTGTTCCCTATTGTTAATTTTCCTTTTTTTGACGACGATGTTCCTTTGGCACCATCTTATGGTGTTTATATATCACAACTCGTTCCCTATGCCGTGTCTGTTGTGACGTTTTAAATTTCAATGAACATAATCTATGTATTACTGGTAAATTATTAAGTCAGGGATTTCCTTACCACAAATTACTGAAAACCTTTACTTAATTCTTCCATAGATACAAAGATTTGGTTTGAAAGTTTAGTTGTACCTGTAGAAAACTTATTTCAAACGGGATTGCACATCCTAATTTTTACTGAAATGTTGTGTTCCCGGCGCGGAAATTTATATACGATCCGGGTAAACTTATCGATTCTTTAAATAAACTTCTTCTGAAAGGTCACCAATTCAATAATATACTTAGATCTTTGAAATTTTTGTTATTGGTATTAATATTGATTTTGTTATCAGTAAATCAAAATCAATCTTAATATTATTTTTATATACATATACACATTCATGGCTCTACAATCTGTCAGTACCTGTATCTTGGCATTGCACAATGTCATGTTTTTCTCTGACTATTTAATTTATGACGTCTTTACACTAAATTCATCGGATGTTGGATGTGTACTGATTGATATTTCAGTCTTAGATGCATGCATTTTTTATAAGTTGTTATTGGCTTTGAACAAGCTGTCAGTAACTGTGAGTACTCTCAGATCTATACTTTGTTGTTAGGGATATATAAATAACCTGCTACGTCCGGTCTGTGCTTTTGTTACATGTGTTTCTACTTTTTATCGATCTGATGAGTTATGATTTTTATAGTTTGTTCTTCAGTTGTACTGTTACACCACTGTTCTAGGTTAGGGGTAAGGTTGACGCCTTCAAACAAGTTTAACCCCGACACATTCTGTATGTGCCCGTACGAATTAAGTAAACTATTAATACAAGTGTATACAAAATTAAAACAACACTGTAGAAGCCTCATGGGTGCGAATCGCACCTCAGGACACACCTGCACCGTGAATGTCAAAAGCTAAAAACCCGATAGCTCGACGGTCAAAAAAGGACCAAAAGGAACATAATAGCACAAAAATGAAAATAAAGGGAAAATGTAAAGTACATAAAAAGATGCACAGTTTCAACACCTACAATCCAAAGACCATCTTGTTTTATTTTGTGAAGGAGACAATGAATATCTATCTATAAGGTCTTGATACTTTCCGATAAACTGTTCGAGAAAATTATGAAACGAACAGTTTTGTCAACAGAAAGCACTGACAAGGATTGATCAAAACAACACAGACGCTCTGAAACAAAAGGAACAACAATCACCACTTAACCTAACACAACACTTAGGGTAAACACAGGTTCCTCGGAAGGTAAACAGTGTTTGAATCAGCTTCATGTTACTCATGGAAAGTACAAAGAAATTGCTAAGTTTATTTGTGATGCCATTGGCATCACCGGTGAAAAATAAACAAAACCCTGGAATGTCGTATCAGCTGTATAAATCATATTCAAATTCCGCTGAAATGTAATTTTGATTTGATTAAAGGTCAAAGTTCACAATGGGAAAATCGAAATCAATAAATATGAAGAAACGCTAACAAATTTAGTTGTTGAATTGGTTTTTGAACCACAATTGTTTTTTCTAACGCAATGAGAAAAAGGTTCATGGAGCCTGAAAAAATCAAGTGCTATTTAGATACAAATACACAAAATTTTCTGTATATAAGTAGTTAAATACAGAATGGAAGTCAGCAAATGGAGCCATCCTAATTAACGTAATTTGTCAAACCTAAGGTCATCGTTGTAAACCTTGCAGCAACTGATATTATTGATAACAGCAATAATGACGCTGAAAAAAGGTATTCAACAGGATTTCATGCACATTCATCCTGTTGTAGTTCTTTCTAAATGTCATACATATTAAATAATCGTGAACGGTATGTGTAAGAGACCAAGGAAGGCTAACTCAACAAAACAAATAGGATTTCAAAACAAAAAGGAAAAACGACGAGGAGATAAGCAACAGCCTACAAAACACTACAAAGATAACTGAAGATAAAGCAATAAGAACCCTACAAAAAACCGGAGTTACACATATGTGTTCTGGAAGGATAAACATTTACTACCGTCCTACGTTGTGAAAGTAAGATATTAGGTTGATTCACTAAATATTGGTATCTTTAATTGAAAAATAGCAGTACAAAATTGGCTAGTTCTTTGCTTCAATCTGCCAATTGTTTTAGACAGAATGCATATTTATGTGTAAGACTGTTTTTTTTAGGAAAGATAAGTGATTTATTGTATTATTTAGACTGTTTGTACAAATACCAATTGTTTTGATCGATTCAATTTTCTGCCTAGCCATATAAGTTAAGATAACTCTTACAGGAAAATTTTTATAAAGAAATGTTAATGAAATTTTCTTTTATACTTGCAGCAGGAAAACAAGTTCGGTGACACCATTTTTTCTTTTTAGTTTTTAAAAACATATTATAAAACCTATCTTCATATGTTATGTTAAAGTTTTATCGGATAGATTTCTAGTATGAGAGGCAATTCCCACTGACACAAGTTATCTTACCAAATATCATATTAAACCCCGTGTTCAACTCCAAAACGATCAACATATTTTCCTTTCAAAGCTTTGCCTTCATTGCGCACATGTTAATGATTATTCTGGAAATGTGTATCATGCGCACATACATAGGTGTCAAATAATATCAGGCTTATAAATTTGTACGCAAGACGCGCGTTTCGTCTACAGAAGATTCATTAGAAGTGCTCATAATAGATGTTCCGATTTACATTCTAATATTTCTCCTCACATGCGTCGTGTACGGATAAATATTCTTATTTATATTCCAAATATTCACATATGAATTCTCGAACTTTGGCTTGTATCCTTATCCTGATAAATGTTCCAAATTATATTCCAAATAATCTTGTCCTAAAATTTGAACTTTTTATTAAAATGGTCTTTATAGATACCAGTCTTACAACAGTTCTACATTAATCAATATTTAAGAAGACCTTGAGTTTGTTTCTGGTCCGAATTTTACACCTACATTCCAATCTGTCTGCAGTTTCTTTGACATCACGAACTTATCAAAATAGAGATAATTTACGAATATAAATATCGCCTTCAGAAATGCAACATGCTATCTTAAAACTGCTGCTTCATATATCAAAATGTCTTCTGTTTGGATGAAACTTTGTGTTCTGGCATTTGTGGCCACGGCTGGTAAGTCACTTTTTAATTATCATTAATGTACTGATTCTTCAAGATTAAATCTGTAATTCATAATTAAATGCTTATTTATGTAATTTCACTGAAGGGGCATTAGGGTTAGGGTAAGGTTTAAGGTTATATTTAGGGTAGCTGTCAAATTCATGCACACCAATTTTACCCAATTACAAATTATTATATTTGATTTAAATCATAGTAAAACCTGTCTCCAAATTACAAAAAGTGCAAAAGAAATATTTAACAATGCATACACTCGTTATGTATAGCAGCATTTCGTGCGTAGAGACCAGATGTCATCAAATTATCTATTGAGATGACCCCCAAAGACTGTCGATAGTCATATAACCTGATACAAACGAAATGGTGTTTACCTTATTTTGACAAAATTGAACCAAACCGACTTCTTATAGCGAAATATAATTCTTACAACTTTTCCCATATTGTTCGTGCATCTGGCGTACAACGTTATAAGCCTCGTATCTTTGATGAGTTTATTTTTTATAAATATTTGAAACAAAATCTATCATATATCAATTTTTGTCTAGTGTGTAAAAGCATTGACCGAAGCAGATTTGTAGTTAAACGCTTCATATGTAAGTGCACACGGTCGACGTTATTACAAAGTAAGAGTCAACACATGAGATTACGAGTGAACTCAAGGTTTTCCTATTTTTTTTTTTTAAATATTCATATTATTGTTATTAAGTAACTTTGTCATAGAAAGCACGTGCAGTTATGGATGTGACGGTTTATTGAGACAAAGAAAACCATTACTCTGATTATCAAATAATGGAATCTCTATGAAACGGTGTTTCTTCGTGATGCAAATAAACCGAGTGTCGAAATAAATTGTATCACTCAAAATGTAATTTATATTATTCCTTTTTGACATTTGATTTTGATTGACTTCCTTGAATGTGATAACTCTTTTTATATCATTTGTTTATATAAAAAAAGACACTTTTCAACATTCATATTTTGTATGAAAGGATACATGCAAATGCATAACTATTTTTGTTTCAGTATTTTGCGCATGTCCAAATAATTGGAGTCATTATGAAGACAAATGTTTCTTTCTAAGCCGTGACAACGAGACATTTGCCGATTCACTGGTCAGTTAAAATGAAAATAGAAGAGTGAAGGTTCCGAAAATATATTTTTATAAATTTGTCTTCAAATTATGATTTCGATTGTTTGATTTTGATATAGAATAACTCTTTTTGTATTGCAATCTGTATTGAGTGTGTCCTATTCTCGATTTTGAAAGAGTGTGGGTTGTAATGACGGATGATAAATGCATAGCAGTAGTCGCTAACCCTTTAAACACATCCAGTCTCGCTTCTGTTCATGTAGATCCCTCAGGTTTTGTTTTTTGTTTTTTTTTAACCTTGATTTTCATTTTCCTAATAGATTATGAGATTTGAAAATCGGCAAACTTCTGCTAACTCACATTAGACATCACATGAACTTGTATATGAAATTAATAATTTTGAATTCATAAATAATTAGCTTAATGGATTGCAACCTTAGAATAACACAATGACATAACATAAGAAGCCGGAAATACATCTAAACAATTTAACATGTTAAATCATGGTTATACCAAAGCACTTGGTAATGTAGGAATTGCCGTTTATTTCAAACGTGTAAGCATGGTTAAACGTATATGCGGGTTTTCGAGGGAGGGATATAACAGAAAATATTATGTTCATTTGTGTCATTCAAATTAATCGTATAATATCAACATGATCAATAAATATTTGTTTTGTAATTTTAGAGTTATATTGTTATATCTTTTCTCAGAAACTATGTGAAGTGATTGGACGTCAATATGGAAGATCGGCATCATTAGCTACCGTTGATGATGCGAAAACACAACAGTTTCTTACAGATTTAATGATCAAAATAAGTAAGAATGAGTAGACGTTAGATTATACATAAATGTGAAGCACAACTTTTCTCCTCTATCTACCTTAACCTGAAAACAAATATTTTTGTTTAAGGTACTAAAAAGGTTGGCTGTCATAACGACTATAGTTTTGTTTGGTTATGGTTTTTATACTTGTACAGTATTTGAATATTAAATCTTTGTATACATAGGAGTTTTTCTGCATTTTGTAGGATTAAGAACATGGTTTTTGCTTACTCCCTAATCATTGAGGATCCTTCTCATACTTAGGAATTATTGACTGAGTCTTTGTTTTAAACATTTACTTTTGCAAAGGTTTAAATTTGTTGACAACTTCATTGTTTGCATTTGTTTGTTAGATTCAGCCCAATTTTTTAACCTAGATGTAATGAAGTTGTTCTATGAATCACCGTACAAGACAATTAGTCAACTGCGATTGGCAAACTGCAGTGAAGCCATTAAAAATGGGTGTTATACGTGTTTTTTGATAAAATCGTTTTCTCTACATCTCATATTTTATTCAAAACAGAAATTATTAAGTCAAACTGAAGACAAATTACGAATGAGAAATAGAAAAACGCTCATACAAAAGCAATGGCTTACAAAACAGACAAGGACATCATGAGGTCAATTCTTTCACGCTCACTTATTCAAATAGTAGGAACTTATAGAAAAATACAAAAAATTACTTAACAATACAATTTTGAAAAGGAGTATTTGATGAATAGAATTTGCAAGTTTTGTATAAGAGCAGCAATATGAGGTTGGTTAGTGATTCACAACCATTTTGTTTATTTTATCAGATTCCATTGGAATGTACATAGGATTAAATGACCTTGTAACTGAAGGGACATTTCACTGGGTAGCCAACGGCAAGCAGGCAACATACTTTAACTGGGGACCTACCCAACCAAACAACAGAGGGGGAAACGAAAATTGTGTAGCTATGCGAGTTGATCCAGTTATAGGCTTCAATTATTCTTGGACAGATGGTCCTTGCACAGTTCCAACCACCTACATTTGTGAAATGGTGTAAGTACTATTGCAGAGGAAGAGATTATAAGGCAATACACGTTACAATGTGATATGCGACTTGATGCTGTTAATGGCTTCAAATTTTCTTGGACAGATGGTTTATGAACAGTTCCAACAAAATAAATCTGTGAAATGGCTATTGATAATAAGTTGTTTGAAGAATGGTTCTTCTTCCTTTACTATGCAAAGTGATTGACACAAAACAAAAACAATATGTACATGATCCCAACCAGGATCGTTCGTCGGATATTTGGAGTATGCTGTTATGACATAACGGTCCATCCATAAGTGTTTTGCTTCCGTAAACTTTTGAAAAAAAGATGACTTCAACATTACAATTAATTTTGAAATAAGCAGAAGTAGTATGATTGACGATGAGACAACTCTCTACAAGAGACGAAATCAATTAGCTACTATTTGTCACTGTAGAGCCGTCAAAAATGCGCAAATCTCATACAGTTTAACAAGGGTATAAAAGCCCCTCAAATGACATATGTAAAACAATTTAAACGGCCTCATAAACGAAAATACATACAATATTTAAACAACGAAAGGCAACCACTGAATTACAAGCCTCCGACTTGGTTCATTTGTCACCTGCACCTTCTGTCACTAAAATATTCCCCACATTTGAAAGAACATTATTGATATACATTTGATTTTTTCTAAATATTTATTCATCTATTTTAGGGCAGCAGATATTGGAAACCTTCTCGGATAGCCGTAATTGTCAGCAATTGTATTACATTGTACATGTCCGTTTATTTATTTATTTATTATATATCTATACCCAAATTCTTCTGTTGTTTTTATTTTATATACTAGTATTGTTTTTATCATGAGCTATTATCTTCTATTTATTAGCTTCGCAACCTGTTATTTCAAAGTCATAGCCGACTAACGTGTATTTCCGTAGAAAATGTGACACTGAAAGGGATAGATATTCATAACAACACACAAAAACAGAGAATAATTATGTTGATGGTCTTCCAATAAACCTTACAATCAACTTTGATTCCAATATGTTGTTTGATGGAATGGATAGTGTTAAACAAGATATACAGTATACACTGGAACACAAGACATAACTCATAGTTTTGATCTACCCTGACCCATACCCAAACATTATCTGTTTTCTGATATGAAACACATATGTTTAAATGTATGAACAAGTGAACAGCGGGAAAATGAAATACAATTGTACTTCTTAAACATAGTTCAAACATCACTTTCTTATATATCAAGCTGACACCTGTCATTTATAACATATAATGTAATCAGAATAATCCATTTCACAAAATGAGTATTATTATGTGACATGGGCACTGACATTTTTTCAGACGCTTGTTTCGTATACACAAGACTCACCAGTGACGTTCGAATCAAAATCGTTAAAAAGTGCAAATAAATTACGAAGTTGAAGAGCATTGAGAAGCTTATATTTCACAAAATTCAAAAACACCTAGCTTTTATCCTTCTTTAATGTATTAAGGTAGATAATTAGCGACTTTTAGTTTACTCAAAACAATTCCCGCTGTCAACTGATAGCTAAATTTACAAAATATATGGTTTCTTTATCTTTTGCTTGAAAGAAGGAACCAATTTGCTATTTCCGGATGGAAATTACAACGTCCGGTTTGATATAATAAGTTACTTCATACTGATTCCAAAAGTATATGGTTGCTAGATTCTTTTGAGAAAAAGGGTGAGACGTTCTTTGTCAAAACCCGGGACTGATAATTTTTGCTCAGACACCGATGCATTTACCAAGTCTTAGTAGCAGCTGCAAGCCCTTGAATATCAAATGAGTTGATAAATATATACTCAATACGAGTTTGAAGTTTGTATATTGCTGCTAAGATGAGGAAATTTATAATGTTAAAGTAGAAATCGTCTAATTTGTCATAGATTCTGGTACTGAGATGACCGTTGTAGTAAAATTCGAGGAATATGTCACGAAATGAGGCGGAGTAGCTGTTTTTGTTGTTTTTTCAATCTATTGTTCAGAAGGATGAATTAATGGGACCCAATCCGAAAAGTTTGGATTGTTTATGGAAATAAAATCATAAATATACCTCTTTGTGAAATTGAATGATCAAGCTTTGATCTTGTTTCTTAAAAGTGTCTAATGGAACTCTGACTCGTATGAAAATAGGAAAGTCGACCAGATGAGGTGAACAAGTCAGGAATATTACACTTGTTATCCATTCGTTTGATGTGTTTGAGCTTTTGATTTTGCCATTTGATTAGGGACTTTCCTTTTTGAATTTTTCTCGAAGTTCAGTATTTTTGTGATTTTACTTTTTTCTCATATGATGCCGACACTCTGCTGGTCAGCAGACTTTAGGTCTATGTATTGTTAATGAAATATATACTAAACACTTTGTTTTGAACATTCGTTAAATAAAGGCAACTCTAGTATACCGCTGTTCGATAGTCATCATTCGATTATGCAAAAACAAATCCGGGTAACAAACTAAAACCGAGGGAAACACATCAACTATAAGTGGAAAACAACGGAACAACATAAACACTGAACTACAACAAAAACAAACGCCAACATACAACGGACTTTGTGATCACAACTGTCATATTCCTGACTTGGTAAAGGACATTTTAAGAAAAAATGGTGGGTTGAACCTGGATTTATGGCTAGCCAAACCTCCCGCTCATATATGGCAATGTTGAAAATACAGCTAAATGACAACACTACGTGATAGGAATACAGTACAAACAAACGCAAGAACTCTCAGCACAGAGAAATACATAATATAAATAATATAATAGTACATTACAACATGTAAACCACATAATAACAACGAACACCTCCCATTAGTTTACGACCGCACACCAGGACACCACAAACGAAATATAAACTGTGTGTCACATGAATAGATCAACGTCACAAAAAGTATTATTTGTGACGTTTATATTATCACTGGTAAATTTCTAAAAATATAATAGATTTGTTTAATCTATAGACACGTACAAGAATATTAATTGGGATTGAGTTTGTAATGGTGTTATTTTTATGTATTTTTTAACCATGACAAGAATATTAAAATGGAATTATGTTTGTAATGGTGTTATTATTTGTATTTTCTAACCATGTTGGTTTTTCTTCTAACTCAAAACTGTGTATAAACAAAAATAACCTGTGCATATAATTGTTTTAAACTTAAGATCGTATAAATGAAGTAGCTGATTTTTTTATCTTAACTTTTACATATATATAGAAAATAAAAATAAAAATAAAATAACTGTGATATAAGGCAAGATCATGTAAGACCAAAAAGTAAACACATATGAAAACAAATAACATAAGTTGTTTAAGGAAAACAGTTTTGGGTAGACAATTTATTTTAAGGAAAAGTGTTCGGTAAAGCGTCAGTTTCAAAAGCGTATTAGCACTTCGATATTATATACCAAATATCTAAAAAGTAAAATAGAAAAAATACCGAACTCCACGGAAAATTCAAAACGGAAAGCCTCGTTTAATGTCACCTTATCCCTTTGAACAAACAATTCCTGTGCAGGTATGTCGCAACTCATAGAAAGTCATTTTCGATATAAATTAAGAGGGTAGCAATAACAAGCAAAAGTCAGAACTTGTAACAAAACCTTGACCTTGACCTCATTTTAATTTTTTTTTGGACCGAAGATCTCAAATCAAAAGACCCTAGGTCTCTATCACTTATGGTGTACAAGTTAGAAATACATATCACTTATATCAAACACATAAAGGTTAATAACCCTGATATGGTATTTCCGAATTGCTTTGGTAAAATTATTCTGGACATCCTGAAGTTGTAACGATCAATAGATATGGGAAACTGATTTCTAGTATCTTTTGCGCGTGACAAAGAGAAGTGCGTTTAAGGAAAGCAGTTTAAGGGAGACAATTCTTTTAAGGCAAAGTATTCGGTAAAGCGTCAGTTTCAAAAGCGAAGTTAGCACTTCGATAATATATACCAAACATCTAAAAAGTAAAATATCAAAAATACCAAACTCCAAAGAAATTTCAAAACGGAAAGTCCCTTATCAAATGGCAAAATCAAAAGCTCAAACACATCATACGTATGGAAAACAACTGTCATATTCCTGACGTGGTACAGGCATTTCCTTATGTAGACAATGGTGGATTAAACCTAGTTTGTAGCATGTATAGCTAGCTTAACCTCTCACTTGTATGACAGTCGCATCAAATATATCACATCTTACAAATCAACAAAACAGCACCAAAAAACAAAACTTGCGGAAGACAAAAACAAATATATTAAGAAAAAAAGGAAATGGGTTTTCACAGAAGAAGATTTCTATGGAAACAAATCACATGCTGCCGAAGAAAAAAAGAAAAAAAATACAATTGCGAGATGCTTCGGGGATTACATGACTGTTTTGTTAAAATAATCTTTCCGTTGGAATCTGTGTCATTTATGTTCTTCAATTATTGACATCTAGCAAAGAAATCAGTTTAAAACGTTTGGAGTTGATGTGACCTCACGTTCTTGCTACCTTACATGGGATGGACGAACGAATGGTTGCACCGATCAGAAAACATGTCCCATACTATTGTTGTCAGGGCTTAAAGCCTTAAACCAACCCAAGAAATGGGAGACATGACGAATATACATCTACCTTAGACCAATTTGAAAACCAATGGCTAATTACACACACTGTATAACAAATGTTCAAAAAGTACATGTAAGATACCAAGGGAACAATCAAAGAATGAAAACACAGCGGAAAAAATAGAAAACACACAAACAGCTGAAGTTTGAGCAACCTGAGTAGAATAAAAACCGTAGGGAACTAAAAGTGGTACGGAAGGGTTAGCATTCCACCAGCGGCACACGTCATGTTATCGATTTTAACATCCGTTAAGTAACAGTACTTATTATTGAGGCTTCATACCATAGTTGGTTAGTAGACAAAATGCGTAAAACTCAAAGACATTACCTATTCTCAAATCATCACAGATGCAATGTCCATCCCTGAAACATGTCATAATGGGAAGCGAACAGTTTTTGCGGGTCAAAGAATCGAAAGAATATGAAAAGACGTTCTTAAATAAGATATTACAAGCAACACATTATGAAACAACACAAACTCTACTAAAACTCAGGTGCTCCGGATAGCTATAGGTAAGCAGTGATACCAGTCGTATTGCTCTTGACAAATAAAAATCCAGTTTATCGAAAATGCCATCAACGGGGAAATGAGGCTGATATTTTGCATACGACAAATAAAATACTCACTGGCATTCATGAAAAAGAAACGTAAGCCCTAACTTAACGTATGAATTATATACTCCATGATACGATGCCGCTGAAATAATGCTTTTTTAAAGTAGAAAGTTAACAAAGGGAAATTGAAGAAAATTCTTTTCAAAGAAACCTTATCAAATCAGGTTCAGAATTGGCTTTCTGATCACTTATATTTCTTTAATTTGACAAAGTAATTCATTGAACTCAATGTAAAATTTTAACGATTTCTCCATTTTGTAATATGTTCGAAAAAACGTTGTCAGGCCAATACCTATATGTTCATAGAGCCTACTATGAAGTACTTGTGATAAAACATTTACAAGAAAATTGTTTAGAAAATAGTGTATTTGTTTATCCATGGCTTTCAAATGTTTAAGTTTGAGCGTTTCTGGTAAAGTAAATAAAGAAATATTGCTAGAACATGTAGAACGCACAAAATGTATAACGTATAATTTTTTTTTAATAAACAATGAGGTATATCACCAAAGTTATTGTTTGGTGGTGTCCTCGCTTATAAAATATGTGAACCTTGAGTTCATTGTTGAAGACCTTGCATCAATTGGTATTATACAAAACATCAATAATGGCGCTATACTGATTCCCAGGAACTCATTGGATTTCGTTTACAGGTTCATTCACCCATTGTACGCTCTTTCGAGAATAAACATATACACATTTTTTCTTTTTCGTTTTTTGGCATAGGGTTGTCAGTTTATTTTCGATTTATGAGTTTGAATGTTCCCTTGGTATCTTTCACCTCTCTCTTATACTTTACTACGAATAAACAGTTATGTAGGACGTATATCAGGGAATCAGGAACGATAATATCCCACTATATGATAAAATTAAAACAATGGTTACATTCTTTTTAGTGGTAATGCAGCACAGTCTAGATTATTTAGTATTTATGTCGTGTTCTTCCTGATTAGTAGAAAAAACCCAGACAATACCATTGTCAAAAAGAAAAGCGGTAAAAAGACAAACAACATTTCCCGAAACTAAACATAATGCAATAAAAATCCCTGTACAAACTTTTAAAATTATTGTACTAAAACTAAGACAAGAGAGGGAGTACATCAAGGAGACAATCGAAAATCATTAATCCAATAAAACAGACTTCACATTGGTCAAAAGAAATACAATGAAGCGACAAAAAAAAACCCAAACAATAAAGCTTTACAGTGACAACAAAATACCAAACCACACGAAACCCAACAAAAACTGGGGGTGAATTCAGGTGCTCGGAAGTGTAAAATCAAAAACAACCTGACCACAAATTATATTGATTGCAGTGTTTAATTTCCTTTTTACATCCCAAAACAATCTGTATATCTGTCTTTTAAAACCTTTGCCATCATTGTTCACCTGGTAAAGATTGTTTCGGAGACAGGCATCGTGCATATAGGTATTTATAAGTGTTATGGGTATACCTTCTAACAAATGTTCTATATAACAACATTTCTGTACATGAACTGATAAATGTTCTAATTTAGGTTCTAACAAATGTTATATATAGCAAAATGTCTCTACATGTACTGATAAACGTTCTAAGTTATATTCTAACAAATGTTCTATATAACAGCATTTACCCCACTTGTACTGATAAATGTTCTGATTTACGTTCCTAGTGTTCATATGGTCCGAATTTTACACCCACATTCTAACCTGTCTGCAGTTTCTATTTACATTCTAAAACATTCTGACATTGAAATCACGAACTTTGATACCAAGTCTTATCAAAATTGAGATAATTAACGAATACTAGTATAAATATCGCCTTATTAAATGCAAAAAGCAGTATTAAACTGAAACAGTATCTTATAAAATGTCTCCTGTTTTGATGAAACTTCTTGTTTTAGCAGTTGTAGGAACAGCTGGTAAGCATATTTATATATTTCATTTAATGAACTGCTTTTTCAAGCGTTTAATGATATATGTATATCATGTATATCTTTTACCAAAATACAGCTACATGATATATTGTTTATTTCCTGATCTTTTCCTCGATGGAAGACATCAAACTCGAACCTATGACAAACGTGATGATTTTAAAATGTTAACTTCTCATTTCTCAACATTAATATACGCTTTGCTCCATCTTGTGGCGTTTATACATTTAAGTTAATACGTTACATTCGTGCACGTTCTATTAGTACTATCTTCATTGACAGAAGTGTGCTCCTTACACAAAAATTGAACCAACAGACTGATGAGGAATAACGCTTGAAATTGACATTAAATAAGTTTTATAGGGACTATTTCGAATTGGTCGACCGATATGACATGTGTGTTTTTCAACATACTAGCGACATGTCTGTGTTTCAACTCATTAGCGACATGTTTTCGCAGTCTTAGATCTTCAGATACCAGAATAACTGTTTACTTTTTAGTTTTACAGATGGAAACCTATTCCCAGTCATGTCATGTGACTGACTGTTGCTTCACATGGCGGGAAAGACATGCATATACTTGTAGTAGGAGACGCCTACCAGGTCGACGCACCGGATCTCCATCATTATCGTGTTGCTGCAATTCCATAAGTTTTATTGGTTACCTTTGTTTCTTTTCGATAAACAAGATTTGAACTACTATCTTCTTTATACTGATTATTTTTATAAATCACACATTTAAACTTCCATGGTTAATGATACGACACATACTAAAGCAATAGTATTACTGTTTCAGTATTTTGCACATGTCCAAATGGATGGAATCATTATGAAGACAAATGTTTCTTTTTGAGCCGGGACAATGAGACATTTGGCAATTCACTGGTGAGTTCAGATAATGATCAAAAGGTCGGAAATATACTAACATATTTACTACGTTTAAATCGTTCTTTTGTTTGAAAAAAACTTTCTCATCAGATACAACAGTTTGATGCTAACCGCCAAGTAGCTGACGGGTCGATTAAATACATTTCAAGCTATAATTTGTTATCAATTACTAGACTTAGTACTCCGGAGGAAAAGGGGACCTGTGATGTCGTAATTTAGCCGTTTTGTTTTGATTTCATAAAACGGTTCTAGTGTTGGTATTTGTCTTCCCAATTTGTTGTTGTTGCACGCACTTGATGAAGTTGTTTTTCAATTGGCGAGACCCAAAATTTGATGAATACAAGACAGGTAAATACAGGTCGTATGAAGGTCCCTTAGATTTTTAAAATCATAAAATCCATCATACTAAAAAAAAAAAAATGATGTTATAACGTTTAGCGCAAAATGTGTGTCTGGAATAACTCTGACAAGTATATCTAACTGCTAAGCAAAACAATATATATAAGGTTAAGCATTGGCTACTTTGTTTATTGGGGTAATTTATAAACAGATAAGCAACCTTTAACTTATATTTTGATATGCCTAGGAAGGATATGGAAGGAAACATGTCAATTCCATCATGGAAATCTATTCAAATAGGACTATGTTTACAAACTATATTTATTTATTATTTGCAATAACATGTCTTTATTTTTTTCGCAGATGCTCTGTGAAGTAATTGGGCGCCAGTATGGAAGATCTGCGTCTTTAGCTACCGTTGATGATGCCAAAACACAACAGTTTCTTACAGATTTAATGATCAAAATAAGTAGGAATAAATTGGCAACATATATTACAACTATGATAATCCAAAACGTTTCAATCACTCTTTCTTGCTAAATTTTTTATGATTTAATGGAATCAATACTATTTTAGGCAGCAAAGCTTAGGTGTCGTAAGATCTAAAGCTTCGTCCTGTTAGGCTCTACATGATAATTTTGATATAAATACTTCATGTTCACGGGAGTTTATCTGCATGTATGTAAGACATTAAATCTTTGTTTTTCTTATCGTTGAAAAAAGTCCGTTATAAACTTTAGAAATAGAAAATAGCGTCTTATTTGTTGAGAATCTATTACTTAAGAAGGTTTCAATTATTAATCACTTTATTGGCTGCATTTAAAAAGGATTTAATTAACCAACATGCTGTAATGCATACATCTTATTGTCCAAAGTAGAAGACCTTTAGATACAACAACAATAAAACCACTTTTATGAAATGAGCATTTCTGTGTATTTTATGGGCATAGTTTTTCTGTACATACATCTCATTTTTTGCTATTCCAAATATCAGATTTTTATTCGGAAAATATAAAGTTAAAGTCGAAACAGAACACAAATTAAACCAAACAATGGGAGAAATAAACAGATATAAAACAACAGTGAACACACTCACATATCTATATCTCTCAAAACAAGGTCGAGATTGGGTGTTGAAATCTTTCTCATTGACACTTATACCATTAGTTGGAAATCAAAGGAAATCTTATCTAGAAATAAAACTTCATATTTTTCTCACGCTATGCTGTTCATCCGTTTGTCAGAATCAAGTACTATTTAGCATAACTTAGATAACAACGGAAGTTTGTAAATAGATATTTCGTTATATTAACTTTCCATATTTGTTAATATGAAAAAAGTTAATCTATCTCAAAGTCATTTTCCTTTGTTTAAACAGATTCCATTGGAATGTACATAGGATTAAATGACCTTGTAACTGAAGGGACATTTCATTGGATAGCCAATGGTAAGCAGGCAACATACTTTAACTGGGGACCTACACAACCAAACAACAGAGGAGGAAACGAAAATTGTGTAGCTATGCGAGTTGATCCAGTTATAGGCTTCAATTATTCTTGGACAGATGGTCCTTGCACAGTACCAACCACCTACATTTGTGAAATGGTGTAAGTTTTATTCCAAAGAAATCGAATGAATTTTAAACTGTGATTTTCATTAAAACTTTTATTTTCAAATTATTGTAATGTAATGTACAAATCGCCATCTAAATAAGTTGATCATTTATACCAGGCTTAAAAAGTGTGTACGCCTGACGCGTTTCGTCTACAAAAGAATCATCAATGATGCTTGGATCACAAAAGTTAAAATGGCCAAATAAAGTACAAGTTAAAGAGCTTGAAGCACCATAAGCTATTGATAATAATTGCTTTGAAGAAAAGTTGTTCTTCTTTTACTGATCGACCTAAATAACAAAACGGATAATCTAGATCGTTAGTTGGATATTTATAGTGTACTGTTATTACACAGTGGTCAACCCAACATATCATGTCGCTTTTCTTAAACTTTTGAAAAGATGACCTCAACCTTAAATTTAATATGAAGATAAGCAGAAAAGGTATCATTGCCAATGAGACAAATATCCACAAGAGACGATATTAATAAGCAACTAAAGGTCACCGCTTTCAACAATGAGCAAAACCTATACAGCTTAGCAAGGTATAAAAGCCACCAAAATGACATGTTAAACAATTTAAACGAGAAATTAAGCCTCATAAGCGCAAATTTAATATAATATAAAAACAACGAAGGGCAATCACATGAATTACAAGCATATGACTAGGGTTAAGCGCCTCATTGTTCATATGTCAGTAGTAACTTCTATTTAAAAAAATCCCCACATTTAAAAGATCATTAATATTTATTTTAAAATATCTTTTTATTTATTTTAGGGCAGCAGATATTGGAAACCTTCTCGGATAGGCGTAATTGTCAGAAATTGTTTTACATTTTACATGTCAGTTTATTTATTATATATATATATTTACTTAAATTCTTCTGTTTGTTTTTATTTGATATTTTGTTATATGTAAATTGCTTGATATTGGGAGAGACCATAGAGTTAAATGGATTCTCTACATATTGAAAATACCAGAGAGAGAGAGAGAGAGAGAGAGAGAGAGAGAGAGAGAGAGAGAGAGAGAGAGTAATCTTCAGTTATCTTTTATCAATTAACCTCGTAGTCTATTACTTCAAAGCCGTAGGCGACTAACATGAAATGTGTAGATCCAGAAAATACTGTAACCTCACTTCCATTTTTATTTAAAGTAGAAAAAATAATATAAATTTACAGATGATCCAACACTAAACTTCTGTAATTTCTGGGAAATCCATCAGAATTTCTATATCATTTAAAAAAAAATGTACCACTGAGAGGAATTGATATTCATTACGACACGCAAAAACACAGAATATTTAAATGGTCATCCAATAAACATTACAATAAAATTTAGCTCCAGTATGTTGTTTGATGGAATTGATTGAAATTAACAGAACACACAATAGTTCTATCACTTTTCCTAACCTATACCCAAACACTATCTTAATTTCTGATATGAAAAGCATGTAATCAGAATAATCCATAGGTTTGATTTACAATAGTGAGTAATGGTACATATAAGTTTTATTTAAAACATTTCGAAAAATGAGCATTATTGTGGAACATTAACACTGACGGTTTTTTGAGCGCTTCCTATACAAAAGACTCACCACTGACGGTCGTATCCCAAAAATTAAAAAGGAGAAATGAAATACGAAGTTGAAGAGCATTGAGAAGATAACTTATCTTTCATAAAATTCAAAAATACCTAACTTATCCTACATAAATGAATTAAGGTCGAAAATAAGCAACGTCTGGTTTGCTGAATACAGTTTCCGGTGTCAATTGATAGCTAAATATGCACTGATTTCTAAAATATATGGTTTCTGTATTTTGTCACAAAGTAAGGGAGCTTATTTACAATTTCCGTTTGGAAGTTACAACGACCGGTTTGATATAATAGGTTACTGCATATAGATTCCAAAAATATTTGGTTACTAGATGTTTTTACATACAATTTATGCAAAAAATAGCTATATCATGTTAACAGAAGGTCAGTATTGTAAATGACCTTTCCAGATCATATTCTTCCAAACTAATTCAAAGGAACCAATTGCTTTATTATGTTTAAATATCAAGTTAAAGCAAAGGTCCAAATCTACAACGTCAAATTCATCTTCGATCTTGAACTTAATTCTATGTTCACAAAGCAAGGATCTCATATTCAAAATGTTTAAATAAAAAATACCAAACTTAAAGTTAAATTCAAGAACGGTGTAGGTTCTTGAAACATGACCAGAATCAAACGTCCGACTATATCAACCAACATATCGAACGGCGAACAACTGTAGTATTACTTACTTGGTACAGGCAATGTCCGAAAAAGATGGTGGTTAAACCTGGTTGTATTGATAGGTAAACCTCTTACTTGTATGACAGTTATTTCTTGTCCCTTTATATTTCCAAAATGGGGAGCAACCCTAACAGACTAAATATGACATTAGTTGGGATACAAAACTGTGTAAACAATCATCACATAAGGATGATTGGTTTGAACGTTTGATTTTGCCATTAAATAAAAGATTTTCTGTTTTGAATGTTTTTTACTTATACAAGACAATTAACAAAAATTATCAAACAAACAAACATATAAATCTTATGAATAAGTCATCATTTTTTTCTACTGTAGTTAAAAGAAAATCTGACAAAGACGCCAACAATAAAAGTAATTGTAGTTGATAGTACATGCAGGATATAAAAACATAATGCCGTACAGTATACATTTCCTGATAAAGTTCGAATTATGTAAATTATAAATACAAGGGTAAACAGAATTAAAACAACATTGTTAATACCTAATGGGTCTGAATTGCACCTCTGCACCCACTTGCACCAGGAACGTAAAAAGCCAAAAAACTGATAGCTGAATAGACGTAAAAGGACCAAAAAGGAACATTATAGCATAACAAAAAATGACGGGAAATATGTAGTGAAATAAAAAGATAAACATTTGTATCACCTACAATCCAAAGACCATGTGAAGGAGACACTGAATATTTATGTATAAGGTCTTGATACTTTCCGATGACCTGTTCAGGAAAATTATGAAACGAGCAGTTTTGTCAATGTAAATATTCAGGATCGATCGAAACAATATAGACGTTCTGAAACAAAATATACCAACAAACAATATATATATGTATAAAACAGAAGGAACAAAAATCACCGCTTAACCTAACACAAATTTTAGGGTAAACTCAAGTAGTAGAGAACTGAGAGTTCTGCCACACTTTCACTTTCGATCATTTTTTCTACAAAATTGAAATTGAAAGTAGGTCATCCATCTATTTATAAAATTAGTAAGGAACCTGTTCTAACCAGTTTTCATAAAACACCCTAAACCCTAGTGAGAGTTCTGTCCCACTATGCAGAAATGTGTTTTTTTCAAAAAGGAGTGAGAGGTGTTGAAATTGAAAAAAAAAAGAATAAAAGACATGGGTTTACTAAGTAAAATGAATACGATTGTTGTTGAAACGGTAAAACAGTTAAGAAGTAAGGCTAAAAATGCTGGTCTTAAAAGGTACTCTAGAATGAAGAAAGATGAGCTGCTAGAGTTGATTGAAACAAAGACGGAACATACATTTAAGCGTATTACTAAACCAGCGACAAAAAAAAAGAGATCATGATCGAGGCAAAACAACATGGGTTAAAAGGTGTGTCTAGGTTACCTATAAATCAACTGTTGACAAAGGTAGGTGAGAAAATCAAGAAAGATCAAGAGTCCATGATTCGGGTACATGAACCCATTAGTTCCATAAAAGGTGTATTGACTAACTGGAAAATGACATCGGATGCAGAAATGGACATCCAGACCTTTCTTGAAGTAACACAAGGGAAAAGGATGAACATAATCCAAAATTGTGGATTTAAAGGGGCTAAAATTAATGTGGTGTTACACTGTACTTTCGTGAAAATCAACCCCACAGGTAAAGAGGGCGATGAGAATGAGGGACACATCAATTCGGGAAATCGAACTATAACCGAAGCCACCGACCTCATTGAAACTTTGGAAGAGATGGACCTAAAGATCGGAAAAAAGATTGCCGAGTGGACCTCTGGGAAGAATGGGTGGACATTGAAGGAAATCGTGAAATTACAACTAAACATCAACAAACACACACCGTTACCTGGTTTTGCAGTATGTAGATTTACCAAAAATGGATCAAAGACAAGAAAGCCGTGATTAATGTTCAAAACAAAGATGATAAGTGTTTTAAATGGGCAATACTTGCAGCCGTGCATCATGAGGAGGTAGACCAAAAGAAAACACAACGGTGTACTCAGTACTGTAGATGGAACAATGGACTAAACCTAAAAGGATAAGAATTACCGGTAAGCCTTAAAGAAGCAAGTTTGAAAAATCAACCCTACATTGGCAGTCAATGTGTATGGAATCAATGGTGACAATGAGAAATACACACTACGATATTCAGATTTTGCTGAAAAGCGGGATAGAGACATTCAATAGTTGCTGATAGAAGGTGAAGGTGAAAAAACATAATTGTTGCATAAAAACATGTCTAGCATGTCTAGACTACTGTCGAATCAGATCTCGGATCATAACGGTAGACTTACATTTTGCTACAGGTGTTTATGCCACTTGCACAGCAAAGAGGCATTGAAGAAACATAAAGAGTATTGCGTTTAACACAAGGCAGTTAAGATCGAGATGCCCGGTAAAGGAGCCTACGAAAGCTTTGTTAACCACGCCAGATCGACGAAAGTTCCTTTCTAGGTTTATGCAGACTTTGTGTGCCTGACCGAAAAAGTAGAATCCAAACCAGTGGAAACCGTTGCAGACAAACCACACACCAAAGTGTATCAAAAGCATATACCATCGGGAATTTGTTATTACATTAAATGCTTTGATGAAAGTGTCTTTACTAAGGAGCCGGTACTTTACACTATGCAAAAAGAAGGAGAAGATTTGGCGCAGATATTTGTTGAAAGACTTGAGAAAGATATCAAAGTCATTTACTCCGAGAATGACTTCAAAAAACCGATGGTGATGGCGACGGAGGATGAGTGTGATTTTAAGGCTGCCACACAGTGGTGGCTCTGTGACAGCGCTTTATGAGAGGACAAAGTCAGAGATCACTGTCACTTCGCCGGTAAGTATAGAGACGCAGCGCGAAACAAAACAATATCATAAGCATATTGAAACACACTCAAGCTAATGCATAAAGGTTCATAGAGCCTACAAAAATCAAGTGCTTTTATGATACATATTCCCGAAATCTTCTGTATATAAGAAGTTAGATACAGAATGGAAGTAAAAGCTTGGTGCCAACCTAATTAATGTTATGTGTCAAACCTAAGGTCATCATTGTAAAACTCCCAACCACTGCTTTATTAATAACAGCAATAATGACGCTGATTCCCGGATTTCAACAGGATTTCATGCACATCCTTCCGGTTGTCGTTCTTTTTAAATGTCATATATAAATAAATAATTGTGTACAGTATGTGTGAGAGACAAAGGAAGGCTAACTTAGGAAAAAAATCATGATTTCAAAACAATGGATACAAGCTTGTTGATGGTAATTGATTACAGGTCATTAAGTGTTAGTACATTGTTCTCCGAAATTCAAAACCATTAGTCGACAAAAACATTCGAGACATCATGCCGAAAAGAAAAAAAAAAACGACGAGGAGATAAGCAACAACCCACAAAACACTACAAAGATAACTGAAGATAAAGCAGTACGAGCCCTACAAAAAAACCTTGGTTACACGTATGTGTTCCAGAAGGTTTAGCATTTCCTACTAGCTTACGTTGTGAAAGTTATATATAAAGTTTGTTTCACTGTATAAATTTATGTGTAAGACTGTTTATTTAAGAAAGATAAGTTATTTATTGTATTATTTAGACTGTTTTTACAAATTCCATTTTCTACTCGTATAAGGTAAGATCACTCTCAGAGTAAAATTTTTTTTTATAAAGGAATGTTAATGAAATTTTCATTTTGTACTTGTAGCAGGAAAACAAGTTCGGCGACACCATTTTTCCTTTTAATTTTTAAAAACATATTATAAAACCCACTTCATATGTAATTGCAAATTTTTATCGGATAGATATCTAGGGTTATAGGCAGTTCCCTATGACACAATTTATCTTGCCAAATAATATTGACCCCGTGTTCAACTTCAAAACGATCTACGCATTTTTCATTCAAAAGCTATGCCATCATTGAGCACCTGTTAAAGCTTATTCTGTGTATCGTGCGCACATACATAGGTGTCAAATGTTTATATTTTCTACTTGTACTAAAAACGCATCAAAGATATCAGGCTTATAAATTTGTACGCAAGACGCCCGTTTCGTCTATTTAAGATTCACCAGAGGCGCTCATAATAGTTGTTCCGATTTACATCCAAACAATTCTCCTCACATGCCTCATGAACTGATAAATGTTCTTATTTAAATTCCAAATTTTTACATAGGAAGTCTCGAAATTTGGCTTTTATCCTTATCCTGATAAATGTTCCACATTATATTCCAAATAATCTTGTTCTGAAATATGAACTTTTTATCAAAATGGTCTTTATGAATACCAGCCTTATAAAAGTTCTACATTTATCATTAATATTTAAGGAGACCTTGACTTTGTTTCTTGTCCGAATGGTACACCCACATTCCAATCTGTCTGCAGTTTCTTTGACATCACGAACTTGTCAAAATTGAGATAATTAACGAATATAAATATCGCCTTCTGAAATGGAACATGCAATGTTTTAACTGCTGCCTCATATATCAAAATGTCTTCTGTTTGGGTGAAACTTTGTGTTCTGACATTTGTAGCCACAGTTGGTAAGTCACTTTTTTATTATCATTTAATGAACTGATTCTTTAAGATTTAATTTGTAATTCAAAATTAAATACTTTTTCATGTAATTTTAATTAAAGGACATTAGGGATAGGATTACGGTTAGAGTTAAGGTTAGGCTTAAGGTAGCTGTTGAATTCATGCTCACCAATTTCACCCAATTACAAATTATCATATTTGATTTATAACACAGTAAATCTAATATCCAAATTATAAAAAGTCCAAAAAGAAACAATTAACAATGCACAGACTCCTTAAAATGTAGCAGCATTTCGTGCGTATAGACCAATTGTCATCAAATTATATATTGAGATGACCCTGAAAGACTGCCGACAGTCATATAATTCGATACAAAAATAACTACGAATATAAATAGACAGACATACACGTGCACTCTATTTTATAGGTCTGTTTACTTTAATGTTATATATTCAAAATATATGTATATCATCGTTTAACCATGTTTAACTTTTTAATGTTGAAATTATCTTCTTTCTAACAAATAAACATGCTGAACACATGTACAACCCCTCCCCACCAAAAAGTCAAATTCAAAGCTGCAGGAATACGATTTTTAGTTTATTTTTACAAAATTGAACCAAACCGACTACTAATAGCTAAATATTATTTATATAACGTTTCCCCTAATGTACGCACATCTGGCGTACAACATAATAAGCCTCGTATCTTTGATGAGTTTTGTTTTTATTAATGATTGAAACAAAATAAATTATATATTAATTTTTGTTCAATGTGTAAAAACATTGACCGAAGCAGATTTGTAATTAAACGCTTGAAATGTAAGTGCACACGGTCAACGTTGTTACAAATTTAGAGTAAACACATAAGATTGCAAGTGAAATCAAGCTTTTCCTAACTTATTTTTTCAAATAGTCATATTATTGTAATTAAGTAACTTTGTCATAGAGAGTACGTCTAGTTATGAATGTGACGATTTATTGAAATAAAGAACACCATATGCTTTTAGTCAGATTATCAAATAATGGAATTCCTTTGAAACAGTTTTTCTTCGTGATGCAAATAAACCAATTGTCAAAATAAATGTTATCCCTCAAAATGTAACTCATATTATTCTTCTTTGACTTTTGGTCTTGATTGCCTTCCTTGAATGTGATTACTCTTTTTATATCATTTATTTATAAAAAAATTAGACACTTTTCAACATTCATATTTTGTTTCAGTATTTTGTGCATGTCCAAATAATTGGAGTCATTATGAAGACAAGTGCTTCTTTCTAAGCCGCGACAACGAGACATTTGCCGATTCACTGGTGAGTTACAACGAAGAGAGCAGAGGGAGGGTTCCGAAATTAAATACTTATAAATTTGTCTTCAAATTTGGATTTCGATTGTCTTACTTTGATATAGAATTACTCTTTGTGTATTGCACGCTGTATTAAATGTGTCATATTCTCGATTGTGAATGGGTGTGGATTCCAATTACGGATGATGTATGCATAGCAGAAGTCGATTGCCCTTTAGACACATCCAGTCTCGCTTCTTTTACAGTTCATATGAATCCCTCAGATTTTGTTTTTACCTTTTTTGATCTTCTTAGTTGATATATGGGATTTGAACATCGGTAAACTACCGTTGTCTCACATTTCACATCACATGACATAATATTAGGAGCGGGTTTTTCGAGGGTGAAATATAACAGAAAATATATTATTTTATTCATCCAAATTAATCGTATAATATCAACATGACCAATGAATACTTGTTTTGTAATTTGAAAGTAATATGTTTCTATCTTATTTCAGAAACTGTGTGAAGTGATTGGACGCCAATATGGAAGATCGGCATCATTAGCTACTGTTGATGATGCGAAACACAACAGTTTCTTACAGATTTAATGATCAAAATTAGTAAGAATGAGTAGACATTAGATTGTACATGAATCATAAAGCACAACTATTCCCATGTTACTTCCTACCTTAACCTAAAACAAACAATATGTGGCGACCTGTGTAAGGTACTATTAAACTTGGCTGTCGTAATGAGTGTAAAAACTACAGTCAGTACGACGTTTTAAAATGGTCTTTATGTCTGTAAAGGATTTGGATACTAAAGCGAAGCTATATATATGGTATGCACAGGAATTTTTCTGCATTTTGCAAGAATAAGAACATGGTTTTGTTTACTTGCCAGTCATTGAGGATCCTTTTCTTACGTAGAAATGATAGACTGAGTCGTTGTTGTTTTGTCATTAAAGCATTTACTTTTTAAAATGTTTTAATTTGTTGACTACTTCATTGTTTGCATTTAAAAAACAAGCCTAATACTTTAACCTAGTCGCCATGAACTAGTTCTATGAGTCATCGTACAATACATTCAGTCAACTGCGATTTGAAAACTGCAGTGAAGTAATTAAAAATGGCAGTGTATTTTGATGGAATCGTTTTCTGTAAATCTCATATTTTATTCAAAACAACAGGAAGAAAAAACCAAAACAACTATATTTTTGCCAAACAGAAATTATAAAGTCAATCTGAAAACAAATTATGAATGAGAAACATGAAAACGAGATAAAAAAAAGCCAAAATAAAAAAAATCTGGTTTAAATTACGCTCATACAAATACGTCTTTCAAAACCAGACAGTGACGTCATGTGGTCAAATCTCACACGCTCACTTGTTAAAATAGAAGGAAGTCATGGAAAACTTATGCAGAAATAAAATTTCCGGTAAGCCTGGAAAACAATAAATTTCACTGTAATTTGTGTATTATGCCGTTCATTATTTTGGCCTGAAAAATACTAAAAATTACTTTAGAATACAATTTAGAAATGTATATTTGATGGATAGAATTTCGCATGTTTTGTTTAAAAGCAGAAATATGAGATTTTGTTTAGTAATTCACAACCATTTTGTTTGTTTTATTAGATTCCATTGGAATGTACATAGGATTAAATGACCTTGTAACTGAAGGGACATTTCACTGGGTAGCCAACGGCAAGCAGGCAACATACTTTAACTGGGGACCTACCCAACCAAACAACAGAGGGGGAAACGAAAATTGTGTAGCTATGCGAGTTGATCCAGTTATAGGCTTCAATTATTCTTGGACAGATGGTCCTTGCACAGTTCCAACCACCTACATTTGTGAAATGGTGTAAGTACTATTGCAGAGGAAGAGATTAAAAGGCAATACACGTTACAATGTGATATGCGACTTGATGCTGTTAATGGCTTCAAATTTTCTTGGACAGATGGTTTTTGAACAGTTCCAACAAAATAAATCTGTGAAATGGTGTAAGAACCATTCCAAAGAAATCGAATAAACGCAACACCTACTATCTGGAATATTTACAACTGCTAAAAAATGATGAACTGTTTTTTTTTAGTTGTTTAATGTTGTTTTTTACCGCGTTATCAGCACGTTGTAGATTTTAAAATTCAAAAATGTGCTCTCTGTCCACACATTATCGTCATGGAGTGAACAAGTATCCATAATAATAAACTCATCATATATACCAGGATTAAAATTCTGAACGCCAGACGCATGTTTCGTCTACAAACGACTCATCAGGGACGCTCGAAATTTTTTTTAAAAAGTTGAAGAGCATTAAACACCCGAAGTTATTGATAATAAGTTGTTTGAAGAATGGTTCTTCTTCCTTTACTATGTTTAGTGATTGACTCAAAAAAAACCCAATATGTACATGATCCCAACCAGGATCGTTCGTCGGATATTTGGAGTATGCTGTTATGACATAACGGTCCATCCATAAGTGTTTTCCTTCCGTAAACTTTTAAAAAAAGATGACTTCAACCTTACAATTAATATAACTATAAGCCGAAGTAGTATGATTGACAATGAGACAACTCTCCACAAGAAATCAATTAGCTACTATTTGTCACTGTAGAGCCGTCAAAAATGCGCAAATCCCATACAGTTTAACAAGGGTATAAAAGCCCCTCAAATAACATATGTAAAACAATTTAACCGGCCTCATAAACGAAAATACATACAATATTTAAACAACGAAAGGCAACCACTGAATTACAAGCCTCCGACTTGGTTCATTTGTCACCTGCAGCTTCTGTCACTAAAATATTCCCCACATTTGAAAGAACATTATTGATATACATTTGATTTTTTCTAAATATTTATTTATCTATTTTAGGGCAGCAGATATTGGAAACCTTCTCGGATAGCCGTAATTGTCAGCAATTGTATTACATTGTACATGTCCGTTTATTTATTTATTTATTATATATCTATACCCAAATTCTTCTGTTGTTTTTATTTTATATACTAGTATTGTTTTTATCATGAGCTATTATCTTCTATTTATTAGCTTCGCAACCTGTTATTTCAAAGTCATAGCCGACTAACGTGTATTTCTGTAGAAAATGTGACACTGAAAGGGATAGATATTCATAACAACACACAAAAACAGAGAATAATTATGTTGATGGTCTTCCAATAAACCTTACAATCAACTTTGATTCCAATATGTTGTTTGATGGAATGGATAGTGTTAAACAAGATATACAGTATACACTGGAACACAAGACATAACTCATAGTTTTGATCTACCCTGACCCATACCCAAACATTATCTGTTTTCTGATATGAAACACATATGTTTAAATGTATGTACAAGTGAACAGCGGGAAAATGAAATACAATTGTACTTCTTAAACATAGTTCAAACATCACTTTCTTATATATCAAGCTGACACCTGTCATTTATAACATATAATGTAATCAGAATAATCCATTTCACAAAATGAGTATTATTATGTGACATGGGCACTATCAATTTTTTCAGACGCTTGTTTCGTATACACAAGACTCACCAGTGACGTTCGAATCAAAAACGTTAAAAAAGTACAAATAAATTACGAAGTTGAAGAGCATTGAGGAGCTTATATTTCACAGAATTCAAAAACACCTAGCTTTTATCCTTCTTTAATGTATTAAGGTAGATAATAAGCGACTTTTGGTTTACCCAAAACAATTCCCGCTGTCAACTGATAGCTAAATTTACAAAATAAATGGTTTCTTTATCTTTTGCTTGACATAAGGAACCAATTTGCTATTTCCGGATAGAAATTACAACGTCCGGTTTGACATAATAAGTTACTTCATACTGATTCCAAAAGTATATGGTTGCTAGATTCTTTTACATAAAATAAATGACAAAAACTAGATTTTTCCTGTTTACAGAAGGCCAATTTTGTAGCTGACCTTTCGAGGTTACATGCCTTTCAACCTAATGCAAGGAACCCAATGGCTTTAGCATGTTCAATTATAAAGTTAGAGCAAAGGTTCCAATCTAAAACGTACAATTAACCTAAAATTTTGACTTCAATTCCAAGGTCACAAAGCAACGATCTCATATCAAAATGGTTAAACAAAACTACTCGAAGATAAATTCAAAAAGGGGGAAGTCCATGAAACATGACGAAATCAAACGTCAGACTATACGTCAACAAACGGAACGAATTGTTACAACTGTCATATTACGAACTTGGTACAGGCATATAACGAAGTGGTGGGTTTAACGTTTTTTCTTACACTTTCTTACACTGGTTTCACGTTTATAGCTAGGTAGCAAGGTAGCTAGGTAGAACCCTAACTTTTATGACAGTTGTTTATAGTTCCGTTTTGTTAACAAAATTGGGTGTGCAACCCAAATAGACTCAATTTGTTAATATGACAGTAATTGGGATCCAGCAGGCAAAACTGTTTTAACAATTATCATTGACATACAATTAAATCTAACCAAGATGCCACAAAAAAGTTATTGTAATTGATAGTAAATCTGACAAAGACGTCAGTATATAAAAACATTAAATGCGGTACAGTATACACTTTCCCGATAAAGTACGAATAAGTAAAATATTCATCCAAGGGTTTACAAAAAGAAAACAACATTGTAAAAACCTACTGGGTCCGAATCGCACCTCTAGACCAACCTCCTCAGGAACACCCAACGTCAAAAAACCAGATAACTGGATGGACAAAACAGGACCAAAAAGGAACAAATAAGCATAAACAAAAGAGAAAACTATAAAGTAAACACAAAGATAATCAACTTTAGCCCCTACAATCTCTAACTCAAGACCTTCTTGTATTATTTATGAAGTAGACACTGACTATTTATCTTTAAGGTGTGAAACATTCTATGAACTTTTTGAGAAAAAGGGTGAGACGTTCTTTGTCAAAACCCGGAACTATTAATTTTTGCTCAGACACCGATGCATTTACCAAGTCTTAGTAGCAGCTGCAAGCCCTTGAATGTCAAATGAGTTGAGAAATATATACTCAATACGAGTTTGAAGTTTGTATATTGCTGCTAAGATGAGGAAAAATTTATAATGTTAAAGTAGAAATCGTCTCGTTTGTCATATTCTGGCACTGAGATGACCGTTGTAGTCAAATTCGAGGTATGTGTCACGAAATGAGGCGGAATAGCTGTTTTTGTTGTTTTTTAATCTATTGCTCAGAAGGATGAATTAATGGGACCTAATCCGAAAAGTGTGGATTGTATATTGAAAAAAAATCAGAAATATACCTCTTTGTGAAATTGAATGATTAAGCATTGATCTTGTTTCTTAAAAGTTTCTAATGGAACTCTGACTCGTATGAAAATAGGAAAGTCGACCAGATGAGGTGAACAAGTCAGGAATATGACAGTTGTTATCCATTCGTTTGATGTGTTTGAGCTTTTGATTTTGCCATTTGATAAGGAACTTTCCGTTTTGGATTTTCTTTGGAGTTCGGTATTTTTGCTATTTTACTTTTTAGATATTTTGTATATAATATCGAAGTGCTAATACGCTTTTGAAACTCACGCTTTACCGAACACTTTTCCTTAAAAGAATTGTCTCCCTTAAACTGTTTTCCATAAACGCACTTCTCTTTGTCATGCGCAAAAGATACTAGAAATCATTTTCCCATATCTATTGATCGTTACAACCTCAGGATGTCCAGAATAATTTTACCAAAGCAATTCGGAGATACCATATGAGGGTTATTAACCTTTATGTGTTTGATATAAGTGATATGTACTTTTAACCTGTACACCATAAGTGATAGAGACCTAGAGTCTTTTGATTTGAGGTCTTCGGTCCAAAAAAATTAAAATGAGGTCACGGTCAAGGTCTTGTTATAAGTTCTGACTTTTGCTTGTTATTGCTACTCCCTTAATTTTTATCGAAAATGACTTTCTATGAGTTGCGACATACCTTCACAGGAATTGTTTGTTCAAAGGGATAAGGTGACATTAGGGACTTTCCTTTTTGAATTTCTCGGAGTTCAGTATTTTTGTGATTTTACTTTTTTCTCATATGATGCCGACACTCTGCTGTTCAGCAGACTTTAGGTCTATGTATTGTTAATGAAATATATACTAAACATTTTGTTTTGAACATTCGTTAAATAAAGGCAACAGTAGTAAACCGCTGTTCGATAGTCATAATTCGATTGAGCAAAAACAAATCCGGATAACAAACTAAAACCGAGGGAAACACATCAACTATAAGAGGAAAACAACGGAACAACAGAAACACTGAACTACAACAAAAGCAAACGCCAACATACATAGAAACGGACTGTGTGATCACAACTGCCATATTCTTGACTTGGTACAGGACATTTTAAGAAAAAATGGTGGGTTAAACCTGGATTTATGGATAGCCAAACCTCCCGCTCATATATGGCAATGTTGAAAATACAGCTAAAATGACAACACTACGTGACAGGAATACAGTACAAACAAACGCAAGAACTCTCAGCACAGAGAAATACATAATATAAATAATATAATAGTGTATAACAACATGTAAACCGCAGAATAACAACGAACACCTCCCATGAATTTACGACAGCACACCAGGACACCACAAACGAAATATTAACTGCGCGTCACATGAATGGACCAACGTCACAAAAAGTATTATTTGTAACGTTTATATTATCACTGGTAAATTTCTAAAAATAAATAGATTTGTTTAATTTATAGACACGTACAATAATATGAATTGGAATTGAGTTTGTAATGGTGTTATTTTATGTATTTTGCAACCATGACAAGAATATTAAAATGGAATTATGTTTGTTATGGTGTTATTATTTGTATTTTCTAACCATGTTGGTTTCTCTTCTAAATCAAAACTGTGTATAAACAAAAATAACCTGTGCATATAGTTGTTTTAAACTTAAAATCGTAAAAATTAAGTAGCTGATTTTTTATCTTAACTTGTACATACATATAGAAAATAAAAATAAAATAAAATAACTGTGATATACGACAAGATCATGTAATACCAAACAGTAAACACATATGTAATCAAATAACATAAGTTGTTTGATGAAAACAGTTTTGGGGAGACAATTTGTTTTAAGGAAAAGTGTTCGATAAAGCTTTAGTTTCAAAAGCGTATTAGCACTTCGATATTATATACCAAATATCTAAAGAGTAAAATAGCAAATATACCGAACTCCAAGGAATATTCAAAACAGAAATACTCGTTTAATGTCACCTTATCCCTTTGAACAAACAATTCCTGTGAAGGTATGTCGCAACTCATAGAAAGTCATTTTCGATAAAAATTAAGGGAGTAGCAATAACAAGCAAAAGTCAGAACTTATAACAAGACCTTGACCGTGACCTCATTTTAATTTTTTTGGACCGAAGACCTCAAATCAAAAGACTCTAGGTCTCTACCGCTTATGGTGTACAGATTAAAAGTACATATCACTTATATCAAACACATAAAGGTTAATAACCCTCATATGGTATCTCCGAATTGCTTTGGTAAAATTATTCTGGACATCCTGAGGTTGTAACGATCAATAAATATGGGAAAATGATTTCTAGTATCTTTTGCGCATGACAAAGAGAAGTGCGTTTATGGAAAACAGTTTAAGGGAGACAATTCTTTTAAGGAAAAGTGTTCGGTAAAGCGTGAGTTTCAAAAGCATATTAGCACTTCGATATTATATACAAAATATCTAAAAAGTAAAATAGCAAAAATACCGAACTCCAAAGAAAATCCAAAACGAAAAGTTCCTTATCAAATGGCAAAATCAAAAGCTCAAACACATCAAACGAATGGAAAACAACTGTCATATTCCTAACGTGGTACAGGCATTTCCTTATGTAGACAATGGTGGATAAAACCTCGTTTATAGTATGTATAGCTAGCTAAACCTCTCACTTGTATACAGTCGCATCAAATATGCTACATCTTGCGAATCAACAAAACAGCGCAAAAAAAAACTTGCGGAAGACAAAAACAAATATATCTAGAAAAAAAGGAAAACGGTTTTCTTTGAAAAAGATTTCTATGAGAACAAATCACATTCTGTCGAAGAAAAAAAATTTAAAAAAATACAATTGCGAGATGCTTCGGGGATTACATGACTTTTTTGTTAAAATAATCTATCCTTTGGAATCTGTGTCATTTATGTTCTTCAATTATTGACATCCAGCAAAGAAATCTGTTTAAAACGTTTGGAGTTGATGTGACCTCGAGTTCTTGCTACCTTACATGGGATTGACGAACAAATGATCGAACGGTTGCACCGACCAGAAAACATGTCCCATACTATTGTTGTTAGGGCTTAAAGCCTTTAACCAACCCAAGAAATGGGAGACATGACGAATATACATCTTCCTTAGACCAATTTGAAAACCAATGGCTAATTACACACAATGTATAACAAATGTTCAAAAAGTACATGTAAGATATCAAGGGAACAATCAAAGAATGAAAACACAGTGAAAAAAAAAAACAAACAATAAAGCTTTACAGTGACAACAAAATACCAAACCACACGAAACCCAACAAAAACTGGGGGTGAATTCAGGTGCTCGGAAGAGTAAAATCAAAAACAACCTGACCGCAAATCATATTGCAGCGTTTGATTTCCTTTTTACATCACAAAACAATCAGTATATCTGTCTTCTAAAACCTTTGCCATCATTGTTCACCTGGTAAAGATTGTTTCGGAAACAGGCATCGTGCACATAGGATTTTATAAGTGTTATGGGTATACATTCTAACAAATGTTCTATATAACAACATTTCTGTACATGAACTGAGAAATGTTCTAATTTAGGTTTTTACAAATGTTCTATATAGAAAAATGTCTTTACATGTACTGATAAACGTTCTAAGTTATATTCCAACAAATGTTCTATAAAATAGCATTTACCCCACTTGTACTGATAAATGTTCTAATTTACGTTCCTAGTGTTCATATGGTCAACTTTGGTTTTGGTCCGAATTTGACACCCACATTCTAACCTGTCTGCAGTTTCGAATTCTATTTACATTCCAAAACATTCTGACATTGAAATCACGAACTTTGATACCAAGTCTTATCAAAATTGAGATAATCAACGAATACTAGTATAAATATCGCCTTATTAAATGCAACAAGCAGTATTAAACTGAAACAGTATCTTATAAAATGTCTCCTGTTTTGATGAAACTTCTTGTTTTAGCAGTTGTAGGAACAGCTGGTAAGCATATTTATATATTTCATTTAATGAACTGCTTTTTCAAGCGTTTAATGATATATGTATATCATGTATATCTTTTAACCATATACTGATACCTACAGCTACATGATATATTGTTTATTTCCTGATCTTTTCCTCGATTGAAAACATCAAACTAGAACCTATGACAAACGTGATGATTTTAAAATGTTAACTTCTCATTTCTCAACAT
This sequence comes from Mytilus californianus, assembly GCF_021869535.1. Lineage (NCBI taxonomy): Eukaryota > Metazoa > Mollusca > Bivalvia > Mytilida > Mytilidae > Mytilus > Mytilus californianus. The sequence goes on from NW_026262723.1 coordinate 3,834,833, forward strand.
TAATATACGCTTTGCTCCATCTTGTGGCTTTTATACATCTAAGTTAATACGTTACACTCGTGCACGTTCCAATAGTACTATCTTCATTGACAGAAGTGTGCTCCTTACACAAAAATTGAACCAACAGACTGATGAGTAAGAACTCTTGAAATTGACATTAAATAAGTTTTATAGGGACTATTTCGAATTGGTCGACCGATACCACATGTGTGTTTTTCAACATACTGGCGATATGTCTGTGTTTAAACTCATTAGCGACATGTTTTCGCAGTCTTAGATCTTCAGCTACCAGAATAGCTGTTTACTTTTTAGTTTTACAGATGGAAATCTATTCCCAGTCATGTCATTTGACTGACTTGCTTCACATGGCGGGAAAGACATGCATATACTTGTAGTAGGAGACGCCTACTAGGTCGACGCACCGGTTCTCCATCATTATCGTGTTGATGCAATTCCATAAGTTTTATTGGTTACCTTTGTTTTTTCTCAACAAACAAGATTTGAACTACTATCTTCTTTATACTGATTATTTTTATAAATCACATATTTAAATTTCCATGTTTAATGATACGACACATACTAAAGCATTAGTATTACTGTTTCAGTATTTTGCACTTGTCCAAATGGATGGAATCATTATGAAGACAAATGTTTCTTTTTGAGCCGGGACAATGAGACATTTGGCAATTCACTGGTGAGTTGAGATAATAATCAAAAGGTCTGAATTATATTAACATATTTACTACTTTTTAATCGTTCTTTTGTTTGAAAACACTTTCTCATCAAATACTATAGTTTGATGCCAACCGCCAAGTAGCTGAGGGGTCGATTTAATACATTTCAAGCTAGAATTTTTTATTAATTACTAGTACTCCCAAAAGAAAAGATGACATTTGATGCAATAACTTTTGAGGTTTTGTTTTCGATTTCTAAAAATGTTTCTATATGTATTTTGCTTCATGAAATGATGGTGTTGCACGTACTTGATGAAGTTGTTTTTCAATTGGAAGGACTCAAAATTTGATAAATACTAGACAGGTAAATAAGCGAAAAGGTTGAAGACGAATAGCCAAAATAAGTGAAATAAGTTTGGTCTTATTAAGGTCCCTAACTTTAGTAAAATCATAACATTCATCATAATAAAAAAACTGAGGATATAACTTCTTGCGCGCAAAACGTATGTCTGAAATAACTCTCACCAAATAAACTTGAGACCTAAACATTTGAATATATATCAAAGTCTCAAGTACACAACCATCAGACGACGAAAAAGAGTTAACTTCATGGCCGTTGGAAAGACAACGAAAAACCAAACAAAATCCCTGAACAACTACAAAGTAATCTAAAGATTGAGCAAAAAAAAAAGAAAAACCCACACAAATTCTTTCACCAGAGTTTAAGGAGTTCCTGTTACACTAGTGGCACCCGTCATGTTGCTGATGGAAATTTAAAAAAGGTGACAAATCACATTGTTATACTTCACGTTAAAATGCCATATTTTGATTGGCTAATACGAGGGTGTTAATTTACTCTATGACCTTCATGGAGACGCTTGATCAAGTGTGCGCTTTATTAAATACGACTCTATCCTATGGCAAATACTCTATTACCCTTCACGGAGACGCTTGATCAAGTGTGAGCTTTATTAAATACGACTCTATCCTATTGCAAATACTCTATAACCCTTCACGGAGACGCTTGATCAAGTGTGCGCTTTATTATATACGACTCTATCCTATGGCAAATACTCTAGTACCCTTCACGGAGACGCTTGATCAAGTATGCGCTTTATTAAATACAACTATATCCTATGGCAAATACTCTATAACCCTTCACGGAGACGCTTGATCAAGTGTGCGCTTTATTAAATACGGATGGTTGTTATGTACAAGACGTCATAGTTTATTACTTTGAATTTGAAATTTAATCGACAGTAATAACAGAACATTCAGTATAATAAATTAAATAACACATATCTGAGAGGGTGAAAAAGCAGATGGTTACCCCTCGAAAAGACATTGTCAACCTTGGCTTCGCCTCAGTTTACAATGTTTTCTCGGGGTAACAATCTGCTCTATCACCCTCTCAGATATGTGTCATTTATATATTAGTTGATGTCACAATCCAGGAGTAGATGACGGGTTTGTCGCTACGACCTATGGATTTGATGCAATTTTGTTATTTTTACAAATAGAAATTTAGAGACAAAATGTACCAATATCAGTAATAACAATGCCAAACAACTGGCTACTGAGTTGGACAGTAACCCCGGGACTGATAGTCGACCAGTTTGGATACAAACCAAGAGGAAGCATAAATCCAATGATAGGATTTCTGTCCGCAAAATACTAGTTTGTGTTTCATAAAGATGAAAATAAATATTGCTTAAGAGCACAAAACCCTAAAAGTGCCGAAATAGAAAAGACAAAACGTCTTGATCAACTTTACGTTTGGGATATAAACTTTAGATTTAGCACATTTTCAAAATTGTAGGAGCTGGAATTTGTTCGACAACATGCAACATCAATAACAATTCTATTTGACCCCTAAGCAAAACAATGTATAAGTTTAAACATTGGCTACTTTGTTAACTGATTTAAGTTATAAACAGATACGCATACTTTAACTAAAATATTGTTTTGCCTGTCAATTCTATCACATATTCAAATAAAACTGTGTTTAAAAAATATTTATTTGTTATTTGACATGATATGTCTTTATTTTTTTTCTCAGATGCTCTGTGAAGTGATTGGTCGCCAGTATGGAAGATCTGCGTCTTTGGCTACCGTTGATGATGCCAAAACACAACAGTTTCTTACAGATTTAATGATCAAAATAAGTAAGAATAAATAGGCAACAGATATTACAAATATGATGAACGAAAACATTTCAATTACCCTTTTTTTTGCTAAAGTTTCTTTGAATCAGGGGAATTTAGCGTCTGTTTTTAGACAGAAAAGCTTGGTTGTCGTTATGATCAAAACTGCATTTTGATAATTTCTACATGTATGATACAAATTTTGATATACATACTTCACATAAACAGGAGTTTATCTCGTTTGTGTAAGAGTTTAAATCTTGGTTTTATTATCGTTTAAGAAAATCCGTTACACACTTTAGAAATAGAAAAGAGCGTCTCGTGTAAATATCATCACATTAAGAGTGTTTTAATTGTTAATCACTTCATTGTTTGCAATTAAAAAGACTGTATTTAATACATACCGTAAAACATTAGTCATAAAGTTCAAAGAGGAAACCCTTCAGGTAAAACAACAATAAAACAACTTTTATGAAATGAGTATTTCTGTGTATTTTTATGGCATAGTTTTTCTGTGTATACATATTCCAAAAACCAGATTTTCTAATGTTTATTGGGAAAAAAGCAAAAACAAAATCAAAACAAAACACAAATAAAAAAACCAATGAGATAAATAAACGGGTAAAAACCTACAGTGAAAACACTCACGCATACTACATGTACTACATCTCCCCAAAACAAGGACCTACATCGCATGCTGAAAACCTTCTCACTTGCACTTATTCATTAGTTTGAACTCATAGAAAAATATTATACATAAATTAAACTTCATATTGGCTTGAATAATACAATGCAATTTTGAAAATGTATACTTGATCATTTATTTTTGTTTTTATCAGATTCAATTGGAATGTACATAGGATTAAATGACCTTGTAACTGAAGGGACATTTCATTGGATAGCCAATGGTAAGCAGGCAACGTACTTTAACTGGGGACCTACCCAACCAAACAACAGAGGAGGAAACGAAAACTGTGTAGCTATGCGAGTTGATCCAGTTATAGGCTTCAATTATTCTTGGACAGATGGTCCTTGCACAGTACCAACCACCTACATTTGTGAAATGGTGTAAGTACTATTGCAAAGGAATCAATATAAAAGCAATATATGTTACACTGTAATATGCGGGTTGATCCTGTTAACGGCTTCAACTATACTTGACCAAATAGTCCTTGTACAGTTCCAAAAAAAATACATTTGTGAAATGGTGTTAAAAGAAATCGAATAAACCAAACACTTATTTTCTGTGATTTGTACCACTGCTAGAACATAGGATCGACTGTTTTGTTCTGTTTTTTTAATATAGTTTTCAACTACCAAGTAATCAGCACATGATGTAGATTTTAAAATTCAAAAATGTCCTTTCTGTCTATTAGTTTTGCAGCTGTCTGGGTATATCGTTCCGGAAAAAAGATGATAGCATAAACACTGAAATGTACGAAGTTGAACATTAAAAACCCTAAGACATTTATAATCACTTCTTTGAAGAATAGTTGTTCTTCCTTTACTGATTGACATAATAACAATATGTACCATGTGTACATAATTCCAATCTTGATCGTTCTTCCGATATTTGGAGGATACTGTTTTAACATAACGATGAACACAATCATTTCACGTCCGTAAAACTTTAAAATAAAGATGACTTCAGCCTTACAATAAATATAACAAAAAGTGGTATGAACATGATGAATGCCAATGCGACAACTCTTCAAAGACGAAATCAAATAGCAATTGTAGCAAAAACAACTCAGATTTGCAAGATATAAAAGCCACCGGAAATGACAAATATAAACAATTAAAACAAAAACAATAACGGCCTCACAAACGAAAAATAATTCAATATAAAAACAACAAAAGGCAAACACTTAGTACAATCCTCTAACTTGGTTCACACGTCTCATTGAGTATGTGTCAGCAAGAACTTCTATCACGAACAAATCCCCCACATTTGAAAGACAATTATTTATATACATTTGAATTTTGTTCAAATATTCATTTATTTATTTTAGGGCAGCAGATATTGGAAACCTTCTCGGATAGCTGTAATTGTTAGCAATTGTTTTATATTTTACATGTCAGTTTATTTATTATATAAATTGTATACACCCAAATTCTTCTGTTGTTTTTATTTGATATTTTGTTTTGATGTAAATTGTTGGATATTGAAAGATACCACAGAGTAACATTGATTGTTATGTTCATTGGAAGACTATTTAAATATTATGCAGATCTCAATGATTTCAGAAAAATAAAAATGTACCACTGAAATGGATTGATACTCTTAACGACACAATAAAACTCAAAGAATATGTAAATATTCTTCCGATAAACATACCAATCAATTGTAATTCCAATATGTCGTTTGATGGAATGGATGGAGTTAAACAGGACACACAGAATACACCGCGACACAATTTCTAGCTATAATCCGTACCCTAGCCCTAACCTTAACTTTATCAAGTTTCTGATATTTAGCATATTTGTTATGTATTCTTAAATTAATGTATAAGTGAACAGTAGGGAAATGAAATACAGTTGTACATTAAACATCATTTTAACATGACTAGCTAATAAGTCAAGTTGACAACTACATGTATCCTAAGTAACATATAGTGTTGTCAGAATAGTCCATTGGTTTTATTTACAATAGTTAATATTGGTAACTATTGTAATATTGGTAACTATTGCTGAAGGACGCCTCCGGGTGCGGGAGTTTCTCGCTGCATTGAAGACCCATTGGTGGCCTTCGGCTGTTGTCTGCTCTATGGTCGGGTTGTTGTCTCTTTGACACATTCCCCATTTCCATTCTCAATTTTACATATAAGATTTGTCTATAAAATTTCGTCAAATGATCATTATAATATGTTATTGGCATTAACATTTTTTTAGACACGCGTTTCTTTTACAAAAGACTCATCAGAGACGCTCGAATCAAAAAGGTTAATCAACACAATCATTTCGCTTCCGTACTACTTTAAAAAAAGATGACGTCAGTCTTACAACTAATATAAAAAAAAGAAGTAGTATGAAGGCCAATGAGACAACTGTCCAAAGACAAAAATCATATAGCAACTTGACGTCACCGTAAGACCTTCAACAATGAGCAAAACTCATTTATTATCAAGATATCAAAGCCGCCGCGATGGAAACAAAAACAATTACAGATTGCATTTCTGTAAATATAGACAATGCAATTTCCCATAGAAACTCTCCTTTTGGCTAAAACTGTGAAGTTTCGTAAAAAATTATATGCTAGAATGGAAAGTTAATATGCACTACTTTTTTATTCAAAGGTCAAAACATAGGGCTGTGCGGCATATTTTCAACATTTTTATGCTCCGAACTTCTAAGAGTTTAAACTTATACTGAAACTCTGCACTACCCCTCCCTTCACCTAATTTCTAACTCAGAATTCAATTCCACCGCCTACCATGTGCATTTATACTGGTAACATTCCCAAGTTATGTCTCTGTGAGATGAAATATAGAAATCATATCTGGGAACCAATACGTAAACAAAATAAAATATCTATGAATAGTATATATCTCCCCAAAAGAGGCGTGGTTTATGAAACAGCTGTATTTACAAAGTGCAACCAAAAGGAGCAATTTCTTTCACGAAAAAATCCCCCACATTTGAAAGAAAATGATTTATATACATTTGATTTTATTTCAAATATTTATTTAATCATTTTAGGGCAGCCGATATTGGAAACCTTCTCGGAAAGCCGTAATTGTCAGGAACTGTTTTACATTTTACATGTCAGTGTATCTAGTATATTACACCGGAACACAAGAGATAACCTCTTGTTCTAATCCTTACAATTACCAATACCCAAACACTACACAATTTTTGATATGAAAAGCATGTTTACTATGCATGCCTAAATCTATGCACAAGTGAACAGCGGGGAAATGAAATACAATTGTACTTTTTAAACATCATTTTAACATGACTTTCTTATAGATCAAGCTGACAACTGTCATTAATAACATACCATATAATCAGAAAAATCTGTAGGTTAGATTTCTAATATTTCCAATGTTTTTTAAGTTTTGTCTATAACATTTCGCATAATGAGCATTATTATTTGATATTGGTTTGATATGATTCGTTACTTCATAACTTTTCAAAAATATATAGTTGCTAGATTATTTTACATGAGATAAATGCCAAAAAATAGCTATTTTCTGTTTGCAGAAGGCCAGTCTTGTAGTTGACCTTTCAAGGTCATATTTTTTCCAAACTAATGCAAAGATAAAATGGCTTTATCATGTTTAAATATAAAGTTATAGCAAAGGTCCAAGTCTTAAAAGTCAAATTAACTTTTGACCTTGACCTCAATATTCCAAGGTCACGCTGGGTTAAACGTTTTTTTTATACAGGTTACATGTTTATAGTTTGGTAGATTGGTAAACCACTCACTTTTATGACAATCGTTTATAGTTCAGTTATATTCACAAAATTGGGTGTGCAACCTAAACTAACTAGATATGTTAATATAACAACATTTGGGATCCAGCAGCCAAAACTGTGTTAACACAGACATACAACACAACTAACTAAAAAAATTCAAACAAACATACAAATAAATCCAAAAAAAACACTAACAAACAGTTAGTGTAGTTGATAGAAAATCTGACTAAGACGCCAGGATATAAAAACCTTAAATGCGGTACAGTATACTCTTTTGCGATAAAGTACGAATAAGCAAAATATGCATGAAAGGGTTTGCAAAATGAAAACAAAATTGTTAAAACCTACTTGGTCCGAATCGGAACTCTAGACTAAACTGCACCAATAACGCCCAAAGCCAAAAACTATATAGCTGGATGGATAAACAAGGACAAAAAGTAACATAATAGCTTAAAATCAAATAAAGGGAAAACTGTAAAACAAATAAAAGATAAACAACTTTAGCAATCTCTAACTCAAGACCCTCTTGTATTATCTATGAAGTAGACACTGAATATTTATCTATAATGTCTTGGTACTTTCCGATGAACTGTTCGAGAAGAAGGCGAGACGTTCTTTGACGAAACCCTGGACTATATTTTCTATTCTTCAAACACCAATGACGTTTTACAAAGTCTTAGTAGCAGCTGCAAGTTGAATGAGTTGAGAAATATATAATTCATACTAGTTTGAAGTTGGTATATTGCTGCTAAAGTGAGGAATACTTGTGATGTTTTTATTGAAATTGTCTCTGATTGTCATAGATTCTGGTACTGAGATGACTAATGTAGTCAAATTTGAGGATATGTCTAGAAATGAGGCAGAAGAAGCTGTTTGTGTGTTTTTTTAATCTGTAGTTCAGAAGAATGTATTAATTAGACCCAATCCGAAAAAAATTGGATTGTAATTGGAAAGAACATTATCAATAAACCTGTTTGTGAAATTTAATAATCTTGATTTGATGTTTTCGTTTTTTAAAAGTTTCTGAAGGAACTCTGACTCCTATGAAACTAAGAAAGAGTTTGGTAAGGAGACTATGTATTGGTAATGAAATATATTACTTAACATCTTGTTGGAGAAAACTTTTGTTAAACGTCACCTCATCCCTTCGAACAAAACAAAAAAGTTCTGTAAGGGTATGTTGCAACTCATAACTTTGAGAAACTCTTCTCTCGGTATAAATTTCAGATGTAGCAATAACAAGCAAATGTCAGAACGTATAACATGACCTTGTCCTGTGATTTTGACCTCGTTTTTAATTTAATACCATAGGTATCTCTCATTTATGGTTTACTATTTACAAGCACATATAACCTAAATCAAAAATATGAAGGTAAATAATCCTCATATGTTGTCTTCGGATTGCTTTGGAAAAATCTATTCTCAACATCCTGAGAATGTAACGATCAATTCATTGGTGAACATGATTTTAGTATCTGTTGGGGTTGCCAAAGAGAAGTGAGTTTAAGTTAAACGGATAATTCTTTCAAGGAAAGTGTGGTAAAGCGTCAGTTTCAAAAGATTATTACCATTTCGATAGTATATACCAAGCGACATCTTGCGAACCAACAAAACAGAGCAAGAAGAAAGCAACAAATTATAAAAAAACAACTAACACCATTGTGAGATGTTCTGGAAAATCGGGACTTCCTTTGTTAGAATTATCTGTTCGTTAGAATCTGTGTTCTCTATTATTGACAAAGAATTCTGTTCAAAACGTTTGAAGTGGATTTGTAATCGACATCTTGACACCTTATTCAGGATGATTGAACGGATGCACAGACCAGAGATCATATCCTATACTGCAGGGTCTTGAGCTTAAACCAACGTAAGGAATGGGAGACATGACGAGCAGACATCGATCAGAGTTCAAATTAAAAACTTTAATAAATAACACACACTGTATAACAAATGTTCAAAAAGTACATTAATGGTACCACGGGGACAATAAAAAAAAATACAACACCATGGAAAAAAAGAAAACACTAGAGACAAAAGACAAAAAGACAATAATACTCCACAATAGTCAGCCATATTGTAAATGTGAGAACAAATAACAAACCCAAAAGTTTGAGCAACCTGAGTCAAATAGTAAAACCAAGTAGAACTACAGTGCTACGATAAAGTTAACAGTTCCTGTTCCACAAGTGACAAACTGACAGAAGATTGTATTGACTGCAGTGTTTAATTCAATTTTTACATTCCCAAAAGGATCTATACATCAGTCTTTATACATTTTGCCATCATTGTTCACCTAATAAAAATTGTTTTGGAAACATTGTATCGTGCACATATAGGCATTTATTAAGCTTTCTTACAATTTGACGAAAGGTACGTACGCTTGACGAATCATACATAAGACTTGTTTTGGTGATCCTTTATTTTGACATCTTTATGTAATCTCAATCGAAGCATCATGGAGCTTCATGGCATTTTGCATCAATGTTTGCCTATCAATGGCCAATACAACGAATGCAACGACGCATGCTAAACTTGAATTTTTAGCGACATCGGAAATTTGGGACGTACGAGGGAAAAAAATATAATACCACCAGGGGGAGGAGATTACACTACAAATGTTCTAAACAAAGGATCGTCAAAAGAAAAAAAATACCCCAGAAAAATAAAAGATTGTGCTAAACAAAACCTCCACCCTAACAAATCAAAAATTTCACATTTGCATTATTCAACCTGAGAAAAACCATGGCTTCTCTCCTCAGAAAAAAATAAAAAACAAATACTTGATAAATTCACACATTTTTAACCCCAAAGATAGTAAAATTGAAAAAAAGTCTCCAAAAAATGTTATGCCCGGACTCGTTTTGTCTTTTGTAGAGAATCCCCACCTCCCCCTGGGTAATACCCATTGTCGCCTTGTAGTGTGTCCATACATCCGAGTTAGTCTCACCTACGGACTCGTTCTTTCAGCGTATAATTGCATTTTCGTCCTAAACAAGCATGAAATATTTGCCACTGGACGTTAAGCAACCAACAATCATCAATCTTCCAAGAATGTTTACTGTTAAATCTTCATTGTTCAATCCATCTGTGGAATACTAAAGCAACGCCAATTCAACTTTCAAGGAGGGGTATACCTTTTGTTCCGTTTCACATTTGTTTCATGCGATCGCAAGTGTCATATTACTTTTTGTTCACATTCAACCTTTAAATTAAGAAAAAATCATCATATTTTTTTCCCAGATTTATTTCACATTACTTTTTCAAAACATTGTTGCATTCTTGTCTTGCAAATCTTGATGATCCACGTTGAATTTTTGATGATAGCATACACATTAAAAATAAAACAATTGTGAATTTTGTCGCTAAATTATATTATCATACTTCAATAATTTCATTAAAATGTTCGTGATGAAACGCATGCTTGAACAAATCCCGCGCAAATGTGTGTAATCGTGATTAACATAAGTAACGTATTGAACGTAAATGAACTTTGAACTATTTTTCTTTATTTTCAGATTTTAAAAGCGTGTTTTATTTGAGATTAGCTTTAATTCTTAAAGATACGTTTAATTTAGAAAAGAATGCCGTCCTTCCGGATAAAACATAGACCCATAGTGTTATCGTGGAAATGTAATACATGTTCCCTTTACGTTCGTTCGTACCTTTCGTCAAAATGTAAGAAAGCTCTTATAAGTGTTATGGTATAACCTTCTAACAAATGTTCCATATTACAATATTTCTGTACATGAACTGACGAAAGTTCTAACAATATCTCTGTACCTGAACTGATATATGTTTAAATATAAATTCTGATAAATGTTCTATATAACCACATTTGCGTTCTTGTACTGATAAACATTCTAATTTATATTCTTATCTTAATTTTTTATATAACAACATTTTCCCAACTTGTACTGATAAATGTTCTGATTTACGTTCCTATGGTTCATATGGGATGTTTCGAACGTTTCGAACTTTGGTTCTGGTCCGAATTTTACACCCACATTCTAACCTGTCTGCAGTTTCAATTTACATTCTAAAACATTGAAATCACGAACTTTGATACCAAGTCTTATCAAAATTGCGATAATTAGCGAATATTAGTATAAATATCGCCTTACTCAACGCAACAATTAGTATTAAACTGCAACATTATATTATAAAATGTCTTCTGTTTGGATGAAACTTTTTGTTCTTTCAATTGTAGGAATAGTTGGTTAGTATATTTATAAATTTCATTTAATGAACAGTTTTTTTCAATCTTGTATTAATATATGTCTATCTTGTAACAAACTACTGATAATTAATGCTATGGAATAATTATTTTTTTGGATCTTTTCCACGATGGACGACATCAAACTAGAATCTATGATAAACGTGATGATGTCAACTTTCAAACTTTCCATTTTTCAACAATAACTTACACGGCATGATAATCGTTTAAGTATCTAAGTTAATACGTCACAATCGTGCACGTTCCAACTACTGTAAATTCAGAAATCGTTGCTTGTATTTATTATTGCTATTTTCGAAAAAAGGCGATAGTGCGAAATTAATAATGCAATTTCAGGAAAAAATCTGCATATAGATGTATGCATCATATTCAAAATGCAAGTTGTCATTGTTGCAATAATCACTCAGTTGCATTTTTCACAATTAATAATAAAAACCTCGCACTAATTTCTAAATTAACAGTATAAGAACTGCATTTATAGAAGAGTGCTTCGTACACAAAAACTGCACCAATAGAGTAAGGAGGAAGAACAGCTGAATTCGACACTTTATAAGATTTACAGTAACCATTGAAACTTGATTGACCGATACGACATGTCCGCGTGTCTCAACTTATAACCAACATGTCTGTGTCTCAATTCACGAGGGACATGTTTAAGTCTCAACTCATTAGCGACATGTTTGTGTCTCAACTTTTAAACGACATGTTTGTGTATCAAATCATTAGCGGCATGTATTTGTCGCAACTAATTATCGGCTAGTCTGTGTCTAAACTATTAGCGACATGTCTGTGTCTCAACTCATTTGCAACATATCTTTGTCTCAACTCATTATCGACATGTCTGTGTCCCAACTCATTTTCAACAAGTCTTTGTCTCAACTCATTATCGACATGTCTGTGTCCCAACTCATTTGCAACATGTCTTTGTCTCAACTCATTATCGACATGTCTGTGTCCCAACTCATTTGCAACATGTCTTTGTCTCAACTCATTATCAACATGTCTGTGTCCCAACTCATTTGCAACATGTCTTTGTCTCAACTCATTAGCGACATGTCTGTGTCTAAACTCCTTAGCGACATGACATGTTTGTGTAGTCTTAAATCATTAGCTACCAGAATACACATTAAATCTGTAGTTTGACTGATTGTGTCCTATTCTCGATTGTGACATTTTGACTGACTTGATTTTTATGGCGGGAGATGCATGCATACATTTGTAGGAGGAGACGCTTACCCTGTCGATGCACTGGATCTCAATCATAATGCTGTATATGCGATTTCCTGAGTTTTTTTATTTGTTACCTTTGTTTTTTGTCGATTTACTAGATTTGAAATACTGTTTCTTTAATATATAGACATACAAGATGTTGTATGAGTGCCAATGAGACAACTCTCCATCCAAGTCACAATTTGAAAAAGTAAACCATAATAGGTCAAAGTACGGCCTTCAACACGAAGCCTTGACTCACACCGAACTGCAAGCTATAAAGGGCCCCTAAAATGACTAGTGTAAAACCATTCAAACAGAAAAACCAACGGTGTAATCTACATAAAAACGAGAAACACTTATGAACCACATCAACAAACGACAACCACTGAACATCATATTCCTGACTTTAGACAGGTGCAAACAAATGCAGCGGGTTTAAACGCTTTGATATGTCTTCATTACACAGCTCATTTTTAATAATACACACATTTAGACTTCAAAGTTTTATAATATAACAAATACGAATGCAGTATTATCACTATTTTAGTCTGTTGCACATGTCCAAATGGATGAAGTCGTTATGAAGACAAATATTTCTTCCGAAGCCGGGACAATGAGACATTTGCCGATTCACTGGTGAGTTGACATAATAATCAAAAGGTCTGAAATATACCAACCTTTACGTGTAATACCACCAAATCATAGTACGTCAAATCCGGTTGCATACGAAAATAGGTCGAACAAAAATATTCCCTTGAATTTGACAGTTGTAAGTAATTAATCCTACATTTCATTGCAGTAAAAAAATTCTGGGTCATAAACATATATCTTGGGTATTTAAAAGCACCATTATTTTTTTATTTGGGGTTTCTATAGAATACTTTGGAAAGCTGGTACACAGGTTAATAAAAGGTGAAAATTTGATTGGTTAACTTCCAGTGATGGCTATCTTCGTATATGCAATGAAATGTTATATGAATTTTTTTCTATTGTACTGGACAGGATAAAACTTTACTCATGTCCAAGTATTTCTTTATTTGAAACAAAGATAAATTTTGCACAATTTTTTGAAAAGCGGAAATTTAACAAAGACTAATAGGACAAAATTAATGGTGGTATAACATCTATAGTTCCTACGTTTTAATCCTTTAATATTTATCACTTCATCGAAAGATACAAAAGTTTGATGCCAAGTAGCTGACTCCTCGATTGTTTACATTTGAAGCTACCAAATGTGCGCAAAAGATACGTTTCGAAAAATATATCACTTAAAACCACAAAAACCAAACTTGTCGAAACATTTATCAATTATGGACTTTTGAGGAGGTCAATACGTTTAATATTGACCTGTTCAGATTTTATTGACCGAGGACGAAGTCCGAGTGTCAATATAATATAACAGGTCCATATATAACGTATTGACTGAGTGAAAGTCCTGAATCTATATATTACATATGTTAATAATGTATTAGGAAAATGGCGTTCAATGTTCTCTGTTCTTTCAGTGTATTTTTAAATTGTATTTTGTCAAAATTTTAATATGTTATTGAAAATATCAATATTCTTTGAACAACTTCATAGCTTGTTGCGTAAGCTTTCTTGTTTTCTCAGAAATAGAAATATAGCATCAATATACTTAAAAATAGAAACAAGGCTTCGGATACATAAAATAACCTTTCAAACACGTGATCGTAATATCCAAGGAAAACAGGAGAATGCTACACCATATGAAATATTAAAAACATAACGTCAAAGATGAACTTTACATTTGGGATTGAAACTTTCAAAAATTCTAGGAGCTGGAAATTGAACGACAACATGTACCGTCTATAACAATTATATTTAACTTCGTAACTTCTAAGCAAAACCATATATAGTTTAAGCATTGACTATTTTGTTAAGTGGCTTAAGTTATATGCTGATAAGCATACTTTGACTTATATATCATTTTGCCTACGATGGATATTGAAGGAAGCAGGACATTTTCACCAAGGAAAGCAGTTCAAATAATACTATGTTTATAAAATATCTTAATTTTTTCTGTGAAACAATATGGCTTTATTTTATCTCAGATGTTATGTGAATTAATTGGGCGCCAGTATGGAAGATCTGCGTCTTTGGCTACCGTTGATGATGCCAAAACACAACAGTTTATTACAGATTTAATGATCAAAATAAGTAGGAAAAAATAGGCTACATATATTACAATTTGATGAATCAAAACTATTCAATTACTCCTTCTTGCTTAAGTTTCTTTAATTTGAGAGAATTAAGCATCTTCATTTTTAGAAATCAAAGCTCGGTTTTCGTAAGGAATAAAACTTCATTTTGTTAGGGTCGTCATATAAGATAGGGATTTTGATATTAATACTTCACCTCCACAGGAGTTTATCTGCATTTGTGTAAGAGATTAAATCTTTGTTTTAAGATGAGGGTTTCAATTGTTAACCACTACATTGTTTGCATAAGAACAAACATATTTACTAACATGATGTAATGAATTAGCATTTAAGTTCACAGATGAAGACCTTCAGGTTTTACTACAATAAAACTACGTTTATGAAATGAGTATTCCTGTCTAGTTCAAAGACATAATTTTTCTGTACATACATACCATATTCTCCTATCCTAAATAACAGAAATTCTGATGTTTATTGGGAAAATATGAAGTCAAAGTGAAAACAAAACACCAATAAAACCAAATAATGAGATAAATAAACGGGTAAAAAACAACGTACACACTCAAACACACTACATCTTCAAAAACATGGGCCGGCATGGGGTGCTGAAATCTTTCTCACTTACACTTATTCTATTAGTTTGAAATAGGAATCTTATCCATAAATAAAACTTCATATTGTTTTTATGTTTTGCTGTTAATCCGTTTGTCAGAATAAAACATTACTTCAAATGACAAGTTTGTAAATAGGTCCTCGTTATATAAAATCACAAAATTGTACTTTACAATGCAATTTTATAAACGTATAATTATTTGATGGATAGAATATCCATATATACAAAATGATAGCAGTATAAGTTTGTTTCACCACCATGTTGTTTTTTGTCAGATTCAATAGGAATGTTCATAGGATTAGATGACCTTGTAACTGAAGAGACATTTCACTGGATAGCCAATGGTAAGCAGGCTACCTACTTTAACTGGGGACCTACCCAACCAAACAACAGAGGAGGAAACGAAAACTGTGTAGTTATGCGAGTTGATCCTGTTATAGGCTTCAATTATTCTTAGACAGATGGTCCTTGTACAGTTCCAACCACCTACATTTGTGAAATGGTGTAAATAGTATTGCAAAGGAATAAATTTAATTACAGTACATGTAACGCTGTGGTAATAGTATGCAAGTTGGTTTTATTAACGGCTTCAACTATACTTGGACAGATGGTCCTTGTACTGTTCCAACCACCTTCATGTGTGAAATGTTGTTAAACGAAGTCGAATAATCCAAACACTTGTTTTCTATGACTTTTACCACTGCTAAACATAGGCTTAACTGTTTGTTTTGTTTTTTAATATCGTTTTTAAACTACCGAGTACTCAGCACATGATGTAGATTTCACAATTTAAAAAATGTCCGAAAAAACAGAGTAGCATAAACATGATAAACACTGAAATGTACGAAGTTGGCAATTTAAAACCCTAAGCCGTTGATAATCACTTCTTTGAAGAATGGTTGTTCTTCCTTTACTGATTGACATAATAACAATATGTACCATGTGTACATAATTCCAATCTTGATCGTTTGTCTAATAGGTGGACGATACAGTTTTTACATAACGATCAACACAATCATTTCGCTTCCGTAAAACTTTAAACAAAGATGACTTCAGCCTTACAATTTATAGAAAGATAAAAAGTGGTATGAATACAGATGAGACAACTATTAAGAAATGAAATCAAAAAGCAACTATAAGTCACTGTAAGACCTTCAACAATGAGTGACATCCATTACAATCAGAAACTCAGAATCTCACAAATGACAAATATAAACAGTTAAAACGAGAACAATAACGGCCTCATAAACGAGAAATTATTACAGTTTAAAAACAACAAAAGGCAAACAATGAATTTAAGCCAATAAACTTGGTTCAAACGTCTGATTGCTCATGAGTCAGCAGCAACTTCTAATACGAAAAAATCCCCCACATTTAAAAGAACATTATTTAAATACAGTTAACTCTCGTTGTCTCAAACTCGGTTGACTCGAAATTTCGGATGAGTCGAAGTTTTCACGTGGTCCCGAACTTTGTTCCATATAAATGTATGTATTTCGACTTCTGATGAGTCAAGATTGGATGAGTCGAAATTTCGGTTGAGTCGAACTAAATTTACGGTCCCAAGGTTAACAAAAGCATTCAAAACTCATTATTTATCTCGAACTAATACACATATATGTTTAAATTGATTGAAGTGTTAATCTGACAATACACGTGTAATTAAATTTCCGGTCACTCACCACTGTATTGATTTATGACATGCTATTTCCACGAGTGTTTACCTAAGATTATCTTTTATAAACATTTTATAAATAATTAGTGACACATTGTTAATGTTCATGAAAAAGTATTTAAATTGTTTACAAAAACAATTAATCGTGATTTACACTGATGCGCTTGGATGTGTATAAAGTGGGAATTAAGACTTATGTTGGTGATCACCTAAAAACTACTCAATCGGCGTCTTTAATCTTGTATTTTCTTTTGAAAAGAAAGAGTGAGATGAAAGAAAATAAAGAGAAATCTAAATTTTCTAAATTCTCTTGTATCCGAGAATAAACAATTTTTCAACTTTAAATTAGCTAAATAACGCTAAGATCGATTGGAAAATTTCTCTCTCGGATAAAAGCCATAGGAAAAAATTGTAACTGAAACAATTGATTAAGTAAAAATAATGTTATTATAATAATAATAATAAAAGACCATGACATACAAATACATCGATCTGATACCAGAATATCGATCCCCTTTCCATATTCATCCGGATTTATTTTAGCTTTACCAAGCTAAGCAAGAGTTGTGTCCCTTGGTCTGTCAAACTTCCGGTTTTCGTTTGAGTCGAACTACGTGTATCTCGAAATATTTCTCTGGTCCGGCTGACTTCGAGATAACGAGAGTCGACTGTATATTTGATATTTATTTATCTATTTTAGGGCAGCATATATTGGAAATCTTCTCGGATAGCCGTAATTGTTAGCAATTGTTTTACATGTCCGTTTATTCATTAAATATCTTAACCCAAATTCTTTTATGTAAATTTCCGGAGAGAGAGAGAGAGAGAGAGAGAGAGAGAGAGAGAGAGAGAGAGAGAGAGTAACAACGTTTACGGTTACATATCAGTTACTGTAATTCTCCATATTTTGAAGAAAGAACATGAATTATCTTTAGTTTACTGGAAAATAAAGACTCATTATTTCAAAGCCATAGCCGACTAATGTGTAGATCTGTAGAAAATGTACCACTAAAAGGAATTGATATTCATAACTACACACACAATGTGTTAATTGTCTTCCAATAAATATTACAATCAACTCTGAGTCCAATATGTTGTTTGGGGGAATGAATAGAGTTGAACAGGACATACATTTTACACCGGAAAACAGCATAACTCATAACCAAACACTATCTTTCTTGTTTCATATATGAAAAACATGTTTATTATGTATGTTTCAACTTTTCCATTGGGTAAAGCCATTTCAATTGATACTTTATAATGTGTCTTTTTATGTTGTTGTTATACTACTGTCTCAGGTTAGAGTGAAGGTTAGCGACTGTTAAAACGTTTTAACCCGCTGCATTTTATGCATCTGTCCTAAGTCAGGAGCCTGTTGTTCAGTACTTGTCGTTTGTTGGTGTGGTTCATAGGTGTTTCTCGTTTCTCGTTTATATATAGATTAGACCGTTGTTTTTTCTTTTATAATTGTTTACAGTAGTCATTTTGGGACCCTTTATTTAAAAATCCTTCAAATATCGTTTCATCTCAAATTCAAGAAAGTGTTCATCTACTAGTTTATCTTTTTGTGCTTTTAACTAGTTCCTTGCTAGAAATTAAAGAGCATGTTGTCACCATTTGAAATAGAGTATATGAGATTAATTGAATAAATGTTTTTTTAGTGTTAAAAGATGTTTGTAGGTTTAGGATAAATAACGTTGTTTTGATGTTCCTTTCAGACTTTAAGACACTCTACGCTAAATTTAATTGAATGGTTCTTTGAAAATCTGATTTCAGAATAATTTGCTTCAACTAATTTCTTCTTCTGACATGAAAAGGTTAAATATGAGGTGTTTGTCCTATGAGTTTGTATTATTCCGTTGGTGTCTTTCGCCTTTCCTTTTTTAATAATAATAAAATGTTCTTATACAAATTTTTGAAAAAGGAAATATTTAAGACTATATATTAGACAAAACGTTTCTTTTATATATTTGATGAGAACAGATGATTAGTGATTAATGAAAAAGGTTGAAGGCCGTCGTTTTACATGACGAATTGCAGTAAGTTTATTGCATTTATTTTGGTATAAATATTTTTCGAACGATATTGATGAATTAATATCTAAAAAGGGTGTTTTGAATGTGAATTAAAAAAAAAAGAAATTTTAATATGGGTTCCTGTTGATTGTTAAATCGGAATTGAATATTTATTTGACTTTTCAAATTTAATGTCTTCACTGCATTGATTTGAAAAAGGTTGTTTTCGCCAGTTTTTTTATGTAGTTTTTCGAATGTCTACTACTACATTGTACATTTTGAATATCTGGCCACCACTAACTTTCATTGTTCTGTTTTATTTGAAATTTCTTTATTTTTCTTTTTCTATGGAATTTGAAGATTGAATAACATTTTTGAAAATGTTAAATGTGTATAAAGATATGCGTTGTAAATGCAATGTGACATTGATTTCAAACAATGTGTCCTCTTCTTTTTTCTTGTTCAAGTTAGTGGTTATCCTCGTTGGTAGCTATAGTTACCAGGTTTTGAAATGAGTGTTTTATTTACTTTTACAAGATATCGTCTAAACATACAAAGAAGGAGATACAATGTAAGTGAGCAATTAAAACTTGTTTAACCCCTGCATGTCGTGCCTTTACCAAGTCAGGTTATCTGGGCCATTTCTATTGTTCATTGCTGCTTGTTTTCTAGGTCTCATTTTCTGGGAGAGTATGGTGTTGTTTGTTTATGTGGTCTGAGGTTATGTGAAATATTTAAATTTGTATATTACTTCCAAATATACTAAGTACATATTGGTACGAGACGGGTGGGTGTCTTCCGACTCATAAGTATCTATGCTGGTTAACACACTGATGACCATATCATTTGTAAATTCGAATGTCAACCCTGGTATCGAGTTACAAATTAATTTACACTGGTAGCGTAGCTAGATAAACGGTCAAGGCAATGGTAGCGTAGCAGGCATGGTACTGGTTTAAATAAGGTAGCTCAGAAACTCATTAACATTGACTTACTTAGTACTTGTACACTAGATAACAAGATTGATTTAAGCTTTTGAATTTTTTATATACAAATCATCTCATATCCTACAAAGTATAATTCACATAAAAACTACAGTTATATTATTTTAGTATACCGGGACCCCCTTTTTGGACGCTAATCGTTTGTAAACATCTTAATAAGCGTAGTAAAATATCTAGGTCAATGATGAGTTGTTCCGTTTAATCAACGGGGATGCATACAATATTAAAGGTACGTGTATTTTATGGGTTGCATCGACTGCGGCGTATGTAGTTTGGTCCGGTAATTTCCTTGGTATCAGAAATAAACACCGCAGTCTTCCTGAAAACAAATGCCCAACCAAAGTCTCGTGTCCCTATGGTGAATATTTGCAAATTACATAATGCTAATTGGATGCTGACTTCAGGCCATTATGTCCCTGACGTCAATATAGTTGCTGATGCAAATGGCGGTGACTGTGAATGTTGACATTCTGTCAAGTATGAAAACAGACAAACGGAATTAACTTAACTTACTTTTAGCATGTATTGGCCCTGATTACAATAGTCAGGCCTTACATAAAAATTCGAAACAAATAGGACACCTACGTAATAAATATCTACTTATTAACCTGCAAATACAAATAAAACTGGATCTTCTCTGTTGTTGGCTCTGTCGACAAAGATTAATGACGATACATTCCAATAATCATCAATATATATAGACTTCCAATCTCTTGCACTGAGATAATGTGTGTGGCATTGATACTATATCTCTGGTATCAGTATATAGACTAAAACTTGGTATCATATCGTTTACCTGGTATTAAGATATGCTCAGGAAACGGAATATATATCTTGGTTTAAAAAAAATAGTGTACTAGGACAATACGATGTGACAATATTCCACAGACCTTCCATTCGTCACACAGCCACGTCGTTGAGTCACCAGGAGCATTAGTAAACTAATATAAGTAACAAAAATACTGCATGGTATTCCACGGATATTTCATCCGTCACATAGACACTCTTCTTCTAAAGGGAAAGAACTGTGTCGAACTCAGTTTCCTGTGGGATGAATTTATCTAAGAAACTCTAAAGTGAAAACTTGCAAGATGAGAATCGACATTTCTCACATGACCAATAGTGGACATGATTCCTGCATATATTCAATTTATGTTGAGATTTATTTATCTTATATATAGATATCAGACTGAGAGTATTCCTAACTTCGTTCTTCAATTTATAGTTTGATTGATTATTTTCACAATCAATTTATTTGATCCTGACCTAGGAGGATTGTACATCTTAAACCTGTGTAAAACATTTAATAATCGAAATTACTGTTACCTGTTCCTTTTCTGACACGTATCCATTACAGGAAAACTGCAAGATCATTGCGATACCAAGGAACATTTCGTACAGACGTCATCTTGGACGCAATTTGTGGTTAACCACAAAGTGAACTACTTTTATAACATTGTATTTGAAGCCTTCAAATTGTTCTTCGCACATTTGAACCTCTTCTCCGTGAAATACTGGAAATTTAGCTGTTCTTGAAAGTACAACATGTTCCTGCATTCAACGGACTGTGCTATCAATTATATTTGACATTTCGTTTATCATAACAATAATTCAACACATTATAAAATTGTATTTCATTTTGTATTTTCAGCTTTTTATCATTTGTTAGATTGGTTCTTGATTATAATATCAACCCCTGATGGTCTTTTCTGCTTGAGCTAAATTGTCGGTTATACTAAATGGTCAGGCCATTACACATTTGATTTGGATGTGTGTGCGGAAGAATTCGAATTTCAAGATAATAAAGATGAAGATGTAAATCTACTTGCAAATATCTTTATGGCCGAAAATGGCTGACGAAAAGGAAAAGATGCATTCGAAGCTGCAAACTTGTGTGTTTTTCTATGAAGTCTGTTTAAAGAAAATGAATTCTAAATTAGACTAGACGTCTTGATTCTGTTCACAGTTTGTACGGTTTTCAATAATACATATATCTATTTTTTCCTGACTTTGCATTCAGGGGCCTTTCATAGGGCCATTTCAATTGATATCTGAAAAGGGAGGGTTGGATAAAGACTTTGTAAGAGTCACTCTCCCCCCAAAAAAATTTTTGGGAAAATTTTGACCTCCTCAGATGCCATCCAACCGTAATTTCCTCTTTTTCACCACGAATATACCCCTCATGCAGATGTGACAAAACACCATAGAAACAGAAACGTTTTACCTCTTGGATGAATCTATGTCAAATTGGGATCCCTAAGATGGGACATCTGACCCCCAGCATAGAAACTATCCACCATCTCTTTTTTTTCAGATCTTAAATAAAAGGGTTCATTGTTTTATTCGCTAAGAGAATAAAAGGTATGCCACTTGTGATATATTATTACAAATGGAAGTTCACCGACCCCAAATATGGTCCACTCACGTAGTTAAAATGTATATTATATGAATTAATGCTAATTAATCCTTAAAATTGACGAAAAAGTACAAAAGAAAAACAAAAAAACAATCCAAAACAAACAAACAATGACAACAGTGCAGAACATTCAAGATGAAATGTACTGTTAAAGAAATTATTATCATTTTTTTTAAATTAAATTTTTAATCATCACAAAAGGAGAAAGTATGATAAGTAAAAGTTCATTTTGACCCACGCCCCCAACCCCAACCCCAACCCCTTGCATTTTGCAAAATTATAAATCTATTATGATGAAACAAAGATATCATATTAATATAATTAAATGAAATTGTGCACTCCTTCAGAAAACAGCAAACTTAGTTTCATATATTGAGTATTTGTATACATTTTCAAATTAAATGCAAAAAAAAGTCAGAAAATGACTTTACTTTGAATTTATTTGTTTACATTATTAACATGGGGGAATGTGCAACAGGGAAAACAAATGAAGGGAAGATCATGTGTGTAATAAATAGATGCTATAAATATTGGTACAAGCTTACCGACCGTGCAAGGGCTGTATAGCCAGTCAAGGTCGTTAAAAACTTCCATTTGTTGGTACAAGCTCTGGGTCTTTCCTAAAAAAAGCTCTTGCAAAAATGCATAAATATGGCAAATTCTGGAAAACTGAAGTAATTATTTATAGTATAAGATTCGCAAGAAGATAATAATTACAAACCGTCCTTTTTTAGCTCACCTGGTCAGAAGGACCAGGTGAGCTACTGTCATCAATTAGCGTCCGTCGTCTGCCCGTCAACAATTCACATTACAATTTTTTTCCTCTGAAACCACTGGGCCAATTCGGACGAAACTTGGAAGGGTTCATCCTTGGAAGGAGGATATTCATGTTTTTTTTCAAGTGGTGGTCAATAGGTTCATGGGGTCCTAAAACTTGAGGTCCAAAGTTTAAATATAGGTTTCAAAGGGGGAAAAGCTTTAAAAATCTTCTACTTAAGAACCAGCAGTAGCAAGGCAGTCATATATTGTCTGACATTTCAGTAGGACATGATGTTTCAAGTTTGTACAAATGAAGGTCCGGGGGTCAATGGGGTCCGAGCACTTAGGGTCCAAAGTTTGACATTAGCTTTAATAGGAAAATGCTTTAAAAATCTTGTTCTTAAGAATCAATAGTAGCAATGCAGTCATATTTTGCATGACACATGAGAAGGATATGAAGATTCAGTTTTGTACAAATGAATGTGCAGGGGTCCATGCAGTCCGAGCACTTAATGTCCAAAGTTTAACACAGGCTTCAATGAGCAAAAGCTAAATATTTATATATAAAAATCTTTAGAATCAGCGATGACAAGGCAGTCATATTCTGCATGAAACATCGGAGAGACTTTTTGTGAAAAGAGTCCCTGGTTAAGTATTATTATACAATTCTGTTCTATATGATTCTCTTTAGAGAAGAGTTTGAGTCGAACATGTTTGAATATGTTATCAAATTCAAACTTTTAAATTAGTGTAAACGACAATTGCCGATGGACCAATTCCTTAGACGTCGACAAATCCAAATCATCACAGCACACCTTGACTAGATGACGACTGCGAAGAAGCCATACAAAAACGGTAAATAAACAATTGACGGTTTAATAAATAGTCTACTTCGGAAATAGTTCTCGCCCCGATAAAGCCTTTTGCGTTGATATGGCGTGAAGCAATCACTAATCTATCAATCAATCATCGGTTAAAACATTGATTTTATTTTTGTCAATTAAAACATTTTAACTAATATATGCATAGTTATATCGTCAAGAACATTTATAGTCCTATATCCTGTCGCTACTTACATTTTTAGATTGAACAAGAACATGCTTTTCTCAGACTGTTAAGGAGGTCTGTACACTGAATTCATACTGATGTGCTCAGCTCTCATAAACATGTTTGGTCCCGCCCCATTATGTATATGCCTATAATTTGGTGGTTGACGGTTGCGGTTTGTGATATATGTATTTCGTTTATTCAAAACAGGCTGATGGCTTTACCTTTTGAATTACATGTTTTAAATTGTACCATGCTGGAACCTTTAATAGCTTATTATACGGATTATGGGATTTACTCATTGTTAAAAACCGTACGGCGACCTACAGTTGTTAATAATTTAGTTTTTGGTTTCTTAAATTCAAAAGGAACATAGAACAGACCTATGATTATTGATCATTTCCTCTTCGGTGAGTGTCGCGAGGTTTAATGTTGAGTTTCAAAGTGAATTGTCAACACCTTATTCCTTTATTAAGCATTTGAAAATGATGCACTGTGATTTTCACACAAAAACTATGTTGTTCGGTTATTTATCTGTGGGGACAATACCATATTTGTCATGGAGATAGGACAGGTGCTTAGCAACATTAGGGTTTTTAAAGATTGATTTAGCATGTACATTATTAGACCCATGCTGAATCAGTACATCTATCTTTTATTTCGGACCTACTTTGGTAAAGTTTGTCGATTCTTCAGATGTTTCTTTCTCACTGATCTCATAACAATTGCGTGAACATTCTGTCATTTTACCTTTTTATTTGAAAGATGTCCATACTATTTTAAACTAAAAGGCTGCAGACTAACAAAGAAAAAATCAAACTCCTCTATCTTCTGAAATTTTTCTGCATGTTGATATAAGTATAGACTCTACCACACTACCTCGGCCTTTTGAAAACGTTATTTACTTTTCTGGAGCACCTGAGATCACCCCTGGTTTTTAAAAGGATCGTGTTGCTCAGTTTTTAGTTTTCTATGTTTCGTTTTGTAGACTGTTGTTAATCTTTTGGCCGTTTTGGTTGTTTTTTTGCTATTACGTTCAACTTGTCAGTTTGTCCGACTTATGAGTTTGAGTATTCATTTGGTACATGTATCTTCCGCGGTTCTCTTATCAACTTGAGATAGTTAAATTTTCAAAATCGATGTTTACCGAGAATTATCATCTTAAAACATTAAACTGTTGAGAGTGGATTCAAAATTGATGTTTACCGACCCTGTTAAACCTTTAAAGTTAAACTTTTGAGAGTTGAAAACAATGGGGAATCATCGGGGGAAAATGGTCAAATACGTTTCACTTATGACTTAACTGAAAGCTACGAGTCGATGCTCCAAATAGATATGGCGGGAAATGAAACTAATTAATTTTAACAATGTTTGGTTAATAAAAATTGATCACAATCGGTTAAATGCATACGGAATCAGAGAAAAATTATTTATCCAACAGTGTCCTTTTGTTAAAAGGATACGAGAGAACAATTCTGGATATGTATTATAATACAATTCTTTTCTATGTGAATGTGTAAGTAATATTTGAATTGTAAAAGCGTAGTTTTTGGATATATTCAAATACTCAAATAAATACACGTGGCTGCCGATATTTACTAACCCCATTTCTTTTATTTTTTAATAGGGAGGATTGTTATGATTCCTATTTACTTACTCTACATGTTTAATGTATTTCTCAATAGTGGTTTTCGATAAAAAGCATTGGTATCTGTTTCTATAGTAAGAGCTGTTTGTCATATATACAATTAATGTTAATGTTCTCTGTGGAATTGAACTGTTGTCGTTTGACTGAACCTGTAGCCATTGTATTATATTCTTTGAAATAATTTTTACATCAATTAGAACAAATAGACGTACAGGAACAGAGAAGAAATTAATGGATTTTTTAATGAAGTAGTTAGTCATCTGATATTTTCTATCTAAACACAACAAAAACAAAATATATCCAACAAAGCTTATGTTGTTTAATGTCAAAAAGGTTCATTATATTGATAATTCGTGTAGGCACAATGCTGAAACTTTGAACATAAGTATTCATATTTCAATATTTTAACTAGTCCAAATTCGTCTCTGCTGTCAAACTTCACATTAATTTCTTCTGTACCACATAGAAGTATCTCCATGATTTGAATTAATTCATTTCGTGACAGATTTCAAATCCAATATTCCAATTTGTACATTAAAGGAGTTGAACTGTACTGAAACTACTTTGTGGCAAGAAAAAAAATGAAGTAGAAATAAGAACCGGACAACAGAATTATTAAAAAGATAAACAGCTGCACATTTTGACACTATTTACTAAATTTGGTATCTACATTCTCTGAGTTCGGTTTTAGTAAAAGCACCATTGTTATAAAAACACAGATGTCGGAATTAGGCAAATCTGCTAAAACACATTAAACATTTGGTCGAACAAAAATGTTATGTTTCCTCATATAGTCTGTCCAAGTAGTTGAATATGATAACGGGCACTGTTGTGATTAAAACAGTACATTTGCAGAAAATGAATTTTTAAATGTTAGTAAAAGTAAGAAAAAATCAATCGTTAAAATGTTTTGGATGACTAGCAAAACTGGTATATGGGCATTGAAAAGGTGAAATTTAAGAACAATTGTCCCAGGTTAAGGAGAATATTTATTTGTTACCTTACCAAATTGTGAATCGTTCTACTATATGACGCAAATTTGAAATACTGTATGGTTGATGTATGCATAGCAGGACATGTTAATCCTGTCAACCAATCTGTTCCTTTTTTGCAATATGATTAACATTTTCTCACCTTATATTTTCTTGATTTACTTTATATTTAGAGATGCCTATTATTTATATACGGGTTTAAACTTTTCTTTTCACATTTTACTTCGATATCAAATTAATTCTTAAAAGGCCAACTCTCAACAATTTCAATGGAGTTAATGTAGCTGAAAAAGCGTTCATGTGAATCAGGTTCGGTGTCATAGCTGTTGAATTATGTAGTCATAGTTTATGATAGATGATTTTAGACACTTTTATTACGTCTTCTCAATTTGTATTCAAATAGTCAACTAGCTTTCTTTCCGGTATATAACTTTGTTTTGTAATATCCATAACAACATGAGAGTTTTATGCAACAGGTTGCTCTATTCTTGAGTCCCAGGAACCGCTTTGTTCCTTAGAGACTCCAGTTACCATTATTAACTCTTCATCGAAGGTTTACATTATACTATTGCAAATAAAATGATTTTTTATCTAAAAAAATAAATAAATTTCGGGTGCGTTTTATTTTCTTTTCTATCTTCTTGTACTTTTTTTGTTGCAAATTGGCGTCCATCGTCGTCGTTAACTTTTTTACAAATCTTCTTTGAAACCACTAGACACATTTCAAACAATCTTGAACTGAACTATCCTTGTCACTTGTATACAGTTTATGTATTGTGTTGTTCCAGTACATAAACCGACATGGTCACCTTGACTAATTGTATTGTGTTTCTTTTCTTGTTCAAAGAATTTCTAAACTTCAAAGTATCCAAAAGCAGACGGTATAAACAGATGTTGAAGCATCCAAAATTGCAGACACAACTCATTATGGTCATGATGGGTAAACCGCTAACCAAATATGAAGTCATTATGTTCAGCAGCATTACTGATAGAAGTCATGAGAAATTTGAATGTATTCAACATACTTAAATATAAGCAAACAAGAAACAGGTATAAGACAGATAAGAAAAATGCTTACATATCGCAGTTAATCACTATCAAGCAGCTCACCAAATATGAATTCATCAGAAAAAAGTAATGAAAAGATTTGTTGGACAAAGATAGATGGACTGACAGACATTGCAATAAAGCCCACATTTCTACAGCTAGGGTATAACGTTTAATTTTTCACTCTCAACCTTTATTACCTATTTTATACACTTATCGTCTTGAACATGCATCAAATATTTGCAACTGGACGTTAAACAAACATCAATCAACCAATAATACACATTTCTTAGTAGTTGAGGTTACATTGTACATTGACAACAACTTGTTTCCCAAATTTAGATTATTCACAATAACTTTTCTATCTAAACAAAAAACTCTACTAATATAATCACCTTGTAGATCTTAAATTGTGATAATGACCACTACTGTTTTAAAAACTAATATTTAGAGAGTGTTTTACCATTTTAGATTTAAAGAACATATAAACTATATATGAAACCACACACGTACATAATTTTACCCATTATCAATACTGAATAGTAATTCATAACACTTACTTTTTACAAACAAATTACATTTAGCTTCTGATAAACTAGTATTTTATCCATTTTAAAATAAATGTAAAATTTTGTAAGCTCACGTCAGTCTGAGTAAGTATAATGTAAATACAAGTTCATGTTTTTTTAATACTGTCCTATTCTAACTCTGTTACTATTATTATCTAAATTTTAACTAAAACATAATAAAAAAAAGATGTTAACAAACATTTTTAATAACGCATTCTTAAAAAAATTTTTTTTTTAAATGCGGTGACCCTGCAAATATGGTGGACATCCTGAAAAAGAAGAAGAAGATTACATCCAAAATCAATAATTGCCTTAGGAGGTAAGGGCTTAGTTGTCGTTCATTAAAGCTGAACTCCATTTTGTTATAAGAAAAACACACACAAAGAGCCTGTTATTTTATTATTATCGTTAAAATTGAGAATGGAAATGAGCAATACGTCAAAGAGACAACAACCCGACCAAAGAGACGACAACAGCCGACGGCCACCAATGGGTCTTCAACGCAGCGAGAAAATCACGCACCCGGACGTGGTTCTCAGCTGGCCCCTAAATAAAATTGTGTACTAGTTCAGTGAAAAAAGACGTCACACTCAACTACAAAACATATAAATGAACTAAAATTAAAAAAATACACAAGACTAACAAAGGCCAGAGGCTCCTGACTTGGGACAGGCGCAAAAATGCGGCGGTGTTAAACATGTTTTGTGAGATCTCAACCCTCCCCATATACCTCTAGCCAATGTAGAATAAAGAAACACATAGCAATACGCACAGTAAAACTCAGTTCAAAAGACGTATGAGTCTGATATCAGAATAGATAACAAAAGAAACTAAGCAAAATGACAATGATACATAAATGAACAAAGGACTACTAGCAGTTACTGACATGCCAGCTCCAGACCGCAATTAAACTGATTGAAAGATTATGTCTTCATCTTATGAAAATCAAGTACAATCCCTCCCGTAAGGAGTTTGGTATCATACCATCATAAAATATATGAGAAAAACATAACCCGTACCATGCCAATAACTGGTTTTAGAATAAATGTGTTTATTTCCGATGCAAAAAACCCTATGAGTGAATCAATATTAATACCAAAATATGCAATCCTGAATGACTTGACAACTGTATCGTAACTATATCCTTTCCTAATAAGTCTGTTTAAAGGTTTGATTAGCTTTTGAGGTGAATGACGACATTTTTGTGCTTTGTAAAGAATATTACCATAAAATATTGGATGTGAAATACCCGAACGTATAAGATGTCTGCATGTTGCTTTATATTTACGAATGATGTCCTTGTACCGATGATACAATTAAGTAAATGTTATGATTAGTTTGTGATATCTAAAACTCTGGTGTAATAACTTTTCAGTGATACAGAGATTTTTTTCGTTAAAATCAAATATGTTGTTACATACACAAGTGAATCAAACAAGTTGAGATATATAAACACCATAAGATGGTGACAAAGGAACGTCACCATCTAAAAATGTATAATTAACAATAGGAAATGAAAAATCATCCCTGTTATCATAAAATTTGATATTAAGCTTCCCGTTTAAGATATAGATATCAAGATCCAGTAAAGGGCAGTGTTTATTGTTAGTATAGGTTGCAATTCTGTAAACATGGTAAATATAGACAATGCAATTTCCCATAGGAACTCCCCTTGCGGCTAAAACTGTGACACTTTTACTATGAATTTTCGTGAAAAATAATATCCCAGAACGGAAAGTTTATATGCACTACTATTTTATTCAAAGGTCAAAATATAGGGCTGTGCGTCATATTTTCAACATTAATATGCCCTGAACTTCTATGAGTTTAAACTTATACTAAAATGCTATACAACCCTTACCTTCATATTTGGACCTCCTTAGAATTAAAATTTAGGCGATACCATGTTTTTCTGTACTGGTTACATTCCCAAGTGATGTCTCTATGAGATGAAACACAGAGATCATAAATGGGAACCAGTACATTATCAAATTAACATATCTATGAATATTATATATCTCCCCAAAAGAGGCGTGGTTTGAGAAACAGCTGTATTTACAAAGTGCAACCTATACAAACATTTATTCAAATAAAAAAACTTCTAAAACACTTTTTCTCACAACAATATTTATTTATCAGAATTATATTCTTAAGGAAATCACTGCATATACTCTAAGTTTCCTTTTACAGTACATTTTATACCCCTAGTCCTGTTTCAGTTTTTTAAAGAATTTGAAAACAAGACTTTAATTATTGCCAGCTTATCCTATGTGCATGTTTTCTCACATGAGCTGTCTAAAACATGTTTGAAACTATTCTGATAACAAATTGAAAGCATTTTAGAATACTATAAATGTATTGTTTAGTAGTTCATCATTCCAACATTCAAGATTATACAAAGTATCCAATCCTGCCTGTGTCTCCAATCCACATCTTACTGTATGCCTATTTGTCAATGAAAGTTCACAATTTCTGTCTCAAATGGTCAGTTAAGAATTCTTGTCACAACAGTATCATCTCTAACCATATAACTAACATAAGTTAGTTAATGTATGAACTAGAAGTGTCTTAACAAAGCCATATTTGCAAAATTGTATTTAAGAAGATATCAGTCTGGTGCATAAATTCAATAAAAGCTTGATAGAAATGACTGCTTACATCTTATTTTTGCATAACTTTCCAGCACAGTTATTGTTTT
Source organism: Mytilus californianus (assembly GCF_021869535.1). Taxonomy (NCBI): domain Eukaryota; kingdom Metazoa; phylum Mollusca; class Bivalvia; order Mytilida; family Mytilidae; genus Mytilus; species Mytilus californianus. The sequence continues at coordinate 3,866,179 of NW_026262723.1, forward strand.
GTTTACAAAAGACCTTGAAAATAATAAAAGCATAGCTTTTACAAGTTAAATTATCTGTTTTATGACCCCGGGTAGGCATTTTTTTCTGTTTTTTGCCCCCTGTGGCCTCACATTTCCTAACTAATTTCCCTGTTTTTAGCAATGTGGAATATTAAGTATATATTTTGGATAAAACACACTATTGAAAGTTTTATTGAGGTCTTTTTGTAATTCTAGTTTGTACTTTTAATGCCGCGGTCACAACAAAACACATTAAGGTGTTACGGCTTACTTTTGGGTTATCGACAGGACAAAAATAACCCAACAAAATTATTTAGGAAGGATCAATGAGTTGCAATGATTGCGAAGAGTAAATATAAGCACTTCTTAACAATTTAAATCACAAATAGGCATATATTATGAATTTATTTTGAATTCAGGGCCTTAAGTAAACCATGCATACTGTAAACTGTGGATTTATGCTGAGTCATCATAGTTAAGGCTCAGGATTTCTGAATCTTCATGAAATATTTATAAAACTTCATATTTGAGTTAAATTCTTTAAAATCACTGCGATAAACCTGATTTTGTGAAATTCTGTATGTTCTATTTTTTAACCCTATATAGGTTGCAATTCTGTAAATATCGACAATGCAATTTCCCATAGGAACTCCCCTTGCGGCTAAAACTGTGACACTTTTACTATGAAGTTTCGTGAAAAATAATATCCCACAACGGAAAGTTTATATGAACTACTATTTTTTCCAAAGGTCAAAATATAGGGCTGTGCGGCATATTTTCAACATTTATATGCCCTGAACTTCTATGAGTTTAAACTTATACTAAAATGCTATACAACCCTTACCTTCATATTTGGACCTAATAAGAATTAAAATTTAGGCGCTACCATGTTTTTCTGTACTGGTTACATTCCCAAGTGATGTCTCTATGAGATGAAACACAGAGATCATAAATGGGAACCAATACATTATCAAATTAACATATCTATGAATATTATATATATCTCCCCAAAGAGGCGTGGTTTAAGAAACAGCTGTATTTACAAAGTGCAACCTATACAAACATTTATTCAAATAGAAAACCTTCTAAAAACCCTTTTTCTCACAACAATACTTATTTATCAGAATTATATTCTTAAGGAAATCACTGCATATACTCTAAGTTTCCTTTTACAGTACATTTTATACCCCTACCCCTGTTTCAGTTTTTTAAAGAATCTGAAAACAAGACTTAATTATTGCCAGCTTACCCTATGTGCATGTTTTCTGACATGAAATGTCTAAAACATGTTTGAAACTATTCTGATAACAAATTGAAATCATTTTTAGAATACTATAAATTTATTGTTTTGTAGTTAATCATTCCAACATTCAAGATTATACAAAGTATCCAATCCTGCCTGTGTCTCCAATCTACACCTTACTGTATGCCTATTTGTCAATGAAAGTTCACAATTGTCTTAAATGGTCAGTTTAGAATTCTTATCACAACAGTATCATCTCTAACCATATAACTAACATAAGTTAGCTAATGTATGAACTAAAAGTGTCTAAACAAAGCCATATTTGCAAAATTGTATTTAAGAAGATATAAGTCTGGTGCATAAATTCAATAAAAGCTTGATAGAAATGACCGCTTACATCTTATTTTTGCATAACTTTCCAGCACAGTTATTGTTTTGTTTACAAAAGACCTTGAAAATAATAAAAGCATAGCATTTACAAATTAAATTATCTGTTTTATGACCCCGGGTAGGCATTTTTTTCTGTTTTTTGCCCCCTGGGGCCTCACATTTCCTAAATATCTTCCCTGTTTTTAGCAAGGTGGAATATTTAGTATAAATTTATGATAGAACACACTATTAAAAGTTTTATTGAGGTCTTTTTGTAATTCTAGCTTGTACTTTTTAATGCCGCGGTCACAAAAAAAAAAACACATTTAGGTGTTAAGGCTTACTTTTGGGTTATCGACAGGACAAAAATAACCCAACAAAATTATTTAGGAAGGATCAATGAGTTGCAATGACTGCGAAGAGTAAATATAGGCATTTCTTAACAATTTAAACCACAAATAGGCATATATTATGAATTTATTTTGAATTCAGGGCCTTAAGTAAACCATGCATACTGTAAACTGTGAATTTATGCTGAGTCATCATAGCTAAGGCTCAGTATTTCTCAATCTTCATGAAATATTTATAAAACTTCATATTTGAGTTAAATTCTTTAAAATCTCTGCGATAAACCAGATTTTGTGAAATTCTGTATGTTCTATTTTTTAACCCTATATAGGTTGCAATTCTGTAAATATAGACAATGCAATTTCCCATAGGAACTCCCCTTGCGGCTAAAACTGTGACACTTTTACTATGAAGTTTCGTGAAAAATAATATCCCACAACGGAAAGTTTATATGCACTACTATTTTATTCAAAGGTCAAAATATAGGGATGTGCGGCATATTTTCAACATTTATATGCCCTGAACTTCTACGAGTTTAAACTTATACTAAAATGCTATACAACCCTAACCTTCATATTTGGACCTAATAAGAATTAAAATTTAGGCGCTACCATGTTTTTCTGTACTGGTTACATTCCCAAGTGATGTCTCTATGAGATGAAACACAGAGATCATAAATGGGAACCAGTACATTATCAAATTAACATATCTATGAATATTATATATCTCCCGAAAAGAGGCGTGGTTTGAGAAACAGCTGTATTTACAAAGTGCAACCTATAAGCTTTATTTAAAGTCAGTTCGGCAGGATAAATCTCTTAAGTGTACATACTGAAGTCTTCATTATTGAGAGCCAATATATCATCTAAATATCTTAAAGTATTATTAAATTTTTGAATCAGATGTTGTTTCGATGGGTCTTTGCTTTTTGTTGATTGTTTTCTGTCATATTTTTTTTCGTTTATTGCTTAATATAAATCAGGCTGGTTTTCTTTTACTTTTGTTGGACTAAAAGCTCAATTTAGATAAACAACTTTTTTTCTATTTTGTTACCAAAAATAGTGTATTTTAAAATCCAGAGATCTTTTCTCTTTTGTTTGCCCTTAACCATTGAAGTTAATGTATTGTTCATGCTAAAAATTTGAATTAAATATGAAATGACAGTAATCCCGTATACAAATCTTAGTTCAAGGAAAATGTTTTCCTCCTGAATGGTTGTGGGCATTCCTAAGTACCTGTGCCACTTTCAAATTGTAAACCTGCATATTGAAATAGTCTTTTGTGGCTTTTCGTATTAAAAGCTCCTGTTTAAAAATAGAAAAATAGTTACATTTTGTGTATGATTATTATGTATATGCCTGTAATTTGTCGGTTGACGGTTTCGGTTTGTCATATGTGTTTTTCAATTAGTGTTTAAGAATAAAAGAGGCTAATGATTTCCTTGCATTGCATGTTTAAAATTGTGCCATGCTGGAACCTTTTATAGCTTATTTTACGGTATATGGGATTTACTCATTGTTCAAAAACGTACGGCGACCTACAGTTGTTAACAATTTAGTTTTTGGTTTCTTGAATTCAAAAGGAACATAGAACAGACCTATGATTATTGATCATTTCCTCTTCGCTGAGTGTCGTGGGGGTAAATGTTGAGTTTCAAAGTGAATTGTCAATACTTTATTTCTTTATCAAACATTTGAAAATGATGCACTGTGATTTTCACACAAAAAATATGTTGTTCGTGGAATTATCTGTGGGGACAATACCATATTTGTCATGGAGATAGGACAGGTCCTTAGCAACATGTGGGTCTTTAAAGATTAATTTAGCATGTACATTATAAGACCCATGATGAATCAGTACATTTGACTTTCATTTCGGACCTACTTTGGTAAAGTAGGTCGATTCTTCAGAGGTTTTCTTCTCACTGATCTCATACCAATTGCGTGAACATTGTGTAATTTTACTTATTTTTTTGAAAGATGTGCATACTATTTTAAACTAAAAGTCCGCAGGCTAACTGAGAAAAAAAAAACCGAAACTCCTCTATATCTGAACATTGCTGTATGTTGATATAAGTATAGACTCTTCCACACTACCCCGGCCCATTGAAAACGTTATTAACCCTTCTCTAGCACCTGAGATCACCACTGGTTTTAAAGGGGATCGTGTTGCTCAGTTTTAGTTTTTTATGTTTCGTTTTGTAGACTGTTGTTTGTCTTTTGGTCGTTTTGGTTGTTTTCTGATATTACGTTTTACTTTGTCAGTTTGTCTTCGAAATATGAGTTTGTATATTCATTTGGTACATGTGTTTTCCGCCGTTCTCTTATCAACTCTCAAAGAGATTGTTAAATTTTCAAAAGCGACGTCAACCGCGAATTCTCAACTTGAAAAATTAAACTGTTGAGAGTTGGTTCAAAAGCGATGTTTTCCGACCCTGTAACACCTTTAAAGTTAAACTTTTGAGAGTTGAAAACAATGGTATTCATCGGGGAAAAGTGGTAAACTATGTTTCACTAATGACTTTACTGAAAACTACGAGTCGATGATCCAAATAGATATGGCGGGAAATGAATTGAATTAATTTTCACAATGTGTGGGTTATCAAAATTGATCACAATCGGTTAAAAGCATACGGAATTAGAGAAAAATGATTTAAACATTGTCCTTTTGTTAAAAGGTTACGAGAGAAAAAATCTTGATATGTAATATAATATTATTCTTTTCTATATCAATGTGTTAGTAATATTTGAATCATAAAAGCGTAGTGTTAGGATATATTCAAATACTCAAATAAATGCACCTGGCTGCAGATATTTACTAACCCCATTTCTTTTATTTTGTTTTAAAAGATAGAGTTGGTATGATTTCTAATTGTCTACTCTACATGTTTAAGGTATATCTAAATAGTGGTTTTCAATAAAAAGCATTGACATCTCTTTCTATAGTTGGAGCTTTTTGTCATATATACAATTAATGTTATTGTTCTCTTTGGAATTGAACTGTTTTCGTTTGAATTGACCGAACCTTTAGCAATCGTATTATATTCTTTGATATAATTTTTACATCAATAAGAACAAATAGACGTACAGGAACAGAGAAGAAATTATTGTTAATTTTAATGAAGTATTTTGTCATCCGATATTTTTCTATCTAAATACAACAAAAACAAAATATATCCAACAAAGCTTATGTTGTGTAATGTTAACAAGAGTCATTATATAGATAATTCGTGTAGGCACAATGCTGAACCTTTGAAGATAAGTATTCTCATTTCAATATTTTAACTAGTCCAAATTCATCTCTGCTGTCAAACTTCACATTACTTTCTACTGTAACACATAGAAGTATCTCTATGATTTAAATTTTTAAATTATTTCATTTCGCGCCAGATTTCAAATCCAATATTCTAAGGTGTACATTAACGGAGTTGAAGCGTAGTGAATCTACTTTGTGGCAAGAAAAAAATGAAATAGAAATTTGAGCCGGACAACATAATTATTACAAAGGAAAACATACGCATATTTTGACACCATAACTAAATTTGGTATCTACATTCTCCGACTTCAGTTTTAGTAAAAACATCATTGTTTTAAAAATAAATCCAAATGTCGGAATTAAGCAAATCTGCTAAAACAAATTATACATTTGGTCGACCAAAAATGTTATGTTTCCTCGGATAGTCTGTACAAGTAGTTGAGTATGATATCTTTACTTGATGGCCACATGTGTCATATCTTCGTCAATTAACGCGATAATGTTCAAAGATTTTTAGCACATTTAAATATTATTGTCATTAACTACTTATTGCGTAAAAACAACAATAAATGCGTTAAAAGAAGATTTAACGCGTTTAAATAAGATTTAACGTGTTAAACGAAGGTTTAACGATTTTAAAGAAGGTTTAACGTGTTAAAAGTATAGTCAACGGGATAAAATGTAGATTGCCTAGCTAAAAGTTAAAAATGATAAATAGGAGGTTAATCGCGTTAAGCAAAGTTTTTATGCGTTAAGCAATGTTTTAATTGCGATCATCATTTTAGCACATTAAAAATATCATTGTCACGTTAAACGATGTTTTAACATCATTGTGTAACGCGTCAAAATAATGTAACGTAATAGTGTTTAATTTAACGCGATAGATGTGAAAAAAATAGAATAACGAAAATACCGAACTCCAAGGGAAACTTAAAACGGAAAGTCCCTTATCAAGTGGCAAAATCAAAAGCTCAAACACATTAAACGAATGGAAAACAACTCTCATATTCCTGACTTGGTACAGGCATTAATTTTCCTTATGTAGAAAATGGTGCATTAAACCTGGTTTTATAGCTAGCTTAAACTCTCACTCGCATAAACTTCCATTATATTGACAACAATGTGTGAAACAAACAGACATAATAGTTAAAAATGTAAAATAAAAAGGGGCACAACAGTCAACATTGTGTTATAATCTTAATCACCATAAAAACAAACAAATACTAGTATGTCAACAAAGAAAAACAAAATGGCATATAGCCAAAGATCATAGGCTTATATCGCGTTAAATGTTAACGCGTAACTTTATCGGGGTTTTGAAATGAACGGTCTTTAATAGTCACAATCAGCGGCATCGCCAAAAAATAGTGAGAAGGTCTAATCAAATGCAAAGTTGAAACTGATTAAAAACAGAAAATTCCGAGAAGTTGATTTTTACTGTTATAATTTATTCAACAACAGAAAGAATTGAAATAAAAGCTTGTTTAACAGGAATGGTCCTTTATAGGAAAATCAGAAGTGTTTAAAATTTGACTCTGAAGAAATGTAAATGTCACTTTTGGCATGTTTGGGTGGGGCTTCCAGAAAATTGCTTGAAAATACATCAACCGAATTTAAACCATGTATTCTATTTAGGTAAATCTGATATTCCTAACTTTAATATGAAAATTCCTAGATCGCAGATGGAGAATACATCGAAAGAAATCTAGGATTGGTGTTTGTTTCACAGGAAAGAAAGTCGGAGAATGCGAGACACGGGAATGCGGGGAGCAAATTACTTGTAAACAGCTTTATATTACAAAGTTTCAATATGTCATATATCCATTGTTCTTGTTCTCTTTTGCATGGTTTTTCGAGTGTTAAAAAATAACTTTCTAGTTTTTAGTTAGTTGAATTTCTCACTTATTATGAGTAATAAGTAAACTATATTTGGTGTATGTAATGATTGTAAGGCCTACATGTCCCCGGTAGGTTGCGTATGACTTTGACCTCATCTTTAGGATTTATTTGTCAATGTTAAGATTTCATTTTTTTGTCAGATATTTCCAGCCTGGAAGGTTTCATTTGATTTGAAATCATTGTGTGGTTTTTTTCTCAGATAGTATAAGGTCAAACTATTTGATGTATGGCATGATTGTGATATGTACATGTCTGTCAGGCAGGGTTAATCTGACATTGACCTCTTTTGCATAGGGATTATTGATAATGTTCAGTTTTTGTGATACTTATCTGAAAGACTTCCAACATAAGTTCAATCATGAAAAGTAAAGCAGGCGAGGTAACTCATAATAAGCCCTCATGTTGCGAGTTGCAATTATTCTATTGTAAATCATACATGTTCATTTACTTATCATACAGTTGGTTTCTGATAACAGTTCTGTAATTTTTTCATGAGAACGATTTTTAGCACAGCACATGATAAACAAATGAGTTTATATTAAAAAACGAACTGTCTACAATTTTCTGAAGGCTAAATATGGCACTAATTATTCTTCCTGCTTGAACAAATGATCCAAGTTCAGCAAAGAGCAAATGGGAGACCAGGTACATATATTTATTTGTCTGAAAACAACGTTCAACTAATTTCTAAGGACTGGTCTATCCCCGTGAAACTCGCTCCAACCCGGACTGCCTACATTTTTGGTATTGATCAGGTTGTTGCGCGGACTGGAACGTCTTGCATGCGTATAAGTCGGGATCTAACAAGTTGCTATGACAAAGATCGGTAATGAAATGTTATTTGTATATATTAAATGCTTTACTGAAATGATCATATGGAAGTAGTTTCACGATTTAATCAAAAGGCAAAAAAGCTCGTTACACAAGAAAGGGAAGCAAAATTTCAATCTCTTGTCATGGCAGACAAGTGAACTGGGTCGTTGTTCGTGTTGGGCAGATTTATAAAAAAGGTGGATTAAATGTTTTTCCTATGATGCGGGGTTCGGAGTTGGAGTGGATGTAAATTATCATTGATGGAATGATAAACATTTTGTGTATGGAGAAGATGTAAATTACCAATTAGACCATTTTCCATTGACCAAAAGGACAATGTGTGAAAATTACTGGTCTTCAAAGTTAGCAAAATAGGCGATGACACTTGTCAAACGTTGAACACTGTTCAATGAAACTGCTTAATTTAATGGACTAATAAGATAATGTTACGTGAATACGCTATGCATAAAAATGTCTTTTATTAACAGTGCAGCAATGTTTTCGGTAGGACTTTGTATTTTAGGCAAATACATTTGTTGCTGCTAATTTCCAATGAACTTTTTAACCTGAGCGTTTATGTGTTACTAGTGTTCATTCAATAATAATTATCGATGAGTACCTGCAAAATCTTGTTTGGTGGATACTATGATCGCTGCTTTCCACCTAACATGATGATGTTTCAGTGGAATTGTGATAAAAAGGAAACATTTCTTTTATGAAGAGGGACCAATTTTGAAAGTTCATCCTTTCCAAACAACAGTGCAAATATCGTGTAATTGATTAATTATTTGGCATGTCCAGTGACAAATGCTGTAAGCATGCAGAGAGATTCAAATTTGAAGGAAAATTTGTAATTGATATAACGTATGGTTTCATTACTTATTCATATATAAGTCCGAGGAAAAGAAGCCGTACAGTACTAGTGCAAAGACAACTTCTGAAATCGAATTTAATACACACGTCGAAGCACAACCAATTTGTTGGTCTTATGACAATCTTTCAACGAGTGTTTGACTCTTATTATGTTATCATATTGATTAGATTATAGCGTCTACATTGTAATATAATGCTTTAATTAGAAATGATCAGATAATTACTGTGTGGATTCAAGAATAGAATAAAAGGAATTGGGATGGTTCGATAGATTTGCCAAAAAAAAACTAAAAAATTATTTCAAATAATCAAATCTCTTATAAAAACCAAAACGTTTTGCCTTCTTTTTAATCAGTGATAAAGGACTTTCCGTTTCGAATTTTCCTTGGAGTTAAGTATTTTTGTTGTTTTACTTTGTAAGTCAATATCATTTTTTTGTTTTTGATATATTTTTTTTGTTGTTTACCTCAAATAACTTGATTTGCTTTATTCTCGTCGTTCTCATCTATTATTTATTTTTTCACTACTTCATTTCATATTCATAACTAGTTGTGTACAAAGTCAGTGTCTTTCATACGAGTAAAGAGTACGTTAATCGTGTTGTCTGTCTCATAATTTTAATAAAGTCGGTGTTTGGAACAAATGCTTACGCAAATGAAAATGTTTTTGGTGGACATCAGATATAAGATATGATCCATATGGCCATGTTATTACGGGGGACCTCAATATCGTTCAATACAGAGAGATTTTGAAAAAGGAGCAAAATATCGTCCTCCATCTAAAATAGATTGGAAACAGTGTCATCAGGTCATAATAGACGCTCGCTCTTTTATCGTATTGTAAATATTGGTGTAAATGGGAAAAATCTGATATAAAATCTCTTAATTTTTGTTTAAATACATGAAGAATGTTGTCGAATATAACGTTTTGAATATAATTTAGAAATAAATAAAAGAGCTTCTAAATAATACGCATATTTCTAGAATAAGAAACAAACTTCAAGTACTCGAAAAGCGGTTTGTGTTTGTACCGGCCGACAAAGCAGCCATCAATGTGGTGGTGGTATGCCGTAAATACTACACGGAAAATCCCAAGAATGAAATTTTAATTTCTTCTACATTCACGTCCGTGCGCTTCACAGAGAGCCCTATAGTAAACAATCAAATAGTAACCACATGAAAGCTTAAGGCCTCTTCTGAACATTTAAATGTCCCTACTATGTATTGGTTACCTTAACTACACAAAAAACCAGTAAAATATCGTTTCATCTCGGCCTCTAGTAAGTGTTCTACAACTAATCTTTCGGTGCTTTTAACTAGTTCCGTAACTATTATAAAAGAACTCTTAATTAACGTTTGTAATAAAACATATGAAAATAGTGGATTTAACTATTTTTGAAGTGTACAAAATTCTTTGGATGTTTAAGATAAATTACGTGCTTTTGATAGTCTTTTTGATTCTGTTGACAGTTTTGACTTTTCAACTCTTTACACTACACTTCAACGCAATCTTATCAAACAAAATTTCTTATTTAATTAATGGTCGTTTGGTTGCAAATTTATTTGCTGCAACTTATTTAAGCCTTCTTTGCTAATGAGAAAGGTGAATATGCTAGATATACTTACTGGAGGTGTGATGAGATGATTGAAGCTGTTAATTTTGTCCTGGATAATATTTATGTACGTTTCAGAAATAATCTTTTTCGACAGGTTGAAGGTATTCCTATGGGCACCAGTTGCCCCCTTTAATAGCAGACTTGTTATTGTAATTTTTGTACACAGTTAATGACCAAATTCAGTAAAGACTCGTCTAAATTGCATTTAATTGATAAATTCAACAACACTTATCGTTATCGTGATGATATTTCTTCGTTAAATAATCAAGTATGTTCTAAATTTACTGCCAAAATTTACCCAAAGGAACTTACTTTAAATACATGAAATACAAACGGTAATAACTGTCCTTTCCCCAGATTAAGATATTTAAGTTCTACACCTGAAACGCTAAACGAAAAATTTACGGCAAAAGGGACGATTTTTCGTTCCCTTTTGTTAATTTTCCTTTTTCGGACGTTGATGTTCCTTTGGCACCATCTTTCTGTGTTTATATATCATAACTCGTTCGCTATGCCCGTGTCTGTTGTGACGTTTTAGATTTCAATGAACGTAATCTATGTATTACTGGTAAATTATTAAGTCAGGAAATTCGTTACCACAAATTACTTAAAACCTTCACTAAATTTTTCCATAGATACAAAGATTTGGTTTGGAAGTTTGATTGTACCTGTAAAAATATTATTCAAACGGGATAGCACATTTTAATTTTAACGGAGATGTTGTTTACCGAGCCCGGAAATTTAGATACGAACCGGGTAAACTTAGCGATCCTTTTAATAAACTTATTCTAAAAAGTTACCAATTCAACACTGTAATTAGATTTTTGAATATTGTTTTTTATTGGTATTAATATTGAACTTGTTATCAGTAAATTAAAATCAAACTAAATATTATTTTTATATAGTATTACATATTATGCACACTCATGGCTCTACAATCTGTCGATACCTGTATCTTGGTATTACACATTTCTCTGACTGTTAATGACGTCTTTACACTTTATCCAGTGGATGTTGGATGTCTACTGATTGATATTTCAGTCTTAGCTGCATGATTTTTTTATTAGTTGTTACTGACTTATTCCTAATTATAACATATTTTTACCATAATGTTAGTTGCGACCAGTCGTAAGTCCAAACTGTGAGATTTTTTGCACATATTTTAGTTGCGACTAGTTGTAAGTCCTAATTATGAAATATTTTCACCAAAATGTTAGTTGCGACAAGTCGTAAGTCCTAATTATCAGATATTTTTCACAAATGTTAGTCGCGACATGCGTAGTCCTAATCATCAGACATTTTTTCACAAATGTTAGTCGTGACAAGTTGTAGGTCCTAATATTAAATATTTTTGCCAAAATGTTGTCGGGACAAGTTGTAAGTCCTAATTTTAAACATTTTAATTATATTTGCCAAAATATTTAATGCGTCAAGTTGTAAGTCCTAATTATTATTGAATATTTTTGCCAAAATGTAAGTCGTGACAAGTCATAAGTCCTAATCTAAATCAAAATGTTATTAACGACAAGTTGTAATTCCTAATTATTAAATTGTTTTGCCAAAATGTTAGTCGCGACAAGTTGTAAGTCCTTATATTAAATATCTTTGCCAAAATGTTAGTCGCGACAAGTTGTAAGTCCTTATATTAAATATCTTTGCCAAAATGTTAGTCGCGACAAGTTTTTAGTCTTAATTATTTTTAAATATTTTTACCAAAATGTTATTTGGGACAAGTTGTAAACCCTTATATTTGATTGAAAAGGTACGATGCCATTACCTTTTTAGTCCCCTACCGGCAAAGCCGAAGGTGACTTTATGTTTGCACTCTGTCTGTCTGTCCGTCAATCTGTCAGTCCGGCAAATCAGTTTTCCACACTTTTTTTCATCGTGCTTGGATATATTGATTTTAAATTTGGTATATAGTTTTACCATGACAAGTTACAAATTAAATTCGAATTTTGTTTTTGTCTGATGATGTTTTGCAGAGTTATGGTCCTTGGACTTAGAAAATTCATGCGAGTAATCAGTTTTCCACACTTTTTTTCGTCATGCTTAAAGATATTGATTTGATATTTGGTATATAGTTTAACGATGACAAGTTACAGATCAAGTTCGAATTTTGTTCCGGTCTGAAGATTTTTTGTAGAGTTATGGTCCTTGGACTAAGAAAATTCATGCAAGTAATCAGTTTTTCGCACTTTTTTTTGTCATGCATGAAGACTGATTTAGTATTTGGTAAATATTTTTAACATGACAAGTTACAGGTCAAGTTTGAATATTGTTCTGGTACAATGCATTTTCAACCGGTAGGGGACTACGTATTGCTATGTACTACTCTCAGAATGCTGGATACTATCCACTCTAGTCTGTGTCCACACTTGTTAAAATTATTATAAACATACTTCAAATGTGTAGTTGAAAGGCCTTCAATTGTTCTCTGTTTCTTTTCAAATACATATTCGTCTTTTCTTGGTTTACAGTTATGTTTCACTTTGAACTAATCTGATGGCTTCAGTTCAATCAGTCAAACAAGGGCTAATACAGAATCTAAATGATACAATTTTAACAATGTTTCAAGTATTTTGAAACATGAAAAATAATATCACCACTGAAACACCAGACTTAGACATAGATGTACAATGTAAGAAATTATAAAGGTTATACAAATGAGCCAAAGGAATATTGATGCTTTTTTGTTTTGTTTTGCATTCCCCAATATGATAGATTGATTTATCATATACATAAACTCAACTTTATTTGATTTGTTCAAGCATTAATTACAATGAAAATAAACTGTTTTAAAAATGTACAACAATAAATTAAAAATATTTATTATTCTCTTTTTTGCAGTATCAATAATATTTAGACCAGAAACACAAGAGCATTTGATGAATAATGTAGCAATCTACCAGACTTATGGGTTAGTTGATTAGTATTATTGGTGGGGGGAATGGTAATTTTTGCCAGTGACCTTGACATACATTTCTTTCTAACCTGATGAATTACTTCTTTGTTAAGAACCGTAATTAGTAAAATGAAAATACACTATTTGTATGAAGCTCAACACATTTTCTCCCACAAACATTTTAATCATCAACAATAATTGGAATCTACAGACCTGTAATGCTTTATTTGTGTTGACAGGTTATGTTACTGTACAGTACTGTATAGTATTAACAGAGATGAAGATCCTTATGACAGAAATCCATTTTGAAATGTTTAAAGAAAGTGGTAAGTTTTGGTTACATTAACATATAAATGGTTAAAAGGGAATTTCTCTAATTCGTAGCCAATTTAAACATCTCTTGGCCTATTGTGTAAGTGCTGATAATATCACATGAGTTTATTTTTTTATCGGGTTATGATTGGCTAAGAAATTGATTGTCCTGCACTCCATCTTGAATTTCATATGCAAGCTATATTTCAATTTTATATTAAGCCTATGACTTGATTATAATATAGCAACATGTAAAATTGCTCAGATTTGAACAAAATTAGGTTTTGAAGTAGATTCTGATGTTGCGAGTTTATTTCCGTCATGGAATCATCGTTTTTCAAAATGGCTGCCGTTCTAAAATATAGAAAAGTACAAATTAATTTATGAAAAATTAAAATAAATGATGCAATCCTTATGGAAATCGGAATGAGGTTTTCGATGTGCTCTTTACAATATAAAAAGCTATATTTATTAGATTCTCACAATAAAACAAAATACTCAAAATAGTAGTAATAATGGATTCCATCAAATAGTGAATTTCTGGGGTATATATTTTATGAAAAAGAAGAGACGACGACAATGTCGGAGAGACAAAATCCCTTCTCCCAAGAACAACCTAAACACGTCACCCAAAGGTCACCTCAAAGTCTTCAACACACCGGTTGCATGTGCTTTTGTTCATATTTTCTACAATGCATATAATAATATACATGTAAAGATGTAAACAAACAGAAATACAAATGCACAATAGAGTAATCCCCTACATTTGTTTTATGTTATTATTTCAGTTTAACGAATGATAACCGATGTGGAAACTACTGTAGTAACGTCGAGAGCTCTGAAACAGGAATATTTACAGATAAAATAAAAGTAAGCCAGCAACCTTTTCTTAGAATCCACAAGCTTTGAGTAGTGATGCACCAAAACGATGGGAGACACAGACAACCAACACAACATATAACACAAAAAACTAAAAAGAACACACACAAATGAACAGCACAAACCTCATGGAATCTTTGGATTTGAAAATCAGCGTAACAATATGACGTCACTCGCTCGCTTGAGGTCTGTTTTAATTTATTATACCCCCGCCAAAAAAAATTGGGGGTATATAGGAATCACCCTGTCTGTATGTCTGTCCGTCTGTCCACATATCTTGTAAACGCAACTCCTCCTTAACCGTTAAATGGATTTTGAAGAAACTTTAAATGAAGGTTACACACCATGTGTAGACTTGCATAAAAGGAAGCATATTCTTTTTGGACCCTCAGAAGATGAGATAATTTAATTTAGGGGCAGCGGGCTGTATCCCTTAGTGAGCTTTGCTCACAGTATTTCTTGTTAAACTTATGATCTCAAAACATTGATCAAGCTCGAATTCGGTACAATCACTTTTGTCGTTTTTAAATTATGCCCCTTTCAACGGAAAAAATTATGAAATTGATTTCGATTCTCAACGAAATGTTTTGAAACTTATACACGATGCTCAATACCATAAAACACAAATCAAGTTCAATTTGCATCCAGATCCAAGGCCAGTGGGGCATCCCTTGCTTTAGGTATATTGTTGACACCAAGGTCAGTAAAGTAATTGAGTTTTTACAGTCATCTATTTGCTCAATATTTGTTTGTTATACCCCTGCAAACAAAGCTAGGGGGTGTATGAATCACCCTACCCTGTCTGTCTGTCCACATATCTCATAAGCGCAACTCCTAAACCGTTCGATGGATTTTGATGAAACTTTGTATGAAGGTTACATACATATATTGACTTGAATGATGGAACCTTATTCTTCTTAGATCCTCGGAAGGGGAGATAATTCAACGTATAGGGTAGCAGAGGTATCCTTTAGTGAGCTTTGCTAACATTATTTCTTGTTTTTATTTGTAGATATGCCACCAAAATCGAATTACTTCAAGTGTGTGCTGTGCTCAAAATTTACCAAACCAAAAGAGAGAGCAACTGTGAACAAGGATATAATAAAGTATCTACGAAGAAAATGTTCAATAGAGGCCAAAGATGGAGACATCATTTGTAATAAATGTAGGCATTTTTCAGAAAAGAGAGGGTTCATACAGTTTTGCCTTGTGTAGAGACTTCTAAATCTTCATCAGAAACCACTGTGACTTTTATCCCACCATCAGTCTCTTTGAAGATACCATCAACATCAAAGAGTCATGCATATTGCTGTATTTAAAAGAAACCTGGTCCAACACTTATTGTCATTTCTCCAGATGTCAGAACAGCTACATTTATTGAAAACAATATTTTAATTCCCTCTGGGAATCATTGTTGTCCAAATCATTGTTGTCCAAATCATATATGTGATAGTCATTTAACTGATGATGCTCTGTGCAGAATTAAAACAACTGATGAGTCTTTGTCAACAGAACCTTTTTGCTAGAAATAATGAATAAAATGCGAACAAAAATTAGAGAAAATGCAAGTTTCAGGCTTAATTTTGACGATTCAAAATTATTAGAGCCAGATTATATTACAATGACTGGACTAAGGAAAATTTACTTTTCTGATGTATGTTCTACACTGTCCAAATAATTGACGAAAACACCAGCAAGAACAATTATGACAACTGTTGCCATATGTCTTTGTAAACTTAAATCAGGCATGTCAAATAGACTACAATTTTTTGTGTCAGCAAATCAAGTGTACGTCGTGCTTTTATGTCAGAATTTTTTTCCAGCTAACCTTGGATTTCAGCATATATCCTGTGAAGAGGTTATTCAAGAACATACCAGACCTTTAGCTCAGTCAATATTTGGGGGAATAGCGCATAACAATGCAATTCTTGTGCTATATGGTACCTATATATTTGTGAACAAAAGCAGCAATTTCCAATTCCAGCGAAGGTCAAATAGCACTCACAAAGGTAGACCTCTTGTAAAACCAATGATTGTTTGCACAACTGATATTATGTATCAGTACTTGGACCCTATTTAGAAGACTGTTGTAATAATGATGCCTCAATCCTTATCCATATGTTAAAGACAAATATGGAGGAAATTCGTGATTGGATAAATGAAGAAGATATTTTCGTTTTGGACAAAGGATTCAGAGACGCCATACCACTTTTAAAAGATCTAGGGATTGAGACTGAAATGCCAAGGTTTCTAAGAAAGGAGACAAGGAGTTCTCAACTGAGGATGCAGATATGTCAAGATTGGTAACAAAGGTACATATTTACCTGTTAGGGTCATTGAAAGAGATCATTGTATACAATATACATAATATAAGAACATTGTTGAAAAAATATCAAGTTAAATTGTACAAGCGTATAAATGTGAGGTGCAATAAGACTTTCTCAACGGCTCGTGGCGAGTACAAATTAACTTGATATATATATATATATATATATATATATATATATATATATATATATATATATAGAAGTCTATAAAAAGGACCAACCAGCAAATTTACTATGTACCGGATCATCTAGAATAGACGATACTTTGCAGATAAGGAAAAAATTATATAAGCCTCCCATGATAGCTTTTAGGCAACCCAATAGTCTGCGTAACCTGCTAGTGCGGGCTGAAGTGTCTGATAATAGAAGTACTTCTGGAGAATGTCGTTCGTGTGATGAAAAACGCTGCAAATGCTGCCTACAGATGCATCACTCATCAACTTTTCACAGTAAGGCAACCGAAAATAACTATAAGATATTTTGCAATGTTAACTGCAAAAGTATGAATGTTATTTACATTCTAGAATGTTCGGTTTGTGGCCTCCAATATGTTGGTGAGTCAAAGCAGCCTTTCCACAAACGCCTCAATGGCCATAGGAGTGATATCTCTAAGAAGCCACTTCTCCCAGTTTCTCAGCATTTCAGACAGTCTGGTCACACACTTGATGACTTTAACCGCATGAAGATCCTAGTGATTGAACAGAACATTCACTGGAGTGATGCCCAGCGACAGGTTCGGGAAAGCTTTTGGATAAAGGAACTAAATGTACATCATCCAAACGGCATCAATAAAAAATATTAAGTTTTATTTTTCACTCATTTTGGGTTGTAAATATACACAGTCACGTATATTTGAGTATTGAGTTTTGTTTTATATTATGATGTTCAGGATTTTGGATTAAATCAATAGACCAAAACTTACCTGTATTATTGAGCTATTTTTATACATATTATCAGTATTGTTAAAATAATTGACACCGAAGAAGGCTATTTGTTAAGCCGAAATATTTGTCAACACGATTTATTAACAACATCTTCGTATAATACCATCTTATATTAGTATCGTTGTGCAAATCTCTAGACTTATATATATATATATATATATATATACATACATGTTACAGTAATGTAAACATAAGGCTTTATCCTGGTAGCTATAACACATTATAGTAATAGTGTTTGGTTCGTTTGTACATTCGTTCGTACGTTGTGCTTTTTGTTAAAGCCAATTAATCAACAACTACAAGTCTGAGAGTGATTATACTTAGTCAGTGGGTACATCTTTTTCACCCACATCCGTAGCAGAATAAGGTCACTTCAACCTTCATTTTCAACATGAATGACTGGTTAAGTTTTTGTTAAGGTACATATCTCAGCCACTAAAAGTCAGGGAGGGATGATATTTTGTCAGTGAGGTCACCTTGACCTATATTTTCGTTTTAACTTGCTAAATGCAAGGAACAAACGAGGGGATATGCTGTTGTTTGCAACTGCTTCATTTCTTTATTTTCTTAGTTAAACACTTGATAAGAGTGCATTTATTTTTACAGATGCTAATGAAGACAATTAAGCTGTTAATTAGAAAATAATCTGAAAAAATACGAAAATAACCATACAATGAACTAGGGTACAATTCACTGCTTCATATGAGAAAGAAAATATTATATGATTGTCAATTAGGAAAGATGCAATCCATCAAAATAAATGTCTGTAGTACAACAAATAACATTGAACAATGGAAAACATCACATTGCAGAAGTAATAACAAAATACAAATGAAACAGACAGACAAAACACAACCGATTAATAAAAAAAGACTAAGCATGTAAGCTGCATATTAAGACTTTTGCTTTAACTGCTCGATTAAGTCCCACTTTTCAAGTATAACTGTTGGTATTTAAGCATGTCAAGTGGTAGAATGAAATATCATCAAGAATAATATTATAAAATATCCCCAGAAATCTGTGATTTTTGTTAATGTTTTGCTCTTTTCACCCCAGAATATCAACCAACACCATAGATTAATATAGAATATGACTTGAAGCTTATACACAGTCAAATTTGATGATCAATTACCTTAAAGTAGCATCATAACAAAAAATATATGTAAGTTCCAGAAATTGATGATTTTGTTGTATATTTGTAACCCAAAACACCAAATAAGAATAAAAATAAATAATGATTTATTTCAGAATATGACTATAACATAATTAATCATCAAATTCAATATCTATTTGACCTTAAGAATCTGGTTTATGTATTCTTTTTTGTGTTGACAATTCTTGTAAGACAGACGAAGTCTTTTTTTTTTAAATTTATTTTAGAATAACATATTAGCACAATATTTAAACATTACAGCTGACCTATCTTAATGTTTCTTCCTTCAAGTAGCCAACATTTAATGGAAACGTGCTAGGTGTAGCTGATATGTTATACGTGTATAACATATTTCCATTTCCACCGAATTTATTCTGATTTATCTGACTTTATACTTTAGCACTAGAAAAAAAGGATCAAACAAACAATGATTCGAGGCTTTCTGATGTTTTGCATCCGCTAAAAATAGCAAAGTTAATAATTACAGTTTGGAAAATTTATACAAAAAAGGGGTGAGGCACTAAACCATGTTGGTTCCAGAATATGATTGATTGAGTGTTGGTCCTGTGGCAAATATTTCATGCATGTTTAGGATGATAACAAATTAACGATACAATAGATAGGTCCTGCAATAGAGGTCGTCCGGGATGAAGGTCGGGAGAAATTTGGACTGCCACTGCAAAATGAGGATATATTGGATAGGGGCAGACATTTTGCCTTGCAATAAGTCACCTACGGACCCCCCAAAGAGTTGTTGCAAGGGTTCTTAACATGCAGAGAACGTGGCACTCTTTTGACACGAGGCATCCGATTTCATGTCCCCATTCTGACCGGACGTGGCTGCGTACTGGTACATCCCACACAGCCAACAGGATGTCCTACTTAGGTAAGGGTTTTATTTCAGGTCGGAAGCAGACCACAGTGACCATATTTATATTCCCCAATCACCCGGGGGGCAAGAATATGAAATATATATAACCTAGCGAGAAAGCAGAATAAATATGAAAAATTGAGGGAAACAACATGAACAAAGTTAATAAATGTTTCAATAGTCATAATTACGCCAATTGATACGGCACCATTATTTCACAAAAAGTAATGGAGAACATTATTCTTGTAGTTTCGTATGCCAATATCTAGCACATTCTAAAAACAACAAAATATTGTAAGCTAGGGTGTAAGATACCAAAGCCAACATTTTCGTCGTTCTTACTCTTTCTGGTCAAAGATCTATAAATTAATACTTAGGAAAATCTTAGCATTTTTACAATATGGAATTCTCATCTTGGGAAAGAATGCTTGTTTTATTTTTTTACCTCCGCCTAATATGTCATGTCGTGTATTTTGATTTTTGGATTAGCATCATACTTTGGCCAAAAAGCAGGGTCTTAGTGTCATCGTCCTTAATTTGATAACCTTGGATTGCTTATAGAACAATATATGTGCGCAATTTTAAGACTTGTCGATACACAAAAAAATAAAACAAAATAAGATCTTTAAAAATCACATCTAGATTGAATACATGAATCAACATGAAAATAAATATTGGATTAAAACTGACCTGACGTATGAGCATTGACATGGGTACCAGATACACACAGGCATGTATCCTAGGTGGGTTTAGTTCCCGTTATATTACCACGACAAGTCTGACAAAAACAAATACAAAAGCGAACGACGACATTGTTCAAGTTTTCGTCCAAGGCTTTCTTCTTTAATATGTCCTATACAAGCTTTTAAAAGTCACGTACCTGTTTATCTGCCAAGATAAACCGAATGATATCATGTATGTACAATCATGACTGTATATACTTCTATATTTAGAAATTCTGTGAATGAAAAGACCAATATGTGGTTTAATAAGATTGTTTCAGCTAGACTTTTTCTTCCCAATGAAAAATAAAGAAAATACAGGAAGTCTATTGAAAAATTGTATGCATTTTTATACAAGAAGATAAATAGATAAAAAGAGGAAACTTTGTCGCCCTTTTGTACAATCCGTTCCTCAAATGAACTTTAACAAAGCCGTTCCTGTAAATACTTTACAGAGTTGAAACAAAGACTTATCGTGTTATAAAGACTAAGGATATATAACTATAATAAGGCATTGTATGAAAGGATCAACTGATAGAACCTGGATACTTCGAAAAGTAACGATTTGGACATGTTTTCATAAAACTTTTGACAATTGACTATATAAAGGTTAAAAAATGTGGTGGTATGACTACCAATAGGACAACTCTCCACCAGATACAAAACGACGTAGAGTATGAAATGATTTTTTCTTAAAATGATTTTTTCTTTAAAGGAATTATATAAGTCATTTATCACTGTTGTTGTTTTGTTTTGTTTTTTTTTTTTTTTGGTTCTGGATATGCATGAAATATTTGCCAATTGGTGTTAAGAAAACAGTAATCTAACACGTAGAAATAAGTGTGGAGATTCTGTTTGTTAATTAAAACGATATGCAGATCGGAGAAAAAAATTTATAACAATTAAAAGGGCTCAAGACGAACATACCACACTATATGTCTTATATGTTTTGGATGTGAATAGCAATAGCTTTGATATGCATATACCTTTACTGATTATTGTTTTTGGTATACTTGTAAAAGGAAGCTAGTAAGTCAAAATCATTTAATGATGACCTGTAAATAGAAGTTACTATCATAATAACAAAGTGACAGGGATCCAAAGCATAATTCTAATGTAAGGTATGTAAAAGTAATTCTAAGAAAATAAGTTATGCAAGAGAAGTTCCTTGAATATGTATTATGTAACAAAATGTCCAGGAATAATAGTTATGCAATATAAACCAACCTTGGCTTGTAAAATAGAGTTATTCCCGTAACAGTGTGGACAACCGTAGTTCTTTTGTTGTTATTAGTACTGAATCATTTACCTATAGCGGCTATCGATAACAATGATTTTACGCTCATTCAGTCTGTCAGAGGCACTCCGTTGGGGGATTTTAATAAACACTTGTTACACATGTTGATACATAAAATGAAACTCTTTTACAAAACTTAAAAGGAATGTGTTTAAAATATTCTTCATATTAGCACACACGGCAGTTTTATTTTAGAAAATAATAAATGTTCAGAGCTAATATCATTAAATATTCGAAAAATATATTTACACATTTGGATTTTCATTGTAAAAACTTTAAGTCGATGGGGTTAATTCACAAAATGTCTTAAGAGAAAAAATATTCCCACGTTGTGACCATTTAAGAGTAACCTACCATTTATTCAATGTATATGATTTGTTTGTGTAAAGTGTTCCGAATGATGAAGAAAAAAATCCCTTTTTAACTGGATATTTTTCATATGGATCATATCCATCGTTTGAATCATTCAATCATACAGAGAACTCATATGAGTAGTTTGCCCTGGATATTCCAGTACTACACCACTCAATTGCCTCTATTTATGTATATATCTATATGTATATCAACCGCAATTTTTATCCGTGGAAAGACCTATTGATTTTGTTCTGATTATTATTATTATTATTAGGTCTGTCCACTTTCCGTGGAAAGACCTATTGATTTTGTTCTGATTATTATTTGTTTTTTCTTCCGCCACTTTTATTTCTTGCGAGAAGATTTTATTTCGCAAGATGTCGCTTAGATATTTGGTATATGATATCGATCAGTTTATATCCTTTTGACACTGACACCGTTTAACCGAACACTTTTCCTTGTAAAAGCTATTTCCCCAAACACTGTTTTCCTTGTGATTGATACTTCTTCGCAACCGTAAAAGAAACCGACAAAATTATTTGACCAAATTGCTCGTTTCATCCTCAGGTCAGGTTATCGAAAAACAATATTTGACTGAAGCGATCTGGAGTTTCCATATGAGAGTTATTTCCCCTTCTGTATTTGATATAAGTAAAATGTCATAGTAATATTGTGTACAATAATTAGACGTTGATATCCGTATTGTAGATGTTATGTAGTATGTTGATCTGCAGATGTAGTTGTTCCTTCTGGAATCATACTCTCAACAGAAGAATGACTCTGTGCGAGCTGGTTCTTGATTTCTACATGATGGGAGAAACTAGCTGTGAACAATGCCGATGATGATGAACGGCAATGCTGCCAATGTAAAAGCAGGCCGGGCGTTGTTGCCGATGTAGAGGAGGCCGGGTCAACTGACACCTATAAGTTTCAAAATTCAAACTTTTTAATAAAATCAATAAAAACAAAAAGAATACAAAACAGTTACAAACAACAATAAAGTAAAACAAATATTTTCAATTATTTCCCTAATAAAAAAAAATAAATATTTTAATAAAACTTCATTTATGAAAACTTTCAATTATCTTTATTTAAGTTTAACTTGTTTAAAAATATTTTACTTTAAATTTTAATAATTTTTAAATCATGACTTACCTATAAGTTTCAAAATTCAAACTTTGACGTCTCATTCATCGTTTCATCGTTTTGGTTTTATAGTCCGACTATCCATAAGGATATTGCGGGCTTACATCTACCTTTTGTACGGTTACAGATCTGTTGACCGTTTTGCTTTCACCTTGCATCGAGGAGTATGGTATGGAGTATGTGGCCGTTCCAGTATTGATATTGCTGTTGTTACTACCTCTGGAGATGGCATTATTAACGGCGATGTGTGTGGTGGTGTCCGGAGTAACTTGGGATCGTCTAGATCAAATCTCTCGTCGTAGTCAATCCGACATCGCTTGCCTCTGTCGTTGGTTGGGTGGAGATAGTATTGGCGATGGCATGCCTTCCTTGGGTTGAACGGACTGATGACAATGTCCGTTCTGATGACGATCCCCTCAGGTTCACCTTGGTATTTCGTAGGTGTTATCTCTATGTTTCCCTCTAGCGATTTTTTGTTTGTTGATTCTGTACGCTGGTGGCTGGTGGTATTACCTCAGCCGATGTTGCAGCAGAGCGTTTGGCCTGCACCCACTGGTCATAACGCTTGGCATCCCTTCTCCGGGTGGATAGTGGTTTGTTCTTTTTCAGGGCCGGCTTACGTTTACTGGAGGATGCCTCTGGTTCCTTAGCCTTGTTCATTATTAACTGTACTGTCACCTGGTCAGTTTCCAGACAGGTTCTTTTCCAGACGCGTTCATGGCTGCTAAAAAAGCGTTCAATTCATCAGGGAATTCCATAATGTTTTGTCCAAGAAGTGAGTTGTGTTGTGAGCTGTGATCAGTATCAGATAGTACTCATATATATTGACGTTTCAAAGCAGAATTTCTACTTATATATCAATCATTTAACTGATGTTATGCCAACATACCTTTCTTTGTCAGCATAAAATTAGAAATTACCAAATATGGTTATTGTCCGAAATAAGGTCAAAGTGTTGTATAAGTAAATGTCCCATATATAATCGAGAGGTCACTTTGACAATGGTGATAATAAATAATATTTAATTGACCAGATAACTGTTTGCAGTAACCCACGGTATATATAGTGATAAACAAAATCATTACCTTTCTTATTAACATAAAATTTAATTAATAATTGTAACGTCATCTATGTCCAAAATTTATGTCAAATATCTGTCACAATAGTAACTCATAAATCATAAGTGCTACATGTAGGGTCTTTTCATTTGAGGTCCAGGGTCCACCAAAACGGAAATGAGGTCAAGGTAAAAGGTCAATGTCATGTTCTTCACTTTGATTTTGGCTTTTCCTCAGAAACTGTATAAGATATTGACAAAATATTTTACAAAATTGTTAGTTGCGACATGTCGAAAGACATTAATTTTGGTTGAAAGGGTACGTTGATATTAACTAGGAGTTTTATCCCCTCTTATATTTTATGTTAGCTGCATAGTGATATAACTCATTAACCAAATATAGTAGATACATAAGGTCTTTTGTGTTCAGGTCCTTTCTGTATGACCTTGAAATTTAGGTCAAGGTCAAAGGTAAAGGTGCAATTTATTTTCCTGAATTCAAGCAAAAGTATATAGAAACCATATATGTTTGGACTCAGTGTGACCAAAGCTACCATATGAGACCAGAAGTGACATGTTATAAACCAATAGTAGCATAAATCTCCCTTATTTTAGACAAAAGTACATAGAAACCAACATATTTTTGTATATATATATATATATCAGTATGAAAAAACCTATGTTTTGACACCAATAGTTACTTTGAGTAAAATGCAGGTAGCTTCTTAACAATTATTTAGAAATTTAATGTGGAAAGACCTTCAATTGTTATCTGAACAATTCATTTTTAACTTCTTTGGATTTTGTTTTGCTATTCGAAATAAATACCAAAATTACTAAAATATTTTGTTTTGAAAGTTACAGCTATGCGTAGGAACTTGTTTGTTTGGAATATATATTGCTTTCTTTGATGTTCTTCTTGGCCGGAAACGAACTATTGATTACATACCTGAGAAACATTAAAAATAATTACCCTAGCCATAGGCGATCAATGTCTTGCTTATTTCGCAATTACAGAGGAGATGTAATGATTTGATCTATAATGAAGTCCTTTATTATCAGAAATATTTCTGTCTATTGATAGCAGAAATAGTATTTTATCCAACAGTGTTTCTTTCATTTAATTAATGCAGAGAAATCATGAAATGGTCATTAATGTACGGGAAACTTCTAAGTCGTGAAGTTTACCGACTTATTTCAAAACAAAATCTTACGAAACAAAATACTCGTTAATGACGTAAGTCATGAGCATTTCAGTATAACTTACGACCAATATTAGTCGCAAGATATTTCGTGAAAAGATCCCCTGTTATGTATTATTATGCAATCCTTTTTTTTCTATATGGTTCTTTTTAGAGAAGAATTAAGAGTCGAACATTTTTGATTTTGTTCAAGATCAAATTCTAACTTTAAAAAAGTGTAAACGCCAATTGCCGTTAGAGCAATTCCTAAGACCTCGGTAATCCGAGGTTAGAAGACGATTGTGTACAAGCCGTAAATGACCGTAAACAGTCTACTGCAGAATACACTTAACAATTCGTGCAAAACACGACGGACATGTAAGCCAGTTGGACGAAGTTCCTGAAAAACCTTTGTCTCGGAAACAACAATTCACACTACAATGTCAAAAGTATGGAACATATACAAAATATCAAAGGTAAAAATTGTTAAAAAAAAAGGTTATAACATTTGAAAGACGACAATACCTTACCAACTTCTAAAGTAGATATAGCCAACATGATTGGTGAAACCTTTACGATATCTTGTTTTTCTAACAACTATACAGACTGTTTCAAAAATTGTAAAAGTCAAAATAAAAAATGGAGAAACTTATAGTTAACCTTTCTATTGAA
Organism: Mytilus californianus; assembly: GCF_021869535.1. Lineage (NCBI taxonomy): Eukaryota > Metazoa > Mollusca > Bivalvia > Mytilida > Mytilidae > Mytilus > Mytilus californianus. The sequence goes on from NW_026262723.1 coordinate 3,892,414, forward strand.
GAACTTAAAACCTCCTTGTTCAAGACTCAAGCTACGGCATGTGAGACTGATTAAATCCGTTACCAACTGGTTAAGCACTTGCAAGACTCATAACTTTAAACTTTTCCAGAGCTTATGAATAACATCTGGAAATCTGCTGACCTTCAACTTTATGTAAGCTTGCAGACATTGAGCCTATTGCAAAACCAAAGCAAAATACCATACGAATCCTATGCATTATCGACCAATTGCTCCTACCAGTTTTGTCTGTAAAACGCTAGAACCGTTGGTAAATTATCATCTTGTTTGGTTCCTGGAATCCAAAAGACTTTAAGCAAATCATCAAGTAGGAATTCTGGTAGGGCCACAGTACTGTTGATCTTGATCATCTTGTTTGATTCAAATCGTTCATCCTTAATCGCTCATAAAAATGAACATGTGGTGTTACTTTTCTTTGATATTGAAAAGACTTAAGACACTATGTAGAAATATGACATTTTGAAATATTTTTTTAGTGGTGTAATCGCTTCCTTGTAAGCAGCAACCTTTAACGAGGAAGCATGATAGCAAATACAACCTCTGGAATATCGTATCAACTGGCAAATATATACTCTATATGCAGACGCTGATCGAGTTGAGCTACATCGAGGAGAAAATTTCACAAGTAAGAAGCTGCAATCATATATTTTGTCGTATTTTTTTGTTCTCAACCGACCCTTATTAACAATTCTAGATGCAATTTGAAATATTAGGAAGACTTTACTGTATCTGTTGTATCCTTTATTTCAAAATTGATTGTATGGATGCATTTAACAAGGTCACAAACCTTATTAAGTTAGAAGACATCTTTTCTTTATACCACAACGTGTAAATAAAAAATAATGCAACCTTCTTCTCATTTTTTATTGAAAGCTCCTGTATGACGTCTGCCTCGTATGAATAAAGGAACAAATCGACAAGAAGAGGTTCACAGTTGGTTCCCATGGGAATGCTAATATGTATTGAAAAACACGTTTTCCGAATGTCATACATATGTTCCCAATAAAAAAATTATGCATCTTGATAATGTCAGTTGCAGATATTTCTTGTTTGAATCAGTGTTGTTTTCATTTAAGATTTGTCCCTCCTGAAATCAAGATATCTTTATCTACATTTGCTTTTCTTTTTCGTGTTTTTTATAAAACAAAGTAATACTAATACTTTTAACTTGTCATAAAGTTTGGAAGGAGGAATACTTGTATAATGACTAGCGTTTCAAATGTGTTTAAACTGGTTTTACAATAACTTGTTTTTATGAAACAAAGTAATACCAATATTTTCAATTTGTCATTAAGTTTGGAATGAGGAATACTTGTATAATGACTAGCGTGTCAAATATGTTTAAACTAGTTTCACACTAACTCGAAAGCCCGGCTTTGATTGCTGATAAAATTGGAGTTATAAGTTTGTATTAGGTTTTTAGATTTTCAAATATGTTGGCCTTGATAATCACTGAAAAGACATAACTGTCGCAATATGCGCAATACGAATCTGGTGCTGTGAAACTGGTACCGTTTATGTTAGTTTGATTTTAATCTAATAAGTATTCAATAAATTGAAGGAATATTCAGTTCTATATCTTTGGTTGAAATTCTAAAGGAACATAGAACATTTTATTTTATAATTTGAAAAATGTCCTTACTTTTTAAAACTTTTTGACTACTCCCGAAAAACCCTATCTTCTGAAACATTTCTGAATGTCGATAACAGTATAGACTGTACCGCATCACTCCGTTGATTACAATATATATCCATCCGGAGTACCTGAGATCAGCCCTGGTATGTAATGGGATTCATGTTGCTCAGTCTTCAGTTTTCTATGTTGTGTTTTGTAGCTTATTGTGTATCTTTTGGTAATTTTGTTTTTTTTTTGCCAGTTTATTTTCTACTTATATATTTGCATATCCCTTTGCTATCTTCAGCCGCTCTCTTATCCACTCAATATAGTAGAATTTCAAAGCAATGTTAACTTAGCATTTTAAACTTTACAAATTAAACTTTTGAGAGTGGTTTTAAAAGCGATGTTTACTGACCATATTAAATTTTTAAAATGAAACTTATGCAAATGAAAAATAATGGTAACTTTTGAAATAAAATGGTAAATTATGTTTCTTTAATGACTTAATGAAACATTTCGGGTCAATGTTCTTGAAGGAAATGAAATAAATTAATTTAAACAACGGGTGAATTATCAAAATTTATTACAACCGGTTATTTCCATACGGAATTAGAGAGCAATGATTTATTCAACAGTGTCTATTTGTTTATATGTGTGAGAGATATCCTAGATATGTATTACACTAAAATACTTTTTTAAATGATTGAATGTGTAAGTAAGATTTGAATTGTACAAACGTAGTGTTTTGATATATTCAAATACTCAAATACGTGTTCAAATACACTTTTGCAGAAATTTTACTAAAACAATTTCTTTTTAATATAAAAAGGGAGAGTTGATATTATTCTAAATTACCTACGTGACAACATAAGGTATATCATTCTGAATAATAATTTTAAAGTATTGTTAGTGAACGTGGTGAACAAAGGAGATAGGAAGCGTTGGCATCTGTGTCTTTAGTCAGAGCGTTTCATCATGTAAAAAATTAATGTTAAGACTTTCTTTGTCATAGAACTGTTGTCCTTTGGTTGAACCTGTAGCCATTTTAGTATACTCTTTAAAGGAAACCTGACTTCCTTTAGAACAAAAAAAATAAAACATACAAGAACAGAGAAGAAATGTCTGGCTTGTTAAATGAAGTATTTTGTCATCTGTTATTTGTCTGTCTAATTACAATAAAAACAAAAATATATCCAACAAAGACTATGCTGTTTAATGTTAAAGACGATAATTTTATTGATCATCGGTGTAAACACAATTCTAAACCTTCGAACATTTAGTTTAGTATTCTCGTTTCAGTATATCAACCAGTCCCCATACTTCTCTGCTGTCAAAATTCACATAATTTTCTACACTACCACAGATAACAGTATCTCTATGATCTGATTCATTACATCTCGGACCAGATTTCAAATCCAATACTCCAATGCAAAGTACTGACACTACTTTGTGGCAAAACAAATGAAATAAAAATTAAACACCAATTGTTCAAAGAACAATTGAAGGTCTTTCCACATCAATTTTCTAAATAATTGATAAGAAGCTACTTCTGGTTTACTCAAAGTTACTATTGGTGTCCAATCATAGGTTTCTTCATATTGATTCAATAAATATATAGTTTCTATATACTTTTGCCTGAAATAAGGGAGATAATTGCCAACATCCGGTTTAGAAAATGTCACTTCTGTGCTCATATGACAGCTTTATTTACACTGATTCCAAAAATATATGGTTTATATATACGTTTCCCTGTAAAAAGGGAGAAAATTGGCTACTTCCAGTTAATAAAATGTCACGTTCTGTCTCAAATGATAGCTTCATTCACACTGATTCCAAAAATATATAGTTTGTATATACTTAGGCCTGTAATAAGGGAGATAATATGCTACTCTCGGTTTATAAAATGTCACTTCCGGTCTCAAATGATAGGTTAATGTATGCCCATTCAAAAAATATATGGTTTCTAGGTACTTTTCCATGAAATATTTGCAAAAATGACTACTTCCGGTTCACTCAAGTTCACTTCCGGTTGACATTTTTCAAGGTCATATGTCACCCAACATTTTGCAAAAGATCTTATGGCTTTATCATATACCAATTTGAAGTAGTAATCAATTTACCCTAAAATAAAACATTCCAGGGGCAATAATTCCAATAAGATGTCATTGGATTGTATCATATCTTCATCACAATAAATCAAACATTTTGCACTAGTTTTTCATATATATCTTATAAAGTGTCAGAGAAAATGCAAAAAAAAAGCAAATGTCAAAATTGAGAACATGACCTTGACCTTTGACCAAATCAGCCAAAAATTCCTGAAGATGTAACGAACAAATAGGGAAAATAATTTTGTCGTTATCTTTTTTAGTTACGGAAGAGATACACTCACAAGAAAAACAGTGTTTGTGGAGATAAGTCTTTCAATGAAACAGATGAATTTTAAAAGCGCAATAGCTGTTCGATATTATATCCAAAATATCTAAACGACATCTTGCGAAACAATTTTATACCGCAAGAAAAGGGCTTGGCGGAAGAAGAAAAAAAAATAATAATCAGAACAAATACGATAGGTCTTTCTACAGAAAAGTGGAAAGACCTAATAACATGAATAAGATCTTGAAAACAAAATTATGGAAAATTTCCGCAGACTTTGATACTTTTATCATGAATTGATATCTACACTCTCTATATATTTTCTTGATTTACTTTACATTTCGAGATCAATATTATTTAAAGTAATGCAAAAAAAAGAAAAAAATGCAAATGTTAATCAATGTTGTGCAAAACAATTTACAAATAATGGATGACTGCAAAACTGGTACATGTATATGGACATGGAATTGTTAAAATTGAAAAAATGTACAAGCTGAAAGAAAACAATTTCTTGTACTACTAAGGGACGCAAGATTGGAAATACTTGATGGTTGATGTATTCATAGCAGGAATTGTTAGTCATGTCAACCAATCTGTTCCTTTTTTTTTTCGATATGATAGATATTTGTTTCACTTTATATTTTCTTGATTTACTTTACAGTTCGAGATCAATATTATCTATCATTTATTATCAAAATGCCATAAGACGGTAAGTTTTAAAATTATTTAGAATATATTCTTGTATCTGCTGCTATTTTTCGAAAGAACGTTCTAAAAAACGTCAAGATCAATCTAAACCAAACCTGACGGATTAGTTTGGTTTTTTTTTTTGTTTTTAACAAATATTGCAGCTAAGAAATTCATAAAAATTACTTTTTTTTATTTACAGAGCTTTTCATCTCATAAATGATTAATGTTAATGCTCTCTTTGTCCTACAACTGTTGTCCTTTTGTAGCCATTTTATTATACTCTTTAAAGGATTTCTGACTTACTTTAGAACAAGAACAGAGAAAAAATGTCTGGAGTGTTTAATGAAGCATTTTGTCATCTAATATTTATCTGTCTAAATACAATAAAAACAAAATATATCCAAAAAAGACTATGTTGTTTAATGTTAAAGAAGGTAATTTTATTGATCATCCGTGTAAGCACAGTTCTGAACTTTTGAACATTTAACTTAGTAATCTCGTTTCAATATATCAACTTGTCCAAATACTTCTCTGCTGTCAAATCCACATTACTTTCTACACTACCACAGAGAAAAGTATCTCTATGATTTGAATCATTACATCTCGGACCAGATTTCAAATCCAATACTCCAATGCAAAGTACTGAATCTACTTTGTGGCAAAACAAATGAAGTAGAAATAAGAACTGGAAAACAAAATAATGGAAAATATCCGCAGACTTTGATACTTTTAACATGAATTGATATCTACACTCTATATAAAAAAAATAACATAATTTTACAAAAACAAAGTATTAGAATTAAGCAAATCTGCGTTTATAATATTCTTTCCAAGAGGTTTAATTTCTGAACATGGACTGTTGTGATTAAAAGAGACATATGCAGATGAACATTTAATGTTATCTAAAGTAATACAAACACAAATTTAAATGTTAATAAAAGTAATGCAAAAAAAAAAATACACATTTTTACAAAAAATGGATGACTGCAAAACTGGTACATGATAATGACATGGAATCGTTAATATTGCAAAAATTGTACAAGCTTAAAAGAAAACAACTTCTTGTACTACTACGGGACACAAGAATGGAAATAAATTATGGTTGATGTATGAATAGCAGGAATTGTTAGTCATGTCAACCAATATGTTCCTTTTTTTTTCGATATGATAGATATTTGTTTCACCTTATATGTTCAAGGTTTACTTTCGAGATCAATATTATTTATCATTTATTATCGAAATGTCATAAGACGGTAAGTTTTAACCTTTTAAGAATATATTCTTGCTTCTGCTGCTCTTTTTATTTATGAAAAAAATGTTCTCAAGAACGTCAAGATCAATCTAAACAAAACTTGATAGATTAGTTTTGTGTGTGTCTTTACCAACTGTTGCAGCTAAAAATAACAGGGCAAACATTGTTTAATTGATTGATTTTTTATTTGGCCTGTCCAGTGACAAATGCTTTAAGCATACAAAGAGATTTAAATTTGTAGGAAAATTGGTAATTGATAGAACGTATAGTGTAACAACTTATATTTTGAAAGATATCTGTTGGGGTTTTTTTTTCAAAGAAATTTCTTATCATATGCGTTATTTCATATGTCTGTATCATAGTGATGGAAAAAATCGGATACAATTATTGTGTGGATTCAAGAATAAATAAAAAAGGAAATTGGATGGCTGCAAATGAGTCTTTTCGTACGATATAATCGATAGTTCTCCAAAAAATTTCCGTTAACAAATACATCTCAAATATTCAATCCTCAAACAACAAATTACGTGTTGCTTCGTTAAAATCAATTCCAGAAGAAGTCATTTTGTTTTCTTTAAATTTTTTTTTCACCTGAAATAACTTGACTTTTTTATTTATACTTATCGTTCTTACATGTATCTATACACTTTTTCCAGCGCTCTATTAAATATTCATAACTAATTGGTGTACAAAATCAGCGTCTTTCATACAAAATAGGGGACGATAGTTAAATTAAAAGGAAAAAAGGGGGCTGCTGGTAAATTTGATGAGGTCAGAATATTAAGTTCCTATATAAAGGCGTCAGACAGGCGGCCCAAAATGTAACAATGATTAAAACTGCCCCCATTAAAATAATTGTCATCTCCTATAACTAAAGTAATTCAACTTTCATGATACAGATCACTTGTTTGGACAATTACATCACTAGTAAATCAATTTTGAACTGAAACGTTCATTTCAATCTAAACATCTGTTAAAATATTGAACAATAAATTATTCAGAAATGTTCATTTACTAGTGCATATACTATAGTGCTATAATGTATTGCTATATGACTCTTGATTCACATACACCTTCAAACAGAAGTAGCATTCAAAATGAAATCTAGAATTTTTATTCTATTGACATATAAAAATGAAATAGCATGACAAACAGTGGGAAGATCCAGGTCCTAGGAAAGAGGATGTAATTGTCCAAAAGAATAAAACAAAATCAACCTAGAGTAGCGAAAGGAAATTTTTGTATGATGTTTTTATGCAAAATATGATATGTTTCCTGTCAAACAGGGGGATGTATTGCTCTTTGAATCTGTCACTGACAATGCATCTATTTTATACCTTTATACATATAGCGAGCAGAGCAAGTTAAAAACATTTTAAATAGTATGTTCGGGCCTGAATACGTATTTTCGAGTGTAATAAGTCAGCGTTATCTATTTCAATTACATTGGGACAGAATATTTAATTGATTAATCTTCCAGGACCCCGTCCTCTCAGAATAAAATGGTCATCTCCATTACTTCTATTACTTAAATCTTACATGACGAATTTTGTTGTAATTTTTCTTTTTTTTTGAATTCGCTTTTTGGGACAAATGATTGCATAAATCAAAACAATAATCTCTGTTTTGTGTACCAAGTAAAGCCTTAGCCAGATTATAGTGAGACTAATCTCTAATTACATAGTTGTAATATATCTTTGCATATTTTAAATTATTTTAAAACGTTATATGCTGCACAATTGTAAAAAATAACACCAAATAGAATTTATAGTACAGATTGTCTCGTCATTACGTATAACCAACCGCGTTAAACCCGCTGAAGTTTGTTTAACAATATACACCCAATCAGGCGGAGCTTAACAATACAATTAACGAATGGGCATAACGATAATTTATCCAACTATATAGGAGAAACCAATGAGCAGCAAGTACAAAAATGTTATTATTCAAGAAATATTCTGCCATTAGTTCCATATTAATATTATTAAGACATAATATATTCCTATGTCATTAATATTAATTTCTCATGTTTATTCATATAATCTGATATAAAAAAAAAGATGTTCATGAGAAAAAAATAGTTTTGAAATAAAAGCAGGAACGATGAAAATTTCACTGTTTTTATTAGCTTTAATTTTTGTTCTGCGTTTACCATTTTCTGTGCGTGGACGGGAATTGATATATCAACCAACAACATCAGAAACGATTTCCGGAAGTATGGAATATGTCACTGGTACTGACGAGTTCAGGAATACTGTAAACGGAACAGCAACGTCTTATACAACATCTAGAAGTATGAAACATGTCACTGGTACTGACGTGTTCAGAAATATCGTAAACGGAACAACAGCATCAAATACTACATTTAGAAGTATGGAACAAGGCATTGGTACTGACGTGTCCTGGAATAGTTCAAACGAAAGACTGTCCAGCAAAAGAACTCCATTAGAGAAAACAACCCAGTTAGATCAACAAACGTCTACTCACCCGAACATATTGCCAGATGAATGCTTATCATTCAGTGGGTGTGAACCACCGGACATTGTGGTTGATTGGTACTGTTACTGCGATGAAAAATGTAATGATTACAGAGATTGTTGTCAGAGACACAACTTGACCGAGAACATTGCCCAAAATAGGTATAAGTGTGTGAAGATAAATTCAGAGAAATACAAAGGATTTCAAGCAATATCGATGTGCGCTTTGACATATTACGATGATACTATAAAAGACAAATGTCTGGAAGACAACATGATAGAAAATGGCCCACCCGTTGTAGACAATAAAAACATTAATATTTTTAAAAATAAGTACTGTGCAATCTGTAGTAATGTTACTGACTATATACCTTTTGCTATTACATTTTACAATGCGAAAATGACTGCCGAGAAAATGGAACAATTTCAAAATCTAACAAAAAAATCAAAGCTGAGTTTATTGTTCACAGATGCTGATTACGAACTCATACCTCCTGCAGGTGTTGAAATAAGGACGTGTGTAGCAGAAACACTAGAAAACAGCCATCCTCTTTGTAAAAAGTATGTCAATCCAATCGTGTACGAAGAGGGAAGGAATATTGTAGTATACAGGAACTCGTTTTGTATATTTGAAAATGAAAGGCAAATGAACAGATTACTTTGTTTTGCTGAGTTGATTTCTGTCTTATGGACCACTGTTGAAGTACACAGTCTGTCTGTCATTTTCTCCTTCAGAGAACCCAAGTCATATGTACAAGATGTTAACTACTGCAAAGAATGGTCTGAAGAGGTAATTATTAATTGTGTTGTCCATTTGTGCGAATAGAAATTTACATCACATGTTGCAACACAAACACACACGTATACAGAGTTTTATTCATTTGATTATAACAGACATAAGTAGACTGTAATGAAACTGCTGTCGCAACTTAAGAGCATACGTTACAGTTTTTTTCCCACTGTGCTTTTGTACGATTATTTGGATACAAACTATATTTCATCTAGTCAACTTAAATATGTTATAAAAAATATTCCTGTAGGTGATACTTAAAGAGATAAATGGGGTCGAACCATTTAGTCATTTACTCAAAATTTCGGTTTCTTTGGCATTTCTATTCTTTGGACAGATATACTTTTTTGTTTCACAAGAAACCCACGAACGGATTTTTGTAAAAACATTATGCATATCTTCTTTACATAACTATGCTATACATTAGCGCAAAATTTGTTTAAAAATAATTTATTTTTATCAAATTTTCATAATTTTAGAAAAAAAAAACATCATGTTTGGCTGTATATTTATTTAATTAAAAAAAAAAACATCGGTGATTTTTTTTATAACAAATGGTATGAATAATCTTCATACATCAAGTACATAATCAAGCCAAATGCCGTTTAAAAAAAAAGAGAGTCCATGTTCTCGTTTTCAAGCTAATGATTAAAATCAGTCGAAAATGCATCTTTTCCCCAATGTCACAGTTTCACATTGCGAAAATAAAATGTTACGTTAGCGAAGTCATTACCTCCCTTGGAACAGTATCTATGCCCTTACTACATGTAGTACAATAGCCGATTTAAATGACGTTCCGACTATAATTAGAAATCAGAAGGACAATTTCACTTCTTAAACTTTTAGTTTACCAATCCAGCAAGATCGAACAACAAACTCCAAACTAAAGGTAACGGAACATTTCAACCATAACAATATATTGTATATTTGAATAATAAGAAATAAAAAAAAAACACACTTAAATTACATGTTATATACAGAAGTCTAAAACACAACAGACCAACAACATTAATACGTACATATATCTATTAGAGTAGAATAAGCGATACTACACAGATACGAGGAAAGTATAAAAGGCTTAAGATTTGTGCAATGATATTGATATAAGATAGAAATATACGAACAAGATGTAATAAAGTCGTATAAAAATATCTTTATTCGGTTCAATGTTTTATCAAGTGTTAATGAGTAAAACTAGCTCACTGGTACAGGTAAATTTTAAACTTCTGGTTTATTCTTAAGTCCTGCTCTTCAAAACACAAAACAAAGCTCAATGACATTAACGGTATCAATTTGTCTCCACCAGATGCGCATTTCGACAATAAATGTCTCTTCAATGATGCGCGAGTCCTAAATATTTGAAAATCTGATATTTATAAAAAAGATAAAGGGTTGATGAACCAAAAAGGACTAAAAGTATAGCCAAGGCTGCGCACATAATCAAAGCTTTGCATGAGGGAGATATCTTGTTATGATATGGTAATTATCATGTTTATTTATATTGGCCAAATTTGTTTCGTGTGGCCTTATAGTTGTTTAAAAAATTATGTTATAACTGTGCAGTTAAGAAATCACTGGAACAATCATAGATACTTATGGAATGATTAGAACTTTCTTTTTGACTTGCATAATAATTCCGGAATGATCATAATCTACGATGCGTAATTTAATCTTCTACAATATTCTAGAAATTTCCGTTCTACAGTTTTCTAGGAGTTTTTCTTCTACAGTGTTCTAGAAGTTTCATTGACAATTTTATATATATATATATTGGCACCAAAGTTAGATTTTCGGACAGACATCAATATACTTGTATTCTCAGAAGTTCTCTGGAGTTATTGGATTGACACTTTTATTTACGAACAACATCATACTAGATTGTGAACTTATTGGATATACATATTCCATTGGATTCCGTACATTTAAGAGAAGAATTCCTGATAGAGAAAAGACAAAGGATCGGACATATGTATCTTAATAGTTAAGATGACATTTCTTTTTGTATAATATTTCGTGTAAAATTGTATAATAAATCTTGTTAAATTTATTATTGGTTTTTGTCTTTTGTTGGCTACAATTTAAAGGTGGTTTCTGTTTTAACAATATTCCTAGATTTAATCAATTTCCAAAATTTAGTGACAGCAAATTTTGATAACACAATCTCCGTATTTTCATGCAGGTACAAAAGTACTGACTACTTGGCTGGTGTTACTCTCGGGGACTAGTAGTAGTACATGTGATGACATTAACGTTATCTATAGTATGTTGACATGGCTGTGCACTTATACATCCCAAATTTTCAAAATGTAGTAATTTGTGTAAATATATATATATGAAATAATTGATGAACGCCTTAATCAACGAAAACTGCTAGTTCTTTCTGTTGATGTCATTTAAATGAAGTATATTTTAAAGTTATTGTATCCAGAAACTTACCAGAACCTCTCGCTGTGAATCATTCCAGTGAATGGTTTTTTTTTAATCACTAGGACTTTAAAGTTTGTAGTCCGGCTGTCTGAAGTCTTGTCTAACTGAGTGATATCACTACTTATATGGCCATTTAGGCGTTTGTGGAATGGCTATCTGAATCACCAACATATTGGAGGTAAATAATCGAACATTCTCGCATGTAAATAACATGCTTTACTTAAGAATGTTGATGAATGGTGCATATTTAGGAAACGTTTGTCGTCACACCAATGACATTCTCAAGAAGTAAAACTCGGTTTAGACACTTCAGTCCGCACCAACAGATTCCGTAGACTATTTGTATGCATAGAAACTATTACGATGAGGGTACCCGGGAAGCTCATGAATGAAACCGATTCGGAAGCTGTTTTTTCGGAAGTGTGGTAGGTTAGTACATATGGAGTCCTTCTGTTTTCTTTTTTTTATCTGTGTATTCTGGCAGTTTGCTCTTTGAATTATTCTCCAGTTTTTATTTTTTAAAGTCTCATGTCTCTTCAAGAGGGTTTCAAGTTGTATCAGTCATTTTTTTTGTTATTTTTGTGTTGGAACACATTTGCCTGACTGTACGGGATGCTCTTAGTACAGTGAACAGGTTAGCAGCTTTGGTGGACAGGTTTTGGTGAGTGTTAATATACTTAGAATATAGGGTTGTTGATATCATGCCAATTTTTAGAGAGCTGGTGATTTTGGATTTAGATCTCTCATGAGTAAAGTTGATATTGCAATGTATGTTATTGGCATATTGTGAGTGATAAACGTATCTAAATTCTCGTCACTTTTATTTTATCTTATATCCACATCATCTACAAATCTAAAGCGGGAAAGCAGTTTTTCGATCGCAGCTTCAATGAGTTCTTTTTTTTTTTTAATTTCACTATGAATATGACTTGTTAGCATACAATGAAATTTTGGTACCCATAGCATTCCATCAATTTGTAGCAGTGATCTTCTACAAAAGTAAAGTTGTTGTTCTTCAGTACAAACGTGTGCATTTTGACCAGGCATTTAGTATATGGTGAGATTCCAAACCACTCCTCAGTGATGTGTCGGCAGTAAAGGATTTGAGGCCTGCATCATTTTAAGGTATAGTGTATTTGATGTGAAATGGTAAATCTTGAATTTGTTGAAGGAGGCAAAATTTATCAAATTTCAATTTTTTTAGTCGGAAAACCGATCCCTGAAACAATAGGGTTTCTTCGGTTATTAGCCTTACAAATATTAAGAAAAAGATACATGTAAAATATGCATGGTTTCGGATTTTCTGGTTTCGAATATATAAGAGTTTTGACCGCGATGAAACCATCGTTGTGAAATTTCTACCATATTAGCAGTTATTTCTCAGTTAGAGTTGTATGATAAGAGTATAAATTTAGTTTGAACCTTGCAGCATCAAGTTGACTTTCAGTTACTTCAATATATACAAGCAGATCGATGTATCCATGATGACCACAGCACTGCCAATATCTGCAATTAAGTTTAATGGCAATTTTGTGGTTAGGTCGTAAGTTTGTAAGGGCAGGTCGTTTTTCAGAGTTTAGGTTGCCGTAAGACTCATACTTATAAATGTTTCTCTGGTATTTACTGGAGAATGTCTGATTTAATGATGTACTTAGTTGAAATAAAAAAAAATCTATTATTTAAAATTGATAATATAAGTCAGAAGAGCATTAGTTAGGGAACACAATAAGTTAAAAATATTGATAGGTTATAGAGATCCTTTTCGAAATATTTTTTTTTTTTTTTTAAATGGCGGGAAAAGGCTGACTCGGACTTTAACCTTATATTTGCATTGATATTATTTAGGTCTCAAATCGAAACAAAAGAAATCTAGAATCTGCTTAAATTTTAGTAAATGACCTTTTATGAGCTATTGAAGTCTTATATGAAAAGAAAAATGGGTGTTATGGGGCATACTATTTTACCCTGGATCGTAGGGAAAAAAACCAAGGAGTCCGAACATCTGACAAAAATTCCTAAACCTGACCTAAGTATATACATCCTTAAAAAAATATCAATGAAGGATTCTAAGGTGCATGTTCGCTTTGTTTAGGGATCCAAGTATACTTGTAATCATTTTATATATAAAATACTTTACCTTAAGATTCTCTACAATGGACAATTACGGTCATATTTTTAGAAATTAAGAAATAAAAACAACAAACACAACACACTATGCTCATATATTTAACAATAGAAACATTTGCTACAGGCTTCTTTTTTTTATGAAAGTGCCACTAACAATTATCTTAATTATTTAACGTTATATGTTAAAAGATTAAAGGAAAAGTAAGAACAAAGGAAAATACAATTTGTCTTTTCAGATCTTCACAAACTGACAATTATAGTCATATTATTAGAAAATAAGAAAAACAAACAAACACAATCATTAAGCTCATATATTTTTTAGAATAGAAACAAGTGCTAAATCCTTTTCTATGACAATAAAATGATAAAATCTAAAATTTGTACTAGAGGATGCATATGTCAGTTAGACAAACACACACAGATTATTGTATATATATGCACATCCCAGCACTTCTGTCTCGCTGACATTCTCTGTACTTACAACAAAATCAAACAATTGCATTGTTTTAATAATATACTGGTATTATTTTTTTTCATATTTTTCTATTTTTACTCCATTTATATATTACATATATATATGGAAATTTGGAAAAAATAACGCAATTTGCCGTTATGGAAGAGGAAAAACTACAATCAATCCTTACCTAAGGATTCTTTATTTGCTACATCAATCGTAGGAGACGTCCTTACATTGGTAGCATTTAGCTAGCACATGTCTTGTTATATGCTTCTAAATATACTTTTTTTATAAGTATATCACAGACGACACAAAGGTGAACAAACAGATGAAATTTCTAAACAATTTTATGATACCTATCAATTAATAATGTACATTTCATTAGGAAGAATCGTTTGCTTTTTTTTTCTCTCTCATTTTCCTATTACATGTACCTTCTGTTATGTGTTTTTTTTTTCTCTCTACGTATAAATACTTTATTGTAACACAGTCAACCATGTTCGTCAAAGTTTCATATAATTACTCGCTAAAACGTAACACTAAAAATAAATTAAGGACTGAAAGTATATATACATAATATTTATGTTATATGAATTTAAGGCGCAATTACTACACAAGTAAGCCGCCTACCAAAACCAATAACAACAACAACAATCATTTTATAGTTATTCTCGTTATTTGAATTTTCTAAGTAACTATCTACGGTTTCATTGTTATTGTCGTTGACATGAACTATTCCTTGATGCGGAAACTTTTAGCAAACTTTTCAAGGTCTTCATATAATTTTATCTCATTGATAGGGGCTGGTAAAGGACAGACAACTTAGAGGTGGAGTCTTATTGTTATATTTTAGTTCACATTTGAGCGGGAAACCATGGGTTTACATTGATGAAATTGTGAATAAGGTTTGCTTTATTGCTACATGTGGAAAGAATGGGGGTGTGAACCTACTTCAGATCTTTGATATGATATCCAATACAGAACCAATAATTTTTTATTTTTGGCGAGAAAATTTACTTTCACGTTTGTATACAATTATGCGGTAATGCGGTCTTAAATAATAAACAAATTTCTTAACGGTATGGCACTCTTTTTTGTATCATTTTCTGTGCGGGGACAAGAAGGATACTAGCTGTTCGTTCAAATGGCCTTGCTAGTATTTATACTTTAAGCATACATAGCACAAAGTTAAGTAAAAAAAAGAGTGCTGTATCGTTAAGAAATTTGTCTATTATTAAATGTCAGTATGTTTTGGGTATCTGTGTCGTGGGGTTGCTTCCGATAATCCCCGGTTTTGGTGGGGTTCGTGTTGCTCAGTCATTATTTTTTTATGTTGTGTTTTGTATACTGGTGTCAGTCTTTTGGTTTTTATCTTTTTTTTGTTTTGCCATGGTATTGTCAGTATATTTTCGACTAATGAGTTTCAATGTCCCTTTGCTATCGTTCTTCTCTCTTTTAAAAAAGATGGTGGTTGTGACAATATTAGAGGAGCATTATGTTCTCTTGCGCTTAAAATCCCCGAGGGAGATTTTGAAAAGTTGGCAGGTATGTTATAGACAAATTTCGTAACGATATGGCACTCATTTTGTTTACTTTACCTGTATGTTATGTATGCTTGAAGTATAAATACTAGCAAGGCCATTTGAACGTACAACTAGTATCTATTACAAAATGGGAAACACGTGTGTATGTGTGTGTGTGGGTTTTTTTTTTTTTTTTTTAACATCGATCTTTATTTTTGCAGGTTGAGAGAAGTAACATGTGTTTACAGTTTGAAACATATATCAATTCGTTTATACATCTGGTATATTATATGGTATCGACAAGGAATCATACAGATAAGGAGCTAATAAGAATAGGACTTATATCAGTTTGGCCACTATCAATTTCAAACTTTACGCAATATACAAGACGCATTGAAATAAAAGTAAGCGAAAGTAAAACGATAATTAAAGTTGATGTAACCTTGAAAGTTCTGGAGAAGGTTTTCCTCCATGAAAAGCGATTAATTGAGAAGTGATTCTATGAACGTACAACAGATCTCATTATCAGAGACAAAAAAACGGAGTCCATTTTTCAAATTGAAAACAGGAAGGACATTGTAGGCTTTGCTAATCACTCAGTACAACTCAATAGAATATATAGACTGATCTTTTCCAATCTAAATGAAAGAAGATCATATTTATTATTTTTAAGTCAATTGCAGTATAATGATATTTATGCTGATGTCAATATTGACAAATATTGCATAGATCAACAAATCATTTTGGATGTCATGCCCGATGGAGCATTTAATGTTGATACAGAAAATGTTCGCTGTCGCAGTTCCAACGTGATAAGTAATGACAAGGCATCCTCAAGTTGGTCGGTTTCACCGATTATGACATATGTTTGTTTTTCAGTGTCAATTATTTCATTGGTGATTTTGATAGTTTTTAACAGGAAACACAAACTTTATACAAGCATTCCAGGCTCAAATTTGGAGAACCTTTCCATATCACTTTTACTATCAAATCTGTTGTTCATACTTGGTATTGGGGCATCAAGTATTCCTAGATTATGCTATGTTGTTGGCGTAACTCTCCACTTTCTATGGTTGACTGTTTCTTGAGTATTTTGGTTAGCAGGTATTATTTCTGCAATCTGCGAGTTGCAGTGGTTGGATTTATTGTTTACAATACTTTGTGGGCTGCAAGGGTTTTTTGTTGCTCTTGCGAATATAAACACAAGTCGTGTACAGAGTCTAAAGTCGAAACCAAAAGAAACGAATGATAAATGTTATAAAACATAAATGTTCTGTTGTTGTTGAATTTTTTTTTATTTGTGACTGTGATAAAAGCATCAGAAAGTTATAAGATAGAAGTGACAAATACTCCTTATTAAAACACGTTTAATAAAAATCGCATTTTGTCAATTATGTTTATTTCTAGTGCCAAAGAAGTAAATTAACATGAACAGAATCATATTAACACCATATATGCCTTCGTTTATTCCATCTTTGTTCGTCTTTTCTATGTTTTCTTTTAAGGGGAAACTGTTGTTTTTGAGACTTGAAATACATTTTTTGAAAACACCTGAAAGTTTCCTTGTACAACCTAGGGTAGTATACACAAGAGTCTCTGAATTTACAATGTTCCATCGTCCAGTGTTAAACAGTGGACTCTTTTATAAAAAAAAATATATGTACAAGTATACGTTTAGTACAAATGAAGCATTAAACATTCTTATCAATTACACAAAAAATAGAAAATCAAACAGTGACATTTTGACACTCTGTAATTTTATTAGTTTAAACGGGCATTGCATTAGCATTAGAATGAAATTACTTTATCCTGGGTTTTTCGTTCCATACAGCATAGAGGGGGTTAAGTTTTTTCTGCTTCAAAATTATTTTGTCGGTGTTAATTTTTTATGACGCCATTCAGTACGACAGCGTTGATTGAAACAACGAAAATTTTATTGGTAATTTTTACTTTTGGTTTTGAGGTTATTCAGCCTTATATGTGTAGAGGTTTTTGTTTGATACAGTTGTTTGAAGGAGGGAGGTACCATTTCATTTTTAGTGTACAGGAATTACTTTTCATATTCCTCTCATTATAGACATTGGAAAACATCGGTTTTTAAAGAATACGAGAACGCAGAAATAGAAAACTTAAAGAAAATTCCAATGAGTTCACCACCTTTTTTGGTAATTAAATGTTTGCCAACTTGAAAGATGAATTTGAGAGGCAAAGCTTAACTCGATGACATGTAATAACACATTTTCATTGACTCCATAAATTACTTTTTTCCATTTTTCACTCTATTCTGTCCTGCTTTTTTTATTAGTTTATCCTGTCTTTTTTTCATAAACTGTCATCCTGCCTTTTTTTTTTACTCAAAACCTGTCCTGCCTTTTTTTCAAATTTAATCCTAGCCTACTTCCGACGTTATTCTTTAAAAGCGTCGACACAATAAAAAAAATATAGCAAAAGTTACTTATTATAATACCACAATTAAAGTAATCTTTGATTTACATACGGAGCGAGATACCCGAGTACTAAGATATTTCGACAGAACCTATAGATCACGAAAGCTATTGTGGTAGGAAGATTAATCGTTAATACATTTTGCCAAAATCCAATTTTTTAAATTAATAAGTAAATTTTCAGAGATATATACCTGTTTTAGGCCGGAAGCTTGGAGTGCAGTTTGTTTTCATTGTTTTCCTATTATTAGAAATATCATGGTTTCTTCGTTTCGTTTCACATTTAATACACTAAGTCTATTCACTGGCTTACCGCACTGGAATTGGTTGTTACGATTCCTTAGAAGCGTACGCGTACGATAACTGCTAAATAATGTTATATTTATTCAATTCCTCGCCCTTTTGTTTATCGGCATATTGTTGTCCTAACAATCTCAGTGAAACCCTTCAGGCAAAGTGTACCTTAAATAAATTTGGCTATTTTTTTTTGTGTGTGTCCTCTTTTGTTCATTTTGCTCTTCAAGTACTTACACTTGAGTTTCGGTTTGAGCGTTTATGATTAATGTTAATCAAGAAAGGAGCTTCGAGGTTAAATGATTTTTACATAAAATAACTTTATATCATTCCTAAATTCAACGTTTATAAATTTAGAAAATATCAAGGAACCAAGGTTTCAACTCCCCCCAGCATATTTGACTTTATTCTTCTAATGTCTCTTTTTGTCATATACATGTAGCTCATCAAGTATTAGAGTATTTTTATACATTCTTGACTTAACAATTTTTGGGTTTGAGTGTTACTGATGAAGGTAAAACCAGAAACTAGATTCGGATGCACCAAATTTGTAAAGTGTTATTTTACATTTTCCATTCATTGTTCAATCATATTTTTTGTTTAGTTAAAGGGCTTCTTTATTACCGTATTACCATTGTGATACGGTCTGATTAGTCAGAGGTTGGACGTCTGGAATGTGGTAAATCTGTTAACGGTATCTCATTGGTTATAAATAACATTAAATGGCTGCATCTCAGCTGCTTCCGGGCTGCTTCTGGGGGAAGTGAAGG
This sequence comes from Mytilus californianus, assembly GCF_021869535.1. Lineage (NCBI taxonomy): Eukaryota > Metazoa > Mollusca > Bivalvia > Mytilida > Mytilidae > Mytilus > Mytilus californianus. The sequence goes on from NW_026262723.1 coordinate 3,911,677, forward strand.
ATATCTTAACGTCTGATTGGCTATTATTGAGTTGTATGCATTATATATCAACGCGTCCGTAAGTGGGGTCGGATAAAAATCATGATAGTAGGTCATCGGTAGAAACTGTAATGAAGTGTTCAATTGCTATCATATTAAGCCAATTTTAGTTCACGAAGCCCTGTCGATTTGAGCAAATAATATCATTCTGTGATGATAAAATTTATGTTATCTTGAAATTTTGTTGCAATTTTGGTACAAAGGTGTGTATTTATGGATTATTAATATTCTTTCAAAAACAAAACAATAATACATCTAATCTTCACTTTAAAGTGCGTATCCCGATATTGAAACATATTTTGCTATATTTCTTCAGAAACTATAATTTTAAAATTATAGTAAATACACAGAACGTGTGCTCTATGATTAAACATGTTAACCTCATATTTTTCATTGCTTGAACATGTTCATTAGAAAATATTCAAATCGTATTGATACGAAGATGTCCTTTTGTTTCCCGCGCATTCACCGCTTCATTGATTTCTGGTGTAAACAAAACAGACAATTGCCGATAAACAGCTGATGCTGGTTAGAAGAATAGAAAACAAACAAGGTGAGTAATATGGTTGCGTGTGCAAGGAAGCAAACAACAAGCACCATGGTTTAGTTATGGGCAAGGGTTTCAGTGCACTTTAGTTTGTTTAATGACTCCTCTCAGGGCTGCCAAGTCTCACGCATTTTAGCGTGAGACTCCCGCATTTTCATGCTTATTTGGCGGCATTTTCCTTTGATCTAATGTTTTTTCTCTTTGATCTTTACGATTTAAGCCAAATCTCACGCATTTGCATTATTAAAAGTTGGCAGAACTGCCCTCTAGCTGGATGTCTACGACTATGGATGAAATTAAAAAAAGCAGCAATGAGCAATTTGAATTAATATGCCTGAAAACCCAAGATACTTGCAACACAGCGAGGTCCCAAATGATGTTCGCATGTGGGGTAGACAGTTTAATGTACTCGTACATGATAATTTATTCTTTGGAGTCGTTGTACACCCCAAGCGGATCCAAAAGGGGGGCTGGGGGCTAGGGGCCACCCCTCCCCTTGGTTGATTATATACCCCCCCCCCCCCCCACCTTTTATGAAAAGTTCTGAATCTGCCACTGTACACAGTGGCGCTCAGCAGTCATTGTTAATTGATGTATCAACAGTACTGAGAACTGTATTTGATATAGATAAATCCAATTCTAATTTGTTCACATTCCAATGTATCAGGTCTTACAATAAGTATATTTCGTCGTGATGATAATTACTATTTGCTTTGATTCACATGCTCGAGATAATCAAGGTTTCCCATTTTCAGATGGTGCTGCTATTTTGCTAACATTTTCAAATCTGAATGAGCTGATACTATATGTACAAATGTATAATCATCAATATACAATGGTGCTGAGTTTAATTTATCGGCTGTATTTGTATAAGTATTTGTAATATGTGATATTTGCAGATCGAACTGACTATGTAAAGGCTCTAATTTATGACTTGGATGCGTTAACAATGATGGTGTTTGATAAGGAAATCCAGATCCAGGATGTTAATCCAAAACCGAACATGTATTTTACGTATATATATTAGAATTCATCCTCCTGAACATAGTACCCATATATAATAACCATACACCTAATCGCTTCATGGAATTCTGTCCCAGCTGACCTAAGAATCTGTCCCGCTTCAACCATTGACATCATACAACAATCACTTTTCCATTGTGGCGTCAGATATTTTGTATTATGACGTCAAAATTTTACGTGAACCTTTGTGATGGCCAGTAATTGCAGACAAATAGCAATAAGTAGGATTCAAAGCAATCTTTAATAAATCAACTCTAATGAAATATTCTTATATATATACATGATCACATGACATCATGAACATAGACGTCGCTTAACTAGTGCCGAAAATAAATTTTTCAAATGCATCTTTTGAAAATAAATTATTGCATGCCTTTCATAAGTTCTGCTTTGGAAATAACTGAATAACAATGCCGAATATAATGGAAGCATACATTAAGGTAAATTTCTTTATTTTTCACATAGCATCTGACAGCATTGAATGATACGATATGAATCAGCAGATTTATCGTTGTTTTAGAAGTTCAAGAAGTTCAACGAGAAGTTATATATTTTACTTAGTTGGGTGGATAACATAACATTTATCTTGTCATTATAATATAAAAACAGAAGATGTAGTATGATTGCCAATGAGATAACTCTCCAAAAAAGACCAAAATGACACAGAAATAAACAACTATAGGTCACCTTATGGCCTTCAATAATGAGCAAAGCCCGTACTGCATAGTCAGCGATAAAAGGCCCCGAAATAAAAATGTAAAACAATTCAAACGAGAAAACCAACGGCATAATCTATGTTTGCTCAGCATTCATCATGAAAACGATCACATTACAAATCATTTAAGGAAAGCACTGTGTAAGCAGACATTTCAGGAGGCAACAAGTCTGTAGGCTGACTGTATATTATCTGAACAAGTTCATTTCTTGTCAACTTCATAATTATTTCAAACATTTTAATAGATGTCATCCAAATTTGGTTTATTTCTTTTAGCTTAATATTCTTGCTTTTTCAAAGTCATGTTCATTTATTTTTCAACCGCGCCCAGAAATATGCGGTTACCTTTAATTTCAGAAAAGGATTTAGGGAAAGGCGATCTGGGTCCCCCTTTTAAAACCTACATTTAATGTTAATGCAGACATATAACTTGTTCCAAACCGAACCTTGCCAAGTTTGGGGCCCCCGGGTACCCCTTCTTTCTATAATTCATCCTACATCTACTTTTGAATTTGTTGCTTATTTGTTATTTGGTCTATGAATATCTGTCTATATATTGAATATGAAACCACATCTTCATGGTCCCACAAAAATGTTGAAAATGTGTACATTTCATTTTTTTTCTAGCTCCTCTCATATGATAGCAGTACCTTTTTGGTCACTATTCTATGTTGCGTCTTAATATTAATTGTAACCTTTTAAAGTGAATGAACAGGTAAAACAAATACGTCTCAAGAAACAGAAAAAGAAGACTACTTGGAACAGCACCAGACTATGTATGAATAAAAACTCAGATCGGAATAGCATGGATGATATATTTACACATTTTGTACATCATTGTGAATAAGCAAGGAAAGCTATTAATAATAGTGCATTTTTTAAAAGTTTATTGGGTTTTTCATTCATATTTTGTTCGAATTTCACACAATCTGTCAAAAAGGCAAAACTAACTTTACAGAAACTTTCAAACAATATGAGAAGTGTTTCATTCACCAAAACACTCTTGCGATTCTGCATAAAAAAATCATGCATGATTTTGTGAATGAAAGGGGAAAGAAGATTCTGACACAGCGCACCCCAGCATGTCAATTGCGAACTGACCAATAATTTATATATCACGACCAGTCAACTGATACTGACATTATCAGAGAGTACACATCAAAGGAAAAATGCACAAATTACCGATAAATTGTTAAATATGTTATCATAGAATTAAATATGTTTTATTACAAAAAATGTGTTCTCAATCTTGTCAATAGATATTACAGAATGTCATATCAATACCAAAGACAACTCTCCATCCAAGTCACAATTTGTAAAAGTAAACCATTATAGGTTGAAGTACGGTCTTCAACATGAAGCCTTGGTTCACACCAAACAGCAAGCTATATAGTCCATATCAAGCATGACAAAAAACATAAACAAACAAAACAACTATCGCTTACTAATAATCCTGACTATATGTTTTACATGAACTTGTTGCCATCAGAAATGAATATATAAATATTCCAACTAACAAAAGCATATGCTTACACATGCAACTAAATATAAAGCACTAAATGATAGTACCAATATGAAGCTCTCATCTATAGGAATTACAAAAAAAATGTCAAGATTACAAACCGCAACAAAATAATAAAAAATATAAGAAGCCAGCTGACAACATGTTCTAGAAAATTATTTGCAATTAATATTTCATTCCAAATCCATTCCCACATAACATCTTCTAACAGTTATACTACATCTGGAAATTAGTAATAACAACACTTAACCTGTACCTTCAAAACTAATTGCTTCTGCTAAGACAAAAGCCAGACGAGATATTCATCACTTGAAGTGCTGCAGCTAGAAATAGAAAGAGGCAGGGTGCCAGTGAAGGGCACTTTTTTATGATAGGAAAAGGCACTTCTCATTTCTTATGTCTACGTTTCTGTGTGTATCACAAGTTCACTTTTTTTTACTGTATATGTTGTTAATAAAGATTTACAAGTTGTTGTTTTGATTGTTTATTCTATAAAATATGCATTAGAAAAGTCATTCATACTACATGTTCATAAAACATGGCAATACACATTCATACATCAGATCACTATTAATCAAAAGAAGCAAAATAAACTTACTATTCCCCCTCTTGGAAAAAGGCGTCAGGGAGGGGCGCAATTGAAGGCACCCAGGGCGTGGCTAAGGGCATCCAGGGTGCGGCGCCCTTCTATTTTGGGCTAAAGAGACCACTGTCTTCTATACATATAAGATGTAATATTCTCATATTTGAACGGCCAAATATAGTAGTCAGAGGCGGATTTAGAGAGTTTTTAAGGGGACCCCCCCCCCCTTTTTGTGGGAAAACTTTGGTTGATCATATACATGTAGTGAATCACTGAAGCATGACTGGAGTGGGCCCCTCTTATAAAATTTTCTAGATCTGCCACTGGTAGTCCATATTGTCAAGCAGTAATCCTCAAAAGTAAATAATACGTTTTTCTTATCAACTTGATTATAACCTTGCTAACTATTACATAACTGTCAAGACACAGTATGCATGTTAAAACTACTTGCATTATCATATGTGACTTTCAAGCCTCCTTCAATGATAACCCTGATTCACCAATACTACAACTAAAATAAAAAAACCAGGATAAAAAAGACACTATATATTCTAATGCTTGGAGTGCAAGATTCCAATAAAAAAACCTATACCCACAAACCACCGATCTCAATATAAGCAGCTAAAATACGGCAAGCTTTTTAAAAAAGCTATTACTTGTAGCCTTTTACAGTTATCGCTGGCGGCAAAAGGGAGATAATTACATTTTTAGAATTTGTTGTTACCAGTGACGGACAAATTCCGGTGCCATGTTTCGCAGCACCATTTGGTTTATCATTGTCTTTTAATACAGTTGTGATAATGACTTAATGAGTCAATGAAAATGTGTTATTACATATCACCGAGTTAAACTTTGCCTCTCAAACTCATCTTTCAAGTTGGCAAACATTTAATTACCAGAAAATGTTGTGAACACATTGGAATTTTCTTTAAATTTTCTTTTTCTGCGTTCTCGTATTCTTTAAAAATCGATGTTTTCCAATGTCTATAATGAGAGGAATATGAAGAGCAATTCCTGTACACTAAGAATTTAAATATTTAAGGACTAACAATCAAATAGGAGTAAATTGTGTGGGTGTACAAATATTTTGTAAGCTGTATTTCCATCAGTAAAACAATTGTAAATCAAGTAAATTCCAGTGGCGTAACACCAGTGTAGCATTGGAAGCATGTGCTTATAATTTTATAAAACATTTTTTTTTTTCAATAGGAATTTTGCTATAATCGTTCAGCTTATGGGAAGGTGCTCCCCCTCCCCCCCCCCTTTTTCCGCCAAGACTCCCTGCTTATAATTTGTTTTCCAGTGGCTAAATTACGGAATTACAAAACTGTTAATGTCAACACATTGAATGAAATAAAAAATTGAAATAGTCGTAAAAAGGTCATAATTATACATGTATCACTAAATTAATGATCCATATGTGTCCTGTTGCATGCCAAAATGTTTCCCCCAAATCAACATACCATTGCTTTCCAGTGGCAGTCAGTCCACGGTTCCCTCCCTTCATCCCAGTCGTCCCACCTTGCAACAATCATTAAATAAAATCATCAAAGTCGTTTCATGAAAAATATTACTTTGTAAAGAACCACACTGATTCCAACAACAAATACATCGAGGGGGGATAGCATTACAATGCTTGACTTTTTGATCGACAACAGATATAGATACAGATAATTGTATCAACCAATCAAGGTACCCTTTGAAGGGCAGAATAATTGTTCATTATTACAATGTAATTATTCGTAAGATAATAAACAAACTAAACAATAAACTAATAAGACAATAATTGTTCATTAGGTTAAAATTGTATTGATTGTATACAAACTTTTAACTATATCAGAAAATAGAAATGTCAACTTTAATGTTTATATATTTTTTTATATTGGGCATATCCAGCTACATTTGGACAAAGAGAGACAACTCCATAATTCTCATATCCTAGACATGTTTGTTGAGTTTGAGGATTGCTATTTCATGAGAGAGTCGGTATTTTATTGGGTAATAATTGTGTGCCCCTACTGGCCGATTTGTGTTCGTACTCATATAAAGCAGAGTTCATACACAACTTTCTAAGGAAAAAAAGAAACAGCATATACAGTCGGGTTAAGTATGTGGAATCGTGACTCCGAGACACATGTGCATTAACGCCAATATCTGTCATATGAAACATCGGGCGCTTCGTTGGCTCTATTGGAAATCATTTCTTTTTTAACCATCTTGTTTTGTTATCTTAATACATGAGTGTGGGTAAAAGTGGAGAGTTGTCAGGATATATTACTACAGACTCAAAATGACAAAAACGCGAGGTAAGAGTACAACACTCTCGATGTGAATGTAAAAAATAACAAAAACTCTTTAAAAGGTGTTATTATATTTGTTTGAAGGATTATATTTTTAATAATAAGATTGAAGATGAATTCAATGAAATTTAAAACATTGTTCGATCCTTGAAGTCACGTACATGTACTAGTTTGAAAAGCTCTAGGGCTTTGTATGGTCACCAATCGCTTTTTTTCTATTAGGGTTTGAATAGAGGTTATTCAAAGTTAGCCAATATATATGGGCACGGTTTTTATCATTCCACGGAATAAAGGATATTTTGTTTATTGCATTCCTTATTTTATATGAGAATAATCAGAATACTCATTTGTATTGCAGGCTCCTTTTACGCGTAGACCTTTAGTTACTGCCGTTGTCTCCAGTCTGGATAATATATTTCAATGCGAAAAGAAATACTTTTGACATAAAATTTACAAAATATGCAATCCTTGTAATAGTTAATGTTTCATTTCAGTATGAATTAAGTTTGCATAATTCAGGACTGACAAATGTACAATATAACATTCATGTACGTCGTATATTCTGTATTGCATGCATGTAATCAACCTTAATATTCTGTTAACTTCCAGCCAATTCAACATGCATGCAATCCTAATTTTCAACGGCAGTCCATATCAACCGTCCTGCGGCCCGGTCAACTCACTTTGCGGAGCTTGTCAATTAGATTTACTGTTCATTTGTTTTCGTCCTGAATGAGCATGAAATATTTGCCACTGGAAAGTAAACAAGCAATTTTAAAAAAATCAATTAATTTGTTCGATACATTCTTTTGGTATTTTACATTGCTTTACAAAAAAAATAACTAGGTTACCATTAAAAAAATCAAATTTCTCATCTTTCAAACAGTTTTAAGGGAAATCTTTTACAAAGCAAATGCAAATATTTTTTCCTCAAATATATAAAAATGAACAAATATGCTATTAGAATCAATATACCAAAATTTATGTCAATTTTGTTTTAGAATATGAATTCTCCAAGGTATACAATAAGTCAAATACTTTGTAAATACAATCGGCGTCTCTAGACTGTAATAGTTGTTTGATGTAGGATATTTGCTTCATAACATTGATTTATATCATCCTTTATTTAGACAAAAAGTCCTTTGTTTTTCTCAGTTTCGAGAGACTGTTCCCTACCTCAGTAATACTAGATAAATAAACGTATAAGTCGTCAATATTATAAAGGCTTTTTACTAAACGTAAAAGCCATGGTTAATTAAGCCGCCGATACAAAACGTACCGCCAATGTAGTCTCCACGTTGTAGTGTGCCTGCCTCATTTGTGTCATGTCGTGGGTTCAGTGCCGAGCCAGGTCAAACTACAACTTGAAAATTGGTACTTTCCTGCTAATCTGGCCGCATTTAGTAGTAACAAGAACGACTGGAAGGCTATGAATCAGAATGATGTATTTGGGTAGTGATGGGATGCCGAACTGCATTAAAAATTCAGCAAAGTACAAAGCGCAATTCATATTTATATCACATTAACATGTTCTTCTCCTGCATATGAATTAATGTTAAAAGCTATTCATTCATCTATACCATCGAAAACTACAATTACATAATGTCTTAAGACAGCTATGCATATCCCCATGATAGAAGCAAGTTAAACATGATTAAAAAAAGGTGTGGATAAAACACCAATGAGACATCAACCTAAAGAATAAAATAAAACTAAAAGACGTCTACAGAATCCAGACGAACATCAGGCCTTGAGCAATGGACGCTGTCCATTCAAAATATAGTGCCCTAAGTTTAAAAAGTTTTAATACATATAACAGAAATTATCAGAGACGGATCATTGATAACAAATTCCCTAGTGTCATTTAATCAATCTTCCCCGATCAGGTCAAAACCAAAACCTATAACATGAGTATTTGCTGTTTTGCGGTATTTAGGGGTAAGAGTAAATACTGGTCGGTTGGAATCTGAGTCAGAATATTGTATCCAGATAAGAAAGCATGCCTTCTAAATGACCGTTACCATGTGAGCTAGCATAATAAAATCTGACTCATCGTAATGGTCTAGTACAAAATAGTTATCTGAAGATTAATGTTTAATATTTACCATTGGACATTTAGTATCAATCAACAAATCAATTAAATCACTATATAACAATATGTCCTTTTTTTTCTTTCTTAAACTCTACCAATTAAATGCAATGACAAATTAAAAACCAATTGTTCAGAGAACAATTGAAGGCCTTTCCTTCCCCAAATGGACATGTTTTGTTAGGAAAATATTCACTTTCTGTTTAAAATGCCAATTCATTTCAGATTATGGAATAATTTATGCTAATTCCAAAAATATTTGGTTTTTATAAACTTTTGCTAAAAAGAAAAGTAGATAAGTTGATACTTCCGGTTTCATTTGAACCCGACTTCACTCTGATTCCAAAAAAAAAAGTTCTAGTACTTTTTACATGAAAATAATGTAAAAATGGCTACTTCCAGTTAACATAATGTCATTTCCGGTGACATTCTTCGAGGTCATATGGCTGCAACCATGTGTTAAAGACCCTATGATTGTATCATGTACCAATAAGATAGGTCAAAGCAAAGGTCAAAATCTAGAACGTCAAATCAAACTTTGACCTTGTTCAATTTCAAGGTCATAAATTAAGGACCTCAAATCAAAATTCCCTAGGTCTGTATCATATATAGTTTGTGAGTTATATCACTATACACGTAATTTTAAATAAAAAAGAGGAGACAACTTCTATCAAATGTCAACGTACCCTTTCAACCAAAATTTATGTTTTACGACATGCATGAAATGAGGCAACTAACAATTTAGGTAAAAATATTTTGTCGATATCTTATATAGTTTTTAAAAGTAGTTAAGATAAGCCAAAATCAAAAATTTAGAAAATGACCTGGACCTTTGACCTTGATTTAATTTTCTTTGTGGTGGACAAAGGACCTCAGATCGAAAACCCTAGGTCTTTATCACCTAAATTTACCAGTTACAAATGCATATCACTGATATCAAATGCATAAGGGGAAATAACTCTCATATGGAGTCTCCGGATCGCTTCGTTCAAATTGATCATTCTTATCCTGAAGATAGAACGTGCAATTTGGTAACAAAATTTGTCGTTTTTTTTTACGGTTGCGAAGGAGTAATGGACACAAGAAAAACAGTGTTTTGGGGGGATACCCCTAACCAGAAAAAGTGTTCGGTTAAACAGGGTCAGTTTCGAAAGCGTATAAACTGTTCGATATCATATACAAATATCTAAGCCACACATTGTGAAAGAAACGCAAGAAAAAAAAATAATAATCAGAACAAAAGAAAAAGGTCTTTCCACGGAAAAGTGGAAAGACCTAATAATAATCAAAACAAAAGCAAAAGGTCTTTCCTACGAAAAGTGGATAGACCTAAAAATTAAAATACAAATAAATAAGTAAAATTACCTCGATCATCCAATAACTGATTAATAATTACAAGGTTTTAGCACATAAAAAAATAGTTCAAAGTTTATAAATTTTAAGCCGCAAATTTTGACAATATTAATTTATTGTAAATTTTCAGAATAACAATAACATGTATGTACTACATGTAGCTAAGGTATGTGTGCCACAATAAAGGATTCGACTGAGGTAGATTAAAGTGACCTTGCTTGTAAAGTGTTGGATTTAAGTTTGTATTCCTATTTGGTTTTGATGCACTCAAAAATTTAAGCACCTTGTATCTAGAATTTAAAAACACCCCGAAGTACCGGAAAATATTTAGAATCTGAGAAAACAGTCATGTATTATTAGTTTGAAAGTGAGAAAAGTGAGAAATTCTGTTTTAATTACTTGAGTAAAGGGGACAACTCGAATAATAAATAATAGGAATCATAATTGTAGTTTGGTTGTACATTCAAATTTTGCAGATTTCCAGTTTGATTCTGTTACATGGCACTTTTAAACACAATGTGTTTCCCTTTTCCAAACACACCTCATCACTATTTAAGTTCTAAAATTACACAACTTTTTCGGTTGAAGCTATCGGGGGCCTTGATCAAACAATATATTGTGCATAAAACTTTTCATAGAGATATGTTTAAATCATTGTAAACACATCAAACAACGTATTTTGATTACTTTATTTTGTCTTTAAAAATTGCTTTATAAACTATCAAAATTTTAAAATGCTCATTGCTGACGACCTTTGTTTTTGCGATGTTTGTTCCGAACAGGAAGTTGTCTAAATGACTTTTTTTTTTCGGAATGAACTAAATAGCGATAAGTGTTATTGTAGACTGGTTCTAAATCGCACAAAATGGGCTGCTCCCCATGCAAAATTCTGCAAGCATGATAAGTTGAATGTAATATTTTAGTGTTTTTTTAATGAAAAGAAACTATTGTTATTAAAAGGTTTAAGGTTAACAAGCTTTACGTATAACTCTGCCCTTGCCACTAGCTCTTCATTGTCAAGCCAAGGTGTTTACCTATTTTTGTTCCTTTTGTTAATTGTGGTTAACTCAAATGTTATTGTTGGTTGTTACTCAATGACGGTTACACGGCATCTCCGTTTATCCATGTAACTTTAGAACTGATTAACTCTTGGATTGCAACCCCCAAGGAAAAATATGTCGTGCACACAGAGCTCGGGATCGAATATTTATTATAATAACGGTACATTCGTTTCATTGGTGCTCGTAAATTCAACATGATTGGAAGAACGGTCGAATTAATAACTAATAAAAACGACAGAAAAAATATCAAATTGGAGCACACATGCAATTCACTTAGAAATATTGACGATTTGACATGAATTAGGGGACGTCCTAATATAAATATATATGCAGCATTGGGATTCATTTTCCTGATGAAGAACATATAATCTTAAGTTGACGTTAATTGTAGACACTGTCCGATTAATCGCACTAAGATATAAGTCATCTGATTGATTATTGGTTCTTTAACTGAATGGCTGTCGATTGTGAATAACTTAATACAAAGCTAGGATGGCAAAGTTTTCGAATACTCATGATCATATGAACAATAAAATAAAAATAGTAAGTCTAGAGTCTCTTTGTATTTCTATTCAGTTAGATTTGTCAACACGATTGTATTTAGAGAACACTTCATTTAATGTGTGTCTGTGTAGCACAAACATGTCAGTATTCACCTCAAAAGCTAACAAAACCTTAAAACAGACTTATTAAGAAGGGATATAGTTACGATAATGTTGTCAGGTCATTAAAGATTGCATATTTTGGCTTTAATATTGATTCACTTATAGGGTCTTTGCATCGGAATTAAACATATTTATTCTAAAACCAGTTGTTGGCATGACACGGGTTATGTTCTTCTCATATATTTTATGATGGTATAGTACTAAACCCCTAACAGGAGGGATTGTGCCTGATGTTCATATGATGAAGACATAATCTTTCAATCAGTTTAATTGAGGTCTGGAGCTGGCATGTCAGTAACTGCTAGTAGTCTGTTGTTATTTATGTATTATTGTCATTTTGTTTATTTTCTTTTGTTTCCTATTCTGACATCGGACTCGGACTTCTCTTAAACTGAGTTTTACTGTGCATACTGTTGTACGTTTGTTTTTTCTACATTGGCTAATGGTATAGGGGGAGGGTTGAGATCTCAAAAAACATGTTTAACCCCGCCGCATTTTTGTGCCTGTCCCAAGTCAGGAGCCTTTTGGCCTTTGTTAGTCTTGTATCATTTTTAATTTTAGTTTCTTGTGTATAATTTGGAGTTTAGTATGACGTCCATTATCACTGATCTAGTATACATATTTGTTTAGGGGCCAACTGAAGGACGCCTCCGGGTGCGGGAGTTTCTCGCTGCATTGAAGAACCATTGGTGGCCTTCGGCTGTTGTCTGCTATATGGTCGGGTTGTTGTCTCTTTGACACATTCCCCATTTCCATTCTCAATTTTACGTAACTCTCAACCATTTTCAGCTTTTGGCTTAACACATGCAATTTAATAATACGCCATCGCACCATATGCATTTGCAATTACTTTACATCTTCATTGTGCTAGAAGATCATTAGTAGTCACATTATTGAGACTGTTCGGAAATAAACGCAATGTCATCGACAAAAGTGTTGACACAAAATGTTTCTAATATAAAGTGTTGACACTAATGTTTCTAAGATAACCCTTCATCACGTTCTTCGAGAACAAAAGTTCGGGAAGTCAAACACATATTAAAACTTGCAATGGTATCAACACCAATAATACCACCTTTATCCAAGAGCCCTAGTTGTTTTAGATCAAACTAAGAGATTTGCATCTGATATTTCAGTAGAATTGCATAATCTAAAAAGATACAATGAAATCCTCCAAATCGTTTCAGTACCAGTGAAGAGCTATCAATTGTCTGTATATCGTTTGTGTTGCCTTATTTCTCTCACAAAATGTATTCTTTATGTTTATGGTGATGGTGGTGGTGGTGATGATCTTTGGGATATGTGACCACCATTACAGGCACAGCCGAATGGTGTAATATGTAATCACTGACACTCCCTAGCAATGTCCTCCTAAATCTGCCATAACCTCTACTTCCGGTTACAATAAAGTCAGCGGTCAATTCATTTGCCACATGTATAACTCCAAGTCCGGGAGAACTTGCATGGGTACTTTTTACTGTGCCGTTCAACTGAAAGATAGAAGAGAATACACTAGAAAAAATTGCTGTTTAAAATATTCAATGTTTGATATATGGGTATCTGTTGAAGAACTTAAAAAAATTTTAATTTCATTGGTCTCTCGTATCCAGTATATAACGGTAGTTTGTCTTTACAAGAAAAATGAATTACCGACAGTACAGATAAATAATGTAACGAACAGATAAAATAAAATAAGAATTTTCAAATCCCCACCCCATAACAAAAACAAAACAAACAAAAACAAAACAACAAACAACAAACAAACAAGGGCTTCAAAAGTCTTGCATTAAATGTGAAATTGCAAACACTGCCAGCATATCTTTACTTTGAGATTGTGTCATTAATATTTAGATATGAATCAAGGCATTTCCTGAAATGTTTTGCTACAAGATATCTTAATACACATAAGATGTTCTTGTGATACATTATACAAACGATATTAATATGACACAGGCATAGGGATATCGCTTAAGATGTTAATCGGACACATGAATTATTATAGCATAAGTTTCGAGATTATACCTTCCTATTTATTTACAAGTATTGATAGCATAATTTGAAAATTTTGAAAATTGCACTATTTGTGCAATTTAAGGTGTTAGCTAGGATCTCGTATCATATCTCCCCCTCCAAAACTCTGTCTGGTTTGTATACATTTGAAAGTAGAGCATACAACAATCTTTTGACTGAACGTAGGAAACTAGAAGAAAAAAAAATATTATGAATCTAAATGAAAACCATGGTAAACTCAAGTGCTTCAAAATGGTAACAATAATATTTTGAATAGGATGAATCATATATATAGAAAACGCTGATACTCGTAAACGATAAGCACTAATGTCTTCAACCTCAGGTCGTTATCTACCGGAGGTCTCCTCACCTGTTATTACAAATCACAACTATATAATTGTATGTATGCAAAAATAAATGATTGATTTGATTGTAATTGCCTATTTCATTTTTATATGTACTTCTTTATTGCATCAATCTTCCAACTGCTGAGAAGATACTCGAGGATCTAATAGATTTTTTAAGTCATCAATTCAGCCTTTACATAAGTATGTATGTCAGACAATTCGTGTTTATGAAGAACATAAAATTGGTAATACGAAAGATACACTAACATAATTGGATAGATTTAGTACCTTAATTTCTTTCATATTAGCGGCAAACTCGACCAGCTTATTCTTAATTCTTCCAATCTCCCTCTGGATTAGATCATTGAGTTCGCCGTGATCGATTGAGACATGTGCTGCAAATAAAATTAATGAACAATCTTATATACTAATGTAAGGAATCAAGCTGCCTCGATGTGATTGTATCCCATCAATCACCAGGCAATCCATAAAATAAAAGACGCCATTAAAGTATATGCACTAACAGATCCAGACATACATCAATATTTCTAATGTTAGTACAAATCGCGTGCCTTGACTTGCGTAGTCTTTATTTTTTTCGTTTTTCTTATGTATACATTATATAGGTCTAGATAAGTATTTAAATGGTATTTTATTAAATAGATGATGGGATTTTCATTTATGCATTATTTTCGTGAAATATCGTCATAAAAAATGATACGTTAATCAATTCAGCACAAACAATATTCCGCATGAAAATCACGTCAATTTCATCATAAGTTCCCCGAAACACGGAAAAACGACAACAGAAATCATATTTAAATTTTCTATTTCAATTGTAATAAATCGTTTTCAGTTTTCTTCAGTATACCTGCAAAAAGTCGGATACTGATTTCCGTTCACATGAAATGTTCTTTGTGGAATTACCATAATAATGTGCGCTCGAGATAAACAAAATTATTAGAAAGTCAAAATATAAAACGCGAAGTGAATAAAAATAATAAAAAAAAGAAGCGGAAGTGAACAACAAAAAAGTGTCTTAGATTATCTTTCCCTGAGAGAGTTGCAACTTTAAATAATCTGTTTTTTCCTCTAGAATTTGCAGTAGTACATGCGTAATGATACATAAAATTATACCCCACGCAAAGTTGCTTAGGGTATAATGTTTTTGACCTGGTCGTCCGTTCGTTTTAGTCCGTCAATCCATCAGTCCTGTTCTCGTCATCGCAATACAACTTTAGGCGTTTAACAATAAGCAAAACCAATACCGCATAGTCAGCTATAAAACGCCTCGAAATGTCAAAGGTAAAGCAATTCAAACGAGAAAAATAACGACCCGATTTTTGTACAAAACAATGAACGAAAAACAAATATGATATACAGCAGCAGACTACAACCACTGAATTACAGTCTCCTGACTTGGGACAGGCACATACAGAATGAGGCGGGGTTAAACTAGTATGTTGGCGCAAATCCCTCTCTTTAACCTGGGACAGTGGTGTAACTGTACAATATAAGAACAAACTTTAAAAAATCAGTTGAAAAGAGCTTAATGTATAAGATCGATACAAAACAGATAAACATCTAACAAAAAACAGACCAGACGTGGCAGGGTATTTATACATCCCCACAACAAAATGACACTAAGGACAGATCTGGGAGTACTTGCAGTTACTGACAGCTTGTTCAAAGCAAATAGCAACTAATAAAAAATGCATGCATCTAAGACGAGAAAAACATAACCTTGTGCAATGCCAAGATACAGGTATCGACAGATTGTAGAGCCATGGATGTGCATATGTATATAAAAATAGTATTTAGTTTGATTTTTAATTTAGTAATACTGATAACAAAATCAATATTTATACCAATGAAAACAATATTCAAAGATCTAAATACAGTGTTGACTTGGTAACCATTTAAGAATAAGTTTATTTAAAGGATCGATAAGTTTACTCGGATCGTATCTAAATTTTTCCGGGCTCGGTAATCAACATCTCCGTAAAAATTAGGATGTGCTTTCCCGTTTGAAAAAAAGTTTTTCTACAAGTACATCCAACCCATTCCAAACCAAATCTCTGTAGCTATGGGAGAATTTAGTAAAGGTTTTAAGTAATTTGCAATTGTTGTAACGAAATCCGTGACATAATAATTTACCAGTAATACATAGATTACGTTTATTGAAATCCTTAACGTCACAACAGACACGGGCATAGCGAACGAGTTGTGATATATGCACACCGTAAGATGGTGTCAAAGGAATATCACCGTCCAAAAAAGGAAAATAAACAATAGGAAACGAACATTCGTCCCTTTTGTCGTAAATTTTTATGTAGAGTTTCCCGTGTAAAACTGTAATAACTAAATCTAGGAAAGGACAGTTATTATCTTTTATATTTAATTTATTTAAAGTAAGTTCCTTAGGGTAAATTTCGGCAACATATTTAGAAAATTATTGATGAGATAACGGTAAGTGTTGTTGAATTTATAAATTTGATGCAATTTAGACAGGTCTTTACTGAGTTTAGTCATAAACTGTGTTCACAACAGTACAAGAACAATGCTGGTATTAAAGGGGCGCAATTGGTGCCCATAGGAATACCTACAACCTATCGATAAACTTTATTGCCGAAACGTACATACATGTCATTAAGGGAAAAATTAACAGCTCCGATCATCTCAACACACCTCCAATAAGTATATCTAGATATAGGAAGATGTGGTATGAGTGCGAATGAGACAACTCTCCATCCAAGTTACAATTTATAAAAGTAAACCATTATGGGTCAAGGTACGGCCTTTAACACGGAGCATTGGCTCACACCGAACAGCAAGCTATAAAGGTCCCCAAACAATTACTAGTGTAAAACCATTCAAACGGAAGAACCAACGGTCTAATCTATACAAAAATGAGAAACGAGAAACACGTATAAACTACATAAATAGACGACAACTACTGTAATCCGATTCCTGACTTAGGACAGGTGCAAACATAAGCAGCGGGATTAAACGTTTTAATGGTACCAAACCTTCTCCCGTTTCTGAAACAATAGTATAACATCACAACATAGAAAAACACACTATAAAATAATTACCTTTTGCATTAAAGAAGTCTGCTTCAAATGAGTTGCAGCAAATTCATTTCCAATCAAAATAGTCCATTAAAAGCACGTAATATATCTAAAACATCCAAAGACAAATTTTAACACTCCAGAAATAGTTAACTCAACATTTTCATGTGTTTATAACAAAAGGTAATGATAAGTTATTTGGTCGTAGTAAAGGAACTAGTTAAAATCACTGACATATTAGTTGTAGAACACATACTAGAGGCCTGACGTTAGTGAGCGTGCTAAAAAATCTTCCATATTAGTTGTTGCTTTTCTGTATGTTTAGGCATAAAGCTTTTATTTAATTGATGACAGCGTACATTTTGTACTTTGAATGATATTAAGATTGTTGGGGTTATTTTTCCACTTAGCAAATACATTGTCGTAACATGTTTGAACTCGTTAACGCTACTATATATTAAATGTTTTTAAATGAATTTATTTACAGGATGAAAGAGAAATTGTATCATGCAAAAAATGGGGTATCGGAAATCGAACAAGAACTGTTGAATGGTATATTAAGTAGGAGGTTTAGCTAGCTATAAAACCAGGTTTAATCCACCATTTTCTACATAAGAAAATGCCTTTACCAAGCTAGGAATAGATCATGACAGTTGTTTTCCGTTCGTTTGATGTTTTTGAGCTTTTGATTTTGCCATTTGATTAGGGACTTTCCGATTTGAATTTTACTTGGAGTTCGGTATTTTTGTTATTTTACTTTTAAACGTTTTTGTATGAATGGAGAATAATTTAGTAGGATTCATTTCTAAAGATTCATATTTTTTTAACGAAAATGGTAATCTGACTTCTGCAAATGACTCATGAATTCATTGTAAATTACAATGCTTTATCATCGACATAAATGTACTTTCCAGGATAGTTTCCTACCATATCCCATCATTAATAGCAGCAGTTCAAGTGCAAGTTACTGTTATTTTTGACACGTTTAAATATATAATGCTTATAAAAACGAAAGATATAGATTATGATTCCTCTTGGTAAGAAATAAACAGTTGTTGTAAATACACGTATATTAAAACATTGAGAGTGTGTCTGCGCTGAATTTATAGCTGGTGTCTCATAAATTGGTAATCGGATTATATATTTTAATAATGAAGGAAAGTTTTCCTCAATTAATTGATGTCAAACGATGTCAACGCATATTTTTTTTTACATAATAAAATACAGTTAAAGATGTATAAAAGTTGCACCCATTCGGAACTGCAAATGAGCTTACCTTTGCCAAATAGAAATGCAATTTATTTTTTAATAATGTTTGTTTATAGTTTGATAAATTTTATATTGATGAACATATATTTTACATATATGTTATTCTTTTGTATTAATGTAGATAAAACCAATACATCTATTTAATGTAAAAACACAAAACAGTTAATACAAAAGTTTCAAATGCAATTAAATAGCGATAACGGGTAGAAGGAGTTATTTCAGTCGTAACTTGGAAGTATGATAAAATCAATAATAGTAAAAACAAAATGCTAAATGAAAGATGCACAATAGTATTTTTTTCTTTTTAGTCTCTACTGTGGCAAATGCACATATACATTAATATCCGCTAGACAATCTTTTTTTTTCTAAAATAAGCTTGCGACCAAAAAAAAATATGCACTATTTCTACATTTGTACATTGTATTTGACTAACATGGTTCTTCTCAAATAAAAAACAAATAAAACATAGCAGTAAAATAAAATATTTGTGTGTGTTTAAATGTACAAACATGTTTTTAATTAATGTATATGCAGTGCCTTTTTTAATTTAAATGTACTTTCTAGATTCCTTTTATGCGATTTGTTTTCTTCTTTTTGTGTGAAAAATCTGAAATGTGAAAAAAAATCGTCAAAATGTGAAAATCAATTTTAAAACAGAACCGTGTGATAGTACATGGAAAAGTATAGCCTAGTCTGATGTGTTTCCCTCTGTTTTAGTGTGTAACCCGGATTTGTTTTTGTTTTAATCGATTTATGACTTTCGAACAGCGGTATACTACTGTTGCCTTTATCTAGCAATGGACAGCATAAATCAAGTATCACTTGTTTCTTGTTTAAGTTAATCATCTGAAAAATTTTATAACTTTTAAATTATGAATTGATCATCACATTGATTGATTAAATTAAAAATGCGTTTATGTATGTAAATACTTCAAACTGTGGTTACATTGTGTATTATGTATGCTTTTTTCACCACAGTAATTGTTTTGTGCGTGTTTATAAATACTTAATTGCATATTTTTTATTTTTTTTGCAGTGATTGAATTGATTCTTTAATATAAATCAACTTTTTACCTCAAATTTTAGTGGTGTTATACTTCATTTATTTGACTTGTCTTTAATTAGTCTAGCGTACCAAATTATCTTTTCTATCGCTATAATCTGTTAATTACTGTATGTGCTAAAAAAATTTGTTTTAACTTAAATTATTTTTTTAGAATGAATGAAACTCATAGTATCGTTTCAAATTATGATGGGGCTTACAAATAAATTTCTTGTATTCATTTAAATTTTTAACGTAGGAAACTCTTTAGTGTAATCTAGCAATTTTCGCGTAAAAAAGCAACCTTTGCATATATATGTATTTATAAACCATCGTTTGATGATTAATATGCTCGACGAAACAGTTAAGGACCGCTTCCGTTTGAAATCAAGTTATTAAATTGGATTCAAGGTCTACGTACAAAACAACTGAAACTTTACAGATTGGTAACAATAACATGCCAGAAATTTCAAAACGTTATTGTTTATTGCATTTTTTCTTGGCGAGTTTTAAAAACATGTGCTTTCGAAAGTTATTCATGTTCTTCTAAATTCGTTTACGTTTTTGACAACTAATAACATAGATATAAGGAAGATTCTTAAGACATAACACACATATTGAGCATTTTAGTCAAGTACCATTTTTTAAGTATGAAATCACCAGAGTTTCGTGCACATATTTTAAAAATAAGACGATAATTTTTGCATATTTGTTTTATTGTGATTTAGGTAAATGTTTTGAATTTTCTGTAACAAATATTTCAATACCAATGCTAATGTGGTAACATAATTATTCTTAACTTTGCACATTTAAATGCTTGGTCTATTTCAATGAATGAACTATGATAATCTAAAATATTTTTATTCATCAAGGTTTGAGGAAGTAATACCACTTGGAAAATCAATAAATTAAATGTTTCCGAACTCAATATATATTGTCAGGCTTGAAAGGGTGAATCTCAGTGCCAATTTTTAGTCGATGGCTGAAACAAAAACTTTTATACTATTAAAATGCAAAAAAAAATGTTTCTTTTTTTTTTGTTTTTTGTTTTTGTTTTTTTGTTTTTTGTTTTTTTTAGAATATCAACCTCTCAATAAGAAAAGATATATATATATATATATATATATGAAGAAAGCGTAACTTTTTTTATTTCTATTTTATCTGATTAGTTTTTTTAAATTTGCAATTGAATGCTGTTGAAAAATGTCAGACACTATTCTCAATTTGAACATAATTGTATTGTTATTACGCCAAATGCATATTATCGTTTTATCTGTTTCGTGTTGGATAAAAAAATATGATTTAGAAGAATACATGTTCGGTACATGGTTCGCTAAAATTGTAAAACGATCGTCTTTAATATATAGCAAAACGTTTCAAACTTCATAAAATCTATTGATAAACGTACATCTGTTTTATGTAAGGAGCTGTATAATGAAAAAAAGTTAATATATGCTGTAAATCCAGATTCACACACTAAAAAACTAAGCGTTTTAATACTTGACGCCTCCGGGTGCGGGAGTTTCTCGCTGCATTGAAGACCCATTGGATGCCTTCGGCTGTTGTCTGCTCTATGGTCGGGTTATTGTCTCTTTGACACATTCCCCATTTCCATTCTCAATTTTATTGAATATATAAGTATACATGGTAAATATTGAAGACATGATTCATTTAATGATGACATAATCTTTTAATCAGTTTAATTGAGGTCTGGAGCTGGCATGTCTGTAACTGCTAGTAGTCCTTTGTTCATTTATGTATCATTATCATTTTGCTTGGTTTCTTTTGTTACCTATTCTGACATCGGACTCGGACTTCTTTTCAACTGAGTTTTACTGTGCGTATTACTATATGTTTCTTTATTATACATTGGCTAGAGGTACATGGGGGAAGGTTGAGATCTCACAAAACATGTTTAACCCCGCCGCATTTTTGCGCCTGTCCCAAGTCAGGAGCCTCTGGCCTTTGTTAGTCTTGTATGTTTTTTAATTTAAATTAATTTATATGTTTTGGAGTTAAGTGTGACGTCCATTTTCACTGAACTAGTACACAATTTTATTTAGGGGCCAGTTGAAGACCACCTCCGGGTGCGGGATTTTCACGCTGCGTTGAAGACCCATTGGTGGCCTTCGGCTGTTGTCTGTTCTTTGGTTGAGTTGTTGTCGCTTTGACATATTCCCCATTTCCATTCTCAATTTTAACCTGGGATTCTATCATACAGTAGTAAAACAAAAGCTAAAAAGGAGCATCCGTTTGGCTGTGTAGAATATACAAATGCTATTTAGGCATGCACCCCAGGTCTGAATGGAAAATTAAATCCAATGCTTGAAAGGAAAGTGTTACACCCTCTATATGTCAAAGAACACTGTTTTATAAAAACTCTTTGATGATTTTATAATATAATGCAATATTTCAGCTTCTATGCAGCATCCTTTTTTTCGATTGCAGTCTAAATTTCTGTTCATCATGTCGATTTACAAATTGAACATGTTGAATTGATTGTTATTTTATTCTCGTCCCAAATATTCGTCAAATATTTGCCACTGAACTTTAAACAGACAACAATTGATGATTCGCCACATGATATTTATAAATCTTAAATATACCGTGAATTTGATCTTCTTCCATATGCATGCATAATCACCATTTACATGATTAAACAAAAAGACAATTGTTTTAGAAAACATAGTCAAACTCATTTTAGTATGCCCCGTCACACAAAAACTCGTTCTCGCTACGTTCTGGAGAATGTAGCCAAACGGCCTTAAACTGTGTGCAAACGCAGTGTACGTAGTTTTAACTTATTGCGGTTTGTTAACTTCATGGACGGGTTTGATGCTCTAGAACTTTGAAACTGCTCTAAATTTTCGAGCCACCATCCCGTCCTGCATTTAGACGGAGGATAGATACGTGCTATGATGTTTTGTGGTTGGGCCTGAATAAAATGTACGTGTGCACCCGAACCGAGTCCGTTTGTAGCACGTTCATCCCGTTCATACACAGACCGCACTCGACCTCGTTGCGTCCTTAGTTCGTCTTTAATAGTGCGTTCATCCAGTTTTTACAGAGTTCTAACGTTCGCAGTAGGTTATCAGTAATATCTACTCGTTTTGAGTACCTTTTTGGCGTTCGGATGCAGTTCTTAAAACGAACCCCGTCTGCATTTCGATCAGACAACGTATGATATAAAGAGGCCGTTTTCTTACAGGTTCATCATTACTTACATGCCCAGGAACATGGATAACTGTGCAGTTCTGGGGGACTGTGAGTATCTTCAATAAGCGTAGTCAAGGTTCTAATTTGTATAGAGGGGAAATAATATACATTCTACATTAACATATTAATTTTCATGCTGCACTTCAGCTTATAAAATTGAACACGAATATCTTCATAGCATTATAGGTATCAAAGGGATTATCGGACAATCATAAGGCATGTCACCATATGCAGTATCATAATCAATAAAACACAAGTTATAAAATTTCCAGCACAACTGAAAATATATGAACAAACGGTGAACGAGAGAGAATTTGCAGAAACGTGTTGGGTTTTTAAAGCCGGCTTGATACGATGGCAATTACATTCTGAACGCACTAGGGACGAGATGATGACGTAGTAAGAAAATAGTTAAACTGTCTGTTAACGAGTTGATTGAGTTAAGAATTAGTTTGAAAGGAGATGTTCGACGTATAAGGAACGAAGAAGAACTAGTTACAAACAGGTTTAAACGGACTACAGACTGGCTTGGGCTATTCGAAAACGAAATCCCAATGAGCTGAATGGGCAGTTTACCCGATCTGAACCGGATATTAACGGACTGCAAACGGGATAAAGAAGAGATGGACGTATCACGAACAGTTTAAGAACCAACAAGGTTCACATTATATACATTGTCCGGCCAATGCTATACGTTCAAACCAGACCACAACCCGTTTATGTATTGTAAAGGACTGGTTCTGATGCTTTGAGAACTGTTTTGTGTGACTGCAGCTTTAGGTTTAATCTGTAACTGCATTCGTTCATGGTACAATAGTGCGTAAAACAAAATGCAAAATGTAACAGTTCGTAATGAAAGCGGTTTTTATTAATAAAAATATGCTATAGTTTGTTTCAATCTTAAACAATTCGTTTCACACAGTCGTATATGTCTATTGTTACATAATATGGTGTTGTTGTTTTTTCTCTCGTTTGAATTATTAATGCTTTTGCTCACCCGGTTTATGCACGGCCATATGGTTAACTATAGTTAAATATAGATAAATCCTTTTCATTTAATCCTTCGTGAAAAGTTATGTCATTCACCATCATACAATTAAATCATCTTTTTTCACAAATCTGTCTGATGGTTTATTATTATTGATTATCTGCGTTTCTTACTGTAGGGAGGTATCGCCAGTTGACTTCAATTCTAAAGGGGTTTTATGTAACAATGTCTATATATATTTCTTGAAGTGGCTGTATTTTTCAATTTTTAGGATTGTACGTAATATTGAAATGTTCACATATGAAACACTCTAGCTACGTAATAAGGATTCGGAAGAAACAAAGAAGAAAGCAAACAAAATTTGTTTACTCTGCATGCCTTTTAAACCCAAGATAATGAATGATTTATGTTTGAAACGACCTTCAAACATGATAAAATATTTGTATCAGTACTTAGAAATGTTATTTATCTACCTAGAGTGGGTTAAATTGCATTCACCCTGTTCGTCCGTTCGTCCATCCGTTCGCCCATTTGTACAAAAAATATTTCAGTCAGGCACACCATTTCATTTATTCTCGATAAATTGTTATATTACTTGCTCATAGCTAACATACTTTTATAAACCTTCACATAAAATGCCATGTCAAGTAATCGTTAAATAATTGCATTGTTTTGAGCCTATATGATTTGTTGTCCAGTCTCCTAATTTCCACGTGCGAATGAATCATAAATCAAATATGTAACCATTGGCTTCACCTTTTTGTATTAATGTACTGGTCGTCGGCTTAATGCATATTGTTCTCATTGCAACACCAGGAATCTATGACCGATCCAATGATATTTTTTGTCCAAAATATCATCTTACGGCCTACACAAACTTCTCAACTACTTATTTTGATACAGTACAAGTTTTAAATGTTTGCATCATACTCAGAAGATCGAACTTTCTCCATTGAGTTTTCTAATAAATTCCATCATAGACGAATTACCAAATTGACATTATACTGGTTTATTATATATAAATGTCTTCAATGAATCAATCCAATACTGTTGTCCGTTTATCGAGGTATAACCAGACATGCAATATTATTACATATTATTCGAAAGAAAATGAAACAGAGCTTAGGACCTCAAATGTTTAGAAACAGATAAATGTCCAACATCAAAATTATTTTTGTATTTTCTTAATCCTTGGACTTAATAAAGATCTTCGCCCCAGGTCCCCTGCAGACGGACTATTTGGTGCATTGGGATAAAGAAGAGATTGACGTATCACGAACAGTTTAAGAACCAACAAGGTTCACATTATATACATTGTCCGGCCAATGCTATACGTTCAAACCAGACCACAACCCGTTTATGTATTGTAAAGGACTGGTTCTGTTGCTTTGAGAACTGTTTTGTGTGACTGCAGCTTTAGGTTTAATCTGTAACTGCATTCGTTCATGGTACAATAGTGCGTAAAACAAAATGCAAAATGTAACAGTTCGTAATGAAAGCGGTTTTTTATTAATAAAAATATGCTATAGTTTGTTTCAATCTTAAACAATTTTTTCTCGTTTTAATTATTAAGGCTACTGCATGAAATGATGCATTTAACCAAGTCTAATAATTGATTAAATTTAATTAAACTTACAGTCTTAAGTTTAAGTTAAATTTAATCGATATTTTATGAATGATTTAATCAATTTTAAGTTTTCAGTTAAACGTTTCGTAAAAGTAGATTTAGTATACGTTTAATACAAAATAAATCTAAAATTTAAGAAAGTATAATTGTTTAATTAAACTTCTCGTAAAAGTAGATTGATGATATGTTTAATAAAAAATAAATCTAAAATTTAAGAAAATATAATTGTTCAATTAAACCACTCATAAAAGTACAGTTATCATATGTATAATACAAAATAAATAAAAAATTTAAACAAATATAAATGTATGATTAAACCACTGGTAAAACTAGATTTATTACATGTTTAATAACTGAATAAATCTAAAATTTAACCAAATATATATGTTTAATAAAACCAATCGTAAAAGTAAATTTATTGCCTATTTAATACAAAAATGAATAAACAATTTATACAATAATATTTTTTTCAATTAAATCTTTTATAAAGGTAGATTTATTGTATGTTTAATACACCTATAAATCTATAATGTAAACAAATATAACTGTTCAATTAAACCCATCTTATTAATAGATTTATTGTCATTGTTAACCAGAGCTCTAATTGTTAACAAACAAAAAATAAAAAATTTAACAAACCATAACTTTTCAATTCAACCTATCTATAAAGTAAATTTATCAAAAGTGTGATACTTAATATCTCGCATTTAACCGAATGTATTTTTTTTTTTTCAAATTAACCCATTGAAAAAATAGATTAAAAACATTTGTTTTACAAATATAGTAAATTTTAAACTGTGACAAAATTTAAATCTTGGATTAAATAAAATAAAATTGAAAAGGGAAAGGGAAATAACATGTTCTATCTTGATTTATTATTTTACTATGTTGCTTTACATAATACAATTAATTGATCTGTTATTAAACCTGCCAAGGAAAATCGTCCGGTTTAATATATTCAAACTTTAACTTATATATATACTGCCTTTTTAACATGTTTAAGCTAATCCATAAATTAGATCACAATATATGTTTTGTGTGTGTTTTGTGAAACTTCAACTGTAGAATTGTACATCCTTAGTTAAACCCTAGCTAAACAAGGGCGAGTAACTACACATACACTTAATTTGTTTTCGACTCGAGTGGGCTCCATTTCCTCGGTTAATAAGATACACGTCGACTAAATTGGATAGACTCCCTTTCAACAAGATGCAAACAATTTGAGAATATCGCTTATACGCACATTGACATGTTGTGCAAAATTTATCAATAAAAACCACCCCTACAATAACATAACCATGATAACGTAACACTTTGATATATATCGTAACGACATGCATGATTATATTGCCAGCGTAAACTGAAAAAAAGATTCTTTCATAACCTTTGATTCAATTTCCTTTATTTATTAAACTCAATTAGAAATTGTTCAAAATAATTCATGTAAAAAAATGGTAATAGAAAAACAGCCTTAAACATAGAGTAGTATTAGAAAAAAATCTCTGGAACATTTCATTTTTCTTTATTCTAATTTACCTCAAAATGTACCCATTTTAATATAATATTCCTTGAAATTCAGTACCTGTAGATATATAAATATTTAAGGAATAATGACAAATACTTATATACAAATCAGGGGAAAATGTCCGGGATTCATTTGGGAACTTATTTGAAAGGTGAACTTTCAAATGAATTAGTTTAATTTAATAATATATTGACCATTGATAATTTAAGATTCCGAATAGCTTATTTATATGAAGATCACACATACCCCGAATCAATATACATGCAGTTATCAAACGTAAATGCATTTAAATATTGTATGTTAAAAAAGGAGGGTAATTTTATATAAAATCTCGCAAAACTATGACCCATATTTTTGGCACATCCCCGTATACCCAATTATAGGATGTGACCCACGTTCTTTACACACTCTGTGTTCTCTTTTAATTTTTTATATCGACCTATTTGGTTACTATGGTTACTTACGCGGTATTTTGTTAAAAGTTGACGACTATTAAAATTGTTTATTTGTCAAAGTTCGGCCTTCAACATGGAGCCTTGGCTCCCCCGAACAGCAAGCTGTAAAAAACTCCAAAATGACTAGTGTAAAACCATTCAAACAGGAAAACCAACGGTCTATAAATCTATACGAAACACGAGAAACGAGAAACGAGAACCACTTATGAATAAAATTGAGAATGGAAATGGGGAATGTGTCAAAGAGACAACAACCCGACAATAGAACAGACAACAGCAGAAGGTCACCAACAGGTCTTCAATGCAGCGAGAAATTCCCGCACCCGGAGGCGTCCTTCAGCTGGCCCCTTAACAAATATATATAGTAGTTCAGTGATAATGAACGCCATACTAAACTCCAAATTGTACACAAGAAACTAAAATTAAAAATAATACAAGACTGACAAAGGCTAGAGGCTCCTGACTTGGGACAGGCGCAAAAATGCGGCGGGGTTAAACATGTTTATGAGATCTCAACCCTCCCCCTATACCTCTAGCCAATGTAGAAAAGTAAACGCATACCAATACGCACATTAAAATTCAGTTCAAGAGAAGTCCGAGTCTGATGTCAGAAGATGTAACCAAAGAAAATAAACAAAATGACAATAATACATAAATAACAACAGACTACTAGCAGTTAACTGACATGCCAGCTCCAGACTTCAATTAAACTGATTGAAAGATTATGTCTTCATCATATGATTATCAGGCACAATCCTTCCGTTAGGGGTTTAGTATCATACCATCATAACATATATGAGAAGAACATAACCCGTGTCATGCCAACAACTGGTTTTTAAATAAATGTGTTTAGTGCCGATGCAAAGACCCTATAAGTGAATCAATATTAACGCCAAAATATGCAATCGTTAATGACCTGACAGCAGTATCGTAACTATATCCCTTCTTAATAAGTCTATTTAAAGGTTTTGTTAGCTTCAGAGGTGAATACTGACATTTTTGTGCTTTATAAAGAATATTTCCATAAAAAATTGGATGTGAAATACCTGAACGTATAAGAAGTCTGCATGGTGAGCTATATTTACGAATGATGTCCTTATACCGATGATAAAATTTAGTAAATGTTTTGACTAGTTTGTGATATCGAAAACCCTGGTGTAATAATTTTTCAGTAATACATAAATTTCTCTCGTTAAAATCTAAAACATTGTTACATACACGAGCAAATCGTACAAGTTGAGATATATAAACACCGTAAGATGGTGACAAGGGAACGTCACCATCTAAAAATGGATAATTAACGATAGGAAATGAAAAATCATCTCTTTTATCATATATTTTAGTATTAAGCTTTCCGTTAATGATATAGATATCAAGATCGAGGAAAGGGCAGTGGTCATTGTTAGTATTAGCTTTATTTAAAGTAAGTTCAACAGGATAAATTTCTTTAGTATACATACTGAAGTCGTCATTATTGAGAGCCAAAATATCATCCAAATATCTAAAAGTATTATTAAATTTGTGTATCAGATGTTGTTTCGATGGGTCTTTGCTGATTTTTGTCATAAATTGTAACTCATAGCAATACAAAAAAAGGTCCACAATAAGTGGTGCACAGTTGGTCCCCATTGGAATTCCGATAACCTGACGATATACGGAATCTCCAAAGCGAACAAAAATGTTATCTAGTAAAAATTCAAGGGCATATATAGTATCAGTACATCAGCATACGACAACCACTGAACAACAGGTTCCTGACTTAGGACAGTTGCAAACAAATGCAGTAGGTTTATATGTTCAAAAGCCCTATAAATATACGAATAATTTCCGAGACTTCAGTAACAATGTTCTTAATATTATCAGAACAGTATGTGTTGATTCAAAGCAAAAGATATAATTTTGTCAGAAAAATATGAATCGTACCAATTTTGATAGCTTAGAAAATATTCTTTTACCAAATGATGAGAAATTTTTAACATTTGTAATACCTATTACTTCATAATCTTTTTATGATAGACTTTCCGTTTTGAATATGCATGAAATGTTTGCCACTGGACGTTAAGCAACCAACAATCGATCAATTGCATTATTCGTTAAAAATGAATTGAACAATATAAGCCACAATTGTATCCATCACTTGGTGTGTCTGTTTGTACAGTAAACACATACTGAATTCGTTTTTGCCTAGGAATACATTCCTTATACGAGTTCATGTATGTAAATAAATTCATAGGGTATCATATGGTAGTTGAAATTAGTTAGTGCAAAGTTGTTGTGTTCGTCGTCGTCTTTCATACATATCAAGTGCTGTATCTACTATTTGCTGTTCGTAGTATGTTAGGCCTCGGTCCCAAAATGTTAACCCCCATTAAGGTAATGACCAATTATAAAGGGGGGTGCTTTTTTGTCTCTCGGCACAAACAATTTTTCTTTATTAAAAAAAATCTTTATTCAAAGTTACACTAAAAGGGTTCACTAAACAATGTTCTATATTCTTTCATTAAACGATGTAATATACTTTAGATTTTAAACTATATATGTTGAATTAAACAAAATATATATACATGTCTTTGATGCAATTAATATTTTTTTCATTTTTTTAAGATAATTGTGTAATCAGATATCTAGTTTCACAAGTTTCTTATACGGTTCATCGATTTTTGGCAAAATCAAAGAAAAACCGGCACGTGCTTAAACTTTGTTCAATATTTATTTATTTGTGATTCTTTTCGATAAAATTTGGAATTTATGCATTCAATATCAATCTCTAGCAACCATGCTATGATTTTTTTATATGTAGTAGTAAGTAAGTAAGTAAATTTTATTTAGAGTCGGCATATATATACATAATAAGAGACAAAACATGAGCCCTGGTGAGCTCTTTAACCGACTATACTGAGAGAAATAAAATTGTTGAAAGGTAAACAATTTCCAAATGAATTTTCCTTTAGTTTTTCGTTTGGTTTTATATTCAAGGTCGAAGCTCTCATTCTAGTGTTTAGCGGCATATTATAAGTCCTTAGTGCACTGAGGAGTCCTAAGCAGTGTTTAGACGCACCCGTAAGACTGATGTCTGATATTATGATCATCTACTTGAAGAACCATCTATATTGTTAAAACTGAGAATATAATTGAAGACAAAATGAATCGTTATGATAAAGATACTATATTGGTACTCTTTAAAAAACAATGAAAACATTGCTAGAATAGAGAATTTTATTTACCTTCTCGTGACCTCTCTATAAGAAAATACTTCAATAAACCAAGGATTTGCAAATCCTTGAATAAACATAGAATAAGTAACCAAAATCAAGAAATAGAGAAGGGTCGCCATTATAAAAGTCCTAGAAGGGATAGACTATATAAACTGTACCACTTGCAGGAGGATGAAAAAAAAATCCTGCTTCGACCTTCGACCTTAAAATCAAACAAAAAACCATAGGAAAATATATTTTGAAATTTGTTTACCTTTTAACCATTTTATTTCTCTCACTAAAGAACAAAAATGCTAAAGAAATGCTAAAGCCCTTTTACCACGGAACATGTAAAAGTTGTTTGCTTCTGTTTAAATCAAGATCAGGTGTGATTGCAATGTGACAACCCTACATTAGATCCCACAAAATATGTATTTGGTCTTTTTTTAGATAACATTCTTCTTTGAATATGCACGAAATATTTGCCACTGGACGTTAAGCAACCAACAATCAATCAATCTTTGTTGGCGTGTTAAACAATTTTCTGTTGTGTTTTTATTTTCTTCATATACAGGTATATTTGTTGACGATGGTGTCTATCTTTTTATCATAGTTGTAAGATTGTTTAAAAGTCCATGACTTGACTTCGGAATATTATAGAACATGATCTTATCTGCATGTCAGTATCAAATACAGATCTTTAAATTCAATATTACTTCCATGGTATTACACAACATTATATGTTATGCATGCCATGTTAATGACATGTTAGACCCCTAGACATTCGATTTATACTGGCATGTTTAAAACATGTCACCTATTAGCATGATTAGAGAGTTTAAGAAGATAAGACTAATATTAAACACATGTAGATAAGTAAGTATATATGTATATACCCGAGTTTCAGTACGCACTTTTTAATCATAATATTAAAATTCCAGAATAGCAGTCATTGAAAGAGAAAAGTGTCTATATTGCCGAGCCAGTGATCTAAAACACCAACTACAATCAACGCATACATGTTGGTAAGTTAACATTGAAAGTGTTACAATTAAGTACTACATTGACAATGACATTTTGAAGTACATCCAGTGCTAAAACAACTGGTGTATCTCATAATTTATGATTATTGATACACACATTTCTATTCTCAGGAACTGTCTCCCTATTTTTATCAAATAATTCCATAAAATGTGTATTTTATTATACTTTTGTGTACGCACTTTTATTGCCGGACAACAATGTGAGGCATTCCAAAATCAGATTTTTTTTTTCAAAGATAATGCAACATTCATAAACGCTACTTGCTTAAAATGACAATGTCACATCAATGCAATATAATTCGTAATTTCATGGTTGCAGCATAAATATGTTAATATTATAAGATTTGAATGCTTCATTAATTTAATAATAAAGAGTGATTATGAACAAAAGATATATGACGTATTAACAAATAACATAGATAAAGACCCAAAATAATATTGGAAAATAGAATCATTAAAATAATTCAAGTCAAAAGATGATGGAAAAGAAAATCCTACGATATATCAGGAAGAATTTAAGAAACAATAACTAAACATATCCAAAACCAGATAAATGTATTATTGGTTTTCATATGTAAAACATGTATAAGATAATAACTTTATTAAGCACAAATTACACCCATAAGAGGGTCAAAGGCATAACAATTACATGTAATAACAACAATATAATGATGACATTTACATTGTAATAGAAGAAACCGGTTTGGCATGGATTTGGACACTTTGAAGAAATATTCCTCACATATAACTTTATATAAAAATATAAGAGAACTAATAAAAATTAAAAACCAATTGTTCAGAGAACAATTGAAGGTCTTTCCACATCAAAGAAATTTTGAAAAGAAGCTAGTTTCCTCAGACTGA
Source organism: Mytilus californianus (assembly GCF_021869535.1). NCBI lineage: Eukaryota > Metazoa > Mollusca > Bivalvia > Mytilida > Mytilidae > Mytilus > Mytilus californianus. Next base: position 3,944,225 of record NW_026262723.1, read on the forward strand.
TGCGATAAATAAATGGTTTTGACCTGCTTTAAAGTGAACTAAAGGAGATAATGTGCTACTTCCGGTTAAGTGGATGTTACTTCCGGTCTCATATAATAGCTTCTTTCACACTGATTCCAAAAATATATAGTTTCTATATACTTTTGCCTGTAAACCCGGATATAATTGACCACTTCCGGTTTACAGAAAGTCACTTCTAGTCTTAAGTGATAAGTAAATGTATTTAAATTACAAAATATTTGGATTCTGAGTACTTTTATATGAAAAAAGTGCAAAAATGGCTACTTCCAGTTTTCTCAAGGTCACTTCCGGTTGTCATTTGTCAAGGTCATATGTCACAATTTGAATAACAATATGTTTGCAAGTACAAAACATAATGTGGATTTCAACTGAATATTAAGCAGGCAAAGTAACTCGCCTGCTTCATTGAAAAAGTATATACATTTTATGGATTCAAACCCATAGTATCTATATTGTAAACATTATACATAGAATCTTAAGCAAATCAAACACAAATAGATCAAAAAGTTTAATCCCGATTTAAAAGAAAAGCTGCTTTAATATTTAAATTCAGTATTTTTTCTTGAATCCTACTTTTATTCAAATTTAATTTCAGATAATATAAAAGAAAAAGAAGATATGGTATGATTGCCAATGGGACAACTCTCCACAAGAGACCAAATGACACAGAATTTAACTACTATAGATCACCGTACGGCCTTCAAAAATGAGCAAAGCCCAAGTTGTTGTTAAACAAAACATTTATTCCTAAAGAAAGACTTAAATGTTGGATAAAGTGAAGATTAAATGCAGCTAAACTTGTAATATAGCAATTTAATATTTGCTTAAATTCATTTATTTTGTAAATATGAATTAAAATAAACTTGCTTAAATTCAGACTTAAATGTCTAGTAAAATGAAGATTATTTAAAATTAAACTTTCAAAATATCTATATAATGTTTGATTAAATTTTCTTAAATGTCTAGTATAGTGAAGATTAAATTAAAATAAACTTTGAAAATAGGTATTTATATTTGCTTAATTGCACATAAATGTTAAGTAAAATAAAGATTAAATTGAACTATTCTTGCTTAAATTAAGAATTTATGCAAATATAGATTCATTTAAACTTACTTATACATTAAATTTAAGCTACCATAAAGGTTGATTTAAACCGCAATTAAATGTAGGAATTTAATTAATAGCTTAAATTTAAATTAAACCACAATTAAATGTGAAATTTAAATGATAAATAAACTTAAAGTATACATTTAAAATGAGAATTTAACTCTAGTTTATCAAGGGTATAATTACAAATTAAATATATAGTTTCATGCAGTGGGCTTTTGCTTACCCGATTTATGCACGGCCATATGGTTAACTATAGTTAAATATAGATAAATCCTTGTCATTTAGTCCTTGGTGAAAAGTTATGTCATTCACCATCATACAATTAAATCATCTTTTTTCACAAATCTGTCTGATGGTTTATTATTATTGATTATCTGCGTTTCTTACTGTAGGGAGGTATCGCCAGTTGACTTCAATTCTAAAGGGGTTTTATGTAACAATATCTATATATATTTCTTGAAGTGGCTGTATTTTTCAATTTTTAGGATGATTTATTGAAATGTTCACAAATGAAACACTCTAGCTACGTAATAAGGATTCGGAAGAAATAAAGAAGAAAGCAAACAAAATTTGTTTACTCTGCATGCCTTTTAAACCTAAGATAATGAATGATTTATGTTTGAAACGACCTTCAAACATGATAAAACATGTTATTTATATACCTAGAGTGGGTTAAATTGCATTCACCTTGTTCGTCCGTTCGTCCATCCGTTCGCCCATTTGTACAAAAAATATTTCAGTCAGGCACACCATTTCATTTATTCTCGATAGATTGTTGTATCACTTGCTCATAGCTAACATCATTTTATAAACGTTCACATAAAACGCCATGTCAAGTAATCGTTGAATAATTGCATTGTTTTGAGCCTATATGATTTGTTGTCCAGTCTCCTAATTTCCACGTACGAATAAATCATAAATCAAATATGTAACCATTGGCTTCACCTTTTTGTATAAATGTACTGGTCGTCGGCTTAATGCATATTGTTCTCATTGCAACACCAGGAATCTATGACCAATCCAATGATATTGTTTTTCCAAAATATCTTCTTACGACCTACACAAACTTCTCAACTGCTTATTTTGATACGGTACAAGTTTTAAATGTTTGCATCGTACTCTGAAGATCGAACTTTCTCCATTGAGTTCTCTAATAAATTCCATCATAGACGAATTACTAAATTGACATTATACTGGTTTATTATATATACATGTCTTCAATGAATCAATCCAATACTGTTGTCCGTTTATCGAGGTATAACTGGACATGCAATATTATTACATATTATTCGAAAGAAAATGAAACAGAGCTTAGGACCTCAAATGTTTAGAAACAGATAAATGTCCAACATCAAAATTATTTTTTTGTATTTTCTTAATCGTTTGACTTAATAAGGATCTTCGCCCCAGGTCCCCTGCAGACGGACTATTTGGTGCATTGATTCAGAACGTAGCTACGCGACGGCGTATTGTTGATAAACTATAATGAAGTTCAATTATATTGGATTTTATGTATTGCGATACGCCATTTTGATAACAGAATCTGGACCACAAATAGTTATTACAAAACACTACGTGTTTATTATAAACTGTATTCATCTACAACAAAACCTACGCCACATAATGAAACATGGTTGGGAATACAAAACTGCAAATTTTAACGCTAAGAATGAGGCCACATATATCCACCCTTTCAATCGGCATTTGCAATCTTATATAAATGATTTCGATATTTATGGTCATATGTCTTTGATTTTTCGTGACAATAATCATAACAAGTCTGTTTAATACAAACAAGATATAAATTATGGATGTCAAACGAAGTAAGACTCGTTTTTAAAAACAAAACCAACGGATTTATGGGAAGGAAAATTGGAACTCTCTTCCATCATCATTTCAGTAGATGAATAATGAGAACTCTGAGGTGCTTATATAACTTTAACATGTAAGCACATATCACTTGTCAACAAAATCCCGATGCAAACGCATGCGTTCGAACTTCGTATCAATTTGGGGGACAGAGTAACATAAACATTATATTTAGTTCCAATAAGGTAAACTTAATTAAAATATGGCGGTTAAGAAAACCATTAAAGCGTTCAAAACTCAGTATTGCAGTTAGTTACGTGCTGTGTGTGGTTACCTTGTCTGAATTGAATAGTATTGTAACGTCGTGGAAGGGTTTACAAATGGTACCAAGTTCATAGTTTTGGCGAGTGTTGACAATTATCTACGAAAGAAAAACTTCCATCCGTTGATATACTCAAGCGTTTGATATTTGTCAGGTTTTTTTGGCTTCCGCCGTCTGAATTCAATTATTTTCTACAGGGTACTGTGACAAAGAGCACAAGAACCATAGCATTAAAGATATATGCTTTTTACCAACATTGTAATATAGTATCTACATTTGAATTATGTCACTTTGTCAACAATTTTATATAGTAATTCACTGTGTACAAATAAGAACTTTTAGATTGCTGGTTTGTACGTTTGGCCATCATTTATTAGCAATGAAATCCATTCACTGGTAAACATGGTGTTGCAGAAAAAGACTTCAATACATTTTATACCCATATTCAAAACCATTTTAAGTGAATGTTTTTGCTATAAGAAGCACAAAAAAACGTTATAAGCAATGATTAAGTCATATATAACTTCACTTTCTGAGCAATTAATTGAACAACAATGAGACTGAAAATCCTAATATCAAGTTCAACAATGAGTTGATTTAATTTTCCATAGCGAGTTGGTTCCTTATTTCAAGATTATTAGTATTAGTAGAAGTATTGTTATTATGATATCAAGGTAGATAGTGCTGATAGGGACTGATAAAAACCTAGTCCATGACGCATGGTGATCCATATACCTACATGATCTAGGCAACACAAAACATCAGAGAAACAAAAACTTTAAAAATCTATAACTGTTGTTTGAGGGCATTTTTTTGCAAGCATCTTTTTTAATATAATTTCTTCGAGCAATATACCAACATTCATATATTCTATAACAAATTCAAATTATGTATTAATGCTGCTCAGTCTTTAGTTTTCTGTGTTGTGTTTTGTGTACTGTTGTTTGTCTTTTTCTTTTTTAACCATAGCGGTGTCAGTTTGTTTTCGACTAACCTTTGGTATCTTTCGTCTCTCTTTTATCACCGGTGCTATTTCTATCCCGTTATAAACCGTATGAAAACAGTTCTTACGGAAATTGCCTCAAAATAGCAGGTGTTATGGACGCTTCAAAAATCAGCACTAAAACACGGCAAAATTCATCCGGTTCCAAGACGCTTAAGGCGGAATATTTGAAACCCACAGATGTATAAGAACCGAAACAGTTGAAGGGCTAAACTAAAATAGCCTAAAATATTAGCCAAATACATCTAAATATAATCATCATAGATTCCAGAATTTACATTATGTTCAACTTTGCCTAAGGGAGTTGAAAAGTTAGTTTCGTAATAATTTATATTCAGAAAATATAAAAAAATTTGTTAAAAATAGATGTCAGTTCCGAAGCTGATGATACCCTTGGAAACTGATAGGCAACCAGCAGCGGTATCGACCCAGTGCTGGAAAAAAATGAAAATTACACTATATAAATTTCATGCGTCTGAAGCATTTGTCTGAATTTAACCCGAATATTTCAAAGCCACAGATGCATAAGAACCGAAAGGGTTGAAGAGCAATGTAACCAAAAAGAACCTATAATAATAGGAAAATACATCTAAGGTCAACTTTGCAAGAGGGAGTTGAAACCTTAGTTCCCTAATAATTTCAAAATTGACAAATGGACAATTTAAGAAAAGACTGTAATACATCATGTCAGTACCAAGCTTGTGATAGATATCCTATAGGACTGATAGTCAAAGCGCAGCGGTATTAACACGTCAGGTTGCTCATAAAATATAGACTCGGAAATATCAATCATTGGAAAACGAAATACAATTTCTTTAAAACGACTTTACAGATGTACTTGTGTTATATACAACAAGTTTATCAAACGTGTGCACACCAACGAGTCATCCGCGGGATAAACTTGTAATGGAATATGAAAACAATATTTAAAAAGTTGCATGTGGGATTGTCTGAATCTTTCCCTATACATTTTTATGTTCCAATATATTCATTTAGGAGGGTCTGAATCGGGAGTCCTCCATTTCTGTATTGTTTAATTCCTAAGGTCATTTTTCTCTATTTTTGGGGTTTTTTAGCACCTTGTTATTCTATATTCTTTATTTTCGGGACCATTCTTTCTCTATTCTTAATTCCTCCCATTTTTCTATGATGTTGGCACAGTGTTCTCTATTCCGTAAACCTTTTCCACGTGTAGGACACAATAAACATGATAAATACATAACATTACACAGATATAAAATATGTCCAATATATGGACATATTTATTGAACTATCAATAAATAATACCTAAAAATGATTTATTAGATATATATATAATTATTTTTTTAAAAGATTTTTGATTTCGATGTAAAATACTTGGTTCTAAAATATTTTTTTTTATATCACAGTTATAAAAATGATATGCAGTTATGACGATGTACAGAAATGAAAACAATAAACACATTCAGTTTTTTACGGTAAAACAAATTTGGGATTGTCACTTAGGAGTTATACATAACATTCAAAAACAAAACATAATTGTATATAGCTATGAAGATGCATACTTTCTACATAAAACCACGAACATTTAAGTATAGATCCATACATTTTCTCGACGTATTCATATGTTTCTAATACCATTTTAGGTTTGTTGTTCATTTTTTAGTTTAACACTGCAATTTAATCTGTCAGAGAAATCTAATTACCATAAACAATAACAGAGAGGAAACAACTTTCCTAGTCTTCAAAGTTATGTAGTGTCAAAAACAATTGAAATATAGTTCCAAATTCTTTTTAAATTGTCCTAATAAGTTAAATTTTGTTTAACTTCTTGACAATATAACCAGCGTTATAATCTTGTTTTAATCATACTCATTGACAAATTTGGTAGACAAAATGCCCAATTCAAATTTTTTTAAAAGAAAAAACAATCTAAAAAAAAAACATGCGTAAACTGCCAATATCAAATAACAATGCAAAATATGTCTAGAAAAAAGGGATGAATATATAATATAGAAATAAAGTATTTCAGTACATTTTAAGCAGTACAACAACAAACTTTAGTTTTGTTTAATACCGTTTGGTTCATTGTTTAAGATATTCAACAAAAAACAGATTGTTTTGGATCTTATATACCATTTTGTATTGTGTTTTTTTTTGGATTTTTTTTAAACAATTCCTTTCCAGTATAATGACGTCATACAAAGAACTTGAATTTCAAGGGGAAAGAATATGCAACGTTTGTTTTTGTATCGTTAAACTTATGAGTTAATAACATTTATTAAACCAAATTTCCTAAGTATATAGCTATGAACGTGAAATATTGTTTTGTGTTTTTTTTAATATATTCAAGAATGTTCATTCTGTATGCGTTTCAAAAAGGTATCAATATGTAACAAAATACTTATAATACAATATCCTCCTAGGTGAGATTGATCATACAATATATGTAATTGCTTGCATGTGACCTTCAAGATAAAAAGTAATGAGCATTTCTCCTAATAATATGAGTTATGATCAGTAAACTGTTATTATTAGATGAAATGAAAAAAAAATGAAAAAAGGTTGATGGAAATTTGTTTTAAATTTGTTTCACAAATTCTTTTTCCATGTGTGCTAACATTTATATTCTCCAAACTCTTGCGTATATACAATAAAATCGAGAGCCTTGTCTCAGTTGTTAATCAGTGTGAACACACCCTTAAACGAAGAAGAAAAAATAATGTATATACTTTTCTGTGCAAAGTGATGAATGCATGTTTCCCTAGCGAAAAAGGAACTGTTAATTTAAGTTGAGTTATTGTTGTCCTGTCTTTAGATTTCTAATAAAATTGTATTCTGTTTGGTTTTTTTTTTCACCACGATTTTATTTCTTGTTTTTCGACTTAAGTTTAAAGATTATGTTCATTTGTATTGTAAACAAATAGTGCGGGAGATCGTGGATCCGGTCAAAGTCGTGACTTGTGTAATTCGTATATACCGCTTCTCTTCCAATCTTGCTGCAGTCAACGCAGAAAATACTTACAAAAAACCTTAATTGCGATTACTAGTGTCGATCTCTTTAATTTTTCAGAATTTCCTACTGCTACATGTAGGAATACAAACATAAGGTAATATGGCATTCTTTTCAACAAAACAACTAGCCACCGAACAAAATGATCACAAGACAAGGTAGTACATAAGGACTTCGCCTTATACATGTTCTTTGTCTTAGTTCTGAATATTTATCCTAATTGGTTATACTTATGGCTATACATTACAATTTTGAGGATTACGAAATTAATGGTAAGATAGTTATAAGAAGATGTGGTATGAGTGCCAATGAGACAACTCTCCATCCAAGTCAAAATTTATAAAAGTAAACCTTTATAGGTCAAAGTACGGTCTTCAACACGGAGCCTTGGCTCACAACGAACAGCAAGCTATAAAGGGACCCAAAAATTACTAGTGTAAAACCATTCAAACGGGAAAACCAATGGTCTAATCTATATAAAAAACGAGAAACGAGAAACACTTATGAACCACATCAACAAACGACAACCACTGAACATCAGATTCCTGACTTAGGACATGTGCAAACAATTGCAGCGGGTTTAAACGTTCTAATGGTACCAAACCTTCACCCTTATCTGAAACAATAGTGTAACATCACAACATAGAAAGACACACTATAAAATATCAATTGAAATGGCTTAACTCAATCAAAAGACATATTAACACCAGTGAACATACACTGAACAAATAAATTTGATCTATGATACAATGCAAATAGAGTATTTATAGATAAGGACATCCTTAAATAACATTAGATTCTTTTAGAAAAAAATCTTTGTGTTGTCTGCAAGTTATAGATTAATTCATTTTTGTTACGGAAGTCCTTTGTTGGAATATTTCTCAAAAAAATATAAAGTTTGCAATATGATATCTAACCAAAACTGTCTTCATTAGGAACATGAAGCGCTGCATGAATAACATTTCAATTCAAAGGATAAAATGTAAATCATTTGGAAAATCTTTCAAGAATACTGATTCGATTATCTTTTTTAAAATTTACACTAAGCCTTGGGGAGTGAAACAAAACAAGAGAACACACCTCATTTATAAAATTTCTGTCCTGTAAAGTAACCAAATATCTGAATTGCTTAACTCTTGATTTATTTTTAATAACGAAAAATTTATGAATGCAAAAATAATGAGTTGAAGTATGCTTAATCTTCCATTTATCAAAAACTATCTACAGTATCAAATTATGATTTAAGTATCAAATAAATGTTCAAGAAATGAAATTTTATCCCTTTGCACCAACATATGCTTACCATTAGGAATAATTTTTTTTTTAAATGTACAATGATAAAATTGAGAATGGAAATGGGGAATGTGTCAAAGAGACAACAACCCGACCATAGAGCAGACAACATTTTTGATTTATATAAAAAAATAAAGCCTCAAATATCCTGAATCTCGCAGCTTATTTTCCGCTACAATAAGACATACAAAACTTACTATGAATTAGCTGTACCAAACTTCTCATTGTCAAAATTCCTTAAAATGACATCCATATTTCTTGGATCTGATGCGTCTGGTCCTTTCCATATAAATCTGTAAGTTCCATTTTGACGCTGTTGTTCAGGTATGATCAATAATTGTTCCTCGCTAGATTGTTGATTTTCATGGGGTCCATTTTGTCCAGCTGGAGCAATGGAAACACCAATATTGAGGGTTAACTGTACAGATGTAGTGTTGTCTTGTCTGGTAAATATAGTTGATTCTGGACATAAAGAGAAAAAAACTGAAATTGACTGCGCACCCCTTACATTCATTACGTTAAGAAAGTTAGATATTGATAGATTTTGATATTTAATGAACAGGGTAATGTCCTGAAATTATGGTTATAATCGGGATTTTCACGATGCTAGTAAATGTTACACTAGACAAAATCTTTGTAGTTTCTGAATGATGAAAAGTGTTGAACATGAAAAGTCTTTGTGTTATCCGAATGGTATTCATTGTTTCAATCTACAGATTATTTAAGAATTGAATCCAGGGTCATGAACCAAAATATGCAGACAGAGTAGACATTAACAGTTCAAGAATTATGCTAGAGGAAATATCTGTGATTACTAGTTCATGAATTTTATTTTAGTTTATACTATTCGATTTTGCGATGGGCTTTTGGCAGAAATTGAATTTAATACTAAATACTGCCAATAAAATGTATTTCCTTCCAACTACCGAAACTATCATAAATGATATGACCAATTTATAACATAACTGTATCTACAATTAATCAAAAATTTGTTTATAAATCAGGGGTGGTGTTCTCGAAAGTATCCTAAGATTCGTCCTAAAACACATCATAAGAACAATTTTAGGATGGACTTAGGATCACCTAAGGACACTCTTAAGTTGTGTCTCGAAGCTATCTCAGACGCATCCTATGTTAGAACGTCCTTAACATATCCTAAGTGCGAATTTTAAATCGTTAAAGTAATTTTTTGATAAAACATTTATTAATGACGAAATGTTTACGAGTTTTATAATTACATGTATATAATTAAATAGATATAAGAAGATGTGGTATGAGTGCCAATGAGACAACTCTCCATCCAAGTCAAAATTTATAAAAGTAAACCTTTATAGGTCAAAGTACGGTCTTCAACACGGAGCCTTGGCTCACACCGAACAGTAAGCTATGTAGGGCCCCAAAAATTACTAGTGTTAAACCATTCAGATGGGAAAACCAACGGTCTAATCTATATAAAAAACGAGAAACGAGAAACACTTATGAACCACATCAACAAACGACAACTACTGAACATCAGATTCCTGACTTAGGACAGGTGCAAAAAAATGCAGCGTGTTTAAACGTTTTAATGGTACCAAACCTTCACCCTTTTTCTAAAACAATAGTGTAACATCACAACATAGAAAGACACACTATAAAATATCAACTGAAATAGCTTAACTCAATCAAAGGACATATTACACCAGTGAACATACACTGAACAAATAAATTTGATCAATAATACAATGTAAATACAAAAATGCATGATTTCAAATGTAATTATAAAATAATATCAAAAATGATTGTAATATAAACTGGAAAACAATTTGTTTTGGAATGAGAATTGAATTTATTTGTAGTGTCATCGTATCGTGAAACACGAAAGTCAAAGTTTAAAATCATGCACAATTTCTCTATATACGAGTTAATAACCGATGGTGCGTTTCAGTAATAGTTATCCCATGAGGACGCGATGTGTCAGTGCAAGATCAGCCCGATGGCCGGAGGCCAGAGGGTGATCTTACACCGACACACCAAGTCCGAACGGGATAACTATTTTACATCCCAGCTGTTCTAGATTAGAAAAAAACATTTACGCTTCATAAAATCTAGTTTAGAACGCCACACAATAAATATTTCTAAGTTTTATTGAGGATTTGACATTCCCGCCAAAATGTTACAGAACAAAGAAAGCATGCAGAACAAAGAAACTCAAGCTAGGATCACCCCTGGTAGAACAAAGGAGCTGGGATGTAATTTCATGTTCATCTTCACATATTTGTTTACAAATTATTGTTTGAGACGTGTCCTAAAGTTAGGATGAAGATAGGATGATCTTAAGATACCTAATTAGGTGTTCTAAAGTTAGGACGAAAAATGCGATATATTCTAAGTTAAGAGAGATTCAAGAACACGACTTAGGACAAAGACGTGTCATAAGATGGTCTAAGGATACGTCCTAATCCTAAGAAAGCTTCGAGAACACCACCCCAGATTTTAAATCTAAATGAATTGTACTTGAAAGTGTTGTCTTCTTGTTTTAATCTAATTTTTATTTTGATTCCTACGTTTAGATATGTTTTAGGTTCTATTGATCATTGTTGGTCTCTCTTTATTTATTTTTATTTTATTTTTTAACGAAACTATTTTTTATCATTTGTAAGATTTGTTTTCGATCTCTTTAACTTTGTCTATTTTGCTTTTGAATGACTAAAAGGGGGATTTAGATGCTGAATTTACCCCTAATATATAGAACAGCACCAAAACGGCTGAAAGATGTAAATGAACAAAGACATCTAGGCAACACACATTCCTAAAAAAAATAAATAACTTTATGAGGTTCACACGAGTCTTGAAAATTATTACCATAGTAATATTCAGACAGAAGAGTCGATACGTACGACGGCTGAGAGTCCTTATAGCTATTATCATGTAATTCCTTGTAGGTTGTTTTTTTTTTTTTCGTTATTCAATATTATATATTATTGTACCAATGAACCTTTCAATTTCGATTATATAAATATATATGTATACCTTTTTTTTTTCTATAAATGAATGAAATTTCTAAACAATTTTCCTGTTCAGTACAATGGTACATATCGAAGAATTTATCCTAATCTAATTTAGATTTACTGCTCTATAACATTTTTAAGTAAGTGTTATATGCTCAGACGCTAATCTTTATCTACGATTGATCAAGGAGGGGTTAGATATAGCGTACACGTATCAAACAAATTGAAAATAAAATATTTATAGTGTAAATAAGGTTTCCCAGCATAAACACTATGTGTGAACACGTGCTATTTATAGAAGTGTAAATTTGTATCATCACGAAGCTTAGATGACGTAGAAGAGTAATTAATATGTTTGGTCAGTATTCCATTTAAAATTCGTATATAATAAAATTGAGAATGGAAATGGGGAATGTGTCAAAGAGACAACAACCCGACCATAGAACAGACAACAGCAGAAGGTCACCAACAGGTCTTCAATGCAGCGAGAAATTCCCGCACCCGGAGGCGTCCTTCAGCTGGCCCCTAAACAAATATATATACTAGTTCAGTGATAATGAACGCCATACTAAACTCCAAATTGTACACAAGAAACTAAAATTAAAAATAATACAAGGATGACAAAGGCTAGAGGCTCCTGACTTGGGACAGGCGCAAAAATGCGGCGGGGTTAAACATGTATATGAGATCTCAACCCTCCCCCTATACCTCTAGCCAATGTAGAAAAGTAAACGCATAACAATACGCACATTAAAATACAGTTCAAGAGAAGTCCGAGTCTGATGTCAGAAGATGTAACCAAAGAAAATAAACAAAATGACAATAATACATAAATAACAACAGACTACTAGCAGTTAACTGACATGCCAGCTCCAGACTTCAATTAAACTGATTGAAAGATTATGTCTTCATCATATGAATATCAGGCACAATCCTTCCCGTTAGGGGTTTAGTATCATACCATCATAACATATATGAGAAGAACATAACCCGTGTCATGCCAACAACTGGTTTTTAAGTAAATGTGTTTAGTGCCGATGCAAAGACCCTATAAGTGAATCAATATTAACGCCAAAATATGCAATCTTTAATGACCTGACAACAGTATCGTAACTATATCCCTTCTTAATAAGTCTATTTAAAGGTTTTGTTAGCTTCAGAGGTGAATACTGACATTTTTGTGCTTTATAAAGAATATTTCCATAAAAAATTGGATGTGAAATACCTGAACGTATAAGAAGTCTGCATGTTGAGCTATATTTACGAATGATGTCCTTATACCGATGATAAAATTTAGTAAATGTTTTGACTAGTTTGTGATATCGAAAACCCTGGTGTAATAATTTTTCAGTAATACATAAATTTCTCTCGTTAAAATCTAAAACATTGTTACATACACGAGCGAATCGTACAAGTTGAGATATATAAACACCGTAAGATGGTGACAAGGGAACGTCACCATCTAAAAATGGAAAATTAACGATAGGAAATGAAAAATCATCTCTTTTATCATATATTTTAGTATTAAGCTTTCCGTTAATGATATAGATATCAAGATCGAGGAAAGGGCAGTGGTCATTGTCAGTATTAGCTTTATTTAAAGTAAGTTCAACAGGATAAATTTCTTTAGTATACATACTGAAGTCGTCATTATTGAGAGCCAAAATATCATCCAAATATCTAAAAGTATTATCAAATTTGTGTATCAGATGTTGTTTCGATGGGTCTTTGCTGATTTTTGTCACAAATTGTAACTCATAGCAATACAAAAAAAGGTCCGCAATAAGTGGTGCACAGTTAGTCCCCATTGGAATTCCGATAACCTGACGATATACGGAATCTCCAAAGCGAACAAAAATGTTATCTAGTAAAAATTCAAGGGCATATATAGTATCAAAGCATGTCCAATTGACATAGTTTTTTTGTTTATTGCTACTAAAAAATGACCTAAAAGAGTTTGAACATATATATTCACATTCTGACTTTTTAAATGCCCATTTAATTAGGTGTGTGAATTTTTTCTTAATGAGAATGTGAGGCAATATGGTATATAGGGTAGAAAAATCAAAACTTTGAACAGATTCAAAATCACCAATATATGCATGCAATTTATCAAGTACTTCCAACGAGTTCTTGACACTCCAAAAGTAATTAATTCCACTATTTTCGAAGGCCTTATTTGAACAATTTATTATCAGGTTTTTGATTGTACCAAGTGTACTGGTAAGAAGAATAGACAATTTAGTAGTGGAACAATGGCTTGAAGACGAAATGAATCTATATTTGTAAGGTGTTTTGTGTAGCTTCGGAAGCCAATACATAGTTGGGACTTTCATTGTATTTGGTTCTGCTTGTAAAGCGGTAGCTAAAAGTTTATGTTTGTTACAGATGTCGTTTTCTGAAAATGGAGTCAGTTGGAATGTTGGTGAATTGGTGATTTCTTTTTTCAGAACCTCAATGTAAAATTTACGTCAAACAATAATAATATTATTAGCAGCTTTATCGGCCGGGACAAAAACAAATTCCTTGGCTAGTTCTTTTAGTTTATGTTTGATACGAGAAATAGGTTTATTGTGGTTATTGTTAAGAGTAAAATGTTCTTTAAAATGTTGAATACGTATATCAACTATGTTCATTACTGATTTAAAAAAAGAGTCCAAAGATTTTTTGTCAGCTTTTTCCCGTTTTATCCATTTCAAACAGTAAGTATGGAGTGAGTCGTGGATGATATTACGACACTCATTCCAATTAATAATTGACGGGGGACGATATTTAGGTCCTTTACTGAGGAATGATTTTAACTCTCGGTCTTGAACGATGTTAAGATCTCCTGTTATAACATGGGAAATGGGTCCATAAATGTATTTGGAATGACTGCAATTACATGAAGTAGGTGTATTTTCACTGATATTAACATCTTTACACATTTGGCTATAATTAAACACAAATTTCCGGGTAGATTTCTTGTAAATATAACAAATAAGAGGGAGCTCAGTATTATCAAAATATCCCGGAATTTGTTCTTTAACAGAATTGTCGTTAAAAATACCGGCAATATTTACAAAATCAAAACCTTTATTGACATACTTTATTTTAATAAACTGTTTTTTATGATCTTCAGGGCGATCAATTTTGGGAAACAGTTTAGAATAACAATATGCCATTATAATTTGAACGATCTCAAGTATTATTATCTTTTTCAAGAAAATCAAACGTTTAAATTTTTTTCCCAACGATACACTGATCCACATAACTTTCTGACATTTACAATTTCTTTTCGTTCCGACCATGTCCACAATTGTAAATTTGCAAATGTATAATATTCATGACACATTTAATACCTGGTCGTCTCTGTGCCAATTCCAGTTAAAATGTATATTTTAGCACAAAGACGTACTATGATATCAGATATTTACTTTATGTATTAACCGAGATGCTAGTTAAGTAAGTAAGTAAGACAGTAAGTAGAGTGGCGAGTTTAAAAGAGACGAGTTATGAGTTATACATGTTATAAAAATCGAGTTGCAATTTACAATAGCCCAGTTGCGAGTTACCAAAGTCCAGTTGCGAGTTACAAAAGAGATGAATATTTTGATCTTCTTTCGGAATTACAAGATGAACAAGTAGCATTGAGAACGGCTAGTCTACCTCGTTAATTTAAAGTAGCAAAAGTTCTTGCAAAAATTTGAAAATAATGAAGTTCGAGAACACCTAGTAATTTTCTAACAAAATCATTGCATTTGAAATCTCCCTTAAAGATCTACAAGTGAAGAAGTGGCGTAGCCACTAGAAAATTAATTGTAAGCAGGGGGTCGTTAGGGTGGCAGCTTTCAGAAGCTGAATGATTTTGGTAAATGTCTTATGGAAAAAAAATATTGCTTGAATTATTTTAAGCACATGGTTACAATGCTACACTACAGCTGCGCCATTGTGAAGGATCATTGTACATGTGTAAACATGTTGATATTTAGATTTTGAATTATATAAACTCATAGAACTGTATTTAGAATTAAATCTGAGAGCCAATTTGATTTCAATCAGTTCACAGTGATTTACTATAGGCTACAATGGCGACCAAAATGCCGAGATTATATATACAATCGAATCAACATGAAATATGATTTATATGCAAAGTCTTCTAACCATCATTTTTGAATGTTTCAAATCTTAAGTAGACTTGTTACAAAAGAAGGGGAATATAGCATAAACATGTATTCTGGTGTTTTTTCAGTAGATTACAAACATAAGAAATGATTATATAAAAAACATTTGAAACATTATTTATGCCAAGTTTGGTTAAGATCAGTCAGCTAGATTTCAGAGGAAACCTATGTAGATATAAGACGATGTGGTATGAGTGCCAATGAGACAACCCTCCATCCAAGTCAAAATTTATAAAAGTAAACCATTCTAGGTCAAAGTACGGTCTTCAACACGGAGCCTTGGCTCACACCGAACAGCAAGCTATAAAGGGCCCAAAAATTACTAGACAGTGTAAAACCATTCAAACGGGAAAACCAACGGTCTAATCTATATAAAAAACGAGAAACGAGAAACACTTATGAACCACATCAACAAACGACAACTATTGAACATCAGATTCCTGACTTAGGACAGGTGCAAACAATTGCAGCGGGTTTAAACGTTTTAATGGTACCAAACCTTCACCCTTATCTGAAACAATAGTGTAACATCACAATATAGAAAAACACACTGTAAAATATCAATTGAAATGGCTTAACTCAATCAAAAGACATATTAACACCGGTGAACATACACTGAACAAATAAATTTGATCTATGATACAATGCAAATACAAAATAAATAAACTAAGGGAAGAATAATTAAAGTAATATGTTATACCGCTGTGAAATGTTAAACAATTTAAGGAAAAAATTATACTTGAACAAAAATATCAGCCATTTGTAATTACTTTAAACACAGGTATATAAAAATAATTTTGTTGTTAGGTATACGTGTACAGTTCAGATAGAGAAAGGAAATATTTTTACAAAATAAATAATTTTGATGTTCATAGTACGAAGAAGTGAAATTTAAAGTAATACCAAACACTCATCAAAGCTGGTATATAGACCAGATATAACCCTGAATAACATTAAATAACAAAAAAGCATTACAATTAGTATCAACAGGTCATAAACAAGAAAGTACGATTTGAGAGTACTCGCAGTTACTGGTAGCTAGTTAAAAGCCAAAAACAATTAATAATAAAAAAATCATGCATCAGAGACTAAAATCAACTAAAACACATCCCAGGGATTTAGTATTTTAACGTCATGAACAGTCAAAGAAGACATGACTAGTGCAATGCCAAAAATAAATGTATCGACAGACAGTAGTATAATTAGGAGTTTAACGGACGGACGGACGGACATACGGACGGACGAACGAACGAACGAACGAACGAACGGACACACAGTCCAAAAAACATAATGCCCCTAGGTGGGGCATAAAAACAATGACCACAAGGTTATGAAAATGCACGTCAATAAAAAAAAGAAAGGATCACACCATTTTAATAATCATTCAACATTCTACCATAGATGTATAGACCCATGCATCTATGATTCTACTATTCGTTCTAATCAGAGGAGCAATAACACGTAAATGTCGTTTGGAGATGTTTGAATGGTGTATAATCTTTTCCTTTTAAGATAGTTTCTATTGTTTTGGTAGTTATCATCAAAAGGAATACACCAGAACAGAGAGTGGTACGAAGGAGCATATAACCCCACTACTCGCAAATATGGGGGTGAGGCGAATCTATGAGTCACCGCGCCATGTTCAGTCCCATTTTTGAAAGTTCTTATATAAACACTTAAATTCTTTAGAAACATTAATATATTTGGTTTGAATTGATTTATTGTTTTTTGCTTATTATTTTAAGCATATTTAGGACGATAAACTATTAGCCTCACTTTGGCATAGCTTTACTGCTGATCGAAATAGGACAAAATTTACCTTATTTCACATTTCTAGTCACCTTTGTTGTTATATACTTTAAGTCTGAAGGAACCAACCCCTTATCCTCCCATGAAATCATCATATGTCAGATTTCTAAAGAAAAAATTCAATTCCATTTTTTTCAACTTTTTCAATATTTGTTTAGCAATTTTACTAAGCTCCATGGGACGGGTCTATTGAAAACATATACTTATTCATTAAAAAAAGATAAAACAGTTGACTATTAACATGAAAAATTAAAAAAAACTTAACCATTGAAACTTAGTTTAACAGCAAAATTAATTACCAATAATGTGCTTGTCTTGCAATAGGGTGTTTGAAACCGGTGTGATATACAAAATCTGAAACTTAACGCGTACCTGCATATAACCCATTATCTGTCAGTAAGATCAAAGGAAAATTTCTTAAGATAGCGATAATGCTGAGAAAGGAAATTATCAGTCAGTAAGATCAAAGGAAAATTTTGTAAAATAGCGATAATGACAATTATCTTTTATCGCTATTTTACGAAATTTTCCTATTATCGCTATTTTACCAAATTTTCCTTTGATCTTTCTGACTATTATCGCTATTTTACGAAATTTTCCTTTGATCTTACTGACTGATAATTTCCTTTCTCAGCACAGTAGAGTGATATGAAAAATTATCGCTAAAAACTAAGGACGCACGTGCCGTTGTCAAATAAATTAAAAACGTCGTCATAGGTAAAATAGCGATATTCAGATTATTTTTGGTCATCTCAACTCGACTGCTTTTCTCACTTTCGCAACTTTCGATGACCAACGATAATCTATAATTATTGCTATTTTACGAAATTTTCCTTTGGTCGTACTGACTGATAATTTCCTTTCTCAGCACAGTAGAGTGATATGAAAAATTATCGCTAGAAACTAAGGGCACACGTGCCGTTGTCAATGAAATTAACAACGTCGTCATAGGTAAAATAGCGATAAACAGATTATCATTGGTAATCTTAACTCGATTGCTTTTCTCACTTTCGCCGTACCGGTATGATTTGTTTTTGTTGCTGGATATTCACCTAACCAGAATAAATCCGTATTATTGATCTTCGATCACTCCGCTTAACAAAGAAGTTCCGTAAAGAGAGTGACGATAAAAGGAAACAACGACATTGGAATTTTTTATGATAAAAGATGACCCGCGAAAAGTATCAAAACAAATCCAATTATTAGGTCTTTCCACTATTTTGTGGAAAGACCTATTGTATTTGTTCTGATTATTTTTTTTTCTTCTTCCGCCAAATTTCAAAACTTGTTTTGTGGTTTCGCAAGATGTCGCTTAGATTTTTTGCATAATTGAACAGTTATTGCGCCTTTGAGACTGACCCTGTTTAGTCGAAGACTTTTTATTGTAAGAGTTATCTCCCCAAACACTGTTTTCTTTGTGGTGAGATCTCCGTAACCGTAAAAGAAAGCGACAAATGTATTTTACTAAATTGCTCGTTATATCCTCAGGATGATTTGTCAAATTTTAACCAAATCAATTCGTAGACTCCATATGACAGTTATTTCCCCTTTTGAATTTGACATACGTGATATGTCAATGTATCACATGAATGGTCAGTAATACAGACCTATGGTACGTGTATTTGAGGTCCTGGGTTCATAAAAATAAATTTGAGGTCAAGGTCAAAGGTCAAGGTCATGTTCTAAATTTTGACTTTTCATTGTTCCGATATCTCCTCCGTAACCGTAAGAGAAAGCGACAAATTTATTGTACTAAATTGCTCGTTATATCCTAAAGACGATTTGTCAAATTTAACCGAATCAATTCGTAGACTCTATATGACAGTTATTTCCCGTTTTGAATTTGACAAAAGGGATATGTCAATGTATCACATGAATGGTAAGTAATACAGACCTAAGGCATGTGTATTTGAGGTCCTGGGTTCATAAAAATAAATTTGAGGTCAAAGTCAAAGGTCAATGTCATTTTCTAAATTTTGACTTTTTATTGTTCCGAGATCTCCTCCGTAACCGTAAAAGAAAGCGACAAATTTATTTTACTAAATTGCTCGTTATATCCTTAGGCGATTTGTCAATTTTAACCGAATCAATTCGTAGACTTCATATGACAGTTATTTCCCCTTTTGAATTTGACATAAGTGATATGTCAATGTATCACATGAATGGTAAGTAATACAGACATAAGGTATGTGTATTTGAGGTCCTGGGTTCATAAAAATAAATTTGAGGTCAAGGTCAAAGGTCAAGGTCATGTTCTAAATTTTGACTTTTCATTGTTCCGAGATCTCGTCTGATAATCTTGGAGATATATTTAAAAGAACTAGTGCAAAATGTTTGCCTCATTGTGATGAATATATGATACATTTGGTCTGAAACAATCCAGTGATATCTTATAGGATTTATTGTCCCTGAAATGATTCAATTTAAGGTTAATTGATTATTTCTTCTAAATGGTACATGATAAAGCCTATGTTGTGATGTTATACTATTGTTTCAGAAAAGGGAGAAGGTTTGGTACCATTAAAACGTTTAATCCCGCTGCAAATGTTTGCACCTGTCCTAAGTCAGGAATCTGATTACAGTAGTTGTCGTCTGTTTATGTAGTTCATACGTGTTTCTCGTTTCTTGTTTTTATATAGATTAGACCGTTGGTTTTTCCGTTTGAATGGTTTTACACTAGTAATTTTTTGGGGCCCTTTATAGCTTGCTGTTCGGTGTGAGCCAATGCTCCGTGTTGAAGGCCGTACCTTGACCTATAATGGTTTACTTTTATAAATTGTAACTTGGATGAAGAGTTGTCTCATTGCAACTCATACCACATCTTCCTATATCTATATAGGGTCTTTTGCAAACTGTTGGTTGATATATGACCTTGTAAAATATCAACCGGAAGTGACACTGAGGAAACCGGAAGTAGCCATTTTTGCACTTATTTCATGGAAAAGTACCTAGAAACTATATGTTTTTTAAATATGCACTCATAAACCTATCATTTGAGACCGGAAGTGACCTTCACTAAACCGGATGTACCTAATATCTCCATTATTACAGGCAAACGTATATAGATACCATATATTTTTGGAATTAGTGTAAATATAGCTATCATGTGAGACCGAAAGTTACATTTTGTAAACCGGAAGTTGACAATTATCTCCCTTATTTAAGGCAAAAATATATAGCAACATTTATTCATTGAATCAGTATGAAGAAAACTATTCTTGGACGCCTATAGTAACTTTGAGTAAACCGGAAGTAGCTTCTCATCAATAACTTAGAAAATTGATGATGAAAGACTTTCAATTGTTCTCTGAACAATTGGTTTTTAATTGTAACTGTTTGACGTATTCGTAAATTTCTGCATCGTTCTGTGTGTAGTGAGCATAGCGTATGGATTTTAATAGAATATATAGAATATGTGCATGTACTTAAAATATATAAGTGCCTATAAATAGAAACACATAACATACAAATCTATTGAGTGTGGATTATTCAGTACATACACAAATGAAATTATAAATTGCCTAACAATCATTATGTAATTATAACACACCATTTAGTATGTAAATATTAAAATGTTAAAAATATTTCCAATGCGATAAAAATAAACGCAATATTCGCTAGACAAAGGTGATGTAGATAAGAAACGTTTGCTTGTAAATAATTGAAAATTTGGATGAAGTTCAACATTATTTATTTAATTACAAAACTGATGGTTCAAATATGCAACGTCCATGCAGGATACATTGAATGGGACCCAACGGCGAGAAGCAGAAAAGAAAAGTTTTGGATCCACCAGCTCCACATTTTAGAACCCGATGGGCTTAATGAAAAAGACTAGAAAAGATACAGGAAAGATAAAGAATAATTAGTATACAGCATCGTCCTTTTTATCCTGCAATTGTGGCCAATGTTGTCAACAATAAAAAAAAATATAGCTGTATCTGCTTTAGAACTAGGTTCCATATAAGTCAGATAAGTCATTTATCATTTGCCACTGGACGTTAAGCAATCAAAAATCATGGTATTAATCATGTACGACAGGCTTGGACTGCACCAACAGAGATTTCTAAATTTGATTATGTCTATGGTTTCTATGTGATACGTTTCGCTGATGTCGCAATGTTTTCCTCCAGATTAGCATTAAATCAGGATCGTTTGTAAATGGTATTACAATCAGCAATCGCTTAAAGTTTCAAGTCATCGGTTAGTTTTTTTTAAACTGACAAATAAAAATCAAGAATTGAAACAGCTGGAAGTCATGATTTCCGTCCGATCGCAACGAAATAATGAACTTTGTAACAACCCTTGAATACATTATTCCCCTCAAGTTTGGTCAATTTGCTAAGTGGTGTCCGAGAAGATGATTAAGTCAAGATTGTCTAATACAGATAAACGGACCATATATCTATACTAAAAACTTGTAAACATCTATGGACGGACCAAGGATTATAATGATGACAATAGCTAAGCCGATCTTATATGCTACGAAATTCAACATAGAGTCGCACTATTTATCATCCGCAACCAACACTAAACTCTTCGATAGAAAAAAAAAAAACACCAAGAAAAACCACAAATTCTGAACAGGTTTGTAAAAAGGGAAGGAGTCCAACCATTTTTCGAAAGCATTCAACAATCCACCCTTTTGTTATAATCAGTGCAGTAATAAAACGTAAATGTACATGAAAGTTGTCGTTTGAAGATTTTTCAATGATGTGCATAATTATCTGCTTAGATAGTTTCTATAGGTAATGGTTTATAACATCAAAAGAAAAGCACTGGAACGGATAGCTGTACGAAGGAGCAGGTCACTACAACTCGTAACGATGAAGGAGAGGCGAATTCATGTGTCCTTGCGCCATATCCCATTTTTGACAGTTCGTTAACACCAACACTCTTTAGAAAACGCTAAAATATTATGATTGAATGATTGTTCTTTGCTTAAAGTGCTGCAACTATTTCAAGCATATTCAGGACGAAAAACTATTAGCACCACTTTGGCAAGGTTTTACTGCCGATCGGAAAATGAATAAGGTGACCATATTTCATTCTTCTAGTCTTGAGGAATAGACTCCCTATCCTCCCATTAGATCATCATATGTCATATTTCTAGAGAAACTTCAGTTCCATTTGTTATGCACTTGTTGAACATTTGTTTATGAATTTCAATAAGCTACAATGAGGCCTCAATTGGTCAAGTCGACTGAAAACAGAATTAATTCATAAAAAAACATGAAATAGATGAATATGAACATAAACAAAAATTAAAAACTTACCCATTAATTATTATTTTAAAAAGCTAAATCAATTCTCAAGAATGTGTTTGTCTTGCAAGAGAGTGTATAAAACCGGTGTGTTAAAAAAAAATTAGAAACTTGGCGAATTTATACTGCGACTCTTTTCACATTTGATTTATTTGTCTCTACAAAGAAACAGTCTAGCTTCGCTTGCCTACGGTTACGATCAAGTCCTAGAGAAGAGGGGACTGGATCGTATCTTATATGACGAAAATCATCGAATAACTCCTTATCATTATAAGCATGATAAGAGTTATTGCCCTTAACTGATGAGTTTTGACTGATTTTCGATTTTTTTGTCTTTTATCTTGACAACTATAATAGATAGGTAGAAACTGTGAACAGCAATAATGGTTACCCATACAAGATCTACTTAACTTATAATATGACTGTAACTATCAGATGGTTCCTTATAAACGTTAATGCCCTTAAAAGACTATTTTGTTTTACTAATTTTCGAGTATTTGCATCTAATCTTGAAAAGTGTGATAGATACTTAGATACTGTTAACAGTTAACGTGATCAGTCTACACAATCAACAGAAATTCATATACGACAGAAACCATCGACTGACCACTTCATAGTAGTAAATGTCCTTAAAAGGCGATTTTTTACTAACTTTTGAGTGTTTGCCTATTGTTACTAGTAACTATTTCAGTGAGCGATTAAGGCTTTTATGAGCCTCTTGTTATAAGGGAGCACATCTTGCAATTGAAGAAAATCTGACTACAGAACCTGACCCCTGATTCAGTTTTGCGTCTATAAGGACTGATAAGAATTGTGAAACCAGCATTTCCCACAACACACAGCTTGCCCTCCAGCCATTGTCTTCTTGGAGAAGGTCAATCACATACGTTTGATACGTATACTAGTAGGCGAGCGCCAAAACAAGGATTCGGAGGTTTTTAATGCACCTACCTAACACACGGCTATATGATATATCATTTGAAAGGTCTTTTATCGTACATTCAGAATTGCCTGGTCGTCAAATTGGAAAATGGTCACATTTTTCTAAAAACGGCAAAAAAGGGAAAACAAATACAAGTCATAATTTGACGATATTGTTCGAAAAATGCAGTTTAAAAACAAATTCATCTGCAATATAATATGAAATATACAATTTGATAAACTATAGTCTATCTAATTTTTGTTTCTGAAATAAAATTTAAAAAAAAAGTGTTTAAAATGAAAAAAATCTCGTTTTTTTGTGAAAATCATAATTTTTACGGGTATTGACGCAAAACGCTCGGTAATATTTAATTTTGCATCGAAAACACACAATTCTATTGGTTTTATATTAATAACATATATAACTAGTTTTTTAAGTTCTTATGTCTCGTGGGGCCTCGGTGGCCGGGTGGTCTAAGTAGTTACTACTGTAATCACTAGCCAGTCAACACTGAGGTTGTGAGTTCGAACCCCGATCACACTCGACTCCAATCTTAATTGACTAGGATCGTCAGTTTTCCTATCGAAGGTCGGTGGTTTTCTCCGGGCACTCCGGCTTCCTCCACCAATAAAAACTGGCCGCCACGAAATAGCCCAAAAGCGGTGCTTAAAAGTGGCGTTAAAACACAAAAAAATCAAATCAAATCTAATGTCTCGCCTAGTATGTTTTTATACCGACAAAATATTGATAAAACTATATTAAAACATATCGTAAAACTGCTTTAAAGCGCATATTTACCATGTTTACAGCACAGTTAAAAATATATGGTTATTTTGGTCTTCGGTTAGTTCGACAGTTATAAATACATTATGATTTAAGTGTCTTAAGCTTGCCAACCACGTCAAGATCGAAGATCACTAGCAAGTTTGTTTTTTTTTTTTTTTTTTTTTTTTTAACTACCACTATCATTGCATACGGAACTTAAGTATACAACCATTTATTTCAGCTTGTAGACTTATTACAAAAACACAAAATTAATAATAATATACATATTTACATTGAATAACAGTGAGGCAAATTTATGTTGCCCCTTTGCTCAAATGATCTTTCGTTAGTCAATGGTATCGTTTTCATATTCATCATCGTCATTCATTTGATCTTCGAGGTCGATGTCCTCTTTAGAATATATATTTTGACAGGTATCACTACCCTGACATGGACAAAGCTCAGTGCAAGACATCTGCTGCTCTCGGCAAATACATGACTTGCTACATATATATTTCCCCTTGCAAGAACATATTAAATCTTGCAGGAAATCGGACGTCATCATGCCTAAAAAGTAGACTGGATCCGGGCCATGTGAACTCTTTTTCCATCCGTATTCATAAGGAGACAAAGGATTTGGGTGATCGAGATGTGAGGACATCCAAATTTTCGTTTGAAGACATGACCGCAAAACATGTTCTTTGAATGTAGGTTCGCTTGGTGGCAATCGCAACAAACTTGTGTCTTTGCATGTTGCAAGTTTAACACGTAACTTGTTTAAGTCAACATGTGATGAAGCGAATTTGTCTTTTGGGTCATACAAGCTTGAAATAAGCTCTCTGGCTGCTGACAACGATGTGGAAAAATCAATTTTGTCAAAGTTTGGAGATTTGTAAACTTACTCGGAGATTTTCTTATCAACTTGAATACAGTCTTTTTGCCAAACCCAAATATAGCGGAAGTGTTATCACAACCAGTTAAAGCATGAACTGCAGGGAGAATGTTAGCTAGTAAAGGTGAAAGAGATTTACTTAACTCATGGATTGGTATGTATCTTCTACAGTCCCTAAGAGAATTAGTTGACCCCGTCAAAAACCACATTTGTTCAGTCGACACAAGAACCTTGAAATAATGAACACAGAGCACAAGAACATCTGTATCGGAACACTTGACTATTATTCTTCCCCTTATATTCAACTGCTTAAAGATTTTATCAGATTTTATAACATAAAGCAAGATTCTTGTGTCTGCTTCTTCGTGCGAACAGAAAAGGTCTGGGAGATCGATTACATGCTCATTAGAGAGTTGTCGCACTATTTCTGGATTGGAAAATGCACCGGCAAGAACTAAACATTTATTTTCCTCCTGGAACATATCAGACAATTAGTACGGTAGCACTGTGGTCGAATGGAGGAATGTTAGGGACTGATCCTACTAAATTTTCCAATTCATGGGCAAGATCAGACTTTTTTGTCTTCCTCATAGTTCCATCGTCATGAAATAATGCAGTGGGAATGGGACAAATTGGATAGGACAAAACAGTTTCCACAGATACGTCATCTCTACATTTAGTTAGAGATAGTGCACGTCTAAACACAAGCTCGGGATTCAAATGACCTTTTACAACTTGCCCAGATTTGCATTTTAGTTGTACTTTGGGGTTCATATCTTCAAAGGTCTTCAGTCCTGATCTTTGGATGGGATGGTAAAAGCTACCTGCCTTGTCTGTTGATAGAGATGACTCAACAAATATCTTCATTTTAGTTCTTCTAGTTTCAACTGATTTTAACAGTGAATCTTCAATGTCGTGACTTGCATGGAGACCAGTTGAAATGTTAATAAGCTGACGGGGGTGATTATCAACGTCAAATGGATTTGTCATATTTTCTGTTATATAAACAATTAGATCTTGTTTTTCATCCCTTTTCATTGCAGCTGGTTTTGCTTCATCGTGACATTGGTCATCAACCTGGACAAGACACGCACGTGCTATCATTGCCGATGTTATCTGACTAAGCACATGCCTTGTAAGATTCCATCTTATCAATGAAGCCTTCTTCCTTGTTAAACCAACAATGCCACCGTCTCCTTTTGAATCTTTTATCACTGTTTTTTCTGTCGCCATGTCGCTCCAAACGCCATTGAACGATCCAACTTTTTGACGAACAGAGAAGAAACCCATCGAAAAAAGACCTTCTGCCTCAGTTGGCAAGTTTAGCATATCTAAAAGGTAGACAGAAGTCCATCTGGAATAATTGTTTTTGTTGGCTACAAAGAAGTAAGGAAGCATTGAGAAAATAGAATGCAAATGAAGAGACCAAAGGCCATTTCTTTCAGCTCGGATATTTATCAGCATAATTTCTAAAGCTTGTAGTAGCATATCCCAATAACGAAATGTAGGAGAAACATGACCACCCCATTCTCCAAACTCGTTCATTTTTGACCCAAGGTCGTCATCCAGAGCTTTTTCTAGACTTTGAAGCATGTCAAATGTACGGCCATTACTCGTAAAACTTTCATGACACTCTGTGAGGCCTGCAAAAATGCTTTCAGGGATTTCTAAACACTTTTGTTGTCTGATCCAAACAAAGAACGAACAGATCCAAAGTGTCTTCAATGTCTCATAAAGGAGTGTGAGTCCTCTAACTGCACGGTTGAACTGTTTTCCTGAAAGCATTTGGTCTACCGTTGCAGCTGCGTACACACCGGAATCAACTAGCAGGTCGTGGAGACCACCATCTCCCGATATCTTACCTATTGATGAAATAAAACACGATAGGGTATGAAAGCCACCAAGACGTAAAATGTGTGATTTAAACTCAGAAGGTCTATCCCATTTTACCTGTTGTGCCACTGCGTACAATTGTAAATCAAAAGTTTGAATAGAAAATGGTTGACCAGCCTTCTGGCACATATCAGCACACCTCTTCATTGTTGTATACACAGTGCCCATGTCGGAAGGTTTTGCGTCAATGATTGGTGGATAGCTGACAACATGATAAGTGGAACTAATATTCGAGATCTGCTTGTTGAATCCAGTCCAGAATGGAATTTGTTGTCCTTCAAACGAAGGTTGTTTGTATAGAAGATCAACAATAGTCCTTGATAAATTTCTAAGGAGCACCCAAATAAGATCAGATGTTTCAGCATAGGGAAGTACACACGCATAAAGCTTTGAATAAACGTCACTCTTGCGGCTAGGTTCAGCTCTTTGCTTCGGCTTTGTAAAGGGAGCACATGTGGTAAGGGAAATTACTATCTCGTCTATTGGCAGGGTTTTTATGCGACCTCGAGCGACTTTTTGGTGTTCCAGATGCTCAGTTTCACCATTTATCTCCTCACATACCTGGAATACCGCTCTTGCCATTGAATGGAAAGTATCCTTTCCATCAACTGTTTCTGCATTGATGTCGACATTATCAGCTCCTTCATGTACAAATGTATGACTGAGACTGTGCCGTTATATTGGCGAATTCCACTGGGAATGTATGTATTGTTTTGAACTTGAGATAATTCAGAGCACGCAAGGCTGGTAAGGTATCGCCTTACCTCATGATATGATGCACAAAATCCATGCGAATGTAATGTCTCGATCAAAGCTTTCGAACCATGCATATGATGTAACTGTAATGCAAGGCCAATGTAAAGGGATGATAAAGCTTTTTTGTGCAATGACACTATGCATTCCTTATACTTTCAAATGGAATGTCAGATAAATGGTTTTTAATATCTACTTGGCTGTGAGAGTCATCGATAAGCCAATTTATAAAGCCAATCAAAAAAGAAGGCACGGTCTCTAGAGATTTCGATAAAGACATTTCATCAACTGAAGGATAAGTATCCATAGGGACAACGGCATTTTTAATCTCACGTCTGAGAATTGAAGCAGCTGAATATAATATTTGATTTTCGTCGGTTTGGTCGTTTTTTGAAGTGCACGCAGACATCTGCAGTTTAGTAAACTTTGTTTCGGCCTTGAAACGAATAGCAGTTCTAACTGCCTCGGGCAATGTGAGAGAACTACTATATACGAAGTTAGACTCCCCTTGACCGTGATTTATATCAACCACAATATGTTCTCGAAAGTGATTTTTTAATCTGAGTTGAAGTCTATAAGAAGTGTATTTAGATGATACGTCTTCTGGCAGAAATGATTTATATTTAGAAAGGAGATAAGACAAGGAGAACACCATTTTGTGAACGAACAATTCTTCGCTTATAGACTCAACAAATGAGGTAAATGCTTTATCGTACATGGTACCAGTATTATTTTCATTGGTTTCTGCTTTAATTTCTTTTTCTCGCAAAAGGTATTTTGTTATGCAACCAGAGTGATATAAAGCATTTGATGTGAAATCTTTATCTGCAATTTGAAAGAGCATTTCATTGTCAGCATGTTTAGTTGCTGTTTCAAAAAGGCTTTGAACCCTCATAGACGAGGAAACACGATGAAGTTTTCGATCTTTTTTAAAGGTCTTGTTTTAACAAAAGATACAACACAAAAAATCTTGTGATAGCCTAGATCTAGTAAGGATATTTGGAGATGAACATGAACTTGTAGTTTCTGCTTGAGACTGCTGTTGCTGAACTTTTGCAGCAGATGTACGACTTGATGGAGACGGTAGGTTGTGTTTGCTTGTATATGTCCTGTAACAAGTTTTGTGATATTTTATGTTGTTCATAATAATGTCATCTAATGTATCAACCTCACTCAAAAACAACCTAAACACATCATCTTGTCTTTGCCTTACAGCATTCATTAAGGTTGTAAAACGTCTATCAGTTGTCATATTGAGAGTCTGTTGTGTAATTTTTTGACATCTTATACAGCGTTGCCAATTTATGGACATGCGACCGCACTTCATTGGAGGTGGCGCACATTTCACAGGACTTAGACACTCATCCATGATGAGTATTTATGATAATATTTTAGAATATACTATTCTATAAAATGCAGTCTGCTGCTTACATATCACATGCCAATATCAATAGTGATGCTTAAAATGGTCTTTCGTTAACACATATACAAATATTTATTTAGTAATATGTTAAAACACGACTTGTGTTTTGGCAACTCAAATGTTACCTGTGCATATTAGATACTCGATTTATATAAATTTTGAGCGTCTGAGATGAACACGATACAGATCCGGAATACCGTTTAATAATGCAGATTTTAGAGAAGTCGTCAAAAATTTATTATCCATCAGTGAGCTTCGATGTGTGTCGCAATCTTTTCAAGGTATATGGAATTTATAAAAACAAAACATATGAGAGTTTTAATAAGTCATTGACACTGACAATCTTAAAAAACATTGGTATTTTTTTTTTACATTTTAGGGTTGGTCTGACAGATGCCTTTTAATTAACTATTTTTCCATAAAATCTTCTTTTTTTTTTGGATTCGATGTCTTTTTAGAATGTAGTCAAAGCTATCTTAGATAAAAATGAATAATATATTTACAACAATGCCGATATATTCAATGTTAAATGTCACCGTATAATCCAAAGTATTTCGACATGTCTGTGTACTCGTGAGATTTGCAAGAAACGTGACCATAGGGAACTTTGACGACCACCCAAATCGTATGCTCTAGAAGTTTTTCTTTCAATTGATACCAAAATTAGCTGTGTGTTAGATAGGTGCATTAAAAACCTTAACGAGAGGCTTTTTCTCAAATCGGCGCTCGCCTATAGTATACAATCGTGTTTTCTACACATTGATATCATAGAACATCAGTCGCGAGCCAAAAGCTTATATGCCGAGCAGTTGATCTTTTGCGCTATCTATACGCAGAAAATCCAATTATCTGTTTCTCGTTTAATTTCGTTTTATTATTATAGACAGTTTAGGGTTGATGAAAGTAAGATTGATATCGTCTTCACACACATTGTATATTGACGTCGCTGATAATTTCTGTTCGCATCTCTAAGCCGTGATATGATAATTACGGAGCGACTTAACAGGTTGATGTTGGCAAAAGGAAGGACGAAACGATTTGAAGTAAATCTATCAAACTTCATATTTTTCGTTTCTTTTCTTTTCGTTTCGTTTCGTTTTTAGTACAACCTTAAATAAACACGTACAGAAAAGAAATAAATCGTGCAATATTGTGAAGTCAATGAACGAAAAAATAAAAGGAAACTTCATACGGACTATCCACAAAAATCCAAATGACATGGATTTAAGCATCTATCAGTCATCTTAGTAAATACTGTCTTCAACTTTAAGCAAATCCCATAAATGTCATAAAGTCAGCTTTTAAAATCCCCGACATGACAAAATATGAATAAAATTGAGAATGGAAATGGGGAATATGTCAAAGAGACAACAACCCGACCAAAGAGCAAACAACAGCCAAAGGCCACCAATGGGTCTTCAACGCAGCGAGAAAATCCCGCACCCGGAGGTGGTCCTCAGCTGGCCCCAAAATAAAATTGTGTACTAGTTCAGTGAAAATGGACATCATACTAAACTCCAAAAAATATAAATGAATTAAAATTAGAAAAACATACAAGACTAACAAAGGCCAGAGGCTCCTGACTTGGGACAGGCGCAAAAATGCGGCGGGGTTAAACATGTTTTGAGAAACACTTCAAACGAAAAAACAACGACATAATAATGAACGAAACAT
Organism: Mytilus californianus; assembly: GCF_021869535.1. Lineage (NCBI taxonomy): Eukaryota > Metazoa > Mollusca > Bivalvia > Mytilida > Mytilidae > Mytilus > Mytilus californianus. Next base: position 3,975,324 of record NW_026262723.1, read on the forward strand.
ATTTATGACAGACAACAACCGACGACAACCACTACTTTACAGACTCCTAACTTGAGACAGACACATATAGATTGTTGCACAACATAAAAACATAAAACAAATTGTAAAAAGTCAGTTGGGAATGGCTTGACTCGTCAGATTGTCACGAAGCATAGCAAACAACTAACACAAAGTACCTATCTAGTTCTAGCAGTTACTGAAAACAAGTTCAAAGCCAAAAACAGCTAATATATAAATCAAGTGTTGGAAGACTCAAATACCAATATTACGCATCCAACGTGTAAAGAGGTCATGCAGATCATAAACAGTCAGAGAAAGGAATGACCTTGTCCCATGCTAAACTATGGTACCTAATACATTTGTATCTACAGCATGCATGTAGGGCTTTTTACCTTACCAAAACTAAAATCAATGTTAATACCGATCAAAACACTAGTCACACTATTTATTTAATGTGGTGTTAAATTGATACCCTTTAAGAATAGGATCAATGAATTTACATTGATTGATTGGTTCGTTAGTGTTTAACGCCACTTTCAGCACTATTGTGCTATTCCGTGACGGTTTGTTGGTGAAGGAAACCAGAGTGCCCGGAGAAAACCACCGACATTCGGTCGGAAAACTGACAATCCTAGTCAATTAAGATTGGAGTCGAGCGCACAGTGGTGCAGTAGTTCGACTACTTACACCACTCGGCCAACGAAGCTTCTTATTTGATTTTACATGGAACGTTTCTTAGTTTACGAGATTAATAAACGACCTTGTCGTAAAACTAAGGATGTGATATCACGTTTATAATCAGAAATTAACTTTCAAACCAATGCAAATCATAGAAGTAACTGTTAGTCTTGTATTATATTTATCTTTTACAAATATACCGCTATTTCAGTTTAATTTATTGTGTGTACGGGGGTAGACCTAGGGTATGGGAGACAACTCTTACAAATGCATTTGAATTCATGTGTGCGTTCTAATCTAGCAGTAATTTAAACAGTGATCAAGCATTTATGTTTTTTACATTTGGTTATGAGAATAATGCAGGAGCATACTAAGAAAATTGGACAAGTTTGACTCCAAAGCATTAAATTAAGGAATTACATGTTTTCAAGATTCAAAAATCAAATGCTGAAAAGTTAGTACACACAATTCTATAATATAAGACTTCGTAGGTCCATATCGTTTGCATTCAATGTTTTTATCGGATACTTTTTAATAACTTCCAATGTCGTATCAAAAGTCGCTATTTTCTCGTGGCAAGTTCCCAACGAACTTTTCAGATGTTGTTACATACATTTCTTGATCTGCGTATTCCAGGAGTCGTTTCACCTTCTGTCCACAATCCTCTAACAATTTTGAGTTTTGATTCTCTGCAATGAGATAGTAGAAAAATTCTACTTTGAAAATGTTTTAGCCCTCATTCAAACACGATACTAGTATTACTCACCCGACTTTAAATTTCTCAAAAACAAATTTTTCATGCAAAAGTAAACCAGACTGTTACTGACGGACAAAAGAACAAATTTAAAAACTACATATTCCGCAAAAAGTTGACGAGGAATAAACACCGACACATTAGTTATGTTCTTGGTATAGTAAGTCTAAAAGACAATCATACTTAATAAACTTTGTTTGTAATCGGCGGTGTAGTTTCAGCAGGGACTAAAGATCACTGGTTTCAGCAAAGAAGACGCTTGAAAAATAACTGACGACAGACGATGGGCAATTGCAGGAATGGCCCATGTACCGTTTGTTTCATGTTTTGAGGTCTAGCATGTAAGCTGAAAGAAACAAGAACTAATTACTATGTCCCAAAATTCAAGAATTTTACCTGGCTGTGATTGGGTTGATTCTACAAGGCCAACAGGGTCCACAAATGTCTCATACGGTGGCAGCATAGCAAACTTGGTTTCTATGAAGTACTCAATAGGATGTGTAACCACCTCTCTTCTGTTACAGTTCCATACCACCGCGTCTCATACTCTGTACAAGCCTTCTGAACTTTAGTTGAGCAAATTTATTCCATTCATCAACAATTGCCCCTCTTAAATCGCCAAGATTTTGCAAAGGTGGATCTCTGCGATTGAGATTTCTGCCAATGGAATCCCAGACATGTTCGATAGGGTTCAGGTCTGGAGACATGGAAGGCCAAAAGATAGTGTCAATGGCTTCTTGATCTTTGTAATCGGTTACAATTCTTGCCCTGTGTGGTCTAGCGTTGTCGTCCATGTACGAGGGTATTGACGCCAGTTTGGAATTTTCAAAATGAGGGACTACAATGTTTTAGCACCAAATCCCTGTATGTCTGTCTGTTCATGTTACCCTGCAAAATATGCATACCCAGCTTACAACAGTATGAGAAGAAACCCCATACTGTAACACCACCATCAACGATTGCTGTCGTTGACCAATTGTTGTGTTGGTGATAGGCAGTTTTATTTCCCCGCCAAACTCGTATTCTGCCGTCTATTGGTCGTAACAGAAACCAACTCTCATCTGACCAACGTATATTTTGCCAGGTTCTCATGTTACATCGTCGATGGTCATTAGCCCTTTGAAACCTGATTATACGGTGCCTGGCTGTTAGGGCACGTCTTTTGACAACACGACGTGCTCTTAGGTAGCCTCTATGAAGTCGACGGACCAATGTTCGAACACTAACACGACCACCTGGAGGCCAGTGGTGTCTGAGCTATGGGGTAGGAGTAAATCGGTTGGCTTTAGCACCACCAATAAGTAGTCTGTCATCACGATTGGTAGTTAAACGGGGTCTTCCGGACCTTGGTCTATCATTTACAGTTCCTGTGTCAATATGACGTTGTAAAAATCTGACAATGACGGTGCGATTAACAATGAAATGGTTACCAATGCTCCTAGTGCTCATACCGTCATTTGACATGTCAATTGCTTGTCAACATTCAGTCACATAACTTATCGCTTGCCATATTTCACAGTGACTTGGTGAAGGTCAAATTTCACCTGTACGCGGGACAGTAGGAAAATGATTTAAAGGCATCGAAACAGTGTATTTGTAAAAGTGCAGATGACCTTTAATAAAAGGTTGCTTGGCGGGTATATCGGAGTTTGATTTTTTTGGTCGTAATGAATTTTCTTAGTGTATGCTATAGGGAATTCATAACACCAAACATAAATATTTTTTTCGCAATAGTTAAAAAAATATTGACAGTTATATTTAGGTGGTGCTTAACTTTCGGCGGACTGTATAGTTCTGATAATACAAACATACGAATGTTGATGAGTTGCTGTAACAGTTTCACTGACGTTTATGGCACATATTGTATTTCGAGAATAGAATTTTGATCTGGACGTGCGAGTAGTATCAACAATAATCCTGGACTGGCCAAAGCCTACTTTGACTGTTTTATCAATACTAAATTACAAAAGACGTCTTCGATCAGCATTTGGATACACAACTGGATCTTAGTTCCAACGAAATTCAGGAACCAGTTGCACGCTCTTATTCCACCATCTCTTTAAAGTTGGCTCAGTCGTTAATTGTTTTGGACTCTCGGAACTATACAGCACCTAGTTTTAGAAAATAAAAGACTTTTACTGCAGCTCATGGATGGAATTCTCGAATCCGTGATTCAAGGATCGATGTCAAATGCGTTTATATGGAAGTTTACATGATATAAAGAATTAAGTTAGTAACAGAATTAAATGCTTCAGCTGTTTCGGACCAGTATTGCCTGACAAAACGTTTATGATCTTTACTTTATATCATTACAACTATATTGTGTTGGGTCAGCATTGCCTGCCAAAACGTTTACGATACATCTATGATACATCTATGTTAGTGGCATAGATATAGGGTTTATACATCTATGCAAGTAGTAATCATAAAATATATTATTTTAAAGTACCGATAAGGTGGCACCAGTTCTTAGCTTCTGTGTCAGAGTCCCACGCACTGATCCCACGTAGAAAATTATAATTAAAAATAATTAAAATAGGTGGTTTTGAATGATTCCCTTGTCTGTAATTAGCAGGATTGATGCCGGGTGCAAAATTGCACATTTTACATGATTTTGTCCATTATCAGGAACAAGTTACTAATGCAGGATAAAGAAACAATATCAATAACATTGCCCAGAAGAACTTCATAACCTTTAAAAAAATGTCGAAAGTGTGTGTATTTTATTTTTTTGGGAATATACTTCTCTCACGCGGTTGCGGTATCTTTTTAGCTCACCGGGCCTGAAGGGCCCAATGTGAGTTCATGCCATCACTTGGCGTCTGTCGTCGTCGTCCTCGTAAAATATTTCAAGAATCTTCTCTGAAACTATTGGGCCATATACCCTCAAACTTTAACTAAATGTTCCTTAGGGTATCTTGTTTATAAATATTATCCGAAGTTTTGATCCATTAACAAACATGGGCGCCATGGCTAAAAATAGAACAATATCTCAAAAACTACAGCAGTTACAGCAAAAGATAAAGGCAGTTAAAGTGATAAATGGGTCATGATATATCTGTTATGCAATTTTCTGACAAGTTCGACAACCCATTGTTGGGTTACCGTGGAAATAGTTTATTTTTATTAAATGTTACTGTTTTCGGTTATTTTCTTTATTATTATGATAGATAGAAAGAAAGTATAAATGGCAATAAATGTTCAGCTTAATAAGTCAGCATGATCAAAATAGTCAATCGATTACTTAAGGAGTTATTGCCCTTAAAACGTTTATTTTTTACATATTTTGTGAAAGTCTAATTACTTTTTCAAAAATCTTCTTCTCTGAAACTATTTGGCCAAATACTTAAAAACTTCAATTGAATGTTCCTTAGGGTATCTAGTTTGTAGATTGTATTCGGCGATTTGATCTTTTCAAAAAAATGTCGGCAGTTTCTAAAAAATAGAACATAGGGGTCAAATGAAGTTTTTGGCTTTCATCTCAAAAACTAAAGCAGTAAGAGCAAAACTGACATAGTTAAAAGTGTTAAACAGGTTCTAAATTAGATCTACCTGTCAAGTAATCTTCAGACCAATAGGACAACTTATTGTTGGGTTACTGTCCAGAAATAGTTAATATTTTTGGGTTATGTTATATTATAGAAAGAGAGAAAGTGTAAATGAAAAATTGTTCAGCAAAGTAAGATCTACAAATAAGTAAAATGCCTAAACCTGGAACTACAGGTGAGCGATTTCAGGCTCTCATGAGACTCTTGTTTTAATACTGCGGATAAAGCATTTTTTTTTTTTATTCTATTAGTTTTTCCGTACATTTTCTGTTCAAAATTTCACACAATTTAGACAAAATTATTCAAAAAAGCTAAAAATAACTTGACTGAAACAATGCCAAGTATTAGTCACCAAAAAACTCTCTGCGTTTCTGCGAAAAAAAATTACGTGCAATTTTTGTGAATGAAAGGGAAGGTAGACGTACCCTTACCACTGTGTATCATCGCCACCGGAAATTGGGTACTAACGAAGCGGAGAGAAATGGAAAAAAAGTAAACAAGGTAAGAATTCATTCAATTTAAAGCATTTCTACTGATTTGACGAGGGTACAGCTTAAGAAATGATTTTCTGATATGTAATTCTTTAAATTATTAGGCCGATAAGTACAAAATTATGACAAGATTTTGTGTTATACTCCAAAACTTGCCACTTAGTACCCGAAAATTTCGAGGTCGATCGTCCTCTTTCGCCCCATTGGCAAGATATTCAACTGTTTTTCTTTTTTTTTTTTCCAGACACGTTTTTAGATTATGATAATGTGACATCATATTTACTGAGATTTGTTGTCATAAAGATGTTTTTTAAAGAATATAGACCATAAAAAATAAAGTCTAGGGTACGGCAACTTGCTCGTGTTGACAAATTTACTGTATGGCAACTTGTTTTCAACTGTATGGCAACTTGATAATTTCAAAAATATTTATTTGCCGTCCTTTTAAAGAAAATAAGGTATTAAGTTCAAATATCTAATTAGGCATTTGATAAAAATACAATTCGCTTGACAGCATTTAAGATGTTTACACAATATAAGGCTTGAACACAGTCCTATTACATCTTTTACATACCCAATGTATACAATATGAATACGGCATATACAAAAGCTGGCAAAAGTTTCAACTTTCGGAAAGGCATGTCACTGTTTCACTGACCCGTTTTTATGCCCCTGACGTTATATGTGTCTGTCACTGACTGTCGTAGGTTGCTGTCTGACATTTGTTCATGATTTTATCATAAATCAGGCAACTTTGATACGGTATATGGGTTTCGTTAATTGTGAAGTGTATAATGACCAATAGTTGGTCAAATCCATTTCATCTGGACTTTGTTGGATAGTCCTCTCATTGAAGATCATTCCACATCTCCTTATTCAATTTATGTTATTGTCTTATTTGTAAAAGGCAGATACAGCCAATATATTAGAATAAAAAACATTAATTTTCTAGAAATGAACAAGCTCGGTGGCTAACACTGTTTGAATTTTTAAAAATATTAACCTTATATTAATCATTTTTGGAAAGAATGAAAGAAGAATCCGATACAAGGGATACAAATCTTGCTGAGGCTACGGCATAAACTATTTATATAAACTTTCTGCTTGAGAATAAAGATGACCTTGTATGAAGTTTTTTGTTGTTGTCATTTTAATGCTATATACTTATTAATACAATACAAAAAAGGTAGCATCTTTGACTTGTAAGTTAAAGAAATATAATCAAATAACATCTAATAAGGACAGGTTGAAATATTTTTTAATTCCTGATGATGCATACTCATAAATTCTTTTGGAAAAATCCACGAAAATTTAAATGTTGATTTGATAGCGTTATTTTATTTATTTGTCCTCGTAAACAGTTTTGTTAAAATACCGAAATCGGTAAATTCTTATCGTGAAATAATAAGTCGGGTACACCTTTTTACATTCAGGCGTGCTTTTAAATTAGTTGCACTTTTTTCTTCTTATTAAGAAAAATGATTTTAATTTTAGCATCTATCTAAAGATTAGATTATTTACACACACACACACACACAAATAAGGCTAACTGTTGATTTTGAAACACTATGAATTCACATTTATATTCAACCAAACAGATAGGCCGAGATCCACACATTTATAAGTTTCAAAACAGAGAAGGTGTGGTTGAAAACAAATAATCACGTGCTGCTACATGCATACCTTTTAAAGCAAATGTAATCCTTACTTGTATTAATTATATAATTTTTATTGGCACAATATCACATTAAAATTTACTGAGAAATATTATACATAGTAATTATGAAAATGTACTACAATGAGAATTCGGACGAATACACTCCTTTTCACTACCCCACCATCTACTCCTTTAAGGTTCATCATAACAAATGGACAAAATGGCTGTATTTCCACATCAAAAACTACTCTGAGTACAGACTTACCTGTTCAGTTGGAAAAGTTTTAATGCCTGGCATCCACCAGATGTATAAGTTAAGTGCATTTTGTGTTTCAGAAAGATATAATCTTTTTTGGATTTTGATGGGCATTTTTTTTCCTTTCTGCAGAAGGTGTAAAAAAAAAAAAAAACACCTGAATTACTTTGATACTGTCCACTCAGTTAAACCCTTTAAACTCACCTATAGTTGTGTAGATACCTATTGTCTGTCTATTGTCCATGTCAATCAAGGACAATCAATACAATACAATGCAGTTTTTACCTGAGAGGGAACATCTCAAAGTTGTATCCCAACTTAGTTTATTTTTACACCTTCTGCATGAACGAAAAAAATGCCCATCAAAATCCAAAAAAGATTTTATCTTTCTGAAACACAAAATGCATTCGACTTTTATATATCTAGTTGATGCCAGGCATTAAAACTTTTCCAACTGGACAGGTAAGTCTGTACTCAGAGTAGTTTTTGATGTGGAAATACAGCCATTTTTGTCCATTTGTTATGATGAACCTTAAGTTTAGGCCAAACAGCCTTAGCAACAGTCTTTTATATTTTTTCCCTGTAAATAAAAAGATTGATTGAATTTACTTAAACTAAAAAAAAATACAATCTTGTTTTCGATAAGAAACAAGAAAAAATAATTCGAAACACAATTCATGATTTATTTCTCCTAATTTTCAATGAAAAAAAGATATTTTCTTCACTTTTCTTTTAACAAATTATTAGTTTCAGAAATTATAAAAATAAACAATGTATTTTACCCAGCACATTCTTAAAGTGTCTGTCCGAAGTCACTAACCTGTAGTTATGTGGTTATCGTTGGTTCATCTCTATCATATTTGTTGTTTTTCGTACATTGTTTGGTTATGAGTTAGGCCGTTAGTTTTCTTGTTGAATCCTTCCACATTTTTCATGTCGGAGCTTTTTATAGCCGACCATAAGGTACGAGTTTTCGTTGTTGAAGGCCGTATGATAGCATATAACTGCTTACATACACTGAATTACTCCAACAATAAAACCTGGCAAAGTAGCCAATACCTTTGAAAGTGGAGTTAGACAACAATCAACCCGAAGGGAGATTGACAACATATGCCATAAATCATATGACACTTATGGATCACATCGGTTGTTTGATCCAAGTGAGCTACCATTAAAATGTTATATCGGAAAACTAAAGGGGAAATCCCAAATTAGATTCAAAACAAATTAATGCCAAGTCAAACCAGTTGGTAGCTCTGAACTCTTCCCTCTTTTATTCAACCATAAACATGGACTTCTTACTGGTACATATATTCTCCAATGTAATAGGGCAGCTTTCAACCAAGTTGACGTCAACCCAACATGTCTCTTATGCGAAGAGGACTTTGAAACATTAGACCATTTCATTCATTCATGTCCTGCTGTAGCCTCTGCTAGAAACTATCACTTGCTTGAACTTTCACACATTATCAACAACATTGATCTCTGCGCGAAATATAGAATATTAAAAAAAATTAGAAATTAGTATACAACTAATATTGGATGCTAGTGCCTTGCTCTGCAACTGTCAATGTGAATGTGGATGTACATACTTTCCTCATCTTGTAAAATTGAGAATGGAAATGGGGAATGTGTCAAAGAGACAACAACCCGACCTTAGAGCACACAACAGCCGAAGGCCACCAATGCAGCGAGAAACTCCCGCACCCGGAGGCGTCCTTCAGCTGGCCCCTAAACAAGTATGTATACTAGTTCAGTGATAATGGACGTCATACTAAACTCCAAATTATACACAGGAAACTAAAATTAAAAATGACACAAGACTAACAAAGGCCAGAGGCTCCTGACTTGGGACAGGCGCAAAAATGCGGCGGGGTTAAACATGTTTTTTGAGATCTCAACCATCCCCTATACCTCTAGCCAATGTAAAAAAAAAAACGCACAACAGTACGCACAGTAAAACTCAGTATAAGAGAAGTCCGAGTCCGATGTTAGAATGGGAAACAAAAGAAAATAAAGAAAATGACAATAATACATAAATAATAACAGACTACTAGCAGTTACTGACATGTCAGCTCCAGACCTCAATTAACTGATTGAAAGATTATGTCTTCATCATATGAATATCAGGCATAATCCCTCCTGTGAGGTGTTTAGTATTATACCGTCATAAAATATATGAGAAGAACACAACTCGTGTCAGAATACATCAGTAGAAAACTCTGCTTTGCTCTGCACATTAGACGTAATCCGATAGTATTAACATTACCGGTGAATAAAAGGAAACGGTTGCTTGCAACCACTCAGTCAAAGGCGTGAATTTTTAAAATCGAAATTATCTTTTGTTTTAGATTTTAAAAGCGTAATAAATTTTTAAGTGGGTGTTAAAAACACCATTCATTTTACTCTGAAACCAGAGGTGTGCCTTTGAAAGGCAGAATCTTCACACAACCATGGCGCCATAAATTTATATGAAAAAATATATAAGTTTTTAAATTAGCATAAAATCGTTTTTTTTTTTTTTATGGAATAACGTCCCCTTTGAAAAATCCTGGATCCGCCCAGGATTGTAAGAGTACATTTGAAATGTGCAGTAAATTTGAGGTAGTGAATGCGCACCATAGTTGTGCATTATCCAAATTTTTAAATAAATTGAGTCTACAAAAAAATGTACGTTTTACAGTTGGAATTTGCGCAGATTGTATATTTTTGTTTTGTAAAGGAGCTGATGATGGAACTGCAAATTAAAAACCGAACCAAGCTTGTGTAGTTCTAAATTTCAAAGTTCACGAAAATTAAATATTTACAACGGAGCTTCGTACATTGTGTATATGCATCCAAACTGAAACGCTGTGCGATTTGATCTACACCTTTTCGTTGATACCATTTGGTGACATCGTTTTTAATTTACCTATCCAAAATCTTTCCCGAATGTTTCTCTCCTCCTTAGACAAAACAGTGCTGTGGTCTATGATGGTGACAGACAGTCCAGTGGAATTTATAAACTACCTTGTTCATTAGATAAATTCGTCCTAAATAAGCATGTAATGTTTGCCACTGGACATATGTTTTACGATATAGAGTCAACAACAGTGAACAGATATATTATGATCAGTAGTGACCAATAGATCACAGTACTTTATACTTCATTAATTATCGTAGATATCACGTTGATACCAGTAAATAGATGGCTCAAGCATTTGGCTAAAAATTTAATAATGACTGAACACCACAAAATTTTATATAATTTGTAAATTTACAGTACATATGTATAGGTCTTTAAAATTCTAGAAATTTGCAGAGCAGAACGCATATATTTGCATGTAAAAATGCATTATAATTGTTTTTTAGTTATTATCCTTGAATTTATGAAATTGACATCATAATTATAATTATTATACTTATTCTTTTTCATCTATATGCGTGTTTTTCACCACTTGACAGATGTGCACTGCATTTTTTTTACAGTTTATTTCATTCATTCGGTCAAATTTCCTACTTCAATGTCTAACTCGTCTACAAAATCTCTTTTATTTCGTTTCAATTTTCGCAAATACTTTTGAAAGTTTTGTTAGATTTGTCTTTTGTGATCTCTCATGTCACTATCAAAGAGAATCCAGAGTTTTCCATTTACAAGGACGGGTCAGAATTAAGTACTTTATGGTATTATATACACTTGTATATTACCCGTACGGTAGGCTGTCTTCGTGTAATTTATAGTTTAAAGAAATACGAATACATTATTTCTCATATAACTTCAATTACTAGTTATAGAGAACATACATACACATAACTATAAGATACAATCATTACATGCATGTGTGATCGATACAATTAAATTAATTTGGAGGACTGACTTTCACATAACTTTGACAAATTTACATAGTTTATCTAATATTACAATATGTGGTGAGTTAAACAGTTGACCAAATTCATAGATATTAGGGTTTGTCCTACAGTAGTACGGTAAAAATGTCTTTTTTTTTTCTAGTTTAAATGTTCCACAATTCATAATGTAATGATACTCGTCACCAATGTCGTTTGATTCACAGAGACGGCATATTCTGCCTTCTTTCTGTTAACCCTGCCGCCTTATGAATTATTTTTGCGATTGCATACAGGTAAAAGAACTATTTGATTATTTAATCTAAGATAATTGCAGATGATTTTTTGTACGAATAGTGAACCATTCGAAATAGTTTTATTTCTTTTATTTTTTTCTTGTTCCTCACTAGGTAGGTGAAATAGTTAGTAAAATTTATTCTTAATTTGCGAAACTTGCATTACGGGCATATTCTAGGCAAGTTTTATACTTCTAAGTTTGGATATAGAGTTTGAATAAAGAGTCTTAATTTTTTTCAAATGTTGATACCCAACCAAATCTCTAGTAATCTTATCCATGTTTGATATATGCTTCTATCAAGTGCGGTTGATTTGGTATTAGTTTAAGGTAGGCGTGGTTTTCGGTAAATTTCATCCAATCAGAGACATATATACACATAAAATTGAGAATCGAAATGGGGAGTGTGTCAAAGAGACAACAACCCGACCATAGAGCAGACAACAGCCGAAGGCCACCAATGGGTCTTCAATGCAGCGAGAAACTCCCGCACCCGGAGGCGTCCTTCAGCTGGCCCCTAAACAAATATGTGTACTAGTTCAGTGATAATGGACGTCATACTAAACTCCAAATTAATATACACAAGAAACTAAAATGAAAAATGATACAAGACTAACAAAGGCCAGAGGCTCCTGACTTGGGACAGGCGCAAAAATGTGAGCTTTTGAGGTGAATACTGACATTTTTGTGCTTTGTAAAGAATATTACCATAAAAGATTGAATGTGAAATACCCGAACGTATAAGATGTCTGCATGTTGAGTTATATTTACGAATGATGTCTTTATACCGATGATAAAATTTAGTAAATGTTTTGACTAGTTTATGATATCGAAAACCCTGGTGTAATAATTTTTCAGTAATATATAAAATTCTCTCGCTAAAATCTAATACGTTGTTACATACACGAGCGAATCGTACAAGTTGAGATATATAAACACCATAAGATGGTGACAAGGGAACGTCACCATCTAAAAATGGATAATTAACGATAGGAAATGAAAAATCATCTCTTTGATCACATAAATTTTTGTATTAAGCTTCCCGTTAATGATATATATATCAAGATCGAGGAAAGGACAGTGGTCATTATTAGTATTAGCTTTATTTAAAGTAAGTTCAACAGGATAAATTTCTTTAGTATACATACTGAAGTTGTCATTATTGAGAGCCAATATATCATCCAAATATCTAAAAGTATTGTTAAATTTTTGTTCAGATTTATGTGAATTTACACCCCAGTTCTATTGTTATACTTCATAGTTTCTATTTCTGAAACATGTGTAAATTGAATAGATCTATTGTTACGAATAACAATGGATTTTGACCACAGGGTGTGACGAGCGGGGTTTCTGGAAACCCCTGCTTCTACATCCCGCAAACAAAGTCCATTGTTATTCGTAACAATAGAAATTGATTATTTTTTAAATAGCATGAACATAAGAAATTACTAATAGTGTTCACTACAAATTGTTTCATGATATTAAAAAAACACATTTTAGGAAATTCCAATAAGCATCTATATGGAATACAAAAATAATCCTTTAAATACTCTTTTGCTTGAAGGTATTTTTTTTTATCCCAGTCATATGTCTCTATTCTAAAGTATTGATCTTTTAAAACAATGGGGATTCTAACTCTTAGAGTTGCGAACCCCCGGGATCAGCCCCTGATTGCCCCCAAAAAGGGAGTTCCTCTATATTAAATATTGTATGTTGAGCGAGTCTGGTAGTCGGGTTTTTAATGCAGACACACCTATCCCTTTGTATGTTCGAATATGAATGTTTGTTTGTTCTCGAGAAGGGGGGGGGGGGCTTTTGTTTTTGATAAAATCGTAAGATATAAAATACAGTTATGATTACCTTTATTAAACTGATACAGGTAAGTACTTTGGATTATAATATTGCCTTTATCTTTAGTCGCTTCTACCAAATCCAACGCTTGCCACAAAATGCCGTCCGTCTTATACCCGTCCATATTGACAACTGTATACCAGGAGCATGATGTATTTTTTGTTTGTAATAAGAATACACGAAACAGTCAACCTTGACCTGTTGATCCATATTACTACATGGATTTAACGGGAATATGCAAAACAACTTTGACATTTGTAAAATATGCTCACGTGTCAAAGTTTGAACGAAGATAACCAAAGAAAGGTTACTAGTGGGGTTTCATGTAATAAAAAAAATAATCTTATAAATCATGGTTTGGTATTGTCAATAAATATGCTATCAATTTTTTTTTCATCTAATAATCAATGTTAACAAATATAGGGTTTATAATGGGGTGTAAGTTAGTTATACACCTCGGGATACGGCGTGTCTGGATAAGAAACCCCTCCGGCCTCCGGCCGACGGGGTTTCTTATCCAGACACACCTATCCCTCGGTGTATAACTATTACATATGTCTCTAATCCAATCAACTGTCCTATTCGACAAACCTGTGTGCGCTGATGCGTTAAAACTGACTATGCCATTGTAACGGCACGTGCCTTACATCGGAATATGTCGTGCGTGACCAATGTTTATTGTAGTATTTCTTGTCATGTGGTCAAATTTATCTGATATACAAGTTTTAAAGATGGAAAATTAAATATCCTTTTTGAAAGATTATTTTAGCAGTGCCCCAAGTGTCAAAAAGTGTTTAAAACAAACCTTAAAAAAAGGATGCATATTATATTATATGTCTCTGATATCAACTATAACGTGTTTTGGAAAAAAATTTAAGTGTCCGAGAATTTGAATAACGCAATTAACGCATGTCGATCCCTTTCGATAAAATAGTAATGCATTAATGTTACATCGTTGATTTTTAATATTAAGAAGTGATTTGTGACTGTTATAAGGATAGACATCTATACGCATTCTGGTTTAAGTTTACAATGAACACACTATATTCATTTCATTTGAATGCTTTAAAATACTATAAGCCTATATTGGTTTTTATTAGGGCCAGTGAATCCCTCCCCTCTCCCCCCCCCCCCCCCACCCCAAGTAAAATAATTATATATTTATTTATGTTGTAACCCAAGTTCACTAACAAGGAGTGTTTCCATAGATCGTACAAGGTATTCAACTTGATAAATCAAAATTAAAAAAAAAGAATTCTCCGCTATATTTCAAGAAACCTTTTTTGGGGATTGTTGACTTTAATCAAAACTGGCCAGGAAAAAAATCAGCATAATGTTCGTAACATTGAAAGTTTAAGGTAAATTGTGTAAAGATTTTTTTTACATTTCATTTATTTCAGATTTCATTCACCGGGTTTATTTTCTTTTAGCGGTTTTGATCGTTTTATTTTGTTCAAAAAGTAATAGTAAAATTTACTTTCCATAAAATATACTTGACTTCCTAAATAACACTTGGAAATAAATTTTGAACAATGAATGTGTCACCATTTCGCTTTGTCGTCTGTCCAACTTAGTTTGGTCCATAATATGCATGAAATACTTTCCACTGAACGTTAAACAAACGGCAACTATCCACCAAATGCGATACCTCTGTTACATACCCGTAATTTTGTCACATGCTTGGTAATATTCTTGAACAAATTTCGTTTTGTAAGCCGATTTTGTCCCACATTTTACATCGTTTTTGTCCAGTAATACATTCCTTGTTTAAATGTTAAACTAAATCCTATAAAATTAATTTGGTGCATTGGTTCTCTGAAACACATTTTTTTTTAATTTGAGCGTGTCATCCTCTTCATGAAGTAGTGGTTTCGGTTAGTATAAACATACAACAAAAGTCTATGTTGGAATTGTAAGTTATTATTTCATTTAAAATTTTTTCAATTGTTGAAAACAAATAAAATGTTATGCGTGTTTTACTTAGCCATGCGTTACTATTCGTCTCTAGTATGAAAAGTTTGTAAACAAAATTTAAACATTATATTTATATTCAAACTGAAAGATCTAAAATTTAAATGATTTATGTAAAAACTAATGAATACGAAGCGTGGTTATTGCACGAAGTCAGCCAGACTAAATCCTAGCCTCCGAACTTGTATGATCACTAATCCAAAATTTAGCGTGTCAGATGAAAAACAAAACCGCTTAGGTTTAGGACTACAGTTGAAAAGTCGCATTTGCTAAAAATCCATGCAAAATAGTAAGATGTATGTTCCTGAGCGTATAATGCACAAAGAAAGGGTTGTTAAGTCCTTTTGAACTTAGTAGGGTAGTATGGCTACCATGCACCTTCCTGTTATAACAGATACGAACGACGTGCACTACAGCGGAATTACGGTTTCAGTTGTTATAGTACACACACAAATTAATTGGGCTAATTTGAAATCTCCTGCATAGTTTATTTCATTGGCAATCATAGCCCACACTTTCATCTTTAAAATTCACTTTGCATTAAATATCTAAATGAAATTACATAGGAATAACTTGGAGTGTATACATGTATATGTAAAAAACAAAACCAGAAACCAACAGCAATATTTGACGAAGACGAAATTGATGATCAATGGAATTTTAACATATTACAATGCATGTCGAACCAGAACTTGAAATTGACAATAGGTATAAATAGAACCGTCGCTTTTCCAAAGTATGGATGCTTAGTTAGAATTTCACGTGCTATTTCACAAAGTTAGCATTATACATTGTAGTTATACATGTACAATATAACTACCAATTGTGAGGACGAATTTCTTTAACTGTTCTGGAACGTTCTAGTTGAAATATAAATCTGTGATTTTTCTATATTCATAACTTCGACGAAGCAAAGCAAGTTAGAAATAGAACCGGACTGATATGCATAAAACGATATCCAATCGTAGTATTAATTTATCGTAAAACATGTAGAAAAATCCGTCCGTTCGGAACAAATCTTAACTTTAGTACCTTTATGCATATACGGGCCCTGAATATAAATCAGATCGGTTCTGCAGGTTTTTGTCTTATTTTCGAAATACATATTTTAAATTGTGACTATCTTTAGTTTCTTATCTTTCTATCTATATAAACTAACGATCGACAAGTGCGTACATTTTTGTGAAATGAATATTTATATGTTTTAAACGGCCAATAATTATTGACAAGTAGTACAAACTTACATTTTTCAAGTTTTACAGATGGAATTATCTCAATGAATTGTTACTTCCTCAAAATTTTGGTAGGAATTAAATATCATTCATTTAATACAACAGAAATGTATTTCATAAACAAGTGGTAGTAAAATTAACTAACTTCAAATTATGATTTACGAAGTAATAACAACTATGTATAGTATCAAAGACTAGATATAACAAGAACATCTTTTCCCCCATCTAATACAATTGAATGGAAGTCAAAACCACGACAGATGGACTTCCCAAAATATAAAAATAGTTACCCTTCTACTTAATTTGTGGTGTTAGAAAACTTGATATTATCCATGGTTCAGAAATATGCGAAGCTCTTTAAATGCAGATCTGCACCGTGTTAATATTAAACTAAATCCCGTATGCAGCTGTAGCCATGCGGTTGAGGATTGTATTCATATTTTTGTCGAGTGCCCATTTCACAACGAAGCAAGAGAAATATTGTTTTTGATTTAAAAATAAAGATATGCTATACCAATTGAGCTTCTATTGGCTGATCACGGTGACTTTTATATATTTCATCAAAGTAAAGCAAATTTTGAACCTGTTCAATCTCATATCAGAATTACCCAAAGATTCAGAACTTCACATACTATTAAAATTCTGAATTCCTACTTAC
This sequence comes from Mytilus californianus, assembly GCF_021869535.1. Taxonomy (NCBI): domain Eukaryota; kingdom Metazoa; phylum Mollusca; class Bivalvia; order Mytilida; family Mytilidae; genus Mytilus; species Mytilus californianus. The sequence continues at coordinate 3,992,540 of NW_026262723.1, forward strand.
TCACACTTCACGCCAGTTCATATTACAACAATATTATATTTCATTTTGGTTTTTGTTTATAGTTTGAATTACATGCATTCCTATTTTGTTTTTTGTCATTATCTTATGTATTTTGTGTTTGTATTTGTATAAGGAGAGGTGTTATAACTTGTATTCAATCCCATTAGCTACTTTTGGAAATAAAATGTGTTTAAACAAAAAAAAAATATATAAGGTAAACGGAAATAAGTCATACACAAAAGAAAAATCCAGTGAAAAGTAACAAACTTGTACATTTGGTACATTTACGTGTATATGTAAGAAAAACAGTCACAGAAATCACTAATTCATGTCAATGTTAAGTTTTTAAAACAGTACAACAGAGACTAGTAGTAAGACTTCAGGTTACCATTTTCTGTTCTTTTAATTCTTCTTCATAAACTGTCTATACAGAATATAACACGGAAGGAATCAAAATGTTGAAATAAAGTCGTCCGTAAAAAATACCGCAAATGACCACTTCGATATTACGCACTAGGGACTTAATGGGATGATATAGTTGTCACAAAGGACATACAATATAAAAGTAGACTATGTTAATATAAATAAATAAATAATTTCAAAAAATTCTATAATCATATCTTTACTAATTACCATGATAACAGTGTTATTATATGTTTTATCGACACTTGCCACGCTCTATTGATTCAGATTGTCATCTGTGTGTAATCGATTGAAATTCATGTTCAAATTCTTTTAGGTCATTTTTTAGTAGCAACAAACAAAAGAACTATGTCATTTGGACATGCTTTGATACTATATTTGCCCTTGAACTTTTACTTGATAACATTTTTGTTCGCTTTGGAGATTCCGTATATCGTCAAGTTATCGGAATTCCAATGGGGACTAACTGTGCACCACTTATTGCGGACCTGTTTTTGTATTGTTATGAGTTACAATTTATGACAAAAATCAGCAAAGACCCATCGAAACAACATTTGATACAAAAATTTAACAATACTTTTAGATATTTGGATGATATATTGGCTCTCAATAATGACGACTTCAGTATGTATACTAAAGAAATTTATCCTGTTGAACTTACCTTAAATAAAGCTAATATTAACAATGACCACTGTCCTTTCCTCAATCTTGATATCTATATCATTAACGGGAAGCTTAATACAAAAAAGTATGAAAAAAGAAATGATTTTTCATTTCCTATTGTTAATTATCAATTTTTAGATGGTGACGTTCCCTTGTCACCATCTTATGGTGTTTATATTTCTCAATTGTACGATTCGCTCGTGTATGTAACAACGTATTAGATTTTAGCGAGAGAAATTTATGTATTACTGAAAAATTATTACATCAGGGTTTTCGATATCATAAACTAGTCAAAACATTTACTAAATTTTATCATCGGTATAAGGACATCATTCGTAAATATAACTCAACATGCAGATATCTTATACGTTCGGGTATTTCACATCCAATCTTTAATGGTAATATTCTTTACAAAGCACAAAAATGTCAGTATTCACCTAAAAAGCTAACAAAACCTTTAAACAGACTTATAAGAAGGGATATAGTTACGATACTGTTGTCAGGTCATTAAAGATTGCATATTTTGGTTTTAATATTAATTCACTTATAGGGTCTTTGCATCGGAATTTAACACATTTATTCTAAAACCAGTTGTTGGCATGACATGGGTTATGTTTTTCTCATATATTTTATGACGGTATTATACTAAACCCCTAACAGGAGGGATTGTGCCTGATATTCATATGATAAAGACATAATCTTTTAATCAGTTAAACTGAGGTCTGGAGCTGGCATTTCAGTAACTGCTAGTAGTCTGTTGTTATTTGTGTATTATTGTCATTTTGTTTATTTACTTTTGTTTCCTATTCTGACATCGGACTCGGACTTCTCGTAAACTGAGTTTTACTGTACGTACTGTTGTGCGTTTGTTTTTTCTACATTGGCTAGAGGTATAGGGGGAGGGTTGAGATCTCAAAAAACATGTTTAACCCCGCCGCATTTTTGCGCCTGTCCCAAGTCAGGAGCCTCTGGCCTTTGTTAGTCTTGTATCATTTTTAATTTTAGTTTCCTGTGTATAATTTGGAGTCATCGGACGATTTCCTACCTATTGTCTAAACTCTAGAACTTGTCTTGTTGATCATTTTTGCTGATTTAAGTTTCTATCTATCTATTATAATTTTTAAGATATAAGGCAAACACGCAAAAATTTGGTAAAAATCGTCATCAAAGGGCAATCACTCTAATAAGGAGTCGACTGACAGTTTCGACCATCATACTTATTTGTAGAACTTGTTTTGCTGATCATTTTTGCAATTTAAAGTTTCTCCTTATCTATTATAGTTTTCAAGATAATAGGCAAAAATAAAAACAAAATGATAAAATTTGTCATTTAAGGGCAATAACTCCTATAAGAAGTCGTCTGACAGTTTATACGTCTATGAACAATTGGTAGAGCTCAACATTCTGAACATTTTTGCCCTTGTCAGATTTTCTCTTTTTGTAACAGTTTTCAAAATAGCAGACAAAAATTGCATTTTACCCCTATGTTCTTTTTTTAGCCCTGTCGGGCATCTTGGTTGGCAGGCCGGGTCATCGGACACATTTTTCAAACTAGATACCCCAATTATGACAGTGGCCAAGTTTGGTTAAATTTGGCCTAGTAGTTTCAGAGGAGAAAATGTTTGTAAAAGTTAACGGACGACGGACGCCAAGTGATGAGGAAAGCTCACTTGACCCTTTGGGTCAGGTGAGCTAAAAATGAGATTTTGCATAGTAAGTCAACCGTGATGAAGAGCGAATATTTTAACGGTCATCCGTCAAAGTATTATGTGGGCAGTGAGTGCCCTGCAACAGATCATATAAGGGCCCCTCAAAAGGGTTCTTGTAAAGGTTTGTATGTGTCCATGCACTGGCTTAAGCCAGCCGGTGCATTAGGTTTAATGTCTCAGGCCATTTATCCTGTTGATAAAAAATCAAGTGTATCATGTAAAGGAACCCCCTTTTTTACACACACAAATAAAAAAAAGCAATTTGTTATGAATAAAAAGGTAAACTTGTCCAGGTTTTTAACACGAGTGAACAAATTAGTCTTAGACACATTGTTTTTTATTATTAGTTGTTATTGGCTTTGAACTAGCTGTCAGTAACTGCGAGTAATCTCAGATCTGTATTTTGTGGGGGGTGTATAAATACCATGCCACGTCCAGTCTGTGTTTTTGTTAGATGTTTTTCTGCTTTGTATTGATCTGATTAGTTAAATCCTATTCATCTGATTTTAACAGTTGGTTATTAAGTTGAACTGTTACACCACTCTCCCAAATAAAAAAAAAAAGGGGGGGGGGGGTCGTTGGCGCCTTCAAACATGTTTAACCCCGCCTGTAGTTCGGTGGTTGTTGTTGGTTCATGTCTGTCATATTTGTTTTTTGTAAATTGTTTTGTTATAAATTAGTCCGTTACTTAGTTTTCTCAATTGAATTATTAATATTTTTCATTTCGGGGCTTTTATATGGGTTTTTCTCATTGTTAAAGGCCGCACGGTTGCCTATAATTGTTTACATCCACTTTCTTTGAACTTAGATGGATAGGTGTCTCATTGGCAATCATACCACATCTCCTTATTTTTAATATGCCGTGCTTGGATTGATACAAATATATGTCCGACACAAAAACTCTTGTGAGTGATTTTGATAGACGTAAACCTGTTTCAAAGAAAGAAACTGACCATCGTCTCAGACTATTGATTGTTTTTATTTAACTTATTCACAATTTGATAATGACATTATCACGCATGAAATTATTAACGTGTTGTTTTTCATTTTTTTTTTATATAGACTTTGGACGATTTAGAGCTTGCTATATTCTATCATGTCTATATACTCCGGTCTTTTGTTGAATACTACATGCTGCTCTCAAGGTGTCTTTTGGTTGGGTTTTTTTTGTCGTTCGGTTGCTGTCGTACTGACGTGTAACCCACAGAAATGCCGGACTAGCTTATACCGATATATTATTCATCCTGTTAAGCAGCGAACGGACAATTTTACCTTGTTTGCAAACTTTTAAATTGTCACATAAATTCGACTACATGTCTATTTAATTCGTACCGACGCAAAAAGGAGGTTTGACCAGGATGCCAGGCTACTTGAACTTTTACGACCTACTAAGACTGGAAGGGTGGTATTAGGGTGCATCTAAAAAGCACTATTAACTAAAACAATTTTAAATGCATCGTACACTTGTGAAGTAAATGTAGCTATTCAGTAGGACAACCGGATGTGCCTTTTTGGCCAAAATGTGATTCGGCGGCGCTCAGTAGTCCTACGCCGAAAATTGGACTATTTTGCGTCGGCCGACGTCAAAAGAAAAATGGCGCGCTTTTGTAATTTTTTTTCGTTCGTTTGCGGCAAAGTACCGACGATAAATACTGTTGATTGTAAGCACATTTATATGAGAAAAATATATGAATTTACATATTATTTTCATTTTTGAACATTAAAATAAAAGGAAATCTCATTTTTTTATATCTGAACATAGAATTTCGGATATTGATTTTCTGCACTGTAGGATAAAATGGCTATATTAAAAATGGGAACAAAAAAAATACCTATCCTTCGATTTTCTAAAAATTTTTACATCCTATTCTCGCTAGATTTTGGCATCGAAATTCGTAAAGAACAGGAGTGTTCAAGCCAAGGCAAAAATTTGTTCCCATTTTAATGCAGGAGTCTCATTTTTTCTAAGTTTTTCATAGCAAGTGCGGTAGATTTAGAAATTGTTAGCGTTTTAGTGTAAATATGAAGTATTGAGTGCACTGAAGTGAAATGATGAATCCTTGGTACCTATATTCCTTGAAATAAAACCATATGTAATGAAAAAATTAATTTAAAAAAAAAAATTCTAGAAATAGTTGTGGAATATTTTTTTGTCCTTTTCTCGCTAACGTTACGGCTCGGCCTCAATAAGTAGCAAATTCCAAAAATTGGTCGCCTCAAATTTTTTCATACATTTCTGCAATAATCCTGGGTAAATATTGTATGCTTTTTTAGAATTTTAGACAAATCTATCGACTAGATATGGAGAAAAACAATATTGATTTTAAGAGTATACATCACGGAGGGGTGACTTGGTTTTTCACCTTTTCATTTAAAAAACTTTTTTTTTATGAAATTCTTCGCCTCAATTTTTTTCAAATTTAATTCTTATGTTCCTGAATATATAAAGCATATCTGGTTTAAAATTTGTCAAATCTACGGAGCAGAAAAAATGTAATGACAACATGAATTTTGGGTTCCGACCAGTCACAACATAACGTCAGAAAGGGGCGGCGGTCGGACATAAAACACTAAGACTGCTATTACATTCCAGCTGTAACTATTTTGTTTCTTTTCCAAATGTTCAGAAAATTATTATCTTTCCCTTTCAAAACCATAATAAATCGTACCGCTTTAATTAAACCGGAATTATTTGGTATTCGTACCGCAAGAGAACTGAATTGTACATATTATATTTCCTTAGTTTCCGGTAGAAAAAAAATTGTTGGTGGCTGTAAAATTTTTCCCGATAATCTTTTTAGAATCAAAACGCCAATCGATCGCACTATCCTGAACTTCCTCAGTAACAACCCAATCGATCGCACTAACCTGAACTTCCTCAGTAAAAAGAACGCTACACGTAATTTGTCAATAGCGTTCTTGTCAGTAATTTTATCTGCTGGTTGTTCTTCAAACTTGTAGTTGTAATATTTAATCAGCGCTCATTTTCTCTTTACCTTTCAACTGTTTTTTTAATAATAGAACACGTTTACACTTAGAAATCAGGTTAACACTTATTGAAAATCTGATCGTATATATATTGGTGATTTTATTGGTAGTTCCTTTGACTTAAGAAGAACAGGTTTTGATACAGTGTGTGTGTGGTTTAATATTTTAATTTTGTTTTGGCTCTGATTCTGACTGAGGCTTATTATGATATAATGATATATATTTTATATTGTAATGTCTCATTGTTGACTTAATTACTTCAATCATTCTACTTGATTTATATGGGTCCTGTAATTCATGTAATTTGGTAAATAAAATATTCTATTCCATTCTATATTAAAAAGATAAATTGGATACTTTTGAAATACTATTTTTTTTGCTATAAAAAATACATATATTTAAAATGAGCTTTCAGTTCAACGTGGAAGATTTCCCACCCCTCATTAACCCAGTTGACAAAATGGGCATCCAAAAATCTCTTAATAATTTTAAATTCTCCAATAAGTTACCAAAAAATTTTGTTGATACTAAACTAGCTGTAACAGTAAATAATCCAATTGCTAAAACAGAAACTAACAGAAATTCAAAACAAATTTTGAGACCAAAGGCTAAAAATTGTACTACTGCAAAGCTGTGTCCAGTTTCTAATATTTGTAGCAGCTTAAAATATGTTCCCAAAATCAACATGAATACTTGTAGTACTGTGTCTGACTTTTACACAGTTTATACAAAAAATTTCTTTGATTTATTATCAATCTCTGACATGAAAGAAAACTGTCATTATGATAAAATGCATGAACCAGGAGAAATTCCTCATGAAAAGAAAAACATAATTCCAGCTAATCACAGACTTCATAATATAAATGATAAAAGAAAAAATCTTCATATCCAAGCCTTTGGTAAATCTCTAACATTTAATACATTCCATAAAACTATATCAATAACAAGCCTCAAATCATTTGTTGAAAAACACACTGGAATAAAAAAAAAAACAACAACATTTTAGGTTAAAAAATGGTCTCACATTATCCACCATGAAGCCAGTCATTTGTGAAGATGGTCTGAAAATTGATTTATATCAACCGGGATTGGGGGGTGTTAAAGGTTCAAATTTTCACCCTGAAAGAGAATGTGGTCCATGCAGAATATGCCAAAAACACAGCATTTATTCTTATCGCCATTTGGTAAAAAATGAACAATCTGACATAGCTATAAATTATATACAACAAAAATATGGACTTATTGAAAATGACTGTATTTGCAAGGCTTGTTTTCTTAAGTCAGAGAGAGTAGCCAGTAGCAAGAGAAATGAGCAAGATGTACCAATTATTAAAAAGAAAAAGGTTCAATGTACAGTACATTCTCTAAAGATGTGCTCCCCTGACATATCTCATTTACGTCCCTCGCCCATTTCTCTTGATAAAATAAATTCTGTTTTTGACACAAATATGACTGATTATGAAAGATTTGAGATTTTTCTTTGTGATTCCCATTTTATGAAGGCTACAAGGTTTGAATCCTCACATGACAAATGCACAATCTGTAACTCTATTTTAAAGAGAAAATACAAATTGAGGTTTGACAAGATGGACAAATTACTTTACTACTTTCAAGACAAAAATTTGACCCCTGTTGATTTATCTAAAAATTCAGATATATGCAAACAATGTTTTTCTTCTATAACAAACTTTTTTGATAGTGTGATGCTTTTGTTGAGATATTAAGCCGTGAAAAGATCATAGACATTTTGACAAAAGCCAGTAACAGCTCCCTTCCAATCTATTTTGATAATAATAGTACTAAATGTTTTGAAAAACTTGTTATTAAAATTTGCAATGATCTTCTGGAGAGAAAGGCACTTCTTATTTCAGACATTGTGCAGTGTTATAAAGATTTTGGGGGGAATTTTGTCTCAGATCAGTTGAGAAATCAAAACCGTTTATTATGTAACAAATTAAACACATTATTCGGTGATTCCATCAACTGTAAATATGACCGACAAGGTACTATAATACTAATGAAAGGACTTAATATTGTTTCCTGTCTTATTGATTCATTAGCTGAATTGAAGAAATTTAAAACATGTACTTCACATGATGAAAATACACTTGAAGAAAAAGTACAAATTGATGATGCAAATGTTTTGAAAAATGCTGCAGAAATTATCAAATTACAAATACAAACATCTTGTAAAAATATTAAAAATAGTTCAAATAGAAACTTGTCAAATTTTAAATTCCACAACTTCATAGAAAATACTATTGACCCAATATTGTGGAATTTCTTGTGTGCCTTAATAGGACAAGAAACAGAATTACAGCTTCCTTTTGGGGAGAATTCAATAAGTGATGATTCTGTTCAGTTTTCTCAAATTTTTAATATTTGTTGTTGTTTAATCTACAACAGAGATTCTAAATGTAACAAATTTCAAATGTTAATAGCTGACATCATTGACAAGTTTACCAATTCTTCTACTGATTGCTTCAACCTTTTAAATAAATTTGGTATATGCGTTTCTAAACAGACTTATGAGAGATATCAAACTCAAATTGTTGAAGAAAGGAAATCCAATTCAGTAAATTCCTCAAAATGTCAGTTCCAAATAGCATCTGTAGATAATATTAATAAAAGATCATCTTATTCTGCTGTTAAGTCTACAGATGCACATCGTGGTTTTGATGGAACCTCAAGACAATTGGTTATACCGAAGCCTTCAAAAGAATTATTGCCAGAGGAAAAGCAACAGTATTTAAAAGGAAATATATATTTGTATGGTAAAGATGAGTATCGTTCCATCAATTTATTTCAAGATAATGATTCCAAAGTTATTTCCCTTTACAAATCAATTGCCATTTTGATGAATTATGGTATACTTACATCTGAAAGAGATAATGATGGTATTTGCACTTCTGATATTGAAAAAATTATGGAAAACTGCCTAACAAATACAGTAATGGATCAATCTCTGAGAGAAATATTATCAGATCCTTTTTACTTAAGTGATGAAAACTTTTCTAAAGTTTCAAAATATTCTCCAGATGAGCACATAAACCATGAATTGTATCTTTTTAATACCAGAAGAGAGGCAGATTTAGTAGATTTAGCTGCTGTATCATTTGCTACAGGTTGCTGTATTTATATCTATGAAATGAACACAAACAATCCCTTAAACCAAAATCAATTACACCTCAAGAAGAAAATAAATCCCATGTTTTTAACCAATCATTCTTTCCACATTATGGAGGTTGATGGAAAATATTGTCCTTTAATAAATCATAGGTTATACTTTGACAGTGGTATTTTTCTCATGTCAAAGAATATAACTGATGTTTCAGATTTCAGAAAGTATAATTGTTTTCATAAAAAATTGTCCCGTATTTCAGCCATTTGCGCTGAAGTAATGAAAGATTCTGAAATTCAGCAATTTGCTCGAAACAGAAAAAGAAAACCAGAAGATCTTCATTTCTTTAATCAGTCTATAATTAATTTAGAAAATGTTGTTAATAAAGTTACTCTAGAACATTCCAATAATAACAGACAGGAATCTAATTTAAAAAAAACTCAATGAAAATGATTTTGAAAAATCAGAAAATGAAATTGCAGTTGCCCAAAGCTTTGCTTCTACTGTTTTCGAATATTGTTTTTGTAAACTGCCCTGTCCAAATAGCCATTCACAATCCCCTGGTATTCAAGATTTTATAAGTAAAAAAACTAACAATACTCCAATTGAAAAATCTGAGGTAAAATATCTGTCATTGTTAGACGAACAATGTGACAATAAAGATACTGTCAAACATTCATTAGAGATACTTCATCAAAATTTAAATGTCGGTCAGGATATCAACCATTTAGTTGTTGTTGGTGATGGAAAGACCTATGAGCTCTTAGTAAAACTCAAAGGGGAATATGGATCGGAACTTGATTGGGTCCTCCCTTTTCCAGGCGACTGGCACATACTAAAAAATTATCAGAGGATGCTTATGAAGTTGTATCTTGATGCTGGTCTCAAAGATTTCATTGAAATTTTCCATCAAGGTGCAACTGCAAATTCTGTTATACAGGCTGTGAACTTTGATAAAACGCATGAATTTTTGTTGCAGTTCTGGGAATCACTTTTTCGTTTTCAAATAGAAACTGTTATTAAATATTTTCATTTTAATCATGAACAAAATGACAATTTTATTCATATTAAAAGAGTATCTGATATTTTATCAGATGATACACTTTCCCTTCTAGAGAAAATACAGAAAGAAATGCAATTTTTCCAAAATTTTTCATTTGAATATAAAGAATTATTGGGTCAGCTTTGTGAGGAAAATGAAAACTGGAGATTTTGGAATACATTTTTAAGTAAGCACTGCTTTACTTACATTGTGTATTTCCTTGCCATACGTTCTGGTAACTGGGAACTTCGTAACTTTTGTATTAAAGAAGTGACCAAAATTACCCAAATTACTGAAAGCAAATATTATGCCCGACTTTTACCATATCATATAGCCGACTTGAAAAATTTTCCAGCTGGCATAATAAAAAAGTTTGAAGAAGGTGCTTTTGTTGTGAACATATCTGGCAGAAACATTCATAGTCAGGGGTTGGATGAAGCACACGAGAGTTGTATAAATCGTGAAGTTAAGGGTGCAATGAGAACTTTTTCCTCTGCTGCATTGTCAAAACTGGTTCATTATCTTCCACATAGAGCTAAAGTGCTAACAAACTTAAAAAAAGAAATTTCATTCAATAAGCCTGACATTCACAAAACTGCAGTTACTAGGACAACTTTTGAAGAAGAAAACATACTTTTGTATATACAGAATCTCAGGCAAAGCCATTTAGTGCAATTTGAGCACAAAACTTTATCACATATTTTCAATGATAAAATAATTCTAACAAAATTACAAAAATATGACCTGTTATCATATGAAAATGTAGCCACTACTCATTTGATGACATACATAAAATCTTGTATGACTGACTTTAAATTTAGATATAATAAAACCAAATAAATTACTGGATTTTCATTTAAACCACAAACTGTTTCTTATGTTAAAAAAGAGTTAAAAGATCAACGTTTAGAAAATTCGTTACTAAGGAAACAAATTTCCTGGTCAAAAAATCAAAACATACCAGTTTCAGATCTTCAACAATTTATTGCTTTACCGAAAGCCATTGTTGACGCTGATGGCTTACCATATAAAGGTGACAAATCAAAAACTTTTAAAATTTTCCGTTCACGATACCCAGATTCTTTCACAAATAATTTAAATGAAACTCCTCAATGTGTAGTTATAGATTGGATGTTTATTTTACATACCAAACCCTTGTTATCTTCACATAAAACTTTTACTGATTATATTATTTACCTTTACAAAAAATGCATATTACCCTATTTTGATAATAATAATACAGTTGAAGTGCATCTAGTTTTTGATGATCAGTCCCCTCAGCTTTCCCCAAAGGACATTGAGCGAAACAGACGTGATTTAAAAAATGAAAATACATCTGGTGTTTCTTTTACCGAATCTTCCAAACTACCCTCGAACTGGGTGAAGTTTTTGACAAATAGAAACAACAAAAAACAACTGGTTTTATTAATAAGTGAACAGTTTTTATTACTTTCACAAAATGCAATCAAATTAAGTCAAACATTTGTAGTTGGTGGTGGTTTTGACAATTCGTCTATATCAAAATGTGTTGTCCAAAATGAGATAAGAATAATCAAGAATTTTCAAACTAATATATCAGAGGGGGACAGTCGAGTATGGTTACACGCTGAAAAAACTTTGTGTGATACTGTGCTTATTAATTCGCCAGACAATGACACATACAACATTGGTTTACCATTTATACAAACTTTAGACAAACAGGTTTTTGTTCAACTTACTTTTAAGAAGGATGTCATATATTTAAACATGAATAAGCTTATTCATTCCATGAAAAATGATCCAGATTTACAATGCATTTCAAACGACATTCATGACAATATACCATCAATTTTTCAGATGTTGTATATTGTTACTGGATGTGATTATGTATCTTTTTTTTGGGACCATGGTAAAACTTCTTTCTATCAGATGTTTTTCAAATATCCAGATTTTATTACTTCTAATAATTTTGTAAAGGGGTGGTTGGGAATATTAAGTGATAGTGATAACACAGAAAATGAAGGATTTCTTGCTTTTTTACGTTTAGTTGGGTGTGAATATTGGAGGAAATGTTCCTCTGCCTTCTTAAAGGATAGGATCGAATCTCCTCATTATTTATTTCAATCTGTTTTTGTAGAAACATTAAGCCCGTTAGAAAATCACTTTATTTGGCTTTCAAAAATTAGAGATGCACTGTACTGTCGAGTTCCATCTGAAGAATTTTTCCTGCCATCAAATGATGCCTTATTCTTACACTGGAAAAGATCTTGATGGGTTAAACTTGTATGGCAGCAAGCTAATCAAAATTTTGTGCATTATCCAATTTTGAATGACCATGGATGGAAGATTGAAAAAAATGTACTAAGCATTGTTTGGGACTCTGATGAAAATTTAGAAAAAATATCAAACAATATAAAATTATGGACAGCTGGGTGTGGGTGTTTAAAATCTAATTGTAGTGGCAATCAGTGTGGATGTAGAAAGCAAAAAAAGTCATGTGGTCCTGGATGTAAATGTGGACAGTCTTGTTTAAATTCAAATAGCCCTACAATGTTACCTTCAGGTGATGCAAATATCCAACAACCCAACGAGAAAACCCTAGTTGAACACCTTTACGACTCCGAATCAGACACTGACTCTGATAATATGACATTTAATGACATTTTTCTTGAATTTGAGAATCTTAGCATTAATTTAGTTGAACTGGATGAATCAGATTTACAAACTGTCATCACAGATTTTAATACACTTGTTTGAAATAATTCCATTCAAATAATGATATTTTTACAAAAACAATTTTAGTTCCAAATATCCCATATCACATGTATCAGCAAAACATCTTTCAGCAGGTTGTAGCTATACACTTTAATTCATCTGTTTTCACATTCTGAAAGCAGAATATTCCAATATTATTTTTGGTGAGAATGATTTCATTTACATAACAGTTCCGACTTAACTGATAAATAACAATATCTGTTGTACTAGCAGAGTTGGTGAGAATCGTATAAAAAAAATATAGATACAGTATGTGTCAGTATTAATAAGTAATGTTGTATTGTGTGCTCATATTTACAATTACACTGTAATCTTTAATTCCACTTTTTTAATAAAAAAAAAAAACTTCTTTCATTATGAAGAAAGAAAAAAAAAAAAAAAAAGGTTGATGAATGGGTTAATTTGACCAAGTCCAAGTCACACCTCAACGCGGTATCAACTGGAAACTCTTCACTCAGTAAAGTGGCCAACGTGACAGGGCCAAATTTAATTTAAATATTTCATATGGGCTTTTTATGTGCTTCATGTTGACAGTTTTCTCAAGTAGAGTTTATGCTTCGTGTTGACAGTTTTCTAAAATACTATATGTGCTTCATGTTGACAGTTTTCTCAAATAGTTTATGTGCTTCATGTTGACAGTGTTCTCAAATAGTTTATGTGATTCAAGTTGACAGGTTTTTTTTCAAATAGTTTGTGCGCTTCAGGTTGACAGTATTGTCAAATAGTTTGTGTGCTTCATGTTGACAGTTTTCTCAAATAATTTATGTGTTTCATGTTGAGTGTTCTCAAATAGTTTATGTGCTTCAAGTTGACATTTTTTTTTCAAATAGTTTGTGTGCTTCAGGTTGGCAGTGTTCTCAAACAGTTTGTGTGCTTCAGGTTGACAGTGTTCTCAAATAGTTTATGTGCTTCAGGTTTACAGTGTTCTCAAATAGTTTGTGTGCTTCAGGTTGTAAGTGTTCTCAAATAGCTTATGTGCTTCAGGTTGACAGTGTTCTCATATAGTTTATGTGCTTCATGTTGACAGGTTTTTTTTCCAATTAGTTTGTGTGCTTCGTGTTGACAGGTTTTTTCAAATAGTTTGTGTGCTTCATGTTGGCAGTTTTTTTTCAAATAGTTTGTGTGCTTCATGCTGACAGTTTTTTTTTCAAATAGTTTGTGTGCCCCATGTTGACAGTTTTTTTTTCAAATAGTTTATGTGTTTGACCATTTTCTCAAGTCCTATGTTGAGTCAGTGCTTGAAGGAATTAAATTTCTAAATCACAGAGCAAAATTTGAGAATCAATATATTATAATTTACATGATATTTATGCTACTTACTTTTCATGTGTTTCAATCCCAAACTTATTCTTTTTTGCACTTTTGTTTTTCTGAATGAAAACAATTGTTAACTGCTTGATGAAAGTTTTAACATATATTCATTTTAATGTATGTGTATATTAAAAACATAGTTGGGTACATTTACTTACCATTACCACAATCTGAAATCTGGTTCTTGATCAATTTCAATTCATGTTCAGAATAAATCCAAGTACTTGACTGCACAGTAATGAATGAAACTTCTGTAAAGTATAAAACTTCATGCTAATTTGATGAAAAAAATAGTTTCAAGTGCTGGATAGATATTCTGTTTAAGCTGAGAATATAAAAAATATAAACATCTAATTATTTATTCTCGATATAAAAAAAATAAACATACTGTATGCAAAAACATTTTGTTGAAGTTAAAAACAATATAATACTCTTATATTACTCAATCAAATATTTTGATATTGTAAGAGTTATTTCCCCTTGACCTAAAAATCTGACATGCACTCTTTATGGACATTGGTAATGTGTTTTAAAATCATATTGTAATAATTTAAATATCCCTGATATACATGTTAAAATAATGTATTATTCTTACAGTACTCATTTTAAATGTTTTGATATTGTAAGAGTTATTTCCCCTTTACCTGAAATCTGACATATTTTTTAAGGACATAGGTGAATTGTTTTAACCTCATATTTAATTACTTTACATTTCCCTGATATACATCTTAAAAATAATGCATCTTATTTCTGTAATATCTTTCAGAGGGAGTAAATTTGATAAAAGTACACAATCACCACTTGTTAAGACTCTAACCAGTTAAAATTTTATAATTTTACCAGCATAGATAATTAAATAAGACATAATTTGTGAAACATACAATGATAATACTATTTTGGACTGCGATTCCCTATCTTTTAAATATCTGTTTAACCTTTAACACTATTTAAATATGTAAGAATTAGTATGGAAAAAGCTGTATTATTGGAAATAATACCACATCTTATTTTCATATAAATCTTAATCTAAGGGTTTATAAATCTTAATTAGGTCACAATCTGCCTATTCGATAAAAAATATTAACCTTATCAAATATTACAAGCTTTTCACTGTCTTTCCTTATTCTCTTTATTCTATGGGTCAGTATGTGCCTCAAGATATACATCTTTTGTTCTCATCCAAATCACATTGTAATACTTGCCGCTGAACACGGACTAATTTGAAATAATAACTCTAGCTGCAAAACATTAAAAATAAAATGAATGAAGACATATCAAAAGTTTGTTAGAAAGGTACCAGAAATTGATATAAATTTTTACTAGGAAAGAAATATACTTTCAAACCACAATATGTAAGTAAGAATTTTACGATAAAAAATGCTTACATCAGTATTCCTGATGTAGAAGACAAGAGACAATTTTCAGTACTCATTCATATGTCCTTTGGTCTCTGGTACAAAGCTATCTCATTGGCAACCATGCCACAAGTACTCATTTTATTATTGTAAAATATTATTTGGTAGACAGTTGACAAATCTTAGTAAGCCCAATGTGTGGGAGAGTACTTATACATCCCTCTTCCTTATATGAAATGACTCTTTTTACTCAATTGCAGAACATGATATATTTTTACATTGTTTACTTTACACACTATTTTTCTGAAATTTTATACACTATTTTTGGTTGTAAAGCATATTTTGTACCAATTAATATGAAATAAGATATACCAATTTCCTGATGGAAATTAACATAAATTTTTATCACAGTAATGAAATCTAATTAGATCATTATAAATCAGTATATTATATTTAAAAAAGAAATGTTTACCCTTTCAAATATTTCCTGTTTTTTACTGTCTTTCCTTATTCTCTTTATTCTATGGGTCAGTATGTGCCTCAAGATATACATCTTTTGTTCTCATCCAAATCACATTGTAATACTTGCCGCTAAACACGGACTAATTTGAAATAATAACTCTAGCTGCAAAACATTAAAAATAAAATGAATGAAGACATATCAAAAGTTTGTTAGAAAGGTACCAGAAATTGATATAAATTTTTACTAGGAAAGAAATATACTTTCAAACCACAATCTGTAAGTAAGAATTTTACGATAAAAAATGCTTACATCAGTATTCCTGATGTAGAAGACAAGAGACAATTTTCAGTACTCATCCATATGTCCTTTGGTCTCTGGTACAAAGCTATCTCATTGGCAACCATGCCACAAGTACTCATTTTATTATTGTAAAATATTATTTGGTAGACAGTTGACAAATCTTAGTAAGCCCAATGTGTGGGAGAGTACTTATACATCCCTCTTCCTTATATGAAATGACTCTTTTTACTCAATTGCAGAACATGATATTTTTTTACATTGTTTACTTTAAACACTATTTTTCTGAAATTTTATACACTGTTTTTGGTTGTAAAGCATATTTTGTACCAATTAATATGAAATAAGATATACCAATTTCCTGATGGAAATTAACATAAATTTTTATCACGGTAATGAAATCTGATTAGATCATTATAAATCAGTCTATTATATTAAAAAAAGAAATGTTTTCCCTTTCAAATATTTCCTGTTTTTCACTGTCTTTCCTTATTCTCTTTATTCTATGGGTCAGTATGTGCCTCAAGATATACATCTTTTGTTCTCATCCAAATCACATTGTAATACTTGCCGCTGAACACGGACTAAATTGAAATAATAACTCTAGCTGCAAAACATTAAAAATAAAATGAATGAAGACATATCAAAAGTTTATTAGAAAGGTACCAGAAATTGATATAAATTTTTACTAGGAAAGAAATATACTTTCAAACCACAATCTGTAAGTAAGAATTTTACGATAAAAAATGCTTACATCAGTATTCCTGATGTAGAAGACAAGAGACAATTTTCAGTACTCATCCATATGTCTCTTGGTCTCTGGTACAAAGCTATCTCATTGGCAACCATACCACAAGTACTCATTTTATTATTGTAAAATATTATTTGGTAGACAGTTGACAAATCTTAGTAAGCCCAATGTGTGGGAGAGTACTTATACATCCCTCTTCCTTATATGAAATGACTCTTTTTACTCAATTGCAGAACATGATATATTTTTACATTGTTTACTTTACACACTATTTTCTGAAATTTTATACACTATTTTTGGTTGTAAAGCATATTTTGTACCAATTAATATGAAATAAGATATACCAATTTCCTGATGGAAATTAACATAAATTTTTATCACAGTAATGAAATCTAATTAGATCATTATAAATCAGTCTATTATATTTAAAAAAGAAATGTTTACCCTTTCAAATATTTCCTGTTTTTTACTGTCTTTCCTTATTCTCTTTATTCTATGGGTCAGTATGTGCCTCAAGATATACATCTTTTGTTCTCATCCAAATCACATTGTAATACTTGCCGCTGAACACGGACTAATTTGAAATAATAACTCTAGCTGCAAAACATTAAAAATAAAATGAATGAAGACATATCAAAAGTTTGTTAGAAAGGTACCAGAAATTGATATAAATTTTTACTAGGAAAGAAATATACTTTCAAACCACAATCTGTAAGTAAGAATTTTACGATAAAAAATGCTTACATCAGTATTCCTGATGTAGAAGACAAGAGACAATTTTCAGTACTCATCCATATGTCCTTTGGTCTCTGGTACAAAGCTATCTCATTGGCAACCATGCCAAAAGTACTCATTTTATTATTGTAAAATATTATTTGGTAGACAGTTGACAAATCTTAGTAAGCCCAATGTGTGGGAGAGTACTTATACATCCCTCTTCCTTATATGAAATGACTCTTTTTACTCAATTGCAGAACATATTTTTTTACATTGTTTACTTTAAACACTATTTTTCTGAAATTTTATACACTATTTTTGGTTGTAAAGCATATTTTGTATCAACTAATATGAAATAAGATATACCAATTTCCTGATGGAAATTAACATAAATTTTTATCACAGTAATGAAATCTAATTAGATCAATATAAATCAGTCTATTATATTTAAAAAAGAAATGTTTACCCTTTCAAATATTTCCTGTTTTTTACTGTCTTTCCTTATTCTCTTTATTCTATGGGTCAGTATGTGCCTCAAGATATACATCTTTTGTTCTCATCCAAATTACATTGTAATACTTGCCGCTGAACACGGACTAATTTGAAATAATAACTCTAGCTGCAAAACATTAAAAATAAAATGAATGAAGACATATCAAAAGTTTATTAGAAAGGTACCAGAAATTGATATAAATTTTTACTAGGAAAGAAATATACTTTCAAACCACAATCTGTAAGTAAGAATTTTACGATAAAAAATGCTTACATCAGTATTCCTGATGTAGAAGACAAGAGACAATTTTCAGTACTCATTCATATGTCCTTTGGTCTCTGGTACAAAGCTATCTCATTGGCAACCATGCCACAAGTACTCATTTTATTATTGTAAAATATTATTTGGTAGACAGTTGACAAATCTTAGTAAGCCCAATGTGTGGGAGAGTACTTATACATCCCTCTTCCTTATATGAAATGACTCTTTTTACTCAATTGCAGAACATGATATATTTTTACATTGTTTACTTTACACACTATTTTTCTGAAATTTTATACACTATTTTTGGTTGTAAAGCATATTTTGTACCAATTAATATGAAATAAGATATACCAATTTCCTGATGGAAATTAACATAAATTTTTATCACAGTAATGAAATCTAATTAGATCATTATAAATCAGTCTATTATATTTAAAAAAGAAATGTTTACCCTTTCAAATATTTCCTGTTTTTTACTGTCTTTCCTTATTCTCTTTATTCTATGGGTCAGTATGTGCCTCAAGATATACATCTTTTGTTCTCATCCAAATCACATTGTAATACTTGCCGCTGAACACGGACTAATTTGAAATAATAACTCTAGCTGCAAAACATTAAAAATAAAATGAATGAAGGCATATCAAAAGTTTGTTAGAAAGGTACCAGAAATTGATATAAATTTTTACTAGGAAAGAAATATACTTTCAAACCACAATCTGTAAGTAAGAATTTTACGATAAAAAATGCTTACATCAGTATTCCTGATGTAGAAGACAAGAGACAATTTTCAGTACTCATCCATATGTCCTTTGGTCTCTGGTACAAAGCTATCTCATTGGCAACCATGCCACAAGTACTCATTTTATTATTGTAAAATATTATTTGGTAGACAGTTGACAAATCTTAGTAAGCCCAATGTGTGGGAGAGTACTTATACATCCCTCTTCCTTATATGAAATGACTCTTTTTACTCAATTGCAGAACATATTTTTTTACATTGTTTACTTTAAACACTATTTTTCTGAAATTTTATACACTATTTTTGGTTGTAAAGCATATTTTGTACCAACTAATATGAAATAAGATATACCAATTTCCTGATGGAAATTAACATAAATTTTTATCACGGTAATGCAATTTGATTAGATCATTATAAATCAGTCTATTATATTAAAAAAAGAAATGTTTACCCTTTCAAATATTTCCTGTTGTTTACTGTCTTTCCTTATTCTCTTTATTCTATGGGTCAGTATGTGCCTCAAGATATACATCTTTTGTTCTCATCCAAATCACATTGTAATACTTGCCGCTGAACACGGACTAATTTGAAATAATAACTCTAGCTGCAAAACATTAAAAATAAAATGAATGAAGACATATCAAAAGTTTGTTAGAAAGGTACCAGAAATTGATATAAATTTTTACTAGGAAAGAAATATACTTTCAAACCACAATCTGTAAGTAAGAATTTTACGATAAAAAATGCTTACATCAGTATTCCTGATGTCAAAGACAAGAGACAATTTTCAGTACTCATTCATATGTCCTTTGGTCTCTGGTACAAAGCTATCTCATTGGCAACCATGCCACAAGTACTCATTTTATTATTGTAAAATATTATTTGGTAGACAGTTGACAAATCTTAGTAAGCCCAATGTGTGGGAGAGTACTTATACATCCCTCTTCCTTATATGAAATGACTCTTTTTACTCAATTGCAGAACATGATATATTTTTACATTGTTAACTTTACACACTATTTTTCTGAAATTTTATACAATATTTTTGGTTGTAAAGCATATTTTGTACCAATTAATATGAAATAAGATATACCAATTTCCTGATGGAAATTAACATAAATTTTTATCACAGTAATGAAATCTAATTAGATCATTATAAATCAGTCTATTATATTTAAAAAAAGAAATGTTTACCCTTTCAAATATTTCCTGTTTTTTACTGTCTTTCCTTATTCTCTTTATTCTATGGGTCAGTATGTGCCTCAAGATATACATCTTTTGTTCTCATCCAAATCACATTGTAATACTTGCCGCTGAACACGGACTAATTTGAAATAATAACTCTAGCTGCAAAACATTAAAAATAAAATGAATGAAGACATATCAAAAGTTTGTTAGAAAGGTACCAGAAATTGATATAAATTTTTACTAGGAAAGAAATATACTTTCAAACCACAATCTGTAAGTAAGAATTTTACGATAAAAAATGCTTACATCAGTATTCCTGATGTAGAAGACAAGAGACAATTTTCAGTACTCATCCATATGTCCTTTGGTCTCTGGTACAAAGCTATCTCATTGGCAACCATGCCACAAGTACTCATTTTATTATTGTAAAATATTATTTGGTAGACAGTTGACAAATCTTAGTAAGCCCAATGTGTGGGAGAGTACTTATACATCCCTCTTCCTTATATGAAATGACTCTTTTTACTCAATTGCAGAACATGATATTTTTTAACATTGTTTACTTTAAACACTATTTTTCTGAAATTTTATACACTGTTTTTGGTTGTAAAGCATATTTTGTACCAATTAATATGAAATAAGATATACCAATTTCCTGATGGAAATTAACATAAATTTTTATCACGGTAATGAAATCTGATTAGATCATTATAAATCAGTCTATTATATTAAAAAAAGAAATGTTATTATATTAAAAAAAGAAATGTTTACCCTTTCAAATATTTCCTGTTTTTTACTGTCTTTCCTTATTCTCTTTATTCTATGGGTCAGTATGTGCCTCAAGATATACATCTTTTGTTCTCATCCAAATCACATTGTAATACTTGCCGCTGAACACGGACTAATTTGAAATAATAACTCTAGCTGCAAAACATTAAAAATAAAATGAATGAAGACATATCAAAAGTTTGTTAGAAAGGTACCAGAAATTGATATAATTTTTTACTAGGAAAGAAATATACTTTCAAACCACAATCTGTAAGTAAGAATTTTACGATAAAAAATGCTTACATCAGTATTCCTGATGTAGAAGACAAGAGACAATTTTCAGTACTCATTCATATGTCCTTTGGTCTCTGGTACAAAGCTATCTCATTGGCAACCATGCCACAAGTACTCATTTTATTATTGTAAAATATTATTTGGTAGACAGTTGACAAATCTAAGTAAGCCCAATGTGTGGGAGAGTACTTATACATCCTTCTTCCTTATATGAAATGACTCTTTTTACTCAATTGCAGAACATGATATTTTTTTACATTGTTTACTTTAAACACTATTTTTCTGAAATTTTATACACTGTTTTTGGTTGTAAAGCATATTTTGTACCAATTAATATGAAATAAGATATACCAATTTCCTGATGGAAATTAACATAAATTTTTATCACGGTAATGAAATCTGATTAGATCATTATAAATCAGTCTATTATATTAAAAAAAGAAATGTTTTCCCTTTCAAATATTTCCTGTTTTTTACTGTCTTTCCTTATTCTCTTTATTCTATGGGTCAGTATGTGCCTCAAGATATACATCTTTTGTTCTCATCCAAATCACATTGTAATACTTGCCGCTGAACACGGACTAATTTGAAATAATAACTCTAGCTGCAAAACATTAAAAATAAAATGAATGAAGACATATCAAAAGTTTATTAGAAAGGTACCAGAAATTGATATAAATTTTTACTAGGAAAGAAATATACTTTCAAACCACAACCTGTAAGTAAGAATTTTACGATAAAAAATGCTTACATCAGTATTCCTGATGTAGAAGACAAGAGACAATTTTCAGTACTCATCCATATGTCTCTTGGTCTCTGGTACAAAGCTATCTCATTGGCAACCATGCCACAAGTACTCATTTTATTATTGTAAAATATTATTTGGTAGACAGTTGACAAATCTTAGTAAGCCCAATGTGTGGGAGAGTACTTATACATCCTTCTTCCTTATATGAAATGACTCTTTTTACTCAATTGCAGAACATGATATATTTTTACATTGTTTACTTTACACACTATTTTTCTGAAATTTTATACACTATTTTTGGTTGTAAAGCATATTTTGTACCAATTAATATGAAATAAGATATACCAATTTCCTGATGGAAATTAACATAAATTTTTATCACAGTAATGAAATCTAATTAGATCATTATAAATCAGTCTATTATATTTAAAAAAAGAAATGTTTACCCTTTCAAATATTTCCTGTTTTTTACTGTCTTTCCTTATTCTCTTTATTCTATGGGTCAGTATGTGCCTCAAGATATACATCTTTTGTTCTCATCCAAATCACATTGTAATACTTGCCGCTGAACACGGACTAATTTGAAATAATAACTCTAGCTGCAAAACATTAAAAATAAAATGAATGAAGACATATCAAAAGTTTATTAGAAAGGTACCAGAAATTGATATAAATTTTTACTAGGAAAGAAATATACTTTCAAACCACAACCTGTAAGTAAGAATTTTACGATAAAAAATGCTTACATCAGTATTCCTGATGTAGAAGACAAGAGACAATTTTCAGTACTCATCCATATGTCTCTTGGTCTCTGGTAGAAAGCTATCTCATTGGCAACCATGCCACAAGTACTCATTTTATTATTGTAAAATATTATTTGGTAGACAGTTGACAAATCTTAGTAAGCCCAATGTGTGGGAGAGTACTTATACATCCTTCTTCCTTATATGAAATGACTCTTTTTACTCAATTGCAGAACATGATATATTTTTACATTGTTTACTTTACACACTATTTTTCTGAAATTTTATACACTATTTTTGGTTGTAAAGCATATTTTGTACCAATTAATATGAAATAAGATATACCAATTTCCTGATGGAAATTAACATAAATTTTTATCACAGTAATGAAATCTAATTAGATCATTATAAATCAGTCTATTATATTTAAAAAAAGAAATGTTTACCCTTTCAAATATTTCCTGTTTTTTACTGTCTTTCCTTATTCTCTTTATTCTATGGGTCAGTATGTGCCTCAAGATATACATCTTTTGTTCTCATCCAAATCACATTGTAATACTTGCCGCTGAACACGGACTAATTTGAAATAATAACTCTAGCTGCAAAACATTAAAAATAAAATGAATGAAGACATATCAAAAGTTTGTTAGAAAGGTACCAGAAATTGATATAAATTTTTACTAGGAAAGAAATATACTTTCAAACCACAATCTGTAAGTAAGAATTTTACGATAAAAAATGCTTACATCAGTATTCCTGATGTAGAAGACAAGAGACAATTTTCAGTACTCATTCATATGTCCTTTGGTCTCTGGTACAAAGCTATCTCATTGGCAACCATGCCACAAGTACTCATTTTATTATTGTAAAATATTATTTGGTAGACAGTTGACAAATCTAAGTAAGCCCAATGTGTGGGAGAGTACTTATACATCCTTCTTCCTTATATGAAATGACTCTTTTTACTCAATTGCAGAACATGATATATTTTTACATTGTTTACTTTACACACTATTTTTCTGAAATTTTATACACTATTTTTGGTTGTAAAGCATATTTTGTACCAATTAATATGAAATAAGATATACCAATTTCCTGATGGAAATTAACATAAATTTTTATCACAGTAATGAAATCTAATTAGATCATTATAAATCAGTCTATTATATTTAAAAAAAGAAATGTTTACCCTTTCAAATATTTCCTATTTTTTACTGTCTTTCCTTATTCTCTTTATTCTATGGGTCAGTATGTGCCTCAAGATATACATCTTTTGTTCTCATCCAAATCACATTGTAATACTTGCCGCTGAACACGGACTAATTTGAAATAATAACTCTAGCTGCAAAACATTAAAAATAAAATGAATGAAGACATATCAAAAGTTTGTTAGAAAGGTACCAGAAATTGATATAAATTTTTACTAGGAAAGAAATATACTTTCAAACCACAATCTGTAAGTAAGAATTTTACGATAAAAAATGCTTACATCAGTATTCCTGATGTAGAAGACAAGAGACAATTTTCAGTACTCATCCATATGTCCTTTGGTCTCTGGTACAAAGCTATCTAATTGGCAACCATGCCACAAGTACTCATTTTATTATTGTAAAATATTATTTGGTAGACAGTTGACAAATCTTAGTAAGCCCAATGTGTGGGAGAGTACTTATACATCCCTCTTCCTTATATGAAATGACTCTTTTTACTCAATTGCAGAACATGATATTTTTTTACATTGTTTACTTTAAACACTATTTTTCTGAAATTTTATACACTGTTTTTGGTTGTAAAGCATATTTTGTACCAATTAATATGAAATAAGATATACCAATTTCCTGATGGAAATTAACATAAATTTTTATCACGGTAATGAAATCTGATTAGATCATTATAAATCAGTCTATTATATTAAAAAAAGAAATGTTTTCCCTTTCAAATATTTCCTGTTTTTTATTGTCTTTCCTTATTCTCTTTATTCTATGGGTCAGTATGTGCCTCAAGATATACATCTTTTGTTCTCATCCAAATCACATTGTAATACTTGCCGCTGAACACGGACTAATTTGAAATAATAACTCTAGCTGCAAAACATTAAAAATAAAATGAATGAAGACATATCAAAAGTTTATTAGAAAGGTACCAGAAATTGATATAAATTTTTACTAGGAAAGAAATATACTTTCAAACCACAATCTGTAAGTAAGAATTTTACGATAAAAAATGCTTACATCAGTATTTCTGATGTAGAAGACAAGAGACAATTTTCAGTACTCATCCATATGTCTCTTGGTCTCTGGTACAAAGCTATCTCATTGGCAACCATGCCACAAGTACTCATTTTATTATTGTAAAATATTATTTGGTAGACAGTTGACAAATCTTAGTAAGCCCAATGTGTGGGAGAGTACTTATACATCCTTCTTCCTTATATGAAATGACTCTTTTTACTCAATTGCAGAACATGATATATTTTTACATTGTTTACTTTACACACTATTTTTCTGAAATTTTATACACTATTTTTGGTTGTAAAGCATATTTTGTACCAATTAATATGAAATAAGATATACCAATTTCCTGATGGAAATTAACATAAATTTTTATCACAGTAATGAAATCTAATTAGATCATTATAAATCAGTCTATTATATTTAAAAAAAGAAATGTTTACCCTTTCAAATATTTCCTGTTTTTTACTGTCTTTCCTTATTCTCTTTATTCTATGGGTCAGTATGTGCCTCAAGATATACATCTTTTGTTCTCATCCAAATCACATTGTAATACTTGCCGCTGAACACGGACTAATTTGAAATAATAACTCTAGCTGCAAAACATTAAAAATAAAATGAATGAAGACATATCAAAAGTTTGTTAGAAAGGTACCAGAAATTGATATAAATTTTTACTAGGAAAGAAATATACTTTCAAACCACAATCTGTAAGTAAGAATTTTACGATAAAAAATGCTTACATCAGTATTCCTGATGTAAAAGACAAGAGACAATTTTCAGTACTCATCCATATGTCCTTTGGTCTCTGGTACAAAGCTATCTCATTGGCAACCATGCCACAAGTACTCATTTTATTATTGTAAAATATTATTTGGTAGACAGTTGACAAATCTTAGTAAGCCCAATGTGTGGGAGAGTACTTATACATCCCTCTTCCTTATATGAAATGACTCTTTTTACTCAATTGCAGAACATGATATTTTTTTACATTGTTTACTTTAAACACTATTTTTCTGAAATTTTATACACTGTTTTTGGTTGTAAAGCATATTTTGTACCAATTAATATGAAATAAGATATACCAATTTCCTGATGGAAATTAACATAAATTTTTATCACGGTAATGAAATCTGATTAGATCATTATAAATCAGTCTATTATATTAAAAAAAGAAATGTTATTATATTAAAAAAAGAAATGTTTACCCTTTCAAATATTTCCTGTTTTTTACTGTCTTTCCTTATTCTCTTTATTCTATGGGTCAGTATGTGCCTCAAGATATACATCTTTTGTTCTCATCCAAATCACATTGTAATACTTGCCGCTGAACACGGACTAATTTGAAATAATAACTCTAGCTGCAAAACATTAAAAATAAAATGAATGAAGACATATCAAAAGTTTGTTAGAAAGGTACCAGAAATTGATATAAATTTTTACTAGGAAAGAAATATACTTTCAAACCACAATCTGTAAGTAAGAATTTTTCGATAAAAAATGCTTACATCAGTATTCCTGATGTAGAAGACAAGAGACAATTTTCAGTACTCATTCATATGTCCTTTGGTCTCTGGTACAAAGCTATCTCATTGGCAACCATGCCACAAGTACTCATTTTATTATTGTAAAATATTATTTGGTAGACAGTTGACAAATCTTAGTAAGCCCAATGTGTGGGAGAGTACTTATACATCCTTCTTCCTTATATGAAATGACTCTTTTTACTCAATTGCAGAACATGATATTTTTTTACATTGTTTACTTTAAACACTATTTTTCTGAAATTTTATACACTGTTTTTGGTTGTAAAGCATATTTTGTACCAATTAATATGAAATAAGATATACCAATTTCCTGATGGAAATTAACATAAATTTTTATCACGGTAATGAAATCTGATTAGATCATTATAAATCAGTCTATTATATTAAAAAAAGAAATGTTATTATATTAAAAAAAGAAATGTTTACCCTTTCAAATATTTCCTGTTTTTTACTGTCTTTCCTTATTCTCTTTATTCTATGGGTCAGTATGTGCCTCAAGATATACATCTTTTGTTCTCATCCAAATCACATTGTAATACTTGCCGCTGAACACGGACTAATTTGAAATAATAACTCTAGCTGCAAAACATTAAAAATAAAATGAATGAAGACATATCAAAAGTTTGTTAGAAAGGTACCAGAAATTGATATAAATTTTTACTAGGAAAGAAATATACTTTCAAACCACAATCTGTAAGTAAGAATTTTACGATAAAAAATGCTTACATCAGTATTCCTGATGTAGAAGACAAGAGACAATTTTCAGTACTCATTCATATGTCCTTTGGTCTCTGGTACAAAGCTATCTCATTGGCAACCATGCCACAAGTACTCATTTTATTATTGTAAAATATTATTTGGTAGACAGTTGACAAATCTTAGTAAGCCCAATGTGTGGGAGAGTACTTATACATCCTTCTTCCTTATATGAAATGACTCTTTTTACTCAATTGCAGAACATGATATTTTTTTACATTGTTTACTTTAAACACTATTTTTCTGAAATTTTATACACTATTTTTGGTTGTAAAGCATATTTTGTACCAATTAATATGAAATAAGATATACCAATTTCCTGATGGAAATTAACATAAATTTTTATCACAGTAATGAAATCTAATTAGATCATTATAAATCAGTCTATTATATTTAAAAAAGAAATGTTTACCCTTTCAAATATTTCCTGTTTTTTACTGTCTTTCCTTATTCTCTTTATTCTATGGGTCAGTATGTGCCTCAAGATATACATCTTTTGTTCTCATCCAAATCACATTGTAATACTTGCCGCTGAACACGGACTAATTTGAAATAATAACTCTAGCTGCAAAACATTAAAAATAAAATGAATGAAGACATATCAAAAGTTTGTTAGAAAGGTACCAGAAATTGATATAAATTTTTACTAGGAAAGAAATATACTTTCAAACCACAATCTGTAAGTAAGAATTTTACGATAAAAAATGCTTACATCAGTATTCCTGATGTAGAAGACAAGAGACAATTTTCAGTACTCATTCATATGTCCTTTGGTCTCTGGTACAAAGCTATCTCATTGGCAACCATGCCACAAGTACTCATTTTATTATTGTAAAATATTATTTGGTAGACAGTTGACAAATCTTAGTAAGCCCAATGTGTGGGAGAGTACTTATACATCCTTCTTCCTTATATGAAATGACTCTTTTTACTCAATTGCAGAACATGATATATTTTTACATTGTTTACTTTACACACTATTTTTCTGAAATTTTATACACTATTTTTGGTTGTAAAGCATATTTTGTACCAATTAATATGAAATAAGATATACCAATTTCCTGATGGAAATTAACATAAATTTTTATCACAGTAATGAAATCTAATTAGATCATTATAAATCAGTCTATTATATTTAAAAAAGAAATGTTTACCCTTTCAAATATTTCCTGTTTTTTACTGTCTTTCCTTATTCTCTTTATTCTATGGGTCAGTATGTGCCTCAAGATATACATCTTTTGTTCTCATCCAAATCACATTGTAATACTTGCCGCTGAACACGGACTAATTTGAAATAATAACTCTAGCTGCAAAACATTAAAAATAAAATGAATGAAGACATATCAAAAGTTTGTTAGAAAGGTACCAGAAATTGATATAAATTTTTACTAGGAAAGAAATATACTTTCAAACCACAATCTGTAAGTAAGAATTTTACGATAAAAAATGCTTACATCAGTATTCCTGATGTAGAAGACAAGAGACAATTTTCAGTACTCATTCATATGTCCTTTGGTCTCTGGTACAAAGCTATCTCATTGGCAACCATGCCACAAGTACTCATTTTATTATTGTAAAATATTATTTGGTAGACAGTTGACAAATCTTAGTAAGCCCAATGTGTGGGAGAGTACTTATACATCCCTCTTCCTTATATGAAATGACTCTTTTTACTCAATTACAGAACATGATAATTTTTTACATTGTTTACTTTAAACACTATTTTTCTGAAATTTTATACACTGTTTTTGGTTGTAAAGCATATTTTGTACCAATTAATATGAAATAAGATATACCAATTTCCTGATGGAAATTAACATAAATTTTTATCACGGTAATGAAATCTGATTAGATCATTATAAATCAGTCTATTATATCAAAAAAAGAAATGTTATTATATTAAAAAAAGAAATGTTTACCCTTTCAAATATTTCCTGTTTTTTACTGTCTTTCCTTATTCTCTTTATTCTATGGGTCAGTATGTGCCTCAAGATATACATCTTTTGTTCTCATCCAAATCACATTGTAATACTTGCCGCTGAACACGGACTAATTTGAAATAATAACTCTAGCTGCAAAACATTAAAAATAAAATGAATGAAGACATATCAAAAGTTTGTTAGAAAGGTACCAGAAATTGATATAAATTTTTACTAGGAAAGAAATATACTTTCAAACCACAATCTGTAAGTAAGAATTTTACGATAAAAAATGCTTACATCAGTATTCCTGATGTAGAAGACAAGAGACAATTTTCAGTACTCATTCATATGTCCTTTGGTCTCTGGTACAAAGCTATCTCATTGGCAACCATGCCACAAGTACTCATTTTATTATTGTAAAATATTATTTGGTAGACAGTTGACAAATCTTAGTAAGCCCAATGTGTGGGAGAGTACTTATACATCCTTCTTCCTTATATGAAATGACTCTTTTTACTCAATTGCAGAACATGATATATTTTTACATTGTTTACTTTACACACTATTTTTCTGAAATTTTATACACTATTTTTGGTTGTAAAGCATATTTTGTACCAATTAATATGAAATAAGATATACCAATTTCCTGATGGAAATTAACATAAATTTTTATCACAGTAATGAAATCTAATTAGATCATTATAAATCAGTCTATTATATTTAAAAAAAGAAATGTTTACCCTTTCAAATATTTCCTGTTTTTTACTGTCTTTCCTTATTCTCTTTATTCTATGGGTCAGTATGTGCCTCAAGATATACATCTTTTGTTCTCATCCAAATCACATTGTAATACTTGCCGCTGAACACGGACTAATTTAAAATAATAACTCTAGCTGCAAAACATTAAAAATAAAATGAATGAAGACATATCAAAAGTTTGTTAGAAAGGTACCAGAAATTGATATAAATTTTTACTAGGAAAGAAATATACTTTCAAACCACAATCTGTAAGTAAGAATTTTACGATAAAAAATGCTTACATCAGTATTCTTGATGTAGAAGACAAGAGACAATTTTCAGTACTCATCCATATGTCCTTTGGTCTCTGGTACAAAGCTACAGACCTTCTAAAATTCAAACTGACCATTATTCCGTGCGTTCATCGTGTATCGTGCGTGTTGCGTGCGTGTATCGTGCGTGTATCGTGCGTGTACCAATCGTGCGCTCATCATTCATCGTTCCGTGTATTTTCCGTGTAACGTGCGTGCATCGTGTATTCTTAATCGTGTATGGTGCGTGTATCGTGCGTTCATCAATCATTCATTCTTAACCGTGTATCGTGCGTTCGTCAATCGTGTATAACTGTGTACTGCAGATAACGTGCATTTGTCAAACGTTCATCTCTAATCGGGTAGCGTTCATTCATTGCGGTTTTTATATGATAGTCGGTTATAGAGCTCATCAAAGTTTATATTTTATCTCACGGTTAAAGCGTATATATATGTTCCGACTTTAAATAAAATTTACATTCATACTTACTTTCTTGTGAACACTTAATTAACTTCATCGTACATAACGTTCATACAGATTCATGAATTTTTGTGTAAAATTTATTTATCATCTGTAAACATTTCGTGGTTATTCAGTGAATCTTGGCTGGGACTGACACATTTTAATATAATGATACATGTTCTACGTACAAACAATAACATGATGACATTTCTACGACAGAACAGTTAAAATTGGAATTTCTATTCAACTGAGCGAAATGGGCTTAAAAATATACTGTTAGCCAACTGTTATTTGTTAAAAAATATTCCGCCAATTAAAAACAACAGTGCTTTTGCAAAATTTAGATGTGGGGTAGCTCCACTAAAAATAGAAACTGGAAAGTATGAAAGAAAAGAAGTCCACGAGATGACATGTGTTGTAGCTCTACTATTGAAGATGAACTTCATGTCATTTTAAAATGCCCATTATATGTAGATTTAAGACAAATTATGATACATTGAGCTAAATATTTTAATGAACATTTTAACCTTTAATTATCAGATAGCGAAATATTTTTATTTAATAACGGCAATGTTGCTGCTATAGTTGCCAAAACATCAACAATATTTCATTGAAAAGAAACGGCATTTTATTTCCTAGTTCTCAAAGAAAAAATGTTTTATTTTCATATAGTACAGGTGGACACTGTAAATTTGAAATGTAAATGAGTAAATCTATTGTGTCTTAAAAGTCTCTCATTATTCTTTTTAAGATTGGTACATACAATGCAAATGTTTTAATGTTTTATGTTTATTTCTGTGATTCTCATTTTATGTTTGTATGTGGTGAGACTATAATAAAATATTGAATCAGTATTAACATGATTAATGTTCAACTTGAGTCATTTCTCCAATGTTGAACAATGCACGATTATAATTCTTAACTTATTTGGCAAATTCATATTCTACTAAATATTCAAACATTTAAGTTTTGATAAATACCATTACAAATATAATTTTTGTCTTCGTTTCTGATGGTCACGTGCACGTAAGGTTATTCCATTGAGAAAATACAATATACAAGATTGTCGGGTAAATGTGGATTGCGGATTAAGATTTTAGATGTCAAACTTGAATTAACAAATTAAACTGAGGCGAATTTAACACGAATATGTATTTTCTCTTCAACAGTGTTTTTATTCTCTGTTCTTTATTTTCATTTAAAATAAGCTAAATATGTTTTGTGGAAAATTGAATACAAATAAACATATGCATTTGAAGGCATTTTTTTAATTCAACAAGTATAAGATCACGCAAATATATCCCGTATTCCTTAAGAAGGATTTTAAATTGAGGAACTTTTTAAACTTGAAATTGTGTTTACGAGTTTAAGATATTCTTTTTTATTTAAATTTTTTGACAAAATAGTTAAATATATTGTATTATCATAACAAGTCTTTATTTAAATGGAATAAACATGGAACACTTTCACAGATTCACTTTTCATTGTGTTCATGGTTGCATATCAAGGACACCGTTTTTAATGTATGTCTAAAAGATTAATATCCGAAAAAATAATTCACAATAGTACTTTGTATTAAAGAATGACGGATTATTTTACCATGGGGGTATTTTTTGTTCCGTTACTGAGGACATTTTTTTGTCCTTTATGAATCCATATGACAAATTTGACTCCAATAAGGATAAATTTTATCTTATAGAAAAATCGGTAGTTTTTATCCGATAGATTTTGTGTTCATCTTTATCGGATATAAAAGATTGAAAAATACAAACAATTAATTGAAGTTTCGTATGCATCTATCACGATCCAGCAACTTTTGACTAGTATAAAGGGTTGCCTTGGTTTTATAGCTCAAAACGGTATTATTTGTTTTGCTAAATACATTGGGTTAAATAATGAAATGTATGTTTCAGAAATTTACACAAGTTTGATTTCGGCTTTGACTCCCGGGGACACTGTCGTTTACAGTAAAAGACGAAAATCTACACATGTACGTTCTTATAAAAAAGAAGTTGTGGTATGATTGCCAATGTTCATCATTATATCATAATTATTGTACTCCCCCTAATAATGAATCTATAATATATGCCAC
Organism: Mytilus californianus; assembly: GCF_021869535.1. Taxonomy (NCBI): domain Eukaryota; kingdom Metazoa; phylum Mollusca; class Bivalvia; order Mytilida; family Mytilidae; genus Mytilus; species Mytilus californianus. The sequence continues at coordinate 4,025,431 of NW_026262723.1, forward strand.
TGGACGTTAAACGATCAACTATTAATTCATCCATCTTATCCTTTAAGTTTTGTGATAATTTGCATATCAAATACATGAAACAACAGGGGCGGATCCAGCCATTTTAAAAAGGGGGGTTCCCAACCCAGGGCAAAAGGGGGGCGGGTGGGTTCCAACTATATGTCCCCATTCAAATGCATTGATCGTCCAAAAAAAGGGGGGTTCCAACCCCCTGAACCCTCCCCTGGATCCGTCACTGAACAACTGCAGAGTTTCACTAAAGTTAGAAGGCCGATATTATTGCACATATAAAACAGACATTTACATCGATCCCTACGTTTTGATCCCCTCACAAAACAACACTATAAATTTCATGCATCTATAACGCTTTTCTGGATTTACTTTCACTAGGAACGCTCAATGCTAAATATTTGAAAGCCAAAGAATGTATAAAATAGATAGGAGTGTAGAGCTATATGACCAATAAAGGGCCTGTACACATTCACAACATTCTGTGTATTTATGTGTCTGTCCAAAGTCAAAAGCACGTAGTTCAGTGGTTTTCGTAACATCAATTCTGTTATATACATGTATTTGGGCTTTTTTTTGTGGCAAGATACATGTAGCTTTGAAATAAAGAAGGCCGTTAGTTTGCTCAATTGAATTGTTTCATATTTTTTTCATGTCGGGGCGGGGCCTTTAATAACCGACTTTACAGTTCCCGTTTTTTTTCATTATTGAAGGTCGTATAGATATAACTGCTAGCATTCCTCTTGATTTGAACTTTCTTGAATAGTTGACTCACTAGCAATTATACCACATTTTCTTATTTTTACATAAGCCTTCAATCCATCGAAAGCTAATTTAGTCTGCTGTAGCTGAAACCTACGTTTCTTAAAAAAAAATCTAAATTTATATACTGACAATTTAAGAAATGTTTGTCATAGATATCTGTTCGTGATATAAGTATCCAAATATTTTAGCTATGAAGATGTGTAAACCCTTAAATAAACCCTATTTCTTTGGGCAATACCTACGGGAATTAAAATAATAAAAACCATTATTTGAAAATCGGAATATATATGTGTGTATGACTCGGAGGTGCAATGGAGATCATAAAGTTTGATGGCCACGCGTTAAGTGCGCTGGTCTGCGCCGAAGTGCGATGAGCTGTTCGATGGTTTGCGATGGTTTATATAACGCGGGATACCTAGATTAAAGTCTACAGATGTGCAATTATTATGAGCAGTATATTTGTTTCAATGTCAGTATACAAAGCATTTACTAGTGTTATTGTCTATGAATGTAATAGTTAAAGTTGCCGCGTACTAATTTAGAGATCGCCCTATTTGATGTTTTGCATGTGGAAATTATTCTTGCTCCAACATGTATCTTTACTTAATTTGTTCCTCTAATGAGATCATCATTTACCGTTATATAATCATAAGAATAGTTTCACGGTGGACCCGTATGTATTGAGGGAATGACACTTCATCGTACGTAAAAACAAATCTTTCATATATTTCCCGTTTCACAGTCCTACATGTATATTGAATTTTACCCACAACTCAGAAAGTTGACCAGCGCGGGGTATGCTTAAACCTCTTATTCTAGATGTCAGGTAACTTACTCGTGTTTATGTTGGATTTCTATCTGATTGACGAATATCCGTCATTTTATATATAGATATAACAAACAAATTTAAATTATATATATATATATATATAAAGAAAAGTTAAGTAGAATCCGTATGCTGGTAACATATAAGAAAATTAATAAAAGATAATAACGGTTTCAATTCATCACTTTTACTAGCGCTTTCACTGCTTTTACAGATCTTCGGGTAATATATATATATTTAAATTTGTTTTTTAGGGATGCATCCAGTTGCACCTTTTCATTTAAAATATATTTCCGTGAAGTAATCTCAAAAGATTACTCACTTCAATAAAAAATAAATAAGGGAAATGAAACCTCTTCTCGCATGTTGCACTTTGTGTAATTGTTCTCTTCGACAAAATACTGCCTTGAACTCAATTTTGGTATAAATATAAAGAAGCCACATTTGGTTCTTAAATGGAAATTTTTTAAACACTTAAAGCTAGGTAAAGCCTATCTCTTAATATAGGCTCTTAAATTCGGCAACTTTTAGAGACCGACCGTGCTTGGGCTGTATAGCCAGTCAAGGTCGCTAAACTCTCATTATCCGTTTAGAGATTTTCTGAAAATACGATGGTTATTGTCTCATTAGAAACTAAAACCTTATCAAATATGGTGGCCTTCGACTGTCATCTGCTCTTTTCGGGTTGTTGTCTCTTTGACATATTCATCATTTCCATTCTCAATTTTAAAATAACTAAAAATATGATAAACAGTTGTCAGATCAATATTCATTTAACAAGCCAGTGCCTTGATACAGGTTATATTCTACTGAATTTACTATATCCGTTATTATTACGTAATTATATAAGTCCCGTGTCCAGGTAAAAATAACAAATTTTTGGTTTGTATGTCAGGTGAAAGTGACAACGGGTGGTATGTATACTAAAATGTTTATCGTCTTCCATTATACATGAGGGTGTGGATGGGGGTTTATAGAATAGAAAATTATTGACCAAAAAATAAAGAATACAAAAAATAACCAGACAAACATATAGAAAAGAAAATGATGAGGTACAAGAATATATGGAATAAAGAATGATCGACAAAAGGTATAACGATTAGAAAAAATTGCCTAAAATGATAGAATACAGAAATAATGAATCCCTATTCAGACCCTCATAATCTGACGATGACATTTAGCTTTAGGACAATTATGGGCATGTGATACAGTTTTAGAACCACAGTGATTTTTTTTTTACAAAGTTCACATATATACAAGCTAATTTTTACAAAATCAATTTGTATATGAAATAAAAATTATATCTTCATGTGCTAAATTTAAAAGACAAATGGGTTTGAATTATTCGACATTTACTTATAACATTTCGGTTTCTTGGACATTTTTGTACTTTGAACAGACATCCTTAACTTTTTTGTTTCAAAGAAAAAGATATGCGGATTTCGGTAAAGAGATAAGGAATATCTTCGTTATAAAATTGGACTCTACATTTGTGTAACAATTCTTTGTTAATATTTAATTTTTGTGAAAAGAAATTGATACAAGAAGAAAAAACGGTATTTTTGTTGTATATTTATCTAGTTAAAAAAAAGTCGGTAATTTCTTCATAAAAGTTGCAACGAATAATCTTCATACAGTATCAAGCAAAATGTCATGTCTAAAATGAGGGGGCCATAACTGATAACACTTTTTCCTTAAAAAAATGAAAAAATAATTATTTGGATAAGAAAATAACCCAGATATTTAGATATATTAGAATAAAAATATTTTTTTAATTTTTTAAAAATCATTTAATATTCATCGGTTTATGATTAAATGAAAAATATAGAAAATTGTTAAGTTGTTTTTAAGGAAGGAAAATAATGTTTGTCCCGAGAAAAAAGCCCCCCCCCCCCTAATTTACCTAAGTGGGGGCTTAAATTTGGAGACCGATCGCGAGGCCTGACTGCCATAAACAACAGATAACGAACAGCAAACAGTGGATACACCAATTGATATGTATGAAAGACAACGGCGGACACAAAATGATAGCACTGAATAATTTCAACTACCATTGAGATCGTTTTTTTTTCAAATCTCCTTATCAAATTAGAAATGCATTTTAAAAAACCTTGGGATATCTTTTACAGTTTGGAAATGGAATTGGAATTAAAAATTGCATTTCCCAAAGAGTTTCAGGTAAAACCCCGAGAATCTCACCTCCTAGAAATTTGAAGTGCCAGGATGTTTGAAAATATGTATGCATTTTATTACATACTTGAAATTGTATAAGGAATATAAAAAAGATTCAGTTTACTGTACAAACAAACAACAGACACCAAGTGATGGATACAATTGTGGCTTATATTGTTTAATTCATTTTTACTGAGAGCAAAATTTGATTGATTGATTATTCAGTGGTTGTTTAAACGTCCAGTGGCAAAAATTTCATGCATATTCAGGACGAAAAGTCGTTTCAGAAGTATATTATGAAGTATTTGGTATTACAAATGTTTAAATTTTCTCATTATTTGGTAAATTTCATTTTCTTAGCTATTTCTAATTAATTTGTACGAATCAGATTTTTCTGACAAATTATATATTTTGCTCTAAATTAACTCATACGATTCTGATAATATAAGGAACATTGTAACTTAAGTAAAAAAAAAAGAGATTATGATTGTTTAATCAGTTGTTATGTAAGTTCGCTCGTGTCAGTCGGATCACTGATTTTCGGCAATATCAAGGAAAAACCGGCACGTTCCAAATATTGTTCAACTACTCATTTAATGGTGATTCTTTTTCTTTAAAAATTGGAATTTATGTAATACAAATCTATCTATCTCAACCATAGTATGAAAACAGAGTACAAGTAACACGTCCTTTCTAGTCCTTAGTGGCATATTATAAGTCCTTAGCAGTGTTTAGACGTACAGGCAGAAAACAGTCGAAGGCCACCAATGGGTAGAAAATCCCGCACCGAAGGCGTTTTTCAGTTGGTCCCTAAACAAAAATGAATTTTAGTTCAGTGATAATGGACATCATACTGAACTGTAAATGCATTTGAATGGGGACATATGGTTAAAACCACCCCTTTTATCCTGGGTTGAGAACCCTCTTTTTAAAAATGGCTGGAATCGCCACTCTTTAAAACGCAGCAATTTATAAATTATATATTTATATTTATACAAGTGTGGACACAGATCAGTGTGGATAGTATGATTGGATGTTTGACAGTGTTTTATATGACAAAAGGAGTTCTATGTTTTATGTTTTCTATGTATTAACTGTGTTGCACAATGACAACCAACATGAGCATTAGGGGTGTTGTTTATGTAATATTTAGTTTTTTATGTTCAACACGGGCATGGAAGAGATACTAATTGCATTAATTACCAAATGATTATGATAGAATATATATGTTCCACATCTTTAATTTTGGATACATTTTGTAGCTAGGAGAGGAACACATAATAGGTTCATTTTTTTCTTAATCTGATTTTTTTATATGGGAGATGGTATCTGAGAACATGTATTTGCTTACTATTTGTATGGTTCTATTTATATTACTTTGTGGGGGATTGTCAGTATCATAAGTAAAAGAATTCGGTTAAATGTGGAAATTGTTTCTCAGTTTAGAAGACATTTAATGTTTTTTAGTAATGACAAAGCCTGACATGATGATTGGGGCTAGATGAGCTAGAACGTGAATTTCTGTGTTATTTTTTATTAATTCTTTGAAAATATCTCCTCCAAAGCTGGTCAAAGCAAAAAAAAGTTTTGACCAGTATGAAAATGATATCAACAAAAGAACCTTTGTGAGCATGCTTCAAAGACTCATAACTAACTACAGAAGTCATATGATAAAATGTCAAGTGGATATTATGAACATCTACTTAATATGTCTAAATATCTAAAAAGTTTTAGTATTCAATATGAAAAAGCTATTGCAAAAGTATTCTCTTTTCAGTTTTTTTTGTTATATGGATACAAATATAAGTGATACCAATACAGTAAGGCAGTTTTGTTATGGTATGAAAGTGTAGTAATTAACATTTACTGTTAATTCACACAAATTAAGAAATAAACAAATGAATGATAAATGTTGAACATGTACAATGAAATATATTTTAGAAATCAATTAGGCCAGATAGGCCTTATAAATTTTGGTCTTTTTCTTAACATACTGAATGACCATTTACACTCAGGACCGAGTCGCCAGTAGGCAGTACAGATGTACAAAAATGTGGATAGTGTCCACATGTGGACACAGATGATGCCCCCGCTAGCATATCATATAGTTATAAAGGGACGCTACCCAAATTTGAACTTGATCTGAGTTTTGTGGTAATAAGCATTGTGTGTAAGTCTCATAACATTAGGTTGAGGCTAACTTAAGTAGAGAACAGAAACTCAAAATTCAGCAATTTTTCTATTTGTAAACACGCATAACTCTAGAACGGTTGTGTATAAGTTTTATAACATTTGGTTGAAACAAACTAAAGTTAGAGAACGGAAACGAAAAATTCAGCAATTTTTATGTTTATAAAGGGACATAACTCAAGAACGGTAAAAGTGTCACCACCAAATTTCGTACTTAATCTGTATTATGTAGTAATAAGCATTGTGTATAAGTTTCATAACATTTGGTTGTGGCAAACTAAAGTTAGAAAACGGAAACAAAAAAATTGTACATGATCTTAGTTTTGTGGTAATGAATATTGTGTATAGGTTAAATTTCATAATGTTTGGTTGTGGCAAACTTAAGTTACAGACTGGAAACTAAAAATTTAGCAATCTTTCGATTTATAAAGGGGCATAACTCAATAATGGTTAAAGTGACCCTACCCAAATTCAACTTGATCTGTATTTTATCAGTGGAAGTCAAAATTAAACATTGCATTGTATAAAGCATTGATTGTAGTTGATTCAACTATAATCATGGACAATGGAAGATAACTCCAATTTTAAAATTACATGTGTTTAGAAGAAAATAAAAATTTAGCAATTTTTCCATTTATAAAGGGGCACAACTCAAGAACGGTTCACCAAAATTCAAACTTGATCTGTGTTTTGTGGTAATAAGCATTGGGTATAAGTTTCATAACATTTGGTTGAGGCATACTAAAATTAGAAAACGGAAACGAAAAATTCAACAATTTTTCCATTTTTAAAGGGGCATAACTGTAGAACGGTAAAAGTGACGCTACCAAAATTCAAACTTGATCTGTGTTTTGTGGTAATAAGCATTGCGTATAAGTTTCATAACATTTGGTTGAGGCAAACTAAAGTTAGAGAACGGAAACCAATTTTGGGACGTACGTACGTACGTTCGTACAGTCGGACAAGGGTAAAACTTAATGCCCCCTCCGTTACGGCGGGGGCATAAAAATAAAGTGTAACAAAAGAACCTAGCATCATATTGCTAGTAGCGCCAGTAGCCTTGTTTGGTGAATTTGTGCTTTTTTTTTTTAATTTGGTGCTTTTTCTTTTTAATTTGGCTAATGGGCAAAAAATGTTTGGTTCAAATCTAAATAAAATGCTTTTATCTCCCTATTACTTACATTGTACATAGAATGGATACTACTTTGACAATTCCTTGTACATGAGAGTTGTCTGTCAAATCTTTATTTCACAAAGAATGAATTGCATAACAATGAACTGAGCTCAAAGCAAAGCACTTTAATAATACACTTAGACAATGAGCTCAATCCAGTGATATACTTTGTACTACAGGTCCTTCATGAACATCCTACTGGCCAAAACCATATCTCACAAACATGCCATACTACATGGTTGGATCAGAAGTCCTGAAAAAGACATGAACTTTATTAACATATTTTAAGTATATACACCGGTTAAAACTTTCACAAATTTGAGGTAAAATTATTCAGTATCTAGCAACTATCAATCACTTCATGCACAAATTGATATAGGTTGAGTACCCCTCTGTCAGAAATAAGAACATACCTCCACCTAATTTTAGTTAACTGATGAAGAAACATTCAAAACTATCAAATGTTATCTAATAGACTAGCTGCAATGAAATCCCAGTTTTCTAAAATGGTAGGTGGAACCTAAAACTCATAAGATTTTAAACTATGCATTTTAAATATTGAAAATATACATGTAATAATAGTTCTTCTCAAAAATTCGCTCTATTTTTCCTTACACAATGTATTTTGTCTTTTGTTCGAGACTGTATATTGACCTCTAGATGTCTTTCAATTACATCCAGTTTGGCGTGGGTTGATGTTTGATGTTTGATTGTTGTATATGTTATATATTGACCTGGGATTTGTTTATATAAATTAGGCGTGAAATAATTTTGGTTAACTGAAATTCTTTAACTTACTTCCAAATTAATGTTAATACTGAGGGAAAAAATTACATTGCTAATTAACCACTTTAACACACATGCAAACTTTTTGAGAGGAAGGCATAATGCATGTAACATATATTAGATCTTTTTTTAAACCATTCTAAACTACTGATAAGTGATAAAGTTTGTTAACTGTTACTTACCTTCAAAAAGGGGGTTGCATTCACTTTAATACATATACATATAAATATAATCAACAATACTGAGTGCAACACCTAGGATAAATAGAGGATTGTTTTGTAAGAATAGTTGCTGAAATAAGCAGGCAATATTCAAAGTAGAATAAAAAATATTACAGGACTGTATTTTAAAGTAATAAGCATTGTGCAGGGCTCACGTTACCATGCTACTGGGGCGACAAAGTCGCTTTCCCGGTCGCCACTTCGCTTTGACCAACCTTCAAAAGCGAAATGTAGTCGCCATGTTGTTAACGATACTCAAATTCAGTCGCTTTCGTCATCTGCAATATTCAACATTTACCAAGTCGATGAAACAGAAATTTCTCATTTGAAAGTAAAGAAATTCAAAGACATAAACGATTTATTTTCTTTAGGAGGTTAAAGCATTGATTTTAAAGTTGGTTGCATGTTATTTTCATAAAGACAACTTTTTTATCACTTCTGGTACTTGTTACTCAAGCGTAGATCAACTCATTCTAACTTTCGGCAAAATAAGCTTGTTACTTCATTAGAACGTGATGAAATTAAAGATTTCTTGCTGTTGTGCAATACACTGTGCTATTGCGCAATACTTAGTAAATCAGTCGTCAGACTATAAACAAATAAAGTTCAATTAATTCCCAGACATATTAGAAATTTATGAAAATGTAAAGGGAGCTTGCATCAATAGATGTAAACAATTCACTTAAGTTTCATGAGAATTGCTGACAGCATTTTTGAGCTATTGTCTGAAAACTGGAAAATCACCCCTTTTTTAATGAATAAAACCCCATCACTCAGAAATGTAAAATGTAAAATTTATAAAATTCTAAACGGAGCTTACATCAATATAGATATAAACAATCACCAAAGTTTCATACAAACTGCTGAAAGCATTTTTGATTTTTGTCCGAAACTGGAAAATCCCCCCTTTTTTCATGAATAAAACCCTGCAACTCAGAAATGTAAAATCTAAAATATATAAAAATCAAAAGGGAACTCATGTCAATAGATATAAACAATTCACCACAATTTCTTGTTATATGGATACAAAAAAGTTGGTGAAAGCTTTTATTGTCCGAAAACTGGAAAATCCCCCTTTTTTTAATGAATAAAACCCCACAACTCAGAAACATAAAATCTAAAATTTATAAAAAAAACTAAAGGGAGCTCATGTCAATAGATATAAACAATTCACCAAAGTTTTATGCAAATTAGTTAAAGTGGTTTTGAGTAAAGGTCCGACATGTTGACGACGGACAACGGTATACCATAGTACGTCCCGTAAACGGGCGTATAAAAATGACAGGGTGTCATACCACACCAAAACCTTCTGAAGGAAACACAAAGTTGGCAAACACATTTTTTTTTTCATTGACAACCCTGTATAACCTTGCAGCAGTATAGAGTCTACATGCATTACCTTGAACTTAAAAATATGTGGTAATTGTCAGTTAGTTATGTCAATTATAATTTACACATTTACTGAAACATGCCAGAGAAGTGCATGTACAAACTTTTGAATTTGATCTGCAAACTGGGAAAGCCATCCTTTTTTATGAATAAAATTCCACAATTTATTAAATTGAAAGGGAGCTTGCATCAATAGATATATATAAACAATTAACCAAAGTTTCGTGACAAATGACAACTGCTTAAAGCATTTTCGAGTTAATGTCCAAAAACATGGAAATCCCCCTTTTTGAATGAATAAAACCCCTTACATTGTAACTGGATAATGTAAATTCTAAAATTCCAAAACAATCTTAAGGGAGCTCACATCAATACATGAATATAATCCCATATAACTCTGAAATGGGAAACCTAATATTTATAAAATAATCAATTCACAACAGTTTCATGCAAATTGGTGAAAGCGTTGAAGAGTTTGTGAACAAAGCATTTTTAAAGTTAATGGGCGTTAACATGAAAATCCCCCTTTTTTAATGAATAAAACCTCACATTTTGAAACTGTATATTATAAAATTCCTAAAAATCTAAAAGGGAGCTCACGTCAGTAGATATAATCAATTCACCAGAGTTTCATGCAAATTGGTGAGTTAGTGAACAACATGCTAGAAACAGACAGATCAGGGCAGACAGACGGACAAAGGCATACATAGTACCATAATATTTCTCATGAACAGGCGTATGAAAACTGCAGGGTACTATTCCAGGCCAACACCCTCTGAAGGAAACACTATAAGGGAGCTTCCTTTCCATTTTTATGGGGGAAAAAGGGGGGGGGGGGCTAGGATGAAAAATTTTGTTCTGCATTTTTTTTTTAGTTCGAGATGTAATCTGTCCTGCCTTTTTATTTTTCACTCTTTTTTGTCCTGCCTTTCTATTAGTTTATCCTGACTTGTTTTTACATAAATTGTCATCCTGCCTTTTTTTTTCATAGTCTCATCCTGCCTTTTTTTCAAATTTCATCCTAGACCCCCCCCCCCCCCCCCCCCCCCTAAAATTCAAATGGTAGCTCCCTAAGTTAGCAAACAAATTATTTTATTTTTACATTGACAAACCTGTATAACCTTGAAGCAGTATTAAGTTCATGTATTATCCCGCATATTATTACATGTACATTGAACTAAAACAAATTGTGGTCATTGTCAAAATTATAATTTACAGTTTACTTTTCCAATGCTTTTAATTTAAGATTAGGGCATTTTTGTCATTGGAATTGAGTTTTGTAGTCGGAGATTACTCTAACCTCCAACGATTGTTTTGCGACACCAGCTAGGGCAGTGGGACTTCAGCTGGTCCCATATCAGATAGATGATATTTGCCCGTCCAAAGTGGATGTGCTGCTTCGTTGCTTCTGGAGTCAACTGGATCCATATAAATCAAGCCTCAATTTATTCATTTTTCTCTTCATTTAAGTAAGTTTGATCAACCTGCCACCCGTTATCTTCTCATATTTGGACAGTTTTCACATTGACCCATCCAGTGGCGGATCCAGAAATTTTCATAAGAAGGGGCCCACTGACTGCCTAAGAGGGGGCCCACCCCAGTCATGCTTCAATGATTCCCTAAATAATCAACCAAATTTATCCCACAAAAGGGGGGACCCGGGCCCCTGGCCCCCCTAAATCCGCCTCTGCCATCAATACTGACATTTTAGAGGGTATGAATGCCCTTTACCGGCAGGCGTCTAACTGTCATTTTCGGCTACTGTTAGCGTCAAATATGTTAACATTTTACCGTGATTCGTCAACATATCCTTATCGTGATTCATCAGAGGTCTAAAATAATTATCGTTACCGTTATTTTTGGCAAAAAATTAACGCGATCTGTCAAAATCTGTCAATTTTTTTATCATCTTGAAGAAAGTCTTCATTTTATCGTCATGCACCAAAAATTACCGTTGTCATTTGGCAAGATTTTTTACCGTTATTCGTCATGAAGGTACCCCCATTACCACCCTCATTTTAACTTTCACTTTATAAGAATGTCACATGACCAACATTATGGTAACTGATTTATGCAAATGACCCTTATTCAATAGGAAAACAATCTATATAAATCGAGCCTCAATTAGTTCATTTTTCTCTTCATTTAAGTAAGTTTAATCGACCTGCCACCTGCTATTTTCTCACATTTGGACAGTTTTCACATTGACACATCAATACTGGTATTTTTACTTTAACTTTAAAAGATTGTAACATGACCAACAGAAAAAGTAATTTACAATGCATTATGAGAGCTGATTTATGAAAATGACCCTTATTCAATAGGAAAACATAATCTAATAGTTCATTTATGATGAAAATAAGCTGAATGGCCGAGTGTGTTCTATTTGAAAATAAAGAGTTAAAATGCAGGAATCGCAAAAACAGATGTTGGACATCAGAGTAATCTCGGACTATGAGTATGAGTTTTAGGCAATTTGTAGGGGGGAGGGTTCAAGGGAAGCAAATGCTCTTTAAATTATGCATGTTTCAAAAATTGGGGAAAAATAACACAGAGCGTTGAGTCATTTTTTTCAGACTTTAAATAATGACTAATGTAGACTTACCTTCTAATTCTATAAAAAAAAAATCACAACTACTGAACAGGAACAATCATGGTACTTTTTTGTCTATGAAACTACACTATGACATCTGATCTTCAAAACCTACAAACAGACACAGAAATATCATCAAATAGTGAAATATAAGATTGATTGCACCTTGTATGGATAGTTCCGACACGTGTTACATGGGGAGCCCGTTTGTTTACAAATAATAATGTCACGTGATCACGCACTGACCGTCACAAATTTTTATCCTCCGCCATTTCTTGCACAATTCACAAATGCATAACCCATTTATCTTGCGGACATGCAATGGGAATGTGCACGGTTATAAAAAAATACAAAAATATTGCATGTACAGTTAATGAAGAAGTTATTTCATCAAATAGATAAGATTTTCACTCATGACACAAATTGACTGGGTGTCATCGCCATCGGGGAAAATTAATAAATGGGATTAAATTGACCGCCAAGAAGGTGTAGAGAACCACCTCTGGAGAACCTTAACATTAATAAGTAATACTCACCAAAATTTCTCTATAATTAACGCTATTTTCTGTTGGAAAATTTCAGAAAGATGCTGATAAACTTATTTGGTGACACAGATTATTTTCTTGTTTTGGCGCGAAAAATATTCTTACTCTTAATGCTTGACGTAACAAAATTTGTATAGAATTATATTTTACTAAAGCTCAGCGTAAATATGCAGAAGCATGACAATACATTAATGATAAAATGTGTAAATATTTCTGTAAAAGAATATAATTTTACTTTCCCAGTATACTTCACTTAGAATTACATTTGAGCGCAAGAAAGTCTCCTTGTGAATCGGCCAGGGGTCGGAAGTTCAACATATCAACGGAAATTTTTGCGTGTGCTTGCGTTGCTTTACATCGAGGCTACAGCTTTTCAACCAATCGGGGAATGTTTACTTAGGGCATACATCTATTTTTACTGACATGTTTAAATCGGGATTATAGAAAAATGGAATGTTGTTGGTAAATACAAAACAGAAAATGATGACCACTTTTAGCAAAAGATAAATTGGATCGGGGGTCTGTGAATTCACATTATTTGTACAACTCTCCTTACTCTTGGGAAGCGTGTGCTTTACATCGAGGCTTGCGTTGCTTTACATCGAGGCTTGAGTTGCATTTACATTGACGCCATAGTAGTTCAACCAATCGGGGAATGTTTATTTGGGGCATACATCTATTTTTACTGCAGGTTTTGGCATATTTTAATCGAAATTAGAGAAAAATGGAATGATGTTAGGAGATATAAAACAGAAAATGATAAATATTTTTAGCAAAAGATGAATTGGATCGGGGTTCTGTGTATTCACATTATTTGTACAACTCTCCTTACTGATGGCAAAAAATGGAATTTCCGTGACCTAAATGGTTCGCGAAAATTAATATTTTTATATATATATAGTAATTAAGTAGAATTATAAAATCGATTAGTTTTATAATTTGACAACACTCATTGATATTGGAAATACTATACTACAATTAATTTATTTAATACATGGAGTGTTTAGTAAAACTGTCGACCAATCAACACAGAAAGCGAGATATCTAAAATTTGTATACCCTTATAGATTTTCATTATCATACATCAATTTTAAATGCAATTCCAAATAAAATGGCTTTGAGAACCGTGTATTAAGCGCTTATCGTTCATTCGTCAATGAATCATTCACCGTGCGTGTATCGTGCGTGTATCGTGTGTTCATCATTCATCGTGCATCGTGCGTGTATCGTGCGTTCATCATTCATCATTCATTTTTCGTTAATCCTCCGTGTAACGCTCATCGCTCATCGTGCGTGTATCGTGTATCGTGCATTCACCGTGCGTGTATCGTGCATTCACCGTGCGTGTATCGTGCATGCGTGTATCGTGCGTGTGGTCAGTTTGAATTTTAGAAGGTCTGTACCAAATTTCTCAGTAATAGTAAAAGGACCTTTCCACTGCATCAACAGTTTATTCTTATCCGTAGGTAAGATCACAAGAACCTTTTCACCTACCTTCATATGTCTTTGCTTGGTCGATTTATCATAATATACCTTATTCTTCTTTGATGCAGACGCCAAATTACTTCGAGCAAGCTCACAGGTAGCTTCTAATCTCTCTCTTAAATCTATCACGTACTGATATGTAGACTTTACCTCAGGATCGTCTATCTCTTTAGTCCATAGCTCCTTTAATATTGCCATAGGTCCCCTCACCTGTTTACCATACACGAGCTCAAATGGCGAAAACTTCAGACTCTCCTGTGGAACTTCCCTGTATGCAAACAGTAATGCATTTACATACCTGTCCCAATCTTTAGGTCGGTCATGACACATTCTCTTCAACATCAGTTTTAGACTTCCATTGAACCTCTCTACTAACCCATTACACATAGGATGATAAACAGTTGTAGTTAACTGTCTAAGCGATATGAGTCTACTTACCTCAGCCATAAGCTTAGATGTAAACTGACTTCCCATATCAGTTAACATTTCCTGTGGAACTCCTACTCTAGAAAATATATCTACTAATGCCTCAGCAACACTCTCTGTCTCAATATCCTTCAAAGCTATTGCTTCAGGATAACGTGTAGCATAATCTACCAAAGTCAGTATATATCTACTACCTCTGTCTGTTCTAGGAAAAAGAGGTCCAATGAGATCAACTGCTACGCGTTTAAACGGCTCATCTATCAACGGCATAGACTGTAAAGGTACCTTACCTATTTTTCCTTTAGGAACTGTACGCTGGCATATGTCACAAGACTGACAAAATCGCTTAACATCCGCCGAAACACCTGGCCAATAAAAAGCTGATAATACTCTATCAAGTGTACGCTGTGTACCCATGTGACCTGACATAATCGACTCATGTGCTACTCTCGTCACTGTCTCGCGATGAAACTTCGGAACTACTAACTGAGTACAACTTACCCTATCAGGTTTTGACGACGAAAACTGTCTGTATATCATACCTCTTTTTAAAATCCACTTTACTTTTCCATTCTTCCGTGTAACTGTATCACCCGTTAATACATACCTTCTTATTTTATCCAACGTTGTATCTTCTAGTTGAGCTTTCTTGATTACATTTGGATTTACCTCATCTGTGATGATATCTTTTACTTTCAGTTGCACAAACGGCTTACTTTTGTTTCTTACCTGTTCTCTTGTCTCAACAGCTCCCGTTTGTTGCCACAAAGGATCAGGCTTTCCTGGTTCTCTAGCGTCCTCTACATTACCAATTATCAAGTCATACACAGGATTAGCCATACACCATCCTTCAAATTCTCCCTGTAAATATGGTGTATCTATATCAATTCTAGCTATTGGCACTTCAACTCTGGTTCCATCTGCCAAAATACATACCTGTTTTCCACCCGTTAATGACTCATTGCCAACCATATCACGTTTAACCACAATACCACTGCAACCAGTATCTCGTAAAACCGTGACTGGTTTACCATCAACATAACCTGAACTTACAGGCATACTTACATTTGCGGTTGACTGACAAGACAACGGAAGTGTACTTGTACAACCAGTAGGAATAGCATCTACTATAGAATCTGTAGGTATAGTACAGGTATTACATACTTTACCTTTAAAATTCTTTCTATCGTCTGACGATCCACTGTTGGTCTTTTGTAGATTAACTCTACAATCCGTTGCAATATGTCCATTCTTACCACACCTAAAACACTTTCTGTCCCTATTAGGTACAAATGAAGTACGTTCTGTTGGTTTTATACTTCTCTGTTCTTTCTTTGTACTATAATCAACTGGTTTCGAACCACTTTGGTTTCTTACTGAAGATGTGTTTGACTGATTACCTCTATCTATAAGATTGGAAGCACTTGTTTGTCTTGCCTCACGATACTGATCAGCTAAAGCTACCATTTTCTCTAAAGAATCTGGTATTCTCTCTTTTAAAAACAAAGACAAGTCCTTCGAACATATATGTAGAAACCGATCCCGTATAATCAAGTCATACAAACTTATATAAGTAGTATCTGTATGTGCCATATCAATCCAACGCTTAAAATAGCTATCTAACCTAACAGAAAACTGTATAAAAGTCTCACCTGGCTCTGGTCTACAACTTCTAAATCTACGTTTAAATCCTTCTTCAGTCATATCATACCTTTTTAGTAGAGCATCTTTCAAAGCTGGATAATCAAGAGCTTTATCAACCGGCATAAGTGCATATACATCAAGAGCCTTGCCCTTCAATAACGCACTAAGATGAGTGGCCCAAATATCAGGTTTCCACTTTTGAGCAGTAGCATAACGCTCAAATCTCCTAAGATAACTATCTATCTCATCCTTACCTTCTTCAAAAGCTGGAATTTTAGGTCCACGAACTGTATCATGTGACCCCCCTGTACTTACTAATTGTGGTAACTCAGCTTGTTTACTTAACTCTTCCATTTTCTGACTATGCGTCAACTTTTGTAGTTCCAATTCATTCTCAACCTTAGTTTTCTCAATCAAAACTTTTTCTATAGCTGCTTTTCTATCTCGTTCGTCTTTCTGTTCTTGCCTTAAAGCAGCCCTTTCATCTCGGACCCTATCCTGCTGATCTTTAACAAACCTTCTCAACTCATCATCTTCATACCCTAATGAAGTACCCAAATCTCTAATCTGTTGAATCTGTTCCATCTTGAACAGTCAACAAACCAAACACCAATTTCAAAAAAACAAAACGCCAGCACTCAATGTACCTACTGCAACCCTCAGTGTACTACAATCAATTACTAAATATATGTAAGTACCGATACTCACAGTTTACAATGTAGAGCAGAAACAACACCAAACCTCCAAGGCACGAACCAACATAAACACAACTGTGAAATCTGGGTCCCAAATATTCAGTTCTCCTCACAAACACCTGAAGCTATACAATTCAAACATATAATAAAACAATACAAATGGAAAAATACATGGTGAAAAAAAAAAAATACAATCAAAAATACATAAGATTGAAAATTTAAATTTAATGAAAACTCTCTAAGCCTTTTAAACAAATCCCACTTCTGACACCAATTGTCACGGATAGACGAGAGCTGACTTAGGAGTTTGTACTTACAGATAATAAATGACTACTACTGTAAATTCAGAAATTATTGCGTGCATTTATTATAGCGATTTTGTCATTCTAGACTAAAATGCGATTTTAATTTTTGCGATATTGAGAAAAATCCTATTTAATTCATGTAAAAAATTTCAAAATGCGAGTTTAAATTATTGCGATTATAACCCTGTCGCATTTTTCGCAATAATAAAAACATCGCAATAATTTCTGAATTTACAGTACTTTAAACAAAATAACAATTTAATTAGGTACAAATTTACAAATATAAATAGATGAAATCAAATGACTCGAATATTTACTACAGCCGGAAACATATAACCGTGTTAAACTTTCATTATAATGAACATTAATTAACTTATTACATTTATAAAATAGCAATGTCAAAAATTACAATTACAATTGAAATAATTATTCTATATTTGCGTTGTTGCAGAAAACTGAACACTTTAGAACGAATAATGATTAAATAAATAAGAATAAATTGAATCCTACCTCAGAAATCCAGTGTGTGTGTCCACGCCACATTGTAAACTAACTTTATACAAACATTTCTGACCACACCTTGACTCGTTAAGGTGTTACCTGAGAGTGAATAGTCAGCTCATCAAATACATGTATCACTGTTACTCAACCCATTCGACAAGTTTACAGGTAAATGCCCAAGTAAATAGTGGACACTACTTAATTAATTAGATGTAAAATGTGGACATGTATTATACACCGAAGTCTGCAGAATATAGCATTTATAAGATACTGACGTTCTGCAAATCGAAATAGAATTAACAACCAAAATAACAACATATATGTGAGTAAACAAAGTCACCCTGTGACAGTTCCTCCCCACAAAAAGAAGTACGAAGTACTGATAATAAAAAAATATATATAAACAGAAATAGATTTACATACAAAAACCCATCAATGCAAATAAACTAGTCCAAATCAAAAGACAAACTAATCATACTAACGACACTACCGGACAGTACTCGACTCTTGACCAGGTCCAAATAAAATACCAACCGACCCTTACAACAAATCGACATATACTCACCTAAAAGATGAATAAGGATCATTATCAGGTCTTGTCGCCTCATAACTTAAACCTATTCAAAGTGTTATGTCACGACATATCCTGCCCACAACATCACGGTTTGTCACCATTTCAAATCTAGTCCTGTGATATTTAGACTGTTCAACAAAATAAAACTAACACTATCAAATCTTCACTACTTATTATTCATTATAAAACAAAACACTGTAATATTTACATCCTAAACTCTACTGAGATAATCTGCACCCACATTATCTATACCTTTAACTGCTACAATTCTAAATCTGTAAGGCTGTAGAGCTAATGCCCACCTCATAAGTCTAGCATTCTCTACTTTCTTCTTATTAAGATAAGTAAGTGGCTGGTGGTCAGTCTCAAGTATAAATTCTCTACCGTATAAATACCTCTGAAATTTCTGCACAGCCCAAACGATGGCTAAACACTCTTTTTCAATAGTGGAATAAGCCACTTCACTCTTCTTAAGTTTCCTACTTGCATATGCAATAGGCATCTTGGAGTTCTCTTGATACTGCATCAGTACTGCCCCAATCCCTCTATCTGATGCATCAGTCATCAGAACAAAAATCTGAGTGAAATCTGGTAATTTCAATATAGGAAACCTAACTTAAGCACACCTTAAAGACTGAAATGCATTCTCCTGTGCATTTTCCCAAACAACAGTACTAGGCTGTTCTTTCTTCGTCAGATCAGTAAGTGGAAGTGCAATACAGGAGAAGTTTGGAATAAACTTCCTGTAAAACCCAACTAATCCAAGAAAAGACCTTACCTGTTTCTTTGTAACTGGTCGTGGAGCTTCTTCTATCGCTTTAACCTTGTCTGGATGAGGTTTAAGTTTGTCATCACCGACAAAATGACCCAAACACTCTAGACTACCATAACCTATGGAACACTTACTAGGTCTAGCTGTAAGATTTGCCCCTTTAAGTCTGACCAAAAGTTCATACAGTACCTCTAAATGTTGCTCAAATGTCAAGGTGAAGATGATTATATCATCTATGAAATTATCTATATTCTCCATACCTTTTAACAATATTCTCATTAATCTGCAAAAAGAAGCTGGCGCAGTAACCAGTCCAAACGGCATTCTATGAAACTGAAACAAACCTTTACGTGTTTGAAAAGCGGTTTTCGGTTTGGCATCCTCTGATAACGGTAACTGCCAATATCCTTTTGATAAATCGATTCGTGAAAAGTACTTATGTCCTGCTAACTTAGAAAACATCTCTTCTGCATTCCCCATCGGTTCAGCGTCAAACAAAGTCTGGCTATTTAACGACCTAAAATCAATACAAAATCGGTTTGTATTGTCCTTCTTCTTAACAATGACGATCGGTGACACATAAGGACTCGTAGATGCTTCTATAACTCCAAGGTCTAACATTTTACTAACCTCAGCATTTACTGTGTCTAACATACTATATGGAATAGGATACGGTTTCATCCTTATAGGCGTTTCACTGGATAATTTAATGTCATGCTCCAGAAGATCGGTACATCCTGGAGAATCAGTAAAGACTTCAGGAAATGAAAACAGCAATTCCTTTACCTGTAATATCTGATTTTCATCCAAGTCTGGATTAACATCAATATGACTAGCATTCTCACCTGAATCAGTAAAAGGTATTTCATGAATCTCATCATAAACATCCACTTGGTCACTATCAGTATCTATCACTGCAGAACTTACCACTGTTAAATCATCATCTACGTCACACCTTTCCACATACCTTTTCAATAAGTTTGCATGGAACGTTTTAATCTTCCCATTCATCTGTATTCTGTAGTCTACCTTACCAAATTTCTCAGTAATAGTAAAAGGACCTTTCCACTGCATCAACAGTTTATTCTTATCCGTAGGTAAGAGCACAAGAACCTTTTCACCTACCTTCATATGTCTTTGCTTGGTCGATTTATCATAATATACCTTATTCTTCTTTGATGCAGACGCCAAATTACTTCGAGCAAGCTCACAGGTAGCTTCTAATCTCTCTCTTAAATCTATCACGTACTGATATGTAGACTTTACCTCAGGATCGTCTATCTCTTTAGTCCATAGCTCCTTTAATATTGCCATAGGTCCCCTCACCTGTTTACCATACACGAGCTCAAATGGCGAAAACTTCAGACTCTCCAGTGGAACTTCCCTGTATGCAAACAGTAATGCATTTACATACCTGTCCCAATCTTTAGGTCGTTCATGACACATTCTCTTCAACATCAGTTTTAGACTTCCATTGAACCTCTCTACTAACCCATTACACATAGGATGATAAACAGTTGTAGTTAACTGTCTAAGCGATATGAGTCTACTTACCTCAGCCATAAGCTTAGATGTAAACTGACTTCCCATATCAGTTAACATTTCCTGTGGAACTCCTACTCTAGAAAATATATCTACTAATGCCTCAGCAACACTCTCTGTCTCAATATCCTTCAAAGCTATTGCTTCAGGATAACGTGTAGCATAATCTACCAAAGTCAGTATATATCTACTACCTCTGTCTGTTCTAGGAAAAAGAGGTCCAATGAGATCAACTGCTACGCGTTTAAACGGCTCATCTATCAACGGCATAGACTGTAAAGGTACCTTACCTATTTTTCCTTTAGGAACTGTACGCTGGCATATGTCACAAGACTGACAAAATCGCTTAACATCCGCCGAAACACCTGGCCAATAAAAAGCTGATAATACTCTATCAAGTGTACGCTGTGTACCCATGTGACCTGACATAATCGACTCATGTGCTACTCTCGTCACTGTCTCGCGATGAAACTTCGGAACTACTAACTGAGTACAACTTACCCTATCAGGTTTTGACGACGAAAACTGTCTGTATATCATACAGCCCTTGGATGGTGTAAACTTCCCAAAATAACGTGTATGGTGTAATGGTGTATGGCATATGGTGCAATTGTAGAAGGTGTATGGTGCTATGGTGTATGGTGTAAGGGGAATGGTGTAATGGTGTATGAGGAATGGTGTGATTGTGTAACGTGCGATCGGGAATGGTGTGAATGAATGGTGTACGACATTTCATTGGTTGAAACCGAAGTTCATTTTATTTTAATTTTTCGGATTGTAAACATAAACAATAATAATACTCCTATTGTTCTTTTTTCCCAGTAAAGCAAATTACTTTACTCGTTAGACTCTATGTCATATATATTTAATATACACATATTAAAAAATCTTTTTTTTTCATATTCTTATTTACATTAAACAATGGCTTTAAAATTACACACTTGTGATCACATGCAGTTATCATAAAAGAAAGGATTTTATTGAAACTAGAAGGCGGATGGAAAGGTTATCCACGCATCGGAACAGTATTTTTATATCACGGGTTATCAACATCATTTTTAAAGTTGCTTCGTTCCCCACTTTTGACAGTCTCTTTATAAATATCTTATCGTCATTCACCTATGTTTGCCTTGGATTTACGATTCTGTTTTCCAAAAAATGTTCAAAGGAAAATTGTACAGTGTTATTGCACATAAGGTGTTGTATAATTATGAACAATCTCGTCAATTTCGTTAGATTTGTCTTTACGGATTATAAATGATATCTTGAACGTCCGAAAAAATATACTTATGTGAAACGGAATGAAATATTTGCCACTTGATATTTAGCCACCAACAAAATCAACCAACCGACATAATATACTAACAGTATACTTTTCCTAGAAGAGAACTTCTCATACTTTTCATTATAAAGAACAAATGAAATCTGTCATGTCAGTCACACAGTTGGATGATGAGGTGGAATAGTTTTATTATACAAACCATCCTGAACTACTGAGTTTAAATCATCACACCTCAGCAAGCACAACTAATTTATGCGCAGACCAACCCATCACACAATAGCCCAAAAGGAATCTGTGATGTACCCGTCAATATTCAGAAGTCATGGAAGTGGGAAATACAGATACTGATACTGACTTTAGTGACAGTTTTATATAACGAATACAGAGATGAAATGCTGGCACTCTAAATTAAAGCGGACAAGATTTTGTTATCATTGTATTGCAATGTTGCTGTCAGTTGTATTATACAATCCATCCTGACATCAAAATATTGCTGATTTACTATGCGGCTGTCGCTTTATAGATTTACATAATAAAGTGCAAATATGGTCAGTTTTGTTTGATACTTTAAAATAGTTTTGTTATACGAGTCAGCCTGAGGTATCAAAACTACTGAAATTTTCTTGCAACACAATATTTTTAATAAAAAGAGGACATGCTGGCTATCTAGATTGATGGGGACAAATTTTTGTTGTCATTGTATTGCAATGGTGCTGTCATTTGTATTATACAATCCATCCTCACATCAAAATATTGTTGATTTACTTTGCGGCTATATGCTAATTTACTATGCAGCTATATAGATTTACATACATGACATAATAATGTGCTAATATGATCAGTTTTGGCTGATGCTTTAAAATAATTTTGTTATACAAGTCAGCCTGAGGTATCAAAACTACTAAAATTTTCATGCGAGACAATATTTTGAATAAAAAGAGGACATGCTGGCTATCTACATGTAGATTGATGGGGACAAATTTTTTGTTGTCATTGTGTTGCAATGTTGTTCTTATTTGTATTATACAATCCATCCTGACATCAAAATATTGCTGATTTACTATGTGGCTATATAGAAATACATAATAATGTGCAAATATGGTCAGTTTTTGTTGATGCGTTTAAATAATTTTGTTATACTAGTCAGCCTTAGGTATTAAAATTACTGAAATTTTGTTGCGAGACAATATTTTGAATAAAAAGAGGACATGCTGGCTATCTAGATTGATGGGAACAAATTGTTGTTGTCATTGTATTGCAATGTTGCTGTCATTTGTATTATACAATCCATCCTGACATCAAAATATTGCTGATTTACTATGTGGCTATATAGAAATACATAATAATGTGCAAATATGGTCAGTTTTTGTTGATGCGTTTAAATAATTTTGTTATACTAGTCAGCCTTAGGTATTAAAATTACTGAAATTTTGTTGCGAGACTATTTTGAATAAAAAGAGGACATGCTGGCAATCTAAATTGATGGGGATAATTTTTGTTGTCATTGTGTTGCAATGTTGCTGTCATTTGTATTATACAATCCATTCTGACAATAAAATATAGCTGCTTTACTTATAATGTGGCTATATAGATATACATAATATTAAAAGTGCAAATATGGTCAGTTTTGGTTGATGCTGTAAAATAATTTTGTTATACAAGTCAGCCTGAGGTATCAAAACTACTGAAATTTTCTTAAGAGACAATATTTTGAATAAAAAGAGGACATGCTGGCTATCTAGATTGATGGGGACAAATTTTTGTTATCATTGTATTGCAATGTTGCTGTCAGTTGTATTATACAATCCATCCTGACATCAAAATATTGCTGATTTACTATGCGGCTGTCGCTTTATAGATTTACATAATAAAGTGCAAATATGGTCAGTTTTGTTTGATACTTTAAAATAGTTTTGTTATACGAGTCAGCCTGAGGTATCAAAACTACTGAAATTTTCTTGCAACACAATATTTTTAATAAAAAGAGGACATGCTGGCTATCTAGATTGATGGGGACAAATTTTTGTTGTCATTGTATTGCAATGGTGCTGTCATTTGTATTATACAATCCATCCTCACATCAAAATATTGCTGATTTACTTTGCGGCTATATGCTAATTTACTATGCAGCTATATAGATTTACATACATGACATAATAATGTGCTAATATGATCAGTTTTGGCTGATGCTTTAAAATAATTTTGTTATACAAGTCAGCCTGAGGTATCAAAACTACAAAAAATTTTCATGCGAGACAATATTTTGAATAAAAAGAGGACATGCTGGCTATCTACATGTAGATTGATGGGGACAAATTTTTTGTTGTCATTGTGTTGCAATGTTGTTCTTATTTGTATTATACAATCCATCCTGACATCAAAATATTGCTGATTTACTATGTGGCTATATAGAAATACATAATAATGTGCAAATATGGTCAGTTTTTGTTGATGCGTTTAAATAATTTTGTTATACTAGTCAGCCTTAGGTATTAAAATTACTGAAATTTTGTTGCGAGACAATATTTTGAATAAAAAGAGGACATGCTGGCTATCTAGATTGATGGGAACAAATTGTTGTTGTCATTGTATTGCAATGTTGCTGTCATTTGTATTATACAATCCATCCTGACATCAAAATATTGCTGATTTACTATGTGGCTATATAGAAATACATAATAATGTGCAAATATGGTCAGTTTTTGTTGATGCGTTTAAATAATTTTGTTATACTAGTCAGCCTTAGGTATTAAAATTACTGAAATTTTGTTGCGAGACTATTTTGAATAAAAAGAGGACATGCTGGCAATCTAAATTGATGGGAATAATTTTTGTTGTCATTGTGTTGCAATGTTGCTGTCATTTGTATTATACAATCCATTCTGACAATAAAATATAGCTGCTTTACTTATAATGTGGCTATATAGATATACATAATATTAAAAGTGCAAATATGGTCAGTTTTGGTTGATGCTGTAAAATAATTTTGTTATACAAGTCAGCCTGAGGTATCAAAACTACTGAAATTTTCTTAAGAGACAATATTTTGAATAAAAAGAGGACATGCTGGCTATCTAGATTGATGGGGACAAATTTTTGTTGTCATTGTATTGCAATGTTGCTGTCATTTGTATTATACAATCCATCCTGACATCAAAATATTGCTGATTTACTATGCGGCTATATAGATTTACATAATAAAGTGCAAATATGGTCAGTTTTGGTTGATACTTTAAAATAGTTTTGTTATATGAGTCAGCCTGAGGTATCAAAACTACTGAAATTTTCTTGCGACACAATATTTGGAATAAAAAGAGGACATGCTGGCAATCTAGATTGATGGGGACAAATTTTTGTTGTCATTGTGTTGCAATGTTGCTGTCATTTGTATTATGCAATCCATTCTGACAATAAAATATTGTTGATTTACTATGCGGCTATATAGATTTACATAATAAAATGCAAATATGGTCAGTTTTGGTTGATTTGTTTAAATAATTTTGTTATACGAGTCAGCCTGAGGTATCAAAACTACTGATATTTTGTTGCGTGACAATATTTTGAATAAAAAGAGGACATGCTGGCTATCTAGATTGATGGGAATAAATTTTTGTTGTCATTGTATTGCAATGTTGCTGTCATTTGTATTATACAATCCATCCTGACATCAAAATATTGCTGATTTACTATGTGACTATATAGATATACATAATAATGTGCAAATATGGTCAGTTTTTGTTGATGCGGTTCAATAATTTTGTTATACTAGTCAGCCTTAGGTATCAAAATTACTGAAATTTTGTTGCGACACAATATTTTGAATAAAAAGAGGACATGCTGGCAATCTAAATTGATGGTGATAATTTTTGATGTCATTGTGTTGCAATGTTGCTGTCATTTGTATTATACAATCCATTCTGACAATAAAATATAGCTGCTTTACTATGTCATGTATGTGGCTATATAGATATACATAATATTAAAAGTGCAAATATGGTCAGTTTTGGTTGATGCTGTAAAATAATTTTGTTATAGAAGTCAGCCTGAGGTATCAAAACTACTGAAATTTTCTTAGGAGACATTATTTTGAATAAAAAGAGGACATGCTGGCTATCTAGATTGATGGGGACAAATTTTTGTTGTCATTGTATTGCAATGTTGCTGTCATTTGTATTATACAATCCATCCTGACATCAAAATATTGCTGATTTACTATCATGACTATGCGGCTATATAGATTTACATAATAAAGTGCAAATATGGTCAGTTTTGGTTGATACTTTAAAATAGTTTTGTTATATGAGTCAGCCTGAGGTATCAAAACTACTGAAATTTTCTTGTGACACAATATTTTGAATAAAAAGTGGACATGCTGGCAATCTAGATTGATGGGGACAAATTTTTGTTGTCATTGTGTTGCAATGTTGCTGTCATTTGTATAATGCAAATCATTCTGACAACAAAATATTGCTGATTTACTTTGCGGCTATATAGATTTACATAATAATAAAATGCAAATATGGTCAGTTTTGGTTGATTCGTTTAAATAATTTTGTTATACGAGTCAGCCTGAGGTATCAAAACTACTGAAATTTTGTTGCGTGACAATATTTTGAATAAAAAGAGGACATGCTGGCTATCTTGATTGTTGGGAATAAATTTTTGTTGTCATTGTATTGCAATG
Source organism: Mytilus californianus (assembly GCF_021869535.1). Taxonomy (NCBI): domain Eukaryota; kingdom Metazoa; phylum Mollusca; class Bivalvia; order Mytilida; family Mytilidae; genus Mytilus; species Mytilus californianus. The sequence continues at coordinate 4,052,011 of NW_026262723.1, forward strand.
TTGCTGTCTTTTGTATTATACAATCCATCCTGACATCAAAATATTGCTGATTTACTATGTGGCTATATAGATATACATAATAATGTGCAAATATGGTCAGTTTTTGTTGATGCGTTTAAATAATTTTGTTATACTAGTCAGCCTTACATGTAGGTATCAAAATTACTGAAATTTTGTTGCGAGACAATATTTTGAATAAAAAGAGGACATGCTGGCAATCTTAATTGATGGGGATAATTTTTGTTGTCATTGTGTTGCAGTGTTGCTGTCATTTGTATAATGCAACCCATTCTGACAATAAAATATAGCTGCTTTACTATGTGGCTATATAGATATACATAATATTAAAAGTGCAAATATGGTCAGTTTTGGTTGATGCTTTAAAATAATTTTGTTATACAAGTCAGACTGAAGTATCAAAACTACTGAAATTTTCTTACGAGACAATATTTTGAATAAAAAGAGGACATGCTGGCTATCTAGATTGATGGGGACAAATTTTTGTTGCCATTGTATTGCAATGTTGCTGTCATTTGTATTATACAATCCATCCTGACATCAAAATATTGCTGATTTACTATGCGGCTATATAGATATACATAATAAAGTGCAAATATGGTCAGTTTTTGTTGATGCATTTAAATAATTTTGTTATACTAGTCAGCCTTAGGTATCAAAATTACTGAAAAATTGTTGCGAGACCATATTTTAATTAAAAAGAGGACATGCTGTCTATCTAAATTGATGGGTATATTTTTTGTCGTCATTGTGTTGCAATGTTGCTGTCATTTGTATTATACAATCCATTCTGACATCAAAATATTGCTGATTTACTATGCGGCTAAATAGATTCACATGAAAAAGTGCAAATATGGTCAGTTTTGGTTGATGCTTTAAAATAATTTTGTTATACGAGTCAGCCTGAGGTATCAAAACTACTGAAATTTTCTTGCGAGACAATATTTTGAATAAAAGAGGTCATGCTGGCTATCTAGATTGATCAGGACAAATTTTTGTTGTCATTGTATTGCACTGTTGCTGTCATTTGTGTTATACAATCCATCCTGACAACAAGATATTGCTGATTTACTATGTGGCTTTATAGATATACATAATAAAGTGCAAATATGGTCAGTTTTTGTTGATGCGTTAAAATAATTTTGTTATATGAGTCAACCTGAGGTATCAAAACTACTGAAATTTTGTTGCGAGACAATATATTGAATAAAAAGAGGACATGCTGACAATCTAGATTGATGGGGACAGATTTTTGTCATTGTACATGCTGTTTTGCAATGTTGCTGTCATTTGTATTATACAATCCACCCTGACATCAAAATATTGCTGATTTACTATGCGGCTATATAGATCTATATAATAAAGTGAAAATATTATGGTCAGTTTTGGTTGATGAGTTAAATAATTTTGTTTAATGAGTCAGCCTGAGGTATCAAAATTACTGAAATTTTGTAGCGAAACAATATTTTTAATAAAAGGAGGGCAAAAATATTTCCAAATTTTTTAACCCTATATAAAGTAACAGATTGACACACTCCCCATTTCCATTCTCAATTTTATAATTATAAGTGCAAATATGGTCAGTTTTGGTTGATGCTTAAAATAATTTTGTTGTACATGTACCAGTCATCCTGAAGTATTCATTTTTGGCATTGTTTGTCGATTTTATCTGAAAACCAAGTTTATAAGATTTTACGATACATGTTAAAACCGATAATAATAGCATTGTAATCAATATCGTTTTTAATTTATAGATAGGCAGATCGCGGATAAATTTGCATTACAAGCAAAGTTTTATGCGTACTTTATTTACAAATACATGTATATATATTTAATCTGTATTGTTTATATAACCATCATAGGCATGACCACGGAGATTTTAATTTTATACATTAATTTACAATATTGTGATCAAAATTCGTTTTTTAAATCAAATAAATAATTTTGTAGTCGCACGCTTTCTTTGAAATTTAATTGCATTATGGGTAATTTCGGATCGTGTAGATAGAATGGGGAATGGTGTATGGTGTAATGTGTAAGGTGTATGGTGCAAAGGCGTAACGTGTATGGTGTAATGGCACAAGGTGTATGGTGTAATGGTGTATGGTGAATGGTGTAATGGTGTATGGTGTGAGTGGGAAGTTTACACCATCCAAGGACTGTACCTCTTTTTAAAATCCACTTTACTTTTCCATTCTTCCGTGTAACTGTATCACCCGTTAATACATACCTTCTTATTTTATCCAACGTTGTATCTTCTAGTTGAGCTTTCTTGATTACATTTGGATTTACCTCATCTGTGATGATATCTTTTACCTTCAGTTGCACAAACGGCTTACTTTTGTTTCTTACCTGTTCTCTTGTCTCAACAGCTCCCGTTTGTTGCCACAAAGGATCAGGCTTTCCTGGTTCTCTAGCGTCCTCTACATTACCAATTATCAAGTCATACACAGGATTAGCCATACACCATCCTTCAAATTATCCCTGTAAATATGGTGTATCTATATCAATTCTAGCTATTGGCACTTCAACTCTGGTTCCATCTGCCAAAATACATACCTGTTTTCCACCCGTTAATGACTCATTGCCAACCATATCACGTTTAACCACAATACCACTGCAACCAGTATCTCGTAAAACCGTGACTGGTTTACCATCAACATAACCTGAACTTACAGGCATACTTACATTTGCGGTTGACTGACAAGACAACGGAAGTGTACTTGTACAACCAGTAGGAATAGCATCTACTATAGAATCTGTAGGTATAGTACAGGTATTACATACTTTACCTTTAAATTCTTTCTATCGTCTGACGATCCACTGTTGGTCTTTTGTAGATTAACTCTACAATCCGTTGCAATATGTCCATTCTTACCACACCTAAAGCACTTTCTGTCCCTATTAGGTACAAATGAAGTACGTTCTGTTGGTTTTATACTTCTCTGTTCTTTCTTTGTACTATAATCAACTGGTTTCGAACCACTTTGGTTTCTTACTGAAGATGTGTTTGACTGATTACCTTTATCTATAAGATTGGAAGCACTTGTTTGTCTTGCCTCACGATACTGATCAGCTAAAGCTACCATTTTCTCTAAAGAATCTGGTATTCTCTCTTTTAAAAACAAAGACAAGTCCTTCGAACATATATGTAGAAACTGATCCCGTATAATCAAGTCATACAAACTTATATAAGTAGTATCTGTATGTGCCATATCAATCCAACGCTTAAAATAGCTATCTAACCTAACAGAAAACTGTATAAAAGTCTCACCTGGCTCTGGTCTACAACTTCTAAATCTACGTTTAAATCCTTCTTCAGTCATATCATACCTTTTTAGTAGAGCATCTTTCAAAGCTGGATAATCAAGAGCTTTATCAACCGGCATAAGTGCATATACATCAAGAGCCTTGCCCTTCAATAACGCACTAAGATGAGTGGCCCAATATCAGGTTTCCACTTTTGAGCAGTAGCATAACGCTCAAATCTCCTAAGATAACTATCTATCTCATCCTTACCTTCTTCAAAAGCTGGAATTTTAGGTCCACGAACTGTATCATGTGACCCCCCTGTACTTACTAATTGTGGTAACTCAGCTTGTTTACTTAACTCTTCCATTTTCTGACTATGCGTCAACTTTTGTAGTTCCAATTCATTCTCAACCTTAGCTTTCTCAATCAAAACTTTTTCTATAGCTGCTTTTCTATCTCGTTCGTCTTTCTGTTCTTGCCTTAAAGCAGCCCTTTCATCTCGGACCCTATCCTGCTGATCTTTAACAAACCTTCTCAACTCATCATCTTCATACCCTAATGAAGTACCCAAATCTCTAATCTGTTGAATCTGTTCCATCTTGAACAGTCAACAAACCAAACACCAATTTCAAAAAACAAAACGCCAGCACTCAATGTACCTACTGCAACCCTCAGTGTACTACAATCAATTACTAAATATATGTAAGTACCGATACTCACAGTTTACAATGTAGAGCAGAAACAACACCAAACCTCCAAGGCACGGACCAACATAGACACAACTGTGAAATCTGGGTCCCAAATATTCAGTTCTCCTCACAAACACCTGAAGCTATACAATTCAAACATATAATAAAACAATACAAATGGAAAAATACATGGTGAAAAAAAATACAATCAAAAATACATAAGATTGAAAATTTAAATTTAATGAAAACTCTCTAAGCCTTTTAAACAAATCCCACTTCTGACACCAATTGTCACGGATAGACGAGAGCTGACTTAGGAGTTTGTACTTACAGATAATAAATGACTACTACTTTAAACAAAATAACAATTTAATTAGGTACAAATTTACAAATATAAATAGATGAAATCAAATGAAATAATACTGTCAAATGTTTAATGAACTGTTCCTTCTTCTTTATATTAAACTATGAAATCTGGATAAACGATACTACAGAATTTTACGTATTTGGTTTTCGGTAACTACACAAAACTGGCCCAACATAAGCGGTGTACACATTACGGCTGCCCTATTGTCTAGACTCGACTCCAAATATTCTATGTTGCCAAACTATTGATGATAAACACGGAACGCCGCACTGTCAACAGGTTTCACCACCATCTGTACTATATCTCCATACTTTACAATACAAAACTACATACACCTAGCCCGCAAACTGGGACCTATTGAAATACATACTGTACGTTAAGATACAATACTATACTTAAGAAATATACATATGTTTATGTATTACACATGTCGCATAAATAATGACAAATACTTAGTACGACTACTTATGTTCAATCTATAGAAGATTATAGCATATTGAATAATGCATTACTTATACACAAATAATTACGGCATATCGTATAATGCCTTACTTTACACAATACAAACTACGGCATATCGTACAATGCCTTACTTTACAAGTCACATAATTGACTTTATTGTATACTATCATTATACAATTACTACACACAATATACAGCTTTTAACGCTGAATATACATTTATGCTTATACGTTGCATATTACTTTACATACTTATGGAGATACATACATCAATGCATTATCGTACGCAAACGTTCCTAAAATACCAAACAATTTCGATACTCGAATATTTACTACAGCCGGAAACATATAACCGTGTTAAACTTTCATTATAATGAACATTAATTAACTTATTACATTTATAAAATAGCAATGTCAAAAATTACAATTACAATTGAAATAATTATTCTATATTTGCGTTGTTGCAGAAAACTGAACACTTTAGAACGAATAATGATTAAATAAATAAGAATAAATTGAATCCTACCTCAGAAATCCAGTGTGTGTGTCCACGCCACATTGTAATCTAACTTTATACAAACATTTCTGACCACACCTTGACTCGTTAAGGTGTTACCTGAGAGTGAATAGTCAGCTCATCAAATACAGGTATCACTGTTACTCAACCCCTTCGACAAGTTTACAGGTAAATGCCCAAGTAAATAGTGGACACTACTTAATTAATTAGATGTAAAATGTGGACATGTATTATACACCGAAGTCTGCAGAATATAGCATTTATAAGATACTGACGTTCTGCAAATCGAAATAGAATTAACAACCAAAATAACAACATATATGTGAGTAAACAAAGTCACCCTGTGACAGCAGGTCCACTACTGTACAACCCCGAGACATCTACTCGGAAATCCTCTGGCCAGTGATGTAAACGTATATTTGTTCCGCCTAACAGATGTTTCAACAGAAACCTTGTTATAAACAATGTCGTAATATCTGTTCCTGTTGGAACAAATATTCTATATCATTTATTCCGTTGGGAACATATACTGTAATATTTATTCCAGTGGAAATAATATTCCAGAATGCTTTTTCCTTTTGGAACTTATATTATGAAGGAACTTCTATTCTGTGACATGAAAATCCATTGTCACGAAATAGAAGTTCCTTCATAATATAAGTTCCAAATGGAAAAAATATTCTGGAATATTATTTCCACTGGAATAAATATTATAGTAAATGTTCCTAACGGAATAAATGGTATGGAATATTTGTTCCAACAGGAACAGGTATAATGACATTGTTTATAACAAAGTTCCCAGTGGAACTTCTGTTAGGCTGAACAAATATACGTTGACATTCCGAAACACATATGTAGTCGTTGCCCGTAACAATCTCTATAAATTGATGCAAAATTAACTTAAATTGCCATACCCCTAATTTCATTTTGTCAATTTCAGTTTTTTTAGCCTAACTTCAGATTTTCGAACATAAAGCACTCTGGAGTTTTTCATAAACGATGCGCCAATGTCTCTTCTACGCCACCTATATAGTAGATGCCCGTCACAATCTCTATAAATTGATCCAAAAATTAACTTTAATTGCCGTACCCCCCTAATTTCATTTTGTCAATTTTTTTTTTAGCCTAACTTCAGATTTTCGATCATAAACCACTCTGGAGTTTTTCCTAAATGCGCCAATGTCTCCTTTACAACACCTATATAGTGGTTGCCCGTCACAATCTCTATAAATTGGTCCAAAATTAACATAAACTGCCCTTACCCCCTAATTTCATTTTGTTAGTTTTAGTTTGTTTAGCCTAACTTCAGATTTTCGAACAAAAACCACTCTGGAGTTTTTCCTAAACGATGCGTCAATGTCTCTTCTACAACACCTATATAGTGGTTGCCCGTCACAATCTCTATTAATTGGTCCAAAATTAACTTAAACTGCCCTACTCCCTAATTTCATTTTGTCAGTTTCAGTTTTTAAACACTAACTTCAGATTTTCGAACATAAACCACTCTGTTTTTTTTCTATACGTTGCGCAAATGTCTCTTCTAAAACACTTATGTAGTCGTTGCCCGTAACATCTCTATAAATTGATCAAAAAATTAGCTTAAATTGCCATACCCCCTAATTTCATTTTGTCAATTTCAGTTTTTTTAGTCTAACTTCAAATTTTTGAACATAAACCACTCTGGAGTTTTTCCTAAACGATGCACCAATGTCTCCTTTACAACACCTATATAGTGGTTGCCAGTCACAATCTCTATCAATTGGTCCAAAATGAACTTAAACTGCCCTACCCCCTAATTTCATTTTGTTATTTTTAGTTTGTTTAGCCTAACTTCAGATTTTCGAACATAAACCACTCTGGAGTTTTTCCTAAACGATGCGCGAATGTCTCCTATACAACACATATACTGTTGATGCCCGTCACAATCATCTATAAATTGATCAAAAAATTAACTGAAATTGCCGTACCCCCTAATTTCATTTTGTCAATTTCAGTTTTTTTTAGCCAAAGATCAGATTTTCGAACATGAACCACTCAGGAGTTTTTCCTAAACGATGCGCTAATGTCTCCTATACAACACTTATATTGTTGATGACCGATTTCGAACATAAACCACTCTGGAGTATTTTCTAAACGTTGCGCCAATGTCTCTTCTGCAACACATATGTAGTCGTTGCCCGTCACAATCTCTATAAATTGGTCCAAAACTTACCTTAATTTGCCGTACCCCCTAATTTCATTTTGTCAATTTCAATTTTTTAACAATCAGTTCAGATTTCCAAACATATACCACTCTTTGAGTTTTTTCTAAACGTTGCGACAATGTCTCTTCTGAAACACATAATTTATGTAGTCGTTGCCTGTCAAAATCTCTATAGATTGATCCAAAAATTAACTTAAATTGCATTCCCCCTTATTTCATTTTTTCAATTTCAGTTTTTTTTACCCCAACTTCAGATTTTCGAACATAAACCACTCTGATATATTTCCTAAACGATGCGCCAATGTCTCTTCTACAACACCTATATAGTTGATGCACGTCACAATCTTCATAAATTGGTCCAACAATAACTTAAAGTACCCTACCCCCTAATTTCATTTTGTCAATTTCAGATTTTTTAGCCTAACTTTAGATTTTCGAACATAAACCACTCTGGAGTCTTTTCTTAATGTTACGGCAATGTCTCTGCTATAACACATATGTTGTCGTTGCCCGTCACAATCTCTTAAATTGATCCAAAAATTAACTTAAATTGCCATACCGCCTAATTTCATTTTGTCAATTTCAGTTTTTTTGGCCTAACTTCAGATTTTCGAACATAAACCACTCTGGAGTTTTTCTTAAACGATGCACCAATGTCTCCTCTACAACACCTATAAAGTGGTTGCTCGTCACAATCTCTATAAATTGATCCAAAAATTAACTTAAATTGCCGCACCACCCTAATTTTATTTTGTTAATTTTAGTTTTTTTAGCCTAACTTCAGATTTTCGAACATAAACCAATCTAGTTTTTTTTCTTAACGTTGCGCAAATGTCTCTTCTGAAACACATATGTACTCGTTGCCCGTAACAATCTCTATAAATTGATCCAATTTATTGCCAAACCCCCTAATTTCATTTTGTCAATTTCAGTTTTTTTAGCCAAACTTCAGATTTTCGAACATGCTTCACTCTGGAGTTTTTCCTAAACGATGCGCCAATGTCTACTTTATAACACCTTTATAGTGGTTGCCCGTCAAAATCTCTATTAATTGGTCCAAAATGAGCTTAAACTGCCCTACCCCCCCCCCCCCTAATTGCATTTTGTTAATTTTAGTTTGTTTAGCCTAACTTCAGATTTTCGAACAAAAAACACTCTGGGGTTTTTCCTAAACGATGCGTCAATGTCTCCTCTACAACACATATATAGTGGTTGCCCGTCACAATCTCTATTAATTGGTCCAAAATTAACTTAAACTGCCCTATCCCCTAATTTCATTTTGTCAGTTTCAGTTTTTAAACACTAACTTCAGATTTTCGAACATAAACCACTCTGTTTTTTTTCTAAACGTTGAGCAAATGTCTTTTCTAAAACACTTATGTAGTCGTTGCCCGTAACATCTCTATAAATTGAACAAAAAATTAGCTTAAATTGCCATACCCCCTTATTTCATTTTTTCAATTTCAGTTTATTTTACCCCAACTTCAGATTTTCGAACATAAACCACTCTGATATATGTCCTAAACGATGCGCCAATGTCTCTTCTACAACACCTATATAGTTGATGCACGTCACAATATCCATAAATTGGTCCAACAATATCTTAAAGTACCCTACACCCTAATTTCATTTTGTCAATTTCAGATTTTTTAGCTTAACTTCAGATTTTCGAACATAAACCACTCTGATATATTTCCTAAACGATGCGCCAATGTCTCTTCTACAACACCTATATAGTTGATGCACGTCACAATCTCCATAAATTGGTCAAACATTAACTTAAAATGCCCTACCCCCTTATTTCATTTTGTCAATTTCAGATTTTTTAGCCTAACTTTAGATTTTCGAACATAAACCATTCTGGAGTCTTTTCTAAATGTTACGGCAATGTCTCTTCTATAACACATATGTTGTCGTTGCCTGTCACAATCTCTTAAATTGATCCAAAAATTAACTTAAATTGCCATACCGCCTAATTTCATTTTGTCAATTTCAGTTTTTTTGGCCTAACTTCAGATTTTCGAACATAAACCACTCTGGAGTTTTTCCTAAACGATGCGCCAATGTCTCCTCTACAACTCCTATAAAGTGGTTGCCCGTCACAATCTCTATAAATTGATCCAAAAAATAACTTAAATTGCCGCACCACCCTGATTTCATTTTGTTAATTTTAGTTTTTTTAGCCTAACTTCAGATTTTCGAACATAAACCAATCTGGTTTTTTTTTCTTAACGTTGCGCAAATGTCTCTTCTGAAACACATATGTACTCGTTGCCCGTAACAATCTCTATAAATTGATCCAATTTATTGCCAAACCCCTTAATTTAATTTTGTCAATTTCAGTTTTTTTAGCCTAACTTCAGATTTTCGAACATGCTTCACTCTGGAGTTTTTCCTAAACGATGCGCCAATGTCTTTTCTGCAACACCTATATAGTAGTTGCCCGTCACAATCTCTTTAAATTGATCAAAAAATTAACTTAAGTTGCCGCACCCCCTAGTTTCATTTTGTCAATTTCAGTTTTTTAGCCTAACTTCAGATCTTCGAACATAAACCACTCTGGAGTTTTTCCTAAACGATGCGATAATGTCTCCTATACAACAACTATGGTTGATGCCCGTTACCGTCTCTATAAATTGATCCAAAAATTAACTTAAATTGCCCTACCCCCTAATTTCATTATGTCAATTTTAGTTTTGTTTACCCTAACTTCTGATTTTCGAACATAAACCACTCTGGAGTTTTTCGTAAACGATGCGCCAATGTCTCCTTTACAACACATACACTGTTGATGTCCGTCACAATCTCTATAAATTGATCCAAAAATTAACCTAAATTGCCGTACCCCCAAATTTCATTTTGTCATTTTCAGTTTATTAACACTAACTTCAGATTTTTGAACTAAAACCACTCTGGAGTTTTTCTAAACGTTGCACCAATGTCTCCTCTACAATACATTTATAGTCGTTGCCCGTCAAAATTTTTATAAATTGATCAAAAAATTAACTTAAATTACCCTACCCCCTAATTTCATTTTGTCAATTTAATTTTTTTCGCTTAACTTCAGATTTTCGTACATAAACCACTCTGGAGTTTTTCTAAGCGATGTATCAATGTCTCTTCAACACCTATTTAGTTGTTGCCCGTCACAATCTCTAAAAATTGGTCCAAAATTAACTTAAACTGCCCTACCCCCTAATCTCATTTTGTCATATTCAGTTTTTTTACCCAAACTTCAGATTTTTGAACATAAACAATTCTTGAGTTTTCCATAAACAATACACTAATGTCTCCATACATTACCTATAAAGTCGTTGGCCGTCACAATCTCTATAAATTGTTCCAAAATAAACTAATATATATACATATACATAATTGTTCGCTAGGTCTCTCTAATTGTTCGCTAACTCGAAAAAAATGTGATCGTCTTATGTGAAATTGTGGTTTTTAGTTATACCTCATAATTGTTCGCTAGCTAATTGTTCGCTACAATTGTTCGCTAGCTTGAGTCAAGTATATATTTTTTTTAATTTCGATTCCTCTGCTTATCAAAGGGAAGCAATCCTCGTAATATTTTGATACCATGAAAAGTACTGGACAACGATTTTATCGATGAACTGACGTGTACTAAAATGTACTTAACACCACTGAATTTAATGCAAGGCGTTTTTTTTTTCTTAATTACCTGAAACAGTACTGACTGGTACTTAATCGCTCGCGATAGCTTGTGTACTGAACATGTACTGAACAACTAAAAAATATCTTGACATTTTTCCTTGCGGTAAATTCAGGCATTTAAGAGTTGTTCAGTTTAAAACGACCCTCGAGAAATGACCGTTTCAGTAGTAAAAAGAGTAACTTGTCTAGTGCGCGCGCACAATTACACGATGGAGGGTATTGACAGCAGATTTCCCGATATATATAAATAAACTTTCATTTATTAAATAGACCACATAGAACACAATAGAAACAAAGGATATGGGGTATCCATCAATCACACAAAATCGGCACTATTAGCATTTTTCAATGTTTTTATAATAAAATTGAATCAAATATTGTAATATATATTATACATTTCTTGATGTGTTATGTTTTGGTGAATTAATATCCAAATATTTTGAAATACTATCTATAAAAACGTTAAGAGGTTCATTTAACATTTTTTTGTTTCAAAACAGTGATGCACTTCTTGTTGCTGCAAATGTGCAAAACAGACAAAATAGTGAATGTTTACGTGTTTCCAATTATAGTATATGATTACTCAACACCAGAGCGAATTTCAGCTGTTTCCTTGAAATGTATTTTTTTGAGAAAGAAAAATGCATAATCTATAAAATTTCCGAAATTACATAATGTCAGATCACAAATATCTGGTTACAAGCAAATCAAAATTTAAATTCAAATTCCCAAAATATTCAAACTTCAGCTTTAATTCGAATCTAAAATGAATGTAATGTAAAACTTTACTGTTATTTGATTATTTCTAAATGTTTGTTAATAAAAAATTAATTGGAAAAATAAATTGATATAAATAAGAAATATGAAAACCTATCAATTTAATGTAACAAAGACATTTAAATAAAATATATATTGGCGTAAATTAAAAAATAACACCCTGTAAATTTGATGTAAATAGGATTAAACCAGAAATCTTTTCTAAATTTCTCTAAATTTGTAGTTTTCATTATAATAAATGTTTGTAAATTTTAAACCTAAAATTTACAATTGTTTTAAATTCTGTAAACGCATCATTTCAATTCTAAATTAAAGTTAAGACAAATTATTTTTCAAACAATGAAAAATATTGAGATTTCGTAAGCAATAAAGTCGTTATCTTCTGATACATAAACTTTTATTACTGCATAATTGACTTAAATTTTGTTTGCTAGTATGTATACGTGTTAAAGCAGGTAAATTTATTGATCAAGATCTAAATAAAATGCATGAAATATCTTTTATAACGATACATTTGTTTATGTTTCATAAGAGAAAGCTATTTCGAGCAATTCTCTGTAACCACCAACCATTTTATAAGGGGAGGGGGAGGAAGGTCGGCACGCATGGTCACCAATTTTCCTTAAACTGAGCCTGACCATATAATTAGGCGAACAAGTCAGAAAAACGCCTCCAAAAGTGTTGTTAGGCCACGGTAGCCATGGCAACCAAGTCATTGAATTTTCCCGTACATTTTTGGGATTTTAGCTTTAAAAAACAACTACTTTGCATGCATTCTGAAGTAAAACCAGAAACAGTAATTACAATTAAATGACTATGATGTGAAAACTATTGAGCATTATATGACCATCAATTTAACCAAAGGTCATAGGTCATAGATGACCTTAACCTTTAACCTTACGTATTTCAATTGGATTTTGTAGGAAAAGATAATAGAAAGAAGCAAACAATACGTGAGGAAAATGTTCAGGATGATTAAAGCCACTGTTTTGTTTACAGGTCAAAAGTTAAAATTAAGGTCTTGTCAAAAGAGAACCTAGTAACCATATATTTTTTGATTCAGGACTGTATGGATTATTGCATAGACCCTACCTAAAGGTCAGGTGTAAATGTTATCACACTAGTCGTTAGCAACCATTCATTTATAGTGTAAAAGTGCCTAGCAACCATCTATCTATATTGGAAAATTGTCATCCAACCATTTATCTATTTATTTACATTGGAAAAAGTGCCTAGCAACAATACATTTTCGGTTCATTGAGACAAAAAATCAGAAAACAATTGATAACAAAGATGCAGTTTTCTTTAAATTAGTAATCCCATTGAAGAAAACACACAGTGTATGTACCGATTGTTGAATTACGCTGACTTGATTGTTCACATGTATTTTCAAGTAAAGTAAAATCATATTGCAAATTCAATTTCAAGGTTAAAGAAAATAAAGGTTTAATCACAAATACAAATACAAAAATAAGACGTGTTATGATTGACAATGAGACAATTCTTCACAAGAAACCACATGTTATATTTAAGACAGGTTCTTTGAATCTACAAAAACAAGGCGAAACGAACAAAATTACCTATTAAAATTTATTAGAACTGCAAAAAAATAATGACAATTACAGTTACGTCAAAGTATATCTAAGATAGTTCTTAAATCAAAGTCAAACATTCAGAAAGGGAGAAAATCACTATCTAAGGACAATAAATGTTAAGGAGTTGATTTCCAAATAAGTTATCTCAACATATTTCTTGATCGTATATTGCTGATCTATATCCACTAACATTGTCTTCAAATCTATAATACTTTTCAAGAAAATAGCCAAAAACAGTTTACAGTTTCGGCAATTTGTCGCACCTGTGACTTACAATATCAATATAGTCTCTCGGTCCCAGGTTGTCTATTCCTTCATTTTTTTTAAATATCAAAGACTACTAGCTAATTTTTTTTTTAAAGAAACTATTATCTTATTAAAATGCTTATTGTATTTCAATACTATGCGAATACAAGTCTCTAATGTGTTCATCAAAAGAAACATTTCGTTTTATGGTGTATAACAGAAGTGATTTAATTGTACAGTGTGTAAATGATTACCTGTTTTTCTAAGAAATATAATCTTCATACTTTAACGATAAACTATCAATATAATCTGCACTAGAATGGACATGTATATGTACTGTATTTTTTGTTGTTGTATATATTAGTTTTATTTTTAAATCACCTGGATACATAAACTCTAAGCAGTCCAGGGCAGTTGACAGAGGAGTCCCTGCTTTTATTTTACATAACCTTTCTGCCAGGGAAAATACAAATAGGTGAAAAAAAACTGTTTACATAATATATTCAATATAAAAACCAACATCTGTTTTCAATTAGTTACTGTATTCTACACACCTTGAAATCTGGCATTTTCATATAATTTTTTTTAAATACAGTTATAAAATATATATAACTGTTATTTTGTCCTTTCTAGTCGTTTGCACAGTTCAAAGTTCAAATCCTAGCTCATGTAAAGAAAAGATAACCAATTACTGTATGAAATCTTGTGTTATTTAAATTGTGTTCCCGGTTAAATGCCTGTTAGATATTGACATCGACAAACACTTTAGAATTTTCGATGATGGATTATTTGTCAAAATAAATGTATGTGCATTTATAAAGAAACACAATCTGTGGTAAGTAAAATACTATTACAAAAAAAAAAGTAATACAATTATGTGGTATGTAATATAAATATGTATAAATATAAATTATAAAACTAACTTATATAAATACTGGCGACTTTTGGTAAATGAAGGTGCAAACAATACACTAGTTCAAAGTGTGCCTTTTGTATTCAAATCATAACTATTACTATAATACCGAGGTACAAGTTATGTCATAAAATATATATATATATATCTCAAAATGAGCAAAGAATAGGCAAATAATATTATTAAGCAAATTCGACTATCAATAGTAATTAAGTTTGTCTATTCCGAATAAGTCTTTTTTTGTTTGATTTGGCGATCATTTTGATAAAATCATTGATATCTTTCTTAAGAATAAGGATGATGGGTGCTTTATTAAATGCTGTTCTGTTGAATTTAACGTCGTTCCGAACTTTCCAAATACTAAGTTTTACAGAAAACACTTTAAAATTTCCAATATTTGTTTGCGATTTATCAAGATCTTGATTATATCCAATAATCATGTTTTGGACATCAAAGTTAAGAGTTATATCTATGCACAGAGATAGCAATCTTTTTATTTCTTCAATGGTGTTTTGAATTTTTTTAACAATAAAAGAAAAGATGCTATTGGGTTTCAAAATATTTGACACATAAGTTACATAAGCCATCGGACTTTCGCATTTGGTACAATTTAGATTCAGTATAATTTATATTATGATATGATTTCTATTGGAATTGAAAAATATTGTTTGATACAGGCAGCTTGTGAAGCTTTCCCCAAACTGATTGCCAGTCTAGTTCCGTATCAAATTTTTTATTCCATATAATTTGCACATTTTGCACTAGTACATTTATTTAGTATTTTTTTGTAAATGATTTTAATTGATTTTTTTCTGTGGGAATAAATTTTCTTTTCATATCATGTATTTTGTTATTCTAGATTTTTATGTGCTTCAAATTTGCTGGATTACTAATGGCGCTTCTTATCTCGCTAATCCAGTCAGTGGGGATTGATTAATTTATTAGATTGTATTCGCATATCCAATTACGTTTATCTATTGTTTTATCAAATATTATTTTATTACTATAAAAGGTTTCCATTTCGATATTTCAAACATCTTTTGTTTTGGCGATATGACTCTTGGTAAAGGAAGGGAAGAGCAAACGTTTCCCTTTCCATCTTATATTATCTTCAAGAATGCCTTTTTTAAACGTTCGGTCATTTTACTATAATTCACACCATGCAGTAACCACCTTTTGGTAAATATTTGACATATACTTAATACTTATTCGATTTTGATTTTACAGGTACATTACAATATTTGAACCAAATTTTTTTGTCAGTGTTTTAGCCAATGTTTGGCAATTGCATTCCAACTTTTTGTTGGACTTTATAGAATTCTAAACTGAATCGTTTTATTTGTTTGCTTTTTATTAAACTGTCCAAACTGATCAATTTGAATCTCGCTAAGCTTTCATCTAGACAGCATGATTTTCTGTCGACAAGGTTGACTTTAGAGCCCCCAACAAAATCACAGAAAAGTGAGTTTATTTTTTTTCCACACTCATTAGGTATACCCCTCTTTTCAACCTCGTATCCCAAAATAAGTATAAATTGGTTTTTTATAATGACATCTTTACCTCTGTAAGTTAATATTTTTGTTTTCCAAACGTGAATGAAAGTATTACGTGTATTATCACCTTTATATTTATCATTTAAACAAGATAGCACAGCCAATGAACAATCTCTCTGCAATTTCTTTCTTAGTAGAACAAAGAGGTACTATTATAGCCACATTCTGTCGGTGGTTGATATATTGATGCCACCTTGTCCATTTGTTTATTATTATACTAAATTATCAGGATAAAAAATCTTTATACTGCCGCTAGAACACTTCCAGTTGTTTGTATCACCAAATATAGTAACACAGTGATATTTCGTGCAACTTCGATCTCATGTCACGTCACGTTTCGTCACAATTGGTGCTCGTTGAGGGATGGACATGAGTTAACTTTTTTTATAAATATAAAAGTAGCAATTTGTACTTGCAGTGTAAAACAGATTGATCAATGTCAGAAAAATATCAACTTCTTTTGTTTTCGGCACGGAACTGTTGAAGGGCTCAGTTAACCTCGACATTCACAAATTTCTAAACTCATAGAGAAAGTTGATATTATTTTCGTGAATAGAAGAAATAACGCGAATATAAAACGTCGCGAATATACCAAATTTGTATCTTATCAGTTTATCAACTAAGTTGGCAAATAAATATCGACGAAGTCGCAAATGTTGTAAAGAAATTATCAAAGATATCCAGGGTAATGATTTAGTAACCAAACACGTAATTCGTCTATTTAGTCCTATCAAGCAGTGGCACTCAAATCAAGATTATTGTACATTTTACCATTTGTTCCTATCTTAATTCAATTGCAAGTTTACCTGTGTCAGATTCCTTTGGTTCTACGTCTCCTAACGTATTCAGGTATTTATGCATCCTTGATTTTAAATTATGTTGGGTTGATGAAGTTCAGGCTAGAAAAGCGCGTCGGTCGTACGAAATTTGTAAATTTTATTATTAATATTCATCATATGAAACTCAGTTTAACTTTCTCATCGTTTCCATTCTGTAATTTCCAACCTCCCTTGCATGGTTAAACTTAACTGTATATATGTGTCTGATGAATAATTGTGGTCAGCATTGTCAATAATATAGAAATCTTAATACAGTTCTTGAATGGTTAAAATTTCCATCTCGAAAAATTGACCTTTACACCATGCAGCATTTACCATTACACCTTATCATGCACTATGCACAATACACCATTACACCATACATCATTCACCATTCCTCACACACCATTACACCTTACCATGCACCATACTCTATTACACCATACACCATTCCTCATACACCATAACACCTTACCATACACCATACACCATTACACCATACATTATTCCTCATACATCATTACACCATTCATCATTCCCTTTACACTATTACACCATTCACATTTTCCATTTCATATCTAAATCATTAACGATTAGAACCCATAATATAACGAGCTTGGGGGAATTGCAAATATCAAAATATCTTAACATTTATAAAACAAACAAAAATTTAGAAACCATACGACATTCCTCGTGCAAGATACAAAATTCCCCATTGTACCATATACAATTCCCCATAGCACTTCACCATACACCTTTACACCATTCCCCATTCATCAAATACTGTTACACCAATCTCCCATACACCATAACACCATTCATCTTTCCCCTTTTCTATCTAATTTATTCAAAATTATAACCATTTAAAATTAACCACAATGTCACGAGTTTGAGGGAATTGCAAATTTCAAAATATCTTAACATTTATAAAACAAAGTAAAATTTAGAACCAAAAACAACAATCATCATGCCAGATTCACCATTCTCCTTTTCATCATACACAATTCCTCTATGCAAAAACAAAAAGTATTGAATCTGTAACAAAATACTGACATAGGAGGAGTTTCAACGATTAAAATTGATCAAAGTTTATGTGGGTGTTGCATTGCCTATAAAATAAATTTAACGATCTTATAAAATTTATAGTGTGTTTGCCCATCCAACTGCCGACAAGTAAACTATTTAACAATGTTAATGCTGAGGCTTGGTGTCATCTTGGTATTAGGTATGTATGCATACTCTTTTAACATTTTTTTTTACAACAATATACTGCATTGCAATAGTTCCTAAATGTGTTAAAGTTATATGTAATTTATATTAAATTTGCTAAAATGGCCTCTTTAATGTTTTTTTTTTTAATTTTTAAAACACAAACTGAACGGAATAAGCCCATTGGATACATGCAATCATCAATTTCGCAATTAAAAACAAAAGCAGTTCACCTATGTTCTGTTTTGTATAATCCAATTAGAACATACAAAAAACATAACAATAAAAATAAACAGAGTTAAATACGTTTGGATATGCCAATCTTAGTAAATTAGAAGACTGACGTTGCGTAAGAAATTGCTACCATTGAGTGTTTCCTATAAAAAGAGAATTTTTACGTTGTCCCAAAGAACTTATCAAGCGTTTAAGTTTATATTAGATTAGCTGTACTGGAAATGATTACATAATTACAGTTTTTCGTTGGAAAAATGGACAGATTTTACTAAACATGGTTAATTTTTTTAATGAATAATTATTTACAGAAATTGTCAGCTTTTCAGTTTCATAGTCAGTATTTTCCTGATTCAAGTGGTTTGTATTAATGCAAACATAATTTTTCCCAATTTACACAGATTTTTAAAAATTTAAATCAAATATTGAATTGACCCTTAAAAAAACATTCCTACTTCAGTTTTGTTTATACTCCTTTCATTGCATTTCTATCAGTTTCATTTCATTTTTTTTTATCATTTCGCGATGCTTTCTTTGTCGCAAAAGATCTGAATATACTATGTTAATAACATATTTGGGAGTCATGTTTTTCACATTCTGTATTTTTGTGGCGTTATGCTTGTCTTTTTCGTTTTAGATTAATTTATCAAAGATTTTTGTCTATTTGTCTTTTCTGTTTTTTTTTCTGACGATTTGAAACCTGTAGAAAGGTGACGTTTTTTAAGTAAAACTAAATATACTCAAAAACGATGATCCCAATATTTTTTGTAAATCTCATTTGATGAACATATGATTTTTAACTTAGACATGTTATGATTATATTTATACGACCATAACAACTGTTTTGCGTACGTTGTGACAAAACGGATATACTTTTTGGTACGTTCTAAAAGTCTTGTTTCCTCACAAAACACATTATAAACTATTTAGTTTGAAGTACTCTAATCACCATTTTAAATTTTTCTATGATATAACCATGTTTATTTGATATACAGCCGGTCAAAACCTCAATTCTAAAAAAAGGTAATGTTTTTTTTTTTTCCCGTTGTGACATGATGGTTATACATTTTGAAGTCATTGCGGTATTTCCGGCAAGAAATTATCATGACCCAAGAACAAAGTTAATGTATTTGTATATTACAAATATTGCTCCGCTCAGCTTTTCAAATTTCACGATATGAATGCACGAACCCGATATATGCTAAACTTGCATATGCTTTGACACTTTTTAGACTCGTTTACAAACATGGCATTTTCCGGTTTACGATTTCAATGTTGTTGATTTTGCTTTAACATGCAAATAACTATAACAAAAGGAATGTTGTTGTTAAGTTTAACGATCATCGGAGAAACAATACGATTTTGATATTGAGTTCATTTGAATATTCTGAAAAACACAATCTGAAGTCTTGTTGAGAGTTGAAGCGATTTTTCAGATGTTTTCCTGTTGTAAATCCAGTTCTGTTTAGTTCCTTTTCAGACAATTTGTGAAAACATATTTGTTCCTCCTTACCGACGGTTTTCTGGAAACGTTGTTATAAACGATGCTGTGATACCTGTTCATGTTGGAACAAATATTCTATATTCGTTATTCCGTTAGTAGAAATAATATTCCAGAATATTTATTCCCTTTGGGATTTTTTATTATGAAAAGAACTTCATGTCATTACGCATTCAGTAAGTTGTACAGGTAAATTACAGCTACTGAACAGTCTTACTATAGACTATACTGATCCTAATTCAATTTTACTGCTATGGAATTGTCTGAACATAACTGAATTAACCGTTAAGGATTAGTCTGAAAACTAACAGAAATAACCTGATCTATTAACTTATTTTTCAGTCTTTTGAGAGCTGTGAACAACATAACGATACAAATAAACAATCGACGTTTGGAGGTCAATAAACATATTGGTTTCTTTTGTTTTTGAATATTTGTGTTTCGATTTTTTTTCATTTGCTTCAAAATAATTCACACGTGTTTTGATTTACAGGCATTTGTTTGGAAGGTGCTAAAGACAAATATTCTAGAGGAGTCGGTCGTATCTCGGTCATAGAAAAATGTGCCCC
This sequence comes from Mytilus californianus, assembly GCF_021869535.1. Lineage (NCBI taxonomy): Eukaryota > Metazoa > Mollusca > Bivalvia > Mytilida > Mytilidae > Mytilus > Mytilus californianus. The sequence continues at coordinate 4,072,608 of NW_026262723.1, forward strand.
TAATCTACGAGACGATGGATGGAATTGTTGGCTAGATAGCTACGGGAGAGGTGTGGGTCGATCGCCAGATAAAACACCATGTCCATCTGGAATGCGGTACCAGTTGTTGGAGTGATGCCCATATATATGGAAAGGGATGTTGTTGCACAATCTTCGGATGCTGTAACAGATGTGAGAGAGGTTACCATGACGATGGATGCACTTGTAGAAAAACAGATGTAGGTATTAAGTTGACACTGTTCCAACGACAAGGGTGTGGATCAACCGAAGAGATAAATGGACTTCTTTGCTATCCAAAATGTAAAGAAGGATACCATGCAAGTGGATGCTGTATTTGTACCCCAAATGGTGGTCCAGGTATACGCACGCATTTGAGTCAAAGGTACAAATGTCATACTGACGAAGACCTAATCTACGGATTGTGTTACCCCAAATGTAAAGCTGGTTATTTTAGTACTAATAGGTACTTTTGCTATCCACTTGAGGGTTAGTCGGCAGCAATCTTAACAATGAAAATGAAACCAAAGAAAAAGGCCTTTGTTCGGAGAAACGCGAAAGTGGCTACAGCAATTTTGAGTGTGGCGTAAACTTATAAAAATATGTCAACAAAACTAATGAACAGGCAATGAATACTAAAGTTGTCACACAAAACTTTTACCAGCTTTTCCTTTGAGTTCAACAATAGAAATGATGAAAATATAGAACTTCTAATTTCAATGCCATTATAAACTTTCACCACATCTGCCTTCTCGTATAATACACTTTTATGCAGTGTTTGTTATTTCATTTTTACCTCCATACAGTTATCTTTCTGAATGAAAAGAGATGTGAAAAACGTCAATGAAACGGCAACCTAACGACAAAACAATTTACTAAAAAAACTTGAGGGTAACATATAGTCTTCAACAAGAAAGGTGTCTATACATTATGTATATCAAGGAATCACAAAGTTTTCTTTAAAAAACGCAGTGAAAATCAGAATAGGAAATAGTATCATTTCATGAATTATGGGATAATGAAACACAAAACAGAAAAAAAAATAAATAAACATTATTATATTGAATTGAAGAACGCTTACAATTACTGCACGATAGCTCAAAATACCTATTCTACTAAAAAGACATGTTATCATCCTTCACTTTTTATCCTAAAAGAATTCATACAGACATGACCCAGTGCACACATAGCAAATGCCAAGAAAAAACATTTGAGTATTGCCTCAAACTATTAATAAGCAGAATAGCATTGATAAAAAGGTAAACACAGTTGTTGAACAAAAACAATATGGGTTAATCTTTAACTAAAAGAGAGGAGAAAAATTCCATAGGGAATTTCAAACTCGATAGTCGAAAACAAATGACAATGCCATGGCAAGAACAGAAAAAACTTTCAAAAGACCAATAACAGTAAAAAAAAACACAACATAGAAAACAAAAGACTGAACAATACGACCCCAAACAAAAACCGGGGGTGATCGCAGGTGTCCGGGACGGGTAAGCAGATCTGACCTATGTTCATCATATCGATACGTATTTTTTTTTCTAAACTATTGTCGCAAACAAATGACAATGCCATGGCAAGAAAAGAAAAACGACCAAAAGACAAATAACAGTATACAAAACACAACATAGAAAACTAAAGACTGAGCACGAACCCCACCAAAAACCGAAGGTGATCTCAATTGCTTTAAAAGGGTACGCAGTTCCTGTTCCACATGTGGTAACCGTCGTGTTCTTATGTGAGGAAAAACCCGGTAATGAGTCTAATTCGTTAGTTCACGACCAAAGAGAAGAGGACTGGATTGTGGTTACGACAATAAGAACATATCTGTCGTCATTTGTGAAACAGATTTTCCATAACTAAGTTTATAAAGCTAAAGAGTGAGATTTTTGAACAGTTCATACATTTCTTAGCTTTATAAACAATCTTATCATAAAATCTGGATGAGAAATTCGACTTTTCATTAATAACATTCATTCAGTTGGAATCATACGACTTTGATAATAATTTTCGCAACGACTATATCCTGTTTATTTTAATTTAAAACGTCACTGCATAAACATGATTATCGAAAGTGAAAATTCACAATAAAAAGGGGGAAATGGTCCTGTTCACCATAAATTCAGGGAAATTTGATTATCAAGGAATACAGGTGGACATATGTTTGGTTCAGTATGAATGAGGTTATGTAGATATTCTTCATCTAAACAATTAGGAAAAACATGCATTGTTTACAGAAAATATATTATCTAAACATCTGCAGTTTGAACATCTATCAAAAATTATTTTTTAGGTTCTTTATGAAATTTTAAATGAATTGTGGTTTAAGTAATTCCTGCAAAAGAGAGAGAGACTTAAATGGTTGCGTCCGGTTTGTAAATAAAGGCAACAGTAGTATACCGCTATTTGAAATTCATCAATCGATTTAGAAAAAAACAAATCCTGGTTACAAACTAAAACTGAGGGAAACACATCAAATATAAGAGGAGAACAACGACACAACAGAAACACAACACTAAAATGCAACAAACACAGAAACGAACTATAATATAACAATGGCGATTTTTCTGACTTGGTACAGGACATTTTAAGAAAAAATGGTGGGTTGAACCTGGTTTTGTGGCTAGCCAAACCTCGCACTTTTATGGCAATGTTAAATATAACACTAAAATGACACCATTACATGATATGAATACAGTACAACATTACGGACAGAGAATTACGTAAATAAACAAACATTTCACGTCCTCTTATGTCTATTTCATGTACCAACATGAAGTTAAGACAATTATATAACCATAAATCATTAATATGAACTTCTGTGGTTAGAGCAGAAAATTTTACATTCAGCGTGCCTTTGATGGTTTAAACAAGGCTCTCCTGCGATACAGAAATCAACGTGTACATTCATTTGTTTGACATTCATTCTTGCCTCGGAGAAGTCTTGTAATTTGCACATGAAATATGAAATTTTACATATCCATGAATATAATCATGCAGAAAAAAATCTTTGCCTTTTTAACATTTTGATTCAAACTTCACTGATGAGTCTTTTATAGACGAAGTACGCTTCTGACGTACAAAATTTCAAAACTAGTTTTCTTTACGATACATTGTTGGGTGTTTTGTCATTTAAATTGCAAATCTATATTTTAAATATGAGAACAAAATATCGCCACATACATGCTGTACGATTTTACTTTCAAATATTTATGATATTATACAGCATTTATTTGTGTCAATGTCATTTTTAAATGAATTATGTGTTAGATTGCATTACATTTATTAATGTCTAGGTCGTCATCAGTTAAAACATCTTCCAAAGAAAAGTATAAATAATTAGATACAATAAAAACGTTTCATTTAAGATAAAAAGAGTAGTTTTTAAATTTCCAAATAAAACAAAACATTCAATTTATTTTACACACAATATTACAATTAGGAGATGTGGTTTGATTGTCAAGGAGGCAACTTTCCGCCAGTGTCCAAATAACGTGGATGTAATCAACTATTGGTCACTACGGCCTCCATAAATAAGCAAATGTAATACTGTACAGCTATCTATAATAGGGCTAGACATTACAAAATGTGAACTAATTCAAACGAGATAACCAAGGATCTGAATTAACAGAAAAAGAGATATGACAGACAGTATCAATGGCCACCATGCACTTCATTACAGGCTGCTAATTTGGAAAGCCACATAAAGATTGGGTCGGGTTAACATTTTTTTCCTAATATGGGACAGTAATGTAACAGGACAATCATAGGTAAATGCACTGTGAAGGGCAATTGGAAAAATTTAATTCTCTGGCAGTTTAGTGTAAAGGTGAATGTAACGATATGATTTTTAGGTGAAGGTTAGCACTTCGGTGCACGCATGACAAAAGCCTATAAATAGTAAAATACGCAGACGCAGGTTTTGTGGCGGCAATCTTAGAAAAAGCCGCCATATTGAAATTTCAAGATGGGTTCAAAGCTGATATTTCTCGAAACACCCAGAACTACCATGCCAAATTTGACCTTAAATGTGACCTTATATAAGTGATATATGTTGATTTTGACATTTTACGGCAGCCATCTTGGAAATAACCGCCATATTAAAATTTAAAGGTGGGTCCACATCATCAAACACACAATTTTGTCACCGATCTGCAGGACTATAATTTGGAATCTTATGAATTTATCATTGGTCTTAAAGAAAAATGTCCGAAAGAGTTACAGTAAGATATGTTAAAAAGGATATGTGGGGGTAAAAAAATCAATCGACAAAAAATCCACAACTTTAGAGATCAAGCAAATCTCCATTTCAATGTTGTGATTCCATTAATTATTTTGACTTCATCTAAATTTCTCCCATTTTATGCGCAAATTCCGTTAATGGACACATGAAATAATTAATTTTCATAAATGGCCAGGTGTAAAATAAAAATTCGTAAAGGTTACCTGGAACCCTGTGTCTCACCTGGGATTACTGATGTCAGTGTAGGAGTGTAATGTTGACTGTAAAAAATTATTTATCAGTCAAATACAGGATTTTAAAAAAATCGAACTTTGTGGTTAGATGCTTTTTCTTGATCTTGAAGATTAGCTTATTTCCAAGTTTCATATTAATCTATGAAAGTTTTCATTTATCATGTAAAATAAATTAATCCCAAACCGTCTGTTAAACAAAAAATAAGTCAGTAAAGTTCTGAAAAATGAAAAAAAAAAATATTTTGAAAATTGTAATTCAGACATTATCTCGTAAACATATAAAAAAAGGTTCTGCAAAATTTTCATAACATTCGATGAAGTTTTGACAAAGTAAGTAATTGATTTGTAACAAACTTTTACCTCAGACTGTCTACAAAGAAATGAATATAAAAATAAGAAGATGTGGTATGATTGCCAATGAGACAACTCTCCACAAGAGACCAAATGACACAGAAATTAACAACTATATGTCACCGTACGCCCTTCATTATTGAGCAAAATGACCGCATAGTCATCTATAAAAGGCCCCGAAATGACAAATGTAAATCTATTCAAAAAAGAGAAAAATAACGGCATCATTTATGTACAAAATAATGAACGAAAGACAAATAACAAAGTCCTTTTATCAGTAAATTACAAGGAAAATAAAAATATATTTTCATTATGCTCTGGAAAGTGACTTTTGGTCATAAAAAAGCTTGTTACCAACTTCCATAAAATATCAAGAAGGTATGATAAAGTTATTGATGTCTGAAAAACTTTAACCTAAGACTGCGTTTAAATATTATCAACTGTAAAATAAACTAAGTCCATTTATCAGTAAAATGAAAGGAAATATTTTCAAAATTTTCTTCTGAATAATGTCTTTAATTTGGCTATAAAACGCTTCTGTCCATCTTCCGTAAAATTCCATGAAGGTTTGACAAAGTTATTAATATTTAAAAAAAAGAACCTAAATGTTGACGACGCCGACGCCGATGGAATCTAGGATCGCTAAGTCTCGTTTTCGCGACATAAATTTCGCAGGCTCGACTAAAATGCTAACCACATATCGTATCACAGCAGATAAAGATTTTTTTGTTAACAAAAGGAAACTGAGTAGAATTCACAGTAGATTCAGACTGATAGAAAATAAGCAAGTATATAATATGATACCGTTTGATTAAAACGTAAATTTCGTCACTTTTATCTTAATTACAGTTCATTGAAGAAAGAATAACAAGACTCGTGTGCTTTGATTTCTTTTGATTTGTCTAGATTAAACTATTTTTTTCTCCTAAATTCATGCGCACGCTTAATTTCTAATCAATATCACAATAATTTAAAAATAAGTCTTAACTCTAAGTTTTACGTGTTTATTGTGTGAACGGTAAAATAGTCCTTGTGGTGTATTCAAGTTTCTGTTCAGCTAGAAAATGTCCGATTTTTTTTTAAATCTCGCAATGAATTGGGCCAACACCAATATATATGTTCTTAAATTATTGTTGAAGGTTTAGATCCAGTTAGCCAATTTGCTTGAAATATGAATTATAACGTGTTGTTATTACTTTTTAACTTTATCCTGCTAGGAATAACAGCATGAAACTAAATAAAAACATCATGACTGATAATTGACAAATCTTTTTCATAATTTTTAATGAATGAGAGAAAAATGTTCAACTTAATTAAGGTTGCTGTGGGGTTTTTTTTAATTGCGTTCTGAATACCTGTTGACACTCAAATATCAACCACGTGTATTTCTTGTATGTTTTACTAGTCAGCCTCAATACATAAAGTAACATGGTGTACTTATTAAGCTTGTTTTACTTTTAAATTGAAAGTACTGTTGTTCAAATGCGGGTTTATCCGTTGCAATATAAAAATAGTATGCAAAAAAAAAACAAAAACAAAAACCTGGGAATCTTTGCATATCGTTGCGCGAACAGTGTTTTTTTTTCTCCACTCTGTTTTCTATTTGTCGATACTGGTACATGTACACACGAATATTCTGGATTTTTAAACTTATTACACACTTTAATGTGGAAAAATCTTCAAATGTAAAACCACCATAAGAATTTAGTCTTAAAGGTCTCTAAATGTTATTTATACAAATGTTTATAGATTATAATTATATCAACTATTTCAAAATATGTCTTTCCTGTTTATGTTCAAATGCAGATGCAATTGCCAAACACATAATAAATGAAAAATAAATCATTTAATTTGCGCAGCTGTGCAAATTAAAAGTAAAATAGTATGTTTTTCAGATAAAATATGGACACTGACTGAACATGCACCGTAGTTCTCAGCCTTGAAGGTAGAAATGAGAAAAAATTGATGACACATTTACAATATGTCATTGAGTCTATTTTCAACAAACGTAAATATGTACAGATATATTCAAAAGTTTCAGTCATTTAATGTTCAAGTATAAATGCAATATAAAAACGAAAAAATATCTAAATTCAAAAACATCATTTTTCGCATAAATTAAGTATAATATATCAAATATAGCTGGATTCACATTCTTAACGAAAGATTCTGTATGAGGGTCTGGAGTGGTATTACAGAATACAGAATAATGAGCATAGAGGGCAGAATACAGTTTAAAAAGATGAATGGAGAAAAATAGGCAAAAAAAAAGAACAAGGTTAGAGAATATTTAGTTGCTTGACTATAAAGAATAGAGAATGATGGTAAAAATAAATAAATAATAGAGAAATGTCTAAAAAATATAAAGAATAAAGAAATAAAGGACCACCTATGCAAACCTTCTTGTATTTGATTTTGAAAGTAAATTTGTAATTGAGATTTGTTTTTCGGGAAACGGGAGATAACCCAACTTTATTTCTCCTCAATCACCAATTACCATTGAATAATACGTCTAATAAATAAATTAAAAACGCTCAACTCTACTGGTTGTTTTAAAGACCTTTCGAGATCATGGAAGGCAAAGCTTGAGCAGATGATCTGTTTTAATAAGATTAACGTGTAATGCAATTAGTATTGTATTCCTATATTTCTTTATCAAGCATATTTAAAAAAAATATTATCAGTTTATCTTTATTTCAAATAAAATCATACCCTTTCTATTTCAAATGTTAACAAACTATCAGGACTCGGACGAAATGCGCGTCTGGTGCAAATACAAAATTTCAATCCTGGTATCTATGATGAGTTTATTTTATGAGCATTGAAAAAATAGTTTGCACACAAAATCTATAACGATAATTGCGCAGATATCTAAAAGACAATTTTTGTTAAGTCAATGAATACCATAGATAAAACACAGAACCCAGCATTTTGAGACAGGACACTGCTTGGAAAAACCAAAGCTGACCAATACGAAACCCACTAAAACTGGAGTTGGTACCATTTTCTCCAGAAGGGTAAGCAGATCCTGTTCCATTAGAGGCACCCGTCGTGTTAATCATGGTAAGTGCGAATTCAGTGATGAGTCTCATTCCGGTATGTCACAATCAAGAAAAAAGGGTCTCGCTTCCTATGTGAAAGAAAAAATTAATGAAAGAGATTCCTCTTAAAAGTGACCAAGGACTTAAAAAGCGGGAGTTATAAAGGGACATTCAAAACATGTGAGTCGACAGTAATTAACAACACCATGGCAAGAAAGACGACGATAAGCCAGAACCCTGCACAGAAAAACCAAAGCTGCTCCATTAGTTGCACCCGTCGTGTTACTCATGATAAGTACAAATTCAGTGATGAACCTCATTCCGGTATGTCATAATCGAGAAAAACGGTTCGGGCTACCTATATAAAGATAAGGACATGTCCTACGATAGCTAATGAGACAACTATGCACCAGAGAAGTGGATGTTAGCAAATATTTGTCAACGTACGACTTCAACAATGGGCAACACCGTATCATATAGTCAACTATGACATATTCTGACATGACAAAATGTGAAACTACAAAAACGAGAAATACAACTGTCTGATGTACAACAAAACACTTAACGAAAAAAATAATATAACGTACAGGAACTAACGATAACAGCTGAATTACTGACTCCTGAAATGGGACAGGCACAGAAAGAATGTGGTAGGATTAAACATTTTGTGAGAGCTCCACCTTCCAATCAAGCTTTTAGAAATGGCTCCCTCAATCAATAAAGGCAGATTTGGACTGAGAACTTTTTGGTATAATCTTCCAATTAACACAGATATTACACAAAACGATATCCGGTTAGATTAAACATTAATGCAAATGAAATAAACGTTTAGGTTACATCGACTTTTTAACCCTTCCCACGGTTGGTATAGTGTCCGGCTGAGATCTTGTTATTTTTTTTTCTAGTGAATCGGTCCACTTTTTGTCGAGTGTAGATCAGGTTTTTTCGAGTGATATTACCTGAGATCAGATCGATTTACAACTATTTCCCAAGTATAATAGTTTTATTCATAACTGTTCATCGTATTCTGAATACTTTTCATATTTTGAACAAAAACTACACCCAATTTCCTTGAATATTTACTTGAAATTCAGCGTATTACATTGACAGTGTTTTTTTCGAGAGGAACATTTAAAACGTCCAGGTTTGTTTAACAGACGGTGCGGGGTTTTCAAAAAAATGTGAATAACAAGGAAGACATTCTTTGCATTTCAAACTGATTTATTTTAGTTTGTTAGTGTGATTTAGTGACGAACAATATTATATATTCCTAATAAGTCACAAAATAATATTACAATGTTGATCAAATTGATCCATTTTCAATTAAATATAAAGATAAGGAGATGTGGTATAATTGCCAATGAGACAACTATCCACAAAAGTTCAAATGAAGCGGATGTAAGCAATCATAGGCAACCGTACGGCCTTCAACAATGAGAAAAACCCATACTGTATAGTCGGCTATAAAAGGCCTTAACATGAAAAATATGAAACAATTCAATTGAAAAAAACTAACGGTCTAATTTATAACAAAAGCATCTAAATTCTAATTTTCTGTACTGAAAGCATTTTATGATAACCTTCCAATATCACGATTTATAAGAAATTACTGGGTCCTTTTCAAAATAGTCTAGATCTGAGTACAGGGGACTCATAATCTTTAAAATTTCATTCCATGCTATTTTTGATTTTACATTTAATAATATTACATGATTGATACATATTACTGTGGCGAATCCCTGAGTTTTAGAAATTGGGGTAAGAAAACTGAGGAATACATAACAGTAAAAAATCCTAAAATTTCATTATAAACACAAATATTCTACTAAAAGAGGCTTCCCCCAAAAAAAAATACAATAACAAAAACAAAAAACACACGCTCAATCTCTCCATGCTCTATTTCCCATTGACAATAACATGAATAAGATCTGAAATGAATAAAATATCTAATAGAAAATGAAAACACCACTTTGTTATAAATGGCATGCGTCCAAAGCGCTCTTCTTGACTTACCTTCAACCGAAACGCTCAAAGCCGAAAACGTGAAAGCCAGGGATGTATAAGAACGAAAACAGTTGAAGAACTATATCACCAACAGGGACATCAACATAGCCAAATCAATCTAAGGTTCAACTTAGCAAATGTTTTTAAATTTATAAAACTACAATTTTTGATGATTTTTTGTTGGTTGCATATGTCTTACCTTCATTACAGGCTGCTAATTTGGAACAGCCACTTAAAGATTGGGTCGGGTTACCATTTTTTTTCCTTAAATGGGACAGTAATGTAACTGAACAATCATATGTAAATGCACTGTGAAGGGCAATTGAACAAATTCATTCTCTGATAATGAAGTGTAAAGGTGAATGTAACAATATGCTTTCTTGGTTAGAGGTCAGCACTTCGGTGCACGTATGACAAAAGCCTGCGAATAGCAAAATACGCAGACCACAAAAAAATAATTCAGACGCGTTAGATAAGCCATTCCCGATCGAATACTTATCGTTCTTTATTTTAAGTTAAGGAATATATCTCCCTCATACAAAGCTCTGATTCCTTGCCCGGCTTTGGCTATACTTTTGTTTATCTTTTTTTATAAGCTTTTTCATTTTTAACAAATTCTGGATTTACAAATATTTTTACCTCGAGTGAATACTGGTGTAAATATAAAATTAATTATAATATTTTAAAATAGTCTAACGCTTTATAATAGTTTGACTGTGTAACTTATTTCTTATTTTTTTGGAAATGTATGAAAGAATTTTTCAATTTAAAGTTATTAATAGTTTATGCAATAGCTTCATTACAAACATGAACCAATAAAAGAAGACACTATGGTAAGGAAAATAATCCCTTGCATCTGAAATTAAAGATGTTTATGCAATATAGGGACTATATGTTTATTTCATTGAGGTAATAGGATCGAAACTTCTTTTAAAACTGAAGTGGAATGTGTCCTTCAGAACTGACCAGAATTGACCAGTTATTTCAATTTTAAAATGATACATCTGAATAACTCAGTAACTACAACAAAACAAGCGCTAATTTCTGACAGTACTCAGAAAGACTTATAAACTGTTAACACAGATATATGTCTCGCCTTTTTGTAATTTTGATAATGCAAATGTTGAAATTGAAATAGCAATACTTTAACATGTAAGTTATGCAAATATTCAAAATCAATGAACCATGACTGAAGGTACATGGCCAAACATTCTCCATGGAAATAAATAAGATGTGCCAATGTTTATACAACTGCATACCAATTAACATTGGCCTTCCAATTATGGTTCCCATAAACTGACCTAATCACAAGCTGATATATGTAATGTAAGCAAAAGTTTCAAAGTCAATAGGTCATGACTGAGGGGTAAGGGCCAAATAATCTTCATGGAGATGAGATGTGCCAATGCTTATACAACTGCATACAAAATACCATTGACCTACCACTAGTGGTTCACCATAAACTAGAACTAATCACAAATTAATACATTGTTGACGACGCCGCCGCCGCCGCCGACGCCGGAAACAGCATACCTATGTCTCGCTTTTTAACAAGGCGAGACAAAAACTAATTTCGACGGTTAAAAACGTTCAGGATACAGACTGATGGATTATAAGTATGTGCTTTATCGTAGTCAGTTCAACGTTTCAGCATAATGCATCTGATTCAAATAAATGACTTTCAAAACACAAGTTTATTTACATATTTGGCCTTTTGTTTCTACTGTGTTTTGAATTGTGAACAGTATTCTGTAAAATCCACTACTCTCTGATTTAAGTAAAAGTCATTTTGAATCTTTTATCCCCATACATTTAAAAAAAATTTAAATCTTGGAAAGTCATTGATTGAGAAAAGAGGGAAAATGTAAATATAATCTACCTGAATTAAACACACAGCTAATAGAATTAATCCATACTAGAGAGATTTACCATGTTGATGTCCATTTGGTACCGTAATTTCGCCTCTCTTTGAGAATAACATGAATAATGTATTGCCAATGTTATTGAATAATCTTGACTAAGTCAAATCCTTCAGTTCTCATTACTCATTACACTAGAGTACCTTAAAAGCAAGTAGTAACCAAAGAAGAGAAACTTCCAATTGTAGAAACATGATGGCATCGGATATACATGTGTGTTAAATGCGTTACGAATTGAAATTTTGTAAGAATAAAGTGTAGTATCTGTTTTTCAAATTATCAATGGGATATTTAGAACAAAATAAATACAAACGTATTTGTTCAATATTTATCAATGTATTGAAATAACACACATACATATTAAAACTTACTTTTACATTTTTAGAAAAACAAAATAATAGGATTGCAATTGTAAACTACAACGTATGTGTTTGTCCTGAAATTAACATCAGTGTTGATTACTTGAAAAATGCTTGATGTCACGGAAGCATATTTGATTTAAACACTTAGATAGACGGACGCACCATTAACTAATAAAATATGATTATATAACCTTGTTAATTATAAATGCTTTATTTACAGTTGCTTATTCCTGTCCTTGAAAGTGCTTATTTAAGTCGTATTACGTTCTAGCATCATTTTATGACAAGTTTTGGTTGTGCCTATGCTTTTTTAATTAATGGTATTCATAAATGACTATAGTGAAGGGGAATTTTTTATATAATGATATGTTTGATAAAAAAAGATAGTAACACATCGTTTGATTATTCATTTGGTGAACCACATACAGTTTTGACGCCCACTGAAAAATTATGAAATCAGCAGTAAATTTCTTATTGTATCTTTAACATATTGCATGATAATGAAAATAAAAGTAATATGTGCATTCTAAAAGATTTTTTGATTTAAATTTATCAGGAACGTTCAAATACAATCATTTGGAGGTCTAGGATATGCAAATATATAGAAATGGCTCCCTTAATCAATAAAGGCAGATTTGCACTGAGAACAGTTTGGTATAATCGTCGTATTAACACAGATACTACACAAAACGATATCCGGTTAGACTAAACACTAATGCAGATAAACATTAAAATTACATAGATTGGTTGCTATTGAACGTCCAGTGGAAAATATTACATGCATATTAAGACATGAACATGTATATGATGCATTGTTATAAGTCCTGCGTTGCAGTAAACCGACATGATAGGCCGGATTTTTAACGTCACATTTCACAGTATTCCAGTATTTGCTATAACTGCCATTGCAAAGTGCTTAATGGGGAAGTAACAAATACCAATGTCAAGTCTTTGCTTTGACATGGCTGCTGATCGAGGCAACGAATTTTCTGCTATTCGAACATGCTACCACAAGGCAAACTATCGAGCCAACGACTTTTCTGCTATCTAATCGAACACGCTACCACAAGACAAACTAATCGGTATATACATTAAGGTAAAACATTGCTTATACTTTATTAACATTTGTTTATATATATATTGACTTACATCTAGAAAGTGCGCGTCCATTTAGAACGGAATTTAATGACAAAGAGATGCTTTAACTGTATATGTTGAACACTCCATTATCATATATATATAGTACGATAAATTTCGTGTGTCAGAAGCGCTTTTCTGGGTTTACCTACATTAGACATTGTCAAAGCCATAAATCGGGAAGACAGGAATGTATAAATACATACAAACAATACGTAACCAATAGACCCCGAATTGAAAAATATGAAACAATTCAATTGAGAAATTAACGGCTTAATTTATAACAAAAGCATATAAATCATTATACTCATGTTTCAAGAAAATATGAAACTAGAATAAAGTAAAAAAAAATTATAATACAAATATTGTTCCGCTCAGCTTTTCAAATTTCACGTTATAAATGCACGAACCCGATATATGCGAACCTTGCATATGCATGGACATTTTTTAGACTCGTTTACAAACATGACATTTTCCGGTTTACGATTTCAATGTTGTTGATTTTGCTTTAACGTGCAAAAAACTATAACAAAAGCTATGATCGGAGAAATAATGAATATGAAAGACACAAAACCCTGTTATTTTGCACACAAAACAAAACGTTAACATCATGTTTTGCGCAGAAATGGTGTAATTAAGTGTTATGATTTTTGGTATTTTAAATTTTGAATCTTATTTTTTTTTAATTTTCAAGCCTAACTGAATTCAACTAAAAATCATTATATTTTTACTGAGCTGACCAGTCAACGCTTTGATTTTTTATGGTCATCTATAAAAAAAGGAATTCGGACCAACATCGTGCGCAACGTCACTACTATTATCATTATTTTGACCCATCACTTTTTTTGCTCATCATCATTTATCCACAATTATCAACCATGTGACATTAAACAACATGCAACAAGTTAATGTTCCTTTGAAGAACTGACATTTTGCGATCTTATGTTTATTAATTTGAACGTCTGATAAAATATTCGTATTGATTTGAATGTTAACTTATAGAACAAATGTTGCTTTAAAGTGTTTAGTGTTTGGAATAAGCTGTGACAACGTTGGGGTATCTTTACAAAAAAATTCGCGTATCATACATGATTAAATGCAAGTGGTCTTTTTCTTTCTTTTTGTAGCTCAATATGAAGTTACAAGCTGTGACAACGTTGGGGTATCTTTACAAAAAAATTCGCGTATCATACATGATTAAATGCAAGTGGTCTTTTTTTTTCTTTTTTAGCTCAATGTGAAGTTTTAAAATCACACATTTACAAAAAAAAAGCTAGATATTTGTTCATATACTTTATTAATCGTGCAATTCTTCATACGGCATACTTTTTAATCGTCTCTTTACTTATGAGTATGTATGATTTAGTAAATAAAATATTGTTTTATCATATCACCGTTGACCATACAAATCATGTAGTCTATCAACATAAAGCAAAACTATTTTGTTATAAATATTTATATTTGATTATTGAAGACGTCAAATTACAAATTCTCTGTTTTGCTTACATTTATTTAGAAACACATGCATGGAATATTTATTTAATGACATAAAACTCCCATTTGATTTTGAAATTTATTTTGTTTGTCGAACAATGGCAACTTGGGATATACTGCAATGAGGTAACCACTAATAAATCTTAGCCTGTAACGGTTATTTTGATATTAAAATTATCTAAATATTCTGAAACACACAATCTAAAGGTCTTGTTGAGAGTTTAAGTGACTTTTCATATGTTTTCCTTTTGTAAATCAAGTTCTGTTTAGTTCCTTTTCATACAATTTGTGAAAAAATATTTGTTTCTCCTAACAAAAGGAACAAATATTATATACGCCTCATTCCGTCAGGAAATAAATACCGTTATATTTTTCCAGTGTACTTATTCCCTGTGGGAATAATATTATGAAGGAAATTACATATTACATATTCAGTATGTTGTACAGATAAATTGCAGCTATTGAACAGTCGGAATATAGACTATACAGATCATAATTGACTGCTATGGGATTTTCTGAACATAACTGGATTAACCGTTAAGGATCAGTCTGAAAACTAACTGAAAGAACCTGATTTAATAACTTATTGTTCAGTCTTTTGAGAGCTGTGAACAACATAACGATACAAATAAAAAATCAACGTTTGAAGGTCAACAGACATATTGGTTTCTTTTGTTTTTTAATATTTGTGTTTAGATTTTGTTTAATCTGCTTCAAAATTATTGACACGTGTTTTGATTTACGGGCATTAGTTTGGAAGGTTTTCAAAACGAAATACACGAAGGTATAGCCAAACGAAATGCAGATGATATTTTGAAAAAATCAATATTTTAAAGCCGGTTGTATTCCGGATAAAGAAAATTGTCCTCCTAATCGATGAAATAAGTTTTTGGCTAGATAGCTATATGAGAGGTGCGGGTCGATTACCAGATAAAACACCATGTCCATCTGGAATGCGAGATGACGGTACCAGTTGTTGGAGTGATGCCCATATATATATGGAAAGGGATGTTGTTGCGCAATCTTCGGATGCTGTAACAAATGTACGAGTAGTTACCATGACGATGCATGCACGTGCAGAAAAACAGATGTAGGTATAAGGTTGACACCAACTAAGTAAGACATCACAATACTGCTCTTTTTGTCCTCCTCTGCCCGTTGACTGTATTGTAAAACCAACAAACCATCGTCTTCTTATAAATCAATTTTACAAATTCCTTAAACAAATGTATAACTTTGCACCTAAATTGGAATATTTGAAACATACTTTTAGCGCTGCATCCTATTTATAAAAGTTTTAATTCGTTGGTAAATTACGTCCCTAATCGACTTAAAACCATGATTTTATTTGACGATGTCAGGATTCTTCAAAATGTCGGCTGTGTCATTTGTCGTATTCATTCTTCAGATAAATTTGCCTTTCTCATTATTTATATGGCATATTTCTTAAGGTTGTATGTTTCGACCATGAGTATTTTAAAATTGATTTTGTTCGATACAAAAAATAATTTCTGTTACAGTCCATACATATAATAACATCTGCATTAAAACATAGAACGGCACAGACGTACTTTATACAATTATTCAGGTATTACACAGGAAACGTATGTCAAATTACCAATACTTGTTATAATCCTCCCGTGAACAAAATTGTTTCCAGAGTTTTAAAGTAATATACGACACTTTTTTCCCCGGGAAATTCTTCCGAATATTTTTTTTTTTTTTTTTGTAATTTTATTTGACAAAGTTTTTACCGAAATTTTACCTAGTGTAGAGTTAAAATGCACAAAACTAAATGTTAGAACTTATCAACTCTTTGCCAGTTGATCTGTACCGACAGAGTTATCGACCATTATCATGGTTATTGTGACTTGTATAGCTGTGTATGGGTCAAGTATGGTTCAGACTGGTCCAGTATTGTTCAGACCTTTGGTCGAGTATGGTTTAGACTGAAAAAAATAGGTCAAGAACAGGTTGAGTACAGGTCGATAATGAGTTAAGACTGTTTTAAACTGGTCGATTAATAGTTCAGACTTTTTTTCAATAACAAAGATAAGGGTCAAGTACAAATCAGTACTGTCGAATATTGTTAAGATTAGGGGTCGAGTAATATCGAGTAAAATTCAGACCGATTCAGACCTGTCGAGTAAAAATCAGTACAGTCGAGTACAGATATGGGCCATTTCAGACTTTTACTGGTTTGTAGTGATACCAGGCTTATAATTTGTTGACGCACGTTTAAAAAATCATCTGAGACAATCGAATCAAAAAGGTTAAAAAGCCAAATAAAGATGACGAACATTGAGGACTTAACATTCCGAAATAAATAAACGATTAATTTGCCAATACTTATGTTGTTGTTTTAAAAAAATGTTTCACTTTTAGAAAACAAGACACTAGACTTGGTATCTCCGATCAGACTCGATGTATTATGTTGGCATTAGTAAAGAGTGTCAAAAATTCTTCTTGTAATTGAAAATAATGTACTGGTACTGCTATAATCGTGCATAGTTTATGTAGCGTTTAATACGCTAAATCTGGCCCAACCTCTGTGTACTATGTGCTTGTGATTCAATGTATGTGCGGTAAATATTTACTTTAATATTCTTACAATGAGATGATTTATAGTATATATTTCTTTGAATTATAAACCTTCCTACATCGTGCCATATGAACAATTAATATACACTAAAGTTACACTATACTATGTTTTTGACATCATATTACCTGTTATCACTACTGCAAATGCAAAGCAATTTGTGTTCCTGATTACTATCGTCTGTCTGCAATTCCAATTTCCATTGCAATACAATGGATTTTGGCATCGATTTTAAAATTTCTTTCCAATAAGAAACAATGTTCATATTTAATCACAATCACAATAATTTGAAAAAACATCTTAATTCTTTGTTTATTTTGTGAATGTAAAAATAATCCTTCTGGTGTATTCAAGTTTCTGTTGTATTCAAGTTTCTGTTCAGCTAGAAAATGTCCAGTAATTTTTTTTTATAATTTATTATTCTCATTTTGTAATTCTATGTCCAAGTTGTTTTTTTTTCAATAATTTAAGAAAGAAAATATCAACTGTAATGTAAAAAAATTATAATAAAATAGTGGGTACAAGTTGGTAGAAGTATGAGTTAGAAATATACAAGTGTAGGCGACAATTCTGGATGTCGAAGACCATTGTCATTGCATAATGGCACACAAAGATTTAATTTTTCTAAAACACAAAATGCACTTAAATTTTATATATCTAGTGGATTCCAGGCCTTAAAACTTTTCCAACTGCACAGGTAAATCTGTACTCAGAGTATTTTTTGAGGTGTAAACACAGCCGTTTTTGTCCATTTGTTATGATGAACCTTAAACGCAAAGGTGCCGAGGTGTGAATAACGGACGGATATGCAAATTGAAAAACATTATGTCCCAAAAATTGTTCTCGGGACATAAAATCGGTACATTTTACTGCATTGTTATCTTCTTTCTTTCTTTTATTTTCTTCGTATTATCTTCCTGTTATTAAAAAAAACCCTTAACGGGTCAAATTTAATAGTTAAATTTAGGAATGGGTAACGTAAAAATAAATTACATGCAGGTAAAATCCAGTGGTGGTGCACTGTACAGTAAGAGTGAGATGCCAAATCTGAAGAAGGAAAATATACAATGATATACACTAAAAAATGATAAAAAAGAACCTTCAGAAGGTAAAATAACCCATTCATTTTACCTCCAAATGAATTTTTATACATAAATGGTTATGGAACAGATGTAATATTTGTACACATAAACTAATGATTAAAGTTCATAAATAGCCTGTGTTTCTCCTTCCAATGTCTATATTATTTCACATTCCATTAATTAGTGTCACGTTTCACACGTTAACTCTTTTTGTAGAAATAATCAATGATAATGTAAATCAAAGCAGAAGTGTCTTGTGATAATTTCTAGTTCACGAATAGACTCTTCCTTGAATCCTAGTTGTTCAGTATAAGTTGTACAGTCCAGTAGTAGTTTCTGCATTACCAAAATTAAGGTTCAGAAATTTTAGGGATGATATCTGATGTGCATCATCTCTAAGTCTTAGAGTCCAGAATGTTGAAATTCTTGTTTTTACTAGGGTTTTTTTCAGGAGAGTTTTGATGGATTAGCAGTGTTTTTGCTTAGAATGTCTTGTAGATTGTATTTTGAGAGTTATAACATGTATAAGGCAGTTAAATGGAAGAAGCTTTTGTTGTTATCGTAGTTCACTGCGATTTGTCCATTGGTGATTTCTTTAATTTTCATATTGAAACAAGTTGTGAGGGAATGTAGAAATGTTAGTTTCCTCTTGTGACTTTTTGCTTCTACAGGCAGAACTTCAAGTAGCAAGTGTACATCAGGTTTTGCTGTTCTCGTAGCACTTGTATTGAACGCAGTGTACCAATATGAAATCTCTCCAACATCTGGATTTGTGTTTTTGTTAACGAGAAAATTTCCCAACTATGTAGTAGTCGTGGTAGTACGTATGTTCTGTATACTGTGTGAGAGACTTTGGGGCTTAGACCATTTGAACCTTGAAGTCCTGAGTTCATAAGTCATATTTTGTTCTTCGTGCAGATTTTATACGGTCTTCTATATATAATTTCTTTTTTGCTTGATCTATTTAGTCCTAAATGAGTAGTTTTTTCTGAGAGTTGAATTGTGTTGTTTGAAACATGCCATATAATTGTTTTGTGGTTCATAGAGGATCCATAAGAAATAACTTTTGATTTTGTTGGATGAATATTGTAATTATGTTGATTTGCATACCTTTCAATAGTATTTAACATTATTTGCAGTTTAGATTGGAACTTAATAGCAATGTCATCAGCACAGGTAGGGGTTCCACAGTATAATTTCTCATACTGAAGCCTATTGCATATTGCTCTAAGATGTCTTCTACAAATATCTTATATAGATGAGTGATAATATTTTACCCTGCCTGGCTTCTTGAAGTATATTGAAGCTATCACTAAGTTCTCCTTGTCATTTGGTTTTAGTGGAAAGGCCAGAATACAAGCTTATAACAAACCACAGATCTGGGTGAATATTCCTATCTAGTAATTTGTCAAGGAGTATGAAATGCTGGACTACGTCAAAGGCGGATTAAACATCAACAGTAGCTAGATAAAGAGAGTTATTTTTCTGATCACATTTACATTCCAATATAATAAGACTTGCAATTAGTGGGTATATCCCTTCTGTAAATCCAAATTGTAGGTCAGTGTTGGGAGTAATGCTTAGTTTGCCAAGAATACATGAAGTTTAGAAATTACTGGAGTTTCTGTGATTCCTCTATAGCTGTAGACTAGGCAATGATTTTGTTTTTCTTTTTTTAATACTGGAGTTAAAATTTGTTTTAGGCGGTCAATAAGGCATCGGTGATCTTTTGAATGCTACTGGATGGTTGTTGAGTCAATTGTAACTTTGAAATTTCATTTTGAACTGTTTTGATGTAGAGAGGAAGATTTAAGTTTATGAATTGTTTGAGTTTTTTGACTGATTTTGTTTACACAAGTTAGGATGCTGATATTGGTAGTCACCGTTACTGGCACATGCGCTGAGACATTTGTAGGCAAATTATTTCAGATAATATATATTTTAAATTGATTTGCTTTAGATGAGAAGATATAGTCTATTTGGAAGCTGGATTTTGTTGTCAGATTTATCTTTATCAGCGGTGAGGTTAAGTTCTTTGACAAATATCTTTAGTAATTGATCGTATTTGTTGTTTTGGGTCTGTAAAATTGTCCTTTTCAAATCTCCGCATAATATAACAGCATGAGTATTTTGATATTTCGTGGTAATGTGTATAATGTCCAGATATTCTCCATATTAGTAGTAAGAGTCTTTATCCGTAGTTGGCATATAGACATTTATTAAACAAACATCCACGTCAGATGAGATTAAAATGGCAATCATCTTCTCATTTTCATCAGGTAGTTTCTGAATTTGGCTGTTCCAGTGTTTTAGCCTTCAGATGGAGACTCCTGGGTGGCCTCTTGGAAGTATAAACGCCATTCAGAGGTTCATTTGAATCATTAAATCTAGTATGACTATAAGCAGTATTGAATATAAGATACTTGCTTGGCATCCCAAAAGAAAATGTTCTTGTAGGCATATAATGTGCGATTCTTCCTCTTTATTGCAGGTTGTTATTCTGACGTTCTCTCTATTAGGAGAAATTCATCCTGAAGTAGTTGATTTGGTGGTTGTTTAATGAGGCTCATCTCTTGCAAAAGGTGGTCCTCTATTGCTGAATTATCACCGTTGAGTGGGATTGAGATGTGTCCAAGTTGTTGACATCGTGGGATAATTCATCTCAATACATCGGTAAACCGAATCAGCCCAAGTTCGAGCACAAATGCAACTGAGTATTTTATACAAAAAATTGATACATATATGTCTAGATCTATATCTATATATTTATGCACCTTTTGTTTGCGGTATACCATCTTTTCCGCAAGTTATTTGTTTTCTGTTTCATATTAAATTAATAATTAAGATCCATTTGTTTTACATCTGGTGATCATTTTATTTGGCAATCGCCAATGGCAGTCAGCATGGTTTAGGAACATCTGTTGTTCGACCTGCTAGTCAAATGCGTTTTGTTAAAATATACTTTGTCACTTTTTTGGTCTTTTGGAAAATGTTGTTTGTGCTGTTTTTAGACCCCTTTACCAAGAAATTTGTTTTGCATGCACAAGTATAAAAATTGCGGTTTTTATCCAACGCAATGATAGGTTTGAACCTTCAGAAGACCTAAAAACATCCGTGACAAATTAGTGACATCTGTATTAGCAAAGCAGCCTACTCCATCTCCCGGTTGCTACAAACAATGTGGTCGAAGGAACTGCTTGTGTTGTAAAGCTGCCAATACAAGCAGTTCTTTCATCAGCTCCGTTACTAAACAAAATTATACCATCTACTCAAATTCCAACTGTAAAACGGAGAACTCAATTTATATATTAACATGTGACACATGTGGCATTCAGTATGTGGGAGAAACAATGGACAAATTTAATATTCGGCTCAATAACCATCGTTCATGGTACAAAACCAACAAAAACTGTCCTCTCACAAGACATCTTCGTTCAACGAAACATTCTTTTGATAATGTTACCTTCCAAATCATAGAAGTCAACACCGAGTGGGACACCACGGCGAGAAGGAGAAGAGAAAATTTTTGGATCCACCAACTCCACACTTTAGAACCTGATGGTCTTAACGAAAAAGATGAGAAAAGATACAGGAAAGATAAAGAATAATTTAGTACACAGCATCGTCCTTTTTATCCTGTAATATTGGCCAATGGACGTTGCTAACTTCAACTACCAATTCTGTAAAAATCTTGAACTTCATCCAAATTATGTATTATTTTTAAGGCAGCTAAATTCAAGTGCAACATATACATTGAGCTGCAAAAGTTTCTTATCATCTACATCCGATTTCACCTGGATAGATGCACGCTTGATAAAGCTAGTTAGTCTAGCGAAATATTGCGTTTATTTTCATCATTTTGTAAATATTTTAAACATTCTTATATTTACATACTAAATAGTGTGTTAACATTACATTGTTAGGCAATCTATAATTTTATTTGTGTAATTGAATTAATCTCTGTACTGATTAATCCACACTCCCATAGATTTGTATGTCATGTGCTGCTATTTATAGGCACTTATATTATTATCTTCAGTAGCACGCATTTCACAAATGTTTGTGTAATCCATTCAAATCTATCGCTATCTTTACAACATGGATAGCGCACTGCATTTCAAGAAATTAAGATCTTTAACTAAAAAGAAACTACAAACTGAACATCATTTATCAAACTTAAAAAAATATATTCAAAGTAGAACTGTACCAAAAGGTTTAAACATCAAAGTGAGTCCCCAGGCACCGGGACATAAATCCAAAAGATTCATGAGCCGTTGGAATGAAATTCTGTTTAACTGTTCAATCCAGCTACTTCAACTGTTACTTTCTTTTACAACCACAAATTACAAACAAATTGTAAATGAAATATCAGATATCATCAACAATAGTAACATTTCACGTGACGATTTACCAATAATTAAACGTCGCCTTGCAGATATTGAAAAAATTGAACTATCCAAACATAAAGAAAAACAAAGGAATAAATTTCAAAGAGATAAAATTCACACTGTCTATTTAAATCAGGATATGAATGATATCAATACAACAAACCATAAGGTCCCTAGAAAAAGAAAATTCAAAAGACGGAAACAAAAAACTGAAAGCATTGTTGTAAATTTGTCATCTAAAGAACTTACACGTGCTGAAGAATCTCTTTTAAGTAAAGGTTTAAACTTCTGTCCTATCCCATCTAATGTAAATAACTTTCAGCTAGACGAGGACTTAGACCAATACGCTAGACGTTTACGCTTGAAAGATTTTTTCTACAATAGGGGCAAGAAAAACCTTGAAGAAGCTGGATTAACAGATTCAGATACTGACACCAATGAAGAAGTCACGCCCATCCCAAAATTTAAGAAAAAAAGTTCATGGAAACCACCTAAAAGTAAAAATGATAACTTGGAGTCATTCATTAACTACGTGAGGTCTGATATAAAGTCCTGTATAACAAATACAAGAAATTATAATTTATCCAAGTCAGAAAGCATTGCTTTGAAAGCGTTAAAAGATCAAGAGGATATCGTAATAAAACCTGCCGACAAAGGGGGCGCTGTGGTTGTCATGAATAAAACAGATTACATAGCAGAGGGAAATCGCCAACTTTCAAACTCCATTTTTTATAAACAATTAACCACAGATCCAACACTAAATAATATTCGAAGGATCAACACCATCCTTCAAGAGATGTTCGACAAAAAGCGTATAGACAATGACACCTTTGATTATCTCCGACCTCTTGAGAACGAAGCAAAGGCCGGAAGATTCTATATGTTGCCTAAAATACATAAAACGGGCAATCCAGGTCGACCAATTGTTTCAGCAAATAGTCATCCAACTAAAAAGATATCAGAATTTTTAGACCATCATCTAAGACCTCATGTGAAAGAACTACCCTCTTACATCCAGGATACGACTGATTATCTAAAGAAAATGGAAAGCCTCAATCCTCTACCAAGCAATACTATACTTGCATCCATGGACGTGTCTTCTTTATATACCAACATTCCACAAGACGAAGGAATAGCAGCGTGTGAAGAGGTATGGAACACTCGTAGTGAAAAAAATCCTCCAACTGAGTGCCTTGTTACACTTCTGAAACTAGTGCTAGAGAACAACAACTTCTCTTTCAATGAAAAACATTATCTCCAGATAGACGGTACTAGTATGGGCACAAAAATGGCCCCGTCATATGCCAACATATTTATGGGCCAACTTGAAAAACGCCTCTTGGCTAGTGCTCCATACCAGCCCTTATCATGGTTCCGATTCATTGACGATATTGATTTCAAATGGACAGATTCACAAGAACATCTTAATGAATTTCTAGGACACTGTAACTCTTTCCACCATTCAATAAAATTTACATATGAATCATCTATGGAGAAAATAAACTTCCTCGACACTACGAGTTACATCAAGAACGGAACCATTATAACGGACCTTCATACCAAACAAACGGACAAACATCAATTCCTTTCTCCTAAAAGTTGCCATCCTAAACACTGCTCCCGTGGTATCCCATTCAGCCAGGCATTGCGAATCAAAAGAATATGCTCTACTGAAAATAAGCAAAATGCTAGACTTGGACAACTACGTAAACATCTAGTTGTTCGAGGATACAATAACAACATCATTGATAGCGCTTTCGAAAGAGCAAACAAAACTAGTCGCCAAGAACTTCTAGAGTACAAAGATAAGAATAAAGCAGCTAACAGAACACCCCTTGTACTCACTTACCATCCTGATTTTAAAAATGTGTCTTCCATTGTTCAGAAGCATTGGAAAATTATAGAAAATGATTCAAATCTTAAAAAAGTATTTTCCTCACCACCAGTCATGGCCTTCAGAAGACCTAAAAACATCCGTGACAAATTAGTGACATCTGTATTAGCAAAGCAGCCTACTCCATCTCCCGGTTGCTACAAACAATGTGGTCGAAGGAACTGCTTGTGTTGTAAAGCTGCCAATACAAGCAGTTCTTTCATCAGCTCCGTTACTATACAAAATTATACCATCTACTCAAATTCCAACTGTAAAACGGAGAACTCAATTTATATATTAACATGTGACACATGTGGCATTCAGTATGTGGGAGAAACAATGGACAAATTTAATATTCGGCTCAATAACCATCGTTCATGGTACAAAACCAACAAAAACTGTCCTCTCACAAGACATCTTCGTTCAACGAAACATTCTTTTGATAATGTTACCTTCCAAATCATAGAAGTCAACACCGAGTGGGACACCACGGCGAGAAGGAGAAGAGAAAATTTTTGGATCCACCAACTCCACACTTTAGAACCTGATGGTCTTAACGAAAAAGATGAGAAAAGATACAGGAAAGATAAAGAATAATTTAGTACACAGCATCGTCCTTTTTATCCTGTAATATTGGCCAATGGACGTTGCTAACTTCAACTACCAATTTTGTAAAAATCTTGAACTTCATCCAAATTATGTATTATTTTCAAGGCAGCTAAATTCAAGTGCAACATATACATTGAGCTGCAAAAGTTTCTTATCATCTACATCCGATTTCACCTGGATAGATGCACGCTTGATAAAGCTAGTTAGTCTAGCGAAATATTGCGTTTATTTTCATCATTTTGTAAATATTTTAAACATTCTTATATTTACATACTAAATAGTGTGTTAAAATTACATTGTTAGGCAATCTATATATATATATATATATATATATATATAAACAAGTCTAAATTGAAAACAACGTTCAAACCTATGATTGCGTTGGATAAAAACCGCAATTTTTATACGTGTGCATGAAAAACAAATTTTTTGTTAGAGGGGTCTAAATACAGCACAAACAACATTTTCCAAAAGACTAAAAAGGTAAAAAAGTATATTTTAACAAAACGCATTTGACTAACAGGTCGAACAACAAATGTTCTTAAACCCTTCAGACTGCCATTGGCGATTGCTAAATAAACGGATCACCGATGTAATAAATGGATCTTAATTATAAATTTAATACTAAACAGAAAACAATAAACTTGCGGAAAAGATGGTATACCGCAAACAAAAGGTGCAAAGGTTTTTGTACACCATATCCGGATTTCGACAATTATTGTCTCTTCAGTGATGTTAGGAATCGAAACGGTATTTGGAAAGCCATACAATTTACCTCAATTTAGAATAGACTCTTGAATTTTGAGGAGTCAAAATAGGATGAACGGATCATATAAACCCGAAGGCAAATATAATACAAGCCCAAACGAAAAAATATAAACAAGTCTAAATTGAAAACAACGTTCAAACCTATGATTGCGTTGGATAAAAACCGCAATTTTTATACGTGTGCATGCAAAACAAATTTTTTGTTAGAGGGGTCTAAATACAGCACAAGCAACATTTTCAAAAGACTAAAAAGGTGAAAAAGTAAAATTTAACAAAACGCATTTGACTAACAGGTCGAACAACAAATGTTCTTAAACCCTTCAGACTGCCATTGGCGATTGCTAAATAAACGGATTACCGATGTAATAAATGGATCTTAATTATAAATTTAATACTAAACAGAAAACAATAAACTTGCGGAAAAGATGGTATACCGCAAACAAAAGGTGCAAAGGTTTTTGTACACCATATCCGGATTTCGACAATTATTGTCTCTACAGTGATGTTAGGAATCGAAACGGTATTTGGAAAGCCATACAAGTTACCTCAATTTAGGATAGACTCTTGAATTTTGAGGAGTCAAAATAGGATGAACGGATCATATAAACCCGAAGGCAAATATAATACAAGCCCAAACGAAAAAATATAAACAAGTCTAAATTGAAAACAACGTTCAAACCTATGATTGCGTTGGATAAAAACCGCAATTTTTATACGTGTGCATGCAAAACAAATTTTTTGTTAGAGGGGTCTAAATACAGCACAAACAACATTTTCCAAAAGACTAAAAAGGTGAAAAAGTATATTTTAACAAAACGCATTTGACTAACAGGTCGAACAACAAATGTTCTTAAACCCTGCTGACTGCCATTGGCGATTGCCAAATAAACGGATCACCGATGTAATAAATGGATCTTAATTATAAATTTAATACTAAACAGAAAACAAGAAACTTGCGGAAAAGATGGTATACCGCAAACAAAAGGTGCAAAGGTTTTTGTACACCATATCCGGATTTCGACAATTAATGTCTCTTCAGTGATGTTAGGAATCGAAACGGTATTTGGAAAGCCATACAATTTACCTCAATTTAGGATAGACTCTTGAATTTTGAGGAGTCAAAATAGGATGAACAGATCATATAAACCCGAAGGCAAATATAATACAAGCCCAAACGAAAAAATATAAACAAGTCTAAATTGAAAACAACGTTCAAACCTATGATTGCGTTGGATAAAAACCGCAATTTTTATACGTGTGCATGCAAAACAAATTTTTTGTTAGAGGGGTCTAAATACAGCACAAACAACATTTTCCAAAAGACTAAAAAGGTGAAAAAGTATATTTTAACAAAACGCATTTGACTAACAGGTCGAACAACAAATGTTCTTAAACCCTGCTGACTGCCATTGGCGATTGCCAAATAAACGGATCACCGATGTAATAAATGGATCTTAATTATAAATTTAATACTAAACAGAAAACAATAAACTTGCGGAAAAGATGGTATACCGCAAACAAAAGGTGCAAAGGTTTTTGTACACCATATCCGGATTTCGACAATTAATGTCTCTTCAGCGATGTTAGGAATCGAAACGGTATTTGGAAAGCCATACATTTTACCTCAATTTAGGATAGACTCTTGAATTTTGAGGAGTCAAAATAGGATGAACGGATCATATAAACCCGAAGGCAAATATAATACAAGCCCAAACGAAAAAATATAAACAAGTCTAAATTGAAAACAACGTTCAAACCTATGATTGCGTTGGATAAAAACCGCAATTTTTATACGTGTGCATGCAAAACAAATTTTTTGTTAGAGGGGTCTAAATACAGCACAAACAACATTTTCCAAAAGACTAAAAAGGTGAAAAGGTATATTTTAACAAAACGCATTTGACTAACAGGTCGAACAACAAATGTTCTTAAACCCTGCTGACTGCCATTGGCGATTGCCAAATAAACGGATCACCGATGTAATAAATGGATCTTAATTATAAATTTAATACTAAACAGAAAACAATAAACTTGCGGAAAAGATGGTATACCGCAAACAAAAGGTGCAAAGGTTTTTGTACACCATATCCGGATTTCGACAATTAATGTCTTTTCAGTGATGTTAGGAATCGAAACGGTATTTGGAAAGCCATACAATTTACCTCAATTTAGGATAGACTCTTGAATTTTGAGGAGTCAAAATAGGATGAACGGATCATATAAACCCGAAGGCAAATATAATACAAGCCCAAACGAAAAAATATAAACAAGTCTAAATTGAAAACAACGTTCAAACCTATGATTGCGTTGGATAAAAACCGCAATTTTTATACGTGTGCATGCAAAACAAATTTTTTGTTAGAGGGGTCTAAATACAGCACAAACAACATTTTCCAAAAGACTAAAAAGGTGAAAAAGTATATTTTAACAAAACGCATTTGACTAACAGGTCGAACAACAAATGTTCTTAAACCCTGCTGACTGCCCATATATATATATATATATATATCTTTAATATAACACTAATCAAACTCCTAGGCAATAACTAAACAAGTTTGAAGTTTTCATACAGATTTATTCTTATTTACACAATCATTAACAAACTAAATAAATTTAACAAAGAAACACAGTGAAACTACGATATAACAAATGAGATACATAATTATTTTGCTATGCAGAAACTTAACACATCAAGTGTAGTGCACGTGAACACCAATTAGGTACACGATTTGTGATTTTGTATAACAAAAAATATATAATCGGGAAATAACTTTGTCAAGCAAACATTTTTTTTCACAATGCCTCTCTTTATCTCCGCTTTCTTACAATCACTATTTCCCCTTTCGTCGCACATTCTCTTTATTGTTCACTATTCGGTTAATTTTTTTTTTTTTTCACTATGCCACACTTTATCTCTCTAATCTTCGATAGTTACGATAAGTGCTGCATTACTTTATATCTGCATATTTGCCAATCGACAATTTTTAAAGGTCATGTCTATAATTTTGTTTTTTACTTGTTATCAGCAAAAAATAATGGATAATTAATATCAGAATATCAATCATTAACAAGTGGAATTAATAATTTCAATCACGCACACGATCAACAACGTTCATTATGCCTTTTCAGACACAAATATATAAATTGTGCACATGATGTATATTACAGCTGATAGTTTTATGGTTCAATAACACACTGCCGTGTACCTCAATAGAGAGGCCATGCATGGACCTGTATTATGTAATTGTGTAATACGAATTTTTAGTCGACAGGATGTCACTGGCCATGGAATACCTACCTGAATGTGTCGCTTTGACACGACCTCAATCAATAATTCATTTAGTCTGACATGCCGATTATCAATTCGGGAGGAAGCCAAAACATTTATAAAAGATAACGTAAATAAAATTTTAAAAGAAAAAATACCTATTAATTTTACATCGAACATACCTGATAGGGTCACACACTAAACATAATTAAAACCTGTAAATCATCTTTATAAGTGACCGTTCTGAACTGATCCCGTATCAATATAAAGCTTAGTTAAAAAAAACACTTAATAAAACACACCATATATGATAAAAGTTGAGATGTCCGATATTCCGACATTTACATTTCTATAACCTGGGAATATTATACTATATCAACATGTTATGTCCCAGCTTAAACTTCTTCCTAACACTGCTCCTTGTCATTAGCTGTTAATTATCATAATAAAAAAATGTTATTCATCCGACGTATAACTTTATTAATTAAAAAAATTATCTTGTCTGAATATGGAATTATCCTATATATGACAAGACATTTTCACACTGAATGACGACTACGGTAATCCCCGATTGATGATGGGAGTTTTTAACGCACGGTCGGTAAATCACCGATTCTTTTGGTACTTTGTGGTTTATAGATATCTCGTGAGTTTTTAGATCGGGGATGCCGACAAAATGGCGGCATGTCGAGAACTGATAGTCAATTTCAAAAATCGATTTTGATATCTTTACAAAGAGAATATAACTTTTTTTATTCATGAACATGTGATTAATTATGCTTAAAGAACAAAATATCAATTTTTCATTTTTTTGCGGAGTTTCCCTTTAAACACAGGTTTCGTTCCGCAAAATTGTTTGCGCGAACAACATTTCAAGGTCAGTTATGATTGTCTATTTTTAGATACGTAAACATACGGATTATTTTTGAATTCTTATATTTTTACAACACAATGTGTTATCAATTCTGTTAATGTTTAATGCATTTAATGGCATAAAAAGGAAGATTTTGATTGATATTTCTGGGATAATTTATTTGTTAGGGTCGGCGGGAATAAAAAAGCATGAAATGTCAATTTTATTTCATTCTGCAAATCGGAAAAATAGGTTCGGCGGATCCGTAAACCCTGGCCCTAGAGATAATCTATTTGAAAATTGTTTACCTTCTATCATAATAATGTCTCTTACCCAAGAATAATTGATTGATTGTTGGTGTTTTAACGCCACTTTTAAGCGCCACATTTGGGCTATTTCGTGGCGGCCAGTTTTTATTGGTGGAGGAAGCCGGAGTGCCCGGAGAAAACCACCGACCTTTGATAGGAAAACTGACAATCCTATTCAATTAAGATTGGAGTCGAGTGCACCCGCACAAGCGGGGTTCGAACTCACAACCTCAGTGTTGACTGGCTAGTGATTACAGTAGTAGAACTACTTAGACCACTTGGCCACCGAGGCCCCTTACCCAAGAACAAAAAGTAAAAGAAATGCTAAACCCCTATAACATGGAACATGTTTAAAATATTGGCTTCTTTATAAAATAGTCATTAGAACTGAGGGCAGAAACCTTATAATTTTTTTCCATGTAATTTTATTTCTTATAGAATTGTTGTTTCTATGTTTGTTTTTGTTTTGTTTTATTTGTCACAAACTAATTATAATATGTTTATATGACAATAAAGATATTATCCAATTTTGCTGTAATGAATATTTTGGATATATTTATTCAATAGAGAAAGAATGAATTGCCTAAATTTTATTTAGAATCAGTCCTAAAGATAATCTTAAACATTTGTTAAACAATGTTGAATGGAGATTAGTATTTCTAAGTCTAAACAATTTTGATTTTAGAAAATTAATTTGAGAAACACCTTTTCATTAGAAAAAGGCAGGCATTGTGGAAGTTTGCATTATATTAGAAGATGAGATTCATTTATTCTTCACTTGCCAAAAAATACATGTAAAAATAACTTAAATTGAGAAAAATATTTAAAAGGTATAACAGCAAAACAAACAGTCACGGCAGTATAAGCTATATATAAAAACTGAAGTCATGAGACAATTTAAAAAAAAAAAAAAAAAATTTAAAGTTATATGTTCAACTAGTTTTATTATTTTATTTTATTTTTGAATTTTCTTCTCATAATCACAGTAATTAAATTTGACAAACACATATATTTTACCTGAGACACTTGACCTGTAAGTTATATAATTTTATCACTTAAATGCAATCATTTCCCTTTATCCTTGACTAGTTTTTGATTAATACCTTGTGTATTTATTAAGCAACAGGGGGTATAATGATGGACATATAGGGCCATCATGGTGGACATAGTTTTTATGGTCACCATAAATAAGAGAATGTCACAGGTAGTGCTGTACATTAGATCAAACCATTGTTTCAGATTATTGAAATAAATAAATACATGTACATGCGCAACGAATGTAACGAGTTCTGTAAACAATCAATATTCTATTAAATGCTTTCAACTATCTATTGGACTGTTAAATGCTTTGTGTCAAGTTTCCATTAAAAAAAAATAAAAAGTTTTACTTCAACGTCAATTTTGTGAAGAAATAGACAAAGTTCATTTATTGACATTTATAAATGCACTCAGTCATACTATTTTGACAAAACTTTTGTCATATAATGATGCCCAAAATACTATATGTTCACTAATATAGCGTTTTGATGACGACGGATATATTCCAATTGTCGTAACTATAATCTCTTCCCTTTTCCTTGAATGTGACGTGTTACATCCAAAATTAAATTATTTTTATTTAAAGCAGACGACAATATTTAAGTTTTTATATCGGATTGCACTGCGTTTAATATTTTCTTCAAGCACTTTGAGAATGCAGACTCTTTTTCCAAGACTGAAACACAAAATCAGTACGCCCCCAAACTGATCGATATATATTTCCATGGCCTGTACAGTTTTAATGGTTATAATTTAAATCATTAGACTAGATCATTTTTTTTTTATAACTATTATGATGGTAACTAATTATGAAATCAATATAACAAGTTTTCAGCAAACTGAATTATTTACGAGTAACTAAATATTATAATTCAAAAAATAGAAATCGGATATTTGTCTTCGATTTAGCAGTTAATAGATTCATCAATTGCGAACAATTAAAATGTCGAATAGCGAGTAATGTGATATATGGTTTAAGTCACCATTATGTAAATACTTTTTTTATTTCGAAGTTGTTTGAAGGTAAACTTCAGATTTTCACGCAGAATCGAGACCTTTTACAGATCTCGCCCCTTTATGGCATTTATTGACCCGCATTGGAATATATCCAGGGGGTGTTCCGGGGGTTGAAATTATCCCCCCTATTTTTTCGATTTTATTTTATGATGTGTTTGTTTTGTTATAATTATATGAACGTGTCTTGGTGGAATTCCCCTTTTTCAAAATAGCTGGATTCGCGCCTGTCCCGTATATATTGTATAAGTTCACTATTACACTGTAACTAACAATATCTAAAATGTTCGACACCACTAAAATATGATAATTCAGATACACTTATAGACATCTTTCAAACATACGTTTTAACCGGTCGATTGAGAACGTGTTTGTAATATAAATAAAGGTTACCAACTCCCCTTCCCTTCGTTCTCGCTTTTCTTTCCATGCAAAGTATTTGAATATAAAAAAAAATGAAGAACTTACTAACTTTTGAGAAAGACCTTTATGAATGGTTGAACCTCTTTGAATAATAAAATGGAAATCCGACAATACATCCAATATCTTTCTTCCTTTGAAATGAACCCTTTTCCAACCCAAATGCAGAATATATACAAACAAAATTTTGTTTTAACTAGCAATAAAAAAATCCCGCCATTCAATATGGTTTACCCGCTTTGTCAATCTACAAAATGATTTACTTGTTTAATTTATTCCCATCCTGAATGTTTATGACATACATTTTGTACTTGGTACCAACTTCCAAGCAAGGACCAAAGCTCATAAACTCGGCAATTAAACGCACGACTTCGATCGGAAAAGTTCGGAGAGCCGACAACCTTGTTTCGGAAGTTGACTTGGTACTAGATATAGAACATAAATCACTGAATCGCACAATTTGGAACGAGAATTTTCATTGGACGTTGACAAATATGTTGAAGGGTTAGAGTCCACATTCTTCCAGTCAGTAACTAATGATATCCACCATTTTGAAATCCGATTATTTTTTTTTGGTATGTAATTTCTCAAAAAATAAACCAAAAAATCACATTTTGTGCCTCAAGATCTTCTTTTTGTCAATATGTAAACCATTGAGAAGCGTACCAAAAATGATGTTTGACATCGGGAGTATACCTAAGATGATAAAGACGATGTAACAGTTTCGCGGACTTTTATTCATTTACGGCATTTTAAAGCCAAAGTATTTACTAAAATGGAATTTATTTTAATATGTTGCAATAGAATGGAGATAACTGTATTGCGCGTCGCTAGGTAAACTCAATTTTGGTAGTAAAATCTACGTTTTACAAAGGCCAAGCTTCAAATACCACACAGGTATCTCCTTATTCAGTCTACAATTATTCTCTAGAAACACACTCAAAACCACGACATTAGAACTTACCAATTACTGGTCCATTTTGTATAGCGTTTCATGTAAAAATTTCTAAATAAAGGTATTTTTTATTGGACACTAGCTGTCAAATTCATGTTCACCGATTTGACTCAAATTCTCATATTTGATTTATAACAATGTAAAACATTTGTCCAAACTATTAAAAGTCTAAAATAAACAATTTACAGGGCATGGGCTCGATAATATGTAGCTTCGTTTCGTGTATATTTTAGTCTAGACGCCATCTAATTAACTATCGAGTTGACCTCCGAAGTCGTCCGATAACCATATAAGCGATGTAAACATAAAAATAGATATAAATAGATTAAGCGAACTCGTGATATGGGATTTTTCTATGTCTTTTTATTTTCGTATTATAGATTAAAAATATATGTTTATCATCGTTTTTACCTTTATAAGAATGATTTTCGTGGATTGAATCAGTCAATCAAATGATTTACTTTTGTTTCACTTTCAATGTTGACATTCTTTTCCTTTAAATAACTTTACACGAACAATTCATGCGTTATCCATCTCTAGCTAAGGGGTTAAATTGAAGTTCTCCTGAATACGGTGTCAATGAGGTCGAATTATTCACTTGCAAGTGAATAATTCGTCATCAATGTTTCTTAGCTTATTTTGACAAAATTGAACCATACTGGCTGCTAAAAGCGAATATTTATTTCACTATTTCACTTTCATTAATGATTGAACAAAAAAAAAAAATCCTATTTTAGATTTTTTATATATCTCGTAGCTAGTGCCCCTTTAAATTTGAAGTTAATTTGGTTACTAGTATTTTAAGTGCTTTTGGAATGAATGTTTTTATAATTTGTGTTGTTGTCCCTGAAGTAAAATTGGTTTTTTTTTATTATTGATGCAAATCATTTATTTCATTTCATGTTATTTGTAGTTAATGAGAAATAAAATCCATTCATTTGCATAAAAACGAGAATTATACATTGTAATCTTGTTAGAATCTATATTAACCCAACCATAACGTTATTTTATGTATTTTCCTTTTAAAAGCTTTTAAAATGGCAATTGCTAGCATAGATTCATACATGTGATACATTTTGTCTAGAGAGTCAAAAACTATATTAATAATAAAATGTTAATGTTCTATTTTGTAATACACAGAGCAATAGGGTATTAATTATGTATTACTGTGTAGGCAAGCCAATCAAGTCTTTGAAATATCATAATCATAAAAAGTACTAGATGAAATTCAAACCTCGATAAGCGATTCAATTTCAGATAACTGTTGGCTTTCATCGCAATTATAATTCAATGAAGCAGCTGTCTAAAAATATATAATTCCTTATATTCTTTTCATGAATGATTAAAAGATTGTCGGTGTTTAACGCCACTTTCAGCACTGTTGGTTATTTAATGGCAACCAGATTACACGGAGAGAACCGTCGACCTTCGGCAGGAAACCCGCAATCCTATATTGAATAATAGGACTGTAAATTCAAAAATAAGAAGATGTGGTATGATTGCTGATGAGACAACACTCCACCAGAGACCAAAATGACAGAGAGGTTAACAACTATAGGTCACCGTACGTCCTTCAACAGTAAGCAAAACCAAACCGCATTGTAAGCTGTACTGTTTTATACCCGTATGTTAAGGAAGAGAAGTAGTCTATGTATTTGAAATGATTTATAGTTTATGACCAAACTCAGTAAAGAACCGTCAAAATTCCATTTAATTGATAAATTCAACAACACTCACCGTACTCTTGCGGTTATTTTCTCGTTAATTAATCAAGAATTAATCTAATATACTGCCGAAATTTACCCAAAGGAACTTATTTTACATAAATCAAAAAAATATATTAACAGCAATAGCTGTCCCTTCCTAGATTTAGATATTTCAGTTTTGCACGAGAAACTCTACAGTAAAATTTACAACAAAAAGGACGATTTTCTTTCCCTATATATTGTAAATTTTCCTTGTTTGGGCGGTGATGTTCCTTTAGCACCGTCTAACGGTGTTTTTTTTTATTCCCAACTCGTTCGCTATGTCCGTGTCTGTAGTGACGTTTTGCATTTCATTGAACGTAATATATGTATTAATCATGGTGAATTATTAAGTCAGGGATTTCGTTACCACAAATTACTTAAAACCTTTACTAAATTCTTCGATAGATACAAAGATTTGGTTTTCAAGTTTGACTGTACCTCTTGAAAAATTTATTTCAAACGGAATAGCACATCCTAATTTTTGCGGTTATATTGTTAACCGAGCCCGGAAATTTAGATAGGATCCGGGTAAACTTATCAATCCTTTAAATAAACTTATTCTAAAAGGTTACCAATTTAACACTGTAATTAGATCTTTGAAGTTTTTTATTGGTACAAATATGCAGTTTGTTATCAGTAAATTAAAACCATACTAAATATGATTGATATACACATATCCACATTCACGGTACTACAATATGTCGATACATCAGACTCAAGCTGGCAGCCACTTTTAGTAGTCAATCAAGATAGCAGCCACTTTTTTCCAGCAGCCAATTTTCTTGGTATGTCTAAAAACCAAATAACTGTATAAGACACAAAAGTTCCAAAAATCTCAAGATCTTAGTTTAATATAATTTGACTGTGGAATTCGACATTTTCACGGCTTGTCGTGATTCTCAAAAGATGACAGTCCGTTTTAACTACCAATGATGATAGCAGCCATTTTTTTCGGAGGACACTGTTTGTTTAATAAAAACATGTAAAATTCAAAATTGTGTTTTCCGTTCCTTTTTTCGTTTTTTGATTCCTTTTGATAAGAAGGTACAGAAACAATGTAGGAATAGAAAATAAAAAAAAAAATAAAAGCAAAACTACCATTGTTACTTATTGTTTTTACTCAGTTCTTATTATTATTATTATTATTATTCCCACTTCCCACTTCCCTCTTACCTCTTGCTAGTCAAATTTACCTAAAGTTTCACAATATGTTAGACTAACATGTCTTGTGGTGCAATCAGGGTTTCGTTTGTGCATTGGGGTCTAAAAAGGGGTACTTTGAGGAGCCAACAGAAGGGAGGGGTTTACTGTAGAACCCTATGGGGTTTTAGTTTTTTTAATTTTCAAATGATTATAACTTGAAAACTGTTAGTGATAAACACAATCTTTATAATTGAAAATGATCTACGTGATAAAGCACATCAAATGAAAAAAAGGGTTAGTCCTAAGGGGTCACCCCCACCCCCTCCCATTAGACAAAGTTCTAATATCTTGTAAGTGGTCAAGATCCCCACCCCTATACCATATATATTCTGGTTAGTCATGAGACAGCACATTAAATGAAGTAAATTATTATTACCCAGGGGTCACCCCACCCCTCGCCATTTGAGAAAGTTCTAATATCTTGTAAATTGTCGAGATCCCCGACCCTAAACCGTATATATTCTTGTTTGTCATGATACAGGCCTTCAAATGAAATAAAGGATTAATCCCAAGGGGTCACCCCCTCCCCCTGCCGTTTGGTAAAGTTCTAATATCTTGTAAATGTTCGAGATCCCCACCCCTAAACCATATATATTCTGGTTAGTCATGATACAGCACATCAAATGAAATAAAGTATTAGTCCCCAGGGGTCATCCCCACCCCCTGCCATTTGAGAAAGTTATAATATCTTGTAAATGTTCAAGATCCCCTCCGCTAAACCATATATATTCTGGTTAGTCATGATACAGCACATTAAATGAAGTAAAGTATTAGTCCACAGGGGTCACCCCACCCCCTGCCATTTGAGAAAGTTCTAATATCTTTTAAATGGTCGAGATCCCTTACCCTAAACCCTATATATTCCTGTTCGTCATGTCACAAAGATTCGAATGATATATAAGGTCAGTCCCCAGGGGTCCCCCACCCCCAATGATCTAATATATTGTAAATGGTCGAGATCCCCACCCCTAAACCATATATATTCCTATTCGTCATGTCAAAAAGATTTGATCGATATATAGGGTCAGTCCCCAGGGATCACCCCCGTCTCCTGCCATTTGAGAAAGTTCTAATATCTTGTAAATGGTTGAGATCCTCACCCCTAAACCATATATATTACTGTTCATCATGTCACAAAGATTTGAAAGATATATAGAGTCAGTCCCCCAGGGGTCCCCCACCCCAATGATATAATATCTTGTAAATGGTCGAGATCCCCACCCCTAAACCATATATCTTCCTATTCGTCATGTCAAGAAGATTTGAATGATATATAGGGTCAGTCCCCAAGGGTCCCCCTCCCCAAATGATCTAATATCTTGTAAATAGTCAAGATCCCCACCCCGAAACCATATATAGTCCTATTCGGCATGTCAAGAAGATTTGAATGATATACAGGGTCAGTCCCCAGGCATCACTAATGCATATAACTTTACTGGACCAAACAAATTTTCACTGGACTTTGTGATGTCAGGCGACCATGGGAATGACAAATTATGGGAGCTTCGTTTGGGAGACTTCGTTACAGCATCCTGTTACAATCATTTCTTGTTAATAATGGATTTATGTAAGTTGTGAGGAATCGTGTTAAATATATAATTCCAATTTGAACTGAATAAAAAAGATGCAATGTACGATAGAAAAATTACATACATGCTTTCCATACACTCGGCATCCTCAAATATCAAGTATTTCGGTTGAAACCATTTTCAATATCTATTTCTATATATATGATATGAAAACATTTCGATATTTTTGTAATGTTTATCTCTTTTTTTAATTTGAACAAGTATTTTCTATAAAAATCCTACGTGAACTATTTTGTACGGCATGCAACATTACCAATTCATTAATTTAAAACTGAAAATTTCCTTGTCAAATAAGCCAGTACAAATAATTGACATATAACTAAAACTGTGGTGGCCAGACGGGCCTTGATACCAGAAAATATTTAAGTGGCGAATAGCCTCGGTCAACACCTTTGAAATGAGCTAGGTCTGGTTCGAAGCTTTGCCGTAGGGACTTGCCGAGGAGTACCGAAAGAATGTGTGGTTAATATGAAAAGTACGTTAAGGGACAACTTCGAACCCCTGTGGTGGCCAGACGGGCCCGGATCACAGAAAAATATTTAAGCGGGGAATTGCCGGGGTCAATACCTTTGAAAAAAAGCTAGGTCCGGTTCGGAACTTTGCTGTAGGGATAAGCCGAGGAGTACCAAATGTGTAGTTGGTATGGAAAATACGCTAAGGGGCAACTTTGAACCTCTGTGGTGGCCAGACGCGCCCGGATCCCAGACAAATATTTAAGTGGCGAATAGCCTCGGTTAACGGTTCAAAGTTGCCCTTTAGCGTATTTTCCATACCAACCACACTTTCGGTACTCCTCAGCATATCTCTACGGCAAAGTTCCGAACCAGACCTAGCTTATTTCAAAGGTATTGACCCAGACCATTCGCCACTTAAATATTTTTTTCTGGGATCCGGGCCCGTCTGACCACCACAGGGGTTCAAAGTTGTCACTTTACGTACTTTTCATATTAACCACACATTCTTTCGGTACTCCTCGGTAAGTCCCTATGGTAAAGTTCCGAACCGGACCTAGCTCATTTCAAAGGTGTTGACCGAGGCTATTTTTTTGTCGTACATTGCATCTTTTATATTCAAATCATGGAAGTATATAATATATATCACGATTTCTCACAACTTACATAAATCCATTATTAACAATGATAGTTATTCTTTGATTATTTTTATTTTCTGTGTCTACATTGTTTCTGTGCCTCCTAATCATAAGGAATCAAAAAACGAGAAAAAGAACGGAAACAAAACGATTTTAAATTGTACATCTTTTTATTAAACAAACAGTGTCCTTCGAAAAAAGTGTCTGCTATCATCATTGGTATTTAAAACGGACTGTCATCTTTTGAAAATCACAACAAGCCGTGAAAATGTCGAATTCAGCTGTCAAGTTATACTTAATTAAGATTTTGAGATATTTGGAACGTTTGAGTCTGATACAGTTTTTTGGTTTTTAGACAGATCATCAAAATTGGCTGCTGGAAAAAAGTGGCTGCTATCTTGATTGGCTACTAAAGTGGCTGCTAGCTTGAGTCTGGTTGTCGATACCTATATTTTGGCATTACACATGTCATGTTTTTTTCTCTGACTGTTAATGACGTCCTAATACTAAATCCATTGAATGTTGGATGTGTACTGATTGATATTTTAGTCTTAGACGCATGATTTTTTTATTAGTTCTTATTGGCTTTGAACTAGCTGTCAGATCTCTACTCTATGTCTTCTTCGTCATTAGGGATGTATAAATACCCTGCCACGTCCAGTCTGTGTTTTTGTTAGATGTTTTTCTATTTTGTATCGATCGAATAATTTAAGCCCTTTTCAACCAAGTTTTATAGTTTTTTTTTATGTTGTACTGTTACACTACTGTCCCAGGTTAGGTGGAGGGTTGGCGCCTTCAAACATGTTTACCCCCCCCCCCCCCCCCCCCCCCCCCCCACACACACACACATTCTAAATGTAAATGTCCCAAGTCAGGAGCCTGTAGTTCAGTGGTTGTCGTTGGTTCATGTCTGTCATAATTGTTTTTCGGTAATTGTTTTGTTAGAATTAGGCCATTAGTTTTCTCAATTGAATTGTTTTATATTTTTATATGTCGGGGCCTTTTATAGCCGACTATACGGTATGGGTTGTTCTCCTTATTGAAAGCCGAACAGTTGCCTATAATTGCTTATATCCACTTCATTTAAACTTTGGTGGATAGTTGTCTCATTGGCAATCATACCACATCTCCTTATTTTTCTATGGAACAATACAGTTTTACGACAAATCCTTTCAAAAATTAACATAATTAATATTAGATGGCAATAACAAATCACTTGGTAATCTTCTACTGTCTTACAGTTACCAGACAGAAGATCACAAGACATGTTGACCAGTGAAATGACCACAACAATCATTGACAAGTGAGATTATCGCAAGACTTATTGACTAGTTAAATGACCCTAAGACAAATGACCAGAGAGATGACCGCAAGATATATTGACCAGTGAAATAACGATAAGATATATTGCCAAGTAAGATGACCGCAAGATATATTGACCAGTGAAATAACGATAAGATATATTGACAAGTAAGATGACCGCAAGATATATTGACCAGTTAGATGATCGCAAGATAATTTGTACGACTTTGCCCCCAGCAGAGCTATAGAAAAACAGTACATTAACAGGTGTTACACGGACACTTTTTAGTTGATACACGGATACTTTTTGGTTGTTACACGGACACTTTTTATGAATAGAATCACTCGTGCATGATCAGTGAGTTCATGGGCACTTTATTTCAATTATATTTGAACCTTTTTTGTTTCACCGTCATTTTTCCTGTCTTTTTGAATTGACTACAAGTGCAGAAAAACTATACGGCAGGTTGTTTCCGGCCTGTTTTTTTGTTACTTTTGTTTTGTATCTGACTTGTACGACGTTTCAAGAAAGTAATAAAACATTTTGCAAGACTAAACATTTGAGAAACTTAGATAGCCATAAAGCGGAAATGTAAGTTATAGTATAAACACATTTTTTTTTCATTTCCCTTCAACCAAGAGTTTTTTCAAGAAAAAAATCAGGAATCTAATAATTTGATAAAAAAGAACCATTTCAAGTAAAAGATGAATGTTGTACACATTTAAGACTTTTTTAAAATGCAACTTCGTAAAAAAGTAATATATTAAAGAAATATTTTATTGGTAAGTAAGCTAACGTTTGATTTTTATGGATAAAACGGAAAGCGGAGGAGGGGCCTAATTTAATTTAAAATAAACAGGCTGTGATCTTTATTTTGATGAAAAAATGCAGAATGTGCCATTCCATCCCCCCATTCCCCCTTTAAACAAATCGTAAAAATCGCACGTTTGTTGCCAAATACATTAATTCAATATTCAGTGGTGGGCGTCCCGGGGGTTGGAACACCCCTTTTTTGGACGATCAATACATTTAAATGGGAACATATAGTTGGAACCCCCCTGTTTTGTCCTGGATTGGGAACCACCTTTTTTAAAATGGCTGGATCCGCAACTGATATATATGCATATATAAATTCAATAACAATATAAATGTATCAAAAGAATGAATTTCCTACTTCATTAGTGAATGAAATGTTATGAAAAAATGGATTTTGTCTTATTATATATATTCAGGCATATACTTTGATATTTTTTTAAACTCATACTCGTCTCTAGATCTGCAAGTGTTGATCGGGATTAAACACGTGTTACTATATGATCCAATCGCAGCTTACCGTCCAAAATTGATGACATAAGTTGAATGATTTTTTTCTAGATTTGCTGCTTATTTGGATGTGTATTACACGAACACTTTTTATTTATAGGATCAATCGTGCATTGGTGAGTTGATAGGGATTTTATCTTTTGATAAGATTTGATTTTTAATTACTTATTTTCTGTCTTTTTTATTGAAATATAAACGTCGGTATCATCATTTCTTTACTTTCAGCATTGTCCAAAATACTATTCATGTCCATATATTGAAGAAAACATTTATTGACCGATTATTTTGCTTCATAAATGGGGCGGTATGTTCTTTTCTGAGTATATTAACTATTTACTTTTCAACGCCATCACCCAAATATTTTTGTTTAAATTAGCACTATACGGTATTCGGAAAATCAGGAATCATGCAGAACATTAATTTGTCATCTGCTTGACCATAGTAAATTTTTTCTCAAAAAATTTGGGATCAAAATATCTTTTTTTAGGAGAAAACCATTACCCCCCCCCCCCCCCCCCCACCTTTTTTTTAAGTTAAATGTCTAATCCCTTAGTGTACTGATATGAGTAGTGTTTTACTGAAAATGTTTGAGACGTTGCGCACGATGTTGGTACTACTTAGCGTTTCACGACGTTCCTCAAAATAAGGCGATTTCGACGATTTCAAAGAAAGTTTCAGGCGTTCAAGCATATTATTGATGATGTCAATTTACTGTTGTGAATTTGGTAACCGATTTCGGTTTGTCTGAAAAAATGCATAAATTTACAAATAAAACTCAAAGTGGTCGTATAGATATTTTTTTAATGAAATTCATTTACAGGAGTTGTCAGTTGGACATTACGTTTTTGCGTAAAAATGGGATAATTAAGTGTTATAATTCCTGGTATTTTAAATTTCGGTTCCTTTTTTTCTTTAATTTCAAGTCTAATGGAATGAATTCAATCAGAAATTACTATATTTTTATCGAACTGACCAGTCTACGTATTTATTTTTATGCTAATCTATAGCAAAATGGAATTGGTACCAACATCGTGCGCAACGTCTTGAAAAAAGATATTGATGCCTACAAAAATATTTTGTTTAATAAAAAGATAGGAAATATGTCGGTGAACCAAAAAGTTCAAATCTAATTGAAAGTTAAAGTGCCCATGAACTCACTGATCATGCACGAGTGAATCTATTCATAAAAAGTGTCCGTGTAACAACTGAAAAGAGTCCGTGTATCATCTAAAAAGAGTCCGTGTAACACCCGTTCTCCTGGCATAAACCACCCATCAATGTAGACATAAAACCAATACATGTACCAAATATCCAAGTATATATAAATACTCTGAATATACACGCCATAAAAAGGCTATAATAAATACCAAAGACTTAGTAAAGTGGATAGTCGCACGACAACGCCGATGCTCTATATTTAATATGAAATAAACATTATTCATACATATATCTACACATATAATATATAATTCAAACATCAGTATCAAGTAAAAAACTTTTTAAAATATAAAGCTGAATAAACTTTAACCAGAAGTAAAATTAACCAAGAAAATTCGACTGTTCAGATTGACGGTGTCGTGCTGAATGATTACATAGGCAATAAAATACCGCGAAAATAATTTTGAAGCGGGAAAACCTAACGCCCTCTATGCTACATATGGTGAAAACACCCAGGAGAAATTAATTTCATTCTAATGCACTGCCCGTTTAAACGAATGAAATTACAATTCTCCTGGTATAAACCACCCATCAATGTAGACATAAAACCAATACTTGTACCAAATATCCAAGTATATATAAATACTCTGAATATACACGCCATAAAAGGCTATAATAAATACCAAAGACTTAAATTAGTAAAGTGGATAGTCGCACGACAACGCCGATGCTGAACCCAAAGAACGGGAAGCTATTTATTACTATTTATTGAAAATTTAATAGTCCAAATGTAAATAAAACAAAAACGATATTTATTAAATTCCCAAATTCTGAGAAACGATCATACGTTCTGATAAATCGTCTTTCACATAGCCATCCTTTGAAGTGTCCGACTTCCAACGTCCATGACGTTTAAAAAGTCTGTCTGAAACACCAAACCTCGCTGCGGCTGTAGCACCACCAGATCGTAAACTATGTAATCCGTATGATTTTATATCGGGAACAAATGGAGAAAAAGCATCAATGAAAATTTCTTTGTATAGCTTAAAGGCTTATTAGTTGAACGAAAAACAAAATTTCCTTTCACTTGCGATAAATTCCTGAATAAATACAAATTTGAATCAGATTGAATGCCACTCCATTGCATATATAATTCCAAATTTCGAACTGGACACAACGTTGCCCCGGTCTTCGCAATAATCAACCAGTTTCCATCTCTGTAAATATCCGTCTTGCTTTTTTCGATGAAAATTAAAATGTGTGATGATTTGAAATTAATCATAATAACGCAAATTTAACAATTCTGATACACGCATAAAACCTGCATATCCCAATATACACGCACAAATGGTACGTTGTGAAAAAAGATTAT
Organism: Mytilus californianus; assembly: GCF_021869535.1. Classification (NCBI taxonomy): domain Eukaryota; kingdom Metazoa; phylum Mollusca; class Bivalvia; order Mytilida; family Mytilidae; genus Mytilus; species Mytilus californianus. The sequence goes on from NW_026262723.1 coordinate 4,117,353, forward strand.
CTACACAAAATAACTTATTATACATAGCCTGTAATAACCCAGGAGTTATCGGCTCTTTCTTCCTGACTTGTGAGCCTAATTTCCTTTTAGCACCTTCAAAAACACATTTCACTAATTGAGACTCTGTTGGAGAATCTGCACCAATAATCGAGTGCGCTTATTTTATACTATAATATGCATCACATACGGGACCAGACGTAGCAGAAAATTGCACTAAAGAAGCTAAATATAAAGCTATAAATAACGGTTTTGTCGGTAAAATATCGACATCAGAAATGTGGTTGATTTCCGCCCACTTTTTCCATCGCAAAAAACCATAGTAGTATTTCTTCACTGTGTTTTCCGATTTACTTTGCGCTAACAAATCAGGAATAATAGCTAAATAACTGTCAAGATCATTTGGTAACTCTGCAATATCGTTTCTGAACACCTGGAAAAACATATTTAATAACATAATTTTAAATAAATATGTAGTTCCTTCCAAGTTTTGACATAGTTCATCAATACAATACATAATACACCAATAAAATGAAAAATACAATATAGAATCTGCAATAAAAATGTCAACCAATACATGAAAAACTACCACCAAGTTAATACTAATTGTTAATTTAATGTCGCCCTAAAGTCCATTCTAAGAGCCAACACCTTAAATGGTAAATCAATATTACCAAAAACCGATTTATAACCTCTACCAGGTAAAAAGTTAGCTTTGTTAGTAGGTAGGTAATGGAAACCCAACACCTGATCAATAAATCTATCACCTTTGGGACACAAAAACGGCCAGTAATTCGCCGATCTCCACAAAGGTAAAATAACAGTACCATATGCGTTGCACTGCTGCATGTACATAAGGACTTTCAATAATAGGCAAACTGGGGGAACAAACCACCCATTGATACCTTGCCAATTGACAGTGAACGCATCAATACCCATTGAATGTACATTCCAATACCTGGAGTAAAATACAGGTAATCGATGGCTATGGTCCCTAGCAAACCAGTCAATTTCATGAGGACCCCACAGGGAATCCAAATATTCAAAAACATGTACTGCAATACCCCAGTCATCAGTGTCTATGATACGACTAATATAGTCTGCAATTTCATTCTGAGCCCTTGGTATCCATTCAACCTCTAGGGACACGTTGCACTTTAAACAAGTCACAAAAATGTCATATGCAATATCTTGCAAATAAGGCTTCATACTGCCTTTATCAACAATAGAAACAACGTTTTGGTTATCCGTAAACCATTTAATGCGTTTATCTCTCATAAAATCTATCAAAGAATGCAATACACATTTAACAGCCGTAAGTTCTTTCCAAGTAGAACTGTGGTGTAAATCGTTTTCATGCCACATACCATGAGCAATATTCTTAGGATTTTCTACGGTATATCCACCATATCCAGTGCCACTAGCATCACTATAAACAATAGTGTGACACGAAAAATTAGTTACAAAATGTTTGAAATTAACACATTTAAGATTTTTCCGCCAGAATATAAGCTGCTCTTTACTTTGAACCGAAAGTTCATTATAAGATTTCCAAGAACAAGCTGACATAACATCAATACTTAGATATTTAGTCATAATATAAGCCACATTTCCTATGACATACGACATGGATATAATCTGACCAATAACGGAAGCTACAGTTCTCACATAAACTTTACCTAAATTTTCTAAAGATAGTTCAACTTGTACTATGGTATCAAATAGTTTTGACAGTCTCTCAACTGGTATGCTCAGGATTGCTTTGTCTGTATCAATAAAATAACCTAAATATTTCAATGATTTACTGGGAGACCACATGGATTTTTCAACCTTAGGTACAAAACCACTATCAACAAGATCTTGTTTGACTTGTGCGGCAATATCTTTACACGTGTTAATATCAGAATGGGTGCCAAATCCATCGTCTAAATACATAAGAATTTGTTTACCCTCACCTCTTTATTTTTTAATTAGTGGCCTGGTAACTTTAGTAAATATATAACAGGCAGAACTTAATCCAAAAGGGAGAACGAGAAATTTAAAATATTTTGTACTTTCACCATATGTCCAGGAAAAACCAAGGTAATCAGTATGCGGCTCGTATATGTCTATATGGTGATAAGCTGAATGTATGTCAGACTTAAAACAATAAAAATCTTGTTTGATAAATTGCATAGCTACACGGATATCTTCAAATTTCACAGATGTCTTCCACAGATGTAAATTGACATGACGTAGATCTAAAATTAAACGTTTTTTACCATTGTTTTGAACAGAGACAGTAAGTGGATTTACAACCAATGGTTTATTATTAGTACATTCAATAATAAGTCCTCTAATCAAAAGATCTTCAATAGCTTCTAAAACAAAATCAGTGTGTGTAATAGCAGAACGATTGTTTTGTAAACAAACGGAAGGCGGTGTAGTATAAAAATATATTTTATATCCGTGTAAAATAGTATCAATAATGAAATCATAACAACCAATGCTATACCAAAAATCAATATGTCTCTTTAATCTACCTTTGACGATAATTTTAGCCTGACCTTGTTCATATTCAAAATAGTTGTGTGTAAGATAGTGTGCACTCGATTGACTATCAATAGAAATATTTAAATACTCATCTTTTATGAAATCATTACGTTTTTGGCTTGCCGACTGCTTTTGGATTGAATGGGCATCTATTCCTCCAGTGTTGGTTAGATCCACAGCCATAGCAGGCTCCTTGCTGAAATTTAGGCTGACTTCCGCTCGTGCTGGGCATGTTTGAATATAACGGGAAACCGGCATACCAACCGGGATGAGGTTCCCGAAAGGGCTGCTGTTGGAATTTTGCTGGAATATTAGGTACATTCTGAGCAGAATTATTTACATAATTAGTAGAAGTTTTAACCTTTTTTGACGCCTTGAATTAAAGCTTTTTAATAGCTCTATTTTCTGCTTTGGTGATTTTGTTTTCATCCTCGGTATCACTTGCAACCGGGTTTATCTCATACTGCCTAACAGTATCCCAACCATCCTCACTGCTATCAGCAATCTTGATTAATTTGTTGCGTTTTTTAAGCTTGTCAATAACCGCAACAACAGTTTCACGTGCGTAGTCTGATTTACAATGTTCAATTGCCCAAATTACTTGATTAAGGTCTTCTACAAATTCAGAATTAAGTGTATGCTGCACTTTATTACCCTCATATTTCCAATGGTATTCATTATCAACTTTGAGTTTTTTAACCTGCGAAGCTACAGCTAAAGTAGACCCCTGAACCTCATTTTTTAAATCAATGAACTCCTGACGGAGTTTAGAGTTAATGTCACCTTGTTGTTTAACAGCTCTGAAAATGTCCTGTAATGAAACATCAGGAGAATCTTCAAATGGTGTTGGATTCTCTGGATCCATGGCCAAATTCAAGATGAAAATTAACCAAGAAAATTCGACTGTTCAGATTGACGGTGTCGTGCTGAATGATTACATAGGCAATAAAATACCGCGAAAATAATTTTGAAGCGGGAAAACCTAACGCCCTCTATGCTACATATGATGAAAACACCCAGGAGAAATAAATTTCATTCTAATGCACTGCCCGTTTAAACGAATGAAATTACAATTAATGTACTGTTTTTCTATAGCTCTGCGGGGGGCAAAGTCGTACAAATATTGTGGTCAAGCAGATGAAAAAATAATGTTCTGATTACTGATTTTCCGAATACCGTATATAATAGTGCTAATTTTGAAAAAAATATTTGGTGATAGCGTTGAAAAACTAAATAATTTTCTTACTCAGAAAAAACCATACCCCCCTTTTGAAGCTAAATGGTCGGTCCGTAAATGTTTTTTTTTTCTTCAATATATGGACATGAATAGTATTCTGGACAATGATGAAAGTAAAGAAATGCTGGTACCGACGTTTATATTTCAATAAAAAAGACAGGAAATATATATAAAAAAATCAAATCTAATCAAAACATAAAATCCCTATCAACTCACCAATGCGCGATTGATCCTATATATAAAAAGTGTCCGTGTAATACATGTGCAAATAGACAGCAAATCTTGAAGAAATTCATTCAACTTATGTCACCAATTTTGGACGATAAGCTGTGATTCGATTATAATGTGACACGTGTTTAATCCTGATCAACAATTTTAGAGATATATAAAAACCTATAAGCATGAAAATTTTTTAAAAATCCAAAAAATATGCCTACATAAATCTAATAACAAGACAGAATCCATTTTTTCATAACATTTCATTCATTAATGAAATAGGAAATTCATTCTTTTTATGCATTTGTAGTGTTATTGAATTTATATATATTGAATTCATAAATTTGGGAGTAAACGTACGATTTGTATTATTTTTTTAATGGGGGAATTGGGGAATGGAATGGCACATCCTGCATATTTTCAAAAAAAAAGGATCAAGCCTGTTTATTTTAAATTTATTTTAACCACCCTCCTCTCTTTTCGTTTTCCCCCAAATAAAAATCAAATGTTAGCTTGCTTACCTCTGAAATCTTTTTCGTACATTATTAATAATTACTTGCGAAGTTGCATTTTAAAAAGTCTTTAATGTGTACGATATTCATCTTTTACTTGACATGGTTCTTTTTTTATAAAATTATTAGATTCTTGAATTATTTGAAGAAGAAAAACTCTCGGCTGAAAGGAAGTGAAAAAAAAAGTTTGTTTAAACTGTAACTTACATTAACTGGTATATGGCCATTTAAGTTTCTAATCTGTTTAATTATGCTACCTCTTCTAAATGCAAAATGTATATGACTTCTTTCTTGAAACGTCGTACAAGTCAGATACAAAACAAAGGTAACAAAAAAACAGGCCGGAAACAACCTGCCATATAGTTCTTCTGCACTTGTAGTCAGGTCAAGGTCCTCAGCTATCGCCTCGAACCTTGACCTGACTACTCGTGTAGAAAAACTATCCGGCACCGGTTGTAACCGGCCTGTTTCTTTGTTACTTTTGTATTGTATCTAATACATATTGACCAGTGATCGACGTGACCGCAATATATATATATATTGATCGGTGAGATGACGGCAAGGCATTTTATTTTTGGAAAGGCAAATAAGATGTTTTTATTAATAACCAATCAGCTGCTTCAAATCAATAAGTAAACTGATTGTGTCGTTTGCAGTGTTAAGGGGGTACCCAACACTTTGACTAAAATAGAATTTGGCGCGTTTAATTTTCTCAAGTTTTGACAAAATATTTAATTTGACCTGGGAACAAAAATATAAAAATTGAAAAAAAATTAACCACACAATTTACAGGAATATTTTCATTAGATATATAGCAATTTGACAAACACTAATATTGTTCATTGTGAAGCTTAATTTCTTTTTACTAATAGACTGTGATTAAAACGTTCAGCTGATTTTTAAAGAGTTAACTCCATTATGTGTTCTGTTAATCCTTAATTAGGGACCGTGCAAAATTTATCAGGCAAGTGGGACCGGTGCAAATCATAGTAGATTGAACACATTTTTCATCCACTTCATACATAGGGTCTGAACTTATTTCACCTTTGGTGACCATAGGACATGAAGATTTATTCAAACTATTGCTATCAAACAAACAAAAATTATTAACTAAATATCCAAACAAAACATTTTCACAATCAATATAATAGTTTATATTATAACAAAAAACAAGGTAAACGTATGTGTATTTGTTATATTTAAAAGTATAGTTTGTTTGTTAAAATATATTAAATTAAAAATATAAACTGCTAAACTTTTTTTCTCAGTATACATGTGCTTTATAATAGGAAACACACTTAAATGATATTTACTAAAGTAATTGTTTGATTGGCAAATTTTATTAATGTTCATTTTTATACATGTATATAGCTTCATAATTAACAAATGAAATCAAATATTCATGACAATAAATTACAACAAAAAGAGGCTAATAAATTGGAGCACATACAAAATTCAAACTCTTCTATTCTTCATATTTAACATGTGTGAAAGTGTATATTTCTTTAAAGGGAGTTAATACATGTTTTCTTCAATTTGCATTTTTGCAAGTTTAACATCACATCTGAAGTAGGGAAATAATTCAAACCACAACGTAGAATTTCAGTGCCAGATAGATATAGAGACTATTTAGCTTTTTAAGGATGAACTTAGGTCAGGTTTTGGAAATTTTCCTATGATACAGGGTAAAATGTTTTGCCACCATATCACCCACTTTTCTTTCATAGAAGACTTCAATAAGTCATAAAAGTCATTTGACAAAGTTAAAGCAGATTCTAGATTTCTTTTCTTATGATTTGAATCCCCAAATAATGCCAATGCCAAGTATAAAGTAAAAGTCCAAGAAAGCTTTTCTACCCATTTTTTAAACATCAAATATCTCCATATCCTATCAACATTTTAAGCTTACCGTATCTGTTCCTTATAAACTTATGCTGTTCTGATTTATAGTATCAATTTTAAATTCAAGATTTTTTTATAGATTTCACTTAAGTACAACAATCTTAAATGTCTTTGTTATTGTATTATTGATCATGTGCATACATGTACTTGAACTACGATATTCAAAAACAGTTTTCACTTATTACTACAGGAAAAAACAACCATCACTAAGGACATCCTATCACTTAGTGCCAGATAAATTCAGATAAAGTTTATAGGACACACACGCCCAAATCAGTATAGGACCTTCACTTTGTTTTGGACATAACCAAAATTTGCTCAGGTACCACCTGCCTGTTAAATATTGCACGGTCCCTAATGTAAATATATCATGGTGATAAGGGCGATAATCATACCAAGTTGCTGTATTAAAAAATCAATCGTGAACGGCCTAGAACGTCATAAATTTGAATGACTAAATTATTGTCCACGTAACAGTTCTAATACTTTTTATCAGGTCCAGTTTACATATACAGATATTGTTTTTTTTTTATCCTGTAATTTAAATCTTTTGTTAAAATCCTAAATAGTTGTCCCTGATTTTTCAAACAAATCGACATAGTCTAAACGCGGACCGCGGAGAGGACCCCAAAACACTGATTTGGTCAATATGGAAGCGAAGAAACAGGAGTATTTCTAGCTTCATGATATATATGATAAGGTCCAGAAATTAAGATGGAACATACAACAAGGTTTCTGGTTAAATCGTTAGTAACTGAAACTAATCAGATGTCACTTTTGGGATTTATTGCGATTTATCTTCGAAATCAGCACTGTGACATATACTTTTTAGGCACTGGCTACGGTTACATTGAAATATAACAATAATAAAAAAGTTATTGTTACATTGAAGACTAATTGCCAAAATGCAGGGTTGGGTAAGGAACCGATTAATTACCAATGTAACAATAGCATTTGTGTCTACGGTTTCGTTGTGTTATTGTTACATTAATGCACCTCAATGTATGCTGGGACTAGTAATATGTATTAAAATAAAACTTAAAAATTTTTATTTATATTTTACAATATTCCATACAATTTTAAAAATTTTTATTTACAATGGCAGTTTCTACACATCCAGTATGTTGATTTGGAAGCATGTTGCATTCCGACGCGTTTTTGGTGAAACCGCTCTAGGCAGCCATCACAAACGAGTGATGCAGCAATGTGCACGTCGGCTTTGCAGACAATACAATTCCACTCTGCAATATCCCTTTTTGGAGTTATAGAAACTTTCAATGTCTGCCATGCTTCAGGTTAGAAATATTTTTTTACTCTTGCGATGTTTATATTTTCGACCTATATTTTTGTTCGAACCTTGTGAGGTTGTTTTATGTTGTCTTTTAACATAATTTCATTGCCGTCCAACTTTGCTTTTGATGGATCAATGTTTCTAGAACTGCGTTTGTATAACTGTATATTAAAATTTTGAGTCTTGATATTGTTTTAGTTTCGATTCAAACGCATCCCAAGTTTTAAATTTTTCACCCAAATCAAATTTGGTAATACATTGGCGTAGCTTACGTTGAGGCAACCGAGGCAGTTGCCTCGGTAGCCTCGTTAAAAAAAATAAAAAAAAATAATAAAAACTTTTCTTTTAAACAATTTTCACAGCAGCAGACTCGCTACTAAACGTTTAAGTACCGACTTGTATCGTCTTGTTACCGTTATTGAGTCATACCCTTTGCAAGTTCAAGACTTATGGAAACATTTTCCTCCTCTTATTGAAAATCCCGATCCCCAGTAATCTAAATATGTCGAAGTCAAAGAAATTGACACAATTGAAGCTGGTATATCTGTATAATCTTACCTAAGCAAAATCAGTAGAATAGATGATTACTCAACTTACTAGCCTGGAAGTTCCCCGATCGAATCACTTGACCATTCAGGTATAAATTATTAATTTTTTGCAAGAATAATTTCTAGTATATGAGGGTCTGGGTGAGGTTTACAGAATACAGACAAATATCCCGAAATTGATTTAAACTTAAAAGAATAGAGATTTGAATGGTGATAAATATAAAAGAAAGGAAAATCACATTATGGACAAAAAGAATTAAAAATAAATATTTGAGGACACCAATACCAATCCTCATATATAATTAGTAACGCTTGTGATTTTTACAATGGGAAAAAGTTCAAAACCGTATAAGAATTTGAAGACCTTAAAAAAAATATTAGGACAAAACACAACCAATAAAAGTGCCGTGGTGCATTTTACATGTAGGATGTGTTAATTTCCTAGTTTATTAAGAAATGCTGCAAGCTTGATGTCTGGTAATGTTTCTGGCATTAAAACCCACTTACAGCAAATCCAATCAAGAGCATATATCTGCATTGCAAAGCGCACTTTTTGAATCTTATTCTTGTGTCATATACATATACGTACTTGTGTCCACTTGTAAAGCGCTAGCTGAGATCCGGATTTTTTTTTATTCTGTAAGTCAGTTGATATGGTTTCTTTGAGGATTCTCAGCTGTATTGTTGACTTGCTGTGTCATTTAAATAAACCCCATACCAATATCCTTTTATTCGATTTTAAAATCTGAGACGTTCACTGGAAGGATTCAATTTGAAAAAAGTGGTAAATGTTATTGAGAACATTTATGTATTCATCCGAACATTGAAAATGATGTAGGTACCAGTAATCAACTCAAATATCTGTAGTATAACTTAGTGTAAGGCATATTAACATTATTATGATGAAGTAAAATAAAACAACTGCTATTATTTTTAATAGATCCTTTTTTTTTCAAATTGCGCCCCCAGACCCCCTGCCTCGGTTATAACAGAAAGCAAGCTACGCCACTGTAATAGAAATCACTTCATCGATTGTTCAAAGTATAATGACAGTAATAAGGGTAGGTGTGCAGTTAAATACATGGAAGTGAACACTTTTCTTCTTAACATCGAACCATTGAACTATATTTTTCGCCTTTGGCACTATTAAACTGTAGAACATTGAAGAACTTTAAAACAATTAATATTTAAAACTATTTAAACACTATTTGTTGAATAATAATAATAATAATAATAATAATAATAATAATAATAATAATAATACTAATAATAATTATTATTATTATAATGATAGTATCAAGTACATATCGAAGAATTAAGAAACAAAACTATAGAAGGTTAAAGTTTAATAAATCTAACGTAACAATAACACAACGTAACCGTAGGCACGAACATTCGTAATTTATCAGTTCCTTACCCAACCCTGCATTCCAGCAATTAGTTTCCAATGTAACAATAACTTTTTTATTATTGTTACATTTCAATGTAACCGTAGCCAATGTCTACTTTTTATTTGCTAGTTTGAGAAAGCATGACAAAAGGCAGTTAATGTAGAAAAAATGACATTGTAAGAACCGCACGATATCCGCATTTCAATGTTTAAAAAAATTGTACTTTGAGCATCTTATTTTTGATTTCAAACTTGGCTTGAATAATAAACTTAGTATTCTTATGTGTATTTATTTTTCTTTTATTGTCACATATCACGGCACGGCTTGAAATATAATCCAATCTAACTAATTTATGACAAATAATACCTACTCTAAAATTTGCTTAACTTTTTTTTACAAAAGTGCAAAAATCCATAGTTTGCAGCCTTAATTTACTCGAAAACTAGCAGGGTGACCTATATGCCATTTGATGATTGTTTAACAACTTTCCTAACTTGCCTACAACATATTTAAAAAAAAATAAATAGACAATAACTGTTTAGTGTCTTTAAATATCAGCTGTATTTGTACGAGGCTAAGAAATAGGTGTAATGCGAGCTTCAGCACAGTAGAAAGGTCGATTGCAGGATAAAAATAATAATGCAAAGTGAAAATGTATCGGAAGCCATTAACAAATTGTAAATTAAACATTACAAATAAACTAAAATGAAAACTTTTGCATAACTTTTAAAGAAACCACTTATTAAAGGAAAACGCTTTCTTTTCCTATACAAAAGGAATATAAACAATTCGTGGTCCGATCGAAAAGATATGTTTAGATTACAAAGCCACAGGTAAAAAAGTACTTGACCAATAAAGTAAACAAATACATATTTGGATCAATGTTTCAGTAATACAACTGATAGCCAAACAATTTGTTGTATGCAAACTACCAAACAATGCTTAACGCCTCTGAAGGGTGTTTTGTATGATGTTAAGGTCAATTAGGGAAGTACAGAGATTTATGTGTCTTATCAGGTATGTAGATCTGTAGAAATCTCATGTGAACTCTAATTTACTCTACAACTTTTACAGAGCCTAATATTAAATAATGTAATGTTTCGCGTTTGAACATGAATTTCTTAGAAGTCAGACCAAACTGCATGTATACCGCATTTGAATATAAATAACATTTAGGATATGTCATAAATACATGACCTATATATCCTGTTCCCTCGGAGAGCATAGACTATAAGAATATATTTTTGTGTTGTATAATTTTGTTTCTTGCGTACGTACAGGGAAAAAAAGGCTTTATTTGTATTTTTTTTAATTTTGATACGTACAACTTCGATAAGTTAACTTATTAGTTGCTTCTACTACTTGGACTGTATCGCATGCCCTTAGATACAAATAACCAGTTATGAACTATGGCACCCTACGGATTTTAACACTTAGAAAGGACAATAAGATGTTAAATTTAGCAGAGTTTTAAAAAGACAACTACATGATACAATGTTACGAATAATGAAAACTAAAAAAAGACAAGAAAAACAACAGCCTGATTTATATAGAACAATACAAGAAAAAAAAATGATAGACAACAATCAACAAGTATAGTAAAATAACAGACTCTTGATTAGACACATCTGTAGTCTTAATTTTTTGTATGTGTTTTTTTTTTTATAACAAAATAAAGTTCAGCTTTAATGAAAGGCAATACAGCCCTTTTAATATCGATAAATGAAAATGCTTTTATCTGTACTGTATATTTGATCCTGTTAAATGCTATATATATATATATATATATATTGTTTAAAGGATCCCTCTAACAAGAAATTTGTTTTGCATGCACACGTATAAAAATTGCGGTTTTTATTCAACGCAATCATAGGTTTGAACGTTGTTTTCAATTTAGACTTGTCTATACTTTTTAGTTTGGGCTTGTATTATATTTGCCTTCGGGTTTATATGATGCTGGACCGTATTTACTTAGTTCATATGTTCTGTACTTTTCATATCATTGAATTAATTAATATTTCTGGCTTGGTGACTTTCATTATGATCTTGGTGGTAAGTGTTCAGGTGGTTTTCTTTTCTGGCCATATGGTTTTGATGTATTCGATCCCTTCTTTGTCTTGGGAAAGCGGGTCTACTATTTATGTTGTTTAAAAGACCTATTCTAGTAGAGTTATAGTCCCTTTATGAGAATTATGTTTTTCATCCCATCTGTTGAGTTTGATGTACATGCTCATTTGCATGTCCTAGAAAAGGTGGTTGACCATTTTTGTTGCCTTATTGGCATGCTCTGTTGAATATATTCTGTATTTGGAATCTGATGATATTGATTGATATTTCCAGCTAAATGACTTCCATTTTGATCATGATTGTAGCTGTTTAGACCGTTTTCTTGTCTGTATAGGTGGTTTAGATGTTTTTGATCATTTCTTTGTTTTAGAAAAGGTGGTAGATCATTCATGTTGTCTTGAAAAAACTATTTTACTGGATTTATAGTCTATTTCTGGAATAAAAATTTGTGATCCTGTCTGTTGTGTATTCCATATCTGATGTAACTGATTCATTTGGTTGTCTTCCTTTGTACTATGGTTGTTACCATCAATATTATTCTTTCGGCCTTTCTGGGATCGTAGCATCATTTGTGATGTGATTGCATTATTTAGGCACATGAACTTGATAATTTGTCGTTCCAGCTGTTTCACTCTCATTTCAAACAGTTGGTATTGCATATCTCGTCATAACTGTGACTCAATTTCTCTTTTGAATTTTTACATCTACATGGGTTAGTGTCTATTGCAATTGCTGTGTTTTTTCTACATTTAGGTGGTCCTTTGTTTTCCAGCAGTTCTATGTTTCACAAAAGAAGATCAATGGTCTGGTCTTGTTGCTTTCGGTGAGGTTATTTGAACTGGGTTTTTTTTCATCGCTTTTCTGATTTAAATTTTTTGAATACTTTCTTTGGGTAGACTTTGTATTTTTTTTTTATTATTACTAATACTTGATTTTATTATTTTATTATTTCTTATGAGCGCATGTTGTTCACCTCTATTTGTTTTTGTATTGTCTCTTCAATTGGTTTCATTGCGACTTATTACCGCAACCTTTATTTGCAAAATGAACACTATTGATGCCAATTCGTTTGCATGACCAATTCACCGAAACAGGAGTTCACATCTATATAAACTTATATCTTCGGTCATGTTTGGGAATTGACATACATTTATGAAAAAATGGCAATGTCTTAAAGTTATTAAGGAGACATAAGTTAACGTCTATATAGTGTCGCCATATCTACCGAGGGGTTAACGTTGCCCAATATTTGTCCTTCTTATTGTTTGTGTACTGTTGTCTGTTCATTTTTCCTATGTTTATGTCTGTCTCTTGTCGGCATACTGTTGTGATACCACCTTTTTATCATCCCTTAATTTTTCCGATGGTTTTCATATTGTATTAGTTCGTAATAGCAGTAAATATTTTGATTTAATGCAAATTGTGTAAATTTCAATCGACAGGAAAATAAGTCATTGAACACGCTTTTTAGGAACAACTACTTCCATTGACCATACAAACTACCACACCATTTGCATTTATTGCTAAATATCAATACAATTTACATTTAATTCATAATGATAATAATAGTACTGGCATGATTTAGAACTTTAAGGAAGATATTAAAACAAGAGTTCCAAGTGGTTTAGATACAATCATCCCTTCGAAAATTTTACGGACGCCATCACGAGTGTGACCTACCAAATTAGCCTTATCATCGTGTTTGGACGTACATGAGAAACACGACGGATGCCTTCGGAATCCTGAGCACCTGCGACCACCCCCGATTTTTGTGAAGTTCGTGTTGCTCAATCTTTATTTTTCTATGTTGTGTTTTGTATAAAGTTAAATCACAAAAATACTGAACTCCGAGGAAAATTCAAAACGGAAAGTCCCTAATCAAATTGCAAAATCAAAAGCACAAACACATCAAACGAATGGACAACAACTGTCATAATCCTGACTTGGTACAGGCATTTTCTTATGTAGAAAATGGTGGTATATTATTGTCTTTTTGGTCTTTTTTCATTTTTTTTTATTTGCCAGGGCGTTGTCAGTTTATTTTGACATGAGTTTTGAATGTTTCTTGGTATCGTTTGCCCCTTTTTTACACGACGGTGTCTTTTGGTTTAGAATAGACAACACCCAAAAAAAAACTGCATTCATATTATACATAGGTAGGTAATTAGAAATAAGAAAAGTTTTGTAAAAGGTTGACATTTGTCAACTACTTCTATATGAATTGGAAGCATTGAATTTGTTCATCTTATTAAATATATGTGCTATCGTATTACCTCAATAACATTTGATATCTGTTTCAATTAAAAAACAAAATATAACACATAGCACAACATTAAAATTTATTTATGAAATATATATAGTCAATTGACAAGAAAGACATTGTGGTCAGGATCAGACACGACATTAGACCCATTTTTTCTCTCCATTAAAGAACAGGTTTTGTTCTTTTTTACGAAGTCTGCAGCATGACATCCGTTCATATAAGCACACATGTATGTACATTGAATATCGCTATTTACGTGTGCTGTTTCAATGATTCCGTCTTGTCCATCATAACTGTGACCTTCAAATCCACATGTATAAGGCAAGGTCACTGAAAATATGTAATAATATTAAAATTATTAATTTTCTCGAAATTAATGCAATCATTAAATAATTGTGCCATGGTTCAAATGTTTCCGTTTCGCTAGCCTGTCATTTTGTAAATAATTAGAATCAACTGCCTGTTTTTGCATAATTCCTAATGTATTAAAATCTAAAGGTTCCTACTAATTATTGTATTAATGCCCTGGGGATATCAAATCAACGATCGCTATGAAATCACTTAATATGCAGATCAACACACCTAACAGGAGAAAACATTGATCAAGTTCAGACTATAACTGGAGTTTTTAACTCCTTTTCAGCAAATGCTAATAACAATTAAGATTAAGACATAATATATAAATTCAATATCGGAGAAGACAGTTTAAAAAATCGAAAACTTGCTCTTACAAAATCCGCATCCCCCTTTTTAAAGGTAGGCAACATTGGACTCGTAATCGTAAATCAAAACATACGCCCATGCAATTAACCACAAAACATCAACTATCGTTCAAACTCAATCACTTTACAAGTGTAAAAATAAATACACAAATGCCGAAGGAGAGGCGGAAGATACCAAAGGAATATTCAAAGTCGAAAACGGACTGATAATGGCATGGCAAAACAAAACAACAACGACCAAAACACAAATAACAGTCTACAAAACTCAGCATAGGAAACTGAAGACTGAGTAACACGAATCCCACCAAAATTCGGGGTGAAATCAGATTCTCCAGAAGGGTAATCAGATTCTGCTCCACATATGGCACCCGTCGTGCTGATCATATTAGCACAAAACCGTTGATAAGTCTAATCGAGCCTTTGTATAACACATTTCGCAGAGAAATGTTATCGACAATTTTCAGTTCACAAGTAATAACGTGGCCAGCTAGATTATATATGAATGATGAACTATCACATGTACAGGTGCAACCTGTAGGTTAGACTTGAAGTCGTCAATATTGAGATCATGTTAAACTTGTATGCAATGAAGATTTAAAGTTGCAATTTTAGTAACTATTACTTGATAGTCTGTAAACATTTCGTATCATAGTTCCGAATTCATTTCGTAGTTTTAAAAGGTTAAATACATCCACATTGTATTTAGAATCGAAAGATGGATGGTCTATTTCTATGGCATTTGCAATTTAAGGTCATTGAAATCAATTTACTTTGGAATAATAATTCTTCAACCTTATGGTTGTATGATGGTATAACAAATATGATGAGCATGTTTTTAAATAGAATATAAATAGACAGTGTCAATAATCAGAAGAATTTCTATTTTTTTTTACTGCGGCTATCCACCAAATCAGTCCAATATAAACGTTATATACTGACATAACCGATGTTCAGAAAAAGTCCCAAATATTCTGGTTTAAGAAATATAACGACTTGAGTGAAAATATATGACATCGAATGAAACAAGTACAGGTGTTGCATCAATAGGATAAAATATTTTGATATTATGCATTTAACGTCTAGTAATGCCTCTGTAGATCCAGTAATGTCTTCGAATGTAATTGCAAAAAACATGGCACACTCATAAAAAATGTCAGATTGACAAAGAGCACATGTCTGTTCTATGAGTTACACCCAGTAAAACCCGTTTTTTCCTGTATTTCGCACTTGGTTACGCAGTACTCTTGTTTCCATCGTTTTTTTGCCAACATCTATTTGAATGAAGTAGATAATATAACAATGAAAAATGTTTGATGTGGATCCGTGAGAAAAGTTTAAACAGAATTGGTTAAATTTAACTATTTCAAAGAAATAATTTTCGGCACAGAAAAACACAGTGCAAGTAGAAAAGATGAATAAACTAAGTATCCTATTGATACTGTTTACTTATATTTCGGTATTGCAAAAGGTCATGCGTTTCCCATACTGTTTATGACGGGTTTTTTTTGCACTAAATTCGTTGGATGTGTACTGATTGATACTTTAGTCTGTGAAAACAGCATTTATTTATAAGTTGTAATTGGCTTTGAACTAGCTTTCAGTAACTGCGAGTACTCTTATATCGATGCTTTGTGTTATTGTGTTTACGTTTGTTGTTCTTGTGCTTTGTATCGATTTTTTGAGTTAAGCACTTTGTAACTGATTTTTACAGTTTATTCTTATGATTTGCTGTAACACCACTGGCCAACGTTAGGGGAGTGTTGAGCGCTCACAAACAGGTTTAACCCCGCAACAGTCTTTTTATACCTGTTCTAAGTCATGGATCCGTAATTAAGTGGTAGTCCTTGGTTCATATCTGTCATATTTGTTTTTCGTAAATCTTATTGTATAATTTAGGCAGTTTTTCCCGTTTGAATTAATTCACATTTTTCATATTTGGACCTTTTATAGCAGGCTGCATGGTACATGTACGAGATTTTTTTAATGTTACTAAAAATTGCTTTTATTTTCTTCATTGGAACTCTGGTGAATAATTGTCCTATTGGTAATCTTACCACATCTCCGTATTTTTATATAATGTAACCAGCGAGTAGATTGAAAAGGAATGTGATCTCATGGGTTTTTTTTTATCGCCCACCTTGTATACACAGTCAATTTTGTGGAACACTTTTTGAAACATAAGAAAACCTAACCTGAATTTAAATCCTGCACAAATACTCCATGAACCTCAACTTCACATAAGGCTAAAGCATTCGGGTCTTTCAGCTGTATGCGAACATACCTTCCGATTGTCTCATGAGAACAGGTTGCATTTAGATAGATAGTAGCCTCCTGTCTGTGATGACATACTGAAGTTATTCCTTCAAACCAATGAGTTGAGTTTTTGCATGGCCTTATGACGTCAATGTTGAAATTTGAGAGTCTCTCAGCTACAATACATAACAAAGATGACTACAATAATATACAACTTGTCGGAGTCACAATCTCGTCAACAAAACATCTGTACTCGTCCGTAATACAAATATCGGACGCACCAAAATCATAAAGTTTTATTTTCAAATCTTAGACAATAAAATGATGATAGAGTTTGCAGATATCAATCTCTGCAAATTAACCAATAATAACTCTTGGTGTAATAGCTCCATAGTAGGCAGCAATCCTCGATCTAGGAATTCATATCAGAAAGTTAGGCCCGAACCTTCGTATTAATTGGGAATAACATACCGTAAAAGCAGGTGATAGTGGATTATAATTGCAAGTCCTGTATAAGAAAAGATTTAAAGTTATGATCCCAACCATGAATACATGTACATAAGTCTTACAAGTTTGCATTTTCCGTTTATATATATATCCCCTGGCCACACTAAGGCAGATCTAAATCGACTGACTATAACAATCATTGACCACAACACTGCTTTGTCTAGGGAGGATAGACTCACTCGGGAAAGATTTTGGACAAGAAAATTAAAAACTTTGGTACCAAATGGGATAAATGAAAAGATGTAGTTCGAATTCGCGCAGTGTTTTACATTTGGGTTATATTACTTTTTACTACCGTCTCTGTTTCTATTTATTTACCTTACTCAACTCTAAAAATATTTGGTGAGTATACCAGTTTAAATTGCTTGGTTCTATTCATTTTTGAGGGATGTAAAAGTACCAAGTCACGTTCAACTATTTAACCTTAGTCAAAATTTATTATTATATTTTAATTGCTATCTATTTGGGATGTTTAAATACGCAGCCTCTGTTGTAATTACTCTACCGTTGTCAAATTTGAAATATTTACAAACTTAGATCGGTCAGTGCTGTTTATTTGGAATGTTTATTGACGCAATCGTTCTTGTAACATCGTAACTGTCGTCACCGTTTACATTTTAGAATTGTGCTAGTTCATATCACACATTACTATTTTTATTTGAAGCATATCTTTGCAGTCTCTGCTGTAAATAACCATATAACCTATGTCATGTTTAAAAATAGAATTGTACAAGCGTATAAACTATGATATTCGGTCTGACTGTTTTATTGTATAAATTTCAAGATTGTTATAGTTTAATCAAAGTAGATTGACATGATTCATTTAACGTCATAATCATACTGATGAAGGATATCTGTTATCCGAAATATTTATAAATAATTACATTTATAGTTTCCTTTTTTTTTGTTATTGGTGTTGTTTTTTTACATTTTTTTAGGCGTGTATATAATTTATTTATTGTCTACATGTATCGTTACTCGTACTCCAGCGCCCTCGTGGGAAAAATCGTTGACTATTATTCAGACGTTTTATATATATATATATATATATATATATATATATATATATATATATAAACCTTTGCACCTTTTGTTTGCGGTATATCATCTTTTCCGCAAGTTTATTGTTTTCTGTTTAGTATTAAATTTAAAATTAAGATAAATTACATGAACCGTTTATTTTGCAATCGCCAATGGCAGTCAGCAGGGTTTAAGAACATTTGTTGTTCGACCTGTTAGTCAAATGCGTTTTGTTAAAATATACTTTTTTACTTTTTTGGTCTTTTGGAAATTGTTGTTTGTGCTGTATTTAGACCCCTCTAACAAGAAATTTGTTTTGCATGCACACGTATAAAAATTGCTAAAAACCGCAATTTTTATACGTGTGTATGCAAAACAAATTTCTTGGTAGAGGGGTCTAAATTCAGCACAAACAACATATATATATAAATCGAGATTCAAGTTATATGAATACAAATATTAAAAAGTTTTATTCTTAAAAAACGTTGTAATATACATTTTAACTAACATAAGTATAGTAAAACTAAAGATTAGTGTTGTCAACAATCATGTGCTGTGAACATTTCGCTTCATTCACTTATGATTAATGAAATTAACATGTTGATATTTATGACACATGACAGTTGTTTGCCATTCGTTCAGTTAGTTGATATAGTCTAGCTTTTGATTTTGTCAGTTTTAATGGACTTCCCCTTTTTTGAATTTACCTTGAAGTTTGGTATTTTTGTTAATACTTTTTTACCTTAACACGCCTTTCATTCGGAATATCGAGACAATTGATAGTAAAAGATTAACGGTAACGGTGAAAAATAAAGTATTGCGATTGGGAAAATAAAGTCTGTTAAAATTCACCAAAGATACCAGACATATAGTTATGTTCACTAGCGCTAACTGTCGTCTTTATACAGTCGAGGCAAATAGGAAATACCATAATATTATGAAAAAGCATAATTCTACTTACATCTTGTGGCAAATTTGAGTTATCTTTCTTAGACTCACCCTGACAATTAAGACAAGGGAGATAACAACTTTTGTCTTAAAGGAAGTTGTAAGGAAGATAACTTAATATTATCATAAGTATAATTAGGATACAACATAAATTTGTAATACTTATCAAGTTTGATAATCCATATATCCATTCCATATCTGTTTTACAATGATTTATTTTTGTACCAATTTATGAATTGATAAGACTTTATCGACTTATCATGATTTTTATAACTTAAATCTTTGCATAGGTTATAGTTTACAATGTTTAATCTCGCGTTCCAATCATATTATGTTCCCATTTTTATTCACAATTGCATGTTTTTGTTGTGTAATTCTTTGACGCTATCGGTAAATCTTATCAGTGGTAAAAGGGCAAAACCCTCGTGTTTTTATTATTATTATTATCATTATATGCATAAACAAATTTCTGTCTGTGTTTTTCTCGTACAATAACATTTGTTGGAATTGATTGTAATTCAGAAAATATTGCATAGTGCAAGGAGATTTGGTGCCACGATATCTCAGTAGCATGAAGTCTAATCCCGACCAGGGAAGAACAAAAATTTACAGATCCAGCATTGTTGGCCTCACTATATATATATATACATTATCATCCATGATTATTATAAAGATGTGAAACCGGTTGGTGAAAAAATGTAGAAGATTAAAGGACTTTAAGAGCATTTTGAAATTTAATTTTATTTCTTTTTCTACTAGTGTGGACGGAGAATTCAATTTTAAGTATTTATATATATATAACTCGTCTAAACATCAGCCCAACAATGTTAGATCTGTAAATTTGCTTTCGCAAATTTTTTGTTCTTCCCTCGCCGGGATTCGAACTCATGCTACTATACAAATCTAAATTGAAAACAACGTTCAAAATTATAATTGCGTTGGATAGATAAAGTATATATATAGGTAAAAAAAATATAGGAAAAATAAGGGTGAAAATGCACGATATATTCATATTCAATACGAATATTCACATTTTGTCTATTCAAACATCAAATTGTTGAAAAAAGTTCCAATAGAATTCGACTTGTTTCACTGCTTAACAAATACTCATGGATGAATTGAATATAAATACTTGGTGCATTTTCAGCCTTAATTTTTCCCCTTTTTTATGCACAGCGTGGACAAAACTTAAAACTTCAATATATATATATTCAATAATGTAAGATAAAGAACATTAAGACTTAAACCAAATGTCGGAGTTGAATTTTGTAAATCAACTAACAACACAAATTATCTTTATAACCAATGTTAGTGATAATTTGATATAAGGTCCCAAAACAGATAAGAAAGTGAAGTTTATTAACTATGCGGTTTGGGTTCATTGTTGAAGGCCGTACGGTGTCACCTTTAGCAGTTATTTTTTGTGTTATTTTGTCTCTTGTGGAGAGTTATCTCTTTTGAAATCATACCACATCTTCTTTTTTATATTGTATAGTGTATTACGAACTAAAAAAAATGAGTAAGAGATATTAACAAGAAATAATATGTAGGCCTAAGTTTAAATAGATACCTAGAATTAAATATACTTTTCTCTGTATGTGTGATATGTAGTTTTATGTAAAAAAATTGGAAAATGTAGAAACCGTACGTGTTCAACAGACGGAATTGTGTTATAAACTTTATGATGAAATGACTATTAAGTTAAGTGGAGTTTTGTTACACTCTGGATTCTTTAGTTTTGACACAACATAATGCAGCTTCAATTCTTCCTGCGGAAGCACAAATAATTACAGTCTTTCGCAAAGTTTACCTTTATCAAGGTTGCGGTTTTATCTTGAAGGTCAATATCAAGTAATAATTTTTGTAAACTCATTCAAACATTGGAAACCGATGCATAGAATAGCATGCGTAATTACATGGTTGATAACGCCACAAAGATAATACCACAGTATTAGCTATTGATAAAACACACACAATTATATATATGTTACTTAAATGCGTTTAAAAAGGTAGATCTGAAGATCTCAGGGCCACTTACTATGTAATGAGTGGTAGTGATGAGCTAAAATAGGTCACTATTTCATGAAAAGGGTGAGAAAATCAGATTGAATACATCGCGATCGATAGGTTGATATAATCACTTGCTTGATTATATCATAAGTATCTGATACTAATTATATGTCCGTATTTATTTTTGATACGGCTGCCGTAAATACATCAGCTATTTGTCAAACCAATTAAACTCTATTTACTGAAATCTGGTATTTCCACTGATGCTATTTATAGATGCAATAAATCCGATCATTTTGATATGTGCACCTAATTCACATTAAAGGTTTGTTTACATGAAATATGATAACAATTATTTAAAGAAATTCCTTTGTGACAGCTAGCGTCCTATAGGTTACAATAAACCATTAGATTTTAAATTATTGACTGGGGTCACCTCTGATAAAAAATTGTGAAAATTCAGAGAGAAATGCCAGAACGTTTTGAAGATGATTTTTGTGTGGCATATATATTTGTGCATATAACGAACTATGAATTGCCTGATTCTAGAAAGTATTAAATACCGTATAGGTTACAATAAACCATTAGATTTTAGGGGCGCAACCATTTTATGAGCATAACTTGGTATTCAGAATTAAGAGTATAGCTAATCATGATTGGTTGATATGTGCGCCCGTTATTTTTTTACTAGTGTCAAGCAATCCAGCAATTCTCATCCTGCAATTCTCTTGCGATAAAGCTATCCTGCAATTCGTCATCCTGCAATTACGTTTGAAAAACAACATGGCTTTTGACTTGTTTTGTTTGAAAAAAAAGATAAATATAAAGTTTTTTATATCCCATTCACAAATTTCTAGCTTTAGTTTACAAATTTCTAACTCATCTTTACGGTCTATAACTAGAATTTACAATTAGAAAAATCATGACGATTCACAAAAAGATATATATCTGTGAAGTCCCGGATATGGTTTCGTTTTTATGCATATTTAAGAATTTCTTGGGTAAGCTTTCTTAAAGGCCCAAAATTTCGTTCGAAACACGGAAATAAAGCCAAATTCGATAAAATACGCTCTAGGGTCACCCACTTTCCAACCAATTGTCTGGGTAGTTCCTCATGGCTAGGGATTAAAGACTCTGCTTCAATGAACAGGTATTATATAGTACTACAACGGGAAGGTAACGAATTTTTGGGGTAAGCTTTCTTAAAGGCTGAAAATTTCGTCCGAAATATGCAAATAAAGCCGAATACGATATAATACGCATTTCGGTACCCACTTTCCGACCCATTGTTTTGGTAGTTTTTTATGGCTAGGGATTAGAGACTCTGCTTCGATGAATAGCTATTATATAGTACTACATCGGGAGGGTAAAGAATTTTTTGGGTAAGCATTCTTTAAGGCCGAAAATTTCGTCCGAAATATGGAAATAAAGCCAAATTCGATAAAATACGCTCTAGGATCACACACTTTCCAACCAATCATCTGGCTATTTCTTAATGGCTAGGGATTATAGAATCTGCTTCAATGAATAGCTACCGGTATTATATAGTACTACATTGGGATAGTAGAGAATTTCTGGGGTAAGCATTCTTAAAGGCCGAAAATTTCGTTCGAAACACGGAAAAAAAGCCAAATTCGATGAAATACGCATTGAGGTACCCACTTTCCGACCAATTAATTTGGTAGTTCTTTATGGCTAGGGATTATAGACTCTGCTCTTATAAATAGCTATTGGATAGTACTACAACGGGAGGGTAAAGAATTTATGGGGTACGCTTTCTTAAAGGCCCAACATTTCGTTCGAAACACGGAAATAAAGCCATATTCGATAAAATACGCTCTAGGGTCACTCACTTTCCAACCAATTGTCTGGGTAGTTCTTTATGGCTAGGGATTAAAAACTCTGCTTCAATGAACAGCTATTATATAGTACTACATTGGGATAGTAGAGAATCTCTGGGGTAAGCATTCTTAAAAGCCCAAAATTTCGTTCGAAACATGGAAAAAAGCCAAATTCTATAAAATACGCATTGGGGTACGCACTTTCCGACCCATTAATTCTGTAGTTCTTTATGGCTAGGGATTAGTTGAATCCAGTGCATATTTTATCAAATATGACTTTTTTTCCGTGTTACGGACGAAATTTTCGGCCTTTAAGAATGCTTACCCCAGAAATTCTTTACCCTCACGTTGTAGTACTACCCAATAGCTATTCCTTAGGGCAACGTCTATAATGCTTAGCCATAAAGAACTACCTAGACAATGGGTCGGAAAGTGGGTGCCCCCAATGCGTATTTTATCGAATTGGGCTTTATTTCCATGTTTCGGACGCAATTTTCGTCCTCTAGGAATGCTTACCCCAGAAATTCTTTGGCCCCTCGTTGTAGTACTACCCAAAAGCTATTTATTAGAGCAGAATCTATAACCCCTAGCCATACAGAACTGCCGGGGCTATGGTTTTGAACAAGTGGGTGACCCAGTTTTAAATAGAAGTTGTGTTGTAGGTATACCATGAAAAAAATCATTTTACATCAAAATTCTGTATTTTTAGTCGTTAATATGAGTTTCGAAAATCGCAAATTTGGGTTTAACATGGGTTTATACGAATCACATCCTGGACTTATTAACGGATAATACTTTGTTTGAATCGTCATCATGATAGTATTGTAAATGCTAATTACAAAACCGTAAATATGAGTTAGAAATTTGCAAACTAAATTTAGAATTTTGGTAATGGGATATAAAAGTCTTTGATTTTCTATATAAATCTTGTTTTCGAACGAAAAAGTCAAAAACTATGGTTTTAAAGAAAAATAAAATTGTCGCTCAAGTAGTTTTCCAAACGCAATTGCAGGATGACGAATTGCAGGATAGATGTTTATAAAGAGAATTGCAGGATGAGAATTGCTGGATAGCTTGACACTAGTTATTTTTTGTTATTAGAGACTTCGTGCATTCTGCATTATACCAAAGGCCAAATAAATTATTTTCCTTAGCCATAACGGAACTGAGATGTCTTTTAAACGCTAGGATGAGACACGTATTTTTAAGTGCAAAATTGATAGGCACGGGAGATATGTACAAATTACGCTAAGAAAAGCAACGCAAACCTATATTTTTTGGACCAAAAAATACTGTCCTAATAACTTTTCTTTAATTCTAGCAAGGTTTCGTTAAAAAAATCAACTTTCTAAAGCCTGTATCTCGAAAAAGGCTATCATTGTCGCCTATGGGGAAGTTAATTGTTTATTTCAATCTTTAAGAGGGAACGGCAAAGTAACTTTTTATCCGTTTTTTCATTAATATTAAACTCAATGAAAGTGTTAGCTACTGTCTGGGCTGTTAATTCATTTATCTGATCAAACATCTTTAATTGTCTTTTGAAATTAAAATTTCTTCATAATAAAAGATATAAAAAGGGGCAATAGAGAAAAGTGTTAAAGAAATGACGAATTTATTTGAAAAGCAAGGTGTTATATTTGGAATAAATACTCAATAGTAATTATTTCGTGAAGAATATAATTATAATCTACAACATAATTATTCTTCCTATTTTGTATTTTGGGACACTGACAGGAGGAGAGGGTATTGCAGAAAGGATTTAAAATTCGAGAAAAAAGGAGTATTAATGGATGGGAGAAAAAAAATCCTCGCTAATCCATAAAAAATAAAGCAACTTGCTATTTCTTTTTTTTCGAACTCAATAGTGACGAACATTTCATTAAAGGTGTGTTTACCCGTGTTCAGAACTTTTGGACGGGTTGTACTGAATGCAAAACTGACTGATACAATATTACGAAATTTAGCTGGCGGGCGGGCTGACATGCAGTCGAGCAGGAGAAGAGGGAACCCGTTTTGAGCAATAAACTCCTAATCTCTAGTGCCTCATTAGCCCTTATTGGACATTGGAAATGATTTTATATATACTAATCTGTTAATACCTACACAGGAATTAATTTCCTTTATCTTAAATTCATGTAAAATGTGACTGGTTCGATCCGTTGTGGACACTAGAAATCATATCATGTTCACACGGAGTAGTTTCTTATATCAACAGGATGATTTTCAACAGTTTAATATACTGCCTTTTATTTGCCACGTATGAAATAAGATTTCCCTGGAATTTAGTCATATTAGGTAAAATAGAAATACCGCATGTCGTTCTCCGTTCGTTATCCTCTATTGGCGCCATCAACTTAGAGCTACGTGTAGAACAAGAGCAGAAAAAATATAATGTAAAAAATAAACTTGCAATTATCGTTCGGGTGTAAGGTATACTTGAAACACGCTATTAGACGCTGAAAAATTCAGTGGAAGCCTATGAAGAAATCTGCAAAAAAAATCAACTAGACTGTATAATTTTGTACAGGTTTTGCAGAGATTGATTGAAAGTTGTTTGTTTTTTTCGTCCAGTGACAAATATTTCATGCTTTTTCAACTTCCAAAATCGGTGGAATCCTATGGAGACATCCGAAAACAATTCAATCAGACTGTAGAGCTTTATGCGGGTTTTGCCTAGATTTATTATATTATATTGAATGTTGTTTGGATGTTTTGGTCCAGTTACAAATATTTCATGCTTTTCGGAACGAGGTACAGTAGTGGAGTGACAGATTGATATCGTAATGAATAAAGTAAAAAAAATCCCCCCCCCCCCCCACACACACACAAATACTCACACCTTCCCCATCCTATGATCTATCCAAAGCAATGATATCAGAAACTGATTATACTCAATTTGTATAACTTTTAATGAATCAAGACTTGTGTGTAGGATACCCGGTTAACATAACTCAAATTGAATTTTACCTGTTTTAATCGATAATCAATGTTTTGACACAGTCTCCTCATTTTAAGTCTTATTTGCCAACCTCAGCGTCGAGTATATACCTTTTCGTAACACGTCTCTAGTATTACGACTGCGTTGCTTCTAAACAAGAACCTGACGATGAGCGGAACCCCAAAAAATCTACATAGTTATGTACCAGAAGATGAAATGTATCCAAATATATCTATAGATATAAGAAGATGTGGTATATGAGTGCCAATGAGACAACTCTCCATCTAAGTCACAATTTGTAAAAGTAAACCATTATAGGCCAAAAAATAGACTTGCTACAATTCCCTTTCTTTTATTTCTTTCTTTCTAATCTATATATTTACTGAAAACTGTCAGTATACTGATTGTTCTTAGAAACAGACCTTTCTCTGCAAATGCCAGTATGATGGTAATCTCTTAGTTGTAGTAGTAAAATTGTTAAAGGAGAAAATTGAAAATAAAAATAATAAGGAAGGGACATGTAGCAAGTCTAGTCAACGTACGGTCTTTAACACGGTGCCTTGGCTCACACCAAACAGTAAGCTGTATAGGTCTGTTTTTTTTTGTTAATTGTGTTTGATAAGGTATATATTTTTTTAAACAAAATATATGAAAAGGGCTGGGTACTTGGCGTCTCAGCTGCTCATTCCTACTAACAAAAAGTTTGAAATTTCTAACAAATATTTCAAACACTGACTTATTA
The DNA here is from genome assembly GCF_021869535.1 of Mytilus californianus. Taxonomy (NCBI): domain Eukaryota; kingdom Metazoa; phylum Mollusca; class Bivalvia; order Mytilida; family Mytilidae; genus Mytilus; species Mytilus californianus. The sequence continues at coordinate 4,144,290 of NW_026262723.1, forward strand.
TTATTTACTATTTACATACATAATTTTAATGAGTTTTTGATTGAAGTTTTGGTAAAATGATCTAACTCATGAAAAACCATTAGATTTTATTTCATTCAATTAGACATGGACCATTTGACTTTCTTTCTTATATCAAGCCAGATTTTTTTTATCATGCAAACCGAGCAAGAATATTTTTTTCAGTCAATCCAAAGCAAGAATATTTTTTTTCAACATTTGAATGAACCAATCCTATATATACTAATACACACTCTTAGCATTTGATTTTTAAATTCTTTTTCTATTTTGTCCTTTCGATATTTTATCATAAATGTCTTCTATGTAAATATTTGTTTAGGTGTTCGGTTGAGGTTTAACAAGTGTGGCCTGTCCTCTATGTCGGTTTGTCCATAGATCTTGAAAGTGAGGTACTAGCTATAGTACACTACAATCTGACAATGTGTGGATAATCTTTTTAGCGAGCGAAGAAAAAATAACATCATTCATGTCATACTTGCTGTAGATGAAGTCATAATATTGTTTAGCAACTGAATAGGCCAGATTATTTTTGTTTCATAAAAAAGAATAGCATATATGTGCTTCTTTTAATGAATTTGTAGGTAATCATATCGTGTTTACGTTCTTTATTACCCATGGGTCGGCATCGCTTGACATTATATAAATAACACATAGCTGAGAGGGTGATAGAGCAGATTGTTACCCCGAGAAAACATTGTCAACTGAGGCGAAGCCAAGGTTGACAATGTCTTTTCGAGGGGTAACAATCTGCTCTATCACCCTCTCAGATATGTGTTATTTAATTTATTATACTGAATATTCTGTTATTACTGTCGATCAAATTTCAAATTCAAAGTAATAAACTATGGCGTCTTGTACATAACAACCATCCGTATTTAATAAAGCGCACACTTGATCAAGCGTCTCCGTGAAGGGTAATAGAGTATTTGCCATAGGATAGAGTCGTATTTAATAAAGCGCACAGTTGATCAAGCGTCTCCGTGAAGGTAATAGAGTATTTGCCTTAGGATAGAGTCGTATTTAATAAAGCGCACACTTGATCAAGCGTCTCCATGAAGGGTCGCTTTCTCGTCAGTGATTGTTATATAAGTTATTTAATGCATTATATTTGTAGGTGTAAATCCAATCCGTAAAATGAGGCAATTTTTTTAAGACAAGGTTGAAATTTCCCAATCATGAGACAATTTGTAAACACTCTAAAACGGAACTCTTCAATTGTAAGAACATTTTCCCGCTATAACAGAGTAGTTCATTAAAAAAATATGGACACTAATAAATCGATTGGAAGACAGTAAACATTACATGTGTAACACGTTACTCTGACTCCGATCCGACTAGTGTTTGCTCCTACTCCTAAAGGACACGTACTCAATTAAGACGCATCAAATAGCAATGTTCAAATCTTTGGTTGGACTCGGCTGTACTGTCAATTTGAGATTGTGAGTTCAAACCCCCATGAAACATTTGCGTTTGACTCTCATCTTAATTGAATAGAATTGCATGCCAGTTTTCTTGCCGAAGGTCGGTTGTTCTCTCCTGGAATGCCGGCTCCTTCATCAATATAAAGAGCCAATAGTGATGAATGTGGCGTTAATTACCAACAATTTATCAATCAATCATAGAGTTGCAAAAGTGCTCTTTGGTGTCTAAAATCTGTAGATTTCAGAGTATGACTTAAATAAGATTTGAGGAAGATGAATTATATGTAATAAGAAAACAATATAATACCCAAAAGGCAAAAAAAATACAACAACTAACAAGCCAAAAACCATCTATAGCAAATGGTTTTCAATACATAGATATAAGAAGATGTGGTATGAGTGCCAATGAGACAACTCTCCATCCAAGTCACCATTTATAAAAGTAAACCATTTGGGGTCAAAGTACGGTCTTCAAAACGGAGCCTTGGCTCACACCGAACAAGTAAGCTATAAAGGGCCCCAAAAATTACTAGTGTAAAACCATTCAAACGGGAAAACCAACGGTCTAATCTATATAAAAAACGAGAAACGAGAAACACTTATTAACCACATCAACAAACGACAACTACTGAACATCAGATTCCTGACTTAGGACAGGTACAAACAAATGCAGCGGGTTTAAACGTTTTAATGGTACTAATCCTTCACCCTTTTTCTGAAACAATAGTGTAACATCACAACATAGAAAGACACACTATAAAATATCAACTGAAATAGCTTAACTCAATCAAAGGACATATTAACACCAGTGAACATACACTGAACAATAGTCGATACCATATGTCATGCTCTATACAATTGGGCAATAGTTATTACTAGTCATTCATTTCTACAAACCAATAGGCGTTTACATGGAACTGTAATTAAATTGTAGCATATTTCTAATTTTGATATTCATGGAAGCTCTTCAAAATCTTTCATATCATTCATTTTGGTTTTTTTTTAAATCCAGTTTCGTTATAAAATGTAGTTGAGGTACTATTTTCGGTGTTTCATAATAACAACGACCAAACAAATTGAAAAGTGCATTTTTCTTCATTACATTTTTTCAAGTCTAAAATTAAGATAAAATGTAGGAAATATATTTGTATGTGACAAAAAAGAAAAGAGGCTTGATGGGGTTAACAAAATACAGAATTATGGGCAGAAATAGAGAGTATAGGGTGCACAAAAAGTGGATAAAAGGCAAAAACATAAAGGGTAGAGGTAAATATGTCAAAAGAAAAGAGAATACTGGTGTGCTTATCTTTATTTAACCACATACCGCATGTTCTGTGCTGTATCCTCCTGAACATGCGATAGAGACTAAAAGCATTAAAAGACACACACAAAAATGTTTGAGTGGACTAAAATGTTGGTTTTTTTCAGATCTTTTCTATGAGTTATGCTTATTCAGTGACCAACGGTAAAGGTTATTATCCCGCTTCCTCTAGATTAACTATTTTTCTAATTATTACAATGTCATGCTATTCTTTTGCCCTTAGTAAGATTGTTTTTTACATTATTTTCCTATTGGTAGAAAAGATAATTTTGTAATCTTGGCTTCATACTGTTTAAAGAAAAAAAAATCTCTTTTGAAGTTAAATTGTCGTTCCCTAACTAATTTTTGCATGTTTATATTTACAGAACAATATCCAGTCAATAGTTTGTAATCAATTTGTGTGTAACTTACTTCGTAGATTAGGGAGGGGGGTACTAAAATACTTAATTCAGTGACAGGGGATGCCGCTGAGGTTCTTTTCGTATAATTTAATTCTATAATAAGGTATACTTTTTATTACATAATTGAATTGTAAAATAACTTGTATGCAAATTTTGGTAAAATGTATTCATTGTGGGATCGAAACTGTATTCTATGCCCTTAAATATCAATCAGAACACATTCACCTTGGTTTTAGTACAAAGACTTCGTTGACAGTCAGAGAAAAGCTTAACCTTCTGTTCACTATTGTTTCCTGCATTTTGTGTTGCAAAATATTCTAATCCCACCTTGTGTCAGATTATTTATCAACAGTTCTTACCAGGCCAGCAGTATATTTATTTTCACTCCCCCTCATTAAATCAGTCGGTTGACTTGAATAAAAAGGGGGGATACGTTCTACATACAAGGTGATAGGACGTGCCGCTGGAATAGGTTATACATTTTCCGGCTTCAAAATATAAGTATAGGTGGGGAACACTATAAGAAATATACATGATACATTACTTGTAATTATATGAAAAGCCCTCACGGTAACTTTCTTGGTGTTATGACTGTTTTGTTATCCATAAAATTACCATTTATTGACAAAGGTGAACATTTTTTAAAATAAATTATATGAAAAGAACCTCAGCGGCACCTCTATCAATTAAGTATTGAAGTCCCCCTTCAAATCTCCAAGTAAACGCAAATTGATTAAAAACTATTGATCGACCGGATATTGTTATGTAAATATAAACATGCAAACATTAGTTAAGTCATCTGATATTCTCATCTTCCTATAGATCATCTAATTAAATTGTAATATCACTGAATGGCATTGCATCTGTCTTTTGTAAAAACTATTTATAATTACACGGTATTTATTCTAAAATCTTAATGTTTGAAATAAAAGGTATATATTATAGCTATAGGCAACCGTTATATCATTTTCATCACCCCCTCCCCCCCCCCCCCCCCCCCCTCATCTAAAAAAAAAATGTTATCTACTCATTACCTCTTCACGCGAACCCCAATTCCAATTAATATTAAAAGTAATTAAATAAACGAATAATTTTAAAACGATAGTTTCAACCATTTTATTTAAAAAGTTAATTATATAGGTATCCGTTTCGAAACTTTTGTCTGCCATAAATTCATCTTTTTAAATGCAATCTATCTTTTTTTAAATTCAAGAGAGAGAAAGAGAGAAAGAAAGCGAAGTGGATGTATCATTCAAACTATTTTGCATCAATTATCAAGCCAAGACTTTTGTAAGATAGGATTCGTTGTATAAATCAAGTGCGACTGCAAAATATATCATTTGTGTGTTTTCAATACTATACCGATTATAACTGTTACACATGTACTTATAGTCTGGGAATATAGAAGTCAGCAGTTTATCTTGATTACATCAAATTAAAGAATCCATTCATCTATATGTTAAAATGTTTTAATTTGTGTGTGTATGTGTCTGGTGGGCTATACATATACTTCTTTATATTTTTGTTGTTTTTTCATATTCTTTCTTCTGAATACAAATATATATATAAGCACACCATCAAATTAATCATGTCAAAACTGTTGTAACTGCATGAATGGGGTTTTCTAACCACAAAGATATCAAATGCCAAGCCTATCCTTGATCTAAAAATTCTGGCGGGATCTTTATTTTTATTCAGTACAACAAACTATATAATATAACATATATATATATATATATATATAAAACAAGTCTTAAAGGGTACAACATCACAAAAAAATTAATAAATCATGATCAAATTTCAGATATTTCGGATATAATTATATATGTATATATAAAGTGCCTAGAAAATCAACCTAACGATGTAAGAGTAGATCTCGTTATATATATATATATATAATGATTTGTTTATATTATGTCTAAAAAGTAGATATTTTTGTTATGCTTTCGTACAAATTCATTCATGTAATTTATTATTATCATAGCTGCTGTGAACATATTATATTTAAAATTATTCTTGTGTTTTCCTCTTATTGTTAAATCATACTTTTTAATTTGGACACTTACAGAGAGGGGACGACCATTTGAAATCATTTTCATAATCCTCCTATATCCCCAGAGAAAATCAAATGGTCGTCCTTTTATATTAAGCAAATATTATGAAAACAAAGTGTCATCAAGGACAGACTTTAAATATGAATAAAAAGAAAAATGTCGTATGCATCAACAAGACAGTAACTCAATGACAAAAAAATTGGCAAATGACCAGATTGCAGATTAATTATACAGTTAATATATGTAGAAAACAACAATGGTTTGTTTTCTTTTTTACTTGCTTATAAAAGCAATAGTACTATCAATGTTGTTCTTAGTAAAAAAGGACAAGAAATCGTCCTAAATATGCATGCAATATTTGCCACTGGACGTTGTGCAACCAACAATCATTCATATATTGCGGAACATAAATTTGTGTATCCTTTGTGAACTAGACGTACGTTGTCTCCTTTCCTTTTTTTTTAGGGGGAGGGGAAGGGGGTGCAGTTATGTCTGCAAAACAGGTCATTATTTTTTTATACAAAAAGGAGAACAAATATTTCTAAATTCCAATTGACTGAATAAATACAAGAAACCTTAAAAGGAAATACATTACATTGAACTAAAGTCATTTTTTTTTACCGATATACGTATTTTGCTAAGGTATGTTGGTAAACAATTTCAGACATTTGTCTAGCTACACAATTTTAACTATCGCAAGATGGGGTCATCTAAAACAGGCAAATTGACATCTAAAAATATTGAACGCTTATGCATCTCTTTAAGATATAAGTTGGACGCAAAATAAATGTCAATTAATGTTCTTAAAAAATCAGTTTTTTTGTCCGCAAGTGAAAAAAAAAGTAGGACGAATTGGCAATTTATAGCCTGTTGACCAAATGAAAACGTCATCGGAATGCAATGTGAGTGATTTGATTGGTTAACCTCATTTATTAAACATTACATGTATTCAAGAAAACTTCTAACGAGCTTGAAACAAAGAACATGCATGCAATTATATATTTATATATACATAAGTACGTCTGAACAAGTGACAACTCTACAACAGATTTATTCATCGGATCACCAGCAGTGATGGTGATACATGGCTGTGTTACTGCATATTCTGTATATACAACTCGTCTTAACATCAGCCCATCTAGGTCAGATCTGTAAATTTGCTTTCGCAATTTTTTTGTTCTTCCCTCGCCGGGATTCGAACTCATGCTACTGAAATATTGTGACACCAAATCGCCTGCACTGTATCCGACGCGCTAGACCACTCGACCACCTTGGCTTCACATACATTGTTGGGCTGATGTTTAGACGAGTTGTATATATATATATATATACACTAAAGAGACATTAATTGTCGAAATCCGGATATGGTGTACAAATTTTTGCACCTCATGTTTGCGGTATACCATCTTTTCCGCAAGTTTATTGTTTTCTGTTTGGTAATAAATTAATAATAAGATCTATGTTGTTACATTTTTTGATCCGTTTATTTGGCAATCGCCAATGGCAGTCAGCAGGGTTTAAGAACATCAGTTGTTCGACCTGCTAGTCAGATGCGTTTTGTTAAAATATACTTTTTCACTCATTTGGTCTTTCGGAAAATGTTGTTTGTGCTGTATTTAGACCCTTCTACCAAGAAATTTGTTTTGCATGCACACGTATAAAAATTGCGTTTTTATCCAACGCAATCATAGGTTTGAACGTTGTTTTCAATTAAGACTTGTTTATATTTTTTCGTTTGGGCTTGAATTATATTTGCCTTCGGGTTTATATGATCCGTTCATCCTATTTTGACTCTTTCAAAATTCAAGAGTCTATCCTAAATTGAGGTAAATTATATGGCCTTCCAAATACCGTTTCGATTCCTAACATCACTGAAGAGACATTAATTGTCGAAATCCGGATATGGTGTACAAAAACCTTTGCACCTTTTGTTTGTGGTATATTATCTTTTCCGCAAGTTTATTGTTTTCTGTTTAGTATTAAATTTTTGATTAAGATCCATTTATTACATCGGTGATCCGTTTATTTGGCAATCGCCAATGGCAGTCAGCAGGGTTTAAGAACATTTGTTGTTCGACCTGTTATCCAAATGCGTTTTGTAAAAATATATATATAATATTTGTTAAGCCGAAATATTTGTCAACACGATTTAATAACAACATCTTCGTATAATACCATCTTATATTAGTATCGTTGTGCAAATCTCTAGACTCTTATAATTTTTTCCTTATCTGCACAGTATCGTCTATTCTAGACGATCCGGTACATAGTAAAGTTGCTGGTTGGTCCTTTTTATAGACTGCTATATATATATATATATATATATATATATAGTCAACAACACGGCCTTTAACATTGAGGAAAACCCATACTGTATAGCGGTTTATAGAATATGATTTATTTTAAACTTAAAGCATGACAAGAGTACTGCCACAACACGCCTGTCACTAGATGAGGGAGGATTAAGCGTTCAAAATATGATTAAACCTGTTATAATATTTATTATGTCTGTCCGAAACTAGCAGTGGTCGTTAATTACTTTTTTTTTTTTTTTTTATAGTTTTTAACATATATTTGATCGTTGGTTTGCTCTTTTGAAAAGCATATTTCACATAATGTTGTACCAGTGTCTTTTTAAAGTAAACTACACTCTACTGGTATTGCTCATAGTTCAAGACCGTACGATTGAATATATACAAATGTATGTTTGCCGCTATCAAACAGTATGCTACAATGTACATTTATAAAAATAAGAAAATAGATTTTATGAGTTGATTAACTAGCAGGACATAATTGTTCAATGAAAGGGTATTGGTGTTTTTAAATTGAGAATGTGTCAATGTGTGCACGTATATGTACATATACATTTTGAGATGCATTTAAATTTTCAATCGGACTTAATTAAGTCCGTGTTTGAAATTGCCTAGTGTCTTAAATTTCCAATTCGTATTAATATTTCCTGAATAGCAATCGATTTTGTTTACACTTTAGTCTATTTTCTGAATAAAACTGCTGAACGTCTTATATTCTGGTATCGTAACCTTTGCTTGAGATGGACGTCCGTTTAACTGTGCGGGATGAATAAATACGCAGCCACGTTCGATCGGAACTTGGATGGATGCTTTATGTCTATATGTTCCTGAGGGTTGACATGCTGGTGAAATATTGCTAGATAAATATCTGTCCTTATCAATACCCTAGCAGTGGCTGTCTCCAATTCCTAACCTTCAAACGGAACAGCCCTTTCTTTTAAAATCAACATATCGCATCCTGTACATGCATGACATATTTGACACTGGACGTAAACCATCAACTATCAGTCCTAGTATTACTGCTGCGTACAGATCAAGTAAAAAAATAATGAAGGTTGGTACCTAACGATATCATTAGCACACCAAATATTGTTTATTAATTTCATAGCCCTCTGTTCTCACATCTTTCTATATTCATAGCGGTATCTCTGGTAAAAAGCCTTGAATTCCCGTATTCTTTTGAAGGGTTTCTATTGAATTATGACAGATATAGATGACTTTATTAAAAATGATTAAATTTCCTAAAGACGTAAAGTTTGAAAGTAAAAAATACAACCACAAATTTACATTGTTAGGCAACAAATTTAAAGAAAGTCATTATCGAACTGAAAAAAAATCTACATTTCTTATTTATAGAAAGTCGAGTTGCGAGTTACGAAAGTAAAGTGCGATTTGAAAGAGTCAAGCTGCAAGTAAAAATAGAAGATTTGATAGTTAAGCATGTTTATAGAATATTTCAAAATAAAAATGATGTATAGTGGAAGTCTTTGAAATAACCGACATTCGTATGAAAACATGATTTGATTCAAACTAATATTGCTACATCATTCCAGAATAAATGAAAAATCTAAAAGTCACTGCAAAAAAAAAAGAGTATTTGGCACAGCAATTTATCAAAAAACTAAAAAGACCTTCGAATAAAATAAATAAAAACGTGAGGACCTGACAGACTTAACAATGTGTACAAACGATAAAAAAAAATTAAAAGAGAAAAAGCCTGTTAAAGTTGTAGTTATACGTAATGAATCTAAGCGTTATGATTGTAAGTTATTTAATTCCAATAAAAAGGCCAATGGCTGAAACATATGGAATCTTCAGGCTTATACTTTCATTAATTGCAATTTTTTTTAGATATAACATTATATTTTAACATAGTTTCATTTTTACATAATGTGAAATTAAGGCGTTATTACAGAGTAAATTGTTTTAGTCTGAACTAAATTGTATTAAACATTCGTGAAAGTATTGTATAAAATTATGCATGGAAATGGGGAATGTGTCAAAGAGACAAGAACCCGCCTATAGATTTAGTCTTAGATGCATGATTTTTTTTATTAGTTGCTAGTGGCTTTGGACTAGCTGTCAGTTACTGCGAGTACTCTCAGATCTGTACTTATATTGTCTTTTTGTTGTTGGGATGTACAAGTACCCTGCCACGTCCACTCTGTGTACAGTTGTATTTGTATTTATATCCATCTGACGAGTTAAGATTTTTTCAACTGATTTTTATAGTTTGTTCTAATGTTGTACTGTTACACTACTGTTCAAGGTTTGGAGGATGGTTGGGATCCCGCTAACATGTTTAACCCCGCCACATTATGCATGTTTGTGCCTGTCCCAAGTCAGGTGGTTGTCGTTTGTTTATGTGTTACTTATTTGTTTTCCGTTTTTTTTTTTGTACATAAATAAGGCCGTTAGCTTTCTCGTTTGAATTGTTTTACATTGTCATTTCGGGGCCTCTAATAGCTGACTATGCGATATGGGCTTTGTTCATTGTTGAAGGCAGTACGGTGATCTATAGTAGTTAATTTCAGTGTCATTTGTCTGTTGTAGAGAGTTGTCTAATTGGCAATCATACCAATCACGCTATCTACAGTATTTATTGTTAACATAATGTCGTTGAAATAATGCATGAAATATTTGGCACTGGACGTTATGGCTCTTGTTTGTGTGTCGTTAATGATGCTCGAAACCTAAAATTTATTAAAAACCTGATAACAGTTTTTGATTTGAACGGTTTTTAAAATACCAGAACTGTTGATAACAGGTAGTAAAGTCTGCTGAAGGCCCGCCGTGGGATTAATATAAAAGGCCTCATCAGAGTTTATTAGTAACACTTAATTTACATAGTAAACGATTAATTCAACTACACTAGAACTGTTTGTATGTTCGCTCTAAATGAGCATGAAATAATTGCAACTGAACAATAAGCAATTTCAGTCAAAATTTAAGGACATACATGTATTAGTGCTAAAAGACGTGAGACGTTCTGGCGTTTAACAGTGGACACGTTTTGGCGATAACAATTATCGGACACGTTTGGGCAATATTGAATATTACGAACACGTTTGGGGAGAATAGACACGTTTTGGGGAATCGGACACTTAATTAATCTTAGAATGTATTACTACAGGTGAAATTCGATGCATTCTAAAAACAAATTTTGTTTAAGTCCCAGTTTTCTTATCTGTAACACTTAGAAAAGTGGTGAGGCCACATCCTAGCTAAGATAGCTTCGATATACAGTAAGTCGGTACTCAAAATAAACTTAATTTATTTCAAAGATAGATCTTAGGACAGATCCTAAGACAGCTTCGATAAACAACGCCCCTGATCACACTTAGTTAATTTATAATATTCACCTAGACATTTCAATATTTTAATATATTAAAAGTTTAAACGAAAGTGAATAGACCGGTGTGCTTGAAAAACAGAGTAGTCAAAAAATGAAAGACTTTGTGAAAATAAGATTCCAATTACGTCATATAACAAGTTGAAAATAAATTTATTTAAAGAGTTTAACATTTGTTTTTTTTTTCTAGATCAATTTTCACAATATGTATAAAACGTCTAGATATTTGCCAACGACCTTTCTAACGAGGGCACTGTATCATTAACGATACATGTACACAATAAATAAATTATAACAATGATATATCAAATACTTTATATCGATGATATACTGTGTTTTTTACCAATTATTGCTCAATATCCCTTCTAATCTTTAATTAAGTAAATAGTTTTGAATAGCAAAGTTTTAATACTTTCATAACGATAAGAATAGTAACTAATGTCCCTTTAATAATCATCGCAAACATCTGTTTCTAATAATGTAGCTAAGTATTATGCTATAATTGCAAGCTTATCATACAGAACGTTTTTCTACAGGAGTGTGTCCCCCAAATCTGATTAGATTATAATATAGATTGTGAAGAATGTCGTATATTCAGAAGATTATCATTCGTTAACAAATACGCTGCTTTTTTGTTATGCTTCTTTTTTCTTGCATAATTTAGATTGTAGACAGGTTCCCAGTTTGTATTAAAAAACATAATGCACAATCTTGTATTTTTCGATAAATCAAAGCTATATGGTATGTTTTCAGATGTCCTGTTTACTCATAATGTAGAATATAAACACATGACATATGGATTTTATCGTTTTTGAATTAAGAGAAAATATTGTTTGTATCAATATTTTATTATTGTTTATATTCATCATAGTTATATTTTTATTTTTCTGACTATTGTGACTGTTCAACTTATCATTTGATATCTGTCTTTTTTTTCGCAATTTTAATTTCAACTTCATCGAATATTAAGCTATTATGGATCAATTGTACATAATTCCTGACATCTTCTAACCATGTGTTACATATAAAAATGAGAATGAAAATGGGGAATATGTCAAAGAGACAACAACCCGACCAAAGTGCAGACAACAGCCGAAGGCCACCAATAGGTCTTCAATGCAGAAAATCCCGCACCCGGATGTGGTCCTCAGCTGGCTCCTAACTAAAATTGTGTGCTTGTTCAGTGAAAATTGACGTCACACTAAACTCCAAAACATATAAGTGAACTAAAATAAAAAAACATACTAGACTAACAAAGGCAAGATGCTCCTGACTTGGGACAGGCGCAAAAATGCGGCCGGGTTGAATATGTTTTGTGTGATCTCAACCCTTCCCCTATACCTCTAGCCAATGTAGAATAAAGAAACAAAAAGCAATACGCACAGTTACATGTACATGTATTATTTCCATTTCTGTAGACATTAATTTATACTTGTTTGTTTTATATACACTTTGAGGGCGTTAGTCCAAATGGGTGTATCTAATGTACACCAATATATTATTGTCAATGCAGATTTGTAGTTGTCAATACTTTAAAGGAGGGATCTTTCTGCGATTCGACCATATATAATTGAAAAGCATGATAAATGCAGGATATCTAATTTCATTTAACAGTATCTTTGTGTACAATGTATATGCAACTACACATTCAAAGATCCAACTTCTATAGACATTTTAATATATCATTGTACATCCTGTATACGTTATTCAAATGGGTTTCATCAACTGTTTTTCTTTCTACCATTTTACATTCGAAAGAAATAGAAATAACATTAAACTAAAAAGGTAAAACAATGTTTATACCGATCTAGTGGTGTATGGTAAGTAATTATAATAAATTATAAACCTACATTCGGCACAATATGTACGAAACTCCTCGATTCATAACAAGGTATAAATACTCAATAGAAGAATGTCATAATAAATAAGTATGATACGGACGACACTTGCAATCTCGTATTTCTAATGAAAACAAACAGGAAGCAGTATTATATACTTGGTAGATATCTATTATATATTAATACGGTTTTGTCGAAAGATATTCATATAATAACTATAAAACGAAAATGCTGTAAGACTGCCAATGAGACAACAGTCCACTATAGACCAAAATACGTAGAGGATAAGAACTAACAGTCACCGTATGGCCTTATAACGATGAGTCTTAAAAAAAATGTTTTGATCTACCCATGAATAAAAATAGATAAACAGGCAATGTCATTTAAAATTTAACTTCGTTTTTGTCGTTATTTTACGGAAGCGTAAAAGTCCCATACATTTGTTTTCTTATATGTCTCCTAATGTTTGCGTTATAATGCAAACCTTTGCGAAATAACACAAACAACTGCGTATAATGCGAACCTTTGCGAACTAACGCAAACATTTGCGAAATAAGGCAAACCTGTGCGATATAACGCAAACATTATTTTTTCTTTCTATTTCTTATGTTAGATTTAAGGGAATAAGCTGTTGTAAATAAAGAAAGGTACATGTATTAAAATTAACCACCCTGTGTACTTACTGCAAAGTAAAATGCCGAGTGTTATGCACATATCATTGCATAACAATGAGGAGAAGAATAAACCTTTATATATATATATAAACTGGTAATTATTGATTGATTGATTTTTCGTTGCTTAACGTCCAGTGAAAAATATTTAATGCATGTTTAGGACGAGAACAAGTTAACAATAAATACAATAGGCAGGTCTTGTATAAGTGGCCATCCAGGATGAAGGTCGGGGAAATTTGGATTGGCAATGTAAAATGAGAGTATTTTGGATAGGGACAGAAATTTTGCCTTGCAACAGGCCACCTACGGACCCCTCAAAGAGTTGTTTTAAGGGTTCTTAACTTACTGATAGCGTTACACTCTCTTTACATGAGGCATCAGACTTAACGTCCCCGTTCTGACTGGATGTGACTGCAAATACGTACATCCCGCACAGCCAAAAGGACTTTGTCAAGCGTTTTACTGCCGGTCGAAAGAAGACTACGTGACCATACTTCTATCTCCCAGTCACCCTTTGGGGTCCCTGTTAATGTAGCCGAGAAAAAACACTTCCAAAGTAAGCGCTTGTTTGAGCATTGTGAAAGATTGGTTAGATCTTTATAAACTACCATATTGAAATAAATGTATAATATGACGATTTCTTATTATCATAATTATGTAGTCTATAATAATTTTCTACGCAAGCATCTTAAATAATCACCTTACAAGATTGAAGTTCAAAATCTCCATATTTTTGTCAATTAAAGAAACTTTATCATATACTGAAATTCGATAAACGATTTCGTAAAACAGCACTATTTTTTTTTCTTCTTCAAAGTAAATCATTTTGAAGCCGAAAAATCGTTTTGTCTACTTGACTCGAGAGTTTCGCAATTGTATGAACTTTTTTGTTGCTCTTCCCTACTTTGCCACTTCCCTGTAAATTAAAATTATCGAAAGCGTAGTCTTTCAATTAAAATTGTTCTATTCCATATCAATTTTCACGTTATATTTATATAATTTTCTGATACAAAAATATTTCTTAATTTGTGTATAATTGTGATACAAGTATTCCTTTATTCGTATGTATATTTATTTTATGAGTTTGTCTGATTTTTATGCTCTCTTTCTTAACTAAATCACAAACAGGCAGACGGACATGCAAATGCAGATATTTACAAAACACCACTTTCAAATTAAATAAAAAAACATAAAATTTACATTCAATAAAAAAGTTTTTAATTATAAAATATTCAAAACTTAATGAATCATTTAAATCAAAACGTGTGCGTAATATAGCAATTGTTTCGTTAAAAATATGTACAAATGTGTGTTATTTAAACAAATACTCCTTTTTACAACATAAATGTTCTACTATCGTTTCTTTTGTGAACAGTAACTTTTGTGGTTGAATCATACCAAGATGAGTTGTTATTACATGTTGTACACGCTACATATCTTGACAGCAGTGATGAAAATAAACCATGATACATCGTTATGCACTTAAATGCCGTATCTTACGATTTAATCTTATCATAATTATCCGATCATGGAAGTAGTTTATTGACAATATAATACTTCCATGATCCAATTAATAGTACCTAAATCAACAAAAGAACACTGTAAAATATTTAAAAAATAATTCTAAAATTAAAAGAAATATAAAGTTTCTACACGCGGTAAAGAAAATATCGCTATTTACAAAATTAAGATCAGACATATGATTTTAGTTGTTAAATAATTTTGTTATTTGGCATTATTTTAGTTAACAAATACATCGTTATGCATTAAATAAACTTTGAAAGATAATATTTTATTTGGTGTTTTGATATTTTATTGTTTCAACATGCATATGACAACAGACAATTGTTTAGATAAACCTTTAAAATTTATTTCAAGTATATTCATTTCAAACGTCTTAAACTAGATAATTCAAGATTTCAACAATGAAAATGAAATATGCAGCTGTAAATCACATGCAAATTAGATTAGAAATATAACAAAAACACATCTTCAACCTTAGATTAGCAATAAAAAGATCGATTTATCAAAGAACTATAACCGCAAGTTGTATTTTAAACCGATACTAGTTGTCTCCCTTTGTTAAATTATTTACAACAAACAAAGAGGGTGGTGTCGGGAGAATTTAAGGCGTGTCGATGAAAATCTGACAGTTGTTCATTATGACCTGGTATAAACGCCACTCAAAAATAACTTTTTTTTTCTAGAAATTTCCCAAAATTAGTCACGGGGCCCAAAAAACGACCGAAAAAAATATTTAAAATTATAAAATTTTTCTTATCTTATGTATTTCCATAATTTTATGAATTACGAAATCCCATAATATAGTTACAAAATTAGCCGATTACCTAATATTATGAAGTTTCATAATAATGTGTTAAATTAGGATATTTCATAATATTATGCAATTTCCTATTTGCCTCGACTGTTATATGACTTGTCAGTAGCAATCGAGTCAAAACTGTTTGAAGACCAAATTAAATAAGAAGTTCACGATCATTCAAATTGACAATTCCAAAAACCTTAGTAATTCGAACAATTCAAAATGTATACACAGGAAAGATACAGAAAACTAATCTAAAAATGATATGTCATTTCAAAAGCATCCAGCATTATGATCCTTTTCTGAATACACCAAAGTTAAATCATCCACCGTTTCACAAAACCACAAAAGGCGATCTGCTCATAAGCATTTAAATATCATACAAAATGTTCACAAACATATTTATTTGTTTTCAATATAAATGACCAAATTACTTTTCAGTGAACAATGACGTTCGAAATTACTATTTCAAATGGCTCTTAAGATTGTTTTGCAGAGATTTATGCAAAATGATTTAAAAAATCAGAATATTTATATAGATTTAATTTCTGACCATGAACACAAAAAAATAGTTTTTAAGACCACCGTTAAAAAGATCATGAAATATGTCTTTTTTGCAGCGTTCGTATCATTCTGTAATTATATGATAATTTATCATTTGAGTTGATTTAATTGAAAACTGGACTAACACGACCTTTTGATGTTCATTTTTGATTTTGGTTCATTCACGATTTAATCTACTAATCAAACACGTTAACAAAATATAAGTATATAGTATAACAATATGTAAACGGAACCTTTAGTCTTGTCATTCATTGACTATCACATCCCAAATAAGTCTTTTGTTTTAATAAACTGAACATTTTCCATTTACACTTAAACTCACTCATCATAGATACCAGGATTGAATTTTGTATTTGCGCCAGAGGCGCGTTTCGTCTACAAAAGACTCCTCAGTGACGCTCGAATCAAACAAAGTTAAAAAGGCAAACTAAAGTACGAAGTTGAAGAGCATTGAGGACCAAAAATTCTTAAAAATTTTGCCAAATACAGTTAAGGTAATCTATTTCTGAGGTTGAATGTACTTTCAGATACACTGAAGATTTAGTTTTAAATATAGCATGATATATTGGAATGTGAACATACTAAATTCTATACGGTTTTCGTAATATACTTTGCGTAAGGATATGAATCGTATTTACTTGAGAAGTGACGCATTATTTTTTTTAACTAAATGCGCAGTTTCATCGCATGAATGACACTTTTTTGTAACGTATCCAACCTTTTGCTAATTCTAAGAATTTTTTTCACATATTATGATGTTGAATTGTATTCATTATCCGATCGGAAACTTCTTCTTTCACGATCATTGTTCGTGATATACTGAATAAAAGGCGTCCTAAAAATAAGGATCAATTTTACATTCGATTTCACAACAATAATCTAAATTAGAATGTTTCGTTTTGTAATCAACGTCGTCAGACAATGTGACTGTTTGATGTATATATCATTGAATGATGCTATTAGAATTATTTTGCAAAGCCAAACATAATAGATAGAACGATCTCGCACAATTCATTATACAACTTTTTTATTTTTGTTTTTCAAAAATGATTTAAAACCTTTTACATTACTGATAATGATTTTACCACATTAAAAATATCAATGTATATTTAAAACAAACATGCCGAGAATAATATCGTTTTGTCATCGTTAGTAAGCAACCTTCAGATTGATCGACAAAAAGTGTTTAAAGTTGATTAAAGAAATTAAAAGAAAACTTGCTATAAAATAAACAAGCAATTTTTCAATTTGAAACAATCTTTTTCAACAAGTGCAGTGTCGAACAGATATCATTGCGATCACTTGCGCTAATCCCAAATTGATACCTGTGTATAAACTCCGTTGAAACGTACGTTTAAATTCTAGGGACAGTAGTTTATTGGTGTTCAAATCTCGTAAATCGATTACGAAGAGACATAGTAAGGTCACAGACAAAATTTGAGGGAATAAAAAAAGAGGCAGGGCATGACAACCATCTGCTGCTATGCATGAATCACTCGCCATTCTAACAGTTATCCGCCAAAATTTACACATTATAATGTTTAACACATTTTACACATGCAACACCTCGTCCTCGAAGCGTTGTCTCTTTCAACACTTGCCATTTAACCTTATAAATAATAATATTTCAAACCATGCTGGGGGTTTTTAGTTTAAAGCGATTCTGCATAAAAATTCAGCAACCATATTTTTGTTGTTGTTATGTTTTTTTGGGGGGAGGGGTGCTTTTGTATTTATTCAAACAAAAGCACTTCAAAATAACTGAAATACATACTGTATACATAGAATTGATAAAAACTGTCTATGTTTCTGACTTTGTACTTTTCGAAGTACATCCCAGCAAACACACAACATTTTAAAAACATTTTTTAAATGTCATATGGACGTCTCTCACAAAATATTTCAATAAGATATCATTTAAACATAAAAAAAAATGTTTATTTTATTGTTTTTGAAATGTTTTATTTCTAACATTTAAGTAAAATGTTTTTACAACATTAACAAAATATAATTTGCTAATATCTTTTATTCATGTTCTCAAACATTGTTCTAAAATATCCCGTAGATATTTTATAATATAAAAAAATAATATTTTCTTCAATTGGTATTTTATATTTTAACAACATTTAAAATAAATATTTTCCAAATATCCAAAAAACATTCTGCAAAAAAATGTTTTACAGAAAATATAGTTTTGCTATTTGCATAAAATGTTTTATAACGTAAAATTAACATGTTTTACATAAAACATCTGAAAAATATCAGCTAAATGTTTTCTATAAAATATTCTGACATACACATTACTTAATAGTCTTACTGATATTTTATTCAACATTTTACGGATATAAAAATAACATTTTATTTAAACTTTATTCAAAACCCCACAAACAACGTTTTGTAGAATTAGCTCGTATTTTTCAGGATAAGATATAGTACTACACTACATTTCATCAATGTCACGACAAGCAAGATACTATGGTTGAAATCCTTAATTGATATCTTGAAGATCCTTGAAGTCAGATTTTATTCCTTCTTATATTAAAATTCAAAAGAGTCAACATTAAATTAAGCAATTATGTATAAATAAACAATCACCTTTCTTTAATGTTTATTCATTTCGTTCGTGTATATTTTAGAAACTAAGAAATGAAAACTGTAACTGTACTAAGTTCAATTTTCGTATCGTTTATATGCCTTACGGAAAACCGACCTTTTCCGGAATCGACTTTTGTTTTATCACCGGAATTATTTTGAAATTTGAATTTCGAAACGAAGACAGGATATCAACAAAGAGAGCCAAGAAAATTGTTTGTTACGCGATATATACTCACTTGGTAAGAATGATTAATCTGTTAAGATGAAACTTGTGCATTCATTGTGTGTGCTCAATCATAATCGGAACCAAATTACATCTGTTTCTGGAGGTGTGGATCAATGTTTTGAAAAAAGGGGGGCCCCTGCCCAAGGCAAGCAAACGTTTGGAGTGATACTTGTAAATAGTCTATACATTTTTCTTATAAGTAGCTCCATTAGGGGGTCGGGGCCCCTAAATCCGCCACTGTTCAAGCATCTACGTACACCAATTATGAATTTGTTCATTGATATAAAAAAATTATAAGGATATGTGGCTTGTGTGTTTGATTGCCAATACACCTTATCACTATTTGTCCACCATTACTGGTCAAGGACATCACAAAAGTTCCCGTTAAATGTTGACGTCATATTAGAAAATATTTGACACCACAATTGACAGTAATAGACCTTATCGCTATTTGTCCACCATTACTGGACATCACACAACTGTCACAAGTTCCCTTAAAATTTTGACATCATCATAAAAAATATCTGATGCCACAATGGAAAAGTGATTGTTGTTTGACGTCAAAAGTTCAAGCAGGATAGATTATCGGGTCAAGCGGGAATAGTGATAAGGTGTATTATTGTATGACGTATGCTGACGTAAAAAGTTCAAGCGGGACAGATTTCCAAATACTGAAATAGCGATAAGGTGTATGAGACAGCTATCCACCAGAATTTAAATGACTTGGATAAAAGAAATTATAGGTCACTGTACGGCTTTCAAAACTGAGAAAACCAATGCCATATAGTCCACTTTGAAGCCTTGACAAACAAATGTTAAATTTTTCTCAACACAATTGAAACAAAACAACTAACTGCCTACATTAAATACACATTATGAAAAAGAAATTTGACAGACTTAAACCAACAACAACTATTGCAACAAGCATGACTCAATACCTTGTTTCCGAGGCACACAAACAAGTTACAATAACACTAATATAAGCACCATTTGAATAATCAGAATATGGAGATTTTTTTTTCTAGTAAAATCAGTGTATGTATGTATTTGCAAAACAGTAAATTAAATTTCCCTTAACAGCTTAATGAACATTACAAAGACAAGCAAGATAATATAAACTGTTGCTTAAAATTATATTTATTGCTTCATACACACAATGTACATACAATGTATCTTTTATTTTTAACAGGAGCTAAAAGAAATCCACAAAGGACAAGTTCAATATGCAGGTTTACAATTTGGAAGTGGCGCAGGTTCTTTGGAATGTCTACAACCTTTCAGGAGAATTTTTTTTTTATGTAAGATTTTCATACAGAATTACTGTTATTCCATATTTAATTCAAATATTTAGCATAAAAAATGCATTACATTGAAGATTAAGGGCATACAATACAGAAAAGATATCTGGATATTTGAATAAATTATTTTTTTGGTGACAAAATAGAAACAAGTTGTTTATTTAAATCAATCTTTTAGTCCAACAGTGTGCTTTCATGAACAACATATTTGCTTTTCTTTGAAGTATTTCAAATACATATAAACAACTCATTTAATGACATCTGGTCCGAGTACACAGTTATTTCGTAGTGCATTTCTTTTAGACAATAAATGAAAATTTAAAAAATCCCACCTGCGCTTTCTCAATAATATTTTTACAGTGTGTTGTACTACTTTTGGGACAAATTATATCAAAATTATAGAAAACTTCATCAGCTCTAACTCAAAATATGGACAATTTTATGTTAAGGGGGTCTTGAAATCTTTTGACAGCTTCCGAAGTGCTTATTTTTAACCTTTTTCAGCTGGACCAAATCACTACTTTACTTTAAAATCCATGACCCAAATTTTTTTACAGTGTAATTTCATCCCCCTACTTGCTATTTGAGGCATAAAACATGGAGAAATAAATTTGGAAGGGAATAAAAAAAATTGGCAAGTAACACACTGTCCACACTAGGGACTATATGTGTGGACAACGAAAATCAAAGGACGATAACTGTGTACTCGGACCTAATAGGATAGAAAAAGTTGACCAATCTTAATAAAACTTGGTATGACCAAAGTTTAATAAATTATGAGACTGCCTACAAAGTTTCATGGCAATAAGATATATATTATAGACAATATGATAAATTCTATATTCAACTTTGCGTGTTAAATTTTGACGTTAAAATTGAAAAATTTCAACTATCAACATTTGAGGCTTTTAAAATTAAAATATTGCAAAAAAATACTTTTAAAATGCCTTAATATATAATATATCATGTATTAAAAGCAATAGAGTACTCATTTGATATATCAGACTTAGCATAATTTTTCAAAAGTCAAATTTATATGAGCCTGTGCCTAAAAATGGAGGTTTTCCAATGAAGGGGGGCCTTACATGAATATGTAATATTTTCCAGCAATTTAAAATTTTTGAAGCTTTTTGGTTATAAATAATCCTTACATATGTATCTAATGTACTTTAAATGGAAATAAAACTTACAAATAACATGTCATATTAGTTTAAAAGGGTCTTAGGCCAAGTAAGACTGAAAATAATTTAGGGTCAATTTAGCCCGTAGCACATATTCACATATAAAAATGCATATTGAAGCTATAGGAAATAAAAATGTGTGTCTTTTCTATCATTTCTATACTCAGGTGACATGATACAATAAATCTGAGCACAAAAAGACTCTTGCATTCAACTTTTTTTGCAGACAGTATGGTCTGATATAAAGATTTTTCACTTTTTAGTGAAAAACTTGCAGGTAATTTTAGTCTCAACAGGCTTATATTTGAACCACTTGCTATCCTACAGAAGAAAAGAAAGATACTATGTGAAATGAAACAGGTACAAAAGACATTGTTAAGTGCTTTTTATACAAATTTAGTGAGGTCTTTATTATGGACTTCAACTTTTATGTACCAAGCTCCTCACATTTAACTTGATCCAAACAGGGCGTTAGACGAGGGTCATTTATACAACACATTTTGCACATATTGTCTGAGATAATCTTCTTTTCTGTAGATTCAGAGTTCACAAATGAGTAATACAACTGGATTAAAGCATAGAAACACAAATATTGACACATGAAAACCTGTCAGATAGAAAGTCAGAATGCCACTTATGCATCAAAATTGAAAAAGCTATGAAATGCTTATTTTGACCATATAATGCCAAAATTGGTCATTTTTGCAGAAATTCTATCAAATAAAAGTTTAAATCCTTTAGTTTCATGCTATTTGACAAATTGACACCATCAAATCATTCAGGGAAGTTTCCAAAGTACAGATTCTATATTTCCTGATTTCACCTCTTAGGTCCCAGTACACAGTTATTTCGTAGTGCATTTCTTTTAGACAATAAATGAAAATTAAAAAAATCCCACCTGCGCTTTCTCAATAATATTTTTACAGTGTGTTGTACTACTTTTGGGACAAATTATATCAAAATTATAGAAAACTACATCGGCTCTAACTCAAAATATGGACAATTTTATGTTAAGGGGGTCTTGAAATCTTTTGACAGCTTCCAAAGTGCTTATTTTTAACCTTTTTCAGCTGGACCAAATCACTACTTTACTTTAAAATTCTTGACCCAAATTTTTTTACAGTGTAATTTCATCCCCCTACTTGCTAAAGTATAAAACATGGAGAAATAAATTTGGAAGGGGTATAAAAAAAATTGGCAAGTAACACACTGTCCACACTAGGGACTATATGTGTGGACAACGAAAATCAAAGGACGATAACTGTGTACTCGGACCATCTGTGTGTTTCTCGGAAGTTAAGTTATATTATTATCATCATTGCGAAAACAATGCGTAACACTTCGATAAGTTATTATGTGCCTATAGTATACTTCTAGGACTGTATCAAATGCCCTTAGATACAAATGACAAGTTATAAACAATGTCTTTCTACAGAGTTTAACACTTAAAAAGGACAATAAGATGTTTAATGACATTATGAGGGCTTTTAAAGGCCCCTACATGATACAATGCATTTAATGAAAACTAAAAAAAAAAACAAGAAAAACAACAGCCTGGTTTATACAAAACAATAAAAGAAAAAAAAATATGATAGTCAACATCCAACGAGTATAATGAAATAAGACTCTTGATTGGACACATATCTAGTCTAAAGTTTTTTATGTGGTTTTTTTTTTTAATAACTAAATGAAGTTCAGCGTGGCATATTGCTCTCTCTTAACACGGTCAGCCATTTATCGTCCCCTTCCTACAGACTATCATCGTTATTTGTTTCAAAACTTTAAAGGGGAGGGGATGTATATCCTTCAGGCAACGTGAATCGTTCTATAATAAAGGAATGTGCAAGAAGTTTATATATGAATGTAAGATTAATTTTTTTTTCAGAAGCATGGCACAGCAAGAAAAAGATACAAGACACTACAAGACATTCCAAGTGATTTTGAATAAGACAATTGATTGACTTTTTCAATGTATTCTTAAATAAATCAAATAGTTGATGTAAAATGGTGTTTTGTTCTCATCTCTTCAGCCAATTATCAATGATTATTGACTTAAGATGTAATCCTATTAGAAGTGTAGCGTTTTAGTTTAGAAAGAGAAGTTGAATTGAAAAATCTGAATTTGGGACACAAGTTTTAGTCAATGTAACTTGAACTTAAAAATGTGTATAATGTTTGCATAATGTCCAATGGCATATATGTCATGCATGTTCAGGTTGACATATGCATGATGTGTATAAGATAGGTAATAAAAGTTGAGAATGAAAAACTAAACATTATACCATTGTGGTTGGAATGTGGGCTTTCTTGCACTGTCTGTCGTCTGTCCACCTATATTTGTCGGATTTTGTCCAACAAATATTTTCATAGATATAAGAAGATGTGGTATGAGTGCCAATGAGACAACTCTCCATCCAAGTCAAAATTTATCATCACTGTTTTTCCCAAAACTGCTGATAAAGATGAGTTCATATTTAATGAGCTGCTTGATAGTGATGAACTGTGATGTGTGAACATTTTTGTATCTGGCACCTGTTTCCTGTTTGCTTATACATTGTATTTCAAAATGTTGAATGTTTTCAAATTTTCATTACTTTAATTAGTAATGCTGATGAACAGAATGACTTCATATTTGGTAAGTGGCTTGACCATGATGAGTTGTGTCTGCCATTTTGGATGTGTCAAAATTTGTAGATACTTCTTGTTTTTAGAGACTTTGAATTGTGAATTTCATATGCTTAGCAAAACAACTGATTTATTCTTGTTTGTACATGTATATAGAATTAATCACTGTTTATAAATTAATTTAACTAATGATTTGTTATTTAAAACAGCAGGAAACTCAATCAAAAGTACAGAAAATTTTATATTGATATGATCTAGATATCAACCAAAAACATCTTCTTAAAACATTTTGAAAACATTTTTTAAGCACAGTCTTACTTGCAAGAAAACATCCAAAAAACATTTTCATAACATTATTTGATGTTCATGATGTTTTTCAAACGTTCAGAAAATATTTCTAGAAAATATTTTTTAAAAGGTTATCAAAATGTTTTATGCGCCATTGTTTTTCACATTATCATGATATTTCTTTACAACATTTTAATTATATTTTGCAAATATTTTAGAAAATATATTAGAAAACGTTTTAGCGATATATATTCTACCATACATTTAATGTTTTTCTCACGTTTTTTTGTGATATTTTCATGACATTAGACACAACATTTTAAAAACATTTTTAAGATGTTTTTGTGTTTGCTGGGATGATAGGTTATACCTGGTTTGACAGCTAGCTAAACCGCCCACTTGTAGGACAATTGACTTTAGTTTAATGTTATATATTAAAAATATATAACATAAATATCAAACTCTAACTTAAATTCAAAAAGGGGAAAGTCCATCAAACCTGACAAAATCAAACGTTAGACTTTATCAACCAACGGAACGAATGGAAATCATCTGCCATATTCCTGCCCGAAGACATTGGTCGGTTGAACTTGGTGATTTAAATGCCTTATTGTGCATTCAAAATACAAAATTTAATGTGCAAACTTATAGACAAAGTCCAATTTGCTGACTTTTTGATTCGTCATTAATCTATAAACGAAATATAAATAGTATTACATGGATAATAAGAAAACTTAATTATTTTGAAATGATAACGTAGAGAAGAACGAATGTTATGAACTATTTTACAATTTGTTAAACACTCCCATAAATTACATGTTCACATTATTTTTTTCTGGTATTTTTTTCTCTGTTTACATTGATGACATAGCAAAACAATATAACTGTCGACCCGCACTCAAGATTAAATACTTAATATTCTTTTAATTTCGTGTTTTTTGTGGATTGAGGAATAACTAGATTTTTTCTAACAGTTAACACATAAGTCTATAAGAAATTGGTATTCCGTTGAACACTCAAATTCTTAGTTCACCTTTATCAATGACATCAATATATTGAGGAATAACTGCGTTTTCGTGGATCTTACTGAAGTGGTATTGTTACATTCTTCACGCAACCCTATAAGAAATTTATATTTCGTTGAACACTTAAATTATTGGTTCAACAGGTTCAACTATATAAATGAAATCATAAAATACATGTTCAGATGTGTTTGGCCACAAGTAAATATATGGAGTATTATAAGCATATCATGTCAGGTCAACAGCAATAGTTGTGATGTAATTAAAGCATTCGTACAATTATGTGAGACCTTATTCAAAATATTAATATAAGGGATAAAAAGTGACCATATCGTACCTTCTTCTTTTAAGTAAAGTATTAATTAGAATTTACCAGTACAGTTTATGTTACCAAAAAAGAAATCAAGAAATATGTGGGTGTGAACTTACAACAACAGTCTGTTCTACCAAAAATAACAACATTACTAATAGCATAAATTGCTCCAAGATCCACCGCCCACCAATGACGTTGATCATGAGGTGGAGCAGTGTGTGTACACCCTGATGACAGCCACATATTTTGTTCGTATTCTCCATCTACTGCATTTGCAGACTTTCTATAGCCGATATCATCATCAAAGAATGTTGACTGGGCGGTTTGTTTGTACTTCGCAATGTTCAATGCAACTGTAATATAAAATGACGTAAATAAATGAAAACAATTGTTCTCTTATTAAAAACAAATAGTTATGCGTTTAGGAATGATTGATTCTTTCATAATTGGGTGTGTAAATACCAAAGTCTCCCAATCTTCTATAATTGCAAGTAATGTGAAGTAAAGATAGTAAAATCATATATTGAAATTTGTACTCGACAGCAGATTGTCACGTATAGATCGAGGCAATGAAGTGCTTTTATTGACGTGCATTCGATTTTACTGCTCGAAACCCGTTCTTAACAATCCAAACATTGTTTGGCAACCTGTACCCATTAGAATTAGCCCTGGTTTGAATTATTTAAAGACAATTATATTACAAAAAGGTATAAAGGGCTTACTCAAGTCACAGTGTAACACATTGCTTAACTTTATTGCAAAAACACAGCTTATCACTTTACTACGTGATTATTTTTCTATTTGAAGTCTTATTCATGAAATGTAAGATTTTGTCACAGTGCGAACATTGCTGAAATGTAGATGTTCAACCTTTCAAGGACTATCCTTTGTTCCATGGTTAGTAATTTCAAGAGAGATTTAATATTCTTAACTTATTGATATTTTTTTTTTTTTTGTTATTTCTTCATTTTGTACTTGTTAATGTCTTAGGGATATGTTGTTTGATTTATTTTTGCTTGCTTACCAGTGGCAATTAGTGTGTGCTTATTCGTGACGATTAAAGGGTATGAAAAGACAAAAGACATATATCACTCTACTTTTTTAAGAAGTTTAATCAGCGACATTCTATTTAAAAATATATGGGTTTTTTTTGTGGTCAACGTAATGAGAACTAGGTTCGCATTTTAGAAAATAAAGTCTCTGATATGCCTGCAAAGACTGACCTTTTATTTTTTCTGTTACTTAAACTGTGATTTTCTTTGTTAAAGTGTTTTGTGAATACATTTTTTTGCTGTTACTTTTTGTCATGTAGGATTTGATTGCCGCTTAAACTTGGTACATCTAGTCGATCGGAAAAAGCATCAATTTCAAACGTTTTCAGAGAGCAAACTTCAAAAACTCTTTGAAAAAATATTCTGTTCAATTGTACATATTATAGGTGAGAACATTTTTTTTTTTTATCGATTTGAACTTTATCTGCGGATATGTTGTGAAGTATGGATTTACAATCTATTGGATTAATAATAATGTAAATGGTTGTCAAATTTCGCATCGCAACATTATTTGTTATATGGGAAAAGGTTGTGCTGATGGCATATCCTTGATAGCTTCTATTCTATTCTTATAATCAATTTAAAACTTTAAAGACGATTCAGACCTTAAAGATTTGAATAGACTCCTTGCATATTTTATAAAGACATTGCATTTATTTAGTTATTTCGTTTTGCTGTCTCACTACCATATACACCATCATCTCTTTCTCCTTGAACGCTTAAAAACTCACCAGAGATACCAGGCTTATAATTTAGTACGACAGATGAGCGTTTCGTCTGACTAAGACTCATTCATGGCGCTCATATCAAAACAGTTGGAAGGCCATATCAATTACGAAATTAAAGATCATTAAAATTGTATTCTAAAGTTGTGCAAAATACGGCTAAGGCAATCTATGCCTGAGGATAGAAAAACCTATGCCACTTTTACTATGAAGTTTAAAATTAAATCATATGCTGGAATTGAAAAAAGTTCACATGCATCACTTATGTTTGGCTAATTTCAAAACAAAGGGTAGTGTGGCATATTGTTAACATATATATGTACTTCCTCCCTTTGATTAAAGTCTTCATGAACACTCAAATTGATAGCGTTGTGTCTTAATGAGATTTAAAAGGAAATGATATGAGATTAAACAAGGAGATCATATCTGGGAAAAAGTCGGTAAACAAATGAAAATATCTCGGAATATTAAGTATCTCCCAAAAAGAGGCGGAGTTAGTGAATCAGCCATTTTTGAATCATAGCCTAAAATAAATAACTACATACACTCTTATCTTTACCTTTACAGTAAATGTAATATGTTTAATACTCCCACCTCTGTTACAATTTTTGAAAAAATTAAAAACATGACATAAATATTTTTTAGCCTGAGGTATGTGCATTTTTCATGATATGAAATTCCTAAAACCTGTATGACACTACTTTGAAAAATTTTCTGAACACTATAAATACAAATTTTAATAATAATTCATTCTAACTTTCAAGATTATATAAGATATCAAATCCTGCCACTTTCACCGTATACAATTCAAATTTTCAAAGTTAACAATTTCTTCCTATATTGGCCATTTTAAGAAATCGCGTCAAAATCTTTCCACATCTAACCGTACATCTAACATAATGGGGCTAATATATGAGCTTTAAGTGTTAAAATAAAGCCATGTTTGCAACAGTTGTATTTATGAAGTAACTAGTTTGATATACAAATTCATTAAAAATTTTATACAACTGACTGTTAAAATCAGTGGTTTTCGAAATAAAACTTTATATATTTTTAAACACAAGTGAATCAACGCCTGGTAAATCTTCTGTCAGTAGATTCCATAAAGTGGATACCTCGGGTATGCAGGGTCGTTACGATTAAAAAAACATGAAATGTAGAAGGTCCAGTTACAACAACACTTTAAGGAATGCTCCAGTAATTTATTGAGATCGACATGTTTCGGTGGCTAGGCCACCGTGCCGTCATTCCTGAAAGTGTTGTTGTTACTGGACCTTCTACATTTTATATATTTTTGTATACAAATGACCTTTATTATTATGAAATCACTGCCTCAACATGAAAAATAATTTGTTTTATGAACCAGGAATTATTGACTTTTTCCTATTTCTTCCCCTATGGCCTCAAATTTGCTAAATCATTTTGCTATTTAATTTTACCTATAACTTGAATAAATTTAAAGCCAAGGCCAACATAAAGCACAGTCAGGGGATACAGATACCTTATTAATTTTCAATAGAACGAAACACTCTAACACAAATGTTTTATCAAATATCAATTATTTTCATAGACTGCAAAAGTAAATCAGCATTTCCAAACAGTTCAAACTACATATGCGTATTTCATGAAATTACTAAGCATTAAAGGTAAACTATGCATACTGTAAACTGTGATTCTGTGTGGAGTCATCATATTTTTAGCCGAGGATTCCTCAATCATAATTGAATATTTATAAATTTATAAGTGAAATTAACACTTTATAATTGTATTAAACACTTCATAAATATTTGTGCGTCTGAAGCACGTTAAATTTTTGAATCTATATTCATTACAAAACTTTGTAAATGGGTTAATTTTATTGAAATTTAGGCAACAGTAGTATACCGCTGTTCGAAAACTCATAAATCGATAGAGATAAAAACAAATCCGGGTTACAAACTAAAACTGAGGGAAACGCATCAAATATAAGAGGAGAACAACGACACAACAAAAACACAACATTAAAATGTAACACACACAGAAACGAACTATAATATAACAATGGCCATTTTTCTGACTTGGTACAGGACATTTTAAGAAAAAAATGGTGGGTTGAACCTGGTTTTGTGGCATGCCAAACCTCCAGCTTTTATGGCAACGTCAAAAACAACACCAAAACGACAACATCACATGACAGGACAACAATACAAATAAATGGGAGAACATATAGGACAAAGAAACACACGAATAATAGCTAACAAAAGGTACTAGGCTTAAAATTCAATACGCCAGACGTGCGTCTCGTCCACAAAAGACCAACCAGTGACCCTCAGATGAAAAAAGTTTGAAAGCCAAAACAAGTACAAAGCTGAAGAGCACCGAGGACCAAAACTTCCAAAAAGTTGCGCCTAACTGGGCCAGGGTTTTCTGCCCGGGACAAGAACATCCCTATTATCTAGAATAATTTATAATTTTGCACACAGCAAATTTTATAAAATGACTATATAATAGATATACATGATAAAACCAAAGTGGGGACTAACTACAGAATAAAAACGGATACATTACATAAAACAACTTAATCCAACACATAAAAAAATATACAGCCGATGTAGCCAAAGCCAAAGCCTCAACGCACAAAGTGACGTCACATTTGAAATTCTAAAAAACACACAAAGTGACGTCACATATGAATTTGTAAAAATATTTCCCAAAAATAAGATAGGATTAGGATTGATTAAAGATGAGATTTGTGATACTGACATTACATTTATTAATAACAATGAAAATTACAATACTTATTAATATCAAATGATAGTAATTAGATAATTAATTGTATTAAGATTATTACTCAGTCTGCACGCCAATACTGTTGTGTTTAGCTTTTTGTAGCATATTGCACAGGGCATACATCATGTTACTAAAAATACATTCTAGAAATCCCCAATTTTACATTGTTCATGCAATAGTTGTTGATTAATAATATAACATAAACAATTGTAGCCTTTGGTTGAGGTCAATACGATGTTATCTCGACTTCGTCCTCAGTCCTCAGTCAATATGCTTCTCTTAGGTCGATATAACCTCGTATCGACCTCATACAAAGGCTATAATTGTTTAATATTAGAAATTCTTCAATATACACCAATAATGTGTTGTGTTTTAGTCACTTTATAAATTAAACATATTTTTAAAAAGTGTACAGTATTAAATAAATATAAAGATGTCGTATGGCAGCACTTATGTGTTGAAATGAATTGTCATTGGTATGTTCATATCTACAAACTAACTGTTTACCAAACTTTGAATTGTTTGTGATACTAAGGATTTTCTACCCCTGGAATATATTACCTGGCTGTATTTTACATATACTTTTTTTCGGACTTTTGGTCCTAAATGCTCTTCAACTTCGTACTTTGTTTGACTTTTTAACATTTATAATTCGAGCATCACTGAAGAGTAATAACATAAGAGGTACCAGATGCACATTTATACGTTTATTGTCAAAATGTGCATCTGGTACCTCTAATGTTATTACTACCACTGGGTCGATACCTCTGCCGGTGGACTGTTAGTCCCCGAGGTTATCACCAGCCCAGTAAACAGAACTTTGGTATTGGCATGAAAATACGGTTATTGTGTTATTAAAATTTTCTGTTAAAAAATTTGGGAAATTATTTTATATTAAGGAATATATCTCTCCCATGCAAATCTCTGATTTCTTGTCTGGTTTTTGCTATAATTTGTGTCCTTCTTGTTTTATGAGCTCTTCATGTGCGTAATAAGTTTTGGATATGTAAATATTTTGCCTCGCGCAACACTAAAGGGACATTTATTGTCGAAATGCGCATCTGGTGCAAAAATATTGGTACCGTTAATGTTATCACTTTTGTTTTTGAAACGCGCGCATACTGCAGATAATTACACGCCTATTATCTTAGAGAATTTTCATGGATATTTGTGTCTTTGATTTTCTATCTAATTGACATTCTCTCGGCCATATTATTTTCGCAGGGTACTTTTTCACTGTCAGCCCGTTCTAACATTGAAGTTTGTTACAATCGCTACT
The DNA here is from genome assembly GCF_021869535.1 of Mytilus californianus. Classification (NCBI taxonomy): domain Eukaryota; kingdom Metazoa; phylum Mollusca; class Bivalvia; order Mytilida; family Mytilidae; genus Mytilus; species Mytilus californianus. The sequence goes on from NW_026262723.1 coordinate 4,175,941, forward strand.
TTTTATATGTACGTTATTTTTTTACAATTGTTAATCTTTGTATGTGCTTATATGACAGCTCTTGTGGACTTGTCTAAGCAGTGAAAAAGTGATATATTCTTCAACTAAATTATTATGTGAAAAATGGAAAATTTCATACTAGGCTTAAAATTTTGTACGCCAAACACGCGTTTTCGTCAACAAAAGACTCATCAGTAACGTTCGAATCAAACAAGTTAAACAGACCAAATAAAGTGCAAGGTTGAAGAGCATTGAGGACCAAATTATCGTAAGTTTTTGCCAATCACAGCTTATGTAACCTATTTCTAACTGACAATTCGATGTAAAACAAACGAAAGACGACAAAAAAAAAAAACAAACATATTCACAAAACATTACACAGAAAATTAAGGACTCATGAGCATCATGAACCAAAAAAAAACTGAGGGTGATCTCAGGTGCCCCGAATGGGTAGAAAATAATACAGATATTAAGTGTTCAATTTGACGTAGGAAATCATTCAAAATCAGAATATATAGGTGAGATTATATAAATATTGCAGGCAATTTATGGTAACTGATCCGCTTTGTCATTAATAGATTGACAAGAAAGCATATATTTTATTATAACTTTGTTTTACATTTAAAGCAAATCTAAAACAATTGTTTGTTATTTTCTTATAAAATTTGCGAACGTATAGAAATGACAGTGTTTCATTTTTGTCTAAAGCAAAACATTTACTCGATGGCGTATTAAATGGCTGCAAGTAAACTTACCATAATAATTTGCGAAAAAATTACAAGTTGTCCACAAGATCAAAATTGATTTCATAACGGTTTTCAATTGCACGTTTTCATCACCGGCGGTTTGATGATTATGATATAAACCAGTCAATAACTTTTCAAGCTGGGAAAAATCTAATTTGAAATTATCGAATCCAAACCTTGTTTCGATTCACCTGAGATATGCATGTTTAAGTGTACATAATATTATGAAAATGAGGAAATGTGGTTTGAATACCAATAAAACAACTATCCACCAGAGACCAATTGATGATGTTATAAGTAACTATGAATTAAAAAGGAAAAAATTCGCTTTATTTAAAATAGCATAAAACTCTAAATCCAATAATGTATCGCAAAAGTGTAAAACAAAAATACCGAACTCCAATGCAAATTCATATATGAAGTCTATAAAACTGACAAATTCAAACGCTATCAATCAACAGATCAAGTGAAAAACAATTGCCATATTCTTGACTTGGTACAGTCATTTTCTAAAACAAATGGTGAGTTACACATGGTTTTATAGCTAGCTTAACCTCTCACGTGTATGACAGTTGTTGATAGTTAGACTTATATATACCTATTCAAGCTCATATCGTTGTAAAAAACAAAAATGGCATTAGAGATTAGTATCTTTTCAAATTCTAGTTCTAGAAAAGAAAAATACTGTGGATTCATTTATTTTCGTGGGTATCAATTTTCGTGGATTGCTGAAAACTTGCATATTCGTGGATATTTGATTTCGTGGTTTTGTCAATCTCTGTATACAATGCCTATTGAAAATATGTTGTTCGTTGAACATTTTAATTCGTGGTTCACCTGTACCCACGAAACCCACGAAAATTGGTATCCAACGAATAATAATGAATCCACAGTATACAGATCTTCGGAAATAAAAACTACATTATTAGATTAGATATAAAGAGTTTTAAACCAATGACAAGTCATTAAAAAAGATCACTGTGATAGTAAACAAACAAATACAAGTAAACCAATTAAAATGAAGTATGCTATGTGTTTGTCCTTCTCGTAGTTTTTTTATGATGATAAGTTCTTATTCTGCCAACAAATCACAGAATAAGTACGAACATCGCACTTGTTTTAAATGAAATTTAATTATAATCCATACACACGTTCCTTTAAACATATGTTTCCGAAGAACTTAAAAAAAACATTGTCAATAATTTATTTTCAAATATCCATATTGCAGTTATTCATGAATAAATAGAAAAATATACCATCCTCATACATGTCATACATCCAATTGGAGCGCATACAGGTTGATTTCCCTCGCCTCAGTAAGGGACATAGGAGGGCAGTCATAACCAGGGAAATGAAATATATGAACTACTATTTCACCTTAACTCATTTTTAACATTCATTTAGTCGTTCTTGAAATGCTTTTAACACTCCCGTCATTTTTCTCAGAAAAAAAACCTAATAGATAAATATTAAGTGTATACTTTACAAATAGTACAGGATGCTCTTGAGTTATGGAAGTTAGGTGTTGACGTTCTGTATCATTTTTTAAAATATATACAGTTTTCCCTTCATTTGTCATTGTCCTATTATGTCGCATGAGGTTTTTATAGTGTTGTTTTTATTGTGTATGTCCTTGTATTTATATCTATTTATTTTGTACTTTATCAGGAAAGTATATATTTTTATAAGGTTTTACTATACTGTATGTACAATCAATTACAAAACTTAAGTCAGTCGTGATGTATATTTACACAGATTTGGCTTCTAGATCCCGGTTACGTTAATCAGTTATGTTTGTTTGGGTTGCTCACCCAATTCTGTTTATATAACGGGATTATAAACAACTGTCATATACAATTGGAAGGTTAAGCGAACTATAAAACCCACCATTTTCTTCGGAAAATGTCAATATCAAGTCAGGAATATGACATTTATTTTCCATTCGTTCTGTTGATTTATATTGTCGAGCGTTTTCTTTTTTCAAGTTTTATGGACTTCAACCTTATTGAATTTATTTTGATATTTTTGCTTAATACTGTTTTTTTAAGACGGATTTTTTTCGACAAAACTGCTTTAAAGTTTACATTAATAACATTCACAATATTGTCATCCGCAACAAACGAAAATCAAAAGTCTCAATTAATACGAAGTGTTGATCACTTTTATTAGTCCACATACTTTTAAAATTATCATGATCTAGTTATGTATATTAGGTGGTTATCATACTAGTCTATTTCTCATGTCCATAGGTGATTTTTTTTAATCGAGTTAAACATTTTAGCAATGAAACACTAGTCCTTCTGTTAATAATTCACGGATAATAAAATTATTAACATATTGTTTGTTGAATAAACATCCTAAAATATAAAAAAAATACTATATAATAAAACTTTTATTTATACAATCAATTTAGAAATGTCAAAAAATCAATACAATGCATTTAAACAAGTACAAATCCATTATCATCATTGAATCTGAGGGGTTTTTTTCAAATTCTTTTTTTCCCTAGACTTAAACTATTGTCTCACCTCCACGATATTTTTTATTCACCAAATAATAGATAACTAACACCTGTGTGCTTTTTCAACCAAGACAAGAAGAAACTTTCGAAAAAACTTACACAAAGCAGAGAAAAACATAGCTTTGACGGTACCATTCAAGAAGAACATGGACAGCATGTACAATCTAAACCACACACAAACGAGAAATTGATAGTTGCCCAATTTAGAATATTTTAAATCTATGAAGATATAGTTCTTTGCTAAATAGATTTCAGATGGGACCAAACATTCATAAAATCCCAGGAATAATAAGTCCACGTCTTTAAAGACAAAGGAATATGAACGGCAATAATGTTAGATAAACAATAGTGGACTTGAGAATCAGTAACATTGTCTACATGTCTAAAGTTTGATGATACACTTCGAAATTGTTTTTGTCATGCGAAAAAAAAAATATATACAACACTTATAAATTTCATGCGTCCGAGGCGCTTTTCTGGATTTATCATCATCAAAAACGCCCAACGCCGAATATTTGAAAGCCAAGGATGTATAAAAACGGAAACCGTTGAAGACATCTATGACCAAAAAGGACCTAAAATAATAGCTGAATCAACTAAGGTCAACTTTACCTGATGGAGTTGATACCATAGTTTCTTAATTATTTCTAGATTTATAAACGGACAATGTAAGAAAGGTTTGTTATAAATCATGTCAGCACTGAAGTACTGACTACTGAGCTGATGAGCTGATGATAACGTGGGTAACGGATAGTCCATCAGCAGCGGTATCGACCAGGTTTTATTCTTTATACTTATTTTATTGTCAAGTAATTAACTGATAAACACAAAAAAAAAACATCATTTACGTCTCAATTATCAAAAATAGAATTATTATATTCACTTACTTCAGTCATATTTAGAAGTTAAACTAACGAATAACGATGTGTGATTCCTATATCCATTTGTATTAGAATACCTCTATCATATTAGCTTCAAATATGTTCTAAGCATTAACTGTCAACGATACTGTTGGATTTGTAGTTACGATCGTATCATTTAAATCAGACCTGTATCTATTTATTTGCAGAACGAATATTCTGCGACCATTTTGAGAGGCGATGGAGATAAAGATACAACGACTGTATAACATGTTGTACCGATCTTCCACGAGCGTATCGAAATTGATACCAGAGATAAAAGATCGCACACAATGTTCTTTAAATTTGATAATTGTCTTAGATAATTTTGAACAAACGCATCAATACATATTTATTGTTTTTTAAATATTATTTTGCTTTAGAAAGAAAATTTAGTTTCCATAAGCAGGAATAATATGTGCTAAACAAAAGTAAATTTCGGTTTCATTTCTGACATTCAACTGAATTGTTTTCCCATTATTGTACTGTGTCAGGATATATTTGAAAATTTCTAACGGTGCGTAAAAACGAATATGGAAGATCCCACTGTTGCAAACTTGGCTGGTTAAGTCTATGTATTGGATACCACAATTGTTTTTATAAATGAATTGTGAATCAAATAGGAAATTCCTATATAGCTTCAGAACACCCCATCAGTTTATATAGTATTGAACGAATTGGATTTTTTCAAATCTTCTTTTTTATTTGTGCCTTGTTTCATTTTGTTGAAAGGCTTTCAATTTTGTTACTAAAATTTTCATGATAAGAGTCGTAATTTTATTACTGGTAGTCATCAACTGATCAAGGTTTTCCTGTGTTGTGATGATCACATTTCGTGCATCAGTATCTGTTGTTTACAACTTTTATTCTAGTAGATCAATGTCATGATGATAATATAATATTTCGGTATGAAATGCGCATCAACTTCTGTTGTTTTGAAATTTGTAAGTATGATAAGTGACATAAGGTCTCGTCTTAATAGGTCAAACACACAGATAAGGATTTACACAAATATTTACCATCAGAACAAACCCTTTATTTGTTTTCAACCACGAAACATTTTAAAACTTATATAACACATTTTATCTTATTATTTTATTTTTGAAAAAAATTTAGAATGAAATAATCAGTTTTCTAACACCCGCGGTAAAATATGAATATATTGTTTGGGCTGTTCCGATCGTACTCCCGCGTCATATGCTTTTTTATGAATGATCTACCCGACGTCATAGAACGATTACGTAAGAATAAAAGCATTTTACGGGAAAATACACGCTTGTGAAACCGAAAATCATTACAACAAGGAAACGTAAACAAACGATGCTAAAATGTGTTATATAAGCCATTTTGTGTATACATATAAGACATTTAAGTAAAATTATCATTTAGATTAATCCAAACTTATCAAAATATGTTCTTGTAAATAGTTTAAGCATGTCATTTATTCAGTTCGCTCCGGTTTTTTACGTCAATTTAATAGTGCGTTTATTTATGGAAACGGCAAATTATGCCTTCATCTAGAGAGTTTCGATCCAAAACAATTGCCGTATTTGTCCTATTAGAATCGAAATAATTCATGGGGGCTTGAATATATCGCAATTTTACCACGGGTTGTCCCTTTATGCCGATATTTTACGCCTCGCTATCGCTCAGGATAAAATATTTGTCATGAAGGGCCAACCCGTGGTAAAATCACGATATATTCAAGCCCCCATGAATTATTTCTTAATTTTTCGCTGAATCAATAAGAGTAATTTACTAATGAAAAGATGCCAGGCCCAGGCCGTAAACTTTTGCGTATTCATGTTGTACTTCCCGTAAATAATGAGGTTTACACCTCTTAAATATTAGGCGTAGTAGTTAACGCCATTATGAAGAAATTGGGTGAGATTTACAGCAGATTTAAAGTAGACATGGAAATTACGTCAAGGAGACAGCAACCCAGCACCAACAACCATAGATCTCCAGAGAAAAATGTATACTGTCTGAAGAGAAAGTAATACCAGGTTTAATCCACCACTGTCTTTAGCTTGCTGTATATGATGTATATAGATAAATCCTTTTATTCATATACCTGCGTAGTAATTTTGTGAATACCTAGTATATCCTACACTAGGTGATCAGATCTTCTTTTACGACGCAAACTCTTCAAAACCTGATTCTTGTTTAAGCCATATATTTTTTTCTCTTAAGCATATCTGATGATAAATCATTTGTGTTGATCTCTGGTTTCCTTTGTTTTTTAGCTGATGAGTGTCCTTGAGGCACATGCAAAAGGGAGGTTTTTGCCATTGAACCAGGTTCAACCCACCATTTTTTCTTCAAATGTCCTGTACCAAGTTAGGAATATGGCAGTTGTTTTCAAATAGTTCGTTATTATGTATGTTGGTGTTTGTTTTTGTTGCATTTCAGTGGTCCTATTGTTCCTTTGTTTTCCTCTTATAGTTGATGTGTTTCCTCGGTTTTAGTTTGTAACCCGGATTTGTTTTCCCTCAATCGATTTACGACTTTTGAACACCGGTATACTACTGTTGCCTTTATTTGCATTATATGATCTCACCTCACTGTGGTTTTACCAAGTCAGGGGATCTGGACAATATGTTTTGTTCGTTGTATATTGTTTAAACTGAAAAAAATCCAATATTGTTTTGTAATTCCTGTTTTTCTTTGTAGGCTTAATAGTGTTTTATAATGTATATTACATTTCATGTTAACTTTTCAAGATATTGAAATTGAAGAACACAATCTCCTTTTTTTCCTGTATGAATTGCATAAGAACTGTCCATGTCTCGTAAATGTTAGCATCATTCTCCGCTGCATTATTTGTTTAATTTATTTCAAACAGTACTTTCGGTCTGATCATAATATATATATTAGACTCATAAAGATATGAACCTCCTTGAGATTTGAGACACAAATATGATAAAATCTGTCCTAAATATTTTGAGAAAATGAACATTTGCTTGAACGATTTGTTTTGTCAGTCAGTCACACATATTGACGCGTAAATTGTCTAAAAGAGATAAGATTATCTTGTTTATTTAAATACATTGTAGCTTGTTTACATTTGGTCAGACCAAGTGGATGTCCCATTGCAGGTAAGGTCATTTATTTTAAAAACTACTAAAACATTATTCGCATGCAATGAAAAAGATGTTTTATATGTAGGCTATGCAATGTAATATGCATGGGTTCTAGACTCATGCAGGATCTTTATTACGCCCTTGATTAAATATGTCATCTTTATTTTACAGTTTTCTTTAAATTATGATTAAACCTTAACTTAATTCATTACTCAAATAATTCCATGTGTAAAAAAAGTAAGGAGGAAGAAGATACCTTAGGGAAAATAATAAAAAAACAATAGATCAAAGACGGATAGATACCCTATGACCATAAGCAAACAGACAATCAAGAGATCACCAAACACTACCTAGAAAACTAAAAAGATCTCAACCAAAAACATGTTTAATGTATTGAGTTATTGCAGAATTTGCGTAGCCGAATATTTTCATGCAGTTTAAATAAGCGTACCATTTTCATTTTAGTTGTTACTTAATGCTGTTTTCCTGCTCAGGATTCAAACGGTTCCTCTTTACCAGACGCATTTAGTATGATTTGTGTTCCTTTATTTATGTTACTGATTCAGACTATTTTTTTTCAATAATCAGATTAATTAATTTGTTTTTCATTTTCCGGATGTTTGTCAAAAAAACAAGACGTGGAAGATACCACGGGGGCATTCAAAACTCATAAGACAAAAACAAACTGCCAACGCCAAGGCAATAAAAATCCGATAACAACAAATCGACAAAACACTCCATAGAAAACTAAAGATTGAGCAACACGAATCGCACCATCAATCGGGGTAAACACAGATGCTCCGGATGGGTGCACAGTTCCTGCTCCACATAATAAGGCAGGTTTATATGTTAATTCTATTTAAAGGCGTTTATTGACGGGCCTTTATCACATTTTTCCATTTAATATTATTTGTCTCTATCATGTGCCCTCTAATAATTCTATATGACAATGTTGGTAATTTTAGATTGATTCTTTAGATTCTTTAGATTTCTTTAGTCTTTCAGGATACTTCATTGGAACCTGGTATATTTCTTTTTTCTATTTTCTGTACATTGTCAATTTTGTCGCTATACTTTTTATGGAGGTTTCCATACTGAACTAGCATACATGTCATGTAAATGTGTTCTCATTGATGTTTTGAATAAGGGAAAGACGATTTTAGCATTTAGATTTTTTTTTAATAATCTTCTTTGTGCAGAACAAATTTCGATAGCTTTATTTCCTCTTTCGCAAATATGTTTGGCAAATGTTAGATCTTCATTTATGACCACGTCTTTGTCCTTCTCTTCTTTACTTCTGCTTATGTCTTGGCCTAGTAGAGTGTAATTTGTACATTCGACTCTGGAATATTTGCTTATATTCATGTGTTGACATCATGAGCGAAGTATCACTGTAATTTTTTTAGTATTTCTTGTTATTTTGCAATATATCATGGTCGTTCTTGTCACCTATGATTCTGAATATTTAAGTTTTATCAGTATGATTTAACACATTCTGGTAGTTCATTGATACATGTGATATAGAGTACAAATAATAGGGGGCCTAATACTGAATCTTTATATAATCTTGAAGTAACCACCTTCCAGTCTAATGTTTCACCATGTATACTGGTACTATGTGTTGCCTACATGCATGTATATGTTACTACATATCTTATCAAATCAAGTATTGGATAAACTTTGCCATAGATTTTACTGTTCGTTACGAGTCTTTTTTCTGGTACTTCATTTATGGATTTAATGAAGTCTGTATATATTATTGTATACGAAACCAGCTTTTATTCCATTTCTGCAATATTCTTCTCAATAAGTACTCATTGCTGAATTTTTAGAAGCATCATAATTGATTCAAGACGTTTTACATTAAAAGTTGTGTTTTGTGTATGGATTTGAAAATAAATTAGTTTGTCTCTATCTTAAAAGTTGTCGTCTTCTTATCTGCTAGGTAAACCACTACAAAATTATATCATTATGATAGTGCATATCACCCACAATGTCTATTTTAGATTATTTCCAATTCTATGAAATAACTTTATAACTTAGCGTTGTGCTTGTTCTGAACAAACATGCAATATGAGCCACTGGACTTTAAGCAAACTACAATCATCAATTAACCATTCAAAGGTACTGAGAACGAGGCTTCATCACTTAACTCTATTCACTGTTAACGTTTTGTTGATACACAAAACTCCATATAAAGAACGATACATAGCTGGGTCATCAAAATGTTCGACTAAACATCTTTTTAAAGTACTGACTACTATTCTTTCTACAGTTAAAGATGGGCTTCAAAAATATTCTACTGCTTAATCTTCGATCACAATCTTTGCAATTTTGCAACAACATAAAGACTTTTTATTTTTCTCCGCTTTACACTACTATTTCCCATGCTCAGTTGAAAGATCGACTTCGCCATCTCATTAAACAGAGCTTTTTCTATAAAAATGGGAATCGTAGATACAAATTTCTTGTTTTGGGTTACAATAATTCATATTTTGTGAAAAACCACACTGAATCTACCAGAAAATATACTGAAGATGATATTATCAAAATGCTGGACTAAGAAAAATAAACCAACGTTATTTTCATTTCTTTTTTTAAACAGATGGCTTGTTTTTCAACGGTCGGTGCCTGGCAGCATTTTATAAAATATATCACCATTTTTGCCAGTAAGAAAGCTACATAAAACATGTGAACCCCCCTCCCCTTTTTGTTTTTACAAAAAATCAATACCTCTAAAATATAATTTTGAAGCATCACCAAAAATTTCACAGATCTTTAGATTAATATAACTAAAAAGCGTGTAAAGTTTTAAGCAATAATCATAAATCTTTTTTGAGATACGGCGCGACATGTAAAAAAAACACCCCCTGTTTTAGTTAAAAAGTTCCGTAACTCACAAAGTTTTAATCTTATTTTCACCAAAAAGTATACAGATCGTTTGACCATCATAAGAAACAATTATTTTAAGTTTCATGAAATTCGGATAAGTCGTTCTCAAGTTACGGTGCGACATGTGGACGCCGGACAGACGGACAGACAGACAGACGGACGCCGGACATTTGTATACCATAATACGTCCCGTCAAAATTATGATGCGCGTATAAATAGACATTTATGGAAATGGGGAATATGTCAAAGAGACAACAACCCGACCAAAGAGCAGATAACAGTCGAAGGCAACCAATGGGTCTTCAACGCAGCGAGAAAATCCCGCACCCGGGGGTGGTCCTCAGATGGCCCCTAAATAAAATTGTGTACTGGTTCAGTGAAAATGGACGTCACACTAAACTCCAAAACATATAAAGGAACTAAAATTAAAAACACATACAAGACTAACAAAGGCCAGAGACTCCTGACTTGGGACAGGCGCAAAAATGCGGCGGGGTTAAACATGTTTTGTGAGATCTCAAGAATTACGCAATTAATCATAATAATTAAGATAACTTATTTGCTTTAATTAACAATCGAGATGTTTCCAACCCAATCTTTCCAATCTAATATAGTCCAAAGGGTGACTAGGGGATAGAAATATGGTCACTACAGGTCTTCTTCCGGCTGGCAGTACAAAACACCTTGCCAAAGTGGGGCATCCGTTTGGATGTTTGGGATATACAAGTACGCAACCAACTATCAATCAATCCAATTTAACAATTTTTTTTTTTTATCCCGCATTTTTTATATTTAATTATTTTAACTCAAAATAGTAATTGAAATAACTTTCTGAAATAAAACCCTTATTTATATCATACGCTTAAGAAAACGATATACCATACGATAGATGAAACGCTAAACGTTAAACGATATCATATACCATACGATAAACGAAACGCTAAACGCTAAACCAGACCATGTACCATACGACAAATAAAACATATAACGATACCATGAACCATACGATATACAAAACCTTAAACGATGAAATTTACCATACGATGAACGAACGATGAACGAACGATGAACGAACTCAATACGAACGATTCCCGAACGCTGTATGTACGATTCCCGAAAGTGTTAACTTTTACGTTACAGGGACTGTACGACTGAAGCCACATTTTATACAAAATAACCCGATTTTTCTGAGATAATGTGTGGGGTCATCCAGCATCTTGTGCAAATTGGTCCTTGAAAAGCTGCAGAATATCTAACATATGTTTTCTGGAGTTTGCGGGTTGCAAGATCAACAAAAAAATGTTTGTGTTTATTATACATGTTTGGCTACCGTAATTTTCTCAACAACTCAATAAATGTTAGAAAAAAAGTAAATTATAAATTTATAAAGCTTTTTGTTATACAGATTTAGATCGAAGAATGCATTTAATATCAAAGATAAGTTATATTGTAACATAAATTTCCGGCTCAAAACCGTACTTGGTATAAAAAAAAGTGCTGTTAAGATAGTCCACTACAATAACTACATGTATGCCCGATACAATTTTCAAAATAGCCTTTGCAACCTTTGAGCTGTCGACTTCTCATCAAAAACTACTAAATGTCGGTTCAAAATTAGAGTTCAAAAATGTTTCTGGGATTATCCTCCATCAAAACTGGTTCCGATTATTCCGACAAATTTTAAAATGTGGTAACCATGGCCTCTGATGGTTGACTGATTTATTCAAACCAAACTTGATAGAAATTTACCTGGATTGCCATATTCCAAAATTGTTTTCGATGGCCCATGAAGGTTGTCTGAATGGCCTCTACAGACACTAATTGAATGGCACATTTTTTAAGTAATTTTTGTTAGCTCGAATAATCTGCCGCCGGCTTCTTCCACTTCCCCCGATTAACTAACTTTCCCTCTATTTTAGTATCTGTGGAACAGGAATTTTTTTCTATCAGAAAACGTGATTTTTTCATTTGTACAATACTATGGCATTGTACATGTTGTAGTTGTAGGGAAACAAAATCATTCAAAAGTACTTATCTGGCATCATATACATTTGTATAAGCTTGACGCCGTATCTGATTGAAAAGTTCTGTACGGAATATCTGGACCTAACTTTTGCTGCTTATTGTCGGCGGAGTGATAGTATTCTCCGTCTATGGGTTTTATTTGCACAAAAAATACCTTGAAAATCAAGTACGCCGTAAAATTCACATTTAAGACGACCCCTTTAATTTTATCTGTCAAAGTCGGTGTCAACAGTCGGTACCGAGACTTTCCGTAAATCTCAACTTTATAACCCAAAATAAACCATACATGCAAAGTTTTGGCAAATTAGGTAACTAATCTGGGTATGATCTTTTTTAATTATTTGACTTCGTGTTGTTTGTGTACATGTGAGTTTACTGCTTTTTATATTATATGTTTAATCTTTATATTAATTAATGCAACTCACTCATTAAAATAAAGTAACATAAACAACAAGTAAATAAAGTTTATAAACTGATTTTCTTTAATTCAATCTCAAATAAATCAAAGCATCTAGTATTGTTACTATGAACTTCAAGATAGATAAATAATAATAAAATTGATGCATTGTCATTATATGGCCATTTGAAGTTCTTATATATGATTATTTAAAACTGAATTAGTTTTTTTTAATTTATTTTCTAGACACGGACAGTTCAAATCCTTTCTATGTTTATTTTTTCCCTTTAATTTGTGCCCAATGCAGTGACGGGTGCTATTTTCCAACCAATACATTATACGGGATAAAGGTTCAACTTTTTGAATAGAAGGGCCTTCACTCATGATAAACAGCTGATTTTGCAGAGATTCCTGTATTAATATAGTTATAAGTTTACTTAATTCTACTAACTGGTTATTACCAAATTCAGGAAGTTATAACCTCCTGCCAAGAGGCCACTGATGAAAATTAAATATCTGAAGAAGTGAGTAGGGTTTTTCAATCAAAGACTTGAATCTTAATTCAATATATTTGATGGTACCATCAATTAATGCATTGAGATCTATATCAGATTTCATGTCAACAGACTAGACATTTCTTGTACTTATTTTTATTTCCCCAAATGTTTGCTTTGTAACATCAATTTTTCTTTGAATTGTGTACAACATTTACCAGTACGATGTTTTAATTGAGTAAGATGGATAACTGCTGCCTCAATGGGATCATTAAGATCAATAAATAAAAAATCTTCAAGCTGGAATGCACGGGATAGCTTGGCCACAATGGGAAGTAGTTCGTCAGGAAATGGAGAAACCTCAGAAATTTGACAGATGTAATTACAGTGTGGTACCATTTTGCTCAATTTGCATCATCAGCATGGGATTCAGCAACAAAATCATGCTCTAGATGACTCACAACAACCTTATATTTTAAAAGCAATGTTTATACTGCCCTCTTCTTGTTTGACAACCAGCGTACTTGTTTACATCACCAAAGTGCAAAATAATTTGATAAAGAATCTCACTTTTATATCTGTTAGTTCACGTCTGCGCTTACGATAATAATAGTAGAACTTGAAAAATCCTTTCAATGTGGTTTCAAATGTTGACATGGAATATATATAGTTTATTCGCATGAAGTATTGCAATTTCAAGTTTGTGAGCAAAACAGTTAATACATATCGTCGCTTGGCTTCCAAAATGTCGTATATGACTTTATTGGCTAAAACTACTTTTTTGCACAAATCGTCTTGGCAGAAGGAATTCTTTGATATTCCAAAATAGCATACAGTTAGACCAATCGAAAAAACATTTTTAATAAGACATGTGACAAAATTGTCAATCTCAATTGTTTGTAAAGTTTGCTTCCAAAATGATGTATGTAAACTTGAACATTTTTTAAAGGGCTTTGGGACTCAAATACTGGTACATTTCTTTATTTCTGTAAAAATAAGTTAAGTTTTAGAGTAATCCTGAAATATCAACGTTTTTATTTCACTGCATCTACAAAAATGCTCAAGTTCACATACAACATTTTGAAAGCATGCTATTCAACTAAATTTTCAAAGCCTGTTTGTGAGACATTTGTTTGTTAACAAATTAGTAATTTTCTACATTTTGGAAGCCCAGCGACGATATTGCTTTGGATGCCTCATCTTTCAATCTATTGATGCCCGTAACATATTTTAATTAATCATTTTAAAAAATTAAATGAACTGGCAATTTGGGTACTGTGACGTTACATTCTTAGACTAGACAATCGTATGTCATATCGCTAATGTTTATTTATTGGATTTGGATTAAATGACAGTTCTCTAATTTTTTTCTTTTTAGTTCATTGACAATTCATTCACAAATTTTATAGACTCTAGACGATTTAAAAATATAAATCCTTTTGCACTAAACTTTGGGTAGGTGACTGTCAGTTTATTGTAAAGGAATCATCCATATTTTTTTTTAATTACGTATAATTGTTTAAAGAAATATGCTTTTAAAGTGACATTTTTGTTTTTGTAGAAACATATAACAAATTTAAGTGTCATTTGGAGCCCAATCTTGTTTGTTCCTGAAATATTAGCGATGAAAATTTGAAAACAGTGGCAATAAAACATAATTGCTGTATTGTATATGCAAATTAAGAGGACGTGTTTTTCAAAAAAACAATCGGTATTACCATGGGAAACAACTGTGCTCCTCTTCTTGCTAATTTTTTCCTTTATTCATATGAGGCTGACTTCATATAGGAGCTTTTTAGGAAGAAAGAAAAGAAAGCAGTATCCTTTAACTTCACTTTCCGCTATATGATGTTCTCTCACTAAATAATTTACAATGTTGAAAGCATCTATCCCATCGAACTTGAGATAAATGATACAACAAATACAGTTAAGTCTGCCTCATATCTTGACCTGCATCTAGAAATTGACAATGATGGTCGGTTGAAAACTAAACTTTACGACAAAAGAGATGATTTCAGCTTCCTAATTGTAAACTTTCCATTTCTATATAGCAACATTCCAGCAGAGCCTGCATACGGAGTATATATTTCCAAGTTAAAACGATATTCCAGGGCTTGTATTTCCTATCATGATTTCCTTTATAGAAGGTTGCTGCTCACAAGGAAGCAATTAAACCAAGAAATCCAAGTGGTGAAGTTGAAATCGTTCCTTCGTCAATTTTACGGACGTCATCACGAGTTGGTTGACCGTTATGAGATATCCGTTTCAAAGATGACAACGGATATGTTCCAAGTGTCGTAACCACAATCCCGTCCCTTTTTTCCCGAATGTGACCTACCGAATAAGACTTATCACCGGGTTTGTACTATATACATGAGAAACACGATGGGTGCCACATGTGGAGTAGGATCTGCTTACCCTTCCGGAGCTCCAGAGATCACCCTCAGTTTTTGGTGGGGTTCTTGTTGCTCAGTCTTTGTTTTTTCCATGTTGTGTTTTGTGTACTGTTGTTTGTCTGTTTGTCGTTTTCTTTTTTAGCCATGGCGTTGTCAGTTTATTTTCGACTTATGAGTTTGAATGTCCCTTTGGTATCCTTCGCCTCTATTTCAATTATAAAAAGTAAATTCATATTAAGGTTTGAATATAACAATGGGAAAGGATATTTTTTTAATTTCACTCGAAGGTGTGAATTTGTTTTAAATTGGTCAGACATGATGAAGTAATGTCGAACCTATACTTGACAAATAAGTAAATTATATATATTATTTGTAATAGAATCAATTTTTTCACAACTTCACTGAAGAAACAGAAGAGCAGCCTTCAGTTTTAAAAAATACTGTCCTTAAAGGGAAACTCCGCAAAAAAATGAAAAATTGATATTATGTCCATTATGTATAAAAAAAGCACATTCATAAATATTAATGTTTTACTCTCATAGATAAAAGATCAACATCGATTTTAAATTGAGAATATCAATTCTTTACATGTGGCCATCTTGACGGCTTCCCGATTTAAAAAACGACGTGGTAACTATAAACCACAAAGTACCAAAACAAACGAGGACTAACGTAGTCGTAATTCAGTGTCAAAAAAAAAGTTAAATCACAAAAATACTGAACTCCGAGGAAAATTCAAAACGGAAAGTCCCTAATCAAATGGCAAAATCAAAAGCACAAACACATCAAACGAATGGACAACAACTGTCATATTCCTGACTTGGTACATGCACTTTCTTATGTAGAAAATGGTGGATTATAGCGCTAAACCTCTCACTTGTATGAAAGTCGCATCAAATTCTATTATACTGACAACGATGCGTGAATAAAACAAACAGACATAATAGGTAATAATGTCAAAATAGGGGTACAGCAGTCAACACCGTGTCACAATCTTAATCACAACAAAAACAAACAAATATTTAAAAGAGAAGCACAAAAAAGCATATATCACATTTAACAACCTCGTTCATTGCTTACAAATCACTTGTCAAGCGTACGGTTGTTTTACCCGAAAAGGTAATGACAAAAGCATACACTATTTTTCATGATCATAAAAAAAGAATTATACCAGACATTCTTGTACTACCTATCGACAAATTTTTTAGAATAATTTGATACGGAACAATGTTTAAAAAAAAAGAGTCGGAAAAGTCGGCTGTTTGGTTATCTATTTTTTTTTACACAACTATGGTCTGTCGTTTTTAAACGGTTTATTTTTATTAAGTTTATGAAACAGGTAAATATATAGAGGAATTAGTGTAGAGCGATTACTTTTATGAATTGTCTCAAATTTTAAAGTCATAATTAATATGATTAACAAGCGGTGTTCCGTGTAAAATTGTTTTCAAATAAATAATTTGTTCATAACTTTTTTATGTTAAACATTTATTTGATTCGGTCTTCCCTTAATGCGAAATAAACAATGCCACACAGACTTTTCGTTGCATGGTTGTCGAAATTATTAAGGTAAATAAAAGCTAAAAATATTTTCAGTTCAATATCAGGAAATAATTTGTGTTCAATAAATATTTCCTGAAAAAAACCCTCAACTATTAATTTATTAAATTAAATCGAAAATATACATTGTACATGATATATACCATAAGCATAGACATTTGTATTTAATAAATGAAACGGTACACGTGTGTTCGTTATCTTTCATTCTTATTTTGTTATAAGCTGTGAGAAAGGTCATCTGTGCGCTTTTAATTAAGCAAAATTTTGATAAGCAGTTAAGACTTTGACTGATTTTAATTTCACACCCAGCATTCAAAATCGGGTTAAAACGTCACAACCCGATGACGATGGTCAACCAAAAAAGTTACTTTTATTCGATTTTCTCCGTTATTAGAAGGAATATAAATCTAAATCTTTATGAATTTGTTTTTTATGTTATAATAAACATATTAAGATGAGAAGTAAAAAATCGCGGATTTCCCTACATTCAACAGGAAGATATGCTGCAAACCACCATCATATGATTTTCCTAATAGTTAATCAAATTCAAATTCAAAAGTATATTGCCATATAAACTTTAAACAATACGTTTGTGACAAATACAAATTAAGTATACAATATAACTGAAATTCGCATATTTTAAGGATTTTTTGTCATATAACACACCAAGAGGTGTCATCATTGATCAAACGAAAGACTGACCATAGGGGTGTCTTTCTTTGGGAAATCCTGACACCCCAAGGTGTGTTATACGATAAGAAAAAAACCTTAAAATATGCATTATCTGACTTATACAACGTCAAAAAATATTATGTTCTGCAAAGATTTGCAGGATTGTATCCTATTTTACCGATCACATTAAAGTGGGACATTCTTTTCTTATGCGTTTAGGTTTAAATAGGCCCTACGGCTCATTCATAATGTGAAATAAAACTCACTAATTGATATAGATATACACTATAATATACAATATAACTGTTATTACATGAAGAAAAGACCAAATGAATCGTTAAGGTGTATGAAAAATACAAGTTACTTTGTAAGTAATTTATTATTATATTACTTTTATGAAATGGGAATGCTATGTTTTCTATCTCTTGTTTCATGCCATTTTTACTGAGGATTATTTTTCAACAATTTTTAACAAACTATTCAGAATGATTGTTTCTTCTGTCTGGCAATACAACTTTTTCTATAATAATTAATTATCAGGATAAGATATTATAAACCCCACCCCCCTTTTTTTATTAAGAAGTACGTGGCTGTTACTTTATAGAAAAAAATGAGAATATTTGGTCATTTGATAGAGTAAAAGGTAAAAAAATCATCTATGTACTATTTCCAATACAGTGTGAACCAACAACATTGTATATTTTTGTATTTAAAAAATTCTACACTTCTTCTTTCTTCGTAAATTCCTCTGCATCGGAGCACCCGTGTCGTAGTAAAATATAAAAACCTTATATTTTAAAAATTAAAATATATTTAAAAAGAAAAGTGGTAAGGGGATATATATATATAGCAGGCCACTATCTATCTGTTTATTATTATAAGTTAATATGAGACATTAGTTATGGTAAGATACTTTAAACAGTGCTAAAACAATAAAAATAAGTAAAATTTGTGCTTAAAATTTACTGTGAGAATATTTACATCAGTGGTTGTAATTGCATTAATTATATAGTTTCAATTGTTATAGTTGTTTTCCATTCGAATGATACGGTTGAGCTATTGTTTTCGCAATTTTATAAGGGACTTTCCGTTTTGATTTTTCCTAGGAGTTCGGTATTTTTATTATTTTACTTTTTGTGACTGATCGATGGCAAATACTACGTGCATTCCGATATTATTCTTGGGATAAACTTAGACAGAGTTTAAGAAAATAAAAGAAAATAATATGAGATAAAAAAAAAGAAGCATTAATGCTCTTTCGGATAAAAAAGAACATTTAAAATTTAAAATTTAAAGTAACTCACAACCTGAAATTCTTATAATCAGATGTAAAATAGTAACTTCCGCGAGTTTATAGTGTCCTCATTCTGTGGCCCAGATCATAAATATGATTCTCAACCCATATCTTGTCAGTAATTTCAATATTAAGTATAGTAAAATTGAAAATAAAAAGAAAGGGAAATATAGCAAGAAGATTTTGTGCCCATTGTATTAACATCACTTTGACTTAATCTTCTTTGCCCCAATATTCTCTGAGTATGGAGTCCATAGCAGAGATCTCTACTGAGGCTTTCGATTTGAATGTGCTGTCTCAGGACTAAACTTCATTTCTTGAGCCAGTGTTGTGTAGTCTATAATCATTTGGATAATTACTGCCTGGTCCCCTTGAATATGTCATTCCATTTGTTGTATCCTGAGTTTTTTCAGCTCATGGATAATGTTTTGCCTTTTTTCGTTTAGAGCTTGGCAGCTGAGTAAAAAAGTGTTCTAAAGTTTCTATATCCAAATGACACAGAGTACAGTTTGTTCTTTCTTGTTCCCTTTTGAATTTCTGTATGTCACCTTCTAAACGGTTTGTACCGGTGAGTAATCTGGCTTTGATTTGTTCCTTTTGTACCTCGTATGTAACTGATGGTAAGAAGTTCCATACCGGTTGAATATGATGAATTTTGAGCTCTGTTGTATTGAAGAATTTAAGAGTGTTTTTTCTTTCATTTCGGCTTGTAGATAACTTGTCCATTGATCGGCTACGGCTGTGCTGATTTGTTTCTTCCATTGCAATTTTATTGGAAGGCTTTTTATCAGCTCGTGAATCGGCATTAGATTATAATGTTGTAGGATTTCTTGTACTCTTGGGAAGAAGCTTTCTGGATTTTCTGAGTTGACAATCAGCTCTCTCTCCGTTAAAATTCTTAGTGTAGTATTTTCATTTACTAGGATGGTTTATAGCAAGCTAAGTTGTCTCTTGTTAAGTTTTGCTTCAATTGGTATGACAACAATGAGCATATATACAGCAGCTGGTGAAGTTCTTACTGGTATGGATTGAAAGCATCTAATAGTTTTGATCTGGAATTGTCTTAATCTTCTATTTGAGTTAGATTCAGAGGTAATATTTCTAGTCCATATAGCAGCCTTGGAAGAACATACGCTTGATAAATCTTGTATGCTGTTTTGGGGTTAAGACCCCCTTCTCATTTAGTCCCACTGGAATTAAAGAATACAGAGTCTGTCTTGCAATACTTATATATTCTTATATATTTATTCTTGAGTCGTTTTTGAATGATCGTATGATTCCTAAATGTGTCGCTTGGTTGTCAGTTTGTATTGCTTCATTTCCTAGTCTGATATTTTCCGATTGACCTTTTGACTTGATCCTTTCAGTCTTTTTTAGAGTGCTTTTTTGGATATTACACCTGTGTTCACAAGAATATTTATATGCAATATCAAGCATTGCTTGAATCTCTGTTTCGTCAGTTGAAATCAGTACAATATCATCTGCACATTATGGACTGCTACAGAATTTTAGTCCTATTGTTAGTCCTAGGGCTCTTTTTTCTAGTTCCATTGGCTAGTCATTAATATGTGACTTGTAGAAATGAGTGGATAGGATACCTTCTTGCCTAACTCTTTGTTTTATTGGATTTTTTTTAATGATGTGATTATTCAATTTTATTTCTGTTGACAAATTAGAATACAGATTTCGAATTACTTTCGAGACGTCTTCTGGTACTTCATAACATAATTTTTCAAGTAATATCATATGGCGTACAACATCAAACGCTTTTTGGCTGTCATTGGTTGCTTGATATAAGTTTTTCTTTCGTTGTTTTGCATGTAGTATGCCTTCAGAAACTAGAAGAGCAGCCATGATTGGAGAGAGACCCTTTGTAAAACCAAATTGGAGTTATGTCTGAATTACATTAAGGTCAGGCATTTTATTCTAGTAATGCGTATTCAAAACAATTCCCTGAAACGGAGGTGACAGTTATTCCTCTGCAGTTGGTTGTTTATGTTGGATCTTTTTTTCTTTTTATGGACTGGTGTAAGAATGCCTGTTTTGAAGATGTCAAATATTGTTCCTGTCAACATGATATTATTAAGAGATTAGCAATATCTGATAAATTGCGTCTCCGGTATATCTAAAGTGCTCAGCTGTTAAGGAGTAACCATCCTCTAGTTTTCCTGTATGCAGTTTACAGATGGCTTTTTGATTTCCTCTTCCGTAAATTGTATGATGTCATTTTCATTAATGGTGGATTGCTGTACAATTGTGTTGATTAAATTGAATCTAAATTCGCATTCCTCCATATAATCTGTATCAAAATGTTCCTCTGTTACTGGGGTTGCTAATGTTTCGTAGAAGTCTGCAAATATGTCAGTTTGCTTTTCTTGTTCTACAATATCCTCTCCATTTGTATCCTTATTATCAATGTTGTTGAATTATCTGTGTGTGCTCTGTTTTTCATAATAAGCCGATGGAAAGTGTTTGAGTCAGGGCTATTCATCATGTTATTGTAAAACCATTTGCTATTCAGATGATCTTCTTTGCGGACTTGTATTCTTACTTTTCTTTTGCAGTTCTTCATTTCAGAATATACTCTGTTGTCCTGATCTTGGTCTCCCATTTTGCTTCCAGATAAACAGGCATTCTTATTTTTTGATATTAGCTCCTAAACCTTCTCCGAGGCTTTCCAATTTGGTCCTTTTAGAGGAACTATTTATTTCTTGACACTTGTATTGGTGGCTTGAGATAAAAAAAATCAATGATGTTGAATCCCTGTTCTTTTATTATTTGTTTTTAAATTACGGTTGTTTCGCTTCTCCTGTAGTGTTTCTGTAGATTTCTGATATGGGTCAGGAATTATCCCATTTGAGTATGGGTTTGTGGTTTTGACTTTGTTCCTTATCGGATGCTATCGATATATTATTTTTTTCTCTTATTGAGACATTACCTGATTCATTTAGATGGTATTGATCTTCTATTGATGTGCTCCTCAATACATCTGTATCGTTATTTGCTAGTATATAGTCTATTTGTGAGCTTGATTTACCATTATGGTGGTAAACGGTAGAGCCTTGACTGTTTTCTAATTTATGGGTCAGATGATGTTTTCTACAGAACTTTTTCAGAAGTTTATCGTGGTTGTTATATCTAGTTGATATTAACGAACCATTTAGGTCGCATGTTATAATAAATCTAGTTATCATATTTGTCTATTATTAATGAGATTTGGTCCAGATGTTCTCTATATTTAGGTTCAGATCCTATAATCATTGTTGGCACATAATTGTTGATTAGGATAACTTTATGAAGCTCTATACATATTTCAATTACCACTATCCTTTCCTCTTTTGCAAGTTTTTTTTTTATTTTGTGCGAACAAATTTTGGGCCATAGAGTTGTTACACCGCCTTTTCCTCTTCTATTGTGATTTTCTATATCAATTTTATTATTATCAAAACATGAGATATGGAATTCGTTATCGGGGACAACTTTGTGCAGTATATCAGTCTCATCTCCAAGTAACCAATGTTCTTGTAGACACAGAATATTTGAGTCGGACTGTAGTTCTTTGAGATATGGGGTGTTACCTTTGATCCCTTCAGTGTTAAAGGAGACAATCTCTAGCATTGTCTGTTGGTTCTTTCTATTTCGATTTCCTCTTGATTTATATCTGGAGGTATTTTGAAGTACGTCTCATCTCTAAAATATTAAATGATAGATGCGTACCGTTTTTCACATTGTTTTCTGTTCTGGAAGGTTTTCTTTCCGTTTTGTTTTGGTATGGCTTGCTTTCTTTCTGAAGCTGAAGTTATATTGGAGAGGGTTGGTTTGGGATTGCTCTGACTGTATGGTGGTGGTAGTAGAAATTGTCTGTTTAGTTATATTTCTGATGTCGCATGTAGCTTCTGTTCTGTGTATATTTTGATGTTCCATACTTTGTGTTGGCAATTGATTAGCTGGTTTTACTACAGGTTGTTGATAGTTTACTGGTATACAGGTATCTGTTTGGTAATTTTTCATCTGATGTAAGTAGTTTGGTGGTTGTCTGTCTTGTTTTAGTTGATGTTGGTTTTGAAATTATTTACTTGGTTCATATGTTTTGTACTTTTCATATGATTGAATTAATCAATATTTCTGGCTTGATGACTTTTATTATGATCTCGGTGGTAAGTGTTCAGGTGGTTTTCTTTTCTGGTCATATGGTTTTGATGTATTCGATCCCTTCTTTGTCGAGGGAAAGCGGGTCTACTGTTTATGTTGTTTAAAAGACCTATTCTAGTAGAGTTATAGTCCCTTTCTGAAAAGTATTTTTTTCATCCTATCTATTGAGTTTGATGTACTTGCTCAGTTGCAAAAATTAAAATTGTTTTGAATAGACATTGAATGACAAACTTTTTTCTTATGTGACGTTTACATTTTCTGACGTCAGACACGCGAAGCAATGAATGTGGGTCTTAATTTGATAGATGCTTTTGTGCTTTTTTTGTAAATAATTGTTTGTTTTGATATTGTAACACAGTGATGACTGCTGTACCCATATTTTGACTATTTTATTTATAATGTCTGTTTTGTTCAAGCATCGTTGTAAATATAACGAAATTTGATAAGACTGTCGTACAAGTGAGAGGTTTAGCGCTATAAAACCAGGTTCAATCCACCATTTTCTACATTTGAAAATGCCTGTGCCAAGTCAGGAATATGACAGTTGTTGTCCATTCGTTTGATGTGTTTTGTCATTTGATTTTGCCATGTGATTAGGGACTTTCCGATTGAATTTTCCTCGGAGTTCAGTATTTTTGTGATTTTACTTTTTGCATATCCTGGAAAAGGTGGTGGACCATTTTTGTTGCCTTACTGACATGTTCTGTTGGATATATTCTGTATTTGGAATCTGATGATATTGATTGATATTTCCAGCTTAGTGACTTCCATTATGATCATGATGGTAGCTGGTCAGGCCGTTTTCTTGTCTGTATAGGTGGTTTAGATGTTTTTGATCATTTCTTTGTCTTAGAAAAGGTGGTAGATCATTTATGTTGTCTAAAAAAAAACTATTCTACTGGATTTATAGTCTGTTTCTGGTCTTAACTGTGACTAAGTTTCTCTTTTGAGCTTTTACATCTACATGGATTAGTGTTTATTGCTATTGCTGTGTTTCTTCCACATTTAGGTTGTCCTTTGTTTTCCAGCAGTTCTATGTATCGTTAAAGAAGATCAATGGTCTGATTTTGTTGATTCCGGTGAGGTTATATGGACTGTTTTATTTTCATCGCTTTTCTGATTTTGATTTTTTGCATACTTTCTTTGGGTAGACTTTGTATTTTTTTTATTATTACTAATACTTGATATTAGTATTTCTTATGAGCGCATGCTGTTCACCTCTATTTGTTTTTGTGTTGTCTCTTCAATTTGGTTTATTGCGACTTATTACTGCAACCTTTATTTGCCTAAAGAACACGACTGATGCCAATTTGTCTGCATGACCAATTGATCGAAACAGGAGTTCACATCTATATAAACTTATATCTTCGGTCATGTTTGGGAATTGACGTACATTTATAAACAAATGGCAATGTCTTACATTGATACTGGAGACATTAATTAACGTCTATATAGTGTCGCCATATCTACCGAAGGGTTTACATTGCCCAATATTTTTATTTTATTATTGTTTGTGTACATGTACTTTTGTATGTTCATTTTTCCGATCTTTATGTCTGTCTCTTGTCGACATACTGTTGTGATAACACCTTTTTATCATCCCTTAATTTTTCCGATTGTTTTCATATTGTTTTAGTTCGTAATAGCAGTAAATATTTTGATTTAATGCAAATTGTGTAAAATTCAATCGACAGGAAAATAAGTAATTAAACACGATTTTTAGGCAACAACTACTTCCATTGACCATGCAAACTGCCACACCGTTTGCATTTATTGCTAAATATTAATGCAATTTACATTAAATTCCTAATAATAATAATAATACTGACATGATTTATAACTTTAAGGAAGATATTAAAACAAGAGTTCCAAGTGGTTTAGATACAATCATCATCCCTTCGAAAATTTTACGGACGCCATCACGAGTGTGACCTACTGAATTAGCCTTATCATCGTGTTTGGATGTACATGAGAAACACGACAGATGCCTCCGAGATCCTGAACACCTGCGACCACCCGCGGTTTTTTGGTGGAGTCCTTATTTTTCTATGTTGTGTTTTGTATATTAATGTCTTTTTTGTCTTATTTCAGTTTTTTTAATTGCCATGGCGTTGTCAGTTTATTTCGACATGAGTTTGAATGTCTCATGGTATTTTTTGCATTTCTTTTACACGACCCTGTCTTTTTTTGGTATAGGCAACATCCCAAAAAACTGCATTCATATTATACAAAGGTAGATAATTAGAAATAAGAAAAGTTTTGTAAAAGGTTGACATTTGTCAACTCCTTCTATATGAATTGGAAGCATTGAATTTTTTTATCTTATTAAATGTATGTGCTATTGTATTACCTCCATAACATTTGATATCTGTTTCAATTGAAACAAAACATAACACATCGCACAACATTAAAATTTATTTATGAAATATATATAGTCAATTGACAAGAAAGACATTGTGGCCAGGATCAGACACGACATTGGACCCATTTTTTCTCTCCATTAAGAAACAGGTTTTGTTCTTTTTCACGAAGTCTGCAGCATGACATCCGTTCATATAAGCACACATGTATGTACATTGAATATTGCTATTTACGTGTGCTGTTTCAATGTTTCCGTCTTGTACATCATAACTGTGACCTTCAAATCCACATGTATAAGGCAAGGTCACTGAAAATATGTAATAATATCAAATTTATTATTTTTCTTGAAATTAATGCAATCATTAAATAATTGTGTCATGGTTCAAATGTTTCCGTTTCGATTTCGCTAGCCATTTCGACATTTTGTTAATTAGAATCAACTGCCCGTTATTGCATAACTCCTAATGTATTAAAATCTAAAGGTTCCACCTAATTATTGTATTAATGCCCTGGGGATATCAAATCAACGATCGCTATGAAATCACTTAATATGCAGATAAATACACCTAACAGGAGAAAACATTGATCAAGTTCAGACTATAACTGGAGTAATTAATTACATTTCAGCAAATGCTAATAACAATTAAGATTAAGACATAATATATAAATTCAATATCGGAGAAGACAGTTTAAGAAATCGAAAACGTGCTCTTACAAAATATGCATCCTCCTTTTTAAGGTAGGCAACATTAGACTCGTTATTGTAAATCAAAACATAAGCCCATGCAATAAGCCACATGCATCAATTATCGTTCAAACTCAATCACTTTACAAGTGTAAATGTAAATACAAAAATATTGAAGGAGAGGCGAAAGATACCAAAGGAATAGTCGAAAACGGACTGACAATGTCATGGCAAAACAAAACAACAGTCTACAAACACAACATAGAAAACTGAAGACTGCGAAATAATAATCCCACCAAAACTCGGGGTGAAATCAGATTCTCCAGAAGGGTAATCAGATTCTGCTCCACATATGGCACCCGTCGTGCTGATCATATTGGCACAAAACCGTTGATAAGTCTTATCGATCTTTTGTATAACACATTTCGCAGACTTCTTTACTGGAACTTTGGTGAATAATTGTCTTATTGGTAATCTTGTCATATCTCCCTATTTTTATATAATGTAACCAGCGAGTAGATTGAATGAGAATGTGATCTCATGTTTTTTTTTTATCGACCACGTTATATACACAGTCAATTTTGTGGAACACTTTTTAAAACATAAAAAAAACTAACCTGAATTTAAATCCTGCATAAATACTCCATGTACCTCAACTTCACATAAGGCTAAAGCATTCGGGTCTTTCAGCTGTATGCGGACATACCTTCCGATTGTCTCATGAGAACAGGTTGCATTTAGATAGATAGTAGCCTCCTGTCTGTGATGACATAGTGATGTTACTCCTTCAAACCAATGAGTTGAGTTTTTGCATGGCCTTATGACGTCAATGTTGAAATTTGAGAGTCTCTCAGCTACAATACATATCAAAGATGACTACAATAACATACAACTTGTCGTAGTCACGTCAACAAAACATATGTACTCGTCTGTAAGACAAATATCGGACGCACCAACATCATAAAGTGTTTTTTTCAAATCTTTGACAATAAAATGATGATAGAGTTTGCAGGGATCAATCTCTGCAAATTAACCAATAATAATTCTTGGTGTAATAGCTCCTTAGTAGGCAGCAATCCTCGATCTAGGAATTCATATCAGAAAGTTAGGCCCGAACCTTCGTATTAATTGGGAATTACATACCGTAAAGGCAGGTGATGGTGGAATATAATTGCAAGTGCTGTATAAGAAAACATTTAAAGTTATGATTTCAACCATGAATACATGTTTGCATTTTCCGTTTATATATATATATATATATATATATCGCTAATGGCAGTCAGCAGGGTTTAAGAACATCAGTTGTTCGACCTGCTAGTCAAATGCGTTTTGTTAAAATATACTTTTTCACTCATTTGGTCTTATTGAAAATGTTGTTTGTGCTGTATTTAGACCCCTCTACCAGAAAATTTGTTTTGCACGCACACGTATAAAAATTGCGGTTTTTATCCAACGCAATCATAGGTTTGAACGTTGTTTTCAATTTAGATTTGTATATATCTATATATATATATCGAATTCAAGTTATATGAAAACAACTATTAAAAAGTTTTAATCATAAAAAACGTTGTAATATACATTTTAACTAACATAAGTATAGTAAAACTAAAGATTAGTGTTGTCAACAATCATGTGCTGTGAATATTTCGCTTCATTGACTTATGATTAATGAAATTAACATGTTGATCTTTATGACATATGACAGTTGTTTACCATTCGTTCAGTTAGTTGATAAAGTTTAGCTTTTGATCTTGTTAGTTTTTATGCACATCCCCTTTTTGAATTTACCTTGAAGTTTGGTATTTTTGTTAATACTTTTTTACCTTAACACGCCTTTCATTCGGAATACGAGACAATCGATAGTAAAAGATTTACAGTAACGGTGATAAATAAAGTATTGTGATTGGGAAAAAAAAGTCTGTAAAAATTCATCAAATTACCAGACATATAGTTATGTTCACTAGCGGTAACTGTCGTCTTTATTTGACTTATTAGTAGCAATCGAATCAAAACTGTTTGAAGACCAAATTAAATAAGAAGTTCACGGGCATTCAAATTGACAATTCCAAAAATCTATTTAAGTAATTCGAACAATTCAAAATTTATAAACAGGAAAGATACAGAAAACTAATCTAAAAATGATATTTCATTTCAAAAGCGTCCAGCATTATGATCCCTTTCTGAATACATCAAAGTTAA
The DNA here is from genome assembly GCF_021869535.1 of Mytilus californianus. NCBI lineage: Eukaryota > Metazoa > Mollusca > Bivalvia > Mytilida > Mytilidae > Mytilus > Mytilus californianus. Next base: position 4,204,317 of record NW_026262723.1, read on the forward strand.
ATCATCCACCATTTCACGAAACCACAAAAGGCGATCTGCCCATAAGCATTTAAATATCATACAAAATGTTCACAAACATATTTATTTGTTTTTAATATAAATGACCAAATTACTTTTCAGTGAACAATGACGTTCGAAATTATTTTTTCAAATGGCTCTTAAAATTGTTTTGCAGAGATTTATGCAAAATGTTTAAAAAATCAGAATATTCATATATAGATTTAATTTCTGATCATGAACACAAACAAATAGTTTTTAAGATCATCGTTAAAAAGATCATGAAATATGTCTATTTTGCAGCGTTCGTATCATTCTGTAATTATATGATAATTTATCATTTTAGTTGATTTGATTGAAAACTGGACTAACACGACCTATTGATGTTCATTTTTGATTTTGGTTTATTCACGATTTATTCTACTAAACAAACGCGTTAACAAACTATAAGTATATAGCATAACAATATGTAAACGGAACCTTTAGTGTGGTCATTCATTGACTATCACATCCCAAATAAGTCTTTTGTTTTAATAAAATGAACCTTTGTCCATTTAAACTTAAATAAATTCATCATAGATACCAGGATAGATATTTTGTATCTGCGTTAGACGCGCGTTTCGTCTACAAAAGACTCACCAGTGACGCTCGAATCAAACAAAGTTAAAAAGGCAAAATAAAGTACGAAGTTGAAGAGCATTGAGAACCAAAAATTCCTAAAAGTTTTGCCAAATACAGTTAAGGTAATCTATTTCTGAGGTTAAATGTACTTTCAGATACACTGAAGATTTAGTTTCAAATATAGCATGATATATTGGAATGTGAACATACTAAATTCTATATGTTTTTTTATAATACTTTGCGTAAGGATATGAATCGTATTTACTTTTTTTTTATTTAACTTAATGCGCAGTTTCATCGCATGAATGACACTTTTTTGTAACGTATCCAAACTTTTGCTAATTCTAAGAATTTTTTTCACATATTATGATGTTGAATTGTATTCATTATCCGATCGGAAACTTCTTCTATCACTATCATTGTTCGCGATATACTGAATAAAAGGCTTGCTAAAAATAAGGATCAATTTTACATTCGATTTCACAACAATAATCTAAATTAGAATGTTTCGTTTTGTAATCAACGTCGTCAGACAATGTGACTGTTTGATGTTTATATCATTGAATGTTGCCATTAGAATTATTTTGCAGAGCCAAACATAATAGATAGAACGATCTCGCACAATTCATTATACAACTTTTTTATGTTTGTTTTTCAAAAATGATTTAAAAAGACTTTTACATTACTGATAATGATTTTACCACATTAAAAATATGAATGTATATTTAAAACAAACATGCCGAGAATAATATCGTTTTGTAATCGTAAGTTAGCAACCTTCAGATTGATCGACAAAACGTGTTTAAAATTTATTAAAGAAATTAAAAGAAAAGTTGCTGTAACATAAACAAGCAACTTTTCAATTTGATACAACCTTTTTCAACATGTGCAGTGTCGAACAGATATCATTGCGATCATTTGCGCTAATCTCAAATTGATACTTGTGTATAAACTCCGTTGAAACGTACGGTTAAACTTTAGGCGACAGAAGTTTATTGGTGTTCAAATCTCGTAAATCGATTACGAAAAGACATATTAAGGTCACAGACAAAATTTGAGAGAATCAGAAAAGGCGTAGGATAACCATTTCCTGCTATCCGCCAAAATTTAAACATTATAATGTTTAACACATTTTACACATGAGACACCTCGTCCTCGAAGCCTTGTTTCTTTCAACACTTGCCATTTAACCTTATAAATAATAATGTTTCAAGCCAAGCTGGGGTTGTTAGTTTAAAGCGATTCTGCATACAAATTTTGTTGTTGTTGTGTTTTTTTTTTTTTGGGGGGGGGGAGGGGTGCAGTTGTATTTATTCGAACAAAAGGACTTCAAAATAACTGAAATACATACTGTATACATAGAATTTATAAAAACTGTCTATATTTCTGACTTTGTACTTTTTGAAGTACATAATAGGTTATACCTGGTTTGACAGCTAGCTAAACCTCCCACTTGTAGGACAATTGACTTTAGTTGAATGTTAAAAAATATATAACATAAATATCAAACTCTAAATTAAATTCAAAAAGGGGAAAGTCCATCAAACCTGACAAAATCAAACGTTAGACATTATCAACCAACGGAACGAATAGAAATCAACTGCCATATTCCTGCCCGAAGAAATTGGTCGGTTGAACTTGGTGATTTAAATGCTGCATAGTGCATTCAAAAAACAAAATTAATGTGCAAACTTATAGACAAAGTCCAATTTGCTGACTTTTTGATTCGTCTTTAATCTATAAACGAAAGATAAATATTACATGGATAATATGAAATCTCAATTATTTTGAAATGATAGCGTAGAGAAGAACGAATGTTATGAACTATTTTACAATTCTTTAAACACTCCAATAAATTAAATGTTCACATTATTTTTTTCTGGTATTTTTTTCTCTGTTCACATTTATGACATAGCAAAACAATATAGCAGTCGACCCGATTAAAGATTAAATACTAAATAATCTTTTAATTTCGTGTTTTTTGTGGATTAAGGAATAACTAGATTTTTTCTAACAACTAACACATAAGTCTATAAGAAATTGGTATTCCGTTGAACACTCAAATTCTTAGTTCACCTTTATCAATGACATCAATATATTGAGGATTAACTGCGTTTTCGTGGATCTTACTGAAGTGGTATTGTTACATTTTTCACGCAACCCTATAAGAAATTGATATTTCGTTGATTACCTAATTTCTTGGTTCAACAGGTTCAACTATGTGAATGAAATCATAAAAATACATGTACAGATGTGTATGGCCACAAGTAAATATATGAAGTAATATAAGCCTATCATGTCAGTTCAACAGCAATAGTTGGGATGTAATTAAAGCCTTCGTACAATTATGTGAGACCTTATTCAAAATATTAATATAAGGGATAACAAGTGACCATATCGTACCTTCTCCTTTTAAGTAAAGTGTTAATTAGAATTTACCAGTACAGTTTATGTTACCAAAAAAGAAATTAAGAAATATGTGAGTGAGAACTTACAACAACAGTCTGTTCTACCAAAACTAACAACATTACTAATAGCATAAATTGCTCCAAGATCCACCGCCCACCAATGACGTTGATCATCAGGTAGAGCAGTGTGTGTACACCCTGATGTTAGCCACATATTTTGTTCGTATTCTCCATCTACTGCTTTTGCAGACTTTCTACTGCCGATATCATCATCAGAGAATGTTGACTGGGCGGTTTGTTTGTACTTCGCAATGTTCAATGCAACTGTAATATAAAATGACGTAAATAAATGAAAACAATTGTTCTCTTATTAAAAACAAATAGTTATGCGTTTAGGAATGATTGATTCTTTCATAATTGGGTGTGTAAATACAAAATTCTCCCAATCTTCCATAATTGCAAGTAATGTGAAGTAAAGATAGTAAAATCATATATTGAAATTTGTACTCGACAGCAGATTGTCACGTATAGATCGAGGCAATGAAGTGCTTTTGTTGACGTTCCTTCGATTTTACGGCTCGAAACCCGTTCTTAACGATTCAAACATTGTTTGGCAACCTGTACCCATTAGAATTTTAAAAAGATATGGAACAGTAGTTTACTTACATTCAATCTCGTATCATTAATTATAAACATATAAAAACGAAGGCGTAGTAAAACAAGTTTTATTTGATAAAAAGTCAATAAACAAAAGTTGTACAAGTAGATATTAGAACAAGAAACTCCTCAGATAGAACTGATAGAAGGCTTGATCCAAAGAAGATTGAAGGAATAGACACCTTGCTCTTTTCACAGCGCTACAATTGAAAATCTATAAACACCAACCTCAACAATAGTTTCCGGTTTGGAGTATTTTTTTGTTAGTATTATTTTAATAGGGAGGAGCACTTTTGGTCGTTTATTGTGGCGAGATACGTTTATAATTTCGGATCAGCCTCAAAATTTTGCGGGGTCAAGTTTTAAACTCTTTCATGGGCATGTGTAGATAGTGCGCATAAAGTTTGGAAAGATGTGAAGATGTGTGAATATTTTCCAAAGACAGTGAAGTATGTGTAGAGTATTAATGACACCTACTTACTTTACTTTTCTTATAACGAGGATATCATCGTAAAAAGATAAATCAATCGACCCTGTGATTGCTTGAGTAAAACAAACGAAGGAATCACGTAAATATCTAAAACCTGGTGTGTCGATAAGGTAAACGTCATACAATCGAAAAGAGGATATTTTACTACGTAGGAACAGGAAGCTGACAATGAGCAATTAGAAATATATAATTACGTTTGCGTAGTTCCTTTTTTTAAAGTTTTGAGATATGAAACTTAAACACTTGGCCCTATATTTTTATGTTTTGTCTTTGGGAGTGTTTTTATATATTCTGCTCATATGAATACAAATGTAAAGGTCCAGTATATTGCGATGAAATTGTTTGCAGTGTATTTTTCACATATTTGTTATTTCTTCAAAAGTGAGAGGTTCCTTAGAATAAATTATGTTGCTTTAACAATAGAGTTAAGACAGTAATAAAAACATCGAAAAAATACATAATTATATTTTATCAAGATTTTATTAAGTACAATGTAGATAATCTTTAAAGGAGATAAATGACTCACTTTTTCTTCAACATTGTTCAACACAAAATATACTTTAATATTCAAATGAGATAAATTTTTGTATATAAAACACGAAAGATTCAGGTACTTAGAAGTAACAATAAAATGTTCAAATTATGAAAAGAATTTCTTAACTTTTAATTAACTAGTAATTGATAAAACTACGCAGCAGGAAAGAAATCAACAACTAATTAACGTTAAAGATATTGCAGTGTTTATATGCACAAATTTATCAATAAAGTGACATATTTCATAATCATCTATCTGTTTATTTTATTAACTAATAAAAAAGGACAGAATATTAATAGGAAGTCATTAACAACCAAAATTCGGTATTTAATTTTCTGCACTGGTAAATTTATGTTGCTTTTTCACTGTTTATGAGTATCTATTGCATTCTCTCAACCTGTATTATCCACTCTTACCATATACCAATTTGATATGTGCTAAATGTTGTATTCCATCTTTATGAAAAACAGAACTTTACAAATATCCAAAAATAAAGTAATGTTTTCTAATAGAAATTTTGTCCTTGTACAATAATTTACAATTCTCTTTGATTTGTAATTACGTCGTCAACTGTTTTAATAGAATTGGAGTTCATTTTTAAAATATATGTTATAAATGTGATAAAGAATGAACTACATAGTCAAAATGACATATCAAGACAGATGGTTTAATCTCCATACCGTATTATAAAACATCTAGAGAGAACTATGAAAGTTACGAAATTCAATGTAGTAATATTGATTTAGAGGTAACAGCAGTTTACTACTGTTGGAATCTCATAAATTCAGTAAGAAGGTTAATATCAAAATAAAACAGAACCTTAGTGTATGGTATAAGCTCCACAACTATAAGGAGACAGGTGCGTTGGCATGGTATGTAAGACGTCCGAGGAAATAAAATAAATGTTTGTATGATGCATATTCTGTTTCAAGTAAAATTGTAGAACATTTGTCATTATTAATGATCACTAGTGATATTTAAAAAAAATGAAATTTAAGTTTAAGGTATTGTGATGCATACAAAGAATATGAATAATGGTTCTTTGAAAGTCATATGTGAAGATGATTATGAAATGATAAAACTTGTTTCAGTGTGAGTTGGGCGTTTAGATTACCCTGGTTTGATTTATTTAAAGACAATTATATTACAAAAAGGTATAAAGTGCTTACTCAAGTCACAGTGTAACACATTGCATAACTTTATTGCACAAACACAGCTTATTACTTTACTACGTAATTTTTTTTTCTATTTGAAGTCTTATTCATGAAATGTAAGATTTTGTCGCAGTGCGAACATTGCTGAAATGTAGATGTTCAACCTTTTAAGGACTATCCTTTGTTCCATGGTTAGTAATTTCAAGAGAGATTTTATATTCTTAACTTATTGATAGTTTTTTTTTTTTTTGTTATTTCTTCATTTTGTACTTGTAAATGTCTTAGGGATATGTTGTTTGATTTATTTTTGCTTGCTTACCAGTGGCAATTAGTGTGTGCTTATTCGTGACGATTAAAGGGTATGAAAAGACAAAAGACATGTATCACTCTACTTTTTTAAGAAGCTTAATCAGCGACATTCTATTTAAAAATATATGTTTTTTTTTGTGGTCAACGTAATGAGGACTAGGTTCGCATTTTAGAAAATAAAGTCTCTTCAGAGACGCTCGAGGTCGGGGTATTTTAACAAACTGATATGCCTGCAAAGACTGACCTTTTATTCTTTCTGTTACTTAAACTGTGATTTTCTTTGTTAAAGTGTTTTGTGAATACATTTTTTTGCTGTTACTTTTTGTCATGTAGGATTTGATTGCCGCTTAAACTTGGTACATCTAGTCGATCGGAAAAAGCATCAATTTCAAACGTTTTCAGAGAGCAAACTTCAAAAACTCTTTGAACAAAAATTCTGTTCAATTGTACATATTATAGGTGAGAACATTTTTTTTTTATCGATTTGAACTTTATTTGCGGATATGTTGTGAAGTATGTATTTACAATCAATTGGATTAACAATAATGTAAATGGTTGTCAAATTTCGCATCGCAACATTATTTGTTATATGGGAAAAGGTTGTGCTGATGGCATATGCTTGATAGCTTCTATTCTATTCTGATAATCAATTCACAACTTTAAAGACGATTCATACCTTAAAGATTTGAATAGACTCCTTGCATATTTTATAAAGACATTGCGTTTATTTAGTTATTTCGTTTTACTGTCTCACTACCATATAAACCATCATCTCTTTCTCCTTGAACGCTTACAAATTCACCATAGATACCAGGCTTATAATTTGGTACGACAGATGAGCGTTTCGTCTGACTAAGACTCATCCATGGCGCTCGCATCAAAACAGTTGGAAGGCCAAATCAAATACGAAATTAAAGATCATTAAAATTGTATTCTAAAGTTGTGCAAAATACGGCTAAGGCAATCTATGCCTGAGGATAGAAAAACCTATGCCACTTTTACTATGAAGTTTAAAATTAAATCATATGCTGGAATTGAACAGTTCACATGCATCACTTATGTTTGGCTAATTTCAAAACAAAGGGTTGTGTAGCATTTTGTTAACATATATATATGTACTTCCTCCCTTTAGTTAAAGTCTTCCTGAACACTCAAATTGATAGCTTTGTGTCTTAATGAGATTTAAAAGGAAATGATATGAGATTAAACAAGGAGATCATATCTGGGAAAAAGTCGGTAAACAAATGAAAATATCTAGGAATACTAAGTATCTCCCCAAAAGAGGCGGAGTTAGTGAATCAGCCATTTTTGAATCATAGCCTAAAATAAATTACTACATACACTCTTATCTTTGCCTTTACAGTAAATGTAATATGTCTAATACTCCCACCTTAAATTCCTTAAATCTGTATGAAACTACTTTGAAAAATTTTCCGAACACTATAAATACAAATTTTAATAGTAATTCATTCCAACATTCAAGATTATATAAGATATCAAATCCTGCCATTTTCACCGTATACAATTCAAAGTTTCAAAGTTAACAATTTCTTCCTAAATTGGCCATTATAAGAAATCGCGTCAAAATCTTTTAAAATCTAACCATACATCTAACATAATGGGGCTAATATATGAGCTTTAAGTGTTAGAATAAAGCCATGTTTGCAACAGTTGTATTTATGAAGTAACTAGTTTGATATACAAATTCATTAAACATTTTACAAATTACAACTGACTGTTAAAATCAGTGGTTTTCGAAATAAAACTTTATATATTTTTAAACACAAGTGAACCAACGCCTGGTAAATATTCTGTCAGTAGATTCCATAAAGTGGTTACCTCGGGTATGCAGGGTCGTTACGATTAAAAGACATGAAATGTAGAAGGTCCAGTTACAACAACACTTTAAGGAATGCTCCAGTAATTTATTGAGATCGACATGTTTCGGTGGCTAGGCCACCGTGCCGTCATTCCCTAAAGTGTTGTTGTTACTGGACCGTCTACATTTTATATATTTTTGTATACAAATGACCTTTATAATTATGAAATCACTGCCTCAACATGAAAAATAATTTGTTTTATGAACCAGGAATTATTGACTTTTTCCTATTTCTTCCCCTATGGCCTCAAATTTGCTAAATCATTCTGCTATTTAATTTTACCTATAACTTGAATAAATTTGAAGCCAAGGCCAACATAAAGCACAGTCAGGGGATACAGATACCTTATTAATTTTCAATAGAACGAAACACCCTAACAAAAATGTTTTTTCAAATATCAATTATTTTCATAGACTGCAAAAGTAAATCAGCATTTCCAACCAGTTCAAACTACATATGCGTATTTCATGAAATTACTAAACATAAAAGGTAAACTATGCATACTGTAAACTGTGATTCTATGTGGAGTCATCATATTTTTAGCCGAGGATTTCTCAATCTTAATTGAATATCTATAAATTTATAGATGAAATTAACACTTTATAATTGTATTAAACACTTCATCAATATTTGTGCGTCTAAAGCACTTTAAATTTTTGAATCAATATATCATAACTTTGTAAATGGGTTAATTTTATTGAAATCTCTCATGAAAAACGAGATTTGGGGAAATTCTGAATTTTCACTTTTTTCAACTTATTTAACACGTTTTTTTTTTTGTCATTTGAATATATTTTACCTTTGTTTTATTATTTGTTAACAAATAAGTGAATTAAAAAGATGCCGATCAAAATTTGTCATCACAATTAATAAACATTGAGGTTATAAAGTAGGTCATGTATATTTGTATTGTCATCACAATTAGTGAACAATGAGGTAATAAAGTACGTCATGTATATTTGTCATCACAATTAGTGAACATTGAGGTTATAAAGTACGTCATGTATATTTGTATGTATTCAACAATCAAAATATATCATATACTTTATCCCATTATAAAGTAGGTCATGTATATTTGTATGTATTCAACAATCAAAATATATCATATACTTTATCCCATTTAAATCTCATAACGTATATCAAATTTACTACCTTAAGATTTTTATAATATTGTATTATATTATTAATCGAATATATTTAAGGATTTGTGATTCGTTTAAACTTGATCACATGTACATTTGTATTTACTCAGTCTGCACGCCAATACTGTTGTGTTAAGCTTTTCGTAGGTCAAAAACAGCATATTGCACGGGGCATACATCATGTTACTAAAAAAACATTCTAGAAATCCCCAATTTTACATTGTTCATGCAATAGTTGTTGATTAATAATATAACAATTGTAGCCTTTGGTTGAGGTCAATACGATGTTATATCGATCAAAAGAAGCATATCGACCTCGGACTTCGTCCTCAGTCAATATGCTTCTCTTAGGTCGATATAACCTCGTATCGACCTTATACAAAGGCTATAATTGTTTACTATTAGAAATTCTTCAATATATACCAATAATGTGTTGTGTTTTAGTCACTTTATAAATTAAACATATTTTTAAAAAGTGTACAGTATTAAATAAATATAAAGATGTCGTATGGCAGCACTTATGTGTTGAAATGAATTGTCATTGGTATGTTCATATCTACAAACTAACTGTTTACCAAACTTTGAATTGTTTGTGATACTAAGGATTTTCTACCCCTGGAATATATTACCTGGCTGTATTTTGCATATATTTTTTTCGGACTTTTGTCCTAAATGCTCTTCAACTTCGTACTTTGTTTGACTTTTTAACATTTATAATTCGAGCATCACTGAAGAGTAATAACATAAGAGGTACCAGATGCACATTTATACTTTTATTGTCAAAATGTGCATCTGGTACCTCTAATGTTATTACTACCACTGGGTCGATACCTCTGCCGGTGGACTGTTAGTCCCCGAGGTTATCACCAGCCCAGTAAACAGAACTTTGGTATTGGCATGAAAATACGGTTATTGTGTTATTAAAATTTTCTGTTAAAAAATTTGGGAAATCATTTTATATTAAGGAATATATCTCTCCCATGCAAATCTCTGATTTTTTGTCCGGTTTTTGCTATAATTTGTGTCCTTCTTGTTTTATGAGCTCTTCGTGTGCGTAATAAGTTTTGGATATGTAAATATTTTGGCCTCGCGCATCACTAAAGAGACGTTTATTGTCGAAATGCGCATCTGGTGCAAAAATATTGGTACCGTTAATGTTATCACTGTTGAGTCTTTTTGTTTTTGAAACGCGCGCATGCTGCAGATAATTACAAGCCCATTATCTTAGATGATTTTGTATGGATATTTGTGTCTATGATTTTCTATCTAATTGACGTTCTCTCGGCCATATTATTTTCCCAGGGTACTTTTTCACTGTCAGCCCGTTCTAACATTCAAGTTTGTTACAATGATCGCTACTTTTTATATGTACGTTATTTTTTTACAATTGTTAATCTTTGTATGTGCTTATATGACAGCTCTTGTGGACTTGTCTAAGCAGTGAAAAAGTGATATATTCTTCAACTAAATTATTATGTGAAAAATGGAAAATTCATACTAGGCTTAAAATTTTGTACGCCAAACACGCGTTTTCGTCAACAAAAGACTCATCAGTAACGCTCGAATCAAACAAGTTAAACAGACCAAATGAAGTGCAAGGTTGAAGAGCATTGAGGACCAAATTATCGTAAGTTTTTTGCCAATCACAGCTTATGTAACCTATTTCTAACTGACAATTCGATGTAAAACAAACGAAAGACGACAAAAAAAAAAACCAAACATATTCACAAAACATTACACAGAAAATTAAGGACTCATGAGCAACATGAACCAAAAAAAAAAAAACTAAGGGTGATCTCAGTTGCCCCGAATGGGTAGAAAATAATACAGATATTAAGTGTTCAATTTGACGTAGGAAATCATTCAAAATCAGAATATATAAATATTGCAGGCAATTTATTATTACTGATCCGCTTTGTTATTAATAGATTGACAAGAAAGCATATATTTTATTACAAATTTGTTTTACATGTAAAGCAAATCTAAAACAAGTGTTTGTTATTTTCTTATAAAATTTGTGAACGTATAGAAATGACAGTGTTTCATTTTTGTCTAAAGCAAAAAATTTACTCGATGGCGTATTAAATGGCTGCAAGTAAACTTACCATAATAATTTGCGAAAAAAATACAAGTTGTCCACAAGATCAAAATTGATTTCATAACGGTTTTCAATTGCACGTTTTCATCACCGGCGGTTTGATGGTTATGATATAAACCAGTCAATAACTTTTCAAGCTGGGAAAAATCTGATTTGAAATTATCGAATCAAAACCTTGTTTCGATTCACCTGAGATATGCATGTTTAAGTGTATATAAAATTATGAAAATGAGGAAATGTGGTTTGAATGCCAATAAGACAACTATCCACCAGAGACCAATTGATGATGTTATAAAGGAAAAAGTTCGCTTTATTTAAAATAGCATAAAACTCTAAATCCAATGATGTATCGAAAAAATGTAAAACAAAAATACCGAACTCCAATGCAAAATCATAAAAGAAGTCTATAAAAACTGACAAATTCAAACGCTATCAATCAACAGATCAAGTGAAAAACAATAGCCATATTCTTGGCTTGGTACAGTCATTTTCTTAAACAAATGGTGAGTTACACATGGTTTTATAGCTAGCTTAGCCTCCCAAGTGTATGACAGTTGTTGATAGTTAGACTTATATATAGCTAGAAATCTCGGAAGAATACATACATGACATAAAAACAATACAGTCGAAAAAGAACGAAACATTGCGCTACATTAGCCTCACGTATTAGATGATCTATTAAAAAGATTGAGAGCAATACGAGTGTACAGCTTACCTGTTCCTTTGCACAAACCTAAAATAAACGTCAAACACCCCCCAGCAATATCTGATAAGAGACAAAAGACAATTGTACATTATATCCAAGCTCATATCGTTGTAGAAAACACAAATGGCATTAGAGATTAGTATCTTATCAAATTCTAGTTCAAGAAAAGAAAAATATACAGATCTTCGGGAAAAAAAAACTACATTATTAGATTAGATATAAAGAGTTTTAAACCAATGACAAGTCATTAAAAAAGATCACTGTGATAGTAAACAAACAAATACAAGTAAACCAAATAAAATGAAGTATGCTACGTGTTTGTCCTTCTCGTAGTTTTTTATGATGATAAGTTCTTATTTTGCCAACAAATCACAGAATAAGTACGAACATCGCACTTGTTTTAAATGAAATTTAATTATAATCCATACACACGTTCCTTTAAACATATGTTTCCGAAGAACTTAAAAAAAACATTGTCAATAATTTATTTTCAAATATCCATATTGCAGTTATTCATGAAAAAATAGAAAAATATACCATCCTCATACATGTCATACATCCAATTGGAGCGCATACAGGTTGATTTCCCTCGCCTCAGTATGGGACATAGGAAAGCAGTCATAACCAGGGAAATGAAATATATGAACTACTATTTCACCTTAACTCGTTTTTAACATTCATTTAGTCGTTCTTGAAATGCTTTTAACACTCCCGTCATTTTTCTCAGAAAAAAAAACCTAATAGATAAATATTAAGTGTATACTTTACAAATAGTACAGGATGCTGTTGAGTTATGGAAGTTAGGTGTTGACGTTCTGTATCATTTTTTATAATATATACAGTTTTCCCTTCATTTGTCATTGTCCTATTATGTCGCATGAGGTTTTTATAGTGTTGTTTTTATTGTGTATGTCCTTGTATATATATCTATTTATTTTGTACTTTATCAGGAAAGTATATATTTTTATTATGTTTTACTATACTGTATGTACAATCAATTACAAAACTTAAGTCAGTCGTGACGTATATTTACACAGATTTCGCTTCTAGATCCCGGTTACGTTAATCAGTTATGTTTGTTTGGGTTGCTCACCCGATTCTGTTTATATAACGGGACTATAAACAACTGTCATATACAATTGGAAGGTTAAGCGAACTATAAAACCCACCATTTTCTTCGGAAAATGTCAATATCAAGTCAGGAATATGACATTTATTTTCCATTCGTTCTGTTGATTGATATTGTCGAGCGTTTTCTTTTGTCAAGTTTCATGGACTTCAACCTTATTGAATTTACCTTGATATTTTTGCTTAATACTTTTTTTTTAAGACGGATTTTTTTCGACAAAACTGCTTTAAAGTTTGCATTAATAACATTCACAATCTTGTCATCCGCAACAAACGAAAATCAAAAGTCTCAATCAAGACGAAGTGTTGATCACTTTTATTAGTCCACATGCTTTTAAAATTATCATGATCTAGTTATGTATATTAGGTTGTTATCATACTAGTCTATTTCTCATGTCCATAGGTGATTTTTTTTAATCGCGTTAAACATTTTAGCAATGAAACACTAGTCCTCCTGTTAATAATTCACAGATAATAAAATTATCAACATATTGTTTGTTGTATAAACATCCTAAAATATAAAAAAAAATACTATATAATAAAACTTTTATTTATACAATCAATTTAGAAATGTCAAACAATCAATACAATGCATTTAAACAAGTACAAATCCATTATCATCATTGAATCTGAGGTTTTTTTTTCAAATTCGTTTTTTCCCTATTTCCGAGACTTCAACTATTGTCTCACCTCCACGATATTTTTGTATTCACCAAATAATAGATAACTTACACCTGTGTGCTTTTTCAACCAAGACAAGAAGAAACTTTCAAAAAAACTGCAGAGAAAAACATAGCTTTGACGGTACCATTCAAGAAGAACATGGACAGCATGTACAATCTAAACCACACACAAACGAGAAATTGATAGTTGCCCAATTTAGAATATTTTAAATCTATTAAGATATAGTTCTTTGCTAAGAAGATTTCAGATGGGACCAAACATTCATAAAATCCCAGGAATAATCATAAGTCCACGTTTTTAAAGACAAAGGAATATGAACGGCAATAATGTTAGATAAACAATAGTGGACTTGAGAATCAATAACAATGTTTACATGTCTAAAGTTTGATGATACACTTAGAAATTGTTATTGTCATGCAAAAAAAATAAATATATACAACACTTATAAATTTCATGCGTCCGAGGCGCTTTTCTGGATTGATCATCATCAAAAACGCCCAAAGCCGAATATTTGAAAGCCAAGGATGTATAAAAACGGAAACCGTTGAAGAGATCTATGACCAAAAAGGACCTAAGATAATAGCTAAATCAACTAAGGTCAACTTTGCCTGATGGAGTTGAAACCATAGTTTCTTAAATATTTCTAGATTTATAAACGGACAATGTAAGAAAGGTTTGTTATAAATCATGTCAGTACCGAAGTACTGACTACTGAGCTGATGATAACGTAGGTAACGGATAGTCCATCAGCAGCGGTATCGACCAGGTTTTATTCTTTATAGTTATTATATTGTCAAGTAATTAACTGATAAACACAAAAAAAAAAACATAATTTACGTCTCAATTATCAAAAATAGAATTATTATATTCACTTACTTCAGTCATATTCAGAAGTTGAACTAACGAATAACAATGTGTGATTCCTATATCCATTTGTATTAGAATACCTCTATTATATTAGTTTCAAATATGTTCTAAGCATTAACTGTCAACGATACTGTTGGATTTGTAGTTACGATCGTATCATTTAAATCAGACCTGTATCTATTAATTTGCAGAACGAATATTCTGCGACCATTTTGAGAGGCGATGGAGATAAAGAGACAACGACTGTATAACATGTTGTACCGATCGTCCACGAGCGTATCGAAATTGATACCAGAGATAAAAGATCGCACACAATGTTCTTTAAAGGACAAGGTACGATAAGCTATTGCAACTGGCCCCCTATTATCGTTGAAATTAGAAAGAATAATATCCAAGAAACATGACTATTTCTAAAAAGTATAGTGTCTCATCTCACAAAAAATCAATATAACTTTATTTTTTCCGTGTATGAAAATTATTAAATACCCCTCTCTTTCTCTTAAAAAACGTAAAATTTATGAAAATCAGAAGTGTTTGCGTCAGTTTGAGCAATTTTTAACTATGAGCGGACGTGAGTACCACGAAGATATTTCAATGTGTTGTTTGTTGTAAGTAAATAATTTACTGTTTTAAAGATATTTGTGGTACTCGCGTCCGCTCATGTTCAAAATTCAATAATTCTACACTAAAAATTCCTTGTTTTTACGGATAAGTCGATAATATGTGAACCAAGATCCGGAACGAACTTGCATTTCCGAATCTGCTCGAGTATCTTATTTTAACTCAGGTGATTTTGATTGAGTTACAAATCTTCAATGCCGGGAAGAAAAAAAGCTTTTTCTTCTTTATCATGTTTATGTTATTTTTGAAGTCGGGGAAAGTAAATTGGGACATGTGATTTTGCAATATTTTTTAAAGTGACACTGTCAATGTTGTAAACGAACAACCAGCAATCTGAACCTTTAACAAAATTAAACGAATGTAGCCCATATCAAATATAACCCTTTTATCCGTGTACATACGTAAATGAAATGCAACTGGAAATTTAAATCGATTTCACGTGGAAACAAAATTTAGAACCGAGATTACCTCCCCTGTTAATGGATTTTAAAGGAAATTATTGGAAATACTTCTTTTTAGATAATTTTAAAGATAAAAAAAATCTGAACTCATTAAATTAATGATAAATATTTTAAATATATAACATGTCTTAAATAGAAATGCTGTAGGGTTAAGATAAAATTTTGAAACTTTAATAAAGTGTATGCAAATATTGTAAACCTTTGGATACATACAAAGTCAAATATACGACTATATATTTATCTCAACAAAGCCCGACTTTCAAGATCCGAAGATACATTGCAGATGTATGCTTTATTGAATTTTAACGAAAATGCATTTGTTTACTCGTATATAAGCTCATCAGCTGATGCTTGCAAAAAGCTGACATCACAACATGATAGAAGTTTCAGAAAGAAAAAAAATAATAATACTATCTTTTCTGCGACTTTTTTATTCTATTTTATTTCTTTTCACTTTTTCCTTTTTTTAGAATCTTTTTTCTAATAAAAAAAAAAGAAGAAGTGGCTATATGTGACTTGATAATCCATAAAAGGATAATGTAACTAGTTTTTGTAAAAGAAATAAATTGTCTTTTTGACACATTCCCTATTCAGTCCATTCCAATTTTAGACAATGAATATTAAACTTGTATTTTGTGTAACCGTTCTGAAGGGATGTAGAGAATACATTTCTTTACTTAAAAGCTGCACACAATAGACCAAACAAATAGGTTTAGTGTCTTTTTGTAGTTGGGATGTACAAGTACCAGGCCACGTCCACTTATTTGTAGTATTTGTATTTTTATCCATCTGATGAGTTAAGCCCTTTTCAACTGATTTTTATAGTTTGTTCATATTTTGTACTGTTACACCACTGTTCCAGGTTAGGGGGAGGGTTGGGATCCCGCTAACATGTTTAATCCCGCCACATTCTCTATGTATGTGCCTGTCCCAAGTCAGGAGCCTGTATTTCAGTGGTTGTCGTTTGTTTATGTGTTAAATATTTGTTTTTCGTTCATTTTTTGTGCATAGATTAGGCCGTTGGTTTTCTCGTTTGAATTGTTTTACATTGTTATATCGGGGTCTTTTATAGCTGCATGACTATGCGGTATGGGCTTTGATCATTGTTGAAGGCTGTATGGTGACCTATAGTTGTTCATTTCTGTGTCATTTTGGTCTTTTGTGGAGAGTTGTCTCATTGGCAATCATACCACATAAACTTTTTTATAATTAATGCATGAAACAAAATGACTAAAACCACTAGACTCCTATCATTTTCCGGATTGCGCAAAGATAAATATGTTATTATTCTATTTTTCCTGATATATTCATCTTTTGACATAGATAAAAAAAAAATGTAAAAGAACGCAAAGTCACCGCCCCTTTATCCTCTCGGCACCAGTTACAAATATCAATATGTAGATCAATTTAACAATCACACTGTACAGTATACACCAATTTACTCAATGTTCGAAATAATATGAATGGTACTACTTTTTACTGCATAAGATGACAAAATATTTTACAACTAAGAGGATTAAAAAAATGGACGTTTATGTAAAGTTTGAAAGTCAGCAGCCAAGTTTACACATCAATAATTTTATTCTAATAATTTTCAATTATTTTCTTTGTGCTCCACGTCAGAGGTAAAGGGCATGCGTCCGTCCATTGCTTTTTATGTCCCCGCTGTAGAGGAGCGGGCATTAAGTTGTACCCTTGTCCGTCTATACATATGTACGTATGTCCGTCCGTCTGTACGTTCCAAAATTGGTTTACGATCTCTAGCTTTAGTTTGCCTCAACCAATGTTATGAAACTAGTAAACAATGCTTATAACCACAAAACACAGGTCAAGTATGATTTTGGTGGCGTCACTTTTACCATCCTAGAGTTATGCTCCTTTACAAAAGGAAAAAATGCTGAATTTTTCGTTTCCGTTTTCTAACTTTATATTGTCTCTGCCAAATCATATGAAACTTATACACATTGGTCATTACCACACAACACAGATAGAGTTTGAATTTTTGTGACGTCACTTTTCCAGTTAAAGAGTTATGTTCCTTTACTAAAGGAAAAATTGCTGAATTTTTCGTTTCCGTTCTCTAACTTTAGTTTACTTCAACCAAATGTTATGAAACTTATACACAATGCTTATTACCACAACATACAGACTAAGTATGAATTTTGGTGATGTCTTTTTTTTTTGTTCTAGGGTTATGCTCCTTTACAAATGGAAAAATTGCTGATTTTTTTGTCTCCGATTTCTAATTAAGTTTGTTTCAACTAAATGTTATGAAATGTATATATAATGATTATTGCCACAAAACTCAGTTTAAGTTCAAATTTTGGTAGCGTCACTTTTAAAGTTCTTGAGATATATCTCTCTATAACTTTATATGTTAGCGGAGGCATCAACTGTGTCCCTATGGAAACATTCTACATTTATTTATTAATAAGTTAAATTACTCAATCTGTGGGCGAAAAAAAACTTAAGGAAATTAATTGAAACCTTATAGCCATGAATAACATTGTCTATTCATCAGATCATACACAATTGAAACAAACATTCATTTCTTTGCAAACAACAATAGAGAAAAAAATAAACATTGAGAAAACGGGTGTGGGGGGGGGGGGGGGGGGGGGGGTATTCATGTCATAAGGCTGTTGTTAGCAGCAAAGAATCTTAGAATATTATATATACAGTATGAAAAACTAAAAAATAGATATCTGCTGTCTCTCTTTTATATGAAAATACATACTTCGATATATATTAATATAAATATATCTGATTTGCGATGGTTGCTAAGCAAAATCTATATCATGGATATGTTCCTGTTTTACCATGGAAACATTGAATTAAGAATTATATTTAAATTGCACATCTGCACTAAAGCTACTGATAAATATCCTTTAGTTCCACGTTTCAAGCTTAAAGATTACACTCAGTGATACTAAAACACCTTTTGAAATGTTCTTCAACTGTCTAACTATGCGTTGCTAATGAAAACTCGGGTTGATAATGATATGACGGGTTATATAGATACAAACTCAAATTGTTCTTTAATGCAAACATGGTTACTAAATATATCAATATAGGAGTCGACTTAATATGAGTTGTATGAAAATATTTTAATTTCTCTGTTTTTTTATGGATAACATTGGATAAAAAAAGTCTTTTTGTGTTGTCACTATGCAACATTGTGGTTGCTAGGTTGCTATTTGGAACTTCTTAAAATGATAGATCCAACTATAATAAATATTTAAGTGTTTGGTAACACATTACCTTTCATTTTATTAGATTCAGAAGTCTTTTCCTAGGGCAATTGCATTAAAGATGGATATTATAGTTCAATTTATAAAATCCGTTGCTAGGCAACCAAACAATCACATAAACACAAAATGTTCAACATTTTTTTAAGTCACTATGCATAGACTAATGATGGATTGAATATGAAGTCATTTGAAGAGGGGGCCAAAAATGCCCCTTATCATACCTTGTCCTTTGCTAATTGTCTTAGATAATTTTGAACAAACGCATCAATACATATTTATTGTTTTTTAAATATTATTTTGCTTTAGAAAGAAAATTTAGTTTCTATAAGCAGGAATAATATGTGCTAAACAAAAGTAAATATCGGTTTCATTTCTGACATTCAACTGAATTGTTTTCCCATTATTGTACTGTGTCAGGATATATTTGAAAATTTCTAACGGTGCGTAAAGACTAATATGGAAGATCCCACTGTTGCAAACTTGGCTGGTTAAGTCTATGTATTGGATACCACAATTGTTTTTATAAATGAATTGTGAATCAAATAGGAAATTCCTATATATCTTCAGAACACCCCATCAGTTTATATAGCATTGAACGAATTGGATTTTTTCAAATCTTCTTTTTTACTTGTGCCTTCTTTCATTTTGTTGAAAGGCTTTCAATTTTGTCACTAAAATTTTCATGATAAGAGTCGTAATTTTATTACTGGTAGTCATCAACTGATCAAGGTTTTCCTGTGTTGTGATGATCACGTTTCGTGCATCAGTATCTGTTGTTTACAACTTTTATTCTAGTAGATCAATGTCATGATGATAATATAATATTTCGGTATGAAATGCGCACCAACTTCTGTTGTTTTGAAATTTGTAAGTATGATAAGTGACATAAGGTCAAGTCTTAATAGGTCAAAGACACAGATAAGGATTTACACAAATATTTACCATCAGAACAAACCCTTTATTTGTTTTCAACCACGAAACATTTTAAAACTTATATAACACATTTTATCTTATTATTTTATTTTTGAAAAAATTTTAGAATGAAATAATCAGTATTCTAACACCCGCGGTAAAATATGAATATATTGTTTGGGCTGTTCCGATCGTACTCCCGCGTCATATGCTTTTTTATGAATGATCTACCCGACGTCATAGAACGATTACGTAAGAATAAAAGCATTTTACGTGAAAATACACGCTTGTGAAACCGAAAATCATTACAACAAGGAAACGTAAACAAACGATGCTAAAATGTGTTATATAAGCCATTTTGTGTATACATATAAGACATTTAAGTAAAATTATCATTTAGATTAATCCAAACTTATCAAAATATGTTCTTGTAAATAGTTTAAGCATGTCATTTATTCAGTTCGCTCCGGTTTTTTACGTCAATTTAATAGTGCGTTTATTTATGGAAACGGCAAATTATGCCTTCATCTAGAGAGTTTCGATCCAAAACAATTGCCGTATTTGTCCTATTAGAATCGAAATAATTCATGGGGGCTTGAATATATCGCAATTTTACCACGGGTTGTCCCTTTATGCCGATATTTTACGCCTCGCTATCGCTCAGGGTAAAATATTTGTCATGAAGGGCCAACCCGTGGTAAAATCACGATATATTCAAGCCCCCATGAATTATTTCTTAATTTTTCGCTGAATCAATAAGAGTAATTTACTAATGAAAAGATGCCAGGCCCAGGCCGTAAACTTTTGCGTATTCATGTTGTACTTCCCGTAAATAATGAGGTTTACACCTCTTAAATATTAGGCGTAGTAGTTAACGCCATTATGAAGAAATTGGGTGAGATTTACAGCAGATTTAAAGTAGACATGGAAATTACGTCAAGGAGACAGCAACCAAGCACCAACAATCATAGATCTCCAGAGAAAAATATATACTGTTTGAAGAGAAAGTAATACCAGGTTTAATCCACCACTGTCTTTAGCTTGCTGTATATGATGTATATAGATAAATCCTTTTATTCATATACCTGCGTAGTAATTTTGTGAATACCTAGTATATCCTACACTAGGTGATCAGATCTTCTTTTACGACGCAAACTCTTCAAAACCTGATTCTTGTTTAAGCCATATATTTTTTTCTCTTAAGCATATCTGATGATAACTCATTTGTGTTGATCTCTGGTTTCCTTTGTTTTTTAGCTGATGAGTGTCCTTGAGGCACATGCAAAAGGGATGTTTTTGCCATTGAACCAGGTTCAACCCACCATTTTTTCTTCAAATGTCCTGTACCAAGTTAGGAATATGGCAGTTGTTATCAAATAGTTCGTTATTATGTATGTTGGTGTTTGTTTTTGTTGCATTTCAGTGGTCCTATTGTTCCTTTGTTTTCCTCTTATAGTTGATGTGTTTCCTCGGTTTTAGTTTGTAACCCGGATTTGTTTTCCCTCAATCGATTTACGACTTTTGAACACCGGTATACTACTGTTGCCTTTATTTGCATTATATGATCTCACCTCACTGTGGTTTTACCAAGTCAGGGGATCTGGACAATATGTTTTGTTCGTTGTATATTGTTTAAACTGAAAAAAATCCAATATTGTTTTGTAATTCCTGTTTTTCTTTGTAGGCTTAATAGTGTTTTATAATGTATATCACATTTCATGTTAACTTTTCAAGATATTGAAATTGAAGAACACAATCTCCTTTTTTTTCTGTATGAATTGCATAAGAACTGTCCATGTCTCGTAAATGTTAGCACCATTCTCCGCTGCATTATTTGTTTAATTTATTTCAAACAGTACTTTCGGTCTGATCATACTATATATATTAGACTCATAAAGATATGAACCTCCTTGAGATTTGAGACACAAATATGATAAAATCTGTCCTAAATATTTTGAGAAAATGAACATTTGCTTGAACGATTTGTTTTGTCAGTCAGTCACACATATTGACGCGTACATTGTCTAAAAGAGATATGATTATCTTGTTTATTTAAATACATTGTAGCTTGTTTACATTTGGTCAGACCAAGTGGATGTCCCATTGCAGGTAAGGTCATTTATTTTAAAAACTACTAAAACATTATTCGCATGCAATGAAAAAGATGTTTTATATGTAGGCTATGCAATGTAATATGCATGGGTTCTAGACTCATGCAGGATCTTTATTACGCCCTTGATTAAATATGTCATCTTTATTTATAGTTTTCTTTAAATTATGATTAAACCTTAACTTAATTCATTACTCAAATAATTCCATGTGTAAAAAAAGTAAGGAGGAAGAAGATACCTTAGGGAAAATAATAAAAAAACAATAGATCAAAGACGGATAGATACCCTATGACCATAAGCAAACAGACAATCAAGAGATCACCAAACACTACCTAGAAAACTAAAAAGATCTCAACCAAAAACATGTTTAATGTATTGAGTTATTGCAGAATTTGCGTTGCCGAATATTTTCATGCAGTTTAAATAAGCGTACCATTTTCATTTTAGTTGTTACTTAATGCTGTTTTCCGGCTCAGGATTCAAACGGTTCCTCTTTACCAGACGCATTTAGTATGATTTGTGTTCCTTTATTTATGTTACTGATTCAGACTATTTTTTTTCAATAATCAGATTAATTAATTTGTTTTTCGTTTTCCGAATGTTTGTCAAAAAAACAAGACGTGGAAGATACCACGGGGGCATTCAAAACTCATAAGACAAAAACAAACTGCCAACGCCAAGGCAATAAAAATCCGATAACAACAAATCGACAAAACACTCCATAGAAAACTAAAGATTGAGCAACACGAATCGCACCATCAATCGGGGTAAACACAGATGCTCCGGATGGGTGCACAGTTCCTGCTCCACATAATAAGGCAGGTTTATATGTTAATTCTATTTAAAGGCGTTTATTGGCGGGCCTTTATCACATTTTTCCATTTAATATTATTTGTCTCTATCATGTGCCCTCTAATAATTCTATATGACAATGTTGGTAATTTTAGATTGATTCTTTAGATTCTTTAGATTTCTTTAGTCTTTCAGGATACTTCATTGGAACCTGGTATATTTCTTTTTTCTATTTTCTGTACATTGTCAATTTTGTCGCTATACTTTTTATGGAGGTTTCCATACTGAACTAGCATACATGTCATGTAAATGTGTTCTCATTGATGTTTTGAATAAGGGAAAGACGATTTTAGCATTTAGATTTTTTTTTAATAATCTTCTTTGTGCAGAACAAATTTCGATAGCTTTATTTCCTCTTTCGCAAATATGTTTGGCAAATGTTAGATCTTCATTTATGACCACGTCTTTGTCCTTCTCTTCTTTACTTCTGCTTATGTCTTGGCCTAGTAGAGTGTAATTTGTACATTCGACTCTGGAATATTTGCTTATATTCATGTGTTGACATCATGAGCGAAGTATCACTCTAATTGTTTTAGTATTTCTTGTTATTTTGCAATATATC
The DNA here is from genome assembly GCF_021869535.1 of Mytilus californianus. Taxonomy (NCBI): domain Eukaryota; kingdom Metazoa; phylum Mollusca; class Bivalvia; order Mytilida; family Mytilidae; genus Mytilus; species Mytilus californianus. The sequence continues at coordinate 4,227,763 of NW_026262723.1, forward strand.
ATGGTCGTTTTTGTCACCTATGATTCTGAATATTTAAGTTTTATCAGTATGATTTAACACATTCTGGTAGTTCATTGATACATGTGATATAGAGTACAAATAATAGGGGGCCTAATACTGAATCTTTATATAATCTTGAAGTAACCACCTTCCAGTCTAATGTTTCACCTTGTATACTGGTACTATGTGTTGCCTACATGCATGTATATGTTACTACATATCTTATCAAATCAAGTATTGGATAAACTTTGCCATAGATTTTACTGTTCGTTACGAGTCTTTTTTCTGGTACTTCATTTATGGATTTAATGAAGTCTGTATATATTATTGTATATGAAACCAGCTTTTATTCCATTTCTGCAATATTCTTCTCAATAAGTACTCATTGCTGAATTTTTAGAAGCATCATAATTGATTCAAGACGTTTTACATTAAAAGTTGTGTTTTGTGTATGGATTTGAAAATAAATTAGTTTGTCTCTATCTTAAAAGTTGTCGTCTTCTTATCTGCTAGGTAAACCACTACAAAATTATATCATTATGATAGTGCATATCACCCACAATGTCTATTTTAGATTATTTCCAATTCTATGAAATAACTTTATAACTTAGCGTTGTGCTTGTTCTGAACAAACATGCAATATGAGCCACTGGACTTTAAGCAAACTACAATCATCAATTAACCATTCAAAGGTACTGAGAACGAGGCTTCATCACTTAACTCTATTCACTGTTAACGTTTTGTTGATACACAAAACTCCATATAAAGAACGATACATAGCTGGGTCATCAAAATGTTCGACTAAACATCTTTTTAAAGTACTGACTACTATTCTTTCTACAGTTAAAGATGGGCTTCAAAAATATTCTACTGCTTAATCTTCGATCACAATCTTTGCAATTTTGCAACAACATAAAGACTTTTTATTTTTCTCCGCTTTACACTACTATTTCCCATGCTCAGTTGAAATATCGACTTCGCCATCTCATTAAACAGAGCTTTTTCTATAAAAATGGGAATCGTAGATACAAATTTCTTGTTTTGGGTTACAATAATTCATATTTTGTGAAAAACCACACTGAATCTACCAGAAAATATACTGAAGATGATATTATCAAAATGCTGGACTAAGAAAAATAAACCAACGTTATTTTCATTTCTTTTTTTAAACAGATGGCTTGTTTTTCAACGGTCGGTGCCTGGCAGCATTTTATAAAATCTATCACCATTTTTGCCAGTAAGAAAGCTACATAAAACATGTGAACCCCCCTCCCCTTTTTGTTTTTACAAAAAATCAATACCTCTAAAATATAATTTTGAAGCATCACCAAAAATTTCACAGATCTTTAGATTAATATAACTAAAAAGCGTGTAAAGTTTTAAGCAATAATCATAAATCTTTTTTGAGATACGGCGCGACATGTAAAAAAAACACCCCCTGTTTTAGTTAAAAAGTTCCGTAACTCACAAAGTTTTAATCTTATTTTCACCAAAAAGTATACAGATCGTTTGACCATCATAAGAAACAATTATTTTAAGTTTCATGAAATTCGGATAAGTCGTTCTCAAGTTACGGTGCGACATGTGGACGCCGGACAGACGGACAGACAGACAGACGGACGCCGGACATTTTTATACCATAATACGTCCCGTCAAAATGATGATGCGCGTATAAAAAGACATTTATGGAAATGGGGAATATGTCAAAGAGACAACAACCCGACCAAAGAGCAGATAACAGTCGAAGGCAACCAATGGGTCTTCAACGCAGCGAGAAAATCCCGCACCCGGGGGTGGTCCTCAGATGGCCCCTAAATAAAATTGTGTACTGGTTCAGTGAAAATGGACGTCACACTAAACTCCAAAACATATAAAGGAACTAAAATTAAAAACACATACAAGACTAACAAAGGCCAGAGACTCCTGACTTGGGACAGGCGCAAAAATGCGGCGGGGTTAAACATGTTTTGTGAGATCTCAAGAATTACGCAATTAATCATAATAATTAAGATAACTTATTTGCTTTAATTACCAATCGAGATGTTTCCAACCCAATCTTTCCAATCTAATATAGTCCAAAGGGTGACTAGGGGATAGAAATATGGTCACTACAGGTCTTCTTCCGGCTGGCAGTACAAAAGACCTTGCCAAAGTGGGGCATCCGTTTGGATGTTTGGGATATACAAGTACGCAACCAACTATCAATCAATCCAATTTAACAATTTTTTTTTTTTATCCCGCATTTTTTATATTTAATTATTTTAACTCAAAATAGTAATTGAAATAACTTTCTGAAATAAAACCCTTATTTATATCATACGCTTAAGAAAACGATATACCATACGATAGATGAAACGCTAAACGTTAAACGATATCATATACCATACGATAAACGAAACGCTAAACGCTAAACCAGACCATGTACCATACGACAAATAAGACATATAACGATACCATGAACCATACGATATACAAAACCTTAAACGATGAAATTTACCATACGATGAACGAACGATGAACGAACGATGAACGAACTCAATACGAACGATTCCCGAACGCTGTATGTACGATTCCCGAAAGTGTTAACTTTTACGTTACAGGGACTGTACGACTGAAGCCACATTTTATACAAAATAACCCGATTTTTCTGAGATAATGTGTGGGGTCATCCAGCATCTTGTGCAAATTGGTCCTTGAAAAGCTGCAGAATATCTAACATATGTTTTCTGGAGTTTGCCGGTTGCAAGATCAACAAAAAAATGTTTGTGTTTATTATACATGTTTGGCTACCGTAATTTTCTCAACAACTCAATAAATGTTAGAAAAAAAGTAAATTATAAATTTATAAAGCTTTTTGTTATACAGATTTAGATCGAAGAATGCATTTAATATCAAAGATAAGTTATATTGTAACATAAATTTCCGGCTCAAAAAAGTATTTGAACCGTACTTGGTATACAAAAAGTGCTGTTAAGATAGTCCACTACAATAACTACATGTATGCCCGATACAATTTTCAAAATAGCCTTTGCAACCTTTGAGCTGTCGACTTCTCATCAAAAACTACTAAATGTCGGTTCAAAATTAGAGTTCAAAAATGTTTCTGGGATTATCCTCCATCAAAACTGGTTCCGATTATTCCGACAAATTTTAAAATGTGGTAACCATGGCCTCTGATGGTTGACTGATTTTTTCAAACCAAACTTGATAGAAATTTACCTGGATTGCCATATTCCTAAATTGTTTTCGATGGCCCATGAAGGTTGTCTGAATGGCCTCTACAGACACTAATTGAATGGCACATTTTTTAAGTAATTTTTGTTAGCTGGAATAATCTGCCGCCGGCTTCTTCCACTTCCCCCGATTAACTAACTTTCCCTCTATTTTAGTATCTGTGATTTTTTCATTTGTACAATACTATGGCATTGTACATGTTGTAGTTGTAGGGAAACAAAATCATTCAAAAGTACTTATCTGGCATCATATACATTTGTATAAGCTTGACGCCGTATCTGATTGAAAAGTTCTGTACGGAATATCTGGACCTAACTTTTGCTGCTTATTGTCGGCGGAGTGATAGTATTCTCCGTCTATGGGTTTTATTTGCACAAAAAATACCTTGAAAATCAAGTACGCCGTAAAATTCACATTTAAGACGACCCCTTTAATTTTATCTGTCAAAGTCGGTGTCAACAGTCGGTACCGAGACTTTCCGTAAATCTCAACTTTATAACCCAAAATAAACCATACGAGCAAAGTTTTGGCAAATTAGGTAACTAATCTGGGTATGATCTTTTTTAATTATTTGACTTCGTGTTGTTTGTGTACATGTGAGTTTACTGCTTTTTATATTATATGTTTAATCTTTATATTAATTAATGCAACTCACTCATTAAAATAAAGTAACATAAACAACAAGTAAATAAAGTTTATAAACTGATTTTCTTTAATTCAATCTCAAATAAATCAAAGCATCTAGTATTGTTACTATGAACTTCAAGATAGATAAATAATAATAAAATTGATGCATTGTCATTATATGGCCATTTGAAGTTCTTATATATGATTATTTAAAACTGAATTAGTTTTTTTAATTTATTTTCTAGACACGGACAGTTCAAATCCTTTCTATGTTTAATTTTTTCCCTTTAATTTGTGCCCAATGCAGTGACGGGTGCTATTTTCCAACCAATACATTATACGGGATAAAGGTTCAACTTTTTGAATAGAAGGGCCTTCACTCATGATAAACAGCTGATTTTGCAGAGATTCCTGTATTAATATAGTTATAAGTTTACTTAATTCTACTAACTGGTTATTACCAAATTCAGGAAGTTAAAACCCCCTGCCAAGAGGTCACTGATGAAAATTAAATATCTGAAGAAGTGAGTAGGGTTTTTCAATCAAAGACTTGAATCTTAATTCAATATATTTGATGGTACCATCAATTAATGCATTGAGATCTATATCAGATTTCATGTCAACAGACTAGACATTTCTTGTACTTATTTTTATTTCCCCAAATGTTTGCTTTGTAACATCAATTTTTCTTTGAATTGTGTACAACATTTACCAGTACGATGTTTTAATTGAGTAAGATGGATAACTGCTGCTTCAATGGGATCATTAAGATCAATAATTAAAAAATCTTCAAGCTGGAATGCACGGGATAGCTTGGCCACAATGGGAAGTAGTTCGTCAGGAAATGGAGAAACCTCAGAAATTTGACAGATGTAATTACAGTGTGGTACCATTTTGCTCAATTTGCATCATCAGCATGGGATTCAGCAACAAAATCATGCTCTAGATGACTCACAACAACCTTATATTTTAAAAGCAATGTTTATACTGCCCTCTTCTTGTTTGACAACCAGCGTACTTGTTTACATCACCAAAGTGCAAAATAATTTGATAAAGAATATCACTTTTATATCTGTTAGTTCACGTCTGCGCTTACGATAATAATAGTAGAACTTGAAAAATCCTTTCAATGTGGTTTCAAATGTTGACATGGAATATATATAGTTTATTCGCATGAAGTATTGCAATTTCAAGTTTGTGAGCAAAACAGTTAATACATATCGTCGCTTGGCTTCCAAAATGTCGTATATGACTTTATTGGCTAAAACTACTTTTTTGCACAAATCGTCTTGGCAGAAGGAATTCTTTGATATTCCAAAATAGCATACAGTTAGACCAATCAAAAAAACATTTTTAATAAGACATGTGAGAAAATTGTCAATCTCAATTGTTTGTAAAGTTTGCTTCCAAAATGATGTATGTAAACATTTTTTAAAAGGGCTTTTGGACTCAAATACTGGTACATTTCTTTATTTCTGTAAAAATAAGTTAAGTTTTAGAGTAATCCTGAAATATCAACGTTTTTATTTCACTGCATCTACAAAAATGCTCAAGTTCACATACAACATTTTGAAAGCATGCTATTCAACTATATTTTCAAAGCCTGTTTGTGAGACATTTGTTTGTTGACAAATTAGTAATTTTCTACATTTTGGAAGCCCAGCGACGATATTGCTTTGGATGCCTCATCTTTCAATCTATTGATGCCCGTAACATATTTTAATTAATCATTTTAAAAAATTAAATGAACTGGCAATTTGGGTACTGTGACGTTACATTCTTAGACTAGACAATCGTATGTCATATCGCTAATGTTTATTTATTGGATTTGGATTAAATGACAGTTCTCTAATTTTTTTCTTTTTAGTTCATTGACAATTCATTCACAATTTTTATAGACTCTAGACGATTTAAAAATATAAATCCTTTTGCACTAAACTTTGGGTAGGTGACTGTCAGTTTATTGTAAAGGAATCATCCATATTTTTTTTTAATTACGTATAATTGTTTAAAGAAATATGCTTTTAAAGTGACATTTTTGTTTTTGTAGAAACATATAACAAATTTAAGTGTCATTTGGAGCCCAATCTTGTTTGTTCCTGAAATATTAGCGATGAAAATTTTAAAACAGTGGCAATAAAACATAATCGCTGTATTGTATATGCAAATTAAGAGGACGTGTTTTTCAAAAAACAATCGGTATTACCATGGGAAACAACTGTGCTCCTCTTCTTGCTAATTTTTTCCTTTATTCATATGAGGCTGACTTCATATAGGAGCTTTTTAGGAAGAAAGAAAAGAAAGCAGTATCCTTTAACTTCACTTTCCGCTATATGATGTTCTCTCACTAAATAATTTACAATGTTGAAAGCATCTATCCCATCGAACTTGAGATAAATGATACAACAAATACAGTTAAGTCTGCCTCATATCTTGACCTGCATCTAGAAATTGACAATGATGGTCGGTTGAAAACTAAACTTTACGACAAAAGAGATGATTTCAGCTTCCTAATTGTAAACTTTCCATTTCTATATAGCAACATTCCAGCAGAGCCTGCGTACGGAGTATATATTTCCAAGTTAAAACGATATTCCAGGGCTTGTATTTCCTATCATGATTTCCTTTATAGAAGGTTGCTGCTCACAAGGAAGCAATTAAACCAAGAAATCCAAGTGGTGAAGTTGAAATCGTTCCTTCGTTCAATTTTACGGACGTCATCACGAGTTGGTTGA